>NC_090925.1:486933305-488354380 GCF_040938575.1 Ambystoma mexicanum
AACCTTTGGGTCATCTTCGACTCCACACTTTCCCCTTCTCCTCACATCTCTGACATCTCTAAGAAGTCACACTACCAGCTGCACCTCCTGAGAGGTATTCTTCCTTTCCTCTCCTTCCCCCAGAAGCTCACTGTCTCCAGAGCTCTGGTTCTCTCTAGGCTGGACTACTGCAAAAGCCTCTTTCTAAATCTGCCTGCCTCTACTCTCCGCCCTCTGCAACTCATCCAAAACAGGACTCCGAGACTTGTCCTAGGCCTCAAGCCCAGGGATCGTTTCTCTCCAGGACTGAAATCTCTGCACTGGCTCCCAGTGGTGCAGAGGATTAAGTTCAAAACCCTCTGCATTGTCCACAAGGCCTTCCGAGGTCTGGGACCTCAATACCTCCAACTCTCTCTTCCTAAATATCTTCCCTCTCGAGCTCTTCGCTTATCCGCCTCCAACTCCCTCAGGGCCAGTCGCTCCTCCAAGCAGCGAGTTGGTGGTAGATCTCATTCTTCAGCTGCGGCCTCCCTCTGGAACAGCCTCTGTGCCTCTCTGAAACTTGAGGAAAGCCATTTCTGGTTCCAGAAGCACCTCAAGACCTTCCTCTTTGCTTCTGCTTTCTCTCCTCCTCTCCCCTGCTAATCTCCTCACTGTTTCTGAAACTGCACTGGTTACCTGGCTACCCTCTGATCTCGGGCCCAGGCCCCCCGCCTCCCTGCCAGTTGCACAGCGGCACTGCCCCCTGGCAACACTTGCACTCAGGGAATGTTCCACATCGACTCCCTGGCGCCTGCCCTGGCTGACTTCTGCAATCACTCCTTCGCCTCTGGAGTCTTCCCATCCCCCCTCAAGCACTCCCTTGTGCACCCCCTTCTTAAGAAACCCTCTTCTGACCCCTACTGCCCAGCTAACTATCGCCCAATCTCTATCACTCCCTTCCTGGGCAAGCTCCTGGAGAAACTCGCCATCTCCCAGCTTAATCTCCATGATGAATCTGTTGGTAGTCTTCATGACCATCAGTCTGGCTTCAGAGCTGCCAGAAGCACGGAAACTGTTCTCCTGAACACCCGTGAGGACCTGCTCTCAAACCTTGACTCTAACACCCCTTTTGTTCTTATTTTGCTCGACCTCTACCTCAGTGCTATGTGGATGGTACCCAGCTCATTTTCAGGCTACCCTCGGCCTCCTCTTCCCCTTCCCTCATCTCCGACTGTCTTTCTGCTATCCAGGAATGGTGTGCCGCCAACGACTTCTGCCTTAATGCCAGTAAGACTGAGATACTACTTATCGGCACACCCACTCCCTCACATATCTGACGTCTCTAAGAAGTCACGCTACCAGCTACACCTCCTCAGAGGTATCCTTCCTTTCCTTTCCTTCCCCCAGAAGCTCATTGTCTCCAGAGCCCTGGTTCTCTCGAAGCTGGACTACTGTAACAGCCTCCATCTAAATCTTCCTGCCTCTACTCTCCGCCCTTTGCAACTCATCCAGAACAGGACTGCAAGACTTGTCCTTGACCTCAAGCCCAGGCACCGTATCTCACCAGGACTGAAATCGCTACACTGGCTCCCAGTGGCTGCGAGGATTAAGTTCAAAACCCTCTGCATTGTCCACAAGGCCTTCTGGGGCCTTGGGCCAAAATACCTTCAACTCTCTCTTCCTAAATATCTTCCTTCTCGAGCTCTTCGCTCATCCACCTCCGGGTTAGCCGCTTCTCCAAGCAACGAGCTGGGGGTAGATCTCTCTCTGCAGCAGGGGCCTCCCTCTGGAACAGCCTTCCTGTCTCCCTGAAACTTGAGGAGAACCATCTCCGGTTCCGGAAGCACCTCAAAACCTTCCTCTTTGCCTCCGCTTTCTCTCCCTCTCTCCCCTGCTAAAATCGCTGAACCTGCACTGAATCTGCAACTGGGCCACTCACCGATCTCGGTCCCTGGCCCAGCCTCTCTTCCCTGCACTGCCTACCTGCACTACGGGACTGTCTCTTTATCCTACAGCCCCTTCTCCCGGCACTTACCTTGCACTTGCCACCAGCTGGCCCTATTATTTATCTTGTATTCTACTAACCATGTACTGCACTTTCCCCTCTTCCCTTCCACTTTTCCAAGTCCCCCTACCCTTGCACTTGCGCCATCTGAATGACACCTGGCCTAGTAGGATAGTTGACTGTTTCCCCTTGTTCCCCCCCGCCTCGTCGCGCCTTGAAACACTTGTGTATAGGCGCATTACAAATGCCATATATCGTATCTCTACAGCCCCTACTAGCACTTGACCCCTGATTACCCTTGCCATCAGCTGGCCGCACTTTCATTTATTGTCATTATTTATTTTACTGTTATCCTATGTACTGCCCCCTCTCCTTTCCCCTTGCACTTGTCCCCTTCCCGCCTCCCCTGCACTTGCGCGATCTCAATGTGAACTGCCCTAGTAGGATTGTTGTCTGTCTTCCCTCTGTTTCCCCTCCCTTGCCTCTTTGCGCCTTGAAACACTTGTGTATAGGCGCATTATAAATGCCATATATCATATCATGTCACATGGAACTAAACAACATCCGAGACTTGCGTCAATCTGAATTTAGATCAGGACACGTCACTGAGACTGCTCTTCTAGACCTGAAAAAACAAATGTTATAGCTCTACGATGCGGGGAAGACAGCCCTCCTCCTCCTTCACCGATCAGCTGCCTTCAACCTTGTTGACCATCAAATCCTATGTCAACACCTCGGCAGCCCATTTCTCTCCTGATGCCATCACCTGGATCACCTCTTTTCTCTCCAACCGATACATGAGTTTTCTGACCTCTTGCCTCCGCCACACCAGCCCTGGTCACTTGCGGTGTCTCCAAAGGCTCCTGCGTTTCACCCACCTTTTAACAACATCTTCACTAAGCCCCTCTTTGATCTACTAGACTCCCAAGGCATTTCATACACCAATTATGCTGACAATACACAGCCATTCCTACCTATATCGGGCGACTCTGCCACCGGCTCAAACACCCTGCATGCAGTCTAACACCATCCAGGCATGGATGGCCTCTGTGAGGCAGACATGGTATCAACAGGTAGACACAGACACAAGAAATCCAGTTGGAAAACCTTTATTGAAAACTTCAGGATGGGAGTAACGCCTAACCTGCCCTAACTCTAAGAGGGGACTTTCCTCAACTGATGTATCGAAGGCCAGTTTGTGTCTAAAAGTCCAAAGTAAAATGCTGTCTGTGTCACAACCTATACTTGCCCTTACCTCTAATACTAACAATGTTTTTGAATGTTCAAACTAAATAAGTGTTCCAAAATCATATGACAGTGTCTTTCAGGAAGGAGCTTCTCACACTGCTCCCTTCCCCAGACACTTTGGGTGTAAAGTTCCACAAGGTTTCAGGATTCACTTAAAGTAAATATCACATGACCTTAACAGCTCACAGTTCTTGTTATGCTCAGCTTCACAATCTTCCTGTTTCGTTTTCTCAGATGCACAAACCACACATGTCCAGATAGTTTCTTGTCCACAGTACCTTTTAGACTCCGGGTTCTGTAAGGAAGGCATGGTATCAAAGTAAGAAACAATGGAGGAGAGGTGGCACTACTGATAGTTATATTCAATTTCTCAACCAGTTTGTGTGCTGAATATTTCTTTGTTTTTTACTTATTGTATGTGGAGCAACCAGGTAGAGAATAGCCCAATGACACTCAGGCTACACACAATCACTGACAAAAAGAAAAACTGAGTGAGAACCACCCTGTAAAACCAAGTGCTCCTCCTTGCCCCTCATTAGGAGCTCAATTCGTTCATGAGCAAGGTTTCATACTTACTTCAATTAAGCGTTTTTTCTCAATATTGTAGAGTTCCAATCTAATAGGTTAAAATTAACAATGGAATTTCAGTCAATTTCTCTGAGTGTATTTTAAGTAGTTTGTGTTTTAATCACACAGAAGTTTAGGCGAATAAGCAAATCCTCAACTTAGAGTATGAGTTGTTTGCCAATGCATTTCGGTGCATAGCACCATCTTCAGGGCTACATTCATTGAAAACAGATACAAATACAAATGTAATCACATTTCCATAATTTCAAATGAATTTTAAATGTACATACCACCATGTGACCAAATCATATGTGACGCATCAATTCATACAGGCGGATGGAAAAAAGGGAAAACATAATGTATCCTAAACTGGATTATAGAAGAAACAGATCTGAGAAATCTACAGCAGCTTAAAAAGCACACTCCAAGTGCATGCTATAAAATTAACTTAGCTTAAATAGGAAAGTTGATTTTTGCCTTGTCATCAATTAAGTGCAAATGGGAAATATTCCTATTCAAAAAAAGAGAATGAGTTCTCTTATTGGGCATTCAAAAGATTTCTCCCCTTCTAACTGCCAAGCCCAGTCGAAGTGGCTTACCTCTGCTGTCCTCCGATCCGTGTGTCTCGAGGGACGGGTAGCAAATGCGCCCGTCCGCTGCAGCTTTCAGTTTGTGTTGCCATGGTGATCATGGTGGCGTCCCGCGTCCAGGATTGGACGATGGGGGCGCGCCTCCAGTTCCACCTGCCCATGGAGATGGGATGGCGGGACTGTTGATCACCATGGACGGCACTCGTACGAGTGCTGAATGTTTAAACAAAATAATTACACAAATCGGTGGTGCTGGGTGTTCTAGCCTGCACACCGGAGAGATGAAGCTGAATCTATTGGAAAACCCCACCCGGGTCTGAAGGTACGTGATTTAATACGTAGCAGGATGGAGAGTCCTGTGTGGTTAAAAAGTAACTAAGCCTATAGTAGAGTAGACTGTCCTCAATCCTTAAAGCCGCAGTCCTCAAGGTCTGCACAATGTGTTTGTGTGCCGGTCATGTGGCAGAGTTTACATTAGACATTGACATAAGTCCAGAGGCATTTCTTCCCCTTTCCCATGTTAGATGGGGGCTGTGTATAGGTTACAGAGGCCCGCATGAATCTTAAAATAATGTTCTATATGACAGGACGGAGCGTCCTGTGTTGTTCAAAAGAAGCTGAGCCGGCAGGATTAAAGACTGTCCTCACTCATAAAGATGCAGTCCTACAAGTGTACACGGTGTGTGTGTATGCCAATCTTATGAATCTGCCATGAATAGATACCAACGTCCATACAGAGGCATCTCCTCCCCTTTCTTATGTTGTCTGGGAGCCAAATTACTCTATAATTCTGTTCCTGATATTCCAAAATGTAACGCCAATCTTCTCTCACTCAATTTGAAAAAAGGAGACTCCTTTTTCAAGACCGGTGTCAGGTCCTCAATACATCTGATCACATAAACATAAGCATTCTCCTATAACCATTAAGAGCACTCTACTGTGTCCCCATTCCTGTGTATATTTAAACTTTACCAAAAACATCAACTTGTTTCATAAATAAACCACATTCAATTTCATTGTGAATCAATACATCCCATAGTCTGATGGTATCAAAGTAAGACAGACACAAGTGATCACAGTTCAAGGGTGTTAATTAAACTTTAAAATGGGTGAGATAAATGCCTAATCTAAGCCTAAATCTAAGATGGAAGCTGTATACGACCATCAAATAATAATAATAATACAGTCCTAGTGGATGCTAGTCAAATAAAAGGGCCTATAACAAAACAAAATCTATTGCCAATCCTTACCACTATGCTACAAATGTGTGGGATAATGTTCACAAGAAAAGAAACAAGTGTTCACAAAATAATAAGTGACAATGTTATGGCCGGCGTCTCCCTTCCCACATTTTAGCATGGGACAAGGCGGGACTCCTGAGCACAGCACACTCCTGGGCTTCTCCAGCATGAGGTTACAGTTCCTTTTCCTCAATATCAGGACCTTCTGTGTCCAAGTCTCTTTCATGCAAAGTCTCGTGCTACAGAAGGCCTGATGTAGCACAAACGACAAAACAAAAGTTCCTTCTTCTTATCTTCACGTCGGGCGATTACTCTTCACCCTTGGAGTCCCGTCAGCCGGTCTCCGATCCGGTTCTCCACGTTAGCCTCCCTCAGTCGGCTCAGACCAACCACTCACTGTGGACATCCCTCAGTCGGGTTCACGTTTGTCACCAGAATGTAGTTCACTTAGCTTTTCACCACGTGGGATTCATGTCCCTTAGCTTTTCGCTTTACGACCCTCAGTCAGGTTTATTACTGTCTTTCAATCACAATCTCTTCTCTTTCAGTATTCAAAAGTGTCAATGTCTTTTTATGCAACCAGTTAGTTTAATTGTGTCCCCCTCATCTGGGCTCAGACCAAAGCACTTGCTAGTACAGACAAAGGCTTCCAAGTGACAATCACGCCTCACTATGTTATTCTCTGGCAAGTGCGTACTTCACAGTTCACACAGCGTTCCTCTATTGCGGGTTCAAACGCCAGTTTCACATTTCTCCAGCATTGGATCTTTCATGGATTAACATGCTGTGAATATTCCCCGTCGTCAGGCTGGGAACCTCGGCCATTTTAACTTAGTGTTTTCCTATGGAAAACTTTGACACTTCAGTGTCCTATCAACGTCCTTTTTGGGTGCTTTAGACCCCACCAATAGGACGTAGGGTATAAATAGCCCCGCCGCCGTGGCTTCCCTTCAGATTTCAACCGTCTCTAAAGTGTTGGGATCACCTCGTGCTCGTTGTGGTTTTTTGCACGTGCTTGTGCTACGGTGTTTTGCGATGTCTTCTGGTCCGAAGAAGTCTTTGTTCCTGTCATAAATCACCCAAGTATCTTATGAAAAAGGATACAGGTATAACCATAAAAGGATACAATTGGTAGGGCTCTTCCGGATCCTTGATGAAGCAAACGGCTTGACAGTAGTGAAGTCAAAATAGACCTTCCAAATTATACAACTCTCTGACTAATAAAACAGGCAGAGAGAGGGATCACTGGAAAGAGCGTGGGAACATCATTGAAGTCAGCCTAGGGTACAATAAAGTATAATGAGGAAGTGTCCCAACATTAACTCTCACTAATAGCACAGCAATAACACCTAGTACAACACTAACCTGTAGATTCTGAACTGGAGGCTCTGCCAACAAATCTCTGAAGAAATCCAAATAAAGAAACAACGACAAAGGAGGGAAGGTTAGTAAGGGAAACGTATCCCGAACGGCACGAGGCTCACACTAGATACCGGTTCGGTGCACCACAGGATAGCGTCCAAAGTACAGTACACAATCACCTTCAAATGAACAGTTGTCGGCAGTACTTCCTTTCCCACGAAGAACAGAAATAATGAGTTGAAATCCACCTGTTATATCATCACAGGTGTCAGTGATTAAATCCAAAGCGTAGCACAACTTGCGTGTGGAATTACACATGCAATGGTAACCCAGCCAGGAAACTGCACATTAGAAACTGCGTGTGGCTTACACGCCAACAATCTACACGTAGCTGGGAAGCCGCACGTTAAGAGTTCAAAAACCCGCGTGTATTTTTACACGTGACCAAAGTACACGCAGCCAGGACAGCCGCGCTTGACGAGTTCATGAAATCGCTTGGTGTTTTACATGCAACAAACTTACACGCAGCCAGGAAAGCCGCACATGAAGATTTCAGGAACCCACGTATGTTCATACACGCGACAAAAGTACACATAGCCATGACAGCCACGCTTGAAGAGTTCAGGAAACCGCGTGGTGTTTTACACACGACAAACTTGCATGCAGCAGGGTAAGCCGCACGTGAAGATTTCAGGAACCCGCGTGTGTTTTTACACACGACAGAAGTACAGGCAGACAGGACTGCCAGAACTCGCGTGTGAGGGAAAAGCCGTCCGTTGGTCTTCTAGTAGACGGCTGCCAAAAGTAGCGTGTAGAAAGATGCACGTGAACAAAAAAAGTAACTTCTTGAATACAGCTCCAGGAGTTCGCGTGTGGAAGTAACACGCAGGAGGAAAGCCAAAAGAAGTTGCTGAAGAGATGCAAGGACGCCGATCAAAGTTTCAGCTACCAGACGCCATGTTGGTTCAATCAGAAGTGGCAATCCCTAATCACGGGAATTCAACAACGTGAATAATGCAAAAGTCGTTTTGCAAGCAAGATATCAAACAACCTCCATTTAGAATAGAAAGGTTTAGCAGTTCTATGGGCATAACCAGTTCTGTGTGTTCCAGGTCCCGAGGTAATTTGCCTGCCATGCATGACCGTGCCACTGCCCAAAAGGGCAGCCACTCCCCTTTTCAAGTGAAATTTACGTAACAAAGCAGGAGCATGGATATTGGAAAGAGGTTCCCAGGATCTATCTACGGGACCATACTCCTTCAAGTCCACCAGATAATATGGTTGACCAGAATGAAGTCTCATATCCAGTATTTCCTGTACCTCAAATTCATCTGAACCTTTTACTGAAACAGCAACAGGCCGTATAAGCAATCTAGTAGTATCGGAGCATGGTTTGATGAGTGACACGTAAAATACTGGATGCACTCGCCATCGTTGTGGCAATGCCAGATGGACAGCAGCCGGATTAATCACGTTGAGTACCTCATATGGCCCAATGTACTTAGGCAACAGTTTCTTTTTACCAGGTATCCACAAGTTCTTAGTAGACAGTCATACTTTCATTCCTGGTCTGTAAAACAGTGCAGGCACTCTGCGAGCATCAGCATAGATCTTATCTTGTCTTCTTGCCTGCTCTAATTGCTGTTTCACCTTTGCCTGTAAAGTTTTGAGATCTCTGATATTACGGCCTGCTGCAGGCGTATCCATAAACAAACCAGAATCCAAAGGAATGGATCTGGGGTGTTGCCCATACAGAGCATAGAAAGGAGAGGTACCTATGGCCCAATGGTAGGAACTATTGTAAGCAAATTCTGCGGCCGGCAGCACAGTTACCCAGTCTGATTGGAGCTGAAGACACAAACACTGCAGATATTGTCCCATAGTACTATTGACCCTCTCTGTCTGTCCGTTTGTGGGTGACAAGCACTGGACGTCCTGTGATCAATAAGCAATGCAGAGTTCAGTGCTCTCCAAAAATGAGACGCAAATTGTGAACCCCTGTCGGTAATTACCACTGAAGGTAAACCAAAAAACCGAAACACATGCCGGATGAATAAATCAGTCAAGACAGGAGCTGTTGGTAACCCAATACAGGGAACAAAGAGAGCCAATTTAGTAAAGTAGTCTACCACAACCCATATGGTATTGTAACCATTATTCCTTGGCAGTTATACCACAAAATCCATTGATATCATATGTCATGGTTTGTGAGGAACAGGGAAAGAGTGTAACAAACCCATTGGTTTGCCAGGAGTGTTCTTGCATTGGATGCACACTGAACATGTAGAAACATAATCAATTACATCTCGTGTAATGGAAGGCCACCAACACCATCTCTTTAGCAGCTCTAAAGTTTTCTTTTGTCCCGGATGGGCTGCCACAATGGAGTCGTGTCCCCAACTGAGAACCTTGTTCCGAGTGGTATCTGTTGGTAGATAAAGCACACCTTGTGTGAAAGGCAAACCGTTGTGTATGTCTAAGTTGTATTTCTAAACCAATCGTGGATTTCCTTCAACCCATTCCTGTAATTGCTGTTTTAGGGAAGGTTGTGCAGAACAGCTACATATCACATGGTCTGCCAACAATGTATTTTGAACCGGAGGTCCTTCCTTCACCTCCTCACTGATGCGGGATAACGCATCCGATTTGACATGTTGTCTGGCAGGGCGATATGTAATTTGGAAATTGTATTGAGCAAAAAACACATGCCATCTAACCTGTCGAGCTGTAAGACATTTAATAGTTTTGAACGCTTGAAGATTACGATGATCAGAGTACACCACCACCTGATGTTTGGCCCCAAGAAGATGATGTGCCATTCCCGGAAGTCATCCTTGATTGCAAGCAATTCCCTTTCAGTAACGGTATAGTTCTGTTTGTATGTGGTAAGCTTACGAGAAAAGACAGCGACGGGATGCTCCTCCTTGGTTTCTGCACAAATATTGCCGAAAGTACAGCTCCTGTAGCGACACTGGATGCATCAGCTTCTACTAAAAACTGACAATCAGGATCAGGATGTTGTAGCACAGGTGCAGTGGTAAATGCTTCTTTTAACATCTCAAATGATACTTGTGCGTTCTGGTTCCAACAGAATGTTACCTTTGAACTAGTTAAGGCTGTCAATGGGGCCACTGTCTTAGAGAATGAACCTGATGAACCTGCGATAAAAATTTGCAAAACCTAAGAATGGTTGTAGAGACTTGACATTATGTGGAATGGGCCAGTTCAATATAGCCTTCACTTTGGAATGGCTCATTCGGACTCCATTGTTGGTAATATCATAACCCAAGAATTCAACTTCTTGCGTATGAAAGACACATTTCTCCACTTTAACAAAGAGTTTGTTCTCTGAGTCTTTGAAGGACAGCTGACACATGCCTAACATGTTCTGGGAATGATGATGAATATATCAATATATCATCCAAATAGATCACCACGAACTGGTCCATCATGTCTCTGAAAATGTCATTCATGAAGAACTGAAATGTGGCGGGAGCCTTACTAAGGCCAAAAGGCATCATCAGATATTCAAAAAGGCTGTACCGCATCTTAAAAGCGGTTTTCCACTCATCGTCCTCACGAATGCGAACCAGATTGTATGCTCCCCATAAATCCAATTTAGAAAAGTACATGGCAGTACCTAGCTGATCTAACAACACATTTATCAATGGTAATGGATACTCATTCTTTATGGTGATGTCATTAAGAGCCCTGTAATCTATGCAGGGCCTTAGATCTCCTTTTTTCGGAACAAAAAATAATGGAGAGGCAGCAGGCGATTGAGATGGCCGTATGAACCCCATATCGAGAGCTTTATCTATGTACACTTTCAAGAGTACATCTTCTTTGGGAGTTAAAGAATAAACTCGACCAGTAGGGATTTTGGCCCCAGGAATCAGTTCAATCAGACAGTCATACTGTCTATGTGGAGGCAGCTGTTCTGCCTGGCCTTTGTCAAAAACATCTGCATACTCTGTATACTCACATGGTATATGTGTACCACTCTGATGTATAGCACTGATAATAGATGAAACTCCCTCCATAGAGGCCAATATATGTGATTTAGTTGACACCACCTGACTTGTAAAACAATGTTTGTTACAATAAACAGATGGATATTGAATCAGTCCCGTAACCAGTCAATAGTCGGATTATGGAGAGACAACCAGGCAAGACTAAGCAATAGGTTGTAATGAGAAGCCGCAATTACATCAAAAATCATCTCCTCTGAATGACCATTTGGTAAAACCATTCGAATAGGTACAGTCTCTTTAGTTACCATACCCGAAGTCAATACTGACCATCCACAGTGCTTACTGTTTCAGGTTTGTCCTTGGTTATCCGGGGTATAGAACATTTCTTAGCAAATGTGATGTCAGTAAAATTATTTGTGGCTCCGGAATCAACCATATCCCTGGAAACTAATTCTTGGTCTGCAAAATGTAATGTAACCTCCACAGCTATCGGAGCAAATGCCGGAATTGTATGGGAGTCCAATGTAGCACTCGACACAGGGACTCCTGCTAATGTCGAGTTTTGGCGTTTCCCGAACGCTTGACTGGTTTCTTATGACATGCAGCCAGTAAATGCTCAGATGAACCGCAATACATACATACATTGTTTTTTCTATGGTTCTCTCTTTCTGCGTTAGATAATCGACCTCTAACCGCTCTAATCTGCATTGGTTCAGGCTCATTGGAGGGAGCTGCCGGTACATCCATACGAACAGATGCTTGCAAGAAAGGTTTTTTCTCCCCTTTACGAGCATTTTGTCAAGCGGCGATTTGCAGAATTAGATTGAGCAGTTCTGTGAATCCCATAGGGACCACAGGAACGGTAGACAAGGCGTCTTTTAATTCTTCCGAAAGACCCTTGTAGAAAACCTTCAGGCCATTGGGTCTCGGCTGATAATTGGTTAAATCTGGCTATATATGCCAATAAGGTTTGACTACCTTGTTGTAGAATAAGCAACTCCAAATCTGTGGCTTGAGTGGCATAACGCATATCAAAGACCTTACTCATGGCTGCCAGAAGGTCGTCGCAATCATAAAGCAAGGGGCTATTTGTCTCCAATAAAGGATTAGCCCAAGCAGCAGCAGTACCCCCCAAATGAGAAAGCACGAATGCTGCCTTTGTAGGTAAATCGGGAAACGAATTAGGCCGGCAAAGGAAATGGAGTCGGCACTGATTGACAAAGGTTCTATAGGTTTTAGGATCACCAGTGAGCCTTTCCGGGGGAGCCAGAGGAAACTGTGTTGGCATAACCACTTGAACAGCTTCCCGTTGTGGTTCCGATGTCCCGGATCCAGATGCCGTGGCTACTGGAGCCTGCGCTCCCTGAGGAGAGGCATGCATGGCATCTTGCATAACATCCATGCAATGACGCAAGGTGTCCTGTGCTGTAATCATTTTGTTTCTCAAATCAGTGATTAACTCAGTCAAGACCGCTAAAGGATCCGTACCCTCCATTGCTTCTGATTCTGTCATAAATCATCCAAGTATCTTATGAAAAAGGATACAGATATAACCATAAAGGATACAATTGGTAGGGCTCTTCTGGATCCTTGATGAAGCAAATGGCTTGACAGTAGTGAAGTCAAAATAAACCTTCCAAATGATGCAACTCTCTGACTAATAAAACAGGCAGAGAGAGGGATCACTGGAAAGGGCGTGGGAACATCATTGGAAGTCAGCCTAGGATACAATAAAGTATAATGAGGAAGTGTCCCAACATTAACTCTCACTAATAGCACAGCAATAGCACCTAGTACAACGCTAACCTGTAGATTCTGAACTGGAGGCTCTGCCAACAAATCTCTGAAGAAATCCAAATAAGGAAACTACGACAAAGGAGGGAAGCTTAGTAAGGGAAACTTATCCCGAACGGCACGAGGCTCACGCTAGATACCGGGTTGGTGCACCACAGGATAGCATCCAAAGTACAGTGCACAATCACCTTCAAATGAACAGTTGTCAGCAGTACTTCCTTTCCCAGGTAGAACAGAAATGATGAGTTGAAATCCACCTGTTATCTCATCACAGGTGCCAGTGATTAAATCCAAAGCGTAGCACAACTTGCGTGTGGAATTACACGTGCAATGGTTACCCAGCCAGGAAACGGCACGGTAGAAACCGCATGTGGCTTACACGTGAACATTCTACACGTAGCCGGGAAGCCCCACGTTTGAGAGTTAAGGAAACCGCGTGGTGTTTTACATGTGCCAAACTTGCACGCAGCCAGGAAAGCCGCACTCGAAGATTTCTGGAACCCGCATGTGTTTTTACACGTGACAGAAGTACACGCAGATGAGACTGCCAGAACTCACGTATGAAGGAAAAGCCATCCATTGGTCTTCTAGTAGACGGCTGCCGAAAGTAGCATGTAGAAAGATGCACGTGAACAAGAAAAGCTGCCGTAACTTCTTGAATGCAGCTCCAGGAGTTCGCGTGTGGAAGTAACATGCAGGAGGAAAGCCAAAAGAAGTTGCTGAAGAGATGCGAGGAGGCAGATCAAAGTTTCAGCTACCAGACGCCATGTTGGTTCAATCAGAAGCAGCGAGCGACGTCCCCACGCTGCTTATGAACGTAATGCAGTAACACACGTGACAATCCCTAATCACGTGAATTCAACGACGTGAATAATGCAAACATTGTTTTCCAGGCAAGATATCAAACAACCTCCATTTAGATTAGAAAGGATTAGCAGTTCTTTGGGCATAACCAGTTCTGCGTGAAGACAGTGTTCGAGGTCCTGAGGTAATTTGCCT
This sequence comes from Ambystoma mexicanum, assembly GCF_040938575.1. Taxonomy (NCBI): domain Eukaryota; kingdom Metazoa; phylum Chordata; class Amphibia; order Caudata; family Ambystomatidae; genus Ambystoma; species Ambystoma mexicanum. The sequence continues at coordinate 486,947,047 of NC_090925.1, forward strand.
GCCATGCATGACAGTTCCTGCCCTGGGCAACTTGTGGGCTGAAGAAACTGTATGAGGGGGACGGAATATGGACGGCATCTACTGCCTTTACCCTCATCACTCTGCTGACTCTTGCGAGATTTGTAGAGGTTTCTCACAGAAGACCATTAAGGACCGCAATCAGCGGTTGGTTTGTTGGCTTAATGATGGCACCTACGCCGCTTCCGAGGTGGGGTCGGTGAGGGGCTTGTCCTCTGAGCGGCCTGTACAGGTGGTGGATCATCACTGGCCAGCGTCGGCTGAGCCTCCGGCAAAGAAATCTCGACCTGCTTCTTCGAGTAAGCATGTATCGAAGGGGGCTGCTTCGTCCAAACATGATCGGTCAGACCATTCCCGGGGGTCTGGAGGTAGGCCCGAGAAGTCGAGCTCCGGCAAAGGGGCGTCTCAGGACAAGGCCAAGAAAGACTTGTCGTCAAAGTGCTCCTTTTCAGAGGATCATCACAGGTCGTCCTCTAGCCGAGAGTCCTCGAAGCACCGGTCCAGCGTTGCTAAGCAGGCCGATTCGCCTGGGAAATCTGCGCCACAGGTTGCGGTTCCAACGACGTCCTTGTCGATGGGAGTTCCGTCGTTGACGGTTACTCTGTCATCTATTGTACCGTCATCGACGGCTTTGTCATCGGCTCCGGCGATGACAGGGTTTGATAAAGGCCCGATGCTTTTCCCGTCGTCGAGGATGGATAAGGAAGAATTGGTGCCGACGAGTGGCACGTGGCAGGCTTCCGCCTTTGACTCGCTGATGCCGGACGCCATTCTACATCTAGAGACGGCAGCGTTTTCGGTGTCCTCGGAAGTGGACAATGACAGGGAGCCGGTGTTGCAACCATTGGCCTTGGGGCTGCAGTATGTTAGACCTTCGACGTCGGGGGGCGTGGGAGCTGGTCCGGCTAGTTACCCACTGGTGAACCCGCAGACTATGTTGTCGCTCCAGGTTCTGTCCACATTGCATTCCTTGTTGGGGCAACTGGATTCGAGGTTACCCCCTCTGCCTATGGTTCCGGTGGGTCCTGTCATAGACGTGGCTGGTGTTCCTACGCGTTCGTCCGCTACCGCGGGATTGCCGGGGCCTCTGCCGGTGAGTGAAGATCGTCCACGTTCCTACCCTGAGGAGGGTGAGCTGCTGGAGTCTGAGTCGGATAGTGTGCCTTGTGAGTCCATTTCTACTGGCTCTTTGTCACCGACGAGGGACGCAACGTGGGTTTCGGACGGGGAGGTCGAACAGCCTCGTAGTCCGGTGCAACCGCCCCCTCCCGATGTTGGGGCATTCCACGCCATGATGGCTAAGGGGTGTGTGGAAATTGGTTTGACTCCTGAGGAAGAGCGTAAGGAGTGCTTCCGGTTCGATCACATGGGCAAGAGACGGAAAGCTGTATTCTCCGTGCCTATCCTGGACCACGTGTGGCAGGAGGGCCTGCGCACGATGCGACATCCCTTCTCGGAACCGGCTGTCAAGGGGAGGCTGGAGAAGAAGTTTAAGCCCCGAACTCTACTCCGAAGTGCTTAGTGTCACAACCCACTCTGGAGGCTGTGGTATCGGCGGCGGCCAGTCGTAAAGCCCAGAGTCAGCACAAGTGTGTTACTCCTCCGGACAGTGACGCCAGGAGACAGAATGCCTTCGGGAAGAAGGTTTTGACTGTTGGGGCGACGACGGTGAAAGCAGCCAATTCCCTGACGATCATGGTGCGCTATGATCGTGAGATGTGGCATCGGCTGGCACCTGTTTTGAAACATCTGCCGGAGGAGCACCGCAAGTTCACCATGCTTTTGGTGCGTGAGGGGGAGAAAGCTTGCAATCACAGTATTAATATTGCTGTGGACCTAGCGGACTCCGGCTTTAAGAAGAGTAACAACGGCGTTGTGCTGCGTCGCCAAGCCTGGCTTAAGTGCACAGAATTGCATTATAAGGTTCTGGACATGCCTTGTGAGGGGAAGCAGTTGTTTGGAGAGAAAATTGATGAGGCCCTCAAAGGTATGAAGGAGGACACTGAGACTGCTAAGTCGTTGGGAGCTTTGCAGAGTGGGCGCTCCTTTCGCTCTTTTCGTCCGTTTCGAGGGGCATCGAGAAATGCCTGGTTTACTTCCACCAGGGACCGAGGTTACGGTTCATCTGGGTATTCCTCCCAGGGGTATAGGAGGTCGGCGCAGTTGGCGCAGAAGAATCGGGACTTTCAGGCCTCAAGGAAAAGAGGTTCACTGTCGTCCTCCTCTAAAGGGAGACAGGCTAAGCCACAACAATGACTGTCTTCAGGGAAACCTGCTGGCGGGCAGGGTGGCACGGCACATGGACGAGTGGTGCAAGATTACGTCGGACCGTTGGGTGTTGGACATGGTACATCTGGGCCACTAACTGGAGTTCAAGTGTTCCCCAGTTTCCATTCCTCCAGTGTATGCCGTGCAACCTCATCTTCACATCATACGGCAGGAGGTTGAACTTATGCTGCAATAATGGGCTATAGAATTGGTTCCGGTGGCTGAGAAAGGTCATGGGGTTTATTCCCGTTATTTTGTCGTGAAGAAACCCAACGACAAGTGGCGGCCCATTCTGGATCTTCGGGCGTTGTACAAGACTCTGCAACGCCTGAAGTTCAAGATGCTCACTCTTCAGGAAGTCATTCGGTCAGTGCAACCGGACGAGTTTCTAGCGCCGTTGGACTTAGAGGGCGCATACTTCCTCATTCCCATGTGTCGAAGGCACTGCAAGTTCCTTCGGTTTGTCCTAGCAGAAGATCATTACCAGTTTCGGGTACTGGCGTTTGGTTTAAAATCATCTCCCAGAACGTTAACAAAATGTTTGGTGCCGGTGGCGGCGTGGCTCTGACGGGAGAGGCATCATGTATACTCGTACCTGGATGACTAGCTGGTGCAGGGTTTGTCGCCAGGGGAAGCGCACGAAAGTCTCGGGGCTACCATGCAGCTGTTGCAACGGCTGGCCTTCACTGTAAACTTCGAGAAGTCTTTTCTGTCGGCTTCCAAGGACTTGGTGTTTCTGGGGGCAGAGTTTCAGGCTCATCTGGGAATTGTGAAGCCTTCGGGCGAGAGGGTGATGAAGCTCCGGCATAGGGCGGTGGAGTGGAAGACTGGTGCAAGGGTGTCGGTCCGGACCTACATGTCACTGTTGGGGGCCATGGCGTCATGCATTCTGCTGGTGCCGAACTGTCGTCTCTTCATGAGGCCAGTGCAGGAGTTCCTCGCAGACCGATGGGCTCAGAGTCTTCGCTGATGGCAGTGCTCAGAAAATCTAGTTGGGGGCATGCCGTTGCTGGAACCGGAGTGCCAATTCACAATTGTGGCGGAAGCCTCTCAGACAGGTTGGGGGACGCATCTCGGCAGCTCACAGGTGCAAGGGCTGTGGTCTCTGGTGGAGTCTCGTTTCCACATAAATGTGCTTGAGTGGAGAGCGGTACATTTGGCCCTGAAATCGTTTCTGCCGTGCATACGGGGCTCGGTGGTGAGGGTGTTAACAGACAATACCACCACAATGTTTTATCTGAGGAAACAGGGGGCATGCATTACAGGGTGCTGTCAAAAGAAGCGCAGGATCTTTGGCATTGGGCTCTGTCTCACGACATTGGCATTGTGGCGTTTCATCTGCCGGGAGTGTTGAATGTGTAGGCGGACACGCTCAGCAGGGATGTCGGCCAGCTCCAGCTGAAGGAGCAACAGGTGTCCATCATCTTCCAGAAATGGGGCCATCCTCCTTTGGATCTCTTCGCAACGAGGGAGAACAAACAGTGCAGGGAGTTCTCTAGCAGGTGGGCTCACCCTGAGTCTCTAGGGGATGCGTTCTCCCGTGGACAGGCCGGTTCGCTTATGCATTTCCTCCATTTCCGCTCATTCGGCGGACCCTTCAGTGGATTCGGAGATACCCATGCCGTGTGATTCTGGTGGCTCCGTTCTGGGCCAGGCAGCCGTGGTTCTCGGATTTCCTTCATCTGTCTGTAGCGGAGCCGATTCGGTTGGAAGCAATGCTGGACCTTCTGTCTCAGGACAAGGGCGCTGTGTGGCACCACAATCCGGGATCTCTCCGCCTGACGGCTTGGCTCCTGACTTCTCCGAATTTGGCATGCTAAGACTACCCAGTGACTGTCGGCGAATTTTGGAGGCGGCAAGAGCACCATCTTCGAATGTCTCCTATGTGTGTAAATGTAAAGGTTTTGTGTGTGGTGCAAGGGCCAACCGGGGGTGGACCCTTTGCACATTTCACCTGAGCAAGTTCTTTCCTACCTGTTGCTTTTGGCGAAAAGGGGCCTGGTGCTATTTTCCATAAAGGTTCACTTGGGAGCAATTTCGAGATTTACTCGGAGGTAACATGCGGCTCCTCTGTTTAGTGATCGTATAATCAAGCATTGCTTGAAGGGTTGTTCCGTACTTTTCCCCCATTCAAGAAGTTTCCTCCAGTTTGGAGCCTTAATGTGGTTCCGCACGGTCTGATGAGACTGCCCGGTCTGATGAGACCACAGTTTGAACCGATGTCGACGACTCCTTTGCAGTTTTTGTCATGGAAGATGGCTTTTCTGGTGGCCATTACTTCGGCCAGAAGGATATCTGAGTTGCAGGCATTGGTTGTGGACCCTGCCTACTTGCGTTTCTTGAAGGACAAGATGGTGTTGGCTACTAATCCGCACTTTATCCCAAAAGTGCAGACAATATTTCACAAACTCTCTTCTATTGTGTTGCCCTCGTTTTTTGCTTCAGCCTCCACGCCGCAGAACGGGCTTTGCATTCGCTGGATGTGAGGAGGGTGTTTTATTTGCATCGTACTTGGAATGGACTCCCCCTAGATCTTAGAATTGACAAACCTTACGCTAGATTTAGACGGAAAGTCCTCACCTGGCTACGGACTAATGATGCCTAACCTCGACCTTTCCGAACCTACTCCTGACTGCACTCTCTTTAAGGACTGCCAGGTTTGACCACTTCAACCGTATATGCTCCATGGTTTCACCTTACTTTATCTTGGGTACATCTATTGGGACCACTGATACCAATGTAAACTATGTGGCAGTATTGATGTTTTTTCATTGTATATGACTATGCTTATCATTCTATGTATGTACATACCTACTCTGCAACTAAGCTTCCTAAGTACCCTTGTAATGCTTGCGCCCAGCTACCTGAGGGTTTTGGTTTGCGCTTTATCAAACAAACAAATAAACAAACAAACAAAACTCAAGATTTCAGACAATCTAGACAGCTGTTTGTGGCTTATGGGCCGTCCGTCAAAGGACAGGCAATCTCCAAACAAGGACTTTCTAGTTGAGTGTCCTCTGCTATTTTGTTCTGCCACACTAAGGTTGGAAAGCCTTTGGGAAAGACTCAGAAGGCACACTCGCCGGCGGCATTATGGTCTGGGATTCCGCTAGTTACATTTGCCAGGTGGCCTCCTGGGCAGTGCTGCATACCTTTACCAGGCATTACTGTCTGGAGCAGCAGCATGGTGAGGATGTGCAGGTGGGACGGGCGGTCCTGCAACGCCTGTTTCAATAAGGTAAGCCCCGAAGCTTTGGGGTATTTGTTTTGAAATTGATCACTGGATGGGTTTCTTTGTCTCATGTATGTGATTCTGTTTCTGAATTGGTTTGCCTTTACACTCCGGCATGCATGATTGGTACTGCTTTGTAATCTATTCACAGCATGTGAATCCATGAAAGATCCAATGCTGGAGAAGGGAGTAGTTTCTGACCTGTAACTCAATTTCTCCAGCGTTTATCTTTTATGTATTCACATGCACTCGCCGGCCACCCCTGCAGGCAAACCTGATTCGGGTTTCCTCTACTTTGGAGGTTAAAATCTGAAGGGAAGCCGCGGGGGCGGGGTTATTTATGCCCTACGTCCTATTGGTGGGGTCTAAAGCACCCAAAAAGGACGTTGATAGGACACTGAAGTGTCAAAGTTTTCCATAGCAAAATGCTAATTTAAAATGATTGAGGTTCCCATCCTGACGATGGGAAATATTCACAGGATGTGAATCCATAAAAGTTACCAACGCTGGAGAAATGGAGTTACAGGTAAGAAACTACTCCCTTCCATATTCCTCGACGACTAACGCAACGTGCCAAGGACTTTGGATTGTACAAGTGGTTTGGCTTGACCCTCGAATGACCACCTCAACACCTCATGCCGGCCTCCCTTAGGGTCTTTCGATACTCATAGTTTCAATCTCAACCGAAAATTTCGACTGTACAAGGGGTTTTGCTTGATCCTTGTATGACAACTTTGATTTCTCAGTTCAACACATTCTCCTCATTTCAGAGAGGGGCATCAGTCAGAATTACTTCAAATGAGCGGCCACATGGCGCCGGACCACTCTAACTGATACATATTTTGCTTTACAAAAAGGCCTTTGTGCTTTTAGTCTTCTTTCCTTATACAATGTTGCTCTTTACACCCTTGAGCCCAACCCAGTCCGATCTAGTAACAGCTCTTTCTGAATTCACTGGCTTTGCTGAACTCTGTTGGCGTCTCCTGTATTTGGAGTCAACAACGGTACCACGATGGCAACCGCTTCTCCCCGTCCTGGCTATCAGTGCAGGAGGGTTCCATGTACCGCTGACATCCTTCACACCAATCATCAGCTGCAAATCCTGGTCTTAAGTTTACTTTGTTGGAGGCTTTGCAGGTCTGGGTTAAAAAGTGCAAGGGCAACTCCCTCCTTGATGTCCTTTCCCGTCTTGCCGCCGTTCTCCTCCGTTTGAACTGCCATCCCATAATAGCTGCTTCCTCATGTGTTTGGCCTGGCTCAAATTGTGCTCTCGTGCTCCGCCTTTTATCCCGATGGGGAAAGGGAAGGGAAGTCAGGTGTGTGTAATTATCGGCAATTGCCTGACTGCCTGACCCTTGTGATGGGACATGTTAGGTATACAGCTCTGGTGTTAGTCTGTTGTCTTTCACGGTGTGACAAAGTGTTCATGTTGAAAAAGGGGGCAGGGGGTAGAGTTTCTAAATATCCTACGGGTTAGGAAGGGGAAAAGGTATCATAAGGAAGGGGATACCGGTACTCACCCTTCGTTATCCCTCTTGCCCTCCCCGAAGACCCCTTACCCAGGATATCCTACCGCACTGGTCCACCCCCAGGAACTGGATCCAATAGCGATGGCCGTGTCCTGGCCACCTGGATGACAGATCCCCGGGGACTAGCAAATGAGGCACCTTCAGGTTTCTCCAAGTTCCCTTGCCCAAGTCTCAGCTCTTAGGTGTAGCTGTTGTAATTATTCACAAACACTTTTGGGGGTTCCCTTCCCCACCTCCGTGTTCCACTTTCAGGCTCCACCTGGTCTGGGCTCAGTTGTCGGACAGCACGGTCCACCAATTGCAGGTTGCGCAACCCGGGGCCTGGGGCTCCTTGCTCTGTCCCTTCCTTGTCAGTACACTTAGTTCACTAGTCTTGGCTGGGCTTTACTTGGTCTGGCCCTTTAAAAGTGTTCCTTTCTCGTGTACAGCCTTCTGCTGGCTCTAACTGTGTTTCTCGCTTGCCAGCGCCACTTTGCTCTTACTTCGTACCTCACACAGAACCCCTCAGGATGTCAATTTTCTTCTTTTAGTCCACTGAGACTTTCGACAACATAATCTTCTTTACGTGACCTCTCTGTAACTTTTAAACACAAGATTCTATTTGTTTGTCTTGCCACATGCAATACTTTCACTTTGAAGGCCTTGACACTGGATTTTCCCTTCCCACGCCTTCATTCAGATACTGTGTTTCTTCTTTCTCAGTCTGCATTATCTGATTGCCTCACAATCACTGAGGTCCAGGAGGGGCTGTCTCACAGTAATCCACAATGATATTCTGTCATGTAAAACTTTAATAGGTCCGTGAGACAGGGATGCAATAAAAATCATTTTGTCCTAGAAATGGAACAGCGATCGCTACCTCTCTCTGAGCTGTTAATAATGATTGTTATGCCGCCGCCCCACCCCCCAGAATGTTTTTAGGAGCCGCGGCAAGTAAGCCTGGGGCGTACTCGGGGTTGGGGTGGCATGTGAGAACTCATCCTCAGCCCTCCTTCTCGTAACTGCATGCCAAACAGATCTACAGGTTATGCCAGCTGTAGTGTGGGCCCAGTGTCGTATTATCCCACAGGGACGGGGGAATCCAGCATAGATTGCTACAGCTTAGTGGAAGTGCAGAGCTGGTCCCTAGAATTGAAGGCCTGGGCGTCCCGGGCAGGGACAGAGCCATCCTCCATCTGCTCTCACCCCAGCAATGGATTCTGGGCTGTTACGAGCAACCTTGAACTCCAAAATAACACATAGTTTGCCTCAGATTTCGCCTGGGACGCAGGTTTTATCATTGAATATTGCTGGGGTATTCAAGTACCTCTCTGACACCGACTGGCTTACTGTTGTCTGTGATTTCGGAGTTATTTGTTTAAAGGAATCCTGGGCTCTGGACCCTCCGCACATCCAAGGATATGTTACCCTCTTCAAACTAGCATTGAAGAGGGCGAGAGTCCGCCGGAGTGGCGGCTTGGTGACATGTGTTAATGTCACTCTGTTTAAAGCCGTTACCCTAAAACTATGGGACAATTTACTGATCCTGTTGATCAATTTCTACAATAGGGTTTCATTGGGTAGGGGCTTGGACCTCATGGATAGTATCACAAATAAAGTGCTGGATTGGAGACTGGGTTCCCCTCGGCCTCTGATGATCTTGGTTATGGGGGATCTCAATCTCCATATTGAGGCTTTTCGTGGTCTAGCTGATATCACGTTCGAGGAAGATAGTCACTGATGGTTGGGCCCTCTGAATTCACCTTTCCTCTGTGTCAACATAAACATGTAGAAGACATAGCTGTTTTGCTCATGTATGCTAACTTGAGGGCATGTAATGATCGTTTTTCGCGTGACTCCCCAGTAGCCCCTACTTTTGATAATAATTTGGCTACAAGCAAAATTGACTACATCTTTGTAAATTTGGAGGCCTGGGACCTAGTGAAGGCATTCTCTGTTCATGTGAGAATCGAGAGTGATCATAACCCCCTCCTTTTGGAGTTGTGGGAGAGCTCTGGGGAAGTACCCGGAGGCAGGCCGACTGGCCCAGGGGAAGGGGCAGTCCATCTGGACATATTGTGGCATGCCAGGAGAAACATCAGATGGGGGAGGTTGATTTAGGGGTAGTTCTGCCATCAGTTTATGATGATATCATTGAATCATTGAAGGAACAGATCATGGCAGACCTGTGTGACAATGTCTCCTTAATATCTCTGCATGAACAAATCACAACCTTTGTTGGGAAGTGATTTTCTAAATCAATGTCTGTCCGTAATCATGCGGACACAGTAACCCCTGTTATGATCAGGACTGTAGGCAGGCTAAGCGGAGGCTCATAGCACAAACAGGTGGGTAAGTCAGGTTGGCCAGAAGGGAGTACCGGAAGATGCTGAAGGGTAAAAAGAAGGTGTGGCATGAAGTTGTTTGGAAAAACCTACTTCAAACAATAGGCAGCAGGGATTCAAAAGGTTTTTGGGCTATGATGGGGGTTGCCAAAAGAACAGGGCACAATCTCCTGCAAGATAGTATGCCGGAACAGGGATGGGTAGAGCACTATTGGAATCTCTACCAGATTGAAGGGGCATCTCCAACAGAAATGAGTTATTCCAGTGGGTGATGGTGTAGGGGGTGTATACAACTATGCCCCGCTGGTTCTCACATTTAATGAGATTGAACGAGCGCTTCTAAACAAAAAAGTGGGCAAGGCCCCTGGGCCGGTTAGGGTCCCAATAGATTTCTACAGAAACTAACCTACTGTCTGTGTCCCTTATTTGACAAAATGGTTTAATGCCAGTCTGAGCAACAACCTGGTCCTGGTGTTCTGGACCACTGCGGACATTGTCCCTATTTATAAAAAGGGCTGTCGGGATGAACCTGCACATTTGAGACCTATTTAATTACTGGACGCAGGAGGGAAAATATTTGCGAAGGCATTATTGTTCCACCTAGAGGACTGGGTTAAGAATAATTGGATAATTGGCCACCGGCAGGTGGGATTTTATGAAGGCTTGAGTACGATTGATCAATGCTTCCACCTGCGGTTGGTATATGATAAATATGCGTTCCTCAGAAAGGTTAGTGTATATGCAATTTTTATGGATCTATGCACTGCCTTTGACACCTTACCGAGGCATCGGCTGTGGGAGGTGCTAAGGGATTTGGGCATCCCGGAGGCCTTACTATCTGCTGTCCAGAGTTTATACACCGGTAACACTGCGGTTGTCCGGTGGGGAATTGACGGGAGAACGACAGGCAATATAGACATTGAGAAGGGCATACAGCAGGGTTGTGTCCTCAACCCGAATCTGGCTTAGCATGGAAATTTGTGATTATATGTCTTAACAGGCGCTATAGATCCCGACTTCCGGGGATATGTGAAGGTTCTTTTGCAGAATCATGGTAAAGTCCCTTTTGAGGTAAATCGGGGTGATCAAATTGCCCAGGGAATATTGGAAAGACCTCTATTTAATCAGTTTAAAGAAAGAGAACCAGATACAACAGAAAGAGGTAACTTAAGCTTTGGGGAAGATGATAAATCTCTTAGCATTGAAGGAAGGAAAGGAGAAAAACCCACCTTCTATCCCGACCTAGCCTTTGCCCAGCGAATTGATCCAGCTCTCGCTGGAGCCTTTTTACAAGCAATTTCGGAAGAAGGCATAGAGAGGGAAGTCCTTTTTTCTTCTTAAAGCAAGGGTTACTTCACAGGAGAGAGACCGCCAAAGAAGGTTTTGTAAAACACAGTTAGTAATATCCAAGAGCAACCGAAAGGTTGTGCTAGAGATCGCGCATTCCCACCTTACTGGGCGGGCATTTGGAACAAGTTAAATCTCAGGCTCATATTAGTGGGAAGTTTTCTGACTTGTGAAATCTTCCAAAACACCCCACCCACATCCCCTTATCTGCCCCTCTGAACCTGTTGCTGATCATAGAAGTGCCCTTTACAAGAATTGGTATGGACATAATAGGACCTGTAGAGACATCTAAACTAGGCAATAACTACGTTCTGGTGATCGTAGATTATGCAACCTACTTGTTCATCCTCGGACAAACTGGCCTGCTGCCTGCTCCAAAGATGATACCGACTCTTTGCACGCACCAAGAAGAGAGTCCACATTCAAGCCTGTGTCTCTGCGGCATCTAATAACTTGGCCTAACTCTTTAAAATCTGTAAGGAGCTGGCCAACCCTGCTGCAGTCTCCACCCCTCCTCTCGCCTCCCAGCCTCTTTGCAATGCCTTTGCCTCTCACTTTATCTCTAAAACCCAGGACATCTTGTCCACCCTCTCCTCCGCTCCCCCTCCTCTCCCCTCTCCGTCTCTGCTTGCTGTACCTCCTCCAACTACCCCCGACACTCTTTCTCTTCCTTTCCTATTTTCTCTCCTGAAGAGTCCGATCGATGAAAACCTCATCAAAACAGGTCCATCCCTGCTCCTCTAAAACCATCAAGAACCACATTGATACCCTTGCTCCGGCCCTTGCCGATTTCTGCAAACTCTCCTTTGCCTCTGGATCTTTCTCCTCCCCTCCCCTCCCCTCTGAAGCACTCTATTGTTCATCCTCTGCTCAAGAAACCCACGGCCGATCCTTCTTGTCTGGCTAACTATCGCCCAATTTCCATTACTCCCTTTTTAGGTAAACTCCTGGAAAAGCTGGCCATCTCTCAGCTAAACGTTCATTCTGATTCTGTTGGTTCTCTCCATGACCACCAATCTGGCTTCAGAGCTGCCAGAAGCACAGAAACTGCTCTTCTGAACATCCGTTGGCTCTCCAACCTTGACTCTAACATTCCCTCTGTCCTCATCCTACTTGATCTCTCCTCTGCCTTCGACACAGTCAACCATACCACCCTGCTTAACCATCTTTGTGACAACCTGAGTATCACTGATCAGGCTGTGGCCCGGCTGACCGCTTTCCTCTCTGATCGACCCTCCCAGGTACAACTTGGGTCCTTCCTTTCATCGATCTCCCTCTCTACCTGTGGTGTTCCCCAGGGGTCTAACCTATCTCCCTGGCTTTTTGACCCATACCTGGCAACTCTTGCCTACTGCATCTCCATTTTCTGCTCAAACTTCCAGTGCTATGCTGATGACACTCGAATCATTTTCAGGCTACCCTCGGCCACCTCCTCTCCCTCCCTCATCTCCGATTACCTAATCGCCATTCAAAATTGGTGTACTGCCAACGATCTTTGTCTAAATACCAACAAGACTGAGATCCTCCTCATCTGTTCACCTTCACCATCCTTTCCCCTCACTCTCTGGCTGACCTCCCTTGGCCCTCCTCCTAACCCTAACTGCGAGGCTAAGAACCTCTGAGTCATCTTTGACTCCACACTTTCCTGCTCTGCCCACATTTCTGATGTCTCTAAAAAGTCAAACTTCTTACTTCATCTCCTCAGAGTCACTCTCCCTTTCCTCTCCTTCCCCCAGAAGCTCACTGTCTCCCAAGCTCTGGTTCTCTCCAGGTTGGACTACTGTAACAGCTTCTTTCTAAATCTACCTGCCTCCACTCTTCACCCTCTACAACTAATCCAGAACAGGACTGCGAGACTTGTCCTTGGCCTCAAGACCTGGGATCGTATCTCTCCAGCTCTGAAATCCCTTCATTGGCTCCCAGTGGATCACCAGCACTCCTGGGTTTGGCTTCGGCCATGTAATTGCACGCGTGGATACTTCTTCCCTTTGTCTTTTTTGTCTTATCTATCATTTAGGTACTCGGTCCTCAGGCGTCGCTCTCCTCTCCGGCACATGTTGACTTCTACAGGGTTCAGCAGGTGTCCATCCTGCAAGAGGTTCTTCCCAACTTCAGACCCCCACGCCCTCTGCCTACATTGCCTTTTCCCAGACCACGGTTGGCAATCATGTTCGGCGTGTGACTCGCTGTCTTTGAAGGTGCTGAAGAACAGACTAGCGAGGTGGAGGGAGCTCTTCCAGAGGTCGCACCCAGAGGATCTCAAGAACTTCGTGAAGCATGGAACTAGGCCCAAGGTAGGGCCGATATTTTCCAGCGCACCCCTCAAGGGAGACTCCTTCTCAGGCACTCTGCTGTGCTGGAGGGACCCGCCAGGTCCTTCGACCGGCATGTGCACCGAGGCTGCTGCAGCTACCGGCCTTCGGGTCTAGGGATCCTCAGATCATCCCAGGCGCAGTGTTGAGGGACCAGAAGGTTCTTGTACCGGGTCTACACCCGAGGGGCTCCGCCCTTTTACTGGCACCATGGCTGAGGGGCTATGTCCTAACACCGGCAATACGTTTGAGGGGCTACGCCCTGATACCGGCAATACGTCCAAGGGGGCACCTGAACGCAACTCTACCGACCCCCCAGGTCGAGAGTGTCACACCTACCGGGCCGAGGAGCAGGGTAGGCCTTGTGCTCCACACACAAGAGTCTTGGCTGAGGCTGGGCCCAACGGGCAGAGCACCACGTCGCAGGCACGTGGCAGGCAGCTCGACAAAATGGCCGCCATGCCAGAAAGAGGCACCAGTCCGACGCCATTCCAGGAATTCGGTGAAGAACGAGTGTCCAGGTGAGACTGGCCTCAACCAGGTAGGTGCCCTACATTCTACCCCTCGTTTGCGCTGGGCAGCTTTCCTTTGCGTCCATATGGACAGGGTATGCAGTGGCTCCAGCAGTCCCCCGCCACCCCGTCGGCACCCCCTGCCACCTCTTTGGCCAGTGAGGAGGTGCTCATTGAGAATTTCCTCAGCCTCATGAGGTCTCCTCAGATGGGGGTTATCATCAAAGACGCCATCAGGGAAGACATCCTTGCCATGCTAACGGCACCACAGACATCTCCATCGGGCCCCAGGCCCTGGTGCAGCCGCCTCCTCCGGCACCACAACCAACTCCGAAACCTCCACCGCCTCCTCGGCCTTCAGCTGCGGTCCCTGTACCCCAGCCTCCGGCGCCATCTACTCCTCCTCCTCCACAGGATCCTCCAGATCCGCAGGATATGGAGGAGGAGGGGGATCCAGACACGCCATCCTCAGCCAGGGCCTTCCACAAACGTCTTGCTGGCCTGGCAGAGTACCTGGGCCTCCTCCAACCCGAGGTCGAACAGCCAGCAGAGGGGGTTCTGGCTGAAGTCCTCATGCGACGCTCCTCTGCCAACACGGGGATTCCACTGTAAACCGATGTAGCCTCCCTGGCCAAGAAGGGTTGGCTCAAGCCCCACTAGGTCCAGCTGGTCAATCGACACCGGGACGCCAAGTACAGGCAGATGGAGGGGGATACACTCTTGCTCTCGACCCATCCTCAGCCACACTCCTGGGTGATCGCTGCGACATCACTATACTCCAAGCCTCCGTCCTCAGCCACCTCCTCTGCGGCGCTGCTAGGCAAGGAGGAGAAGATCTTGGAGGCGTACGGCAAGAAAATCTACTCCAAAGCATCCTTGCACCTTCGTCAGGCCTACGCAGATGCCATGCTGGCTGCTGCCAACCAAAGGTTATGGCAGGAAATTGCGGACTTGCTCCCGGAACTCCCCACCCAGTGCCAATCATGCTTTTATGGTGGGGCTTGCTTAAGCCAAGCTTGTGGTGCATGACCTCATGGAATCCACAGTGGCTCCTATCGATACCTCAGGCCGTGCCATCTGCATTGCCACGGATATGAGAACAGCCTGGCTCCAGGCAATGAAATTCAACCGGGATGACCAGGTCACATTCTAGATCTACCATTCGAATGGGGGGGGGGGGCTTCTTCCACTCCTCTACGGACGAAGAGCTGGACAAAAAGAACATCTCACAAACAGCAAAGTCTCTATCCATCCTTACAAAGACCACGCCCGAGTCGTACACCCAATCTCAACAGCGCTTGGAAAAGGGTCATACATACGGAGGGTTCCGTGGCTTCCAGGAACGCAGATCCAGGCAGCCGGACCGATCGCTGTCTCAGATCAAGGGCAAACAACAAAAGGGGGGGGTAAGGGCTTTTTCCAGTCCCCCTCCTCAGCGTCGGCCTCCGAGGGAAAGGAGGCATGAAACTCCCCTTCGGGTCCACGTGTCTCCGGTAGGGGCAGGCTTGCTCTCCATGCACATTTCTGGTGCCAGAATTTCGCGGACCCCTGGGTCCTCTCCATAGTATCCACGGGGTACCGCTTTCCTATCCCAGCCTCTCCTCCCTCCTCCCCTCCACTCCCACAGGTTGGGACAGCAACTCTTTTGGCAGAGATCCAGTCGCTCGTAGAGAGCCAGGCAGTGGAGGAAGTCCCAGCCTCCCAGCGAGGCTTTGGCTTTTACTCCAGGATTTTCGCCATTCAGAAGAACCAGGCGGGCCTGAGAGTTGTGCTGGACCTTTCCACCAGCAACCTCTCCCTACCGCTGCAAAAATTCAAGATGGTTACGCCAGCTTTTATAGCGGAGACATTGGACAAGGGAGACTGGATGTGCTCCCTGGACCTGAAGGACACGTACCTACACGTCCCAATTTGGCAGCCCCATCGTTCTTTTCTACGGTTCAGGATCACAAAGTCCTTCCATTTGGCCTCAACTCGGCCCCCAGGGTCTTTACCAGACTCATGAACGCTGTGGCAGCCCTCCTCAGAGCGCAGGGCCTCCACATCTACCCATACCTCAACGATTGGCTCGTCAGGGCTACATCTCCGGAAGCGGTTCTCCACTCTTCCCATGCCCTTATGAACACACTGCACAATCTGGGCTTCTCGCTCAATCTGAAGAAGTCACAACTGCAGCCCACACAGACTCTGACTTTCCTGGGCCTCATCTGGGACACGTGCTCCGAGAGGGTCTTCCCGTCGGAGGACAAAATCTCAGCCATCAAGAAGGCCACTGCCCACTTCTTCAGCAGAGAGGTGACCTCAGCATAGTGGTACCAACATCTCCTGGGTCTACTGACAGCGGTCCTATTAGCCGTGCCGCACACAAGACTAAAGATGAGAAGGATTCAGTTGCATTTCGCAACCTCATGGAATCAGGAGCGGGGCTCGCATTCCGAGATCATCAATGTTCCCCCATCTCTCCACCCTAACATGGTGGTCCATGGACGGCAACCTACGGACGGGTAAGCACTTTCGGCCGCCCTCTCCGCAGGCAACCATCACCACAGACACCTCACTCGAAGGCTGGGGAGCCTCCCTAGACGGTCTCTCGGTCCACGGAACATGGACTCGACAGGAGCAGGAATACCACATCAATTGGTTGGAGCTAAACGCCATCTGGCTAGCGCTCAGAGCATTCCTACCACTTCTCAAGGGCAAGGTTGTCCTCATCCAGACAGACAACTCGACCAGCATATACTACGTCAACAAGCAGGGAGGCACCAGATTCCCTCCTCTGTGCAGACTGGCGATCAGCATGTGGGAATGGGCCCTGGAAAACAACATTTACCTCTTGGCAGTCCATCTCCCGGGAGAATACAACCTGGAAGCGGACAGGCCCAGCAGGCTGGGAGCAGACAATTACGAGTGGAAGCTAAACGACCTCGTTATTCAGAAGATCTTCAACAGGTGGGATCACCCACATGTGGATCTCTTTGCCACCTGGCACAACAAGAAGTGTCCCCAGTTCGCATCCTGGCAAGGTCAGGGCCCTGGCTCTCTGGGCGAAGCAGTTCACCTCAAGTGGACCGGCATGAAAGCCTATGCCTTTCCGCCCACTGCTCTGATCCACAGGGTAATTTGCAAAATCAAGGAGTCTCGCCGACTCCTCATCATTCTGATAGCTCCATGGTGGCCGGCCAGGCCATGGTTTTCGGAGCTACTCAGCCTCTCTGAGGTGCCCCCGATACACCTTGTGACGGGCCCAGCACATCTTCTGGCGCAGCAGGGGGGTAGAATCATCCACCCTGGCCAGGGAAACTAGCCCTCACAGCGTGGTACCTGAGCAGGTAACGCTTCAGCATCTTAGCCTCTCACAGGCCAAACTGGAGATCATACAAGGTGCCAGGAGAAAAGCCACCAAGGCCCAGTACAAACGCAAATGGACCAGATTCTGCCACTGGGCAGACTCCAAGGGAATTGACCCCGGTATCCCTACAAAATATCCCCACCAAAAATATCGCCGTACATATGGCCGTTTGTCTCGCCATAGGTGATATTTTTGGGCGGAATAATTTGTGAGAGCGGGGGTTGCGGGGGTGTCCCCCGCACATTTTAAAATAATGTGGGGTTTGCAGGGGTGACCCTCGCAGGGTCCATGGGTCAATATCGCCGCAAATATATGCCGATATTTTTGTATCACAATATTTTTGCGGGGATATTAACGCATGGAACCTTGACCCCTTGGTTGGACCACGCGCTCTCCTTTTTGGCACACCTGCCGCACATACCTTGCTGCCAAAGAACTTGGTGAAAAGCAATTTTTCCTCCTCCAACCCCATCGTCAAGAAACATCTAGTAGCTAGGCTCTACCCGGCCATCAAGAGACTGCACCCTGTTTGGGACCTTAACATAGTCTTGGGCGCCCTGGCACACAAACCATTCGAGCCAATGGCGTCCGTGGACATCAGGCTGGTCACCATCAAGACGGTCTTACTAGTCTGTCTTACCTTGGCTCGCTCGCTAGTCGCCTCTGACCTATATACCACCTTTCACAAGGACAAGGTAGTCATGCAGACGCACCCGGCATTTTTGCCTAAGGTTCCATCTGCGTCCCACTTGAACGAGGAAATAGTCCTTCCTACGTTCTTTCCTGATCCCAAGGACGATGTAAGTGGTTTCAACCCAGCACTCCAACTAAGTCAATGCCTAGCTGTAATGCCCAGCTGGAACCCTTATTTATATATTTTTATGTCAAAAGTTTTTATTTCCGGATGATGTACCCTTATATAACGCCCCTCTCTTTGAATCCCCCCCGGTCTCACTGAACCAAGGAGGTTTGTTTTGCAAATTAAAAGATTTATTTGATGAGTTGCACAACATATATATCAAACTTTTAAGAATATGAACAATATCGGAATATCACACTTATGAATATTTATGCAATGATCAGCAATGGGTAATATGACAATATCAACAATCTCTTTAATCAATTAGGAGTAGGTATAAGAAGAATAATGTAGCAGATAATACTTTGTATGGGTTTGAGGAAATCCAATGATAGCTAAGAATGTAACATAGAGATAAAACTTGATATGAATCCAGTCAAAGACAAGGTGATCACTCTTTCCCCCTGTTACTACTTACTCCCCCCAATATGCAATATGAATAGATGGAATGAGGGCACACAGGTTTCAGGGATAACAATCAACAATTGCAGTTTCAATCCGATTCCCCCCAGCAAGCTTAGAGAGAACAGTAATGATTTTAAACAGATCAAATGCTTTTGAATGTAATATGAAGGGATGGGAAAAATGCTAAAAATTATTTTAGTTCGCTAAACTGATTCAGAACTAGTGAGGGTTGCTTTGGATTGGTTCAGGTAGACACTAGAAATGATTGTAGAATGATTAGCAGATGGAAAACGAAATTCAGAAGTTGAAAGCAAGAAATATCTGTTAAACGTGGTGAAATTGAGCCAAATGCGAAATCGCAGCAAACTTTTCAGCGCACGAAGAACGCAATTACAGCGAAACTATAATGGGTTGGAATGCGGTTCTTAGTTCTTGTGAAAGCTGAGGATGTTAGCTTCAAATTGATATTTAAATTCCATTCCTAGCACATACGGTTCAACAGTTACAGAGGTTTTAGTGAAGGTCGATTTTTCTCAAAATGGTCAAGATTTCAAAATGAAAGATGCGCTGTTGAAGATTTGGAACAAAGATTTCTTAACACTAGGGAGTCTATGGAGCCGCAAACTACACGGACAGCACAGCTACCGATCCAGAGGCGCCTCCGGATGGTTTCGATCTGCCTGAGACGATTGCCTTTCTCCAGAAAATATATATTAGCGCCAAGATGATTATCACTACGATAATCACGGGATTATGTGGAGAAAAGAGATTCAATAATGCAGTTATGGATGTGTTGGAATGGTTTGGATGGGATTACTTAAGCTAAGAGATGACTATGGACAGTTCTATGCTAAATACTCACTACTATGGCTTTGGAATGGAATGGACCCGTCAAAGATCTGGTCAAAGGTTTGGCTGCAATTCGCTCACCACCGGAAAGGATTCAGGGCACCTGGACTCTGCTCTCAGCAAGACACTCTGGTCTGCACGGCCTCTTGGACTAGATCTGACGGGTTCTGGGTTACAGCTCTGCTGGACTGAATTGGATCTTGGGTTCTAGCAAGGGTTCTTGGCCAGAGGTAGCAAAACAGCTCAGCCAGGCTGTTGAATGGTTTAGGCCCCGTGGAAGTTTAGGGGTTAAAATGAGGTTGCTAGATTTTAAAGGCCTGCTGAAAAGGGTTCAGCTTTTTGGGTTAGGCCTCTGCTTCAGGGTTCTGGAGTCTGGTTCTGGAGTCTGGTTCTGAAGTCTGGTTCTTCCTGCAGAGTGCTTCGCCGGTAGATCAGTGATGAGTGAAAGTATGTGTCCTCTGGGTCCTCAACAGTTCCTATTTATCCATCTTCCAAAGGGGTGGGGAGGCTGATTATACTATGCCCAACCCTCTAAGGATCTGATAGGTCAGAGAATCCCCCCTCTCCTGATTTGAGAAGGGAACAGTGTGTCATGATGTGTCATCATGTGTCAGAGTGACACTGTGTTTAGGGTCCAGAGAAAATCCCTCCCCTTTATTTTTACCCAGAAAATCTATTTTTCCCAGAAACATATTTCCAATATGCACAGTTTGTTCATAATACATATTTACATGACAGATTGACTAAGGTATGTTTCTGTCCAAGCCTCATCCTCCTACAGGTTTTGGTTCACAAATGACAATTTTCACACTTTTGGGTGGTTACTCAGTGTCACTTCTGTACCAAATTCTACACATGCATACACATACCATCTGGGCATATTCCTGGAAATTTTCATGTTCCTAACATAATCACAATAGCTAGAATATGAACGTTTTCATGGTTCAGTCTCAGAATGTCGCAACATTTCCAGAGTAGTTTCTACTTGTGAGCAATATTTTCATTTTAATAATCTCTAAATTCCACATTTTTGTCAGTTCGGTACAATATTTTATAAGTCTTTTCCCAAAACAATATTTCTGTGCTTTCTGAATACACACAATGGTTTGTCTCCGCCTCCAATGGCTTGGCTGGGCTAGAGATTCACATGGGCTTGTCTTCCTGGGCAGTAGGTGTCAGTCACACCCGAATTAGCATTTTCTTTCAGTTCAAGGAACCCATTGTCTCTTTCCCAGAGCAGCAGAGGAAGTCTCCTCCCCTTCTCATTAGCAACCCCATGAGATATTCTCTCCTTTTGGTGGGAATGAACAGGGTGGTGTGTTCTCAGTGGGGAAAAACCTCTTTGAAGTTTTAGCTGAATCAGGTTACCTTATGGTCATTTGTGACATTGTTCCTTGTGAAGAATTACAGTTAGAAATTTAAAATAAGCAAAATATCTTCAATTCCAGTCTTTTTCAACATGAAAATCAATGTGTGGCACCCTAAATTGCATTTGATGGCAGTCCCTTCTTTGGCATATTTAGCTTTTGAGACACAAGTTTCACCTGACAGATTTACAGATCGCCAGCGTCTGACAGAGGCGAGTAACGGTATTGCACCCATTTTTTACATATTTCTTTGCAGCAAGCATCTTTAAAAGTGGATTTTGTTCTGATAAAATATACTTCTGCTGACATATTTATGTGGATTCTTGAAGTAGAATGATGTTCAACACCCATCAAGGAGGTTGGATCTTTTGGGTGGTTTGTGAGCCATGATTTTTGCAAATTTGACTACCAAGAAAAACGGATTTCCACAAAGCTCTGTGTTTCTTTTGCAGTCATTTTGCTCTGTGGGCAACCAAATGATGGGTTTTGGCAGTGGTCTCCTGTGTTACCACTGACGTAGGCAAAAGTGGATGGCGGCCTATTTTCCAGGTTTTTTCTGTGTGCTTCTGGGTGATTTTAGCATGCAGAATGCTTTCCGGCGGCCATTTCTGATGTTCCTGATGCAAGCAATGCACAGGAATGTTGCAGGGCCTGGACGAGTGGTGTAAAAATATCCCACAACGAAGCACAGAGAGTGCTGCACTGCCTGCATGTCAGGCATGCCCTAAAATTCTACTTGGACAGGACTAAGGGCTTCTGCAAGTCGACACCCTGTTTGTCACTTTCGGAGGCACGAGGCCAGGCTATCAGGCCTGTACGGCTTCCATATCCCGCTGGATGGTCTCTGCCGTCAAGGAAGCATACGAGGGTCAGCACCAGCCACTTCCGGCCAACATACAGGCCCACGCAGTCATGGCCAAGGCAACGGCCATCGCATTCCGGCGCCACATCCTTTGGCAAGTCATAAGCAGGGTGGCACCTTGGGCATCTCCTTCAGCTTTCTGTAAGCATTACTGTTTGGACGCTGGCTCTACATCTGAGGCGGCCTTCGGACAGGCGGTTCTCAGGAACCCGTTTTGCTTAAGGAGGGTCTCCTCTCCACCCTGGGGCTACATTCAGTTGTAATCGCCCATACAGTATGGAGGAAAGGGGACGGGGATGTAAGAGTAATTATAGGTTACTCACCGTAGTGACTAACATACTCTTAGTCCATAGTCCCCTTTCCTCCACATGTCCCACCAACCACCCCCCTAATAATACTGGTGTCATTAGGCAATGTTTAATTTATTGTCGACGTGTCAATGGGGACTGAGGTGTGGTGCCGGAGAGCGGAGTCAGGGCTGCGCATGCTCCCTGGGCCACACCCCCGCGCGCCTCTAAATTTAAAGGGGAAGAAGGTTTTTTTCTGGTGAAAAAGATTCCGTCTCCCATCCTTTGGAAGGGACGCTCATACAGTATGGAGGAAAGAGGACTATGGACTAAGAGTACGTTGGAACAGCCTCCCTGTTACCTTGAAATTTGAGGAGAACCATTCTGGAAGCACCTCAAGACCTTCCTCTTCACCTCTTCATTTGTCCCTTTTCTCCCCTGCTGACTTGTTTTTTCTCTCTTGGCACCATGCACCTGGCCACCCTCTGTCCTTCTGGCCCAGGTACCTGCTCACCCTGACTCCCTCCTGCACAGCCTGCGGCCACCCATTGCACTGGGATCTGTATCTGTACCCATACAGTCCCCCACCTTTCTTCTGCACTTATCAGATATGACCTATCTGACCAATCAAGCACTTGCCACTTGCGTGCTGCACTACCTCCTTTTCCTTGCCTGTATTTATTTATTTATTTCACTTATTATTTATTCTTTTCTCTCCTCTGTTTTGCACTTTCCCCCTTTCCCCCTTTTCCCTTCTCCATGCACTGCGAGTTCTTAATGTCACTGGGCCTAGTAAGATTGTTGTTTTAATTTTTTTGTTCTCCCTTGTTTACCTCCCTGTGCTTAGTCACGCTCTGAAACATTGTGTACGAGCGCGATATAAATAAAATATCATATATCATATACTGAGGCATTCCCAATGCAAAACAATACCAGGCAACAGATCCTTAAACATATTCTACCGAATTTCTCTAGGCTAGGCTTTCCAAAAGAAATATTAACAGACCAGGGTTCGAATTTTTTACCACCTTGCAAGCTTTTGTGTACCATCCCCAGACTGATGGCTTGGTAGAAAGATTCAATAAGACCCTGAAACTAATTTTTCAGAAATTGGTGGACAAGGACGGGAAAGATTGGGACAGAATAATCCCATGGGCACTATTTGCAGTGAAGAAAAACCCCAGGCTTCAACAGGTTTTTCTCCCTTTGAGTTACTTCATGGAAGAGAGCCCAGAGATGTCTTGGACATGCTCCGGCAAACCTTGGAAGAACGAGAGGAGGCACCCATTCCAATCTCACAAACCACCACTAGAATGCGAGAACACATGAAGTTTGTTCGGGACTTAGTTTGCACTTATATGGGAAAGGCCCAAAACCAGCAAAAGGCCAATTATGATTAAACAGTTAAGCTCATTCTCCACTGGATAGAAAGTACTAGTCCTCTTACCCACCTCAGAAAACAAACTTGTCTCCAAGTAGAACAGACCTTATGAGATAATGGAACAGATGGGAACCTGCACATATAAAATAGCCCAAACAGACAGAAAACAGAAGGTTCACTTATATCACATAAACCTGCTGAAGGAGTGTAAAGAGAACCCGTCATCCACCCATGCCAAAGTACTAGCCTGCATGGTTCCCGAAGACATAGATAACTTTGACTTAATTCCTTCCAAGTTATCTATCCAACAGAAAGGAGATCTAAAAGATGTGGCCTTCTCGTTTCCCGATGTATTCTAAGAAAAACCAGGCAGAGTGAAAGGTGCATACCACTACATTGGAACACCTAAGGTAAAGTGGTTCACTTAAAACCATATCATCTACCCAGAAGCCCGTAAACAGATAGTGATCGAAGAAGTCAACAAAATGTTGAAAGCCAATATTATTGAGCCTTATTCAAGTCCATGGTCCTCTCCTATCATGTTGGTCACTAAACCTGACCGTTCCTGGAGATTCTGCATAGACCTCCGTCAAGTTAACTCTATATCAGACTTCGATGCCTATACCATGCCATGCATTGATGATCTAATTGATAAACTGGGGACAGCCACCTTTCTATCTACCCTAGATTTGACCAAGGGGTACTGGCAAGTACGAGTATATGGGTCAGATAAGGAAAGAACAGCGTTCTCGACACCCCTAGGATTATTCCAGTTTAAAGTTCTTCCTTTCAGCCTACACAGTGCGCCAGCTACGTTCCAACGCCTTATGGATAACATCCTGAAACTCTATTCCGATTTCTGCAGAGCGTATGTTGACAATATCATCTATAGTAAGATCTGGGAGAGGACCATCTTTTCCATCTTTATATCATCATGAATGTCCTCAGAAACTCTGGCCTAACTACTAATCCAGCTAAATGCTGATTGGCCTAGTCAGCCGATAAATACCTTGGCTTCTTCGTAGGGAATGGAAATGTACATCCCCCAACATGAAAAGGTAAAAGCCGTCTTGGATACTCCAACTCCCAAGACCAAAAGAGATCTTAGGGCTGAGATCCTCTTAGTTGGCTCGCAAACCACACTAAAGAAATTGGACAAAGCAAATAAATCTTTTGCCATCAATGGCATCACCATCACAGTTTTGAGGGAGGTCCAGACTCTGGGAGGCTACCTAAACTGTACACTCTCACTCATGAGACAGATCAACACCATCGCTTCCTCAGCAGCCTACACCACCAAACTAATTAATGCCTGCAAACCCTTCCTTTCCACTGACAGCCACCTCACCATTGCCGGGGCCCTCATCAGCTTGAGCCTCGGCTATTGCAATGCTCTATATGCAGGCGCTTCCGGTCGCAACCTTAGTAAGTTACTCGGAATAACACTCTTAGGGCCGCTCTGAACATCCCCAAACGTGAACACAGCTCAGCTGTGAGGTGTGCGCATTGGCTGCCAATCAATTTCTGCATCCTTTTCAAATTATTAGCCCTCAAGCGTAAATGCCTTTCAAATTGAGGACCTATGTACGTGTCTCAGAAGTTGACAAAAGCGCAGACCTTACGGTCAACCCGCAAACCCTTATGAACCGTCTCATCACCCCAAGATTCAGGTGCCAGAGATCCGGGGGTCTAAGCTTCCCGGTCATTGCTTTAAAAAACTGCTACCACAACCGATTAGAGCTGAACAATCACACTGGACTTTCCACAAGCACCTAAAGACACTGTTATTCTTACAAGAGGTAACTAGGTGCCCCTCCTTTCCCAAGACTTTGGGCCTCATTACACGGTAGGCGGTGGACCAAGGTGCAATTAGCACCTTGGTCCATGCCGGTAAAATACTGGCACCGCCTTGGAGGAAACGGGAATTACCGCCCTATTCCAAGGTTGGCGGGGCGGTAATTCCCCCTTCCCCCATTGCCCTTCCCCATTCCCATTTTTGCCCCATAGGGCATAATGGGAATGGGGAAGGTGCCAATTACGGTACCGCAAATTGCGGTACTGTAATTAGCAACCTGGTTCCTTTGCGGGTTGGTTTTTAACGCCTGCTAAAAAGCAGGCGTTAAAGTACCAACCCGCAAAGGGACCTCGTAGTAAGGCGGTAAGGGTTAACGGTCACCGGTAATTACCGGTGACCGTTAACCCTTACCGCCTTCCGTGTAATGAGGCCCTATAGCTCCTGAGAACCGCTCTCACCAACCATCAAATTGACCTGGCCTACCTGACACTACACTGACACCCAAGCAACTATGCCTAAATGGCGCACCCTTGCTGCTCCCTTTTTGTACTCTGCTTACATGTATGCCTTTAACCAGCACCATGATTACCCTGGGCTTAGCGCGCTATCCAAATGAAACAAAACAAAATCTGAAATATGTGCAGGATAGAATAATGCACAGAAATTGCTGATCCCCTTGGGGATCTTTAATATTACTTTTGGTGATGCAATGTAGGTGAAAATATGGGCCTCATTACAACTGTGCCGGTCTGGTAAGAACGGTTCCGGTAAGCCTACCGGCATCGTTGTTACCGGACTGGCAAAGTACAAATCTGCGGGCAGGTGCCATACCGCCTGCCAGGGTCAGACCTGCCGGGTGGGACGATACCCACTTGCAGAGTACTCACGGGAGCGTGCCGGTGCTCCGTGTCCCCATTCCTATGGGACTCCATGAGAATGGGGACTAAAAGAATTACCGGCACCTGACCTCCCGGCCACCGGTTTTGGAATAGCTCGGTGGCACCGGGAAGTCAGGCACCGGTAATTCATTACGGGCCCGGCGGCTACCTGCCGGTTTTACCGGCACAGCTAATGGCGGATCCGTAATGAGGCCCACTGTGTTTTGTTGAGGATTAAGCCTTTTGGGGAGAAGTCTAGGAACTTTTCTGGTTTGTGTCTTTTCCTTTTGAATTACATAGAGGAGTAAGGGGAGTCTTGCTATGTGCACTGCTTTTGGCAAAGAGCATACTTTTCAGAGACTGAAAGATAAAGTTGCTACCCACCAACAATGCCTGGTTCATAGAAATGAGTTTGTTTATTTAGAGAATAGAGTGTATATGGGAGGAGTAAATACCTCTATCATTTCAAAGGCATTTGAAAAACCTTTTTTGGAAAGTACACATGAATTCTTTCTTCATTAACTCTATTGAACCTGGAAATGTTATGGTTGACTTAGCCCCGGTTACCCATAAACATAGCCCTATATGCTGAGTGCAGAAGGTTGATAGTGTCCAGTTCTCCTTTGCTGAGTAGAACCTGATCATTCCATATTCTGCATGTAATCTGTCATCTATGTAGAATGGATCTATGTCTGATACCTGGCATGCAGTTTCCAGGCTTGCAGTCCATCCCCGTTTTTCCCCTCATGTGCCCTATGTGAGCAATTTCTCAGTACACATTTATTCTCTTGCCGCTGCCTTGCCATCATTCTTATCACATCTTTACCTGATCGCCTACTGTTTTTCATTTGATTTTGGGAATATTAACTAATATCATTTTTGGGAATATTTGTTCTGAAAATTCCATGTGGTTAACATTTAATTGAGAAAAGTCCATCATTCCATGCAGAATATGTAAAAAGTCGGAACACTCAAATATTCTAAAATAATAAATTTAACATCATTGCATGTGATGCTGGCTTTTTTCATTCAGTGTCGCTCATTGAGTGTTCCTCCCTCTGTGTCTTGTTCTAATTTTATTGATCATTGTTTAGTTAGTAAATAAAGTTTATTCTGATTTTATCCATTAACACTAGATTATCAACACAACTAAAACGGAGCAAGACAAATACATACAATTCCCCCTTCGATACATCTTCATCTGGATGCTATCTTTGTATAGTGTGAAAAGTTTAGTATGACTACATTGACTTCATGCTATCTCTTCATAGGTCTTCTTCTGGGTGCTGCTCTAGCATAATAAAAATAAATTGTATAGTAAGTCGACATCATTACATGACATGGACATCATAGCATCCATGCATATCCTAATAATATCTTTAATAAAATGTGGCCTAAGCCAGTTATTCCTAAAATCAATATAAAATCTACAGATTATTAAAATGTGTATTAAATCTTTGCCTCTGCCAAGGCCACTTGGACATACCCTACCTGGGATCGACCAACTCATCTTGGCTCTTAAAGGAAGAATATTTAACCTGACCATTAATATTATCCTGCAGCATTCTGGATAATTTTATCTGTAAAGGTTGGTACCTTTGGATGCATGCAGGCGGGGGAGTCGTTTTAAAGAAGACAGCGCATGGATTCTGTCCTGGTTTCAGTGAATCTCTACTTCAGTGGCCCTTTGTTTGAGATTGAGAAGGGTTTTACACTGAGCCTTCAAATATTTTGGTCAGGGCTTTACCATACCCCAGCCCCCAACCTTTCATCAAAGTGATTCCACTGTTAAACCAGCTTGAAAGATCCTTAATAGGGAAACAGGTTAAACTTAATCTTTCGAAAAGAAAACTCCAAAAACCTCCTCTGGGCCTGGCAGATCATTTATTTTCAAATGTGTTTATTGGCATTTAACATTACATAGTCACACATGTCATTTTAAGTGTGCCATCAGTTGCAGAATCATCGGTATTTCATAATAAACAATAACATTTTTAAAAGTCAACATAATAACATTAACTGTCTCCTTGTCTCAACTTCATTACTCAGACTCTAGGTTCTCAGCAGGGTAGGGTGTTGGGATTGGAGGGATTCCTGAGTTCAGGGACTCCATTGGGTCTTTAGGGGTCTTCCTTATGGGGAGTTGTGTTCTTGCAGTTCTATGTAATCCAGACCATATTTGTTCATGGAGGTTTATCGTCTGAGGGGAAGAATACAGTTCTAGTTATCTCCTTCCATGTGTCCAGAGTTGTGCTTGACTCATCGGTTGACCTGTTAACACGGTCTTCCCATGCCCTTGTTTCTGCATTAACCCACCTTTCCAGTTCATTATACCATGCATTATTTCTAGGTCCCGCAGGCATTTTCCAGGACATGGCGATATGTCTTTTGGCCACTTTGCACATTAAGTCCATTAGTTTCACCCAGTGTTTAAGTTTAGCTGGTCTGGGGTATGTTCCCAGGAGGCATTCCTCGGGGAACCAGCTGTAGTTGGAGGTGCCCGCTTTTTCGTATGTCTGCTTGACTTTTGCCCATAGGAATTGTAAGATGTTGCATTCCCAAAACATGTGTATTAGGTCTGCCTTGTCCGCCTTGCACCATGGGCAGTTGGGACTTGCTTGTTTGTTGAATGTCATTAGCTTGTAAGGGGTCAGGTATGTCCGGTGCAGGATGTTTAGTTGTATAAAACGGAATCTATGGTTTCTGGACATGGCTTTGGGGAATGTTAGCGCCCTGTTCCATTCCCCTTGCGACATTTCTCGTCCTGTATCTGTCTCCCACTTGCTTTTCATGACCCCACTTTTGGGGTTGGGGTTGGGGTTGTCACTGAGGTAGCTATATATCTGGGAGACCAGTTGTTGTCCCTCACCTAAGTTGGATAGTTCTTCTCACCAAATGTCCCATTTATGTCGTGCTATTTCGCGTATCCACCAGTACCATAGAAATTGGCCAGCGGGTATCCTATCTTCCCTTTCCAGTGAGCTGAACTCCCTGAAGGAGCCCTCTTCGTATAGATCTCCCCATGTGTAAACCCCTTTTTTCTCCCGAACCCTGAGGTGTAGCAGATCCGTGTCTGTTTTGCACAGGTCCCAGATCATTGGTATTTCTGGGGAGTATGGGTGCTTTAGGTGGCTTATTGACTTCACTCTTTGCCATATTTGTCTTCCCAGGGTGGCTATGAAGGGTATGCGTCTCAGTAGGTGATGTGGCGCCCAGACAAGTTCTTTTAATTGCACCGGAAAGATCATGGACTGCAGCAGGGGAGTCTCGGATGTGGTCTCGTCGGCTAGCCATTTGGACACGAAGCTGAGTTGAGCAGCTAGGTAGTATTTTTCGAGATTCTGGAGTTGGATTCCGCCTTGGGCGTATTGTAGGACTAGAGTGGAGTGTGCTATTTTGTGCCTGCCATGCCCCCAGATAAATTTGCGAATTATCGACTCCAGTAGGCAGAAGAATGAATTATTGATATAATATTGCACGTTTTGGAATTTATACAGGAGTCTAGGGAGGACAATCATTTTGGTTATCGAAGCTCTCCCCATCACTGATAATGGAAGTTTTGCCTAGAAGGTCATTGATCTGCGCAATGTGGGTATTACTTCTTTTGTGTTGTGTTCATGCATCAGTTCCGGAGAGTGCATGACCTGGATTCCTAGGTAGCGGAACAACTAGTGTTGGGAGCTCCGTCGCGCTTTTGTCCTTAAGACCTGCTAGCGGGAATAAACAGGACTTTGCCTTGCTAAATTGTATGCCTGAGACTTTAGAGAAATTGTCAAGAACTTCTAGCATAGTTGGGACGTTAAGGTGCGGGTCCCTGACATACAGTAGGACATCGTCCGCGTAGAGTGAGACAATGTGATCTATCCCTCCTAGCCTTATCCCAGCATCGAAAAAAACATTCTGAAATAAATGGCAATGGGTTCGAAGCCTAGTATTTGGGCCTGGCAGATCATGCTTAGGATTCCCAATTCACACCTAAACACATCTCCCAGGGAGCTAAGTGGAAGCCCAGAGTCCTTCCGTAGAAACGAGTTCTGCATTGCCTCCAGACACCCACATGCTGTGGCCCCCGCAGATCTCACCACCATATAGCACAGCCGTCTGGACTTTGGTCTCCAAAGGAAGGAGACATTAGTCAATCATTTTGCCAGTAATAAAAGCGGAGTAGCCCTCTAAAGACATGGGCAGCTTGTTTGGCCACCATATTAATGTGGCTATGCCAGCTTCCTTTTTTCGGAAAAAGGTCAGGCCTAGATATGTATGGACACTGATAACCTCTAGGTTTTCATTATTGAAAAACCAGCTTGCTCTCACTCCTCCCTTGCCAAATACCAGAATCTCTGTCTTAGACAAATTTAGTTTCAGACCATAATCAATATAACAGAAGTTGGCCTAGCTTAAACTCTCTGCTGTAGCCCTCCAGGCGTGAGATCCATTAAATGGTGTCATCAGAATAGAGTGCTAGATTTGATAATTGTTTAGAATATTAATATTTGGCAACCAGCCAAATCACTCAATGCATTTATATGTTATTGTTGTTTTTGTAGGAAAATTATTTGTGTAAGCTTTTAGTTATGTTTTTGTCTTCTCACAGTGTGGCAACATGGCCAGAGAAGGTTTACGGGTTCTGGTTGTAGCCAAGAAGTCTTTAACCGAGGAACAGTACCAAGACTTTGAGGTACGATGTGTATACAACATGCATGTATTGATTTATTTGGCGTTTAGTATATACATAAAGTGGCAGTATATAAAATAATATATATTTTGACAATCATTTGCAAGGCTATTTGACTAGAACAACATGCTGATGAGAATTTGCATTAAAAAAGGTATAAATGACACAAGTAATTGTGTTAATATGTGTATTGTGCCATGTGAGTAAATGCAGTTTAGATGAGAATCTATATTGTGGAGTAAGAATTCTATAAATGGAGATTCTTACTTAAGCATTTATTAGCCAACAATTTGAGACATCCTCTACTGAGGACAGAACAAAACTAAAATAGCTCACTGTATGTGCATGAACCCACTCAGTAGGACCTTAATGAGGTTTTAGAATCCTGTGCCCTGTCAATCGTGGGTCCATTGCTCTGTCTGCCTAGAGAGGCAATAGTACTTCACTGTGATGACTGGAGGCAGGAACACATTATGTGGTTGCTATAGTTGCTGTTGATAATCTTGCTCCGAGAAGATTTGCCTGACATTTTTGTGCTGGACTAACCTAATGGGTGGGGTCAGAATTATATGGAAATTGATATTCTCCACTGGTAGAGAATGGTACCGAGAGCTGATTGGGAACCTCTTGAGTGGATAACAGCCCATAGAACAATCTATTAGTTGCTTTGTTTGATTCTCCCATGGTTGGGTATACAGTTGCCACTCAGCATCATATGTTTTTGACTAAGTCCCATTCCCGAGAGAAATAGAGATGTATATAATTCATTGAATTATGTGCAAAACCTTTACAGGGACATGCACATTCCATAATGAGAGGATAATATGTGAGAGAATATCTCCTTACTGGGTTCTAGATTACTGCAGCTGATGTTGACATTACTGCTGCAGCTTACCCCAAAAAATGTAAACCCGCTTGGCTATGATGACGTTAACATAAGTAATGTTCCATACAATACATGTTGAATGTCTTTTAGGTAAGGTATGTGCAGGCAAAGCTGAGTGTTCACGATCGTTCGCTCAAGGTGGCAGCAGTGATTGAAAGCTTGGAAATGGAGATGGAGTTGCTGTGTCTTACTGGAGTAGAAGACCAGCTGCAGGCAGATGTTAGACCAACACTTGAGACTTTGCGGAATGCTGGCATGAAGGTACAGTATTCGCTACTTGGTCTGTCAGGAATGGAATTCATTTTTTTGCAAGTGTATGTAGGCTTGCTTTTGCTGACTCCTAATTGCATTTTTGGTAGTCCTCTGTACGGAATGTATATATGCCAAAGCTTCCTTGGCGTCATTTGCCACTGCAGTCACTTGTTTTAATGTTTCTTTTACTTTAACCTTTTAATGTTGATATCACTGGTATATAATTATTTGAAGAGAGGTTCTTTCTGAGGAAACAACACCCCACTGAGATACAGATCCATGGTTATTTCTTATGCAAAAGAATGAGTTTGCTAGCATTGGATCTTTCATAGAGTCGCATGCTGTTTGAATTTTCGCCGTCGTTAGGCTGGGAATGCTCGGTAAGATTAAGGCAGTTTATCTAGATTTTTAAAACTGCTGTCACTTTAGTGCTCGGTTAGTCACTGTGGGTCATATTTCCCCACAGCCATTAGAGCGTTCTCCATTAGCTCTACTTCTTGAGGACATATTAAGATTTTTTACTGCATGTTCAGTGTTGGGAGTCCTCCAAACTGTTCATACTTTTGATGATTTGATTGTTATAGCTACATTTTCTTACTAATATTTCTACACTTTGAGAAGTTCCCTATGCCATAGCAGACCCCTAGAACATATACCTCCTCTTCAAAGAGGTCGAGGTCTCATGACGTTTCTTCCCGTGGGACGAGGGTTAAAAAAGGGCCATACTGCCCACGCCCCGACTGCCAAGACCTTGAAAACAGCATTGATCACATCAGTGACATAAGTCGTCTTGGTCTACGAAGCACCCAGTCCACGTCTTCTACTGGTCAACATGTCTCATTTGTGAATAGCACTCGTCAACACCTTCTGCTGCACCTTCAACAACACCCTCGTTGCAGCCTCATCTCCGGCCCCTTAGAAGGTCAACCCATGTGTCCCTTAGATGGCAATGTCCACAACACCAGCTGCGCCCACTCTGATGACGACCTCGATGATGCAAACGCCTCTATACACGGCTGCTACCATTACGCCCACCTCGCCCACAACCAATGTGCATGCCTCTTTGTCTGCAACTTCAAGAGGAGTATCTCGGGCTCCGGGTTCAGCAGCTGTGCTTTCAGTCTTAGTGAGGCCTACTCGTACATACCCGGTCTTTAAATGGGCTCCTTATGTCCCTCCTGCTCAATGGTTCCCCTTGAAGACCTATTGGAACATGTCGTTGTAGGTAATTTTCCTTCCATGTGGCAACCCCTAAACTTTTTGCTGTTGTTTTTCACCTTGTTCTTGACTTTGCCAGAGAAGTGCAGCCTTCTGCCGCACTCCTCTGGGCTTTCGCTCCTTTCTTACAGGGAAACTGACATGCCCTTAAGACAGTCAGTACCGGGGAACGCTGTTTCCCGTAGTTTCTTTTATCATGTTGCGGCTTTCGTGCAACATGACACAAGAGGGCACTGTAAGCTAAGTTACAGCTCTCTTGGTTTCTAGCCTTCTACAGGCCCTAGATACTCGTTTAGGATTGTATCTGATCGGTGCAAGTGATTCAGGGACGGGAATGGTGGCAGCGATCGTTTCTTGTGTTTTGAGCTCCTTTTGGCGTTCTAAGCGCGTTTCTCAGCTTAACCCAAAATGGTGGCCTGGCTCCCAAAATGGCCAGACCACGAGGCTCCTTTGTCCTGTCCGCTGACCATCTTGCTCCCTTCACCTTCCCCAGTTCGAGCCGACCCGGGGCCTTCCTTATTTGGGCATGTACTTTCCCGCGAAACACGGATGCTTTCGCGGGCTTCTACATGTCTTGTGTGTGCCTCCAGGATGTGGGCTGGGATGTCTGGTCCCAATACACATCCTGGGTGCCAGAGAGTCTAGAGTGGTGTGAATGCCTGGGACCACCGTGGTCCGTGATTGGTCCACGAATGGTGTGAGTGTTGATGAGCGGATCTCCCATTGGGTCCCCTCCGTTTTGGCGCGAAGGGAACCGTGGATAAGAGGGGGCTGGAAACACCACTACCATGTCGATCTCCTGAGTTCTCACAAACGAAGGAATACAGGAGCCAAGTATCCTGCAACCAAGAGGCTGGACCGAGGAATCGCTGGTGACCCGCTGAAGGACTTCTCCTCTGCACTGCTGTCGCCTTGTGAAACCCTTTTCACCTTTGATCGAACCAGAAGGCCTGTACTGGTACTTCGACCCTTGGAATAGCGGGAACAGCTATTCTCGGCATCTTCACCATCTCCTGCCAGTAAGCCTTCGGAAGCGTCTCTGGGCCATCCAGCTGACTGACCAGCTTACACGGGAGTCTTGCTCTGTAACCGCCGCCAGGTTGTGTAGTATTTCGAGTCCTTGTCACTCTCACACGCTTCGTACACTTGGCGTTCCCAGGTCTGAAGTGAGTAGTGTACATTTGGCTCAGATACACACAGCCGCTTCGTTGCCCTGCTGTGGTAACAAACTGTGCGGGTTTCTTCGATTGGGACGTCTTTTTACTCAACACGACGACGAGGCGTTCCCTGCTCTTCTGAACCTGCCAGCTGCTGAAACTGACGCGGAGAAGCCTGGGTCTGCTTGCATCGGTGACCTGTGAGTAGCATAGCTAGGATCTGGTCGCCCTCCTGCAGGAGCCCATTGCTTTTCCCCGCTGTGTCAAACAGCACCCTTTTCCGTACTCGCGCTCTGCTTCTGCCCACTGTGGAGGCTGCGCTTGAGTCGCGGAACTTGTTGTTCTTCTTTTGTGCACTAAACTGAACTGCCTGATTTCCCTCGAAGAGCTTCTCCTTTTGCCCGTTGGCACCAGCGCGTGCAGGTACTTTTGAGCACAAGGCTCTACTCTTCGCAGGGCTCGGACTTCCATCTAGTTAGGTGCCTCTGAAGGCAAACTGGGTCTAAGCATTATTTCGCACTGCCTGTTTTCCCTCCCTTTTAGGTGGACTACACATTTCGTGCATATAACGCTTGAGACTTGTTGTATTTGTATATATATTGTGTTGATATGGTATGTGTTGGTTTACTATCGTTATATTGTGATTTTCTCGCTACGGTCATTGTTTTAAAGGCCTTGGAATAAATGTGTATATATTTTTAATATAACAACTGTTTGGAGTAGTTTGTAAGTGATCTTGCTTTGTGTGCTCATTGCGGGCTTTCAGTCACCCTCACGCCTCTTGAGACCTAGTCTTGACCGCCGCGAT
Source organism: Ambystoma mexicanum (assembly GCF_040938575.1). Lineage (NCBI taxonomy): Eukaryota > Metazoa > Chordata > Amphibia > Caudata > Ambystomatidae > Ambystoma > Ambystoma mexicanum. The sequence goes on from NC_090925.1 coordinate 486,981,617, forward strand.
CGCTACCTTGATTGGTCTGGCTCGCCCAGAGGTTACCCTGTTCCAAGTAATTAGGTTGGCCTTCTGAACTTCTGCGCCACCAGGACAGAGTTCAGAAATCCGTCTTAACAAATTGGTGTACAGCGGTGGGATACGACTGAAGGTATCCAGTTTTGCGCACGAACTAAGGCATTTCAGGTTATTCCAACCAGGACACGTAGTGAATTGTTGTAGTATAACTTTAAAAAGGCCATAGTCCTATCTAACAATATGGAAACAAATACCTTGTTAACTTTAAATGCTTCCAAATCAGAAACATTGAAAAAGATGTGTGCGGAGAGAGGTGTTTCCTCTCAAGGCACGAAATTGGAAATGATCCAAAGAATCGTGGCGTGGCAAGAAGCGCAGCTTGACGCTATAACTTCTGAGGACAGTGCGGAAGGAGATGGGGCTGCTCTCACTGGTAGAACCGATGGTTCTGCAGCTGCACTGATCCATCGCGACCACGAGGACAGGGAGGACGAGATGTCTAATGTTTCCTCTGCCAGTGCTGATGGGGAGGCTATGCTTGAATTCAAGAAGCAAGAGCTGCGGTTTAGGCAGCAGGAGCTTGAATTCAGCATAGCCAAACTAAAAATCGAACAGGCAGAAAAACAAAAAGACAGGGATCACCAGTTGGAACTGGCCAAGCTTCAGGTTGCAAATGGGTCCAAGGGTCCTGGACATGGGTCTGGGGCCTCCTCTCATCCACGGTTTCCGAAAGATCTGCTCAGTGTGTATGAGGAAAGGAATGACATTATGGACTGGCTGAATGCGTTTGAGTATGCATGCGAAGTTCAACAAGTTGACAATGCTGATAAGATTGCCTGGTTACTCAGCAGACTGCTCCATTCTGGCTGTAGTGCCATTCTGGAAATGTCGAAGGCTGAGCGAGCTGATTTCGCAATGTTAAAGCAAACTCTCATTTTAAAGTTTGGGAAGACTCCGGCCCAATATTTGAAACGTTTCAGAGTATAAGAAAAAGGAAGGTGGTACTTGGGTATCTTATGTCACTGAGTCCTTGAAAAACTTAACTGGCTGGGTCGAAGGTTATAAGGTTTCTACCTTCGAAGGCATGATAAATCTTGTCATGCTGGAACACATTTTTGCTTCTTCTTCCCCGGAGCTTAAGCAGCATTTGGCCGATTCGAAGGAGATAGATCCTAAGAAGCTGGCCATTGCAGCCGACTTATGGGTGTCACATCGAGTGTCCCATAAGGACAAAACTCATCCTGGTAAGCAGGAGGAAGGGAAAAAGTCCAAAGATAAGGAGGGTGGAGAATCTGATAAATCTTCTTCTCATAAGGGCCACAAAAAGAAAAATAAGGGTAAGACACAAGAGAACTCACAGGGTAGTGGAGGTCAGCCTCCGAAACAGAACTCTGGTTACAATAAGCCTCCCTATGTAAACAGACCCAATGGATCTTGTTTTGCTTGTGGAGCAACTGACCACGTGAAGGGGGATCCCCGGTGTAAGGTTAGACCTTTGGGGGTCCACTCCGCTAATCTGGCCTTCTCCTCCTACGAGGAAGAAGAGATTACAGGAGCATCCTTCTCCTCAGACTCATTTCCCAGCGGGATAGAGGCTGAGGTAGTTTTAGTGTCCCTGGGTTCCTGGGAGCCTAAAGTCGCAGAGGCTTATGCTAGGATTCCGGATAATACCAAGCACTACTTTAAAGACAGTGTGCTGATCAATGGAGTACATACTCCAGCTCTTAGGGATAGTGGGTGCAGTCGGACTGTAGTGGATTCTACCTTGGTAGACTCAGAGGAAGTTGCCAGAGCTACTCTGATGCCCACTAAGTTGGCTGACGGCCCACTCCGTATGTTCCCAGTAATACCTGTAAATCTTACTTTAAATGGTACAGCAGTCAGGATTCCAGTGAGCATTCAGAGAAACGTCCCGGGAAAGGTCTTGTTAGGTAATGATCTCAGAGCTTTAGGGCTCGTAGGAGAGACTGCCGAAAGACCCTACACCCGGTCTCAAGCACGGGCAGCTTTGGCCAAGACCAATACGCTGCCCCAGGCGAAGGGGAAACCCAAGGCGGAAGGAGTCGACAAGTCAAGACGAGGGAAAGAGAATATTCCCCCGAGCTCGCCTACCACTGCGGTGGAGGAAGTTGGTCAATCGCCCGGGCCTGACGAGGAGGTGGCGATGCCTGAAGTATTTGACCCCAACGATCATCCTGAACTAAAAGGCTTGTTAGTTGAAGGAGGTCCTGATAGGGACGAATTCAGTAAAGGCCAACGTGAGTGCCCATCTCTGGAAGGCCTAAGGAGACAGGCCTGCTCCCAGCTTGAGGGTGAACCTCCTGGGACGCATAGGATTTATTGGGACGGTGGACTCCTGTATAGTGAGCCCACAGAGTCTACAGAAGGAGACCACAGGAGGTTGGTGGTTCCCCTTGCTGTTAGGCCCTTCCTCCTGCAGTTGGCCCATGAAGTTCCCCTTGCTGGTCACCTTGGTATGAAGAGGACCAAGCAAAGTTTATCCATGCACTTCTACTGGCCCAAGATGGGGTTGCAAGTAGAAAGTCACTGCAGGAGTTGTGCCTCCTGCCAGTTGTCTGGTAAGGTTGGCGCGACAATCCAAGCTCCGTTGGTACCGCTCCCAGTTGTGGGGGTACCATTTGAAAGGGTAGGGGTCGACATCGTTGGTCCCCTTGACCCGCAAACATCCTCGGGCAATAGGTTTATCCTGGTGCTGGTCGACCATGCAACCAGATATTCTGAGGCCATCCCATTGAAAACTGTAACTGCCAAGTCAGTTGCAAAAGCTTTACTTGGCATATTTACTAGGGTTGGCTTCCCTAAAGAAGTTGTGTCGGATCGTGGCAGCAACTTTATGTCGAAGTATATGCAGGCTATGTGGAAAGAATGTGGGGTCACCTACAAGTTCTCTTCTGCATACCACCCCCAGACCAATGGTCTGGTGGAACGTTTCAACAGAACGTTAAAGAGCATGATTGGGGCTCTGGAGGAACCTCAGAGAAGAAAATGGGATCTTCTTTTACCATGCTTACTGTTTGCCTACCGAGAGGTACCACAGGAGGGTGTTGGCTTCAGCCCCTTCGAACTTCTGTTCGGTCATCCCGTACGGGGACCCTTAGCCATCGTCAAAGAGGGATGGGAGATGCCCACTCCCCCTGTTACTACCAACGTAGTTGATTATGTGCTAGGGCTCAGAAAACGGATGGTACTTCTGATGGGCTTGGCTAGTGATAAATTGAAGGCAGGAAAGGCGCTGGTGAAACATTGGTACGACCAGAAAGCTTCCCTCATCAACTTTAGACCTGGTCAGCAAGTCCTGATCATGAATCCCATAAGGCCTCGAGCTTTACAGGACAAATGGTCAGGCCCTTACACAGTGGTGGAGCCCCTGGGTGAGGTTAACTATTTAGTGGACCTTGGAAGGCCTGGACAGGCTCCAAAAGTGTTTCACGTGAATAGGCTGAAGGGTTTCGTCCCAAGAGTCGAAATCGCAGCACTGCTACTGGCTTCAGATGTTGAGGAAGAGGAGTCTGAACCTCTCCCCGACCTGTTCCAAAGCGGTCCTTCAGATAGCTCCTTTGAGGGTGTCCGAGTGGCCCCTCACCTGACTTCTGATCAGCAGGCTGAGGTGAAAAGTTTGCTTAGGCAGTTTTCCCCCCTGTTTTCACAGTCGCCTGGTTTGACACCTTGGTGCAAACATAACATTGACACAGGAGACAGTGTACCTACCAAAAGTAGGGGATACAGGATGTCAGACAAAGTACGGTCTTATATTAAGACCGAGGTCAACAAGATGTTAGACCTTGGGGTGATTGAACCCTCTGGTAGTCCTTGGTCCAGCCCTGTGGTTTTGGTTCCAAAGGCAGGCACTTCTGAATTGAGGTTCTGCGTGGATTACAGGGCTCTGAATGCTGTCACCAAGACAGATGCACACCCCTTGCCTCGAACAGATGAGCTGGTGGATACTTTGGGTGCCTCCAAGTACCTCAGCACGTTTGACCTCACTGCTGGCTATTGGCAAATAGCTTTAGCAGAACATGCCAAGGAGAAGCCAGCATTTTCTACTCCAGACGGCCTTTACCAATTCCGGGTAATGCCGTTCGGGTTGAAGAATGCACCTGCCACTTTCCAGAGGCTTGTGAATCATGTTTTGAATGGGTTGGACGAATTCTGTCTTGCATATCTGGACGATATAGCAGTTTTCAGTGCCACCTGGGAAGACCATGTGAAACACCTCGGGATTGTGCTGCAGGCTCTTCAGAAAGCACACCTGACCATAAAGGCTAGTAAATGCCAGATTGGACAAGGCTCAGTGGTTTACCTTGGACATGAAGTAGGTGGAGGGAGGATACAGCCTCTTCCCAGTAAAGTACAAGCAGTATAAGACTGGCCTACCCCCACTACGCAAACTCAAGTGAGAGCCTTCTGAGGACTCACGGGGTTTTACCGCAATTTTGTGGCAGACTATGACACCATAGCTGCCCCTCTGACTGCCCTCACAACTCCGAAGAAACCCAAGAAGGTAACTTGGACCGACGAGTGTGAGAAGGCCTTCAATGGCTTAAAAGACTCCTTGTGCCAGGCCCCTGTCCTCAGGGCCCCTGATTATCAAAGACCTTTTATTGTGCAGACGGACGCCTCTGACACTGGGATAGGAGCTGTACTATCACAAGTAGATGAGAAGGGTAAGGAACACCCTATTGGTTTTATTAGCCGCCAGCTTAAGGACAGAGAGCTCAGATGGTCCACAGTAGAGAAAATGTTTCTCTGTTGTGTGGCCCCTAAGGAAGCTGAGGCCCTACCTCTATGGGACCCACTTCACTGTGCAAACTGACCATAAGCCCTTAAAGTGGCTAATGAACATGAAGGGGGAGAATCCAAAGTTGCTTAGGTGGTCCATAAGTCTACAAGGCTTCGACTGCACTATTGATCATAGGCCAGGTGTCCAACCTAGCAATGCTGATGGGTTGTCCAGAATGTTTAACCGACCTGAACAAGAGACTAATCCAGGGGTGGATTAGTTCCCCCTGTCCATAGTCTGGGAGGGGCGAGTGTTAGGAAAGATTTCGTAATTGTAGGTAATTTTCCTTCCAGGTGGCAACCCCTAACCTTTTTGCTGTTTTTCACCTTGTTCTTGACTTTGCCAGAGAAGTGCAGCCTTCTGCCGCACTCCTCTGGGCTTTCACTCCTTTCTTACGGGGAAACTGACATGCCCTTAAAACAGTCAGTACCGGGGAACGCTGTTTCCCGTAGTTTCTTTTATCATGTTGCGGCTTTCGTGCAACATGACACAAGAGGGCACTGTAAGCTAAGTTACAGCTCTCTTGGGTCTCTAGCCTTCTACAGGCCCTAGATACTCGTTTAGGATTGTATCTGATCGGTGCAAGTGATTCAGGGACGGGAATGGTGGCAGCGATCGTTTCTTGTGTTTTGAGCTCCTTTTGGCGTTCTAAGCGCGTTTCTCGCGCTTAACCCAAAATGGTGGCCTGGCTCCCAAAATGGCCAGACCACGAGGCTCCTTTGTCCTGTCCGCTGACCGTCTTGCTCCCTTCACCTTCCCCAGGTCGAGCCGACCCGGGGCCTTCCTTATTTGGGCATGTACTTTCCCACGAAACACGGATGCTTTCGCGGGCTTCTACATGTCTTGTGTGTGCCTCCAGGATGTGGGCTGGGATGTCTGGTCCCAATACACATCCTGGGTGCCAGAGAGTCTAGGGTGGTGTGAATGCCTGGGACCACCGTGGTCCGTGATTGGTCCACGAATGGTGTGAGTGTTGATGAGCGGATCTCCCATTGGGTCCCCTCCGTTTTGGCGCGAAGGGAACCGTGGATAAGAGGGGGCTGGAAACACCACTACCATGTCGATCTCCTGAGTTCTCACGAACGAAGGAATACAGGAGCCAAGTATCCTGCAACCAAGACGCTGGACCGAGGAATCGCTGGTGACCCGCTGAAGGACTTCTCCTCTGCACTGCTGTCGCCTTGTGAAACCCTTTTCACCTTTGATCGAACCAGAAGGCCTGTACTGGTACTTCGACCCTTGGAATAGCGGGAACAGCTATTCTCGGCATCTTCACCATCTCCTGCCAGTAAGCCTTCGGAAGCATCTCTGGGCCATCCAGCTGACTGACCAGCTTACACGGGAGTCTTGCTCTGTAACCGCCGCCAGGTTGTGTAGTATTTCGAGTCCTTGTCACTCTCACACGCTTCGTACACTTGGCGTTCCCAGGTCTGAAGTGAGTAGTGTACATTTGGCTCAGATACACACAGCCGCTCCGTTGCCCTGCTCTGGTAACAAACTGTGCAGGTTTCTTCGATTGGGACGTCTTTTTACTCAACACGACGACGAGGCGTTACCTGCTCTTCTGAACCTGCCAGCTGCTGAAACTGACACGGAGAAGCCTGGGTCTGCTTGCATCGGGGACCGGTGAGTAGCATAGCTAGGATCTGGTCGCCCTCCTGCAGGAGCCCATTGCTTTTCCCCGCTGTGCCAAACAGCACCCTTTTCCGTACTCGCGCTCTGCTTCTGCCCACTGTGGAGGCTGCGCTTGAGTCGCGGAACTTGTTCTTCTTCTTTTGTGCACTAAACTGAACTGCCTGATTTCCCTCGAAGAGCTTCTCCTTTTGCCCGTTGGCACCAGCGCGTGCAGGTACTTTTGAGCACAAGGCTCCTCTCTTCGCAGGGCTCGGACTTCCATCTAGTTAGGTGCCTCTGAGGGCGATCTGGGTCTAAGCATTATTTCGCACTGCCTGTTTTCCCTCCCTTTTAGGTGGACTACACATTTCGTGCATATAACGCTTGAGACTTGTTGTATTTGTATATATATTGTGTTGGTATGGTATGTGTTGGTTTACTATCGTTATATTGTGATTTTCTCGCTACGGTCATTGTTTTAAAGGCCTTGGAATAAATGTGTATATATTTTTAATATAACAACGGTTTGGAGTAGTTTGTAAGTGATCTTGCTTTGTGTGCTCATTGCGGGCTTTCAGTCACCCTCACCCCTCTTGAGACCTAGTCTTGACCGCCGCGATCGCTACCTTGATTGGTCTGGCTCGTCCAGAGGTTACCCTGTTCCAAGTAATTAGGTTGGCCTTCTGAACTTCTGCGCCACCAGGACAGAGTTCAGAAATCCGTCTTAACACAGACTTTGAAGGTCCTGAAGGTGTGCTTTTGGACGACGATTAGATGAAGATTCCACTAGTTAATCCAGCTGTCATTCGGTCAGCCATGCTGCCCCACGTGCACTTCCTGCACACGCCGGGCCACCTCCAAAGCAGGCTCCTTTAAAACCAGAGTATTGTGATCTGTCCATGGGTAATTGGTCTGCACTTAAGTCTGAACTGGTCTCGGAGTTGCAACATGGACTGCCTGCTCCATCTCTTCCTCCTCATCAGAGTCTTCCTGCTGGTCCATTACATGCACCTCCGCCTCAGATTGGACACCCACCACGCATCCCCATGCCTGCTCTTCTGCCTCCCACTAATATAACAGGTGCCAAATCTTAGGATGACCTCTCTCAAGGTGATGTTTCTACTTACACAAATACCACTGATGAATTTGATGTTGTACCAGGGGATGGTGCATTGGAGGGCCCTCCATTCAAAGATTATCTACCTGATGAGATTGGTGCCTTCCACACCCTCATGTCTGGGGCTCCTAAATTATTTGACCTGATACCGGAGAGTAAAAAGAAGGATGGTTTTCTTATATCGGCACAGAAAGCACACTTGAAAATCTGTGTTTGCCATACCTGGGCTCGAGGACATTTGGGAAGATAGTCTCTTGACCTTGAAAAATCCTTTCTCTGCCCCTCCCAAGAAGGACTGGTTTGGAAAAAGTATAAGGCCCCTGCCCTCACATAGCAGCCCCCGGTCCAGGATCCAGGTAGTGGCTGCCGTCCCCTGGTCACATGGGGAAAGTTTACCTCTGCAAAAAGGAGTGATGATACCATTGGATTCATCACTATTCTTAACAAATAAGTACATGCCACTTTCCTGCAAAAAGAAAATAACATGCATGCATGTATCTCACTATAGTAGACATCCATATTCCACAAACATCCATTCCTATAAAATCAAATTTGAATAGCTATTCTTATACAGCAATATGCAATGAACATTCAAATATCACTTCCTGTCGGATTCTCATTTTTTGAATATTTCTTCAGCAATCGGCAGTAAATAATGCACTTTTATTCTATGACACAATTGGCAAATATTGATGTTGGGTCCCAGTTCCGGGTACCAGAAACTGGACCAGGATCCCTTGAGAAGGTAATACATTCCTTCCATCCTCATGTTGCAGGAGGCTGAACCACTCACTACACCACAGACGTAGTTGAAAGGTCAGGAGTAATACCACTGTGCGCTTTCTAGCTGCAAGGAAGATACAGAAAGGTGAACGCGTTGAGGACCAGTATTTAATTGCCTGTGTAGTGCTACACTCTTGGATACATTACCTGTAGGTTAATTGAGCAAAATGGTTGCACAAGGGCATAGAGAAGAGTGGGGCTACGCCAGGAGACGCCCAGTGTGAAGTGGCCGACTCTCACAAAATCATGATCAAAACCGTTTGTAGAACGCATCCAGTAATCCAGCAGTTTAGGTTATCAAGCTAAAATCCATAATCCACAAGTCAATCCAAAAAGGACAGCCCGAGTTATGATGCATAGTATAAATCCAGTACTTACAAAGTCCAGAATCCCAAATCTGTCCAACAGAAATCCCGAGTTCAATCCTAATCACCAGACAAAAAGAGGTGAAGCAGCAGTTCCAAACAGATTTAGTCCTGTAATGGAAGTAAGGAGAGGAACAATCAAAGGCGGAGCGGAGGAAGAAGGAACCTGAAGAAGAGCAGGTGGCTCTAGGAAGCAAAGGACACAGAGCTGGCAAATCAGAAATCCATCGAGAGGCGAGACCGGGGCATGGGCTCTCTGTATCTAGTTCCTGGATGTGATGTCGGTATTGCGCCTAGCGGGATCTCATCCAGTAGTGCCAGGGATGTCAGAGGTTATACAGGCCGATTCATGGAATTAATGTGCGCTGAAAATCTTTGTGCAAGTGTGTGAAAGCGTGCGAATCGCAGTGCAAGTGCGAAAATCACAGGGAAAGCTGCGCACATCGATTCATGGAAGTCCGTGTGCGTGTAAATCCATGGATGTGCGCTAAAATCCTGCATGGCGCACACGGCATCAAACAGCGTGCGCTACGCGCACAGCGAAAGCGCACATAGCGCGGCGCACACAACAAAAGTAGGAGGAACATGGGGCGTAACATGCGAAATGGGGAACAACGCGTGAAAATGTGGGCGTTATGGGGGAAGTACAGGAGGCAAAAGCGCGAAACGCCCACACGCGCGCCTACAACACCTATTCGTGGAATCGAACAGGGCTAACGCGTGCGCCAAAAAAAGACATGCTAATCCGGAAACATGTACGCCAGCAGGAAGCAGGCGTACGTGGACCCGCGCAGCATAAAAGTGCGCGCAAACAACAAACAAGCTCAGACGCTACGATGAATATACCGTTCCTCGCAGCAGTGGTCGTGGGATACCGCAGGAGGAGGAGGAGGAGGATAGTCAGGGCCAGAATTTTTACACCTAGGACCAGCCTTTTTGGGATGCCTGATGACCAGGTGTATGGGAGGTACAGGTTTCCACCTCACATAATACTCGACCTGGTGAGTGAGTGGGAGGATGACCTCACATCACCCACCCTGTGCTCCCAAGCACTGAGCCCCTTGGAAAAGGTGCTCAATGTACTGCACTTCTTGGCCACTGGTTCATTTCATCGGACAAGTGCCATAGTGGGGGGGTGTCACAGGCCACGCAGTTACGCTGCGTGCACCAGGTGTTGGCCATCATGACTGCACGCCCATCAGTCCGCAGGCACATATACCTAATGTGGCGCTAATTGCCTACTGTGGTCAGAAGGGATACTGTCATTCCCAAATCCAGGGCCGGTTAATGTTTTGGAGGAAGCACATGGGTGACCCATACCACTCAGGAGTACACACCCTCACCTGGCACTCATTCAGAACCCGTCACCCAAGCAACATACACATGGATTACACACACATGCATGGACACTCAACAGACAATGCGTCGTAATCTGGTAGGTCTCCCAAGCCTTGGATCTGTTCCCCTGTGACGAAGGTTCCAGGATTTTTACAGGGTGGCACACTTCCCCAAAGTGCTAGGTGCCATTGATTGCACCCATGTGGCTCTACGTCCTCCCAGGGAAACTGAGCACATCTATAGTAACCGCAAGCACTGGCATTCCATCAACATGCAGGTAATATGTGATGCCAAGGGAATCATCACCTCAGTATATGCCAACTATCCAGGGTCCACCCATGACAGTTTCATTTACAGAATGTCAACCCTAAACCGGGACCTAGAAGCTGGGCGGCATGGAGATACATGGCTGCTTGGTGAGTATAAATGCCACTGCACATGCATGCATGCCAGATACTGAGTAATGTCACAACCCCACTAATCATACCCATCATCACCTCCCCAGGGGACAGTGCCTACCCTCTGAGCACCCACATGATGACGCCAATTCGGAACCCCACCGCACCACCCGAGGTAAGATACAACACAGCCCATATTGCAACCCGGGGCATAGTGGAGCGCACATTTAGAGTGCTCAAGTCACGCTTTTGTTCCCTTGACCGCTCTGGTGGGCAGCTGCTATACGCTCCCCCAGTAGTGTGCAGGATCATAGTGGCAGCATGTGTCCTGCACAATGTTGCAACACGCCGGGGCCTGCCGGTGGACATGGTGGTGCCCCCACATCCACATGCACGGCTGCTGCGCATGGGAGGGGAAAGGGCACGGGGTGAGGCAGCCCGTACGCAGCTGGTGGCTAATTACGTCACCTAAAATCACACCCCTGTGGAGTGCACACAGCCCTGGCACATACCAGCTGACAATCAATGATGATGACATAAGGGACAGTCAACTGTCACAACCATACCAGCCTGAGATTGGTCACCTGGAAGTGTCACATTGTGTGCATCCCTACCTACCGAAAGACAACCAATGCTGTGTCACAAAAAGAGACACATTTATGCAGCATGATTGACAACCCCTTTGCAAAATACAACATGAAAATAGCGCCATGTCACCCAACCCCTCCCCATCTCCGCCACCCAACACACCATGGCATGTCATGCAATGTGAAAGCAAACAAAGGAATGCACAACACCTGACACAAAGTGCACTGTCCCAAATGGAAACAGGCCACAGACAATATGCTCCCAGTAATCAATAACAAACAGCACACATGACCAAATACTTACCAGCAACACAATACAGCAAAACAGCATGAAACATTGCCAAAATATGACAGTACAAACTCAAAGTAGTGCAAGTCTTGCAACCTGAATAAGCCAGCACATCGACCCCTTGCAACTGCAGAGCGTTGCTGTCAGGCAAATGTGTCAGTGTACTGCATACAACATGAACTGCATCTGCAAAGGAGACGGCCTTGTGACGACATGAAGAAGGTACCTGCGGATAAGGAGGAAGACATGGATGCACAAGCACATATCAATACACCATGCAGTGTTCAATACAATAACAATACCCACTAGGGATGTCCACACAGTATTGACTACAGACTGCCCACACAGCTCATGGGAACCCAATGTCACTGTCACTTGGTCACACCCTTTGCAAGCCCATGGAAACGGGAAGCAGGAGGGGTGTGTGTGTCAGGAACCCAAGCATCTAATCCAAACACAGGACAAGCCTGCATGTGCCCAGCCGGAATACACAGTGGATGCCTACAGGAGCCACACAAGGCAACACACTGGGAAAAAAAAATAATAAAAAATGGCCATGTGGGGGCTGTGGGGGGAGGCCACCCAGGAGGTTCGAGGACAGGGTACACACCAACACCCACCTGCGTGGATGTTGCGGGGAAAAAAAAACCTCCATGGGCTCACGGCCTGCACGGCTATGCCATTGTGGGAGAACTGCTGTCGCTCTCACCACCCTCTGCTGCTGCATCAGGAGGTGGTGGTGCTATGGGAGGCAGCCCACGCAAAGCCCTGGTATGGTCCTCCATGGCAGCAAGCATACGGGTGTGGAAGGTCTGATTCTGGAGGATGATAGTGCGGAGATCCCCATGCAGCACCTCACAGGTTGCCTGTATTTCTGCACACATGGCCTCGCGTGATGCTCGGATCTCCTTACGGGTAGCCTGCAGCTCAGCTAAGAGCGAACGTGAGGTTATGGAGTTCTACCCTCAGGGCTTCCCTGTGGCTCTATGGCTTCGTGCAGAGTCTCAAGTGCCGCCCGTCGGTCCCTGTTGGACGCCAACAAGTCTTCCCTGTGTGATTGGCAAATGGAGTCTGTTGCCTGCTGTTGTTGCTCCATCTGCCTTTCAGGGGGGAGAATGGAAGTGGCTGCCCTCTCCATTGCCTGAGCCATCATTCCAACCGATGCTCCCTGTTGTGCTGCTACACTGTAAATTGAGTTTTCCCATACAGTATTGCCTGGTGGCGTACGGCCACCGCATCGGCGGGCACTGCACCTTGCTGTGCCAGCACTGCCTGAGGCTGCAGGACTGCATTCCCCTCTGATCTGCTGGCCCAGGAACAGGATCAGATGTTGTGGAGTGTGACCCTGCATCCGTAACTGCCAAAGGCGAACCTACCAACACTGACATCCCCATAGAGGGTTCTACCCCTGGTGCAGGTGAGTTGGACAGAACAGAATCCCTGCCAGAAACACTCACCTGCGACAGCACATAAGTCTCATCATCCGATTCAGCACCTGAATAGAGGTCTGGGGAGGTGCACCCAGAGACACCCCTGGACAGTATGGTCTGCAGTAAGAAAGTGTTTTCACCCACCACCACACCACGTCCTCCACTGGTTCACACACATAGGCCTGACAAGCCAGAGATCCAGTACATGATTTGCACATGTCCCACATGACAATAACCCTGGCATGCATGCACTGTCAATGAGTTGGAAGGAGAGGCAAAAAGCAGACACTGAGGACACCAAGATGGAAAAGCAACACATTTGCTGCATGCTGGGTAGCACTGGCATCACACATTAGCCTGTGAGTGGCATGTCCAATACATATACACGACACATGCCAGCACACAGATGGCATGTAGCATAGCCATGGTACATTGGACAAGTACAGCCATATGTCAGTGAATGAATACTGTCACCCATCCATGTGAGATGGACATGATGAGATGAAAAATGCCAAATAGTGTGACAAAATATGCATGTGCCACACACTGCAACACATCCAGTGTACAGTGATACAGTTATTGCAGGCAGATGTACACATCAATGGTTTGTCACTTCAACATGACATGAAACAACTATCATGTTCCACATTCCAACAGGCCCCAAAAATTAATGTGAGCAGGCCAATACTCAATCAGCCTGAATGGTCTAATCATTCAAATAACAAGGTAACAAATAAGGGCCAATGTGGGGTGTAATCAATGACAGAAGCATGTCACGTATGTGGCATTAGGGTTGAAAAATGTGTTGCAAAAATGGGAGAATTGAAACAATCAGCCTGAATGAACACTGAAAAATTCAGAACAATGTTTTTGCAAGATGACAGTTCAAGGGCAACTGCAGTAATGTGGCGCTAATTGCCTACTGTGGTCAGAAGGGATACTGTCATTCCCAAATCCAGGGCCGGTTAATGTTTTGGAGGAAGCACATGGGTGACCCATACCACTCAGGAGTACACACCCTCACCTGGCACTCATTCAGAACACGTCACCCAAGCAACATACACATGGATTACACACACATGCATGGACACTCAACAGACAATGCGTCGTAATCTGGTAGGTCTCCCAAGCCTTGGATCTGTTCCCCTGTGACGAAGGTTCCAGCAACAGACTCATGTTCAGTGAGTTGGTTACCTCTGGTGGAGACCCACCGCCAGTCACCAGAGTAGAGGCATGATTTGAGGCCAGCTTGTTCTTTGCTCTGCGTTTCAGGTCATTCCACCGCTTGTAGCAATCATCAGCTGTGCGCCTCACAAATCCAAGGGCACTAATGATGTCCGCAATGGTCTGTCAGTGTGCCCTACGTTGACCAGGTGTGGTCTTGCACCCTGCAGTCACCACCACTTTGCTGCTATGTGCCGACACATAGTCCACTAGTGCATCAAGTTCGGCGTCATTAAAGCTAGGCTTCCTTGACGTGCCGGAGTGTGTAGCCGTGTCTGGGGTCTCAGCCTGTAGTGCCAGAGCACCCTTCTTCTTTTTCGAAGGTTGTGCGGATCATGAGTGGCCTACACCGCTCTGGTCAGTAGGGGCAGAAGCGCAGGTGGACTGGTAGAAGTGTGCGAAGGCACAATGACCACAGGTTTTGGAGCAGGCATTGGCTGCAGGGTGATGTTGGCAGGGCCAACGTTGGTTTGAAGGACCTGGACCAACACTGTCCCGGCTGGGAGATTCAGAGATGGTGTGGATAAAGCTGCAGCTGCCCCTGCAGCCTCCCCACCCCGCCTACTTGGGGCAGCAGATGACATTGCTGCCCCAGATCCATGTGGCCTGGTGACAGCAACCTTCCCCGCCTCACGTGTCTTAGACTTGCTGACCTGGAAGTCAGCCTGGGAGTCATCCTGTGCCGGTTCAGGTGCCAAAATGGGCCGGTCCAACAAGGGCTGAGCTGGGATGGTGTCAGCTACGTTTCCCACAACCATTGGGGGGGGCATGGGTGTCCCTGATTGGTCTTCCACACACAGGGGTCTAGGGGTTCCCTGCAAATCCTGGCCACGTCCCCTACCGCGCCCACCATGCACACCTTTTGGAGGTCGGCCACCTTTGCCTCCCTTACTGCTTGGTCGCCTCCCAACCATGGCACTGATGTTGTTGTGCGTATGGGAGTAGCAGTAAACAATTGTCCTGGGCAAGTGGGGTGAAAGGGGTAGGGTACTAGATGGAATTCGTACCCTAGTGCTCTAGCAAGGCTGTATGTGACCCCTGGGGGAAGATGACGGGTCACGCAACACACAGGCACCCCAAAAACAAAAGCACACGTGCATGCAACCCCTGGTAGACCACGTGCATGGAAAAATAAACCCGCACTACGCTGTGGCACCCAGAAACACAAAAATAAGCATACGTGTGTTACACGCAGCCTACAACGACCTCTGAAGGGGTACGTGATACACTGAGGCAACCACAGTTGGAAAAAGCGTGCGCGACTCACCGTCTGCCTTGAAAAAGAACGTGAACAAGATTCGCGTCTGCTTGTAGGCAACACCCACGCCAAAAAAAGAAAAGAACGCAGTCTGAGGAAACTGGGAGTATGAACTGGAAACGTTGTGAAGTAATCGCGTGTGAACCGACAAGAAGTACAAGATACACCCGCTCGCTCTCCACAAAAAGAACGTACAAGGAAATAGCGTGATACTCGTACCTTTTAAGCCAGCCCACACGTGAAACGTCACTTACGTGCTTACGCTCTAAGGCCCTTTCCTCCATTAGCACGGTGACGTGCAGTTTTCTCACATGCTGATTCACGATGCACCCGTGTTGTGGGCAACACCCGTGCGCATAACGTCACTGATGTGCTTACGCGCTAAGGGCCTTTCCTCGGATTTCACGCTGACGTGCAATTTTTTCACGTGCCAAATCACTCTGTATCAAGCTGGCCACGCGAAAACACACGGAAGACCACGCTCCTGCCCCAAAGGCCATTTTCCTGCCCCCAAAAGCCCTGAGCACGCTCCCACCTGCCATCTGCTGCTGCCTGCCTGCCTGCTGCCCACGTGCCCTGCTATTTGCTGCCTGCACGTCAGCCAGGGGTGCAGTTGCTGTGACCACCCCTGCTGGAACCGAAGACTCCCGACTGGGATACCATCGCTCCAAAGCCCAGCCCCAGGACCCAGTTGCCCACCCACACCTGCCTCTGGGGTTGCCATGTCGGGCACAACACCATCTGGCACCACTGGCAACCCCCAGGCAGAGGGCCACCAGCTTCAGTGCCAGGGAAGTTGGTGTCCTGGTCGAGCAAGTCCTGGGGCAGTATGATGCCCTCTTTGGAAGTTTGTGCGCCGACAATGAAGGACGGACCAGGATCTGGATGGACATCGTGACTTCCATCAACGAGGAGGAGGTGGCAGTCTGCGACATCAAACATGTCCGGAAGCGCTGGGAGGACTTCAGGTCCAGGACCCTCGACAAGGCCCAGCGCCTCTTGAAGGCAGCGGATGCCAAGGGGCACCGGGGCCAGCTGTCAGACCACCAAATGAGAGTCCTGGAACGCACACGCCCAGCGCTCTATGTCCAGGTCCTTGAGAGGCAGACCCGTCTGGAGTCAAGCGGTAAGTGTACATGCATACTGATTGGACGCTGTGCGGGTTGTGGTGTGCCAGTAGTGTGCAGGTTACACATGTGTTTTTGTAGGGCCATGTATGGATGTGTATGTACAGCGGCGTGAGGCTGACACATGCGAGTCCTCTCATGTGTGAGACACATGGATGGTGTATGTGTTGGTAAGCATGCAGGCCAAATGCAGGTGTGGGAACACACAAGTTTGCATTACTGTGTATGTACTTTGGCATGGTTGTGGTGTCACACATGGATGGTGGTTCCAGCTGCATGTATCTGCACTGTGTGCATGTGTGTGTATTTGACAAGTGTGCAACTGTGATGCAACATGGATGCATGTGGCACTGACATGTAGAAGGCTGAATGCCAGATGTGACATGGATGGCGATCTCATCACTGTGACAGTTGATGGACATGTACACATGCATGTAAGTGTGTTGGTGTGTGTGCATGTGTTGTGCACTCCCTGTGTTTCATGTGACGTCAGGCTCACCTTCGGATGCTGATGCTGTTGTATGTGTATGGATGGTGCTGCCTGGTGCAATATTGCTGTGGAATTGCTCATGCTCATGTAGAAATGACGTGTGTGTTAGGGGGTGTGATGCCATGTTTAAAAGTTTGGAGGGGGGCTTGGTGGAGGAGGAGACCATGGAAGGGACACACACACAGGGTCTGGAGGTGGGGATTCCACTGGTGCTAGTGGTGCAGTGCATGGGCAGGGACAGGGACAGGAGGCAGCACAGGCCGCCGCTGAGGTGCCTGTGTGTAATCCTGTCCCTGATCCTGTGACTGCATCATCCGGCACCAGCAGGGATGCCTACGTCCAGACCTGTTTTCAGTGAGGGGATGGATGAGCGCACAACAACTGGCCTTCCTCTCACTGCGGACGTGGATATCCGGGACCGGGTTGAGCCTGTCCTGGCTGGGATAGCGTTGCGTCAACAGGGCATGCGAGGTGACCGGCGGTGTTTTTGTGAAGACACTGCACGTCATCTCAGATGCCTCTTTGACCGCGTTGAACTACTGGGACGGGTCACCAGTGCTGGATTCCTCCGTGTGCTGGACCTTCTTGCGACCCCCCTCCTCACCTGAACCCCCTACGCGCCAGTCTTCCTCCATGCCTTCTTCCCACCCATGCATCACCTGGGTACCCTGTGAAGCTGCCTCTGACCCAGCGGCCAGGCTGGTGGAGGACACATCCCTGCCACAGTCGGGAGTCGGACGTCCAGCAGGGGTGGCCTCCACGACAACTGCACCCCAGCCGGAGGAGGACGTGCAGGCAGCAAGAGCCAGGGCAAAGGCGCAGGCACAGGCACAGCAGCAGCAGCAACATGGTGGGAGCAATGATGGCTCGGGGCCTTCAACATCGGAGGGGCAGGCATCGGCCAAAGGGCAGGAGGACCCAGGATTACAAGTGTCTTCCGTGTGGCAGCGGTTGGGCCACGCCATAGATGCGGAGCGGCCGGAAGAGGCACGGCTCACAATGGTCAGGGCGGAGAACTCCATGCGGAGGGCACTGAGGTGGGCCGAGTGCCTCGAGGCAATTCGCAGGGAGTTGGAGGTCAACATGTCATCGTCCCTGCGAACCCTCGGGGCCATGGAAGAGGACCGCCTCCAGGACATTGAGCGGGAGTTCGATGATGCCCTGTCCCAGGACATATAAATGTGAGCCGTCGGACTAGCCCGCTGCCATTGTAAATAGTTAGTGTTAGTTTTAATTTTTGTTTTCATTTTTTTTTGGGGCGCTTGGACAATACCCCACATTTTTGTATATAGTTCTTCATTAGTTAGTGTATTTTTGTAGGTTTCATTTGGACAGTTGGGCTCATGGACCCAGGATTTCATCCTTGTAAATAGTTGGAGTGTGGATTTGTCTGCATTTTCTTTTTTGATTTTTCCATGGAGCAATGGATTTTACTTTTTCATTTCTGTTTGGATTTGCGTTTTCGGAGGGAGACTTTGGAGACATTTTTAATTTCATATATTTTGGATTCTGATTTCCTTTTTTATCATTATGTGACATTCTGCATTGTTTTCCTTATGTCCATTGTTTGGTGTTTAAATTTGTTTCACCACATTTTTTGTTCAATACATTTTTTCCCGTACTTCAATGTGTGGTATTCTCACATTGGTTTCATGCATGTCGCGATGTGGGTTTTCACATTCACTGGCACCCATTGTGTGTGTGTGACGGACATGTGTTGATGTACATACATGCCATTTGGGTTGTTTCATGTAATGGCCATTTCAATGTGGGGTCTATGTTATGCTTGGTTGGTTATTTGGGCAGGGGTGGCATGCGGTGGGCTTTGGGTGGCCATGAGGGCCATGATTGTGGGTCATGTTGACGTGTTGGGGGGGGACATGAGTTGGGGCCTGCTGGCAGCTACCCTTCACTGCTGGGCGGGTGAGTGGGTGGGGGGACATGAGTGGGGGCCTGCTGGCAGGTGCCCTTCACTGCTGGGTGAGTGGAGAGACATGAGTGGGGGCCTGCTGGCAGGTGCCCTTCACTGCTGGGTGGGTGAGTGGGTGGAGGGACATGAGTCAGTGCTCACTTGTGCGTGGTGACATGTGGGCTGGCTGGGGAGCTTCGCCAGGGTGGATGGGCTGCCTGTGGGGCATGGCCAGGGGTGCAGTGTGTTCCCCTGTGTTGTGGTCTGCCTGCAGGCCCTGGGGAGGGTGTGAAGGCCCACCTGGGAGGACACACACTGCCAATTCGTTTGGGCACCCCAGAAATACACGTACCCCACTCACCCAAGGCCTATCGCGTGTGAAACTTTCCGCGAACCCCAGAAATACACATGCCCCGCTCGCACTGGGCCTACCGCGTGTGAAACTCTCCACGAACCCCAGAAATACACGTGCCCCACTCGCCCAAGGCCTATCGCGTGTGAAACTTCCCGCGAACCCCAGTAATACACCTACCCCGCTCGCACAGGGCCTGCCGCGTGTGAAACTCCCCGCGAACCCCAGAAACACACGTGCCCCGCTCGCCCAAGGCCTATCGCGTGTGAAACTTCCGCGAACCCCAGTAATACATGTACCCCGCTCGCACAGGACCTACCGCGTGTGAAACTCCCTGCGAACCCCAGTAATACACGTACCCCGCTCGCACAGGGCCTACCGCATGTGAAACTCCCAGCGAACCCCAGAAATACACGTGCCCTGCTCGCCCAAGGCCTATCGCGTGTGAAACTTTCCGTGAATGAGCGGGGTACGTGTATTCCGAGGGGTGCGCAGGGAGGTTTACACACGATTGGCTTAGCGTGAGCGGGGTATGTGTATTCCGAGGGGTGTGCAGGGAGTTTTACATGCGTTTTTGTGGTTGGGGGGGGCTGTATGCTGGTCACTGGCCTGTGCGCCATGTACTGGATTTGTGCGCTGTTCATGGTGCACGGGGCGGGGTTGGGGGCGTAACTGGCACTGCTGCAGGGTCGCTGTGCCACTCTGCGCCATGGCTGCTTAGGGATGTTAAAATCCATGAATACGCTGTGCGCCGAAATGGGTTTGGCGCACGCGGACTGCGGCACGCGCACACTGTGCGCCAGCCGCGTGCGCCACTTGTGCTCTGAATTCTATGAATTACCACCATAGTGTCCCTGCCACTGATAAACCCACATGCGCAATGGGAGCTTCATGCTCCTTGGGGAAATGCCTGTGCCGAGTTGTTACAGTTGTGACCAGAGAAAATGTTCAGCGTAGAAGCTTTACTTGTTTTTCTCTAACGCCATTGGCAAGTATTGGGATCAGAAAAAAATCTTCATCAAATACATAGGATTCAAATATAACTTTATTTTTCTCAAAACAATCCTTCTCTGAAGCGAATGTATTGTTGGTTCCTAGTTAGACATCTTTATCTAAGGGCTTGGATTGTAGAATAAAAGACATCATTTCTGGAGAGCACAACATGTGGGTTCATTTAAAATGTCCTGAAAGCATGAGAATAACATTTTCTGATGGAACATTTTACTTGACATTAGAAGTTTGCATTAATGCAGACTGCCTTCTTTTCGACGCATTGTCTTTCGGAATAAAATAACAACGGTCATTTTACATGGACATTTTCTATGGGAATAAAATGGACAAACTAATCTCCTTCCCTATTCACCTTAAGGATGTAGCTTCACTTGGGATGCCTCTTTTTATGTACTATACTTTCCATAGGTCAAGAAATTGAGTAATCCCCTGCAAATCTGTGAATGTATTTTGCCGTATCACAGATCTTCTTAAAATACAGCAATGAAAACTTGGAAATTAATTTGGCTGCTGTCGGAGAACAATATATTTGTATTTCCTGCTCCAAATCCAGTGGCTTTCTGTTTTAAATACACCACCCCCAATCTTTACCTTAAATCACAGTCCCTATTTATTTGCCTAGCTGGTTGTTCTGGGGACGTATATCTAATTTCACAGAGATTATTAACTCACTTTTGCGTTTGTCTTCTAAAGGCACAGGTGAGGTAGGGATAGCAACAGCTCCAGGCACTGTCACTCAGGTAGGTTCTGGTCTCAGCCCGTCTCCTGCTTTCAAAATACCCTCCCAGGCAATCTGGTTTGAATTTGGGCAAAGTTTGTGCAACAGGGCTCCTCTGGACAAAAGGCCTTCTTAAGGGCATACTCCAGCTATCGCCAAAATGTGATGGCGGCGACTCTTCTTAATGCATTTGTGTATTAACAGTAATTAACTATTTATGCACTTTGAGCCTAAGTAGCATTTTCTGCACAAGACAATAAAAGAAATCATAAAATAGGACATAAAGGAAGCGATGTAACTCACAAAACTGAACACAATCAAATACTAAAGAAACAGATGCACGTAGTGGGACTAATTTTGCTTGCGAAACAGTACAAGGACAGTCAGAAACCCTAAATAATCATTGTTGACTGAGCCCTTTGAATGAGCAACATCCATGGAGAAATTAATAGAAAATAAATGTGAGAAGACGCATCGATTGACCGAAAATAACCCCACCAATAACTGTGAGAGTAAACCTCCTTCCTCAGACAGGAAACCGAATAACTGCTGCCGCTGCTGTAAATGATTGCACAGAAAATAGCCTTAAATCAACAAAGACATTAATGCAGGCCAACAAATGACACTCCGGAACATACGCAGGGATGATGCTCACACTATGACAACCCACATTCATTTATACTACTATAACACTTTCTCTTAGCTAGGAATCCAAGTCCAGGCACTTCCATGTGAAAATGTCGCCTTGAAAAACAAAATTGTTTTTTAAAGGCACACATAAAAGTGGCCAAAATATTAGGTTGGACAAAAATGAGCTAAATCGGTGAAATAACTCAGTGGGTTTAGAGCCGCGGTAAAGCATTTATTAAACCTTCAGTTCATTGATTGCTGCTTTGGCCTTTAATTCTCATACATTTGCGGGATCTCCTGCACCCCAATGGGGTGTAGAGGGGGATGATGGGGGAGTGGGTGGAGTGGTGGTACACAGGAATTACTACCAGACCCCCAAATCAGGATGCACAGTTAAGCCTTTTGGAAAAAAGAAAGGTTAACTCTACTATAGGCGATCTGAAAATGGTGTAAATTTATATCCTAAGAGCACTGAATAGGCTCAGATTGACACAGTGTTTGACATTGTATTGGGTATATAATACATTGTATACCAGTCTAATGCACGTTCATTGAAGAGAACGTGTGTTGATTTTCACCTTTACCATGTACATCCCATTGAGAAACATATGTGCAAACTAATATCAAATGCAAAACTGTAGTCTCTTTTGCACATGCCTGTTACACAAATGCTGCAGAACCTGTGTTGAAGCGTCCACATTTTTGCATAGATGTATGCTTGAGAACTCTTCCTAGTGTAGGGCTGGATAAAACATGTTGAACTTTCTACAGAAGCGGGGGATTGGAGTCTGGGCAGAATCGGAAAAAACGCCAGTATTTGCAAAAAGGATCTGGTTTTAACTCCCACTGGATTACAGGATCAGAGGTATCTAACTGGTGGTATTTCAGGGGAATACTGCATACAGTAAATAACGTCCTATTACAAGGTGCATTAAAAAAATCTGCCCATGTTCACCCTAACTTGAGAGGTGGCAATAAAAATTGGTCCAAAGTAAAGCCACAAGTAAGTCCCTTCAACACAATGAAAAACATTTTACATGTTACTGAAAGGGGTGAGAAAGTGGGTTTTCTAATGCTCCCTCCCCGCCTTTAACATTATTATTTTTATTTTTTTGTTTTTTTACATTTGTAAAGCGCACTACAGCCCCAAGGCATTGAGGTGCTGTTTACATGAAAGTGTACGTAGGCATGAGTACATTAGGACATGCGGTTACTTGGTTACATCATATGTGCTAGGTTACAGAGTATAGATGGGCATATGGGGCCTGACATTTCAGACAAACGGGCTGGTTTTGATGGCCTTGCGGAAGGCCAGGTGAGAGTCGATTACCTTAATGTGTGAAGGTAGTGCGTTCCAGTGGGTGGCAGCGATGGCTGGGAAGCTGGAGCCCCCTGCATGCACTCTGCAGGTTTTGGGCTTGGTGATCATGTTGCTGTAGGCTAGCCTAGATGGCTTTGTGGAATTGGGGAAGGCGATGTGCTGGGCGAGGTAGGGGGTGCCAGATCATGGAGGCATTTATGAGTGATGGAGAGGATTTTAAAGATGATTCTCTGTTTGACAGGAAGCCAGTGAACCGGTCACCTTAGGTCCGATATGTTGTCCTTTTTTGGGAATCCAGTGGCAGCCCTAAGGGCATTGTTCTGGACAAGTTGGAGTTTGGCAATGTTTTTTTGCTGGAGGTACCTCTGAGGAGAGCGTTACAGTAGTCCAGTCTTGAGCTGATAGTGGCTCTAGCTATAGTAAGGCAGTTCTGTGTCGTTAGGAAGGGTCTTACTGCGTTAAGCAGTTTTGAGTAGTATGCTGAAGAGGAAGCAATGGCGTTAACCTGTCTATTCATTGTGAGATTAGAGTCTAGGTAGACACCCAGAGTTTTTACTGTATGGGACACAGCGATGGGTATATTATCGATGGTGAAGGAGCGATAGTTCTTGTTGAGGTTGCCCAGGATGGTATGTGACCCAATGAGCAGAAGCTCGGTTTTGTCACTGTTTAGGCATAGCCAATTTTTAGCCATCCAGGCTTGGATGGTACAGTAGATGGAGTTGAGGGTGATCCTATCTGCCTCATAGTCACCTGTGAGGGGGATGAGCACCTGGGTGTCATCAGCGTAGTTGGTATATGAGATACCCAGGGTGTCAAGAAGGTTGAAAAGGGGCCTAGTAAAAATAGGTTGTAGAGGGTGGGCGCAATGCAGGAGCCCTGAGGCACCCCACATTTGATCTGACTAGGGGAAGAGCATGCTGTGTCGGAGAAGACTTTCATGGTCCTTTCCTGTAGAAACGAGGTGATCCATGCACATGCATAAGGGGAGAAGTTTGCTGCGATGGAGAGGTGATGGCAAAGAGTATTGTGGTCCACGAGGTCAAACGCGGCTGATAAATCAAGGAGCAGAAGGAGCGCTGGTTTACCAGCGTCTCTGATGTCGTACATTTGATTTTTTAAATCGAGGAGGGCAGTTTCGGTGCCGTGTCGTGGCCTGAAGCCAGACTGCCGAAGGCCCAGAAGGTGGTGATCCTCGAGGAATTTCTGGACTTGCAGGTAGGCTGCTTTGTCCAGAATTTTAAGCAGGAAGGGGACGGTGGTAATGGGCCTGTAGTTCCCTGGTGCCGCAGGGTCAAGGGAGGGCTTCTTGAGGAGCGGTCGTGCCCAGTCCTCCTTGAGGTCAGATGGGACATGGCCAGACTGGAAGGAGGCATTGATGAATGCTGTCCGGAAGGGTGCAAGTGTCGCGCCGCAGTCCTTAATGAGCTGACAGTAGCAGGCGTCGCCCTTACAGTTAGATGGTTTAATGGTTTTTAGGAGGGAAATGACTTCGGATTCCGTCACGTCCTTGAAGTTGAATACCGGGGAGGATTTGATTTTGGTCTCTTTATTCTGTTTGCTATTCTGAGTGGCAATTAGGAGAGTAAGGGACTTTTGGTGAG
Source organism: Ambystoma mexicanum (assembly GCF_040938575.1). Classification (NCBI taxonomy): domain Eukaryota; kingdom Metazoa; phylum Chordata; class Amphibia; order Caudata; family Ambystomatidae; genus Ambystoma; species Ambystoma mexicanum. The sequence continues at coordinate 487,005,992 of NC_090925.1, forward strand.
CTTGAATTTTTGTTTGTAGGGTGTTTAGTTTGTTAAGCAAGGCCGATTGGATGTCGTTGCACCATTTCCCATCCTTTAGGAGGGTGGGTGGCAGGGTGGAAGGGGTTTCCAGCTCCCTAAAAATGGTGAAGATTTCCTTTGTGCCGTATTTGGCGTTGGGTATCCTAGTGTTAAAGGAGTTTGCTTTAGCATGGACTATGGTTAGTTTATAGTCTTTGGAGATGGTCTTGAAAGCTAGTTTGGTTGCATCATTGGGGTTGGCTTTCCAGGCTGCGAGGGCGGCTCGTTTTTTACACGCATTTGGAGCAGATCCTGGGTGAACCAGGCATTGGTGTGCTTGGTTTTCTTAGCTTTCCTGAGAGTGAGGGGGGCAATAGCGTCAACTGCTTGGGTGATTGCTAGCTTGAAGGATCTGTCAAGGGTTTCTGGGTCCTGCGAGAAGGGAGCCTGGAGTGCGGGCACTTTGAGGAGTGGGGTAATGTTTTCTGCAGTGAGTTGACGGGAGCTTCTGGAGAGCCCTGGAGGGAGGGGGATAGTGGGCAAGGGGGGCTCTTTGAAGGTATCGATGTTGAATTGGATGTAGTGATGGTCGGACCACGGTATGGGTGAGTTCTCAGTAATAAGTACTGGGCAGTTGTGGTGGCAAATCCAATCCAGTGAACGTCCTTTGGAGTGCGTGGGAAGGGAGATGGCTTGCGCGAATCCTGAGGTGGATAGGGGCCCGAATCCTAAGGTGGATAGGGCTTTTTCCAAGGTGGCTGCGTGGGCGTCGTTGGGATCATTAAGGCCAAGATTAAGGTCTCCTGCGAGTAGGACTTTGGATGTCTTTTTCAAGTTGCCGGAGAGGGAGTGAATAAGGGATTCATGGAATTCAGTGATAGGCCCCGGAGGGCGATAAACGATGTGGAGGGCCAAAGTCTTATTAGGGGAGAGATGATATTGATTTTGAGTGGGAGGTAGTCACAGTTGTGGCCAAAGTTGCCTTCAGTTCTTCTAATAGCAAGGCTTTCTTTGGAAATGAGAGCTACTCCGCCGCCCCTCGTGAGGGGTCTATCTCGCCTGTGGATAGTGTAACCATCTGGGATGGCAAGGGCGAGGGCTGGGTCAGAGGTTTCATTCAGCCAGGTTTCAGTGATAATGAGGAGGTCTGTCTTGTTTTTGAGTATGAGGTCATGAATATCCAGGGCATGGGCTGGGATAGATCGGGCATTGACCAGGCCACATTTCAGAGACGTGGTAGGTACAGATCCGTGTACAAGCTTGGGGGCAACAGGCACAGTGCTAACAGTGGGCGCATCAGACGCAAGCATTTTGGTAGCAGTGGGGGCATCAGGCACATCAATAACAGTGGGCGCATCAGGCGCAAGCAGTTTAGTAGCAGTGGGGGCATCAGGCACATCAATAACAGTGGGCGCATCAAGCGCAGGCAGTTTAGTAGCAGTGGGGGCATCAGGCACATCAATAACAGTGGGCGCAAAATCAATCACATGGCATACGCAAAAGAGTCAGAATGTACCCTTTTTTGTATTGGAAAAATGTACAGTAGTGGTATGAACACATACTGTAGATTGTTGATTTCCAGCATCATTAAATGGGTGGAAATTGATAAAAACGGATACAAAAATGCTGCAAACAATATTTCTAGACTACCGCTGACTGTATTCCAGATATACGACATGTTTCCTCTAGGTCAGAAGTCAAACTGTAGTTCTTCGGATTATTGTAAATTCCACCAGCAGTTGTGGTGTGTAAAACGATCCATTTTTGGCACACATCACCTGAGACTGTAATGGGGCCTATGAATAATGTGATGCAGGTTTTACTGGTCGGTTATTTTGCCCCACAAATAAGAGTCCTAGATGGAGATTTTACGTCATCCACTAATCTTAGTTCATTTTGGCTATAAGCCGAAAACTCTTGCTTTAGAATAGAGCTAGGGGGAAATGGCATATGAGGAGGGACACACAGCTTGTAGGTGTTTGGTTATTTACCCACCCATTGAGTGCCAATGGCCATGCTAATTCCCATGGCCAGATTTCCACCCACTTCCTGCCGCTCCCCACCCAAAACACATCCTCCTGGGATCTCTTTGAGCTACCTTCATCAAGCCTTACCATCAACCTTTGTGCTTGAAGTGCCTGTCAGTGTTTTTTCAAAGTAGTCTTCTCAGAGTGAATGTCTTAATTGGAGCATTCAACTTGTTACTTGTGTAATAAAAATGTCTTAACCAGTTTTGCTTTCAGCAACTCAATTTGTATAAGCACTATGTGTGTCCTCCTTTGAAGTCCTGTTAAACGCATGCATTGGCACAGCCAGTAGTTCCAGCTTTTGTATAATTAGTAGGCATTTGCGAGGCACTGCTATTATATGCCCAGGTTCCAACACCATTTCCTAGCTGCTACCATCAATGTCCAGTGCCTGACAAGTCCATTTCCATGCCTGTACAAAAGCCAAAGCTGTGGACATTGCCAGTGTTTCTTTCAATCTAATTATTGAGTCAATCCCACATTTGTCTTGTTTCTCTGTACCTTTTTGGTCTATTTTTAAAGATATGCCTCTCCTGTGCCGTACATACCTCTTTGGATTATGCATAGGATTTGGAATTTTTCCATCCATGGTCATCTATTAAAATTACTGATGTGGGGTTTACTACTCAGAGCATTCTTTATCATGCAATTTCCCCCATCTGTAAAATTGCAAAAGCCAGATGATACAACTGATCATTTTGGAACCAAACATCTCCCTCAGAAAAGTCCTTTATTATCCTAATTTTTGAATGCTTTCATTGTCTTGAAACCTTTTATTTTTGAAAATGATATCTCATCTGAACATGTTTGAAAAAGATAATGTAATGAAGTTAATTTAGATTTCTTTTGTTAACGTGCACTAAACATTAGACCAAATTCACAGCCGTAAGTGACTATATGTCATTTTCATCATGATGGTAATGCAGCAAATGCCAAATAGATTCTGAAGTGTTGGTAACAATGGAAAAGATATTGACCCAGTCTTCTTGAGCAGTTGATCATTGACATTAGGTCATATAATGCATGCAACAAGTAAATACAATGGTGACTGTTAGCAAAATGAAGTTCATTGAGATTACAGTAAACCTCCTTTTGCAGCAACTCTCAACCGATGAGCAGGAATTCATGTGTCAGAGTGATATGGTAAAGGTATCGAAATAGTGCTTAGTTTGAGTTAAGCCACCTTTTACTTATGAACGGCTCTGAGTTGTTGTTGCACCACATAATGCGAGTGGATGGGATGTTGTATCTCAGTAAAGAATAAATGTCATAAAAAGGGATAGATTAAAGTTGATTTGGATGAAATCTTTGAGCTAGTTTCGAAAATTGTAAGACAGCCAATCAAATGTGCCAATGAAAACTGTATTTGCACATATAGGTAAGGCTCCGAAAATACATTAACCAGGAAAAAACATCCTGTATGTCTCAAAAGATAACGTCCTTTTATGAAAATGGAAACAGGCAACCTTCACAGAATGAATTATAGTGCGACGCTAGTCGCCCTATAGTTAAGGTGAAACCTATCATCCTCGTTAATTTTCTCATCCCTACACCTAACAACTCTGTAAAAAAAAAACTCAAGCCAGCACCTTCAGCCCTAGCCAGAAGCACCAAGAGCCTCACCAAAGAAAATATCTCACCCTACCTACACACCCTCACTACTAACCTCCCTGCCACATCTGACCCAGCTGCACTGGCGGATGTCTACAAATCCACCATTTGCACTGCCATAGATATCATCGCCCCTCTACAAAAGACAAAAACAAAAAATACCAGACACTCCAATACCTGGTTCTCAGCAGAACTAAAAGAATTACAAACCAAAAAACGCAAAGCCCTAAACTTATTGCAAAGTGCGCCCAACACATCTTCGCTATCCTCCTACAAATCACTGGCCACCCAATACAAAAAAGTATCATAGCAGCCAAATCTGCGTCCTACAACGAAAGAATCTCCAACGCCACCTCAGAATCCAAAGAGCTTTTTTGCCATCTTCAGGTAACCATCCACACCGGCTACTAAATCTCAAGAGGTTGTTAAGGACCAAGCAAGGTGTAACACCATACAGTCCGCCCTCTTAAACAAAATCGAACTCCTCCAACCTAAAATCCTAGACCATCACAAAAATCTCACTTGGCACATCCTATCAGCATCCCATACGGAAGCTGTGACTGAGAACATAAAGTCTAAGCTCTTTACTACATTCAAATTCAGAGAAGTCTCAGAAAAAGAGGTAATTGATATTGTTAACAGAATCAAACCTTCAAACTGTAAAGGCAACGCCTGCCCCGCCAAACTAGTTAAAGACTGCGTAGAAACACTAGCACCATTTCTTAAAACATTCATCAATGCATCCTTCAACACAAACTCAGTCCCAACCAGCCTAAAAGAAGCCTGGGTGCGCCCTCTTCTTAAAAAACCCACTCTAGATCCCGAAAATGCCAACAACTATAAACCCATCACTACCGTTTCCTTCCTGCTCAGGATCCTCGACAAAGTTGCCTACACGCAAATACAGCAATACCTGGAAGAAAACCACATTCTAGGAAAAAGGCAATCGGGTTTCCGCCCGGGACATGGGACCGAATCGGCCCTACTAGATCTCAAAATACAACTAAATGACATCATGGACAAAGGCAAACCTGCACTCCTGCTAGACCTATCTGCCGCCTTCGACCTGGTCAATCACGATATTTTAGGCACGCAACTCAAAAATGAAGCCCACTTCTCACCAGAAGCCATCTGCTGGGTCAAATCATTCCTCGAGGGTCGACTTATGAAAGTCTTTTCAGACTCTGCGAGTGCTACCCCCACCACCATCTACTGTGGCGTCCCACAAGGGTCCTGCACTGCACCCACCCTATACAACCTCTTCACCCTCCCACTGTTCAATGACTTGGACCGTCGTCACATAGCATACACCAATTATGCTGACAACACGCAAGTTCTGCTCCCTCTCACAGGGGTCTATGAACAAGACGCAGCAGCACTAACCAAGATCTATACTGCCATCCAAACCTGGATGGGAGCCAACGGCCTCTGCCTAAACGGGGACAAAACAGAGATCTTACTAGTTGGCACCAAAGAAATACTAAACTCCCACCGCAGTACAAATCCTTCAACATAGATAACTCCACCATCACAGTCTCCACTGCAGTAAAAATGCTAGGAGTATACCTTGACTCCACTATATCCATGACACGGCAAGTCAATGCCATAGCTTCATCTGCCGCACTCACCACTAAGATAATCAACGCCGTTAAACCCTTCCTATCCACTAAAAACTGCCTGGCTGTAGCAAGAGCCACAGTAGGTACCAAATTGGACTATTGCAATGCCCTCTTCCTGGGCACATTTGTACAAAACTTTAAAAAAATGCAGGTCACACAAAACAATGCCCTAACAGCAGCCTTAAGCATCCCCAAAAGGGAGCACATCTCCCAAGCCAGAAAAGAAGCCCACTGGTTACCAATAAAAGAACGGATACTATTCAAATCTATGGCCATCACCCACAGATGCCTCTCCGCAAAGGCTCCACCCTATCTTTCCAAAAGAATCACCTTAACACATCCACTAGACCCACTAGGTCACACAAGACTAATCAGACCCACGTACCCACATTTAAAAGAAGCAAAGCCGGGGGGTCGAGCTTTCAACACCTAGCACCCAAAAATTGGAATGCACTCCCCACCGCGCTTAGGAGCGAAAACTCATACCATATCTTCTGCAGACTTCTCAAAACCACGTTGTTTAACTAACACCACCCGACCTTACCTATCCTACTGTATTTTCACAAAGGTATGTATATAAGCACAATTGTATGTATATATGCTAACATGTTCTGCATTGTTTTTCTATAAATATACCATGTATGCCTGTAACAAGTTAAGATTGCCTCAGCGCCACGATGCCCTTGGGCAGATGCGCGCTATACAAATCCAAATAAATAAAATAAATAAATAAATTAAAAAATAGGGAATGCAACAATGTCATGGCTAATAACTTTTGAACCATACTGCGGATCAGCACAAACATTTACAAGCATAATGTGAGGCCCGAGCCCCCCAGAACCGGTAAAGTTCGGGCAAATATGTGTAACAGTTCAAAAGCTATCGAGGGTAGATAAAGGGTTTGTTTTTCACTTTTTCATTCATTTTCATGCACAGACCAGACCCCTGGTAGGATTTGCGCCAAAATTAGAATCAATTTGGGCACAAATCTCTCAATGGAAATCCTTTGTTGGGTTGGCGTAAATCCATCCAGTAGTTCTTTTTAAAATCTGGCGTAGAGCAGGGTGCTCCTGTGCCCAAAAAGTTAGTTATATCTCCCATGATGCATTGCTGGTGACAAGGTATTTCTTTTATGAAAAATCACCATTAAGCAGATCTATATTTGTTTTAGGTAAACTGCCCTAAAATTATATAATGGGGTGTGTAAGTGGGAAAGTTGTGAGGCTATGGATCATGGTGGCAAGCTAAGAAAGGATGGTTTCTGATGGTTTTGGGCTTGGGGATAGTGTTGCTTTGTCCACATGTGTTGCTGACATAGAGATCTGAATTTTGAGTGGAAACAAAAATACTTCTAAACTATAAATATTGAGATGTGGCAATCTCAGTGATTGCTAGTTAAGGGAAGAGGAGTATTGTACATTCATTTAGGAAGCAATACATGTTTTTTTATTATTTATTTTTTATTTGTTTTGATTTATTGAAACCTTTACAAAAATATATACCATAAAGAAAAACATAATCAAATTACAATAAAACATTAATTCCGCAATGAATTTCATTTGCATTTACATATAAGAAAAGCTAAAAGGAAAAGGGAAAGATTTCCACTTTGCAAAACATTACCACAAGATACACTCATTTTGCAACCTTTTTAAAAAAAGACACACATTGTGCTACCCACATAATGGCCTGAAGCATTTAACAAGTCTGTAACCGCTAACATCACATCTAATTAGCTTATCTAATTTGTTAGACCAAATCCTCATGAATATATAAACACCAAACATGATGCACACAAGAAGGCAAATCTTCAATGTTAAGCATATGCTATATCCGACATGCAGCCCTTATCATGTTAGAGAACGAGTATTTTTCAGAAACTCATTCCCTTTCATTTTCAGGGAATTATTAGAGGAGCCATGAAGCATATCATGCCAGAGTTTACTTCTATCAATGCAGGCTGTGTTCATTACACAAAATGAAAAACTTTCTAGTGTCTTCTCCAATAATGTAGGACATACCAAAAGTAGGTGATTCAAAGATTTGCTAAAACCCTTTAGTTTACAGAACCGACATTCATCATTCCCACTAATACTCAACCCACGAATAGACAATATCTTGTTTGTACTTAATATGTTAAACCTGAAACGCACAAATGAGTTTCTAAATTCCCTTGATGGATATTTCTTCAGATATTCTTCCAGGTAAGGGAGACATTTCCAATACGAAACACTTTCAGAGTAGAGCTTAGAATTTAACAGAACTACATTATTTTCCAACCAATCATAGGCATTAACTATCTCCTTGACCTTCATTGGAAACCTAAGTAGTGTATTTACAGACAATCCCAGATCAAGCAGTTTTTTCTCACAATCCAATTTCAGTTTATACATGAAATTACCATTCATATCAAACCTTTTTTGTGTTGAGCATAATGCTGGTAAGTGAATATAAAGCAAGTTCATATCTGAGCAATTCTAATGGAACACATTTAGGGACCAAATATAATATTTTCCGCCATATTATGGCCTCCAGTAGACGTAAAAGAGGCCACATGATTTCAGGGAAAAATTCACTCCTGTATGGTAGTCTTGGAATCACCTTAAGCCTGTAGAATAGAATGCATGGTGCTAATGTGAATTTTCCATATGTCCTTTCTATGGCCCTTATTTGATTAAGAACCACCTTAGCTTTTTGTATCAGGCTGCTTTTTAGCATCACGCAGGAGTTACTAGCAACATGATTTCAGGGAAAAATTCACTCCTGTATGGTAGTCTTGGAATCACCTTAAGCCTATACAATAGAATTCATGGTGCTAATGTGAATTTTCCATATTTCCTTTCTATGGCCCTTATTTGATTAAGAACCACCTTAGCTTTTTGTATCAGGCTGCTTTTTAGCATCACGCAGGAGTTACTAGCAAAAACATACCCCAAGTAACATAGAACCGCTTGGCTTTTGATTTTAACACCATTACAGATCCAGTAAGAAAAGAATGGAGTAGGACTTTTGCATCCCACTTATAATATTATAGTTTTGCTTGGGTTCATTTTCAGTTTCCTTTCATCTATGAAAGAACCAAAATCATTTATTAATCTTTGGAGACTTATTTTTGTGCAGTCCATTAATAAAAAATAATCAGCATATGCAGCCCATCTAATTGTTAAGCCTCCAATCTTCGGACCAATAAGCCCGCTAGAGTTGAGGGACTTGCCTGCATTTGAAACATAAAGATTAAAAAGTGTTGCAGCTAATCTACACCCTTGTTTGAGCCCACTGCCGGTTAGTATAGTATCGGACAGTAGACCTTTATTGTTGAGCCTAACTCTGATTGCTGTTTCTGTGTAGAGATGGATAATAAGATCAAGCAAAGCACTATCAATGCCCAACATGGACAGGGTTTTCCACAGTGTTGGTCTATCCACAAGGTCAAAAGCAGAAGTTAAATCCATAGATGCAATGTATAAGTGCTTCATTGCTTTCTGTTTGACTGCACTCATTAGTTGTGCCACCAAAAGTCCAACAGCATCAGTCCCTATAGCTTTACGAAAACCTATCTGTCTGTAATCTAATACACTGTTGTCGTCAATCCATGTGGTCAGTTTTTCGAGTAAAATTGCCGCAAAAACCTTTGACCCAACATTCATTAGAGTGATTGGCCGATAATTTTTGGGACATAGGCGGTTGCCTTTCTTGAATAACAACAGTACATATGACATTTTCCAATTATTCAGTATTTTTTTTTTACTGCAAATATCCACAAATAATAAATGCAGAAGTTTAGACCACAAATCGATGTTGCTTTTTAGATTGGCAAATGACAAGTGATTTGGACCTGGAGTGGAGGTAGGCTTAGATTTTTTAATTAATCTTTTGATATTCAATACAGAAGTAGCCAAATGCCATGCAACAGCTGCAAATTCTTCAAAGGACAATTGGATATCAGGGTACCTATATAGGGAACCAAAATATGTGGACCACACCCCAGAGCCAATAGGGTTCATTTGAAACTGGTGTTGTGCACACTGATTTTTATTTATTGAAGACCAAAAGCAGTTGTTGTTATTCCCACGCATAGCTTCAATAATTGCATCTCCATCTTTTTGAGCAAGTCTTCCTCGGATGCTCTTAATCCAATTTTTAGAGGTTCGTTTACATCGCCTAATTTTAAGACTCCTCTCCAGATCCCCCATGTCCATTTTCTTTATGCTGCGAATAGTCTTTCTCATGCTAGCCTTTGCTTTTATAGCCTGGGCAAATGTATGTGTGTGCACATTATTTATTTCTGTACTACCACTAATAAGTACATTACTTATGTATGCCCCAGACCGTCTGTAACCACAGGTCTTGAAAACTTCACTTGTACTGACATTGATGCTCATGTATGTAAATCATATGTCTCTTTGTTTTTCTTGTATGTAAACCACAAGTATTTTCCAGCGCCCAGTTACCTCAGGGTTTGGCGCGCGATACAAATAATAAACAAATTCAAAATACTGCGATCTAACATATTTTCAATGTATTCTCCAAAAACATCAACAGAATACCAAACAAGCTTTTTCTCATAATTTGAGTATGCCAAATCCTGTGTTATAATATAGTTGGCTTGTTCCAGTTTACCTCGATTCCATTTTACACGCTTCCCATCATTGTGTGCTTCAATCTGCATTGGAAAAAACATACTTTCCTTATGAGCCTTGCCCCATGGGAGTACTAGCATCAACATTGCATGATCACTATTGCAATCATATAAGACTTCAAAGTTTCTACAGTAAAAATTCTCATGAGTGCTTGCAAATATGTAATCTATTATAGAACATGAACCACGAGCTCCCATGTAGGTGCAATGTTGTAGATCGGCTCCAAGCCTCAACTCCTACCAAAATCCAACCATTGGCAACCTCTAGATTTTTTGTTATCAACGTTAGCCAGAAATGCATGCACCGAATACAGATCGTCCCTTGTGAGAGAACAGTCCGCATTCAGGTCACCCGCAAGTAATATAAATCATTGAGGATGGATATCGAGCCAATTACCAATTTCTTCGTTTAGACACAAAAGAAACTCCTGTAAGGAACACATATTCTCATCACATGTATTCCAATACACATTGAACATCAGTATATGGACAATTTCAGCATTTGTTGACAATTGAAAACTCGTATGGAACAATCCAGCACCAAAGTGCTATCTATAAGTTTAATACTCATCAATTCTGTATGCAAACACCAGGCCATCACTCGGTCTACCTCTGCTGTTTTTTTTTTGCTGGTAGACATAAAGTATTGAAACCATCTATATATAAACTTGAAGTGACCCAGGTTCCTTGTAGCAACACAAAATTGAATTTGCTAAGTTTTGCGCATTCTTCTGTATCTAGCAAGAGTTGTTTATAACCTCTCATATTCCATGAGACAAGTTGAAAATAATTCTTTATGCTAAAGGGGTTTTGGTACAGATTTCAATTGTTCTATAAATTCCCGCACGAAGAGTGCAAGCCAGCGCCATTCTTGCATGTCCTTCAAGCAAGACTTAGCTTAGTTTATGACCTCGATCCCTTCGTTTTGTATAAGGGGTGGTGTAGCTGTTCTAACAGCAGAAATTCCATTATACACATCATTCACCTATGAAGGTTTGTAATTAGATGTAACATATGGTATAATATCAAATACCTTCCTCTGAAGAGAGCCCACTTCTTTCAAAAGTAGCGCTCTGATCAGAGAAGACTTGATAATCAGGTGTACATAATCTTAGATTATGAATGAAGTCAACCAGTTGGATGTCTGCCGATGTTATCAGACAGAGTTCCGGAATTTCATGAAATAAGTTCAGTATGTATGGTCTGTTCAGTGCACTAGGCCCACCTTCCTCAAGTACGTCATACAAAATTAAACTACGCTCATTTGGGAAGACCGGATCTCTCAGATGCCCAGGAGGAGCATCATTCTAAATAATCTAAATAATTAAAACATTACAGGTATTGCTTAGTAAATTAACTTAGTGTGTGGGAGGGAATTTTTAGGGCTATTCGGTTCTGGGGGTGTACACATTTCTTAAAAACCTTATTTTTTATTAAATTGAAATAATAGTGTGCAACATAAGATTGAAGGAAGTCGATACTTGTTTACTATATCCTTTGTTTTGATTGGACAATTTTTTCACATGGTTTAACAGTGAAGATTTCGATTCACTCCTCACTTCAGGAGGGAAGATATCTAGAATATAGCACCTCCCTTTTCTTTGTCAAGTACCTAATTAGTAATACTACCTGAACCACCTACACCCATCTTCCCTGTCCCAGTACTAAATATTAATCTTCCCTATATACCCCCACATCATTCTCCCTGGCCCCAGTAACCAATAGTAATCTTACCTTTCCCCCACACCCTTCTTCCTCATCACAGTCCCCTACAACCCCAACCTCACTCTTCCTCTTCAATGTCTCCCACTACTCGATTCTTCCTCGCAGAGTCCCCCACCACCCCTCCTCTATCTTACTCTTCACTGTACATCATTACTAATCCCTTCTTATCTAGTGGTCACACCAAAGAAGAAATACCTGATGAATCTGATATTGTGTAGCTGTGTAGGATGTTTTAATTGGGTGACATCTAATTCAGGGGAACTTTCCACCCACCCCAAACTGGGCACACACAATTTTCCTTTATTCAAGTTCTTTATATGAATCTGGGATCCCCAATTTAGTAACATGAATTCCTTACTGCTCACCCCACCCCCATTTCAGCACAAGAAATACACATGGTTGCACAGAAGTGTTAAGTTTTACAATAAAACCTTTTCACTTGCAGTATTAAAAACATAGACAAGCAACACATATTTACATTTTATGCATAATTAAAATCTGTAATAAAGTTAAAAGCACTATATACATTAGACAATCATAACGTATTCAATGCATAGCATGCATGCAAATAGAAATAATTGAATCAGATTAAAGATAAATTGTTTCTTCATAAAATGCTAATGATAAGTAATAATCAACACACTAGTCACTTCAGTTTTCAATGCTACAGTTATAGAAATAGGGACTAGTAGCACAACTTCATCATAGGTATCTATGCATATAATGTACGCTGGGCATGCATGCACCATGGAAAGAATGCACGAGAGGTCAAGATTAATCTTTCCTTTGTTAAAAAGAACATTCACTCAAAGTATCCCTACCTATCCAATTATCGCTACTTCCCCTTTATTCAAAATAGATTCCACCCCACTTACTCAATAGACAGGTCAGAATTTCAACAGCTTTTTAGATGCAATTGCAACAAACTACTGGACCTTCATGTATGTATGTGGCCTATAGAAAGGAAAACTATGTTCAACATGTATGAAGGCTAGATTCCCTGATGTTATGTTTCTATTTAATTATTGTGTCAAAGCGTACCTTTCTCTCTTTCAATGGGAAACATTAAACAGCAAGAGAATGGGTAGCCAATATTCACCCTCTCCCTTTTGTCTGGACCAATTTAGCTTTAACAACAGTATTCTGCTTCATAGCATATCCAGGAAGTGACTTAACTTTTTCTAGGCATGCACACCATGAGATTTCCTTTGCTCTTCTATGCTTGCACAATGCATGGACTTGGAGTCAGGGGGATTTTACTATGTACAGACAATAGGTACTATTTCATTGATAATTCCAGAAGCACATAGGCTTATGAAATATTTACTTATTTCCCAGGATGTGCAGTCAGTTTCTATACCCTCGCCCCTCAGTACTTACAGAAAACAGATCCAGGGTTTAATTGAATTCCCTTTATAGTATCACACCCCTCAGGATGATTCCCTTTAGATCATACTCACATAATTACTTTTTTGCTGGATCACAAGTGGGCACCCTATTTCTTCCACTGAATAAAGCCTGAGCCTTTAACTCCTGCTAGGCTTTTCTTACAGTCTCTGCTAATAATCTATCAATGGGCCCAAAAGGAGAGCAGTATATTCCTTCTTGTTGTTTTCAATTCTTCTGTCTCACCATCAGTAAGTGAGTGAGCGAGTAAGACTGTCAGTGTCTGTCCCTGAGTGAGTGTGTGTTAAATCTTATATAGAACAGTAACCCCACAGTTTTGAGGTGTTTATATTTTCCCAAATTTAATTGTTCAATGTATGTGGTTGTTCAGTGTTTAAAAAAAAGTGACATCACAGTAGACATATCCCTCCGCAGTCATTTGGCAAATTAATGAAGAAGACAGACTAATGGGACTAGCGTCTACACCCAATTTTCCTCCCATTTAATGTAATGTTCTCAGGGATTTATTGCATTAAATATTACTACAGCCTAAATTTGTATTGTCCACACATATGGTGACTTTCCTAATTTTCTCCCTAGATTTCGCTCTCTGAAGTGAATCGAACAACACAATTCTCTTCATAATAGGACCAATGGTTAATTAATTACAGATTTTGGCTTATAACATATTGATACTTTTCTGTGCAAATAATTTTTCCATCTCAAAGTGGCAGGCTCGTCCCTGTGAACGCCATCACATATGACGCACTACTGTGCACCATTTCTTTGTGACAAAATGCAGATTTGCCTAATTTGCATACGGAAAATGACCTTGTACACATTTTGTTTTGTTCCCACCTAATAGAACATTCCTACCTGTAAATTGCAAAAGAAGAATGAACTTTCTACATGTTTCTGTTCAAGAATTAAGGGTGAAATAGTGAATCCTACGTTAAAAAAAATGCATTTTCCCAATACAAAATATTAAATAGCATCTGCAGTTGGGTCTGTCACCACCAGAACATCTGGATTCTTCAGTACTTTCGCTGTTGGTTCAGGGCTAATATTTACGACTCAGGGGCCTAGCATTGATAAGGCCTTTGAACTTTGAAATCCCCGGATCTGTAGATTTTCAATTAACCTTTGTTTTTCCAGGTATTTTTCTTTTTCTGCCTTCATGAGGGACTGGGGGATTGAAATATCAGATTAGGTACTACAGATCTGATACTCACGCTGAATCCCCATTAATTGTTCCTTATCTGAAGCCCACCATACAGAAATGCAACCCATAAATCCTGATTTAGGCTTTACAGTCAGGGCCAGTTGTTATCTTATGGCCTTATCCCCACCAGTTCACCTCCATGAGAAAGTACAGTATCTGTTTTCACATCTAATTCTGGAGTAGGTGGCATGGGCACAACACAGATGTCAGAGTTTAGTTCTTTAATGTGGTCCCATTCAGAGTTTCAGCTTTTAAAATGTACATTGTCCTGTTCCCCTTGATTTTACATTTTCCCCCAAAACACTGCAGCATAAAAAGAAAATGTGTTTTCTTTCTTGAAACTGTTCTCTTTCTCCTCAGGTTAAGCAGTTGCCCATTTTAACAAGTTGCAGGTTATTTTCCGGTACTTGAACTATTCATCCCATGCCTGGTCAGTTATGGCCTTATTTCGGTGGCTGCAAAACATTGCACATTTCATTTGCACTTGTGTTTTCCAAATGCTGAGCGCAGGCTGCAGCATATATCTTGTTGTTTAAAAGGATGCCTTGCTCTGAATCATTTCTTATGAGTTAGACTCCCCTAAAGCTGAATAACAGATATTGATAACAAATTATATGAAATCAGTTATGTTATCAGAAAAGGGGCAGGTGTAAGATCTACCATAAGAAAGCCCTTGAAATTCAGTGAAAAAAGCTTCAGTTTAAGTGACTTTAAGGTGCTGATTTAATGCCACAAAACCCCTGAAATTCTGCAGATACTGAAAGCTATGTCGCCTTCACTATGAGGACCCCACTATTCTGCCCATAAGCCCACTGATGACATCAGATATCACATCACTTAGGACATGTCAGATGCCATCAGTGAGGACATCATATGAGAAATCGGGCAGGGACACAACCTGTGACCTTCCTCAATGACCTTACTGGTAAGTACCAGCTATTGGGAAACATTTTTGGCTGTATCTGAAGATATAGCACAGTTGCAATATACCCTGTTTTTGATGTAGGTCTGAAAGTGTTTGTCAAGTATTGTATATAATGGTTGGGTCGTAAATTGGTATTGGACATAGAAGTCTACAATTTCATATTAAATACAGTGAGAGTCTGTAACCATTGGAGCTCCAGAGGTTTTACATTACAACTTCCACTACCCCTAGCCAGCATAAGCAATGGTGATGGATTATGGGAGTCATGGTCTAAAACATGTTACTGAATGCTGGCTTCAAACCCTGTTACTAGAACGATTACAACATTTTTCCGTCCCTTACATTAGCTACTCTAGTCCTGATAACCATGTGTCCTCACAAAATGAAAGTGTTTTTTTAACATCATTGATCCTCAGATTCTACATGCTCTAACCTTTACCGTTTGGTCAAGAACTACCTTTTGGTTTGTTATACTGAGCGTAAATAGTCTGATTTAAGATGATACAATGATTGCGAATAATGTTCCCTCTCATGGATGTTACATTCTTTGGTGGTCATGTGCAAAGTCATAAATGTGCTATCCAAATACCCTATTACCTTGGAGCTGCACACACTGATTTGGATTTTATCATTTCCAAGGTCCAGCGTGTTTGCCCCAGCAAGTGGATCATTATGTGGCAGTTGGCAGGAGCTGGTGTGCTTCTCCAGAGGAATTGGTTTTTTCCACCATTGTTTGCTCTGTGCTGACTCCCTAGCCTTACCGGGAGTATCCAGGAACTGCTGTGCATCCAGCACACGCGTCCCAGCAAGTGGATCATTAAGTGGCAGTCGGCAGTCAGCGGAGCTACGGTGAAGAGGTGTGGACTCTCATTTGGCTGCTAATAAAGGTAGTAGGCAAGTCCCAGATAAACACATATGAAATCCCAAGATTGTGTTTGAGTGTGAGGACATCGTGTATCGTATTAAAAGGTTGAAGTCATCCAGGATACCCGGTCCTAACTGTTTAGGAAATGTTGTCCTGAAAAAAGAGCCAGTTGCCTCGGCCAACAGTTTGGAGATAATATACGAAAAAGTCATCCAAGATGGGTAGAGCCCTCGGGCATTGCGCACAGCAATTCTAATCCCAGTTCACAAAAAGGGGGATGTGAAAGTCCCAGTGAATTATAGGATCTCTATGCTAAATATCACTGGGAAAATGTTCGCAACATTCCTGCTACGCGATCTGCAGATATGGGTTAGCGAGAAGGGGCTGTTGGATCATTTCCAGACCGGATTTAAAGCTGGCTGTGCCACTGGGGACAATTTGAGACTCATGGACATGTTCACTGAAAGTGCTCGAACTAAGAACAGTCCAGGGATATATGCACTTTATGTAGACTTCAAAACGGCTTTCGATGTAGTGAATGGAGAGAGGCTGAGGTCTACGGCTGCGCTAATCCTGAGGAAAAAACTAGAGGTCTACGGCTGCGCTAATCACATCCTCTACTTCATTAAACTGTATATGACGACAATACAGTGAAGGTGAGGCTGGATGGTGAGGGGACCTTAATTGCTCCTATCATGATACATCGAGGGGTGAAACAGAGATGCAGACTGCCCCCCTTGCTTTTCAATCTGTATATGGCAGACCTACCATTGGCTATGAATCGGGTTGGTAATTGCCCTCTGAAGATATATGGTCAGGCTGTGTATCATTAGCCTGCGCAGATGACTTAGTCATCCTGGACCATATGTTTAGTGGGCTGAAAAGGATGGCACTGGAACTATGGGGTTTTGTCGACGAGAATTATCTGCTCATTGATAGAGAGATGACACAGTTAATGTTCTTTTGAAAGAAGGGAATTGGGAGAGTTGCTCTAAAAATAACAGTTGGTTACTCAGACCAATACAAGTACCTGGGAATAGTGATAAAGCCTCTGAGAGGCTATCACAAGTGTTTTTTAGATTGGATCAGAAGGGCTAATCGTCTAACACTGATCAGCCAATATGTGGAGCGCACTGGGGCTTTACGGTTCTAGGTGCCAGGATATATATTATTATATATATTATATATATCTATATATTATAGCAGCAATGCTTTATCCCTTTGGTCCTCTATGGGTTAGAGGCAATGATAATGCCGGATCTAAGGTGGCTCTAGGTGATTGAAAGTACATTTTGGCACAGAATCTTAGGGCTTCCGCAGTGTGTTCCCATTGAAATAATTCAACTAGATCTGGGGTTAATCTCCTTGACAAATGTATTAAAACAGAAAAGATTAATGCTGTTAATTAAATCTACGAAAGCAGGGTCAGACCTGCTGTTACACTCGCTTGGCAGAGAAATGGAGACTAAGAGGGCGGAGAGCTATGTAGTCCAAATTATGAACCAATTCAAGGAGTTGAACTGGTTCCCAGATTTTGAGGAAAACTTGCAGGTCATAAAAAGTCAGGTGGTAAAGGGAATGGAGTGGGAAGATGGGTTGTAGAATTTTGAGTACCTGACAACGTTACAGCATCACTCTGTTATGGTGGTGCCAGAAACAGCAAAATGGCTGCAAAACCCCTGAAAATCGCGCTTTTCAACGCACAAAAAGATGGCTGCCCAATCTGCCACGCATGTTGTCAGTGGTGGAACAGAGCTCTCACTACTGAAATGTGTCACTGGGCTCCACAACAATTGAAAGTGGAGTACAGAAGGAAAAAGCAGTGCTTTGCTAAAAGAAACTCCAAATATTGCTTTAAATCACCTTTTCTTTGCTGCGGAAACTTCAGAATGACGGTACAGAACACCTTCCAAATATTCAAAATTATTGCTGGGTGCTACAATTCACTTAGTTCAAGGAATCACTGTGAACCTAGAAGGTCCTGAAAGGCTAAGAGCATAAAGGGATCTCCACAGCAAAAGTGGCCTGCCTGTGGATCTGTAAAAAGAAATCTCTGTGCAGCAGAGGGCTACCTGTGATGACAGCTGTCAGGGGCCTGCCTGATTAAACTTTAACATGTTATAAACTAAAAGTCATATGTTTGCAATATAAGAGGCCTGTTACTGATAGTAATCCATATGGCAGTTGTTTTTGATCCCATAGGTTTAAAATCTTGAATGAGAATTCTATCTGTTATTTGATTTCACAAGTTTGTTTTGTGCTAAAGAAAAGCCAAAAGAATTTAACAATTAAATGAAACCTGGCTGAGCTACCAAGAACTGGAAAGGCAGGTTTATCCCAGCAAGAGGGCCTTCCTCTCAGCTGAAACTCACGGGGAGGTGCTAATTGCTGGTTAGCCCAGGACTAAACAATGGACATCCTCCGACCTAGGAAACTGGAAATGAGAAGGGGGTCGTAAATGGCCTCCAGAAGGAAGAAGCCAGGAGGAGCATGCTCCTGGACTGCAGGGAGACAAAAAGAGGCAGACCCAAGCAACCATCTGTTGCTGAATATGAACAAAGAACACTTTTTAAAAGACTTATAACTTGCTAGTCAAAATGGTGAAAAATACAAAAATGACAGAGTTGTTCATTTAATTTCCGGCTGCACGGGTGAAGAGGCGCCAGAACTGTGTGACATGTTCTGGACAGCAATGGCAAGATGTGTTTTTACGCAAAATGTATTACTGTTAGAATTGGGAAAATGTACATGCATATCCCTATGTTAAACACGCACATTTGTGGAAATTTGTGTCTGCGAATATACAATGTTAGATATAAATATCAATTGCTCCAGGTGAATAGAGAAGGAAAACAGAAAATCACCTACCTGGGCTGGATGAACGAAGAGAAATGTCCTGTGGCCCGGTGAGTGCCTGGAATGGATCTCTCTGACTCTCCCTGTAGAAATTAGGAATTCCCCTGAAAACCCCTCCGGAGTCCTGCTCAAAGGCTTGATCCCCGGGAGGTTCCCAGGGAAACCCTCACGGGGGAAAAAACCCTGCGGAGAGCTGCTAGAGAGCGTTGTCTCCCCGAGATGTTCCAGCGCGGGATGGAATTCCGCCTTCTGAGTTTGGGAGCTTCTTTGCAATTGAGACTAAGTTCTGCTGAAGAAGATAAGGTTTAGATTAGAATATAATTTCCTTGTCTATCAGTTTGCCAGACCCCCTTTGTATCTTCTGTTCTATATCTTACCCCCAGTTAGTAGGAAGAGAGGCGCCCTGAGAAATCGATGTGAAGGAAGGGAGAGGTAACCTGGAGTTCCCAGAAGTACTGAATCGATGGGCTAACGAAAACAGTAGAATAGAAAAGAAAGGGTAGAGAGAGAAATAGCTAATGATCACTACACAATAGTAGAAAAACCACAAAATATAAAGCCTACCAGTTTGTAAACAAAGGAAGCCTCCCGGAGACTGCTCACGGGGGTTTGGCAGTTTGCCTGGGATGTTGAGGTAGGTAACCGTGCTAGAATGAAAACATGAAAAGGGAACAACCGATTACAGAACTCCCTAGACTGCCGATGGAAGAAGGATAAATATAAAGCATACGGAATACCTCGTGGAGGGCGAGGATTCCGAACTAAAGAGAGACTGGGCTGGGACCACGCTCCAAAGGGGCGTGGTTTAAATCGTCCGAAGTCTGGTAATGTCTTTTCCCGTACTGCTGTCGCGGTCTGCAGATCAAGAATAGGAGGGAAGATAGCGAGGTGAGAGAGTGTCAGATGAAGTCCGGAATAAGGAAGCAAGGAGAGGGAAACTGTAACAAACTAACTCACGTAGCGCTTGTATACTCCTAAGAGAGTAGCAACGCACTGGACTCTTGGAGGATCCTGTTGATAAGCTGCTTGGGATGATGTGACATCAGTGAGCTGCAATGTGTTCTGGGAAAGAACATCTAGACTGTTGTGTGTGCTATAATCGCCAGATACGGCGGTCATGTTGAAGTATCTCCCAGGATAAGGATCTGCCGTACAGAACATGACAGTATGCCCCTTCTTAGGACTGCTCCCTCCTGGCTTGTCCGGATGCAATAGATTAAACTTTTTTACTAGTTTGGGCGCGTGTACAGCTGATTCAGGTTCCCAACTCCTATCCGTGGGTGTGTAGCCTTTCCAGTCAATAAGATATTGTAAATGGCCCCGGTGATACCGTGAGTCACATATCTCTTTGACCTCGAATTCAGGTCCAGATGCGACCATAACTGGTGGAGGACGAGTAGAGGTTTCTGGGTGAAAGGAACTCTGATTGTCTGGTTTTAATTGAGATATGTGAAACACCTGATGGATGCGTGCCCATGTGCTCGGTAGACGGAGTTTGAAGGAAACTGATCCTATCGCGGCGATCACCTGGAATGGTCCAAAATATCGGGGAGAAAGTTTGGACGGCACTAGATGCCGAGGGAGAAAACGCGATGACAGCCAAACCCAATCTCCTGGTTTGATTATCGGGGCTGTAGACCGGTGACGGTCCGCAAAATGCTTTGTTCTTTCCTGGGACTGTCGAAGCGCAGTGATAGCTGTGCGATGACCCTGCCGGATTTGGTCCATCAGGCAATCTACATCTGGAAATTTGGACTCGGACTTCTTCAAGGTGGGAAAGGATGATGGGTTGAACCCATAGGAGCAATGGAATGGAGAAGTTCAGATTGCCGAGTGAAAAGAGTTGTTATAAGCGAACTCGGCTAAAGGTAATAGATCCTTCCAATCATCCTGAGCCACGGAGACATAGCTCCTGAGGTATCCTTCTAAGGTTTGGTTGAGTCGTTCTTTCTGGCCGTTGGATTGGGGGTGATAGCCTGAACTGAGAGCCCGTGAGATTCCAAGATGACGGCAGACAAGTTTCCAATACTGTGAGGTATATTGTGAACCTCTGTCCGAAATGATTGTCTCTGGTAATCCATGTAGGGTGAAAATGTGGTTGATGAAGATGCGAGCCATCAAGGCAGCAGACGGCACTCCGGCAAGTGGAATGAAATGTGCCATCTTAGTAAAAGTATCTATTGTTACCATTATGGCCGAGCATCCTCGTGATGGTGGTAGGTCCACTATGAAGTCTGTGGAAATGATTTGCCGCGGTCGTGATGGCAAGGGCATCTTGACCAAAAGTCCTAGAGGGGCTTGCCGAGACGTTTTAGTTTGGAGACATATGGGGCATGATTTAACATATTATGTCCTTTCTTAATGATGGCCACCAAAAGAAACGAGAAACCAATTCTTGGGTGGAGGGAAAGCCCCTATGTCTAGCTGATTTTGAACTGTGGCACATATTGAGAACTTCTTCCTGAAGTTTGTGTCGGAATATACGCCCTGTGTCCAAAGAAATAGCAACCGTCTTCCAAAGTTAACGCCAGTTGTGTAGACCGTGGTAGTTCTTTCTTGACAGTAGGACAGGATTGTGATTTCAGACGTGAGAGAAAATCGGGCACAGTGTGCAGTTCCAGAGCCACACAAGGGAAGATGGGTTCAGACCTGAAAGGGTTGTTCGGAAGCTGTTCCTTACGGGATAGAGCATCGGCCTTTAGATTTTCCTTTCCTTGGATGAATGTGAACGTGATTCGAAATGGAGAAAAGAAATGGGCCCATCTGGCTTGACGGCTGTTACATGTTTGGGCATATTGTAGGATCCTGAGGTTATGATGATCTGTCCGGACTTCTACCGGAAATTTGGCTCCCAGTAGTAGATGGCGCCATTCTTCGAATGCTCGTTTGATTGCCAATAACTCTTTCTCCAGTACCGTATAGTTTAGCTCCGCCGGAGCAAGGGTTTTGGACAGGTACGCTACAGGTCGTTCAAGATCTGAGTTGTCTATTTGAAGCAAGACAGCCCCTAGAGCATATTGTGAGGCGTCGGTTTCCACAATGAACCGACGGTTCTGATCAGGGGTTAACAACACTGGAGCTGAGGTAAAAAGCCCCTTAAGCCTCTTAAAGGCTTTATCTGTTGTTTCTGTCCAAAGAAAAGGGACTCCTTTCTTCAGAAGATTTGTCAAAGGCTGTGTTAGTCTGGAGAATTCAGGTATAAATCGTCGGTAGAAGTTCGAAAACCCCACAAAACGTTGAATGTCTTTGCAGGAGGCAGGCGTAGGCCAGTCCTGAACAGCGGACACCTTCTCCGGGTCCATAGCTATTCCCTTTGCGGATAGAACATACCCCAAATAGGTAACCTGGGGCTGGTGGAAAGAGCACTTTTCCAGCTTGAAGTATAAATGATTCTGCTGGAGTCGCCGTAGAAACTCTTCAACATGTTTCTCATGTTCCTGTGCTGTGTTGGAATAGACTAAAATGTCATCTAAATAGACGACGACGTTGTGAAGGAGGAGGTCGGCTAACAGATGGTCCATAAATCGTTGGAAGATAGCAGGAGCATTAGAAAGGCCAAAAGGCATCACTCTATATTGGAAGTGGCCAAAAGGGGTTCGAAATGCCGTTTTCCATTCGTCCCCTGATTTTATTCGGATAAGGTGGTAAGCTCCTTTTAAGTCTAATTTTGAATAGATGGTGGCCCCTTTAACGGCCTCTAAGATGTCAGGAATTAAGGGCATTGGATACTTATCGGGAACTGTGATCTTATTCAGTCCCCGATAGTCAATGCAAGGACAGAGTTCAGCAGTGTTTTTCTTTGCAACAAAGAACAGGGAAGCGGCTGCTGGTGAGGTTGACTCTGTGATCAATCCATTCATTAAATTGGTTCTAAGGTACTCTCGTAAAACCTCTTTTTCGTTATTAGATATGATGTACATCCAACCAAAAGGTAAAGGTTGATTTGGAATCGGCTCAATGGTACAATCATCTCTTCTGTGAGGAGGTAATTGATTGTATTCAGTAGCGGCAAATACCTCTCGGTATTGTTGGTATGCTTCTGGAAGACCGGCAATCTGGTTTAGAGTCGTAACCCCTGGTGACCCCTGGAGAGTGGACATTGAGTCTACCAGTACTTTTTGTTGATCCTCTATGCAATGTGCCAGACAATATTCTGACCCTAAGAAAAAAGAGCCCGCGGTCCAGTTTATGAATGGATTGTGCTTTTTGAGCCAAGGTATACCCAAGATGATGGGATGATGAGCTGCTCGGATGATATCCAGGGTGAGATTCTCCCGATGAGATGCAATGGACATCAACAGAGGGCTGGTCTGGTCTTTGATAGGTCCTGAAATTAATGGACTTCCATCAACGCTTTCCACTGGTATTGATTCTGCCTTTGAGGAGCGTGGGATACCATGTGAAGCAGCCCAGTGGTCATCAATGAAGTTCCCTGCAGCTCCGCTGTCGATAAGTGCTGGAATATCCCGTAAAATTCTATCTCCAAAGGAAAATGAAATCCTTAACACTACCATGTTGGTATCAGGATGACTAGTACACATTGAAGAATGAAAAGACTGTGAGGAACCTGGCTGAAGAGTGGGATCCCGGATCGTGGTTCCTCTTACGACCGGGCGCTGGTGTTTCCCGAGCGCCTAGGCGGTGTAATCGGGCAGTCTTGTACAGTATGAGTATTGGCGCCACAATACATACACAAGCCTAAGGTCTTTCTGCGATTCCGTTCTTCTGGCGTTAAAGGCCCTCTTGCAGTTGATCCTAACTGCATAGGTTCTTCTGTAACCTGAGTCCTGGGGGAGTGAGGAAAGTTAGATGCGAATCGAGGAGTCCGGCCTTTTCTCCTTTCTAACAGTCTCTCCTTCATACGGTAATCTAACTGTAGAACTAGAGCTATGAATTCCGTTAGATTGGTGGGCCGTGATACTCTGGACACTTCGTCCTTAAGTTCTTCCGATAACCCTCTCCTAAAGATCGTAACCTGGGCATCGTCGGACCAGGTGGTCTCACTTGCCATCTGCTTAAATTTAGTAATATAGGTCAGTATATCAAGATTTCCTTGTTTGAAATCAAGGAGGTGTTCTTGGGAGGCCACCCGGATTTCTTGTCGGCCAACCATGGTGCGAATGCTGTTACAAAAGGCCGTATGAGAGTCCAGGATGGGATTATTACTAGTAATCAAAGGGGTTGCCCAGGCTAAGGCTGGTCCTGTCATTTGTGAGACCATGTAACCCACACGGTCTCGATCAGTATGAAAAAATGCCCCCTTGAACGTAAACTGTACGGCACAAGAGTCTAGGAATTCTTTGACCTTATGGGGGTTCCCATCAAACTGGCTGCCTGGTAAAGGACCAGGAGGAACCTCTGAACAATGAGGTACGCGAGAGGCTAAGGCCTGCTGGGCTACCTGCTGAGCTGCCTGTTGTTGGTGCTGTCGGAGGGTATTATTCTCCTGCTTAAGTTGTTGCACCTCAGTAGTTAATGACTGTACCGCAGCTATTAGCTGCTGGATCTGCTGTTGTTGAGGATCCATTTTAGGGGGTTCTCTGGAACCAACTCTAATCACTTGGAGCTAGTCAGCAACTGCGGACTACTTTTTTTGGCGTTGCTAACTGTCAGCGAATATACAATGTTAGATATAAATATCAATTGCTCCAAGTGAATAGAGAAGGAAAACAGAAAATCACCTACCTGGGCTGGATGAACGAAGAGAAATGTCCTGTGGCCCGGTGAGTGCCTGGAATGGATCTCTCTGACTCTCCCTGTAGAAATTAGGAATTCCCCTGAAAACCCCTCCGGAGTCCTGCTCAAAGGCTTGATCCCCGGGAGGTTCCCAGGGAAACCCTCACGGGGGAAAAAACCCTGCGGAGAGCTTCTAGAGAGCGTTGTCTCCCCGAGATGTTCCAGCGCGGAATGGAATTCCGCCTTCTGAGTTTGGGAGCTTCTTTGTAATTGAGACTAAGTTCTGGTGAAGAAGATAAGGTTTAGATTAGAATATAATTTCCTTGTCTATCAGTGTGCCAGACCCCTTTGTATCTTCTGTTCTATATCTTAATCGATGTGAAGGAAGGGAGAGGTAACCTGGAGTTCCCAGAAGTACTGAATCGATGGGCTAACGAAAACAGTAGAATAGAAAAGAAAGGGTAGAGAGAGAAATAGCTAATGATCACTACACAATAGTAGAAAAAGCACAAAATATAAAGCCTACCAGTTTGTAAACAAAGGAAGCCTCCCGGAGACTGCTCACGGGGGTTTGGCAGTATGCCTGGGATGTTGAGGTAGGTAACCGCGCTAGAATGAAAACATGAAAAGGGAAGAACCGATTACGGAACTCCCTAGACTGCCGATGGAAGAAGGATAAATATAAAGCGTACGGAATACCTCGTGGAGGGCGAGGATCTGTATTCCGAACTAAAGAGAGACTGGGCTGGGACCACGCTCCAAAGGGGCGTGGTTTAACTCGTCCGAAGTCTGGTAATGTCTTTTCCCGTACTGCTGTCGCGGTCTGGAGATCAAGAATAGGAGGGAAGATAGCGAGGTGAGAGAGTGTCAGATGAAGTCCGGAATAAGGAAGCAAGGAGAGGGAAACTGTAACAAACTAACTCATGTAGCGCTTGTATACTCCTAAGAGAGTAGCAACGCACTGGACTCTTGGAGGATCCTGTTGATAAGCTGCTTGGGAGGATGTGACATCAGTGAGCTGCAATGTGTTCTGGGAAAGAACATCTAGACTGTTGTGTGTGCTATAATCGCCAGATACGGCGGCCATGTTGAAGTATCTCTCAGGATAAGGATCTGCTGTACAGAACATGACAATTTGCTTATAAATTGGACATTGTGTTCATAGTGAAAAGGGCAAAATTCTGTAGAAAGCGGAGACAAGATCCCACAGCTACATGGTTTGAGGAATAGCTGCTATGTAAAATATGCAATCTGTGTATGTGATCTTTATAGAGGTTGCACATGTGCAAATATGTATTTTGCCAAAAGTAGACTTTGTGTTCCAGAGGCTAGGGGTGGATTCTCAGAATCATAAAATTACACCATAAAGATGACACTCTGTTTCTCTCCTCCTATCAAGGCAGAGAGTAGACTCTGACCCAATCACCTTTCACCGGGGCACGCTTAGCTAAGCCGGCCCATACACCCCTTTGTGATGTCATTGTTAAGGCATAAATGGAGACAGCAGAGAGCACATAGAGACAGACAGATCCACTCACTCTCCTGATGCTGGCGGAGCGCCCTGCTGCTGAAATCTACATCTTCCTTGTTCCAGACTCCAGAAACTTGGCAAAGCAAAGGCCTAGTGCATAGCTGAACCATTCTCAGCTAGGCCTCAAATTCTAGAACAGAACCCAAAAAGCCTAAGGGAAGCATCAAAATACAGCCGGGCTGTGCTGTTAATGCTTGCCTGCTGAATTGAGAGATCCTCATAACCAAGAAGGGCAGATCCCGCGCTGTGCCGTGCTGTGACCAGAGCGCTGTGCTGACCCTGTCCAGTCCGATGTGCCCAGCTGTCAGTCCCTGATAGATCCTGACGGTCCAGAATCCTGGCGGTCCAGAATCCTGACGGTCCAAAATCTTAAATCCATTTTGTTCTGTGAGTATTTACAGGAAGCTAGAAACTGTGATTCCCGTACTTTATCTTGTCCCCTCCTAACCATCTTTCCTTAATCAGTAACCTTGTCTAAATGTATAGTGAAATCTTATTCTGTCTATCTGTAAAAGCATCCGTTTTCTATCATTTGTCAACTTTGATCTATTAATTTCATTCGAGTGACCAGCCTAGCGCTCCTAGGTGGACAGCCAGGAAACAGGACTGAGTCGCAAATCACTCCTACCTGTGCCTGCCTGGTGGCTTAGCTTGGATGCTCTAGTCCATAGTCAATATTTTTCTGATTTTAAAACTGAAGCCTCTTTCCATTCTCGCGCCTATCTCACAAAAACGACCTTTACTAAAACCACTATAACGCCCTCCATTTTTGCGATAGAAACGAAATTTCAACTCCTACTTGTAGCTAACATCTGTAGCAATCCATTGCGGTTCTCCCATTATCGCAGATATCGCGCACGGAAAAGTTTGCCACGATTTTAAAAATCCTAAGAAATTTTACACGTGTAAAGTAGATTTAAACTGCTTCCGACTTGAATTTTAAGATTGCAAATGCTTTCTGCTGACTAAATCAATGCTCATGCTTGTGTGCAACTGTTCAAAGTGGCTACCATAGGAATTTAGAATAATTTAAGCATTTTTCCACACATTAGGAGTTCTTACTCAGCCACTTTAAAAGTCATTTTGACAGTGGAAAAGCCCAATTTGTTTTTCTCTTTCTGTGCAAGGGGGGTAAGGTGGAAGTGAGACACTGTGATCTGTCCTATTTATGAATACCTGCTATCTCCTCCCATTTATTTAAATGCGCTTATTGGTGGGTTGAGGGGTGTTGCAGGGGAATTTCTAACCATTGTGCTATCTGATCTGAAACCAACACAAAAGTATTATTTTCTGTGCTGCATTTGTTTTGCTCATTACTTAGTCCTAGTGTATTAAAGATATCATTCTGTGTTCTGTCACCCCATTGGTGATTGTTGTTTACCTATTAAAATATATATTGTGATTTTGATCTAAATAAATAAGTAATACCTTTTACAAACCAGCCTGATTTCTGGTACAGCGTGACCTGAGGTTTTCTTAAATAAGGGGTGTGATACGAGTGGTACATCTTTCAAATAATTGAATCCACATATCAAATAAGTATTTCCATTGTGCTGTACACTACGCCGAGAGCAGAGTGTATCGCCTGATTGAAATCCATAACAGGCTTAATCAGTTGCTGTTATTGGCCAACACAGGACCCATTCTGAAACTGCCAGCTGAGGAAAGGTATTGCAGAATATGCAAGAACAAAGAATGCCTGGAGACTGGGAAGCATGTTTTCACGGCTTGCTCCACAATGGGCCGTATTTATATAAAAAATGTAAGTGCCCTTGTACACGACATGGACACCAATCAGGAAAGGGATTTCTGGTTGCGGTGTCTAAACACAAAGTCAAAGTCTGCCCGTATTGCCCTCTGCAGAGTATGGGTGTTTGTAAAAGTAAAATTACAGGTTGAATAAGTAGAAAGGACAGTCCCTACCCCTGTTGATATTGTTTTAATAAATTGTATTTATGTAGTGAATGCAAATGATCAATATTTGTATTTGCCAATTTCCTTGATTTTATATGGATTGTATGTTGTTTTTTTTTAAGTATGTTATGACATCTAAATTAATCTATGTGTAAAGTTTTAAATAACTGTAACACATTAAAATAAAAAAATAAAACCCATCCACATGCCTTCTTTGCATAGGGGAATGTTTTTAGAACGGAGTGATAAAGGTACAAGAGCATCTCATCAATACAGAGTAGCATTGGTGGGTGAGAATACCATGTACTGTATTTTTAAAAGCAAACTCCAATCAGGCTCTGCACTTGAATTTACCTTTACATGCATAAACACGCTTTGTAAAGGTTGCATCTCTTACTTGCACGAGTGACCTGCTGTAACAGTGATGGCATTGATGATGCCTTAAGTGATGTCATACGTGATGCCATTTGTGAGGCCATTTAGGGACTGCACAATGGGGGTCTTAAAGTTAGGGTGCCTGAGCTTCCGACACCTGACAAATTTCAAGGGTTTTGTGCCATTAAATCAGCACCTCGACTTCAACTAACGTTTTTTCCACTGAATTTCAAGGGTTTCGTTGTATCGGATTGTTTCACCTTAATGGTGCTTCAACTACGTTATGTCACTGAATTTCAAGGGTTTTGTTGCACTGAACTTATTTACCTTAACTATCCTGTTATATATATTATATTTGAAGTCCGATAACAGAAAATATGTCTGAAATTTGTGACTGCCAAGTGTTTCATAGCTTTCATTCTTTCATCAATCACAAATGCTAAAAACTCAAAGCCAAAATATTCATATTTCTCCTCAGGTGTGGATGCTCACTGGGGACAAACTGGAAACCGCAACATGTACGGCCAAGAATGCACACTTGGTGACAAGGAATCAGGACATTCACATTTTTAGGACAGTGAGTATTGTTTATGACTGCATGTTTTATCAGGTTACAAGTTTTTGAAGCGCAGTGTCCAAGACCAAATGGATTTTTTCTAACTTCCCTGGAGAGCTTCAATCGAGCAAATGCTTGCAATATTTGTGCCCTACTAAATTCATAACAATTGGAAGTTTACAATCCAGACATACCACCCTGGTGCAGCGAAGACCTCTTCTCCCGCTATTACTCCTTTCTGCTCTGTGCTCATAGAATATAGTTGAGCCCCATGATAAATTCGGTCCATTTGTACACATGGATCCTCCACCTTTTCCTTCTCATGCCTTCCTGGGTATCTTCTCCATCCCTCGCCCTTATCCCAACTATCTCCCCGACTTTACTCCTCCCTACCACTGCTAAATGTTCTATCATTCTCCTAGTTTGCCTCTAACGGGCAAAAGCGTTTCGATAGCATAAACTATGGCAGGAGGCGCTATGCAAATGTGAGATTACATAACCTAACATGGATCAACATTTAATCTCAGCTACCAATTTTCCTTCTGAAGATGCTGAAAATGTTGTATCATGAAGGCATGAATCTTAAGCTTGAAGTTGTTCCACAGTGGATTCTCATATTGGTAATGACTGCAATTGCAGGGGTAACTTATGGAATCTGCCCCATTAAGGTTCATGAAATAAAAGCAAGTTGACAAAATCCATATTAGTGGAAAAGAAATTGCTTATGTTCCTTAGAGATGGTAAAAGAGCGACAGGTCATGAAACCAGGACACATACATCATATTCATAGGTGCTCCTCCTCACCAAACACCATGATAGCGGTTTTATTTGTTTTAAGTTAGTCTTTGAGAAACTGCTGACTAAACACAAGGAGACAATCCCTCCACAGCCACCTGAATTCATACTATCTACATTATGAACATAACTTTTGTTATCTAGAATGTCACACTAGTGGATGGAGGCTGCCCACTTTTTCAGAGGGCGGTAGCAATTCTCCCCTTCCCCCGAATGTTTGAAGTATTTAAAGAACAGTTTGCTCCCTTCACATAGTTTGCTGTGCTCGTTCTACTACAAACAGGTGCTGTGCTGAATCCGGGATTCGGACCTAGATAGCCAGCAATAGGGGAGAGACACTTAGTCACAAGATCACACAATGCTTATTTAACCTGTAAAATATCTCATTAGGCTTTTCCTCTGCAGGAAATATTTGAATAGAATGGTTTATGTCTTGAAAGTGCACATCTTTTATTCTTCTCCAACAGCATTAAAACAAACGTGTCTCTTGTAGTTCTTTTCGAATGTACAATTAGTCTTCTGAAGGGCAAATTCCTGTTTGTCCTGTGCCCTTACTTTGATTGGCAAAAACAAATTGAATACAATGTGCATATTTCACTTTAACATCCATATGCTTTCTGTTCCGTCACTTTGTCGTTGGGCGTTTTTATGTGTGTCCCCCACTTTCTTTTAGGGCATGATCACTGTAGAATTTAGCGTGTCCATTGCGTTTACTGTAGACACACTGCAATTGGACATGATTTGCATGTTTCTACATAATTATAGGTAACTAAGATGACAAATGATAGATCCACACTGGTTTTAGTGGAATAATGCCAATCTTGCTGCCCTGAAAACTAGCCCCGCTAAGAATAAGCCATCCACCTCTTGGTACACCCCAAGCTCACCAGATCAGGCTCAGTCAGCGCTCCAGAGAAAAGGTGGGTGTAAAAAAGTAACATTGGTGATCTCACCAACCTCGAATCTCTCTGCACCAACCATAGGATTCAGATCACCGAGGCTACAGCTGCCAACCTATTCACCACCATAGTAGAAGCCTCTAACAGGACCAAAGCCCTCTTCAAAGTTGTAAAGCACTGCAACAAGCGCTCACACATCTCACAATGCCAGCGATTTCTGAAAAATTTGACCGATTCAAGGAATTTTTCATTGACATAATAGACAACTATCTGACAGATCGAATCGGTGTACCCCAGCGTTGGCTGCCCTGCACCCCAGCATGCACCCAACCCTTCTGACCAAATTCTCTCATCACACAGCCTGGACCATCCAAACACGCTTGCCTCGCTCAAACCTACCTTTTTCTCTGATAATATCATGGCGGCATCCATCAGTCAGTCCAATCAGTTTATTTCAGATTTCTCATAATCCATAAAACATCACAATAAAAATACCCAGATCGTACAATAAAAACCATAAGACACAAGATACATAACCAGCATAAAAAATATGCACTTGAAAAATAACTTGCGCAAAACTTGCATATAATGCCTTACCAGAAAGGAGCTAAAAAACAAAGCTAAATGTAGTGTTCTGCATTTCCAGGCAGTTTGTAAATATTAGGAAAATCTAAAAGAAGTCTTGGCACCATGAAGGGAGAATATCATCATAAGTGCATGTTTTCCTTGTCTGAGACCACATCGATTTAAAAAGCCCAATACACATTGTTTCCACACGTCAGCATGCAGGAGACAACACATTATAAAGTGTGCTATAGTTTCATTAGTACCTCAGGACCGGGGGCGGGGGGTCATTTGTATGTCAGGCACCCAACCATTTGCCAGAACTCACTTTAACTGGAAAAACATTTAGCCTGGCATTGGTCAGAACAATACAATGGTAAGAATTTGTGACCTGGGAAATTTACCTTTCTGCCCCCATGATGGGGGATAAAGGAGGTTAGTACCTAACCAACTATTTCAAACAATTCATGTATTCCCTATTATCTCTTTTGGAACCCCAACAATATTTTCTGGGTTGTCAATAGACTGTCCAAAGCCAACCACCTAATTTTATAGCAGCTTCCTAAGTGTTGGGTAAGAATTGGTGTAGTCACACTAGGTGAGACTACACAACACTTGTCTGCTTGGCATTAGGTAACCCACCTTTTGGTATAGGTCTGTACTGCACAAGTTGGTAGTGTGACTGAGCAGCCAGTGGGTTAAATGAGAAAAATGAGATTAGCAAATACAAGTATCCAATTATCACTTACACTCAAGGTTTCAGTTATAAATAGTTATTTATTTAACACCAATTTTTAAATAAGCATTCTTTAAAAGGGGAAAGATATGTAACCAGAATCCGCATCAGTTAGTGGATACTCTTTGGATATGCATATTACACAGTTCCT
Source organism: Ambystoma mexicanum (assembly GCF_040938575.1). Classification (NCBI taxonomy): domain Eukaryota; kingdom Metazoa; phylum Chordata; class Amphibia; order Caudata; family Ambystomatidae; genus Ambystoma; species Ambystoma mexicanum. The sequence goes on from NC_090925.1 coordinate 487,038,064, forward strand.
GCACCCGGAGGTTACTTCATTCACAAGGACAGTAATGGCATTTATATATCACTAGTTCTACTTTGCAGATTCTGAGGTTGCAGAAAGGAAAGGTTAAAGGAAGGAAAAAGGTTTACACAGGTTCTCAAGGCATGCGAGTATACTTAAATCTTCCAATTAAGTCTAGACAACCCTTTCCCGGCAATAACAGTCTAAAAACAAGTTACTACCTCTGAGGGACAGAAATATCAAATGGACTAGAAGAGTCTGCAGGGAGCCAGGACAGCCAAAGTCAATTGGAACACAGTACATGGAGCTAAGGCACTTCTTAGATAATAAAAGTCTTGCAAAAAGTTAGAGTTTTGCGGAAATCACTTGTAGCGTCACACTCTCTTACACTTGTGAAAAGCATAGTTGGAATCAACTCCCAACAAAAGTAGCCACTGCAACTCTCAATTTAGAAGAGCACAGCTAAGGAAACAACGAGGTAAGTACCCCAAGTTTAAAAAGAACATCTGGTTTGACGAAGAGTGCTGCAGATGGATTCTGTCCTGTTGCAGCGATGCAGATCCTGGGTTCCTGAGCCTCAATCGTGGGGACAAGAGGGAGGATGTCTGGAGGACTTTTGCGGCAGCGTTTTGGAGGACGTCGGCAGCTACAGGCTCTTTTCGGATCAGCGGTAAACAGCACCACCACGGATCTTGGATACCAGTTGGGCTTCCTTCACTCCTTCAGTCCTGCACTCTGCTGAGGGGACTCAAGCTCTGGTCGTCCTGCTTCTTGAGGGTCCTTGGGAGACTCCTGGAGCTTCTGGGCGGATTTCAGATGTTTCACTCGACTATGGATTTCTCGACCCCTGGCACTCGTTCCTGCAGCATCGAAGAAGTACAGCCAGTCGAGGAAGATGGTCCAGTGGAGTTCATCTCGATCTCGGGGTTAGTTGGTCCCACTAACCTAAGCGAAGAAGTCGTCCCTTCCGGAGCTTCTCTTGTCAATTAGAAAAAGGAGTTTCAGCACAGCAGCAGGGCTTCACAGGCAATTCAATGGTCCAGGAGGATGCAGCAAGCTTCCTCCATGGTTTCTTCGTGAGGTGTTTCTCCCAGTGGTCGACTCTGACTCTATTCCCAAAAACCCTTGCCTTTTAAGCAGGTTTCTCCCATTCACGCACATCCTAGCTGCCAATCACACAGCAGGGTGGCTGTCCTGAAAGGACTGCCAGCCAGCCAATCAGGACTAGTTGCATTCGCGCTTTCCTAGAGACAAAGGACATGTGAGTTACAGGAACCTCCCTCATATCCTGCCTTTCCAGACACACTGGAGCCAGAGGCGGGTTTTAGGACTGAAGCCCGCCAAAGGCAAAATGAACAAAGGGCTCAACTCGGCTTTGACGGACAGACTAAAACCCAATAAAGACCTGACAAACTGAAAATGGCAAAAAAAGAAGACGGGGCCATTTTGACAAAATGGTCACCCATGGGTGATATACTGCAGCTGAGGATATAGCCCGCAGTAGAAAAGCACAATGGTAGGAAAATTAAACTACTGCCACCAGCCATTTAAAGTAGTGAGGGCAAAATAAAAAAAATGTCATGAGTAGGATAAGAGGCTACTAGGTAACCCCCCAGCACTCACATAAGATTGGGTGTGCTGGACCTACAAAGAGAAAAGGTAAGTAAAGTCATTTTCACTTTACCATTCTTGGGAATGGTAGTTCACACAAGAAAAGGTGTTTAAACCTTATGAGAAATCTAAACGATTTTGCTGGGACACTGCACTGAAGGTGCTATGTGTCACTATACAAAAGATGCCTATGGAGTTTGTGCCACTCCAAAAACAGAGCAAACCCATAATACAAATTAGATCAAAACACATAAGAGAGTGAGCAAAAGGTCCCACTCCAGGGTTAAAATTAAAAAGTCCTAAAGTCCAGCAAAAGAGCTGGCGGTCTCTATGGTTGAAGGGAATTGGCACAGAAATGAGAATTCTCCTTAACACTAAGGAAAGCTGATATCTTACTAGTATTTTGGTTAGATTCTCATCTTTACTTGCCTACAGGGAGTGCTAAAATAGGGTAGGTTTCATTGAGTTTGTGTGAGATGAACATGCCCTGTTTCCAAATGAGTGGCATAAGAGGAGTTCGAGGGATGGACACCCAATAAGCATACAAGGAATATATTATCCCTGCACTGTAACCCATCTTAATTACCCACGCCTCACAATTCACTACTCTAGCAGCCCAAAGCCACGCCCTTTCCCCTGTCGGCTGTTAACATGTGATCAACCAGCAACTGTTTCAGCGTTTTTGCAAATCTAAAAAGACCACCAGCAACTTGGTTCACCTTCACCCTCCATTTAATTGTTATTGCTCCATGCAAGCTGTTTGTTAAAGGTTATCTCCCAGCCCAGGAGGGGATGTAATACTGTAAATCTGTCTTCAGTTCTTGCACAAACTGCTTTCACTTCTCTCTAATATTGGAAAGTCCTGTGCTAAGTTTCTTAAATTCCCAAGTGTCAATGGGAAGTGCACAGTAATGAGTTGTTGCTGTCTTTCCTCCTTGTGGCCTTGCTGGCAGTATCGGAAGACACGTCTGAATGCCATGAGATTCGTTTACATAGACCGTGCCTTCCCTTGTCACTGACTGAGTATGTGAGGTAGGTGCATCTCAACATTTGCTACCCCCTACCTCCCATGGCACCATGACCACTTGGTCTTGGGGCATCGGGGGCTGTTGGTATAGCTGGCATTGGACCCTGTTGTAATGCATCATCTTCAGGCGGCTGCCCTGGTTGTGGCTGCCTCTTCCTCACCTTTGTGTCTGTTCGCATGCTAGTAAAGAATTCAAGAATATCCTCAGCTGATTCACTATGCTGCTCAATCCCCCTTTGGTTTCCCTTTTTTCTGCTTTCATGAATTATTTTGGGGCATATATGTTGTACTCCTGTCTCCAGCCCCTCTTGACCTCAGATGTCTTTTCTGCCTTTATAAAAAGTCATTGGGCCTCATTACGACCCAGGCGGTAGAGTGATAACGGCGCCGGTAGAGCTGCCGGCGCCGTTACCACTCTACTGCCTCATTACGAGGTCTGCTAGCGGGTTCCGCTAATGACGACTGGTCAGACCAGGCCCAAAGTAAAAATGCATCCTGTGTCCGAAATCATATTCTGGTCCTCACACTCTAAAAACTAACTTTAATGTGTAAAGGATAGTGTCTCTGGATCTCAAGGTGCACAAATGTTTGACTTCAACACAAAGATGTACATCCAATGAAAATATTCCAAGTGGATAATATTCACAGTTCCAGTGAATTGCGCCCTTCTCCCGGTTCCCTTTACCAATACGAAAAGTTCAAAAACGAATAACCAAGTTCTTTAGAATCCCAAGAGGATAGTTCACTTCTCTTGTAACATTCACTGTTCTCTTGGAAATAGCTCCTTTCCCCAGGTTTCTCTTCATGTTTCAAATAATTTAGAATCCTAAAGGCTTGTGACTTCCTAGGAATTCTCCTTTTACTGTCTTCACTCTTATAGCACTTTACAATCTCCAGGGCTTGGAGATGCTTCCTCCCTTAACTTATCACACACTCTTGACTTTGCCTGGTATACTCTCCTTCCAGGACTTCTTTGCAGTCTTTCAAACACTTCTCTTCACCTCACATATTTTATGACACTTTACAATCTCAGGGGAATGGATCCTCCTTGAGATATTCTTCCTTCTGCTTATTTTCACCTGGTTTTCTCTCCTGCCAGGACTTGCACACAATGAGATTTCCTTTTATCCATGAAATATTTGCCCACTGCTGGCATACTGTTCCTTGTTTAGCAGTCTTCGATTCAATAATACATCTCTTTCATACAGTGGGCCTCTGTCCCTTTTCCCAGTGCGTTCACTTTTACTGGGCTTTATTTCACAATTACTTTGCTTTCTCTTTTAAGGTGCGGGTTCAACAACCCCTTTGTGGCATTGTTTACAGGTATGTTAGCTTCTTCACAGATTTCACTTTGCTCATGTGTTGCTTCTATGAAGTGGTGTACACTCTCAGGCAACCCGGTAACCCTACTGCTTTCTGTGGGTTTACCGGGTGCTTTTAGTGTCCTTTGTGCGTCTCTGCTTTGGTTCCCTTTGAGTTGCTGGATTTGCATGCGTGCCGTTGGCCAGTGTGCCCTCGCCATGTCTGTTTACACTTCATGCTGCCTTGCGCTCTCGGGCCGCCTGCACTCCGGTTTCCTCTTCTGCCTTCTGGGTCAGCCTCAACACTGTTGCCCATGGCATCCTTATCCTCAGCGTACCATACAGCTAGGCATCTGCAGCTCTCCCTGCTTGCCGTCAGATGCTCTGGTTCCCAAAGACTAAACTGCTGTGTAGGTTTACAGGTCTTAGTGATCTTCATTGTTGTTTCCCTCTTTCTCGTTCTGTTTAATCGGGCACCAGTTTCCTCTTTGATCTCTGTTTTGTCTCCTATTATTGCTAGTTTCCCTATTCAAAATATCTAGAAAATAGTAAAGCCAAGGGCTTGCTTCAAACACCCTCTGCCTAATGAGATGGATGTATCCAGTCCACCAGAAGCAGACTGGCCAACAACTCAGTCCAGATCCTTTGCCAGATTTATCTCAGGGTGAAAATGAGAAACCATCAAGTGTACAAATGCTATAAAATAATCAAATCCCAAGCCAAGAGCAATACAACATACCCCCCCCACCCGAAATCTCCATCCCATATTAACATACTCCCCAAAAGAGATGGCCATTTTGCTTGTCCATACTGTGGTCCTTTAAAAGGACTCTCGGTCACCTGTGCGTCTCCACATGTATGCTCACCAGTCCCGTCATCCTCCTGATACCACCACTAGAGATTTTAACAAGGCCTCCTACCCTCTTTTGTAGCACACTCGGGGGTCTTCAGGGGAAGGCAACAGTGATGAATCCTGCCTAGTCCTCACAAAAACTCTACCTAAAGTCTCCTCCCAGGTGGCCAGGGGAAAGAAGCTGATACCTGATCCCAACCCTGGGGGTGGTGTTAGCTAGGAATATCATCTGGGAGGAGAAGGACCCCAAGGGAGCGGGAGGACTCTGTTGGGTGAGATGCAGTATTTCTCTTCCCCAGAGGAGGAAGAGTCAGTAATGCCAGAATATTTAATGGCTTGCCATCAGAGAGAATTATTCTTTACCAACGCTATCTATTCTGATGATAAAAACTGTTCTCACCAATCCTGTATTGGGAGTAAGAATCCTCTTCCTAAAGTTAAGCACAATTGTAAAGGTGAAAGCTCCTATGCTCAGGAGGGGAATATTAAAGATTGATCTTTAAATGTTAACTTATTCGTTCATGAAAATCTTAATTTCCCTAGAGAACAAAACTATTCTGTAAAATCTTGTGAGACTCCTTTTAAAAATGTAATTGAAAATAAAAACAAAGGCGTTCAAAATTATCCCCTTAAAAGTTGCAAGCTGAACATTGGGGACTTGGAAGTCCCAACATGCTAAAAGTACTGGAACGAAGAGGGATGCAGAGGCTCTAGATTGCAGGTTGCAGGCTTATAGGATTTATGAACCACACCTCAGGGTGACTCAGAGGCATAGAAGTCCTCCTGAGGTGCAGGCCGAAGAGGAGACTAGCAGTGGAAGGTGGAGTGGTTGCAGCAGCTCCACATCGCAGTTGCAATTGAAGAAAGTAGACACCGGAACTACCGTTGTATGCAGTACAGATGCCGGTTCTGAGAAGGTCTCTTCCTTCAGAGACTTGAGTTCCAGGGGTCCTGCATCGGGAAGTGTTATTTTTACAAGCTTTCCGCCTGAAGATTGTGGTTGCAGAGGTAGCGCGGCGGGAAGCAGGAAGTTGAGAAGCCCCCCACCCCCGTAAGGCAGGCTCTGGTGGCATGCGAGCACCAGAGGGCTGGAGAGCAGAACGCTCCTGTTTTGCTCAGCGCAGGCCCAGGAAAATCAAACAAGGCTGTTTTCCTCGCCACCTGGAGTAAACAAAGCTGACAACTCAAAGGCAGCGAGGCGAGCGGACACGCATATCAACCCAGGTGAGTTCACTTGTGTATTGTGACCCCGGAGTGCTCCATAACCGCATGCTGGCCTGAAACGTGTCTTTTGAATGTATAACTAATGAAAAAAGAGCAAAGTGCCAGAACCGTAAGTATGAAGGATGTCGTACGGATGTAAAGCAGAAAGATAATTGTTTTGCATACCAAGCAAACACAAAATGGAGAAAGTGGCAGCTTAAGAACTTGGCAAGCAGACCATCAGAATGTCATTGTGAGTTTAAAGGTCAGAACAATTGCCAGCAGTACACAGGGGCAATATTGCTAGAAACAAATTTAAACAACCATTGCCAAAGCCAAAAAAGTACAATAACCCACCCTGTTAAAAAGAACCAACAATGCCAAAGCCAAGAGGGAATCATTAAGAAACAAATTGTTTGATTACTATTGTTAGAGAAAGAAACAATCGTGGAAACTGACCTAAATAAGCATTGTCTAGGCCAGAGGAGCACTTGGTTAATGCAAGAGGCGGAAATAAGAGTGGCACGAAGGCTGCCCTTCTGTCAAAAGGTGTTCAGGAGGAGAAAAGGACAACCTGCATTGCATGTGGCAATCAAAATTGTGGAACAAACGGCACTGTGTCTCATGTTTTCCCTGAAGAAGTGTTCCAAATTGTTGTTGATCAAATCAAAAGACTTTTTGAGTTGTATGAAGACAAAACTAAACCACAGAAGTACTTGCAGGAGTAGTAGTCATAGTTTTGCTAGTCCTGGCCGGGGAGTACACCAGGACAAGGGACCTTGTAGTATAGACCTGGCAGATCAGGCGAAAGTCATTAAAGTACTGTGGTGTGTGAGAAACCTGAGGGCATTCTCCCAAGTAGACTTAGCGAAACCCTTATTCAGGTGGCCAGGGCACGGCTGGCGCTCTCTGATCCCAACCCTGGGGGTGGACGAGCGAGGGAGGATCACCTGGATGGGGGAACTCAGGGGTATGCTTGGGGGATTGCCCCAGGTGAGGCACAGCATTATCCCAGAGAAAAGGATGAGGAAAACGAGATCCAGGGGGCTTTTATGGGCTGTATCAACTCGACCTCCCTTCCATCCGATACACTTCCTTTTCAAGAATCCACTATCCCCCTGCCTCTAATGAATCCATTACACACCATGCTGCATTCAGAAACCATCTTTTTCAGAATCCTTGTTTTCCTGTTCCCTATCCCACTACTCCCAATCATTCTTCTTCCTCTCCCTCCGATTATTATTTTCCCGCTCTCTCAACCTGTTCAGATAAAATACCACAGTACCCGCAAGCCCCCTTGTTTATTTTACGGTCCCAACTATTCCCGTTTGCCCCTCAAAACCTACCAATCCCGTCCTTCAGATTGTCACTTTGCGAACTCCCAGTCGAAAGTGACCGACAATTATTCATCCCAAAAACCCTCTGAAACCTTTTCCCTTTCCACCACGAACACTGTTTTACAACAGACTTGTAATAAAACTGTTTACGTGACATGTCCATACACAAGGGTCAGACAAAGTCAGGCAATTTTAATTAAATCAAACACACCTGACGCCCCTTCCTTTTCCCCACAGGGATAAAAGGTGGAGCAAGAGAGCACAGTACGAGCACGGCAGACAGCACAACAAACGGCTAATCAGGTGCGGCAGTTCAAGAAAAGGAGAAAGGCGGCAGGAATCGAGAGGGTGGCGAGGAGCGAAGTGACCTTGCCCTTTTCGTCCTAGATCTGCAGAACCTTCGTAGAAGAGAGCATAAGACCACGAACAATTGCACAAGTGTCTTGCAGCCGATGTGAACGGTACACGGGGCAAGCCTACGCGGATAAGCAGGAGCGAGGGAAGCTCCCACACCCGTGGTACCGGCCTTGACTCCAGAGAAGAAAGAGGCCAAGCGGTTCATCACACCCGGTGAGTCGAGGTGAGTACCGGTAACAACGGGGCTGTGTTCAATGAGAATCTCAAAGTGGCAAGTTTAAACCAAGTTCAGTGAACTATGAAAGAACTGTAAAAGTGTTAAGGGAAGACCAGCTGCAGAGGAAAACTGGCATCACATGGGTGTTAACTCCAAAGACTGTGGTCATTCCCCATCTGAGCGAAACTACAAATACCAGAAGGCCGTAGGAGAGCCAATGAAATAGGTAAAAGTGGTCATACTGAGGGTCAAACAAAATACCTTTGCAATCGTAAGACTTTAATCTTCAAACTATGTGAAAGAAAGGGAAGCGAATCCCAGCGACATTGAACAGCTGAGTGTGAAGTTAGCAAGAGTGTACCCGACCGAGGGAGGCTGATGAGAGGGGCGAAGTCTAAAGTCCAGAGAAACAGTTGTGTTGACAGTTGTGAACCCGGCCGAGGGATGGCCATTATGAACTGTTTGAAAAGACATTGAGAATCTATGGGAGGAGAAATCCTGCAAAAGTCAAGAAGGGTGCAAGCCTGACTGAGGGAGATCCAGGGGTGAAGCCATCACCCAAGCACATAAAGAGAAGAGGGATCCGAGCCCAATTGAGGGAGATCTAGGAGTGAAGCTATCACCAAAAGTTGATTGATAAAGGATCTGTTGTATCATTTGTGGAATACGATACGTGAAGTGTCAGCACCCAGACCCAGAAGAGGGGGGACCCAGGGGTGAAACCATCACCCTGTCTGAACTGTGACACCACAATTGAGAAGGTCAGCGCCCAGAAGAGGGGGACCCAGGGGTGAATCATTATGATCCTAAACAACTTTCATTTGGGTTAAAGGAACTTTTTTAGTCATTTTGAACATGTCAGGCCCTCGAAGGCAAGAGACTTTCAAAGGAAACAAGACTTGGCCATGAACAGCCCTGATAGCTGAAAACTGAACTGTCATCTCGTGCCGGGAAAGCTCGAAAGTGTGCTGTGCTCCACAATCCCACCTTACCCCGTGCTCAAAATGTGGGGAAGGGAGACCCAGGCTACCGCATCCAGACGTATTATTTGAGAACACTTCTTTCTTTTCTTGAGAACTATCCCACACCTTTTTTTGTTTTAATGATAAGGTTTTGCAATCGGTTTCTTAGTATAGGCTCTTTTTATTTGACAAGACGCCACTAGCCTGCTTTATTTTCATTTGATGGTCGACGCTTGCTCCCATCTTCGATTTAGGTTTAGATTAGGCATTTTTCCATCCAGCATACAGAATTCATTGTTCAATAAACACCCTTGAAGTGTGATCACTTGTGTCTGTCTTACTTGTTGCCACCATGAGTTCCTTACAGGTGTGATTAAAAGTGTTGAAGAAGACGTGGCAAGACCACAAAGGCACATTGTGAATTGTTGTGGAAGATCCTGACAAATCAATATTGCTGATGCAAGTATTTTGTGAACTATTACAGAATTATCTTGACAGGAGCCTTTTTTGTTGATCTTGATGAACTATGGAAATGGTACTTATTCTCTGAAGGAAAGTTGTGTAGAACTCTCTGATCCAAGTGGAGAGACCAAATAACTGTTGAACACTTTGAACTGTTGGTGAAGTCCAGTTGAGAGACTTATTGGAACTTTGTTGTAAGGTGGGATTTGCGTATTCTGTCGGTTGAAATCCTGATTTAATCTGGGCAAGGGAGATTTATCCAGATTACAAGGAGAAATAGTTACCTGGCCTTGAATATAACTGCTAATTGTGTTGTATCTGAATTGCTGCATCTTACCTTATTGAGTTTTCTGAACGTACAAGTGTGAGGGACAGAATCCTTTTGTTGGAGTGTTTCCTTTAGTTTATTTTAGGCAGTGAAATCCTTGTAAGGGTAAGGATAGTGTGGTGTTAATCAAACCCTTTTTGAGTTTAATAAAATTGCATCTTTTGAAAGACCTTCACAAAGTTGTCCGCCTCACATTTCTGACCTCTCACATGACCCAGGTGCATTCAGCATTGCATGACAGATCCGAGTCATGGTGCCACTGTTAACACACATAGAAATCGTCACCCAATTAGTCAGTGAGATGAACAAGCACATTCCAAGATTTTCAAGTGTTGGATAACATACAATGCCACTACCCAGGCCAACACAACCACACCCTACAAATCATCTCTGCTTTAAACCCCCTTGAAGGTTCGACCACTCAGTACTTTGTGCAACTTCCGCTTTGCTTCTACACCGCCACCCCACCTTCCCAGAACAATAAACATTCATATTCAATCATTGTCCTTCATCAGTTTTGGCTATCAGGTGTTCATTCATTTCCAGTTCATCTCGTCACGACTGACAACGTCCGGTTCCATTTTCCTCCGGCGTGGGGCATTGGTCGGCTGCCACGTGCGCATTTGTATATATTTTTATTTTGTATTTTATTTCATATAGCGTCTAACGCCAAAGCACTGTACATAGAATTAAAAACAGATAAAAAAGTGAAATCAATATTTAAAACAGAGTATTTCAATAATTGCAATAAGACCTTGTTAACCAGATGAAAGAAAATGAGTCCATAGAGAAGCCCGAGAGGAGGAGTAAACCGCAATAGATCATAGAGCGAGAGGAGGAGTATTCCAATTGAAAGGTGCACGAATAAAGAAAGACCAGAAGCGAGATTGGGCACAGGGAGGAGAAGGGGCTTCAAGACGGAAATGGGAGGCAGACCGAAGAAAGCGCGAAGGAAGCTAGAAAGAGACAAGCGAAGAAAGATAGGGAGGAGCAAGACCATAAAGTGCTTTAAAGACCAAACATAAAAAATTTAACTTAAGACGTTTATGAAAAGAAAGCCATCCAAGTGTTCTCTGCTAACCCCTAAAGCGCATAGCCCACTCATTGTGCTGCTACAGATTGCCATTCCTGCATATGCACATGTTCCCTGCTAGTCTATTGTAGTGCATAGCCCACCTTATTTACTAAAATGCTTCGCACCTTTGGTATACACCCTCACTACTGTGCACCATATGCGAGTATCCTAAAGCACACACACACTTGCCTATCCTACACCTCGCCACTTACGTACTGCTCACCCTACAGGCCATAACCGGATCACCGTTCAGCACCATTACCGCCCAGCATTACGCACTGACCGCTCCTAGAACTTGCACAACCTTATCTCACGAGCCACCCCCTCACTCAAAATGTCAGATCACAATCCTTATCTAAACGCGCCGGCTCTCTGCCTTCAACACTTCACCACCAAACCTACTGCTAATCAACCATGCCCTACTCTCACCAGGAACTCCAGGCTCGGCTTGCGTCTGTATCACACACCAGGCATCCAATCTACCACCCGCAATAACATAACCTCACCCTTTTGTCACCACACTGTGCCTGACACAACCTTACTGTATCCCGCTGTGAGTTCTCACTCCTCTTCTTCTCAGGCTTTTACAGTCACCATTAAACCCATTCTGTCTCTACCGACCACATTGACCCGCCAAACCTACCAAGTCAACCATGTGCTACCTCAGTTAGAAACCATAGATTAGCATCCAGATGTCACCACTGGTCCTATCACCTGAATAACACCACGACTGACAAAATCACTAACCCTAGCAAGATTAACGCTACTGCTCCATCGGCTCATAAAACTGACACAGCTCTGCCCGCTCCCAAGTCCAACGTTGCCACTAAAATCAAAGGTGCGCTCAATAACGCACGCTCTGTCCCTGCCCATGCATTAGACATTGCTGATTTCATCTCCCGTGAAAATCTTGACTTTCTTGCAATCACTGAAACTTGGCTGCATGTGGCTTCAGGTCCTGCCCTGACCCTGGCCATCCCTGACAACTATTCCATCATCAGGTGCGACAGGGATACTAATCAAACTAAGGGGGGCGGATTAGCCTTCATATTTAAGAGTTTGCTTAATCTCAGAGCTATCAACAGTCTGCAGCTGCCATCAGCAGAACTCCTCTCTGTTAAAATACCAATCTCACCCAATCACACCGCTTCAGTGCATCTCATATACAGGCCCCCGGGACCTACCTCCACCTTCGTGGAGGACATCTCATCTATCCTAGCTTATAGCAGCAAGCCCAACTCTCAAATCATCTTACTTGGCGACTTCAACCTAGGTTACCTGGACCCTAATGATGCCAAAGCCACTGACCTAGCTAGTGTTCTGGCAGACTTCGGCCTTACCCAACACATTAGAGAACCTACCCATATCAAGGGGCGCACCCTTGACTGGGTCTCTGACATGAACTGTGCGCTCAACGTAACCTCTGCTTCTCCATGTGTTTGGTCTGATCACCACATAATACTTTTTTCCATCAACTCCAGTCCACCGACAGCCAAACCCATCCTTGCCCCGCCCACCTATACACATAATAAGGATATTACGGCGGAGAAACTACTCCCACTTATCCTCCCTTTACTAAACTCTGCTACATCTGCGTGCTCGGACCCTACTGTCCTAGTAGATACCTACAACCGTGTTATGTTAAAAGCTCTCAACACCATTGCCTGTCTTAAACTGCGCAAACAAAAACATTGTAACCACCTTAATTCTTGGTTCACCCCACACTTACGTGAATTGCGCAAAGAAAAAAGAAAAGCTGTGCCCATTGGAAAAGCTCACCTTCGCCAGTCAATAAAAATAACCTTACCACAGCCTCCCTTACTTGCAAAGAAGCCATCCTAGCGGCTAAAAAAGAAGTGTATAACAATAGGATCACACAAGAACAATCAAATACCAAGGAACTCTTTAAGATCCTCAAGGAACTTGAGTCTCCAGTTGCCTCTTTTGATACATGCACCCCTGACACCGAGTGGTGCTCCAATATTCAAAAGGCACTATTAGACAAAATTGTCTTGCTACAAGCCAAAATTAATACCAAAAGAATTCACCTCTCAGACTCAGCGGGTAACCCCCCGTTCTACAAAACCCCTCTCCTAAGCACTCCTCTAAACCTTTTAGCTTCACACCCCTTTCCATTAAGGAAGTTGAAAATATTATCTTGAAGCTCAAGCCTTCTAATTGCCAAAAAGATGCTTGCCCTGCTCCGGTCATAAAGGAAGCTGCACATGATCTCGCCCCATTCATTACTTCTTTCATTAATGCCTCCTTCAAATCGGGCTCTGTACCTGACAACCTCAAGGATGCGTGGGTCATCGCTCTCATCAAAAAACCTTATCTCGATCCCAGCAATCCGGCTAACTACAGGCCCATCACCACGGTACCTTACCTACTCAAAATACTGAATTGAGCAGCTTATCTCCAAATCCAGGACTATCTCGATACCAACAACCTATTAGGGCTTAGACAATCCGGCTTCCGTCCCATACACGGCACGGAGACAGCCCTGATTGATCTGAAAACCCAAATCGAGGACCTGAAAGACAAGGGCAAACAAGCTCTCTTGCTCCTCCTTGATCTTTCAGCAGCCTTTGATCTGGTCGATCATCAAATCCTCTGCCATCACCTCAAGATTCCTGCTCACTTCTCTGATGCAGCTATATCCTGGATCAGCTCTTTCCTGTCAAACAGATCCATGAGGGTCTTCTCTCCCCTAGCCGCAGCTGACCAGGCACATGTCCTGTGTGGAGTCCCACAAGGCTCTTGTGTATCTCCCACGTTTTATAACGTGTTTACTAAACCGCTCTTTGGTATACTTGACTATCTGGGTGTCTCCTACACTAATTATGCTGATGACACCCAGATACTCATCCCTATCACTGGCGACTATGTAACTGATGTCAAAGCACTAAATGCAGTCTACACCGTCATCCAGGCCTGGATGGCACATCGTGGGCTCTGCCTTAATGATGAAAAAACAGACTTACTCATCCTAGGCTCTCATTCCAAACTCAGTAAACTTGACTCCAAATACAAATCCTTCATTATTGATGGTAACGTTATCAAAGTCACTAATGTCACTAAAACACTTGGAATATAGCTAGACTCTACTCTTTCTCTCAATAGACAAACCAACTCAGTAGCCTCAGCGTCTTCATATACTTGTAAACTTATCACAGCGTGCCGTCCCTCCTTGACAACGGGCAACTGTTTAATCCTTGCTAGAACCCTCATCATGTCCAAAATCGACTATTGCAACGCCCTCTACTTAGGGACGAGTCAAAGAAATCTTGATAAACTTCAGGTCAGTCAGAACAATGCCATAAGGGCAGTTCTTAACGTTCCTAGGCGCTCACACATCTCCTCCACCAGACGCAACCTGCATTGGCTACCCATTACTAATCGCATATCCCTCAAAGCTCTCACTCTTACAAGGCCCAGAATAACGCAGCACCTGCCTACTTGTCCACGCGCTTTACAACACCCTTGCGATCGCCACAGGTTCACACTTTAACTATTCCCAGTTTCAAGCTGCAGACAGCCAAAGGCTCGAGCTTCCCAGGCTTAGCAGCCAAGCTTTGGAACTCTCTACCCAATGCTCTCAGAAATGTTCATGCCTTCCAATCCTTCAAAAATAAAACCAAACTGTGGCTTCATGAACAGGATGTCCTGGCCACCCCACTGTAATCCATGCAATTGTTAGCAGTAAACTGGCTGCACATTGTATATACTGTGTACGCTGGTCTGCTCTGCTCTTCTTTGCAATGTTCTTATCCTCTTTGTAGATATGTATACAATGTAAATGTACCTTTAACTGTAAACTGTAACTGCCTTCTAAACATGCGCCCAGATGCCCCTGGGCAGGGTGCCCACTATAAATAAACAAAATACAAATAGTACAAGTTGAGCCAGAGAGGAAGAGATAGACTCAGGAGGAGCCAATTGACCAAGAACACGAATAGAAGCACGAAATACAGATTTAAGTGGAGCCAAGCAGGAGATTGGAAGTCCAAGAAGTGCAGAGGAGCAGTAAAAAAGATGTGAAAAGATTTCTGTTGCTATTTACAGCTTCATTGTTCGGTCTGGTTATAAATGGTACAATCCAAAGATGTTGGCTGAGTGATATTCACCCAATACCCCTAAATTCTTCAAAAGTGCCGTTTTTCATTCCATCCTGTGCTATACTGCACATATCCCTAATCCAGCATTGGCTCTAGGAAGTCGGATTCGAGGAATGCCCCGATTCTGAATGTCCACCCTAAGTTAAAGGAAACAATAATAACACTGGGGCTCAAGATGCGAACAGACATCTTCCTGGTATCATAAAACGAGATCTGTGCCATAAGGAATTGATTGACTTTCCCAATTTGAATCATTCTACTTTCTTGCGTGTTTGTACACGGAGCAATGTTGTCATATTCATCAGTAATGACCTCAGGCCAGCATACGCTGACAGCATTTATGTTGTTCCCTCTGTGAACGACTGGCTCATCCGAGCTCGTTTCTCAGACCAGCATAATTGTACCAGACACATAAGTGGTTGCACAGCTTGGGCTTCTCCCTGAACTTCAGGAAGTCTCTGGTTTTGCTGTCCCAGTCCCTCCTGTTCATCGGGGCAGAAAGGTGTCTGTCTTTCAAACACAGGAAAAGGTTTGTGCCTCAGCTTTTCTGTGCTTGCTGGGTCTTATCGTCTCTGGTATCCTTCTACTGCCAGACGCTTGGATATTTAGGAAGATGCTGCAGTGGCTTCTCGGTTGCACGTCATCTTAGTTTCAGGGAGGTACCTCAGATATTTTCAGGTCTCCACAAAGGTGCCCATAGACTGGTAATTGTGGTCCCGCAGAGACACGTACTGAGTGGTACGTTATTTTGACAACCCTAGCACCAACTGACATTTTACGGTTGTTCCCTTGAAGGCCTGGCGTGTACACATTCAAGATCTAATGATGAGGGACCTGTGTCTCTGTCGGAATGTCCTTTTTTGGGAGTTTGCCAGCCAACAAACTTGCCCGAGTCGCTTTCCTCCCTTCTGAACGAGACCAGACTGTGTTAATCCTCATGGACAACACAGTAGGCATGCTCTACTTCAACTACCGCAGTGGCGTGGGCTCCCTTCCTCAGTGCAGAGAAGCAATGCAATTGTGGTTATGTGCTTTGGGGAACAGAATGTTTTGGCAGCTAATCTGACTGGCAAGTTGATCACACCGCACCTTGACTCCAGATGCGCATTGATGGTACATTTATGATATCACTGCACTCCCATATCTCAGGTCCTTTTTTCTGTGTGCTGAGCATGCTGTTCGAAACGAGGGGACGCCGATATGTGGGGAACAAAACCCTAGGCTTTTAAACGCAGTACGGACTGTGGCTCGAAGATGTTCATCACAGACTCAAACAATTTTTGTGTGTGCAGTCTCGGGGTGGAGCACGATGATGAGCAGGGAACGGACAGCAAAATTGGCCCTCGGGCAGCCCCCTTTGTCTGCAGCTCGGTTGACTTCCAAGTCGGGCCTGATGCTGAAGGCGCCATGCCCAAGAAGGGGGACAGACATCACAAGAAGGTGAAGAAGCAGACCCACTCAAGGAGTGAGTTGCATTATTCGTTGTCCTCATCCTCCTACAAGAAAAATTAAAGGCGTTGACACAGACTAGACTTGTCAGAGGAGCAGGATAAGTCATTCCCAAGTACGGGTGCCTAGAGAAAGGAGTGGGAGGAATCAAAACCCAAATGCTCCAGCTGTTAGAGAAGGCCGCGGCTGGTACGGATCTGGCCTCAATGCTGCAGGTGGTCAGGTACCAAATGCACCCAGAGATTCCAGCGTCAAGGTATCCTCATCAAGTCTCAATCCCTTGAGCTTGACCTCAACCCTTCTAAAGCTGACCACGGTGCTGATGGCCCTCGAGGCATCGTGTCGAGAGACCCATCAGGGCAGTTCCATTGGCGATGGATTAGACTTTCAGACCGGAGTCAAGGTCTGGATTCTTTCAGTCCATGAGATCAATCTTTGATAAAGTAGGTGGCCGGGTTCCCTTTGGAATGAAGCCTATAGGGGATTTAGTGGTGCTGATTTTGTTCAGGCTGTTGGCTTTGGCTGAAGGTCTACATGAGTCAAGCAGGCTCGACGCTTGGCCTGACTTGGCCTGATCACAACTTGAAGCATGGACAATCCAATGCCCAATACTGGAAGACAGTGGAGATGGTGATTCTGGCCTTAGAGCCCCGGCCAAGCTACTCCAATCATACAACCTCACTGATATCCTGGACAAGCCCCTCCAGTCTGAAATGGCATTACCTTTCAATGCAGCTATATTCAGATCCCATTGGGACGCTATGGCAGCGACCATGCTCCACACCATGCCGAGCTGACCAAGAAATCCAAGCCGGCCCCGGAGGACCTACCTTTCCTGTCAACTAATCCCACCCCAGAGGGTTTGGTGGTGTAAACCGCCACAGTTAGTTCACAACCTACTTCATCCACCTCCAACTTGCCAACAGAGTCCAAAATGACTGGCAAAGAACATATTTACGTCAGGGAGCATGGAGCTGAAGGCAATTTATCCTTTGCCAAGTACTCCTCTATACTTTGGTGGACAAAAGCTAAGTTGGCAGACCATCTCCCAATAGGAGCGTTGAGCGATGGATTTCTGGATATAGTAAATGATGGGAAGGAAGTGGCTTGCCAAGCCCTTCAAGTGTGATTGGACACTGCTAATTGTGTGGGTCATTCCACAGGAACATCTATGATGCTTAGGAGGACAGCATGCCTCCACAGTTCGGAATGTTCCCGAATGTGAAATCCAAGCTATTGTGCATGGTGTTACATTGCGAACACCTTTTTGGGCCAAAGGACGATGAATCCTAGGAGAAATTCAAAAAATCAAAATTTGCTGCAAAGTCCTTGGTTCTTGCGGTGCAGCAAGGCCCCAAACAATTCTTTTGCTTTCTCTCCAGAGGCAGGGGTTATAGGCAGTATGCCCCCTTTTGGGAGGAAAGCCTGTCTACCGCAGGCCAAATTGGGCCAGAGTAATTTCTCACATACTGAATTAACCTTTAAGAGCCAGTCAATTTCATCCTCGGCATCCGGGGTGGAGGCAGTCGCTAAGCCTCTTTGAGGTCTGACCACATTTTTCCACAGTTGGTGGGTGGGTCTCCGAGCACTGGGGCAGGTGGAAGGAGATAACCTCAGACACCTGGGCCTTGCAGTTGGTCAAATGGGGATAATGCCTTACCCTTCTTAAACAGACCACTGGACAGACCACCACCTCTCCATAGGAACCATAATAGGAGCTCCAGGAAGAAGTGAGAACCCTCCTTTTAATGGGTGCACTGGAGGAAATACCAAAGAGAGAGGGTCCGGCTGGTATTCTCGCTATTTCCTGCTACCCAAGAAAAGGGTAGGACTCTGTCCCATCTTGGACCTCGAGGCCTTGAACAAGTTACTGAGGAAGGCTAAGTTCAGGATGGTGACGTTGAGGGAAATTCTCAAGGCTCTATAACTCCACAGGCTCTATAACTCCTGGACTAGATGGTATCGCTGGACCTTTAGGACACCTATTTCCATGTGTCGATCCATGAAAAGCACATGTTTCCTGAGGTTCATCATTGGGGGGCGCTCACTATCATTTCAGAGTGCTCCTTTCTAACCTAACCTCTGCACCCAGGGTTTTCACCAAGCCGGTGGCGGCTCACGTCAGGGGATCCGGCATCCACGTATTCCCTTACCTGGATGACTTATTAATCTGAGCAAAGTCTCCAGAACATTTATCGACTAAGCTCAAGGACACCTGTAGCCTGCTTCACAGCTTGGGCTTCTCCATGCAGGGTAGGCGCCCCCCACCCCCAAAGAAAGAGTCACCAATATCAGCCATACTTTTTGAGAACCGTGATAGTAATCCAGCGACTTCCGTTATCTGACTCTTGGCCCTCAGAGCTTAATGCATTTTTCTGGCGCCAAAGGCCAGGCTACGGGTGCAGCCCCTCCAATGGCTTTTGGGGGATCAATGGTCCAAGTACTTCAACAACATGAAGGACATCCAATGGGTGTCTAAGTCAGTGGCCAGCAACCTCTTATGGTGGGCCAGCAGGGAGAGCATGATGGTGGGGGAACCATTTTGATCACTGTGACCCCAAGCACAGCTGGTCACTGATGCGTCCCTGAGGGGCTGGGGTGCTCATTGAGGGGATCTGCAAGTGAACAACCTTTCGTCTCCAGTGGAGCCCCGCAGGCACATCAAAAGTGGTGTTGGCGATCAATCAGGCTAGCTCCAATTGCTTTCGCACCATCCCTCAGGGGGAAGCATGTCCTGATTCTGATGGACAACACAGTGTAACAAAAAAAGGGCAAACAGAAATTCACATATATATAATGTCCTCATATCACCCGGTAATCACAATTATAAAAAAAATGCACCCAAGAGGAACATTTCAAAAGTGGGACTGTGAAAGAACCAGGGCCAATGCTGCATAAAAATAATCTTTTCTCTAAAACATTTTCATGAAAATGATTCACCATATATACTACATACTATTTGTGCTCAAGGGGTCAGTAAAGGGGGAAGTGCTGAGGTGCATTTACAATAGACATCTTCTATCAAGTATAGATTACCATCTTCATATTGATTCCACAATAATTATTATTTTTTTTTTTAAATGTATTTATTGGTTTTAACAGATTAACAAAAACAAGTATACATCGCTTGAGTATCAGACGAATAATCAGAAAGTAACGTAACCCTCCCTCCCCCACCCCCCCAACTCAAGACCAAGTAAACATTATTGTCCCATTACGATAGGCCAGATTGATGGCTAGGGAAGTCCGATCCATCCGAGGCATCGTCAGAGTTATTAGGATGCAGAAGTGGCTCAGTCAAGGCCACCCAGCGTTGTAGTTCTCCGCTGGAGTCTAGCCTTTGTTCAAGGATTGCCGTTTCCCACGCGCCAGTCTCCGCCGTTATCCATTTAGTCAGGTCCCCCCACCACAATGCCTCATGCGGGGCCCTAGGGCTCTTCCATCCCATGGCTATGCGCCTCTTCGCAGTTATGTAGATCAAGTCTTTGAGCTTGTTCAGAGGTTTGTTTTTGTGGTTGCGTTTGCATCTGCCCAGGATGCATACTGCGGGGCAGTTCACCTCTAGCTCGATGTCTGCGTCCGCCACCCTCCCCTGAACCTGTGTCCAGAAGTGGCGTATCTCCGGGCAGCCCCAGAACATATGCGTCATACCCGCCTTCGGCTCCCTACATTTGGGGCATAGCTGGACCTCGGCTCCCCTGAAATTAGATATAGCCTCTGGTGTTAGGTAGGCTCTGTTAGTGATGTACAGTTGAATGAGTTGCAATCGGGCATTCCTGGAGACTTTTTTATGGTAATGGGTTATTTTCTCCCATTCGGCATCCGTGAAGTCTAAGCCAAATTCGATTTCCCATTTTGCTCTACATTTAAGCTCGGTGTTAGTCGTGCCCTGGAGCAGGGTTTCGTACAATCGCGAGGTTTCATGGCCGCCCTCGGCTGTGTTCAATAGTGTTTCTATGACCGTATTTTCCGTCATGTGGGTGGTAGCCTCCGGCCATCTGACCCTAATGGCGTGTATCACTGCCCCATGGAGCAAAAATTGGCCAGCGGGTAATCCCGTAGTTTCAGCGAGATCAGGAAAGGGCATGATCTCTTCATCCCGCATTAAGTCTCCCAGGGTGGCCACTCCGTAAGGTTCCCATTGGGTGCGTGATTCGTGAAAGCCCCATGGCTGATGAGCCATAATTGCTGCTATAGGGATTTGAGGTGAGAAAGGATCAGCTGGCCCCACAGTTTTGCACGCTCTGTTCCAGAGCTTTATACCAAGTCTAATTAAGTATGGAAGGGGCTGTGTGAATCTGCCCTGTGCCCACAGTAGGTCCCTCAGGAGGAGGTAGGGTAATGCAGGTTGGAGGAGCCGAGTGTCCGAGGAGGTCTCATCGGCCATCCATCGCATCACTTGCCTTAGCTGGCTCGCCAGGTAGTACAATTCGAAATTAGGGACCTTAACTCCTCCCCTCTCGTAAGGTCTTTGGAGTGTGTCCAGCGCCACCCTGTGTCTGCCCTCCTGCCAAAGGAACCGTCTGCATAGTTTGTTTATGTTTTTAAAGAAGGAGGGGGGGATATTGTAGGGAACGTTTGTAAAGTTATATAGTAGGCGGGGGAGAGCAACCATTTTGAGTAGACCGGCCCTACCGGCCATCGAGAGCGGAAGCTTACCCCAGAATTCCATAGATTTTTCTAGAGCGTCTTTGGCTCTCACCGTATTAAGTGTATGTTCCGTGAATGGGTCCCGGTGTATGGTGATTCCCAGGTATCTAAAGGAGGTCGCTTGCCATTCTAGATCAAGGGAGGGGAGGGATCCAGGGCCATCTTTATGTAGGGCGGCAAGCGGGTAGAGGCAGGACTTATCTTTGTTAATACGGATACCCGTGTATCTACTGAATCCGTCCAGTGTTTCTAGGATGTAGGGCAGGAGGTGTTCGGGGTTATGTAAGAACAATAGCGTATCATCCGCATACATAGAGACGAGGTGGGTCACTCCGTCGATTACAATACCCCCATCTCCGTATTCCTGCCTAAGGTACGTGGCTACGGGTTCGGTGGCGATGATGTATAGCATCGGGGAGAGTGGGCAGCCCTGGCGAGTGCCTCTATGTAACGCCCATTTGTTTGAGAAGGTCCTGTTCGTGCGCACCCTAGCGGTGGGGTTGGTGTAGACTAGCCGGGTCCATTTCAGGAAGGCAGGTCCTATCCCCATTTTAGCCATAGTGGCATAAAGCCATTCCCAACGCACTGAATCAAAGGCCTTGGTGGCGTCTAGTGACGCCACCGCGTATTTCTGAGGCCTCTGCTCCGTGCTGTACATAATATGGTGCAACCTACGCAGGTTCTCTGTTATGGAGCGACCGGGCACATAACCCGTTTGGTCCTGGTGGATCAGGTGGGGAATTACCCTTCGCAGTCTACTAGCTAGCAGGGAGGTTAGGATCTTGCAATCGACATTTAACATGGAGAGGGGTCTATATGAGCCGCAGTGCGATCCGTCTTTCCCGGGTTTCAGGAGAGGGACAATCACCGCCTCCCTCATGGAGTCGGGGAGGGCACCCCGCTCGTAGGCTTCGTTGAACACCTGTGCCAACAGTGGGGCCAAGGTCTCCTCGTACAATTTATAAAATTCCCCAGGGAGGCCATCAGTGCCTGGGGACTTACCGGTTGGGAGTGACCTAATGATTGCCTTGACCTCATCTGGGGTGATGGGTTCGTCCAAGGCGTCCGTCATATGGGGCTCTAGCCTGGGGAGATCTATGTCGTCCAGGATGTCCTCTATGTCGGAGACGTCCACGGGTGGGGGTTCGGCGTATAAATTGCTGTAAAAGTCAGAGAACACCGAATTAATTTCAGTCTGGGTGTGCACTAGGGAGCCATCTGGTTTGAGTACTTGGCAAATGGGTGTTCTGGGGGCTTCTCTCTTGTACAGCCAAGCTAGGAGTTTACCAGGTTTATCACCTAGAGCGTGGGTACGTTCAGTGTGTTTGGCATAGCTCAGCCTACCCAGGGACTCCCAGTGCGTGAGACAGGTTTGTTTGAGGTCAATCACCTTCTGTAAATGTTCTGGGGATGGGTCTAGTCTGCCTTCGAGCTCCCCCAACTCATTCTCTGCATGTTCTAAGGAGGAAGTAATCGACCTCAGTGCTCCGCCCATGGTTGCAATCATCTCCCCTCTCAGGACCACCTTGTATGCCTCCCAGGCGGTGCCTATGTGTTTAACACTGTTGAGGTTCCTTTCCCAGTAGTCTTCAGTCCTATCAGCAATGTGTTCGCGAAGGGCTATGTCTAGGAGAGCTTCAGCCCTAAGTTTCCAGGTGGGGACCGGGGGTCTAGGCGGGTAGATCTCCCAGGTGGCTACTAGTGGGGAATGATCGGACAGTACTCTGGGCTGGTACTGAGCACCGCCGAACGTTGCCTGTTGTTCTAGGCTCACGAAAAGGTAGTCTATCCTAGTGTGGACTGCGTGAGGAGGGGAGTAAAAGGAGAACACACGTGCATCTGGGTGCTGTTCTCTCCACAAGTCTCGGAGTTGTAACTGCTGTATCAACCTTGACAGAATTTTGGCAGGCGGGGAAGGGCGTGTATGTTTATCGTCCGACCTGTCTCTCAGGGGGTCTAAGGTGCAGCTATGGTCGCCCCCCCATATCATGGTTTGGTCCCTGTAAGGGCCGAGGCGTGGACACAGGGAGTGGAAGAAGGTGGTTGCATCATGGTTGGGTGCATAAGTGCTGACTAGACAAACCTCTCTCCCTTCAATGGTGCCACATGCAATTGCCATCCTGCCCTCATTGTCTGCTTTGGAGCCGACCAACCGGAAGGGGACAGAGGGGTCCACCCAGATCAGGACACCCCTGGCGTAGGAGGAGTAGGAGGAACCTACCAGGGTACCACGCCAGGCCTTTGCCAATGCTTTCAGTTTGTCCGATGTAAGGTGTGTTTCTTGTAGCAGGGCTATTTTGGTTTTGCTTCTTTTAATAAAGGAGAGTATGCGCCGTTGTTTCACGAAGCTGTTCATGCCTCTGACGTTCCACGTCAGGATTTTCAACGAATCGGCCATGTGAGATTTGGGATTCTGGTGGCTATGTCCAACGCCCCCGGGAGCACCACCAGTGGCCGGAGGATCGTGGGGGTCTTGTGGTTTCCTGGAGATTCGTGCATGCGGGTCTCAGCCGGGTTACTTGCACCCCTGAACTTCTGCTTCAGTGACTGCCAGCCTATCCAGCGGAGGGTAGGTGCCTCGTCCGTGCTGACTGAAATGGATGTTGGTGGTCTTGGTTGTCCCTGATTCGGGCACTTAACAACTGTGCCAACTTCCCCTATCCCTCCCCCCCGTAACTGTGAACTTCCCCAACATAAACCAGGTCGAGTGAGGAGCTCCTCACTATGACAGACCCGTTTCCGCTCCTTTAGACCGAAGGACGGTCGCATGGTGCCCTACGGGCGGGTAATGAGTACCCTTAACAAGAAAGAACTTCCAGGGGTAGGAGAGTGTTCGTCCGGGCGCCTCGTGTTATGAAATCCGGTCAGCTGCGGCGTAAGTGGCCGTTCCATGGTGGGGCCTCCGAAAGGCACCGGGGCCCTGAGAGACGGGGCTCAGCGGGGTTGTCGTTTCCTGACTTCGACCTCTGGGATCTGCTCCCTGTCCATCCAGTCTCGGGCCTCTGCCGGAGTATCGAAGAGGTGAGTTCTGTTGTTTCGTATCACCTTCAATCTGGAGGGGTAGAGGAGCATGTAGCGTAGGCCTGCAGCCTTCAGTCTTGCTTTGGTGTGTATGAACTGTGCCCTCTTCATTTGAACCTGAAATGTATAGTCAGGGTAGATGGATATCTTGGCTGAACCCCTGCAGATCTGGCCGCCTGACCGCGAGAAGGTGAGGATGGTTTCCCGGTCTCTGTAGTTAAGTACTTTTGCGATCACGGGTCTGGGTGGGCTGCCAGGAGGGGGTTTCGATGTGAGGGATCGGTGAGCCCTTTCGATTACAAAGCCCTGAGAGAGTTTTTCTGCTCCAATCTCCTGTATCAGGAGATTCTCTACGAAGTTCGTGGGGTCCGATCCCTCGATGCCCTCCGGGAGCCCCAGGAGGCGAATGTTGTTGCGGCGTGCGCGCCCCTCTGCCTCCTCGACCCTGTCTTCTAGGTTTTTAACTTTTTGTTGAAGTGCATCGACATCTTTGAGGAGCACTGTCTTAGCTTCCGTGTTCTCGCGGACCTGGGCCTCCAGCACCTCTGTTCTGCCGGCCAGGGATCGGACGTCTTGGCGCAGGAGGTTCAAGTCTATGGCGACAGCGTCTATTTTATGCTCCACGGCTGCCTGGGAAAGTTTGATAGCTTCAAGGATCTGTGTGTTACTAGGTTCCGCTGAAGGCCCCAAGGGGTCGGGTAGGTCTGCAGCAAGAGTCTCGCTCATGTTATCTGGCGCTGTGGGCCCCGCCGCCGTGAACGTGTCGATGGTGGTCTGACGTTGCTTAGCCCTTGCTCCTTTGGTAGACATGTCGACTGAGCCTCCGGGCTTCGCTGTTACCGAGGTGGCCGGGGTGAGCCGCGATGGAGTGGCCGAGGAAGCCGTATCGGGTGGGCCGCGATGGCGGATCGCTGTATGCTGTGGGCGGCTCCGTAGGCACAGGGGGGACGGATAGTGTGCGCCGGGGCCGCTTCTTCGGGTTACCAGGCCGGGCACGCCTGTATGTGTCGGTTGCGTTAGTCCCCCCCGCTCACCTCGAAGGGCCTCCGAGACCCTGGCTCCCGGTTCTGTGGCTGGCAGCGCCCTCGTCCGGGACGTTCCAGGCTGGTCGTCCCGTTGGCACCGTCGTTCGCGCTCCAAGCTTCACGGGTGCCCCACAGGCCCCCCTCGTCAGTCCAGCTGGGCGTTCGTGTGTCCTCGGCCCTCAGCTGAGTGTTACGGCGCGAGCGGCTTTAGAGTGCGGGCCGCCGCATCTTGCAGGGCTCGGGAGCCGCCATCTTGGCCCTGGTCCGCGGGATCGTGTCGCACGGTCTATAGGGCGAGACCGGTCCTCCAGGGCCACAGGAATCGACCCGCAGGTGCAGCAGGATGTCGGCCCTCGATGAGGCGGTTCGTGGGGTTCGGAGCCCCCGAAAAAAGTAGTTAAAAGCAGCTTATGATGGTCGCATCAAGCGGAGCGCAAGGAGCGAACGTCCTCTTCACATGGCGGTTAGCCACGCCCCCCCGATTCCACAATAATTATGTATTAAAATAAACCTATTAAGCCAGTCTTAGACTATTGTATTGAAATCCACCCCAATGGGACTTGTCTACCTTTTTTTAACATCAATTGGAGAAGAAAATGGTGACACTTACTAATGTCGGAAACACAAGTCTAAAGACTCAGCCCTCAGTGACTACGAATTACTAGTACTCTCTACATGTATACTGTCGGCACCTTGTGTTTCAGCCAATCTTTGAGGCTACAACCATCTAAATGTGTTCCTCTTTTTCATGTACATAGGCCTTCATCAGTACAGTTCCCAACATTGAATGTGCCCCTTGCATTGCGACTTTTGAGTTGTATTTTCATTTTTTCATTTCTGGAATCTTGATTTATGAAGTCGATCCAACACACATTCAATAAATTAATTCGCTCTTCTTGCCAAAGGTGCAAATTCTTGATTCATCAAGGCTGATTAATATACCATTCTTGTTAAGGGGAAGCTTTCATTTACTCCTGGTATTCAGAACGCCCATCTCAGGTTTCTGAACCACGTCTCCCGCTTACTGACGTCACATATTCCTACTGCTCCCATCTCTGCCGGCACCATGCCTATGAATGTTCATAAGCATTGACCATGGTTCTTTCACAGTCACACTTTTGAAATGTTCCTCTTTGTAGAAGCCGGTCTCCCACGAGTGGGAAGTGTGCTCGGAGGTTATTGCAGAAATCTTCTTCCTTTAGGGAACCCCTTAGGTGGATCAATTTGCCACAAGGGCCAACACAAAGTGCAAGCAGTTCTGCTTGAGGGAAATCCCTTTGAGGGGAGAACTGGAAGATGTGTTTTTGGTTGAGTGGGTCTTCGACTTCCACTATGCATTCCCTCCAATACCAGTCATTCAGTGGGTTCTCAGGAGTTTGAGGTGGTTCTTGGCCACCATGATCTTGATCACCCCAGACTGAGCAAGGGTAACATGGTACCCAGATCATCTGGAAATGCAAGTCTGCCCACCTTGCTGGCTTCCTCTGAGGCAGACCTCCTATCTCAGTCGGAAGGGCGGGTGCTCCGCCGGAACCCGGAGACTCTCAAATTGTATGCGTGGCTCTTGAGAGGATGAGGTAGGATGACTGGATCTTCTCTGAAGAGATACTTGACATGTAATTGTCTGCACACAGACCTTCCACTAGGTCCCTCTACTCATGCAGGTGGAGGTTTGAAGCGTGGTTTTGAGATCACGAAGGTGGATACCATTGCTTGTCCCATGACCACGGTGATGGAAATCCACCTTTCTTTGGCCTCTTCGTGCCTTCAGATATCCAGGGTCAAAGCTATTTCGCAACTTTGTCAGTCTTTTTAGAGGTCACTAACTCAAGGTTCTTTCGTTTCAATCCCAATGATGGTCCAATTTCTGAAAGGCCTTGCTTACAGGTTTCTGTCAACGCTGTTTGTGGTTCCCACTTGGGACCTGAATTTAGTTCTTAGCGTCTTCATGGCGGCTCCGTTAGAGCCCATGTATCCCACTTCCATCAGGTTGCATAACCTTAAAACAGCCTTCTTGGTAACCATCATGCCACTAAAACGGGTAAGTAAACTGCAGGCTCTTTATTGTAAATCTCAATTTTTGCGTTATTCAGTGGAGATGGTCTCAGTGAAAGTCTGCCCCAAATATTTGCCTATGACGGTGTCAGAATTTCATAGATCTCAGGGCATTGAAATGCCAGTGTTTTATCCACCACCTCACTCTTCAAATTAAGAGGAGAGGCTGCATACGCTCGACTCGAAAAGAACGATGAGCTTTCAGGCGAGATGATGAACTATTCATTGCCTTCTCGCAGTCGAGGAAGAGTCTGGCAGTGTAGAAACAGACGATAACCCATTGTATAGTCCTCTGCATTGCCGAATATTATGAAAAGGCAGCGAAGAAACTAACCTTGGGCATCAGGGCTCATCCCACTAGGGACATGCAACAACTTCTTCTCTGCAGTAAGGAAATCTGCCAGGCAGTGACTTGGTTATTGATTCACACATTTCACAAGGCACTACAACCTGGAAGTGGCCTGCAGGGCTGATGCCTGGTTTTGGAGAACGCTGTTGCAAAACTTTGTGACTTAGACTTTCATCCCGCCTCGAAATTCTGTACTTATTAGTACTGAATAAGTGCAGCATTTCGACACGTGATGAAAGTATAAATAGAAAACTTTGCAAGACCGCTCTCCCAAACCGAGCATCAGCCGTGCAGAGTCTATCAGATGAGGAATCTGCTGGAGTAGGCAATCCATTGAAGGAGAAACTACTGCACATTACTCATCACCCTCCCAACCTGCCTTTCCATGAAAATGTTCTGGTCACCACTTTCAACTTATACTTCTCTTGTGGGATGATAATGGAAAGTTGGTGACGCTCCGCGTTTTTGAAAAATAAAAAGCACAATGTTTTGTTCACATTTGAGTACTGTTGTCTGTGGTAGGTCTGGCGAAGGAGAAAAAGTCACTGTTGCCATTTTTGCAATCAAGTTTATTTAAATAATAAAGAAAAAGCCTATCTATCCCTAATAGTATGGTGTTTGCCCTTTGTGAGACAGGCATGGCATCAAGAGAGACAGACTAAAAAGCAACTGTTCGAAAACCTTTATTTATAAACTGAGTTGGGTTGGTGGAATGCCGAACTAGCTCTACCTCTAAAGAGGTGGTTCCCTCAACTGATGCTTCTAAGTTCCGTCAGTCCAAAGCCAAAGTCGGTCTGTGTCTATACCTATGCTCCCTCATTCTTAGACAAAATATCTTCAAAATATCTTTCCCCTAAAAGGAAATGTAAACCACAGCTGGTTTCAGGTAGTCTTACCTATAGGTGTAGTACTGCCAGTTCAAAATAGTTCAACTCAAAAAGGGTGCCCTTGGAACCTTCCACATATGACTCTTGCCGTAAGTCAGTAGATTTCGCAATGTCTCTGGGTTTCTTGGGGTTCCTGTCCCCGATCTTCGATCCTTCCAGTTCCAAACAAAAACAGACAGTTCCTGGGGGTTCCCTTCCCCAAGGTTTAGGCCTCTCTTCCCAATGTTCTACAATGTCTCTGGTGGGCCTCTCTGGGTTCCCTTCCCCAAGCTTAGGTTTTCTTCCTCAAGTTCAGCAGTGTCTTTTGTGGGCCTCTCGGGGTGCCCTTCCCAAGCCTATGTTACTCACCAGACGGTGAATGACCGAGGCAGGAGTCCACGTCTGTGCTATTCTGGGATTGATTGAAGAGCCTGGCTTGGAGCCTCCACTTGAGCCTCCTTTCTGTGAGGGATATAGATCTTTTCAATGATAGGACTCTCTGCCGTATGAACAGTAAGAGAGACTGATCACTTAAAAGAGCGGGGAGAACGCACCGCCAGGGAACCAGCTGCAAAGAAAGAACAAGAAGTGAGACTCAGTGGGAAATCAGAATTCTAACAATACTCAATACTCTATAGGACTCTACCTGGTAGTTTCTCTGACTGTTTAGTCACTAGGGATACAGTAATACTTCCTCCTCCTTACACTACAGGGTACATTTTAGAAAACTATCAGGAGAGCAAGAACTAAATAAGAGAAATGAAGCTTAGTCTTAACACTTGATGAACAGTGAGTGTTTTAAGGTGAGAAACAATTACAGGATAAAATAATAAACAGGAAGGTTAGTGAGGGTACTATTCCCGATCAGCACGAGGGGCGCGCTAGGTACGGGTTGGTGCACACTCTGCGCAGCGTCCACTTGTGCACTGGTAGAATCAAGGATATGCAGTCCCAGTAATATGGAAGAGGAAAGTAGATGTAAATTAACTTCGAGGTAGCAGGTTCAATGGGGCGGATTTAGTTCAGTCGGAGTGATTGTAGTTCTCAATATACACAGCAAAGTAGTGTTGTGGCTTCCCCAAATACACAGTAAAGCAGTTATTGCAGATTCCCCAAGCACACAGTAAAGCAGCGATTGCAGATTCCCCAAGCACAAAGTAAAACAGTGACAAAAACTCAGTGTTTGGAACCAGGCTCAATGGGAGCTGCAGAGTATTGAATCACTGGAGCCCAGGGAAGAAAAGGAGCTGCACGCAACTGTTTAGGAAAGGGCATCCCCGGCAAATAGGAGGAAGTAGTGCAGGAGACTGTGAGTCTGAAGACGAAGGAAAGAACTGTGCAGACAGGCAAAATTCTGTTATACTGACTGACAGCTTTCTTATTTAAAACGGAAGGCAAACAGAGTCCATGTCAACAGGCAGGGGTATGGTACACGGCTAGCAATTTGAAAGGCAAAACGAATGGCAGGCGGAATTCTGTGGAAACAGGCTGGAGTCGCGGTACGCAAAAAGGCAGCAACTATGAAGACGCAACTTCAGGGATGAGGTTCGCAACTTCAAACAGAAGCGACATGCTTAAACGCCCCGGCTGCATTTATTAAAGAGCAGTGGAAACGAATGCAGCCCGGAAGGGGGGCAGAATAATGTGATTGGTGGAGTGTTAGTCACGAACAAAGAGCCGCATGGGAAATGTAGTCCTTAGTACCTTGTTCTGCACTGCAGCTTCCACCGGGCATAAAATGGTGAAGTAAAGCGATGTATGCCGTGATACAGGGCAACAAGGCTGCGTTTGTGGGAAGAACCCTGTGACACAGGATGAGAGCTGTGAGGTCTAGGTCCCCATGGTTACACACAAAGGTTCACCTTGTCAAAATGCACCATTTTAACACACAGTTCTTTTCATGGGGTAATATCAGAGACTTTCGATAACGCTCGGCTTTGACTCCTCCCCTGCGCAACCATTCTGACTCCTAACCCCTCTCTTTGTACTCTGTTTATTCCTTCTGGCACCTTTCCCTCCTGTGCCCTTTCCAGTCTGACTTTATTTCTTTTCCACCTTTCTTTCCTTCTGTGGTGCACACCTGCACCCTCCTCTTCTTCACAGTGCTTCTTGCACACTCTTCTTGACTTTATCGTGGCCCTGGCACTCTGTCCTTTGCTCTTGCACTCTTCCAACATGCAGGTCTTCTGTACCTTGCTCTCACTCTTTCTTTACTTTCTTTCACTTCATCTTTAACTTTTCCCACCTGTCGGGTCGCTCGCACCCTTCTCTCCTATTTTGGGTCACTCATACCCCTCTTTGCTTTCTGTCACTCTGCTTTTCAATCTGTCGGTTCGCTTGCACCTTCAATTTACTGTCTTTCGCTTCACACTCCTTGCACACTCTGCTTTTCCTTGCTATCTCTTTCTTTCTGTTTACCACTCTACTTTCTGCTTTCTCCTTTAAGCCACTGCTCCTGCTCCAGCCATCCTCACGCCACTGGGTTCCTCTAATTCCCATAGAGACTCACCCAGGCAGCACAGCGCCGGCAAGCAGCTTCCTTTTATACGGGCGTGAGGTCAGGGTCTCACCAACTGCACCTCAGGCATCCCTAGGCCCGACACATGTCACAGGGTAATGAGCACTGGCCTGGGCACGGCCATTAAGCAACCACTGGCCTTCTTGCTTCTTCAAGGAGACACAGATTCACTGCCACGCTAGGCCAGTGTCTCGGCATCCCATTCTCCTCCGGTCCTCCCAAGCATCTGGTTTTGCTGTCTTCACATTCCAACCAGTAATCCCGGCTCTGTAAGTGATTTCAATCCAGCACTCCAACTAAGTCAATGCCTAGTATGGGGTGCCCAATGGAAACCCTTATTTATATATTTTTATGTCAGAAGTTTGTTTAATTCTGGATGATGTACCCTTATATGTACCCTTATATAACACCCCTCTCTATGAATTCCCCCGGTCTCACTGAACCAAGAAATAGGTTTGTTTTACAAATGAAAAGATGTATTTGAAGAATTGAACAATATATAGATTATACTTTTATGAATATGAATAATATCTGAATATCACACTTATGAATATGAACAATGATCAGCAATGGGTAATATTACAATATCAACAATCTCTTTAATCACAGTAGGAATAGGAAGAATCATGTAGCAGAGAATACTTTGTATGGTTTAAGGAAATGCAATGATCGGAAAGAATGCAACACTCACTCACCCCTCCCCCCCCCCACTATGCAATATGGAGAGATGGAATGAGGCACACAGGTATCAGGAATAACAATCCACAATTTCAGTTTCAATCCAACTTCCCCTCCAGCAAGCTTAGAGAGAACAGGAATGTTTTAAAAACAGGTCAAAATGCTTTTGAATGTGATTTGCAATAAAGGGGAAAATGCTAAATGATTTTAATTCGCTAAAGGTGATTCAGCACTAGTGAGAGTGGCTTTGGATTGGTTCAGGTCAACACTAGCAATGATTTTAGAATGATTAGCAAGTGGAAATCAAAATTCAGAAGTTGAAATCAAGAAACAGCTGTTTTTCTATGAAGTGAAATTGAGCCAAATGGCAAATTCGCAGCAACTTTTCCTTGTGCGGGAAACGCGATTACGGCATAAGGAATTGGAATTTCGTTTTGGGTGCGTTTGAAAGCTGAGGATGTTAGCCTCAAAATGACATTTAAAATTTGTCTCTAGGACGTACGGTTCAAAAGTTACAGAGGTTTTTGTGAAGGTCGGTTTTTCAGAAACAGAGTCAAGATTTCAAAATGGCAGATTGCGCTTTAAAGATTCGGAACCAATATGGACTTATACTAAGGCTATGAAAGTACAAGATACCCAACGGGACAACCACGAGAACAGGGCTCCTTCCAATCTGGTTGTTGTGCGCCAAGACACTTGACTTTCTTCAAAATATCAGCGCATAGATGATTATCGCTACAGTTATCACAGACAATATAATGAGAAGAATTCAGGATGGACACAAGATCCTATAATGCAGTTCTGGATATGTTGAAAATGGATTGAATAGGATTACTTTAAACTAAGAGATGACTATAGACAGTTCTAGACTAAATACTCACTCCTATGGCTTTGGAATGGAGTGGGCCCGTCAAAGATCTGGTCAAGGGTTTGGCTGGGATTCTCTCGCCACCGGACAGGATTCAGGGCACCTGGACTCTGCTCTCAGCAAGGCACTCTGGTTGGCGCCGCCTCTTGGACGGGTTCTGGGTTACAGCTCTGCGGGTCTGGATCTTGGTTCTAGCACGGGGTTCTTAGCTAGAACAGCGAAACAGCTCAGCCAGGCTGTTGGATTTTGTGGTGCCCCTTGGAAGTTTAGGGGTTAGAATCAGGTTGCAAACGATTCTGGGGCCAAATGAAAAAGGGTTCAGCTTCTTCGGTTAGGCCTCTCTGCTTCAAAGTTCTAGAGTTTGGTTCTAGAGTCTGGTCTCTGGATCTATGTCTGGAGCCTGGATCTTCCTGCAGGGTGCTTCGCCAGGAAATCAGTTAAGGAGTGGAAAGTGTGTGTTGTCTGTCCTCACCAGTCCCTATTTATGTATTTCCAAAGTGGGTGGGGAGGCTGATTATCTATGCCCAACCCTCTAAGGATCTGATAGGTCAGAGAATTTCCCCTCTCCTGATTTGAGAAAGGAGCAGTGTTTCATGTGTCAGAGTGACACAGTATTTAGGGCCCAAAAGAAATCCCTACCCTTTACTTTTACTTAGGAAATCTATTTTCCCCCAAAAACATATTTCCAAGATGCACAACTTGTTAATAATACATAATTACATGACTGATGGCTTAAGGTACATTTCTGCCCAACTCTTATTTTCCTACGAGCTATGGTTCATCACTGACAACTTTTTCGCGCTTTTGGTGGGTTTCTCAATATTAGTTCTGCACCAATTTTTACACATGCATACACATCCCATCTGGGCACATTCCTGTAATTGTTCATGTTCCTAACATAAACACAATGGCTACAATATGAATAATTTCCGGGGTTCAGTCTCAGAACATCGCACAGATTCCAGCTTAGTCTTAAACTGTGAGCAAATTTTTCATTTTAGCAATCTCTAAGTTTCATATTTTTGTCAGTTCAGTACACTTTGCCATAAGCATTTTTCTAAACATACATTTACTTCCAATTCAATCCACATTTTCAGTCTGGCCCGCCCCCAGAGCTGGGCTGAGTCAGAGGGTCACATGGCTTGCCTTCCTGCCAGAGCAGTTGTTGTGAGTTACACTCGAATTAGCATTTTCTATTTAGCCCAAGGAACCCATTGTTTCTTTCTCCGGGCAGCAGAGGAAATCTCCTCCCCTCCTGATTAACATGCCAATGCGAAATGCTCTCCTTTTGGTGGGAATGAACAAGGTGTGAGTTTCTCAGGGGAAGAAAGCCTCTTGGAAGTTTTAACTGAATCAGGTTACCTTCTGGTCAATTGTAACATAGTTCCTTGTGAAGAAAAATACATTTATAAATTTAAAATAAGCAAACCCATCTTTACTTCCAGTCCGTTTTCAACATGAAAATCAATGTGTGATACTCTTATATGGCATTTTGATGAAAATCTCTTCTTTGGCATAGTTTGAGTTCAATGTTCAACTTTACACATGATAGGTTTTAAATCGCCGGCTTCTGAAAGAGGTGAGTAACGGTACTACACCCATTTTTGACAGATTTCTTTCAGCAAGCAATCTTCAATGTGGATTTTCCTCCGATAGGTGTACTTCTGTGGACATTGTATTTATGTGAATTTTTCGAGTAGAATGATCAACACCCAACAAGGAGGTTGGATCTTTTAGGTGGTTTGCGAGCCATGATTTTTGCACAATTTTGACAATCACGAAATGGATTTCCAAACAGCTCTGTGTTTCTTTTTGGCAATCAGCATTGCTTTTTTCAAGTGATTTCAGGCTATTTTGTGGGTAGCCCAATGGTGGGTTTTGGTAGTGATCTCCTGTGCTCACTAAGATAGGCAAAAGTGGATGGCGGCCTATTTTTCTGATTTTTACTGCACAATTTTGGGTGAATTTTAGCGAGCAGCATGCTTTCCAGCGGCCATTTCTGAGGTTTCTGCTGCCAGCAATGCACAGTAATGTTGCAGGGCCTGGACCAGTGGGTTGAGACATCCCACAGCTCGCTCGTATCTTTTGCCAGAATCACACCATTTATACCTGAAGTAATTGTCTAGTGGAGCCAGGTGTAAATGGTGTGGGTTGATTGCCTGACCCTTATCAGTGGTCATCTTCCCAGCAGTACATATCGGGTTCATCCCCAGATGTTTTAAAGGGGCAACTGGCTCAACACAAGAGAGCGCCAGTGACCAAGCACAGACTAAAGCCACACTGGTAAGAATGAATTTCACTGCCCGCGCCTGGGTAGGGGCGAAAACAACCAGAAACCCTTTTAACTACAGCAATTGAAGCTTTTTCTTTAATTACTAATTGTTCTCAGAAACCCACACAGTATCTGAAACATAGTTTCTCTTGTCATTTTATTTGACAGAGATCAACAGGATACCTCTTCTATCAAACCATTGCACCGTCCTAATGAAGGCCCACTTCTAGCAAGCTTCATTAGACAGCTCACCCATTTGGACGAAACACAGTAGTGTCGACAACCCCCCTTTTCTGTATCAGTGTCCATCACCAACACCGATTATTCTGCACCGTTTTTATGTGTTGTGCCTATATGTTATCTGTATTGTTTTCCTGAGATTGTAGCAAGGAAGAAACATGCCTTATGTTCATTGACTCCAGTCAATTTGACGACTGTACTTTTGTGTGTATTCCATACTGAGTTGCATACACTAACGTGACCCTGTTGATTTTATCACTTTGTGATTTATTCATATGCATTAAAAGCAAGGGGCCAATATTCTATTTGACCCTAAAGAACAAGTAACAACAATGGCTTTTTGTACATGTTTTGAATTGTGAAACTGTGTGGTTTCTGCCACCCTGATTATTTGTTACGATTTCATTGTGTACCCACCTGGGTAAATCGGGGCCTTGCCAGGTGCCCTATTTTTTAGCCTTTCCTATTACTGACACAGTTCCTTGTTCAAATCCAAGCATTGTAGGCAATAACCCTGGTCTTGGCTATCTTCCAAACTGGTTAATGGCTCTTTGTTCACACACAATTCTTCCAGTATCTGTGGACATTTGTTCCCTGTTGCATTGTCTCTCTGTGTTGCATGTATTTTATACCATGTAATACTGTCCTCTTGATAGTTTCCTTTCTCTTCACCAACATTGACTGGCACTGGGATGAGTTTGGCCACTCCCTTGGTAGCCTTTGTTATCTTTACACCATTCACTTGTACTCGGACATGTATGATTGGTCCCTTGGTAATCTTCATTCAATTCATGCCACTTCCCCACCGGGCCTTCCGCCATTCATGTTACCTCTGTCATACAGCATTAGCCTCACTGGTTCTTCCTGAGGGGTCAGGTTTTGCCCATCTGACATATGCTGCGTGGACCTCCTCTTCTTCCTTCTGTGGCTCTGTTGAGCCATTCCTGTTGCAGTCTCAGCGTTGTTCGCAGACTGCTCTGTCCACTCTATTTGGGCCATGCCCCTGCCTCCAGGTCTTCCTCGGATGTTCAGTCTGCACTTGTGCTTCCCGAAAACCTCTCATCCATCAGTCTGGGCCGCCCATTCCGCAACAGGCAGATTTACCTTTGCTGACTGCTTTGTCAGCTCGGATTGGAATCTCTCGTGCTCCAGGAACGAGATCTGTTTCCATTGTTCCTTCCTTGGTTTTTATGTTGAAGTGTTGGGCCCTCCCCAGCTTAGGCATACAGACCTTTTTCTCTGCCCATGGTGCAGTCGTCATGATTCCCCCTATTTTCTTCATATCAGTGTGGTTGGCTGATAACCACTGATTACCCTTCATGGTTCTGACATTCTTCTACTGATAAGATTACAGTAGCAAATAATGACAGGCTTGGAGGGAATGTTTTGATTCTCTGATGTTCTCCAGCATGGGGTCTGGCATGGATTCACATGCTCATGAATATTCCCTGTCGTCCGGCTGGGAATCCTCGGTAAAAGA
The DNA here is from genome assembly GCF_040938575.1 of Ambystoma mexicanum. NCBI lineage: Eukaryota > Metazoa > Chordata > Amphibia > Caudata > Ambystomatidae > Ambystoma > Ambystoma mexicanum. The sequence continues at coordinate 487,074,374 of NC_090925.1, forward strand.
AAAAAAGGTTTCACTTTCACTTAAAAACTTTATTTCTCCTCTAAACCAATCACTGAACTCTGGGTCATACTGCCCCCAGCCAATGACTGCCCTCTCCTTAAGCCTCTCCTCTGTAGCAATCTTCAGATTTTTACCGCGCGTTCAAGTGGTGTGAGTACTCGAGTTTTGCTCTGTGAGCTATTCTATGTTTTTCACGCTTTTTCGAGAAACATCCTATTTTTGTCAAACAGAGGCTGTGTGATCTTTCTCCACATAGACCGACAAGCTTGGATCTGTTTGTCAGTGAATTTTGCGCCCCTCAAGGGCAAGGATTGTCGAGTATTTGTCGAACGTTCCACAAGGCCATCAGGCCAACTCTGCACTCCAGACCGTGTCAGAAGCGAAAAAAGAGGGAAACTCCCTTTTCATGCTCTGTTCCAGCTGTGGATTACGGAACATGTTTGTAGTGCCTCTACTGTCACCACCCGGACCACTGAGAAGGCGATTGCAAGATTTGCCTCGGGTTCAGCAAAAGAACCATGAAAAATTGTCACATTAGGCTGGTGGTGTGGCTCAGCGCCAAGGCCTCTGCCAGGTGCCCCTACCAGGGGCATGCCTTACCCAGGGCTGGCTAGTACGAGGAGCGGGCTTCTAAGTCCTTTGAAGGCCCTCCATCCGTGGGGGCCCAAGACATGGCCAAACACTGCAAGTCCATCTTCGTTGGGGCCGCCGGGCAGGCGGGTCCCACAAATGGCAGGGCGCACTCAACCTTACCATCTGCCTCCATCTCCAACCTTCGATCCACAAAGGGAAATCGACCAACCCGGCTAAGCAGCGGGAGAAGCCCAAGGAGCCTAAGGTGCAAGAAAAGGTGATCGACTTGCCTAAAAAGGACCAGGCGCTGCAAGCAAAATCATCGTCGACAATCGAGTTGGTAGCAGCCACCCTCTTGAAGGCCAAAGAGGCTGTCCCGGTCAAGGTAGCCCTGGCCGCACCCAGAGTGTCCCTACCCCTGAGGCGGGAGGCCCCCACCGGGGTTGTAGAGAGGGCACTGGCAAAGAGAATGCTGGAGTTAAGCCGAATTTGACCCCTCAGGTTGCAGAGAAAGGGGTGGAGGGGCAAGGCGAGGAGTCATCAGGTCGAGTCGTACTCCATGGAACTGATGTTTCGTCATTGAACGAGGAAGACCAAGAGTCCATATTAACGGTCCATGAGGATGTGGGGGGCGGCAACGGAAACTGAGACGACGGCGGAAACGGTGTCAGAAATGCCAGTGGCGCGGGGCCTAGTAAGCCTGCCGACCCGGCTCCAAGAGTTGTATCGTTGTACATATTCTCGACCCTGCACATGTTGGTATTGGAAATTCAGAGGAGGATGCCCCCGACACCGGTGTCCTTGGCGGCCCCGGATCAACCTCCAGCGAAAAAGGGCAAGTGCCACCCAGCACCTCCTCATCAACCTCTGCATCCTCACCTCCCCCAAACCCACAAGGGACCAGGACATGGGAACGGACATGACAATGGACGAGAACGACATCGTCACGGAGGGCAGCTCGCCGCAGTTGAGTGTGTCCCCTCCAGACGAGGTGGGGTTGTTTCATGCCATGATCACCAGAGCGTCCAAACTCTTCCTGCTGACACCTGAACAGACCAAAAAGGAAGGTTTCCAGAGGTGTGAGGTAAAGAGGAAGACCATCATGGCTGGTCACCTCCTGGATGACATTTGGGAGGAGGGCCTGGTGCTGATGAAGAACCGGCCACAGCCCCAGCCAAGCGGGGTAGGCTTGAGACAAAATACTGGGTGGCTGAGTCCGCACCCAGATTCCTACGGTCGCAGCTGTCGCCCAGCTTGGTGATATTGGCGGCAGCGAGGTAGAGATCTAACCCCTTGTCTTTGTCCTCCGTCCCTCTGGACAGCAAGAGAAAGAAGTTGGACGCCATTGGGAGAAGGATCGTCTACTCTGCGGCATCGACAATGAAGGCGGCCAATGTTCTGGCCAGGCACGACAGAGAACTTTGGTACGAACTGGCCCTACTTCCTATTTGACGACAAGCAGGTAGAGGCGATCTCACTCCTCCATAAAGGGGCGGTGGCGTCAGACCATGCCATTACGGTGGCCCTGGACATCGCAGACACAGGTTTCAGACAGATGGAGAACAGTGTCTGTCTCCGGCATCAAGGCTGGCTGAAGGCCACCAACTTCTGAAAGGAGGTCCAGGCGAGAGTACTGGATATGCCCTTCGACGGGGACAACCTCTTCGGGAAGAACATCGACAAGTCTTTGCAGGCCATCAAGACTGACACAGAGACGGATCATGCCCTGGGCACTTTTCATCAACACTGCCCTTCCTTTCACGCCTCTGGCAGAAAATCCAGTAGATTGACAAAGGGTTCCTCGTCGTACCGTCAACCCTTCCAGTCCACGACTGAGGAGGCCTACAGAGGCCATTCCAAGGCTTTCGGTGGAGGTGGCCAGTGCTGTCGCCCCTCCCAAGGTGGGACGCAGACGCCGAAGCAGGACTGTACCAGCCAAGACGTCAGGTCCCCACCCATGCACCCCGGTGGGTGGCCGGCTGGTGAGTTTCGTCGGCGATTGGAAGAAGATCTCCATGGGCAAATGGGTGCTGGATGCTCTCACTCACGGACATACCCTGAAGTTTCAGCAAAAATGTCACCGGACCCCTCTTGTTGTCTGGCAGGAACAGCCGATCCCTCAACTTCTGCAAGAGGTATGGGCCATGCTATGAAAGGGGGCAACTGGGCTAGTTCCAAGATGACTCTGGGGCTCCGGAGTCTACTCCAGATACTTCTTAGTAAAGGAAAAGACAGGGGGCTGGCGGCCCTTTCTAGACCTGCGCCGTCTCAAATAATACTTAACCAATACAAGTCTTAAAAATTCAGGATGGTAATGTTACAGCACATGCTCGGCCAACTGGAGGAGGGAGACTTCTTGACGTTGCTGGATCTGGAAGACGCATACTTCCAGGTCCCCATCCACAGGAAGCATCAGAGGTTCCTGCGCTTCGTGGTGCAAGGAGGACGCTACCAATTCAAGGCCCTCTCCTTCGGCCTGAAGTTGGCACCCAGGGTGTTTACGAAGTGCCTGCCACCAGTGGTAGCCCATCTACGTCTACAGGGTGTACACGCGTAACCGTACCTCGATGACTGGCTCAAGTCAAGGGAAGTGGCTGTCGGGCACACGGAAAGGACTGTCCAGCTGCTGACGGATCTGGGATTTTCTGTCAATTATCCAAAGTCCTGCTTGATTCCATCGCAGAAAGCAATGCTCAACGGTCTCCTGCCTGGCATCGCCCTCGGAGGAGATGGTAGCAGCCATACTGCAGAAGGTGCAACAGCTGTTGTTGCTGAAGACCATCACAGTGCGGACCATCAAGTCTCTGCGCGGCATGATGTGTTTGTGCATCTTACTTATCCAGCTCTGCAGGCTACAGATGCAAACTCTTCAGGAGTTCCTGGACGCTCGCTAGATACAGGTGTCTGGAATCTTCGCAGACAAGATCCCACTCGATGAGGAGTTCCGTCGAGCGACAGGTGTTGGGGCGTCCACTCCAATGTCGTCCAGGGCACAGGGTTTCAGAACTCCCTCATACCAGGAAACGGTCAGCACAGATGCTTCCCTGGAGGGCTGAGGGGCCCACACTGGACGTCTACATGCCAGAGGCCTGTGTCTGCCAGAGGAGCAGGATCTCCACATCAATATCCTGCAGCTGCAGGCAGTGTTCTGGGCCCTCAAGTCATTCCTTCCGCCACTGAAGGGCAAAGTGGTGAGGATCTTAATGGACAACACCACCACAATGTTCTACATCAGGGGCACTCGATCCCCAGCACTCTCCAGAGAGGCGCTGGACTTGTGGCAGTGGCCGTCAAACAAGAGATGTTCCGCATCCCATTTCACCTGGCAGGAGTCAAGAACACCATCGCCGACTCCCTCAGCAGGGAGCTACGCTCCTGCCACGAGTGGGAACTTCAGCAGGATTAGGTGGACTGCCTTTTCCTCAAGTGGGGCAGACCCCAGATCGATCTGTTTGCGATGGCGGCAAACTCCAAATGCCAGGACTTTGCCAGCAGGTTCCATCAGCTGAGGAGCATGGGGGATGTGTTCTCCTTCCCGTGGGAAGGACAGTTCCTGCATGCGTTCCCTCCCCTGCCGCGAGTCATCAATCAACTAACAGTGCTGATGCAGGATGATACTCATTGCTCCGGCATGGCCGAAGTAGATTTGGTACCCAGACCTTCTCAGCCTGTCAGCGTCTCCTCCGGTCATGCTGCCAGTGGTCGTGGATCTGCTCACCAGGGAAGGAGGCGCAATCCTGCACCATGACCCAGGATCACTGAACCTGAGGGCTTGGCTCCTGCAGCCCTAGAGTTCGGGGATACGAGTTGCCGGCGGACTGCAGGGAGGTCCTTGCAAAGGCCATAGCGTCATCTACTCTGAAGTGCTACAGGCACAACTGAAAGGGTTACGCTATGTAGTCCTGGTCGCAGAAGATCAACCCTCTGAGGGTCATGGCCCTGTAGATTCTTCCGTACTTGTCCTTGGCCAAGGCAGGGCTGGTACACACCCATCAAGGTGCATCTGACGGCTATCTCCCGCTACACCAGGTCTCCAGAATGATCCTCCCTTTGGTCACACGTCTAGTCAAGGAGTTCCACAAAGGACTGTTTCAATCTTTCCTGCCGGTGAAGGCTCCTGCCCAGCATAGAAACTCAATGTGGTGCTGACGAGACTCATGGGGGTTCCCCTATGCGCCTATGCATCAGACCCCTCTCAAGTTCCTCTCAAGGAAGACAGCTTTCCTTGTGGCCATCACCTCTGCCAGCAGGGTGGGTGAGATCCAGGCCCTATCTTGCAAACAACCTTATCTGACGTTTCACGACACAAGGGTGGTGCTGCTACGGACACAAGGTTCTTGTGTATCCCCCACACTTTACAATGTGTTTTTAAACCGCTCTTTGATATACTTGACTTTCTGGGTGTCTCCTACACTAATTATGCGGACAACACCCAGATATTCATCCCTAACACTGGCGACTATGTAACAGATGCCAAAGCACTCAATGCAATCTACAATGTCATCCAGCCCTGGATGGCACATCATGGGCTCTGCCTTTAATGATTAAAAACAGAGTTACTCATTCTAGGATCTCAGTCCAAACTTACTAAACTTGACCCCAAATACTAATCCTTTATTATTGATGGGAACAATATCAAAGTCGCTAACGTCACAAAAACACTTGGACTATACCTAGACTCTACTCTATCCCTCAACCGACAAACCAATGCAGTAGTCTCAGCGTCATTTTATACTTGTAAACTGATCACAGTCTGCCGCCCCTTTCTGACAACGGACAACTGTCTGATCATCGCCAGAACCCTCATCATGTCCAAAATCGACTACTGCAACGCCCTCTACTTAGGGACCAGTCAAAGAAACCTTGAAAACTCCAGGTGACGCAGAACAACGCTATAAGGGCAGCTCTCAACGTACCCAAGCGCTCTCACATCTCCAACACTAGACGTAACCTGCATTGGCTACCCATCACTCATCGCATATCCCTCAAAGCACTCGTTCTAACACACAAGGCCCAGAACAATGCAGCCCCTGCCTACTTATCCAGACGCTTTGCACAACACACAGCAACCAGACCCCTGAGATCAGCTCAGGCTCACAGTCTGACTATTCCCAGCTTCAAGTTACAGTCAGCCGGTGGCTCAAGCTTCGCAGTCCTTGCGGCTAAGCTCTGGAACACCCTACCCAATGCTCTCAGAAGCGTTCCTCACATTCATTCCTTCAAAGCTAAATCCAAACGGTGGCTACATGAACGGGATGCCTTGGCCACCTCTCTATAATCCATAGAGTTGTTAATCCGTTCACCGGCTGTTCACTGTTTCTAGACTGTGTATACTGTTTACTTTGATCTGATCCATCCTCGCTATGCTATGATCTGAACTATATGTAAATATGTTGTAAAATTGTATAATGTTTCTATTGCTGTAACTTGTAACCCTCTCTTAAAACATGCGCCCAGATGCCCCTGGGCAAGGTGCGCACTGAAAATAAACAAAATACAAATACAAATACACCCCTCCTTCATGCCAAAGGTTCCGCCTGAATTCCACCTCAACAAGCCTTTGGTGTTGTCTGTGTTTTTTCCAAAACCTTTCGTCACCGGCGGAAAGAACTTTGCACTCACTGGATGTGGCTCGTGCTCTGTGTGGCACACACAAAGAGTTCCGGAAGACGTTTCAACTATTCATGAACTTTAGTCCTGTGAACCATGGGAAGGCCTTGTCCAAGGCTTGCTTTCATCTTGAGGTGGCTCTCCGGCTGTATCACACACTGTCACCGGTTGGCAAAACTGACCGCTGCCTGGCCGTCCAAGTGCCCATTCCAGCAGAGCGATCGCAGCAACGACAGTATTCCTGTCTGGTGTGCCCCTCCTGGATATCTGAAAGGCTGCTACGTGGATGGCTGCCAGAGGAGGGGCTTAGGAAGAGGGCAGTCATTGGCTGTGGCACTATGACCCAGAGCTCTGTGATTGGTTTAGACGAGAAATACCGTTTGTAAGTGAAAGTGAAACTGTTTTTCCTTTTACTGAGAATTCCCGGCCTGACAACAGGGAATATTCATGAGCATGTGAATCCATGCCAGAACCATGCTGATGAACAATAGTTACAGATAAGTAACTTGTTCCTTATAGTTATCTCCTGAGGAGAGGTTATAGGAAGTTTCTGGACGGAACGCGAGTTCTTGTCCCCAAGAGGGTAGTCTCTCCCTGTGAGGTCCCACTGACTGCCACCTCTAGAGGAATTGTTGCGTAGCAGGCTCATCTCTCTAGCCTCACAGGAAAGCGCTCCCCACTGGGGAGAAATTACGAGATCATGTGAATCGTCACACAACCTGTTGCCCTACTCTGTTATTGGCTGTTTCTCACAAAAGAACAATAATCAGATTTTTGGGGTTACAGGTCTTTATATCGAAACATTTTATGAAGAATGCACTTATAATAAAACTTTTATAACCCCCAAACCCCTGTTTCCCACCTAAAAATCCACCACTAACGGTTTCCCCACAAGATTTAACCCTTTACCTCACTTGTAAGTGCATTCTCCATAAAATATTTAATTGTAAAATATTTGATATATGTTCATTCTTCATAACATTTTCGTTATAAAAACTGCATACCGATTTTTGGCTTGACTGAATCCCATTGGATTCTTCGCCTGGGCTGTTGCGCCTCAGGGAAAAGGTGGGGAACTGAGGTGTGGGGGGTGTAGTGACATGATAAATGTATCACCGACATTAGAGGGGCACAGTCGAGATATGATGGAGTCGACGGATGTCACTGAGCCGTACTACGCCCCCTGTCGAAAAGTTTCTGAGCAGCTGACGCTGGAAGGGATACATACTGCTACACCTACTAAACCAGTTTCGGAAAATGACACTTCCTGCCTCATCACGAGTTTGACGATAACCCTTAAATGCTGCGCTAATGCTATTATCTCTGCATTTAAGTGTCCGCCAAATCACATGCTTAGCGGATTTACCCCCAGCTCTGAGCTGCGGGTAAATCTGCTGCGATTTTGCCGATTTTCTGCACTATTTCCGCCTGCAGTAATGCCGCCGAACATTCCCCGTTGAGCCCAATGTGTAATTGGAAATTCCTGATTGGGCCAATGGGGAATGAGGACTTACCGTTCTGCCAAACCCGTGATCCGGCGCTAACAGCGCTGGGGGGTTTGGCGGTATGGGCTAATAGCCCCGGCGGTAATACCGCCGGGGTTAGCACCCAACTCGTGATGAGGCCGCAATCTCTACAACATCAAAATTGCAGATTTATTTTAATGATAGTGATAGTAACAGGTAACTCAAAAATGACATTTTTCTTCTCCATGGCATCCTGCTGTGCAATCAAAAAAAGACCTAAGGTGGACTTCATCCATCATGATGATTTAGGAGAGTAAGACAAGTGTAGCACACCCTTAGATTATGAAGATCTTGGGTATTAGCCCATGGCCCACCAGAGGATGTGGACCCCCCTGTACATAATAAACCAAATGTAGACCAAATTGTTTATACAGCTCTGCTTCAAAGAGCAGTAGCTTGATTCGTCATTAAGACGCAAGAGTCAGATAAAAGGTATTGACTTGATCGAACATACTCTGGAAGGGCATAAAACTGTGGTGCATTACATACCATTTATAGATTTAAGCACATTGCACTTCACTATCAAAGCCAGCTTCAACTAGAGCTGTGAATGTGCCAATTGAAATGAAATATCAGCCCAAACATTTCCTATCGAGGATTCATCCAGGCGGATCCCGCACAAGACTGGTTGTGACAACTGACGAAAATGCCCGTATTGAGGATGTGCTGGATGCAGCAGACACTGTGGATTACAGGTGGTAGGAGCTGAAGTGTCTAAAAGACATGCAAAATTAAGCACCACTGAGTTTTGATCTGTTTTCTGCCACTCAGTTGCTCCTGCCACAACCAGTTTTCGCAACTTCCAGGCATCCTCTTTTCTTAGCAGTTGGTGAGCGGGTGCAAGTGGATCTTGGTCACATGACCTAAGCCCCATCCACTGGCTTTGCCCTGCCCCTTCCTTAGTTCTTAGATAAGGGCATTTCCCGCAGGGTGTCCAAATCAAAGGGCAGATGAAAAAAGAGGGCAATTCCTGATTGGACCGGTTCTGACAAGGGGGACCCAGGACCAGAACACTGTTCTTCTGTCTGAGGTTAATCTTACTGCAAATATGTGTTTATCCCCTCTCTCTCAGCAGCCCATCCCTACAATCTCCATTTCTCGCCAACCGCTCCGCTCATCAGAAACATTATGGACACTGCATTGCAGCATTCTGACCCATGTAACCATTAACCCCATTAGAACTCCATCATCCACCACTACACGAAAACTGATGCTTGTCAATGTTCACTGAGCAACCAACCATGCAGCAGACATCGCTAACCTCACCACAACATGTTACTGAGACCAGTATGACATCCAACTCCACCCACATCCTAGATGTCCTTTTCCCCAAATGGCCACAGAATTCTACAGTGAGACCGCCCAATCAAGATCGGTGTAGGCCTTGCCATCATTACCCAGGAGTCAGGCCAATGTACCCAACGGGAAGACCCCACCACTTCTCGGTCCCCCCAAAGGAGACGGTCCCTTTTCGTCCTCCTCTACAGACCACCCAAGCCCCACACCTTCTTCATCAAAGACTTCATGGACTGCATCACCACCACGCCCCTCAAGCATGCCAAAATCTTCCTCTGCGATGTCAACATCCTGGGCAACCCAGCAACCAAGTCAATGAAGGGAGAAGATTCCCACTGTCTACTCAAAACTCTGAACCTCGCGCAGCAAGTGAAAGACCCATCTCACCAGAAAGGTAATATCCTCGACCTCATCATCGCCCTTCCCACCCTCCATCACAGCTCCCCAATCCCGCTCGACTGGTCAGACCATTTGGCAACCCCTTTTCACATTTGTCACATCATACCAGTCAAGCAAACCCATCGGAAACCCAGAAAACAATCCTTCAGATCATTCAAGAACTTCCCTTTGGAGGCTCTAATGGAAGACCTTGCCAGACTCTGTTTCACTTTGGCTGATCTACCTCTGACACACCAGGATTGTGACTCACTTCTCCAAGAACTCAACCCCACCCTCACCACCAACATCAACCGCCATGCTCTAGTGAAACAACGTACCCTCAAGCCGAAACCTTCTGAAACTGGTATACTCAAGAACTCAACTTCAACAATCAAACCGTCAGATAACAATGGAAGACTTGGCTAAAATCCTTCAGCGCATGTCACCTCGCCCTGCTCAGGGAACTCTTGTACATGCAGACAACTGATTCCCACTGCAAAGGCCAACTACTACCAAAACGCCATAGCCATGGCCAACAATGAAAGAAGAGCCCTCTTCAAACCCTATGTAGGACCCACCCATACCACACTCCATCGAAAAATCCACTGCCATCAACTCCTTCTTCAACAAGATTAGCATGATCCTCCAACACATAGACACCAATGCTACAACTGGCAGCATACTGCGCATCCTATCTTTCAAAACCACAACTACCCGGACAATTTTCAAGAACCTCAGTAAAGAAGACCTCCCTGCCACCCTAGCATCCCTCAAGCCCACATCGTATGCGGATGACATCCTCCCAGCCTCCATACTCAAGACCCTTCCGAGTGAAACACTCCTCCCATACCTGACAATCATCAACAGTTCCCTAATTCAATGCACCTTCCTCAGGCTCGTGCAAATCCTCCCGCTTCTCAAGAACCCTACAATAAACCTTGACAAACTCAGCAACTACTTCCCATCATCCATCTTTCCTTCCTGGGTAAGATCCTTCAGAAAGCAGTAGCCACACAGCTCCTCCAACACATTGAAGCCAACAGCCCCCTTCAGTCCTACCAATCTGGCTTCAGGCCCAGGTGCAGCACAGAAATGGCTACCATTAAAGTGATTGACGTTGCCCTTAAAATCCTTGATAACGTTCATCTTTGCCTCCTGGTTTTCCTTGACCTCTCAGAAGCATTCGACACAGTAGACAACCAGACACTCACCATAATCTACATTGCCGCATTGGGGATAAGAGATCATCTTCAGCTGGTTCAAATCGTGCCTTGCTAATCTCCACCAGTTTGTCCAAATGGATTCCTCCACATCACCAACTCTACCCATCTGTTGTGGAGTCTAGCAACGATCCATCCCCTCCCCTGTCTTCTTTAATATTTACATGGAACTGCTTGGAACCCTCCTCACTCCACACAACATCCATCAATATGCAGATGTCCACTGTTGAAAACATACACAGGCTCAAGGCCTACCTCTCATTGATTCAGTCGAGGATGTCCAGTGCGTACCTGATGCTCAACCCTGACAAGACTGAATTCCTACTGCTGACCAACAACACTGAACATCTAGCTGGCCACCTGCACCAAGTCTCTTGGGTTCGACATCAATAGAGACATCTCCTTCAAACAGCACATAGCAAGAAAGACACAAATGGCTTGATACCAACTTTCTATCCTATTGAAAGTCAAGCCCTTCATCCCAGAAAACAACTTCAGATCTGCTGTCGAATCCTTGGTCCTCTCCCACCTTGATGGTATCAATGCCCTTTTGAAAGGCCTTTCGGCGACTACCCCGACACCCATAAAATGTGTCCCGTGTTCTGCAGCATGACTCATCAAAGGAATGTAAGTTCAACCACATTACCCGACCCTCATCAAACTGCACTCTCTCTTGCTTTGCTGCAAGCCTGTATCATCTTCAAATTCTGCTTCATCACCTAAAAGGCTGGTTGTAACCCTGTCCTCAACCTACCTCACAGAGAAACCCAGCATCTCTGTAGGTATACGATCCTCCAGAATAACATGTGCAGACTTGAACCCTGCTGGTGCAGGATGGAAAGAAGCAGAAGACAGGCCTTCTGTGTCTACGACACCAGACTCTGCAACCTCCTTCCCATCAACATCATACCCGTCCCCTCACTGCCACAATTGCGGAAGGAGCTAAAGATCCTCCTTTAAGGAATGGCTCCTCCCTTGTGGCTAGGTCCACAAACCATCCTCTCCCCACCCTACTTGAGTCTGGGAGATCTATTCCCCACAGTTTCCTCCATAGGTTGCTATTGCCCACCCTCCCCTTTTGTTATATCCCCACTCCCTTATTTCTCCACTTCCCTCACCATGTTCTTCCTCCTATGATTATAAAGCGCTCTGTTTCTTCCCAAAGTTAGGTCTCCAATAAATACTTTAGCAATAATAAAAATAATAATAATAATATAAAAAGAAATTAATGCTTCTCTAATAGGCAAGAGTTAAGAAGAATCATTCCTTTTTGGTAAGGCAGTGGATGATGCTCTTGATAGAGTGAAAAAATAACATGACACCTTGAAAACACCAGGGCAAATGTATGTTAAAGGGATAGTCCAGTAAAAAAAAATATTTTAAAAATAGATAGGCAACATTAAAAAAATAATGCTAGCACTTTTTTAAAAAAAACTTCCTATGTAAAATTTTGAGCTATTCAAGCTCAAAATTCACAAAAGCAAGCACATGGGCGCATCCATTTTGTGAAATGGATGCCCGCCTGTGCTGGCTTTTGCTTTTGCGGCACTAATGAAGGAAAAGCCAGCCAGCTGTAGTAAACAAAAGCTACCGCTGGGTGGCTTTTCCTTCATTGGTGCTGTACGCGGAGGACAGGGACCGGAGACCAGAGCAGGAAAGCTGCAGCTGAATCTCGGTAAGTGCTATTTATTTAAAAAAAAAAAAAATAAGCACTAGCTGTGGTTTTTTTTCTAAGTTTTCCGGGCTGGAGGAGCCCGGAAAACTTAGAAATAAAACCGCAGCTTTAAAAACGTTGTAGTTATGTTTGCGGTCGCTTTTGAAGCGACCGCAAACATAAATACAACATTGTGTTTGAAAACGCTGCGGTTTTTCTTTCCGAGTTTCTCAGGCTCCTCCGAGCCGGAGGAGCCTGAGAAACTCAGAAAGAAAAACCGCAGCGTTTTCAAACACAACCGTGTTGTGTTTCTGCCTGCTGTGGCTATCACTTTGGGTCTCCGGTGCTCCCCCAGGGGAGCACCGGAGACCCAAAGTGAAAGCCAAGACAGGCAGAAACACAACACGGTTGTGTTTACATGCCGCTGTGTTTCTGCCTACAGCTGATTTCCCACGGGGGGCCTGAGAGCCCCAAATTGGAAATGTTAAAAGCTGCAGTGTTTCTGCCTAAATCTGATTTCCCATTTGGGGCTCTCGGGCTCCCCACGGGGGGCCCGAGAGCCCCAAATGGGAAATGCTAAATGCTGCAGTGTTTCTGCCTAAATCTGCCTTCCCATTTGGGGCTCTCGGGCCCCCCGTGGGGAGCCCGATAGCCCCAAATGGGAAAGCAGATTTAGGCAGAAACACAACCGCATTGTGTTTCTGCCTGCCTTGGCTTTCACTTTGGGTCTCAACGCGGTTGTGTTTGAAAAAGCTGCGGTTTTCTTTCCGAGTTTCTCAGGCTCCTCCGAGCCGGAGGAGCCGGAGAAATTTGGAAAGAAAAACCGCAGCGTTTTCAAACACATCGTTTTATTTATGTTTGCGGTCGTTTCAAAAGCGACTGCAAACATAAATACAACGTTTTTAAAGCTGCGGTTTTATTTCTAAGTTTTCCGGGCTCCTCCAGCCCGGAAAACGTAGAAAAAAAAATGCAGCTAGTGCTTATTTTTTTTTTTTAAATAAATAGCACTTACCGAGATTCAGCTGCAGCTTTCCTGCTCTGGTCTCCGGTCCCTGTCCTCCGCGTACAGCACCAATGAAGGAAAAGCCACCCAGCGGTAGCTTTTGTTTACTAAAGCTGGCTGGCTTTTCCTTCATTAGTGCCGCAAAAGCAAAAGCCAGCACAGGCGGGCATCCATTTCACAAAATGGATGCGCCCATGTGCTTACTTTTGCGAATTTTGAGCTTGAATAGCTCAAAATTTTACATAGGAAGTTTAAAAAAAAAAGAAGTGCTAGTATTATTTTTTTAATGTTGCCTATCTATTTTTAAAATACATTTTTTTTACTGGACTATCCCTTTAAGACCTTCCATCGCTGCAAAATCTGACGGGCAGATGCCGTTTTCAAGCCAATGTTTCACCTTCACACCATCCCACTTCTGCCAACCGTCCTTTGGAGGTAGGGTCATTCAATTTTATAGACCTCAACACATAGGACCCAACAGTGTTTAAGTGGCTGAAAAAGAGGTAGGCCATTAAGAGGGGAAATACCTCCTCCACAAAATAGCGACTCTCTGATCCAGGTCCCCACCCATGTTCCAACCTTATGACAAATTACATCATTCATCCACACATAGGAGGGGCTCACAAAAGATTAGTGGGTGCTAACAACAGTAATTGAGGATACTTCTTCAAACTAAACCAGACCACAGAAAGCTGCCACAACGTCACCAGGATGTCCTTCAAGCTGCAGTGGGTGCAGTACTGCAAAGAGGCCATTGAAATAGTATCCAAACACGAGGAAAACACATGTATTTACTCGGTTCATTTCCTAGAGGTAAATATTCCATAACAATGACACCAGCATTAGATGTACGTCCAGCAAATATGTTTGTCTAATTGCAAAATGTCAGGATTGCCACACTTCAAGAGGTAATCCCTCTTCTAATACAAGGGGGACTAAATGGCAACTGAATGAAAGATGCATACTATATATTTTTGCATGCTCCCATGTCATCACAAATACCTTAGATTCAAAGTGGGCAAAAAGCACTTTCAATTTGAAGTTCTTCCTTTTGGCATAGTATGTGCACTGGTGCTTTAATGTGATTCCAGTATCCCCCTCCCCACGCCCCTCCTATGCCCGATTGGCCCATAATAGGGGTAAGCACCTCAATCTACTGGGATTCTCAATAAACATCTTCTCCCAGACCAAACCAAAATGTTCCTCTGGTTAATCCTAACTACAAAAAAAGGCATTGGCTTACACCTCCCCCCCCACCCCCGCCATAGAGGGCACAGGCACTTATGGCACAAATATACATAAAACCTATTGTCAGGTCGTCAAAAGGTACATAATGGTGCACACAGTTATGTGGCTGTTCAGAATGATGGCATCCTGCATTTACATAATTCTCTTTGAACGTTTGCACATGCACCCTCTTCAGGAAGGGCTCTCAAGTGGGCACAAGCAGGCGACTTGGACAGTCTATTGGTTGTTTATCAAAGAGTGGTAAAACCACTAAAGTGGTGGTCTCTCGCAAACATGTTAATAGGAAAACCTTTTTATGAATCCACCAGAAAATCTCTTACTAATGACAGATACATCAGTGGTTGGGCTGGGGTGCTCACTCCCAGTCACTCACAGCATAGGGCAAGTGTACAACCTCAGCAAGCATCCTTCCATGTAAACGTATTAGAACTGCTTGCTATTAAACAAGCTCTAAGCAGTGTTCAGACACTGCTCCACCTCAATAGCACACTCCTAAACACAGATAATACAACAGCCTTGTTCTCCATGAACCAATATGGCAGAACACACTTGAGCATACTGTCACTACTCACTCACCAGATATGGTGATCGTGCATACACAATCAAGCATACATTTAAGCCTAACACATTGCCACAGAGTGCACAGTTGTCTCACAGACAGTTTAAGCAGGCTGCTAGTTCAGGAACACAAGTGGTAACTCCACACATATATTATCAAGCAAATCTTCACGTCATGGGAGTCAACCAGACAAAGACATACTTGCAACAAATACAAATACCCAGTATTTGCATCCAGCTACCCACAAACCAGGGCCCGTCAGCAACACACTCTGGATGAATTGGTCAGGGATATTTGCTTATGCTTTTACCATGATTCCCCTTTTATGCAGAGTAACTACAGGGAAGCTTAACGTTTCTTCTTATTGCTCTTGCGCAGGGCCACACGTGTGTTTTTCTCACCCCCTACACTTTTTTCGCTTCAATTACTAATCCAATTGCATTCAGTACACAGCCTGATGAACCAACAAAACCAGAAGATAACATACCTCTAACCAGAAAACATGAACTTGGCAGCCTGGTTCCTGAGGTCCTAGAGTTTGGTCACTTGAACCTTTTTTGTTGCCTGGATGAGGGTACGGCTTGCAGGATTGTGCATAGTGTCAGTCAATGCACCCCAAGGTGCTCCTTGAATGGGGAAACTAAACTGTTTGCTTTCTGCCACTAGGGGAAAGCTGACAAGAGGTTTGGTTGAAGATTGCCTGGCATTTATTGTCACACCGAAGGACTGTTTCCAGTCCACAATGAGACAAATAATGAAGCTCTTCTTCTCCTGGCAGTTCTTCACATCATTCTTCTTCCTCGGCGAAGAAAAGGAGCCACTACTCCAGACACTTCCCTGAAGACAGGCATCTCAGTTACCATCTGGCTTGACAATGCAGACAGTGGGGCAGAACAATGGCCACCAGCACAGCACTGAGGAGATACTGTTGGCTGAGAAAATCGACTTTTGCCCTGTCCAGTAGAAACATCTGGACATGCCATTTGAAGTCAACTGAGTACAAAGGCGGATGACTCTCTGCAGAAATACTAGATTTTGAATTCAACTGCTCAGTCTTTGGCACTAGAAGTCCAACAGCAACAACCTGCAAGCCCTGCGGGCTCCGTCACAGAAACACTATATATGACATTACTCAGTAATAGTGTTCATGTGGCTTGTATCTGTTCAGAGTCCCAAGCTTTACATAGGTCGCCATTTAGTGATTGTCCGGAGTAGTAAAAGTCCTTTTCTTCCAAAGTAAAAGGGTGTTGAGACTGCATTGCTGTCACACCTTGTGTGTACAGCTACCAATGATCACTCACTTGTTAATCTCCTCAGATTGATTTTCTGACCTATATTTATAGTATTATAATGTTGGGATCCAAGCCTATTCTGAAATTCTGTATTGGCTTTCCATTTTCAGTGTTAAGCCCGCCCATCTAGCCACGTCCAGATGCTAGCTCCCATTTTAGCATAGCATCTGAAAGCACCTGTTTGTTTATACATTGTGTCCACTCCAATGCAAGACCTGATTCTTTGTTGGGTCAGTATTTTCTTCTGTTTATATATTACTTGAATGAATTAGAAAATCTGAGCTATTGACTGTGATGAAAAGTGCGTGATTTTGTTTTTTAAAATAAAATTAAAAAGCAAATAGAAAATCTTGCAGCAAGGAAGAAACTCTGAAAAATCATATTCATAGTTACATTTTGAAGCCGGAAAACACTGGCATAGAAATGTACAGTATGCTGTACTGTATATGGAATACACAATGTGGGTGTGCAAACATCACTTAGAATGAGTGGGGTTTAGTTAATTGCTGGGGAATGTCCCCATACTTTCTGAAGAGGAATTAATTTGAAATTGATCGTTGCCCTGATAGCTTACATGCCTATATTATACCTTCTCTTGCAGGAATGAGATCAAATGCAGTATGTAAGTCATTTAACTAAATGCTAGACATATGTATAATGTATTTAAGGATGCTATGCTCACACTGTTGAAATGTTTACTTTAAAGATTAGTATGCATATTTGCTTTTATGGCCATGGGGCACAGGCTGCTGCTTATCTGGATGTGTGACAAAAGGCCACTTGGAGGAGGATTTGAACATGTTACCATTTCTTGAGCATACTGCACTCTGAACTGGTTTACTATTTTCCAGGTCACTAACCGAGGAGAAACACATTTGGAGTTGAATGCATTCCGGAGGAAACACGATTGTGCGCTAGTTATATCTGGGGATTCACTTGAGGTGAGGACAGTAACATGACATAGATTCAGCAGAAGATCGTTGAAATGGAATACTTTACACAAATGTATTATTCGTTATTACTTGTAGTAGTACAAATATGGATTGGTTAAAGATGTCTGTTCTTTTTCTCCTTGGGAGGTAACAAAGGAGGGCCTCTGAGCAACAGAACTCCTACTGAAATTCTGCTGATTCCTAATCAGAAACTGTTTGAACACTGACCATGTCCAAATCTGCTACCTCCTAACCTCCTAATCCTTCTTGAGATGATTTTAGAGCCTTCCTTACCAAATACATACATATATACCTTACCAAATACACACATATTACACAGCCACGATAGTGGCTGTGTAGTTATGGTTAAGTTGCTAATCCCATAGGAAGAGCACTTTTTGGGCGGCATATAACTTCGCTCCCCCTGGACGAATCCTCCCCAAACTTTGCAAAAAAAAGTATATGGCCCACTCTGATTTTTTTTTTGCAAAGTTTGGTGAGGTTTGGTCCAGGGGGGGCAAAGTTATAGTGGGGTGGTCCCAAAACTTCTATTTTTCCCATAGACATAATGGGAAAAAAACTTTGCTCACGCCTACAGCCAAAACCGCTGGACGTATTTTCACCAAATTTGCGGCAGGAGCAGCGGCTTGGTCCCGAAAGCGTGCTTTTGTTATTTTGGGGTAAATCCGTCCAGTCGTTTTTTTTTTTTAAATGACCAAAATGTAAGGCAAAAAAAAATAGTGATATCTATGTCCGCTCCGCGGACACACTTCCCTATTCTCTCTGGGGACAGGACATGGATTGGCTAAGCGGCTTGCGTCATGTCCGCGGACATGTGACTTGCTCTCTGATTGGCTGGGGTGAAGCGTGAAGTGCGTAGGATTTTTGGCGACGCCCGCCATCTTGGATTTGCATCCGGTGCCCGCGGACATCGCAGTAAACATATAAAAAAACACAACATTGCTCTTGTTAAACTTATCAAAAAATCTTTGGGGAGGTGAGGGGTGATGAGGATGGGATGGAATATGGCTGCAAGAAGCAAAAAAACGTGTTGACTAAAAAACATCTGAACACGAAGAAAGGACATAGCGGTGTAGACCACGCTCACGCATAGAAGAGTTCACGTGGTAAAGCGCACGTGCACAACTACTTCACCCACTCTTGACATATATACTGCGCCAGTCAAAACGCACAGACACTTTCTTTTTCAAACTTGCACGCACGCCTCATCCGAACACGGACACACCGGCTAAGAACACACGCAAAAATGATGACCGCGCACAGGAGTTAACGGAAAACACGTAGCAGTGAAGACCGCGCACACGCGCTGTAGAAAACACATAGCTGCGAAAACTGCACACACGCACTGTAGATAACACATAGTTGCAAAGACTGAGCACACGCGTTGAAGGAAGCACGTAGCAGTGTATATTTTTCAAACTCGCACGTGTGCTCTTAACAGATGAATCCGAGCTCACACGCGCCTTATCCGAACATGCACACGCGTTTAAGAAAAACACGCAGAAATGAGATGAATCCGAGCTAACATGCGCCTCATCCGAACACGCACACGCGCTGTAGATAACACGTAGCTGCGAAGACGATGCACACGCATTGTACAAAACATAGCTGCGGAGACCGCACACACGCGCTGTAGATAACACGTAGCTGTGAAGACCACGCACACGTGCTGAAGATAACACGTAGCTGAGAAGAATGCGCACACGCGTTGAATGAAGCACATATGAGTGTATCTTTTTCAACTCGTACGCGCGCTCTTAACAGATGAATCCGAGCTCACACGCGCCTCATCCGAACACGCACACGCGTTGAAGAAAAACACGCAGAAATTATGACCGCGCACAGGCATTAACAGAAAACACGTAGCAGTGAAAACTGCACACACACGTTGTGGAAAACACGTAGCTGCAAAGACCGCGCACATGCGCTGTAGAAAACACGTAGCTGTGAAGAGCGCGTGCACGTGCTGTGGAAAACACGTAGCTGTGAAGACTGCGCGCACGTGTTGAAGGAAGCATGTATCGGTGTAGACCACGCTCACGCGTATAAGAGTTCACGTTGCAAAGTGCACGCGCATAGGCGATCTCACGCAGCAGAGAAGTCTGTGCACATGCGTTGGAAGAAACACGTATCAGTGAAGACAGCAGCAGAGTTAGTGACACGAGCAAACGAAAACCACGCACGTGCGCAACTTCTTCACCCGCTCTTGGTAAAGTTCGTGGGATTCTGTCAAGAGGGGCAAAACTAGAGGGGGGGTCCCATTATGTAAAAGCTTATAAATGATGTGCCATTTGACGAATCTACACTTAATTTGGGTGCTAATGGCCGTCATCCATATAAAGGGACGTTATGGTTAAGTTGCACTAATAAAAACCTATGAAATTTAGTAAAGAAACTTTGTTAAAGGGCCATTATGGTTCAGTTGCGCTACTAAAAACCTATGAAATTCAGAAAAAAAAACTTTGTTAAAGGGACGTTATGGTTCCAAGTAAAACCAAAAACCCCCTGAGATTCGTCAGTTATGGTAAACTAAGCAACCATAACTCGCGCCACCACCGTGCACTGTAAGACTAACACCCAGGACATCAAAGATGACATAAAAATTTCATTGATGACATCACTGATGACATCACATGTCTGGCTCCCCCTTTTTTACTTTACTGACATATCTAGGCCACATGGTTTTCTTCAGTAACAGTCAGGAAATAAAAATTGAAAAGGTACTATATTTGTAGACTTATCCTTCAAGTATGTTCTTACAGTAATTCCCTCAGGGTCCAGTCACATCATATTAAACATATACATAGGGGAAGACACAGGCTTGAAAGACAGCAATCCTTTCTGTGCATGAAGATAATCAGTAGGGTTGTCAGCACTTTCTGATAGTTCTGTTGCCGTAGCGGCCGTGTAATTATGGTTAAGTTGCTAAACCCATAGGAAGAGCACATTTTGTGCAGCTTATAAATTTGCTCCCCCTGGACGAATCCTCTCCAAACTTTGCAAAAAAAGTATATGGCCCGCTCTGAATTTTACTGGCAAGTGTGGTGAAGTTCCATCAAGGGGTTGGTGGGGGGGCAAAGTTATAGGGGGGTCCCAAAATATTTGTTTTTTCCATAGACATAATGGAAATAAACTATGCTCGCGCCTACTGCCTAAACCGGTGGATGGATTTTCACCAAATTTGCGGCAGGAGCAGTGGCTTTGTCCCGAAAGAATGATTTTGTAAATTTGGTGTAAATCCGTCCAGTAGTTTTCTACACGCAAGTAAAAATAATTGATATCTGGGTTCAGTCCACGGACCCATTTCCCTGTTCGGTCCGCGGACATGTTATCTGATTGGCCTATCGGGCGACGTGAAGTCCGCGGACATCGCGCGTGCCCGCTGATTCGTTGGGGAAAAGCATGAAACGCGCCAGTTTTCTTGAAACACCCTCCATGTTGGATCAGACTTTTGCCGGTGTCCGCGGACACTGCAGTGGGAAGAAAAAACATGCAACAATGCACTTGTCAAACTCAACAAACAATCTCTGGGAAGGTGGGGGGTGATGAGGATGCGATGGGATATGGCCATAAGAAGCCAACAAACGGGTGTTTTTCATCACCTGAAAGTCCCCGAACACTCCAGATGTCCTAGGACAGTGCTGTAGTGTCCGTGGACACTTCAGATATCCTAGGACATCTGTGCCTATTTCTGTATTACAGGGTTGGTGAAAAGCAGTTTTTAAATGGCTTATAACTTTTTGCGCCACTCAATGAAACTGCATATAATTTGGAATTTGATTCTAAACCTAATTCTGAATAGCTTTGCAAAGTTTGGTGGGATTCTGTCAAGAGGGGGCAAAATTAGAGGGGGGTCGCAGAATAATGTAAAGGCTTATAAATGTGGTGCTATTTGACAAATCTACACAAATGTTTGCAAAAAGATTTTAGATCGAGATATAAATGTTTGTCGAAAGTTTGGTGGGATTTTCTCAAGTGGGGTGAAATTGTAAGGGGGGTCTCAACATTTTTAGATGGCTTATAACTTTCTTGCCGTTTGACGATTGTGGGCAAAAGTTTTGAGAAAGATTATAGACCCAACCATCAATGTTTGTGTAAAGACTGAATGGATTTTGACAAGGGGTGGCTAAGTTATATGACTATTGTATGTACATACATTTTGACACTTTTGAAAAAATAAAACGTGGGCGGATTTCAAGCAAACTCGTGTAAGGACCTTAAAGCATGGTTTTGCAAATGTGCCTGTGTTTCATTTTTTTACAAATGTCATAATGTAGGTACAAAAAATTGTTATATACCTTTGGTGACTGAGGTATAATAGCCTGTGGCCATGGGCAGTGGCCAGATTGTCCGGGTCATGGTATAAGGTCATGACGCAGACAATCTGCCTACTGGCCATGACCGCGAGGGATGAAAAATGGTGTTAAAGTGGCCACGTCCACCTGGGACCGGCTATGTGGTAATGTTTTTCGAAGGTAGGATAGGTTTGAAAGAAAAAAAAAATTGCTTGTGGTAATATGGTTATAGGGTTGCCATGGAAAGGGTAGAGAGGCTCTGTACGGAGCCCCAGCCTTCTCTTTCCATGGTGGCCATCTTGGAAAAGGATTTTCCTTCCCACAGCAGGATGCCACAGGCATCCAGCAGTATGAAGAAAAATCTATTTTTTAAGCACCCCGGGTTCCCGTTTTGGTAACCCGGAGTGCTAATGGCCTTTATCCCCCATTGCAGGGGCTGCAATGGAGGATAATGGTTCAGAGCCCTCATTATTTATTTATAACGAGCCGTAGCCCATAGACATCAGGGCACACACATACACACTTCGCTTGGGCCGATAACTTGGGCTGCCGGGCCGTTATCCCCCATTCCGCTCCCTGGAACGGGGGATGAACGCCACATTATTTCTATTTTCATAACACAAAATGCTAATGTAAATGTTGGAAAAACGTATTGAATCTATGTACTTTACTGAGAAATGTAAAGTAGATGGAGTCTATAAGATTTGTTTTTGTTCTATTTTTTTTTTTTTACTGAGAAAGGTGCTTCCTAATGGAACCTTTCTTTTGTATAAATAAAATGTTTGCAGGAGAGGTTACAACGTAAGGTGCGGAGGGAAATGAGGGAAGAGGCACCAAGCACTAATATGGAGGGGCAGGTGGACAGGGGAAGACATTGCAGGTGTGTTACTTCTAGGGTAGTGGGCAGTGTTTCGCATGCTCCTTGATTATAGCTTCAAACGCATGTCGAAATTGCTTCCCCTTGCAGAGTGGTGTGTTGAAGTATATACAGAGGACTGTTTTCTTCCAAAGATATGGATCAACAGCCTCTTTTATTGCTTGCAAGGTAGCTGGTAGGAATTTGTGCCCCACAGAAGTAGGCCGTGTGGTTACAGTTTTAGTTGAGGAAGATGATGTGGAGGAAGACAGCCTACTACTTGCTAAGAAAAGAACAATCTTTCGGAGAGCACTGCACTAGTTGGATTTGGTGTGGCGGCGCATGGAGGTGGTCCCATAGGAGTAATTTCCAGGTAGTCTGTGACTGAGTACACTTGGTGCATTTCACTTTTGTAGCTTTAGCCTTTGGTACATTCCCAACAGTGGTAAAGAACTGCCACACCCTTGATTCTCTCTGGGTGCTAGAGGTAGGCACTTTCTCTACCTCATTTTCTTGGTCCTCTTCATTGTCTTTGGAAATATTGTGCTTTTTTTGTTGTGTGGGTCCTCCAGCTGGTGGTGGCTCTTGCGGAGGAGGGATGGCAATAGCTGATGCCATTTTTAAGATAAAAGCAGTTTTGCTAATATTCTTTCAAGTATATGCTTTGTACTAGATTGTTAATGGATAATGAGTAAGAATAGGTGTAGGAGCTGTGCAAGGGTGCATTTTGAGCTTGAAAGTTCCTAGATCAGTAGAAAATGCAGTATCAATCTGTCCTTGAAGCAAGGACCCGAACGCGAAATGCAAAGGCATTCATGGATACGTCCTCATGCCGCGTGCAATCGCAATGGAAGTTCCACTATGACGTCAGACGTTTGCGGACGTCAACAGAAGCAAAAACTGTGGAAAAAGTATAGAAGTGTTAAAAATGATCCTAGAAGGTGGCAAATGGCAGAGTTTTAAGGTGAAAGGTTGTAAATTGGACAAAAAAGTTTCTATATTGGGGTAAATATGATATTAGTAAGTTGTAGGAAAATAGCATGCACTGGTAAAAAAACATGGAGTTCTCTGAAAAAAACTTTGTTAAAGAGACATTATGGTTATGTTGCACCAATAAAAAGCTATACAATTCACTAAAAATCATTGTTAAAGGGACTTTATGGTTAAGTTGCACTCATAAAAACCTATGAAATTCAATGAAAAGACGTTGTTAAAGGGACGTTATGGTTACAAATAAAACCGAAAAACCTCAAAAATTCACCAGTTATGGTGAACTAAGCAACCAAAACTCGCGCCATCACTGTGTACTGCTAAGACTAACACCCAGGACATGAAAGATGACATCACAAATGTAATTGATGACATTGCTGATGACGTTACATATCTGGACCGCTTGTTATTGTTTACTGACATGATTAGGCTAGTTTATTGTTTTTAAAGTCAAAGAGAATTTTCAAAGTTTAAAACGTGCTATATATATGTACAAATTAACCTTTTTATATGTTCTTAAAGTACTTTCCCTAGGGTTTGGTTTCAGCTCGTGGTGCGCATACATGGGGCAATAAGCAGGCCTCAAACACACAATTTATTTGTATACATGAAGATAAAATGTTATGGTCTTAACATGTTCTATTGAAGCTGTGTCTTTCTTATTACCTTAGTTTCCCTGTATGTGCCTCTGATTTGTATGTATTGTGAGTCTTCATATGTATTGTTTGTACTAGCATAAGTGTGTACTAAGTCTTGAATTGTTAGCTATTTATTACATGTTTAACATTACTCAAAACTCTGATAAGGTATCATTGATTATTTTAGTATCCAGAAATACAAGATAGAAAACATTGTACTTCTATGGTACATGCGGCAGCCAATGCCTATGGATATGTATGATTAGGTTCCTTTATTAACAACAGCACTCCAATATGTTTTGTTTAGATAAGTACATTCTTTAATAGATTAAATAGTTTATGATAGGTTTCCCGATCACCCCTGAATCCTGTTACCAACATTATAAACACAACCCCTTGTACAGACTTTTCAATCAAATTAATTTCATATGTTGTGTCATTAATGACATTTGTGAAGTCATCTTTGATGTTCTGGGTGTTAGTCTTAGCAGTGCACGGTGGTGGCGCGAGTTATAGTTGCTTAGCTTACCATAATTGGTGAATTTCTGAGGTTATTCGGTTTTACTTCTTTTAACAAGGTTTTATCACTGAATTTCATGGGTTTTTGTTAGTGCAACTTAACCATAACATCCCTTTAACAACGTTTTTTCAGTGAAAATATATATAATGGTGCAGTGGTCGCCGTGTTATAGTTATGTTGCATAGCTAGTTCCCTAGGAAACTCGACAATTAAATTGCAAATAACTTTTGACTTGCATGACAGATTTGGCAGATATTTTGCAAACAAAATGTTTTTGCGGTTATTCCGGTGTTAGCGGAAAACAAATAGTGGAAAAAGGGCCATTTGGAGGATTAAAAAGGAGAAAATGGCATCAGGCTAGAGTGGGAAGGGGGAAAGAGGACACCATGTGAAATTGTGGTGTTGGGAGAGGGGTGGTGCAGGGTGGGCTGGGGGCCGAGTTAAGCGGTCCACCGTTTTTGCATAACTGCAGGAATAGCGCAGGCAACCCACGGGATAGCCTTGTTTACAATAGAAGATGGATGAGGAATGAAAGTGTGTCACACGAAACAAGTGTTTCGGGGAATGGGACAGGGCTATGGAGGGAAAAAGAACCTGAGGGAAGTGCAAGGGGTGCAATGGTAGGAAGGCAATTGGTGAGTGCCTGGGTGGGCAGTGAAGAGTTTTTGATTTTGCATGCGTTTTTTCGATAACAGTGGTTATTTGTGAGCATTTACGGCTAACCACAGGTATCTCTAGTACTTTGCTATTACTAACCGTGGGTATGTGAACATTTTTCTTTTAAAAGAGAGAGAGTTAAACAAATGAGATTAATGATTAATTAAAAAAGTGAATATTACAGGTATAGTGAGGTTGGGGATAATGGGTATGGCTGAAGGCTATGGCTAGTGGGTTTAGGGAACCTAATGGTGCAATATGGAAAGTGGCTATGGCTGAAGGCCATGGCTAGTGAGCCACAACAAAACCTATCTGGGCAACGTGTCAAGTGGCCATAGCCGAAGGCCATGGCCAGTGTGCCCAAAATAAACATAGTGGTGTGGCCTCGGCCGAAGCCCATGGCCCGTAAAAAAAAGATGGTATGACAAAAAGCTTGAAATTCATTAAAAACCCTTAGTTAAGGTGCAACTAAGTTGTACAGATTTAACGCAACAAACCCCTTGAAATTCAGCAAATGTGCGAAGTCATGTCCAGTTTAACTCACTGCGTTCCCGTTCCAAAGCCCATGAGCACGTACATATTACAAGAGAACGGATTCCTGATGACATACAAAATGGCAGTTTGGGGGGCATACCATTATGGGAGACATCCATGAGAGTGTGCTGGTAATGTACGACTTTTCTGAAAACGTCCACACTGCAAATAGAACATCTTTAAACATTGAACGAACTTACACTTTAAGCTGTTTTCATTTTTTTATTGAATTGGAATACTTTTTAAAAATGTTGTGTGCATCCTTATTTTGACCACCTACACACATAACAAGTAAACACAGTATATCTAAAGCCTTCCCTAAAACTCTTATTAGTAGTAAGATGTCATTAATTTTACAAACATTGTACTTTGTTTTTGCATCTACATCCTACTGTTTACTTGTTTCATATGTAAACATTCATGACCTTCTACACTTCTAGCACTCAAAATTACATGGAACCATTTATGTAACCTAGCACTTATAGGGAACACTTGTACATATTAAAATGTACACTCTATTGCACAATAAAACAGACGTAGTAGATTGCAGAATGCTGTTTTCTCTTCTAATTTATGTAATCTTCAGAATATGATCTCTACATTTATTTCATACTAATTTCTAGTAACAATCCAGTCGCTGTATTGCATGTCATAGAATGCTTTAGTACACTTTTCTGATCATGGATATGAACATATACAAATCTTTCAGAAATATCCTGATTAGTGTAATCTTTCTTGCATTGTGGTGTAAGGAACTCATGGTGACAACGGTAAAGACAGACACAAGTGATGACAGTTCAAGGGTGTTTATTAACCTGTATAAATGGGTGAGAAAAACACCTAATCTAAACCTAAATCTAAAATGGGAGCAAGCTTCGACCATCAAATAATAATAAAGCAGTCCTAGTGGCGTTTTTTCAAATAAAAGGGCCTATACTAAAAAAAAAACTATTGCCAGTCCTAATCGCTAAGTTACAAAAATAGTGTGCGATAGTTTCCACAGGAAAAGAAAGAAGTGTCCACAAAAATGAAAAGTCTGGATGGTATAGCGAGATCTCCCTTCTGCATGTGTTTAGCATGGGACAAGGTGGGCCTCTTGAGTACAGCACACTCCTGGGTTTCTCCAGCATGATGCTATTGTTCTTCTCAGCGATATCAGGATCTACAGTGGTCAAGTCTCTTTACCATAAGTCTCTTGCCTCCGATGGCCTGATGTGTTCAAAAATACCAAAATGAAAGTTCCTTTCTGTATGTACGTTGAGTGATGACTTTTCACTCCTGGAGCCCCCTCTTCCGGTCTCAGACTCTTCTTTAATGTTAGCCTCCCTCCGTCGGGTTCACTCAGGCTTTTTAATGACAAGATTTCAACTGCTGTATTCACAAGTCTTAATGTCCTTCTAAACTATCTTTCACTGTGGACAACCCTCGGCCAGGTTCACTCTTTGTCAACACAATGCTCCCGGGGTTATCATGCGTCCCCCTGTTTTGTAGGCATCCCTCCACCGTGCTCACACTTGCCAAGTATACAGTTCATTCAGTTTTATCATACTTTAGGATTTACTTCTTAACTATCCTCTTAGCATCCCTCCGTCGGGTTCACATAGCCATTGGTTGTGGTTCAAAGACTTTCGACTGTACAAGGGGTTTTACTCGACCCATGTATGACTACTTTGACCTCTTATGATGGGCCCTCTGGTATTTGTAGTTTTAACAAAAGGGGACCAAGCAGAGTCTTTTGATTGAGCGCCCACATGGTGCCAGACCACACTGCAGCTGGTCTTTCCCTGCTGTTTTAGCAGTTCTGCCACACACAGTCTTTGTTCTTCAATTCATCTTATGTTGTCATTTGCAACCTTGGTTCAACATAGTTCGCTTTACTTTCGGTTCTCCCTCCGACTCACCGTCTGAGATAAACCGCTTGGCGTTTCTTGTCTATAGAGTTAAGGACGATACCAAGGTAGCAAGCATCTCTCCATGTCTTGGTTATCAGTGTAGGAGGGATCCGTGCACCGTTGACATCTGCTACACCACACGCTGGCTGCTATTCCTTGTTTTATGATTTCTTTCACAGAGGCTTCGCAGGTCTGGGTGGGAAAGGGCAAGGGCACTTCTCTCCTTGTCCTTTCGGTTCTATCCGCCTTTCTTCTTCTCTTGAACTGCCGTCCTGGAATAGTTGACTTGTCGTACGGTCTGCCTTGCTCGTAGTGTGCTCTCAAGCTCCACCCTTTATCCTTGTAGGGAATGGAAAGGGCCGGCAGGTGTGTGTGGTTATTATCAATTGCCTGACTCTGCCTGACCCTTGTGTTGGGACATGTCAGGTAAACAGCTCTAGTATTTTTCATGGTGTAAGAAAGTGTTCATGTCGAAAAATGGGGGGTGGGGGGTTCTGAATTTCTCCAGCATGGGGTCTGGCATGGATTCACATGCTCATGAATATTTCCCATCGTCGGGCTGGGTTTCCTTGGTAAAAGAAAAAAACAGTTTCACTTTTGTTTATCCTATAAATCAATCACTGAGCTCTGGGTCATACTGCCCCCAGCCAATGACTGCCCTCTCCCTAAGCCCCTCCTCTGGCAGCCATCTTTAGATTTTTGCCGCACGTTCAAGTGTTGGGAGTCCTCTTGTTTCGCTCTTAGAGCTGTCTTTATCATGCTTTTTTGGCTAGGAAAACCCTATTTCTATTCAATCAAGCCGGTGTGCTCCATCGTTTATTCTTTCGATTAACAAGGACCCATTTTTTGGCATCTTTCATTGCCCCTCAAGAGAATAATCGTCCAGTGTTTACGTCTTGGAATTTTCCAGAAAGCCATCAGACCTACACTTCGCCAAATCATGTCATAGGAGGACGACAGAGCTTTGCCAGATCAGCTGTGGCTTATCCAAGCGCACAATGAAGGATCAGCACTTCCGACTGGAGGCGTGGCTCAAAGCCAGGGCCTCTACCCTGTGGTGTCCACAGGGGCATGCCTCATCCAGATCCAGCCATCCAGAGCGGGGTTCTAAGTGCTTTGAGGACGCTCCATCTGTGGGGGC
This sequence comes from Ambystoma mexicanum, assembly GCF_040938575.1. NCBI lineage: Eukaryota > Metazoa > Chordata > Amphibia > Caudata > Ambystomatidae > Ambystoma > Ambystoma mexicanum. The sequence goes on from NC_090925.1 coordinate 487,103,209, forward strand.
CCAAGACAAGGCCAAGCATCGAGGTAGCTGCCAAAGCGCGTCCTGCGACTGTCAGGGCGCCTTCATCATCTCCGTCAGCCTCAATCTCCAGCCATCGCTCCAGCTCTTCATCAAAGAGAAAGGTAGCTACCCCAGGGAATCTGCGAGAGAAGCCGGAGAAAGCAGAGCAGGACAAGGTGTCCAACCTGCCAGTTACGGCCCAGGTGATCCAGGCCAAGTCGTTCTCTTTTATCGAGCTGGTTTCTGCCACCGTCTCAAAGGGGAAAGGGGCTGACCTGGTGCAGGGTATCCCGGTGGCAGTCAGGGTGGCTGTCAGGGTGGCTCTTCCTCCCCGGTGGGAGGCTTCGGCCAAACAAGTGGAGAGGACTCCGGAAAGGAGGATGCCGGACCTTAGCATGGAGCTGAACCTTCAGGACCTAAAGAAAGGTGGGGGGTGGAAGCGCTCCAGGGCACGGATATTTCTTTGTATAACGATGAAGACATAATTTCCGTCCACACCATCCAGGAGGAGGGTGGTGACGACGACGTCGGCGGGGTCGACAACATAGGTGCTAGGCCTAGCGATCCTGTTCCCCAGGCACCTCCCAGAGATCTGTCGCATGATATTCTCTCGACCCTCCACACTCTAGTGTCGGAGATTCAGAAGAGGATGCTGATGGCACCACCAGTGACACCACCAGCGATGACCCTGTTGACACCGGGGTCACCACCGCCGAAGAAAAGGAGGAGACACCCTACGCATCCACTCCAAATGTCACTACCCTCCCCCCCATAGGGATATGGGGACAGATACAGCAACGACAGACACTCATGATGTCGGAATCTCTCCGCCACCAAGGGCTTCTCTGTCGGATGAAGTAGGATCCTTCCAATCCATGATCGCCCGTGCATCGGAGTGCTTCCGGCTCACCCCAGAATAGGAGGAGGGCTTCCTGTATAAGCGCCGGGAGGCGGGGAGGAAGACCATTCTGTCGGTACCGCTCATGGACGACGTCTTAGATGAGGAGGTGGCGCTGTTGAAGAACCCCACCTCAGCCTGTAACGCTCACCTGGTATACACGGGGATGTCACTCAGCCTGTTCTGACCTCTTAGGACCTCGAACCCTTCCCTGGAGTCTACTCGACTGGAGACTGGGCCGGAAACACAGGATTGGTAGAGTTTATCCCCCTATTGTCTGTGTGTGCTTGAACCCCTTCTTCTCCGGGGTCCAACCCTTCCCTTTGATCCACAGCTCACCTTGTTTTCGTGGAAAGTGTGCTCTCCGTCCTGCTTTCAGCGCAGGGGCATGTTGATTGATGTGGGCTCGTTGCCTAGTTACTTCACTGGCAAGAGTACGACAGGTAAGTATAATGAATCTTTTGAACAGTTCTCTAACTTCGTTCCTTTCCTTCATTTGATGATTGCCGGCGTCCGGGGATGGCGAGGTGCTGCTGAGATGAGTGGCGCTGAAGGTGAGTGAGAGCGCGATGCGCAATGCGACCCTTTCGTATTTGTATTGAACTGAGTTCTTTTTCTGTATCTTTTAGTTGCCGCAACGATTTCAGCGTGGATGCTGGTTATGAAGAAGAAATGCGGTGAGTAAGCACGGTATGCGGCGCCTCTAGATGTTTCCATGCTAACCTGGAGTGTCCTTTCTCTCTTGCAGATGGATGAGAAGTTCCAGAGACAGAGTTCCCCCAGAGCGGATGGGATTCAGGTAAGCGTTTGAAGCTCGTACAGTCTTTAAAAATAAGCAAAGGTTTGCTGAATGCTTACTAATGCCTTTTTTCTGTTCTTTGCCCTTTTCCTTAGGAAGCGGCATGCCGGGATGGGAATGATACTGCCGAAGATGCCGGCTGAACAGAAGGAGCGATGAACGATGGGCAGAAGCGCCGCAAGGTAAGGCTGTTCCTAACGGTGTTCTTGCAGGAGCTGAGCGCAGAAGAAAGATGCAGGCCTACTGGAGACCGATCCGAACACGGCGAGTGTCACGCTGCAGGTGCAGAAAACGCAAAGCATACTTCTCAGCCTGGTCGTGGCTTAAATAGTCTCTGGGTATCCCAGGTGTCTCTAGGCTGAACCACACCCAAAAGATTAGACTGCACATGCAGTTCTGGGAACCGAAATATGTGGGGGCATCCATCTTGTCCCCATCAATGCACTACAAGTCCAATCCCCAATGTTATCCTATGGGAGTGACTGAGTCTGGTGCCACAAGCGCCAAGTCTGACTCCAAGTGGGTCTTTGGAGGGATGGAGAGGCCCTTGAGGGCCATGTAGGTGTTTGTGGCCTAGCTCCAGCCTGACATCTTGGAGGGCTGGGGACATGAGGGGAAGGAATCATGACACAGCCTCGGCGAAGAGGGACCGGCTAGAAAAGAAATACTGGGTGCCGGAATCTGCACCCAAATGTCTTCGGTCACAACCATCGCTAGACTTGGTGGTCTCGGCTGCAGCTAGGAAGAAGTCGTCCAACCAGTCCTCGTCAACCTCTGTCCCCCCCATTCGGCGAGAGGAAGAAATTGGACGCGGTGGGATGGAAGGTCATTTACTGTCAATGCGGCCAACGCCTTCGCGATCCTGGCCAGGTTCGACTGGGAGCTACGGTACAAGATGGCTCTGATCCCGGATTTCCTCCCCGAGGACAAGCGGGTAGAGGCAATGGAGATCCTTCAGGTAGGCAAGGTGGCGTCGGACCACGCCATCACCGTGGCCCTGGACATTGCAGACATGGGGTTCCGCCAGATAGGAAACGGGGTCTGCCTCTGTCGTCATGGCTGGCTGGAGGCAATAGACTTCAGACAAGAGGTCCAGACGAGGCTCCTGGATATGTGGTTCGACAGAGACATTCTCTTCGAAAAGGCCGTCTATGCACCTCTTGAGGCCATCAAGACCGACACAGAGCCGGCCCGTGCCCTGGGCACACTGCAACAGTACCATCTGTCCTTTCGTCCCTCTAGAGGAAAGTCTGGTAGATCTTCGAGTTTCGGCGGTACATCATCCTCTTACCGTCAACCCTCCCGTTCCATGACCCAGGAAGCCTGCAGGGGTCATTCCAAGGCCTTCGGAGGTTGCTGCCATCATTGTCAAGGTTCCCAGGGCGGAGCAACAGCGCCCAAGCAGGACTGAACGGCCATGATGTCAGACCCCCACCCCTGCACCCCGGTGGGAGGCCAGCTGGCAAACTTAATCAGCGTGTGGGAAAACATCTCCACCGATCGATGGGTGCTGGACTCTCTCGCCCACAGACACACTTTGGAGTTCCAGCGAAAGTGTCTGCATATACCACTGATGGCCCGTCAGGAATAACAAATCGCTCAGCTGCTGCTGGAGGTTTGGGCCATTTTAAGAAAAGCGGCGATAGAGCTGGTTCCAAAACGACTCCGGAGTTTACCTAAGATACTTTCTGATAAGAAAGAAGGCTGGTGGCTGGAGGCCCATTCTCGATCTACGATGACTCAACAAGTACATCAAGTCCCAGAAGTTCAGGAAGGTCATGTTGCAGCATATGCTCGACCAACTAGAGGAGGGAGACTTTCTGTCGTTGTTGGATCTGGAAAACGCGTACTTCCACGTCCCCATTCACGTAAAACTTTGCAAGTTCCTGCGCTTTGTCATACAAGGGAAGCATTACCAGTTCAAAGCTCTCCCCTTCGGACTGAAGTCGGCGCCCATAGTCTTTACTAAGTGCTTGGCTCTGTTGGCGGCCCATCTGCGACTTCAGGGAATTCATGTGTACCCATACCTTGACGACTGGCTCATCCAGGCCAAGTCAAAGGACATCGCCGTCGATCACACAGAGAGGACCGTCCGGCTGCTGACGGACCTGGGGTTCTCGGTTTACTATGCAAAATCTTGCTAGACTCCATCGCAGATCGCGCTGTTCCTGGGGTCCAGGCTCAACATGGTATCATGCCTGGCGGCTCCATCGGAGGAGAGGATAGCGACCATTTTGGGCAAGGTGCAACAGCTGTTAGCACTGAAGACCACCACAGTGAGGACCATCAAGTCGCTGCTCGGCATTATGTTGTCATGTATCCATCTGGTTGCGGATGCGACCGCTCCAGGAATTCCTGGACTCCCGTTGGATCCAGGTGTCCGGAAGCTTTAAGGACAGGATCATGCTCGACGAGGAGTTCCGTCGAGCAATAAGGTGGTGGAGCGTGCTCGCCAACATTGCCAGGGGCAGAGACTTCCAGAGCCCTTCATATCAGGAGACGGTCATGTCACGACGGACACTTCCCTGGAGGCATGTGGAGCACACACCGGACGTCTCCACGCCAGAGGCCTGTGGCTGCCGGAGGGGAAGGTGCTACACATCAACATCCTGGAACTACAGGCTGTGTTTTTGGCCCTCAAATAATTTTTCTGTCCATCAAGGACGAGGTGGCGAGGGTCTTCACGGACAATACCACCACAATGTTTTACATCCGGAAGCAGGTGGGCACCAGAACCCGGCGCTCTCCACAGAGGCGCAGGAGTTGTGGCACTGGCCTGTCGCACAGGGGATGTACCTCATTCCTTTCCAGCTGGCGGGATTCAAAAACACGGTTGCCGACTCCCTCCGCAAGGAGCTGCCACAAGTGTTAGCTTCAGCAGTATCAAGTGGACAACCTCTTCCTCAGGCGGGGCATATCCCAGATCGATCTGTTTGCTACGACAACGAACACCAAGTGCTGGAGGTTCGCTAGCAGGTTTCCCCAGCCGGAGAGCATGAGGGACACATACTCCTTCTCTTGGAAAGGCCTGTTCTGTGCGCGTTCCCACGGTTGACGCTTCTACTACGAGTCAACTCAGATGGTGCCAGTGCAGGATGATCCTTGTCGCGCCAGCGTGGCTGAGGCAAATCTGGTAACCGCACCTTCTCAGCATGTCAGCGTCCCCTCCAGTCAAGCTACCAGTGGTTGCAGATCTTCTCGTCATGCAAGGAGGCACAATCCTGCACCACGACCCAGGATGTCTGAACCTGAATGCCTGGCTCCTGCAGCATTAGAGTTCAGTGGTTACGAGCTGCGTGTGGACTGATCGGAGGTCCTCACCAAGGCCAGGGCTCTGCATTGTTACAACACAGATGGAAGCGTTTCGCGACTTGGTGCCGGTTGCAGCAAATGAACCCTCTGAGGGTCACGGCCCCCCAAGTCCTTCCGTACTTGGTATCATTGTCTAAGTCAGGGCTGACACACTCCTCCATCAAGGTGCAGGTGGCGGCTATCTCCCGCCACACCAGGTCTCCGGGACGGTCTTCTCTTTGGAATTCATCAAAGAACTGTTCAAATTGTTCCTGTCGTGGGAGCTCAACGTGGTGCTGACTAGGCTAATGGGGGCTCCATTCGAGCCGATGCATCAAGCGCCGCTCAAGTTCCTGTCTTGGAAGACAGCTTTCCTCGTGGCCATCACCTCTGCCAGGAAGGTAGGTGAGATCCAGGCCCTGTCCTGCAAGCAGCCTTACTTCACTTTGCATGAGATGAGGGTGGTGTTGCGGACGCATCCCTCCTTCATGCCCAAGGTTTTATCAGAATTTTATCTCAACAAGGCCTTGGTATTAGCTGTGTTTGACGTCTTTGTCGCCAGCTAAAAGGACTTTGCACTCGCTGGATGTGGCTCGAGCGCTGAAGTTTTATGTGGCCCACACAAAGAGTTTCCAAAAAAACTTTCAGCTTTTTGTGAACTTTGGCCCTGTGAACCATGGGAAAGCCTTGTCCAAGGCTTGCATCTCCAGGTGGCTCGTGGCTGCATCATTTATTGTCACCGGTTGGCAAACCAACCACTGCCTGGCCATCCGAGAGCCCATTCTACCAGAACGATTGATACGACGATGGCGTTCCTGTCTGGTGTTCCCCTGCTGGATATCTGCAGGGCTGCGATGTGGAGGTCTACGCACACCTTCACAAAATTCTACTGAATCGACAGGGATTCCAGGGAGGAGCCGGCCAAGCAGTGCTAAGCAACCTGTTCGCTTGAAGATGAGCTTGGTGAGGAGGTAAGAGTAATTGCTTCTATTGGGCCTTGCCACCTCCTGTGGTTGTGTATGCACTGCTGTGTATTCTTTATTCATGAGCATGTGAATCCATGCCAGACCCCGTGCTGGAGAAGGAACACGTTACTTACCTGTAACTGTTGTTCACCAGCATGGGTCTGTCATGGATTTACATGCAAACCCTCCCTCCTGCCCCTCTGTGGCTCTTCTTGGTCATACTGCCACTTTACATGCTACCAAATCTGAAGAAAGCTGCCAGAGGAGGGGCTTACGGAGAGGGCAGTCATTGGCTGGGGGCAGTATGACCCAGAGCTCAGTTATTGGTTTATAGGAGAAGACAGTTTATAAACAAAAGTGAAACTGGTTTTTCTTTTACCGAGGATTCCCCGCCTGACAGGGAATATTCATGAGCATGTGGGGTAGGATGGGGAAGAGTGGTTATTAGGACGGGGGTACGGCATCTCGCTCGTCGGTGTCCCACTTCCACTCCCCGAGGACCCCCCATCTAGGTGATCCTCCCACACTGGTCCACCCCCAGGAACTGGATTCAATAGCGATGGCCGTGTCGTGGCCACCTGGATGACAGATCCCTGGGGACTAGAACTAAGGGTGGGACTAGTCAGGGAGACACCACCAGGTTTCTCAAAGTGGACACACATGATTTCACTCGTAACTAATTCATACATACCTATCTACACTAATAGTTTCCGGCACTAATAATTCAAAGACAGTCATTAAAAATGCTTGACTATCTTCCTGTGTAGTTTGAGAACATTGTTGATATTCACTTGCAACAGCTACTACATTTCGGATTGACATTGCTGAATGTGTACTGTGTGGATTTTCATCTACATATATTAAAAGAAATGAAAGGTCCACACATAGCTGCTTGTCTGCTGCGGAGGCTATTTCTTGCATCAGTTGTGTCATTTGAAGAAAAATACACAAAGCTGCATTAGTATAGCATTCAACTCCTGTTTCATTACTAAATCTGCAATGAGAGAATTTCATAGCTGAATAACTCTCCAACTTCGGTAGATTCTGTTGTTTTAAGAGGAATGATTTTATTTGAATGTAGTTTCACTGACTCCTTATGCTTTCTGGCTAAGTGCTTATATCAGGTTCAGGTGATGAGCATACAGTATGTGTAACCTATTATATTCTTCAATTCAAGAAATGTCAGCTGTCACTTTTCTTTCATCAAACTTTATTAAAAATAACCCTTCAATATTTTTCATGTGACAGAGCTACATATGACATTCCTTCTTTAAACACTGTATGAGAAATGTAAATAAGTGCTGCTTCTAAAGCCAAGCCTTGTGATTCATGAATAGTAATTGCATATGCAGAGCACAATGGCAATAGTGCTCTTTTCGCAAAGGTATCATTAAAAAGCATTAAATGTTCTGAGGTCCGAGAAATCAAATGAGTTTCTTCTAGATGTTCAAACTTTACTTCTACATGTTCAATATTTGTACTGTGGGGAAAAGTGTGAAATGCAATCATTCTTCACATCGCTCCATTGGTTAGACCAATTCCTGCATTCAAGTACCTCTTTAACACTACTCATGCACTGCTTCTAGACCTGCTGTTTTAGAAATTAATTCTCTAGTTGAACAAATTGAGCTTTGGCTCTCTTATTCAACTCTAATGGCATAACATGACTATCTAAAACATCACACGATTTTATCTCCACAATATTTTGCTTCTCTGACAGTAGCATTGTAGAGATAAATGTCTTACACTCTGCAAGTGTGCACATCTAAGCAACACAAGTAATGTTTCTTTCCAGAAGAGTCAACATGACATCAGACAGAGTGCAATCTGCATGAAACCTGTTAGAAATCAGTCTTCCTTTTAAGACTGCTTTCACATTCTCCCCAATGTAAGGAACTCATGGTAGCAACAGTAAAGACAGACACAAGTGATCACAGTTCAAGGGTGTTTATTAAACTGTATAGATAGGTTGGGAAAACGCCTAATCTAAATCTAAAATGGGAGCAAGCTATGACCATCAAATAATTATAAGGCAGTCCTAGTTGCATCTTGTCAAATGAATGGGCCTATACTAAAAAAAAATCTATTGCCAATCCTTACAGCTAAATACAGAAAGAGTATGGGGATAGTCTTCACACGAAAAGAAAGTGTTCATAAATGATAAAGTTAGGATGTTATAGCCGGGTGTCTCCCTTCTCCATGTTTTGAGCATGGAAAAAGGCGGGACTCCGGAGCACAGCACACTCTCTGGCTTTCCCAGCGCTAGAATACAGTTCCGTTCTCGGATATCGGGATCTTCGGTGGTTAAGTCTCTTTTACACATCTCCCCTCCCCTGTGGGCCTGATGTATCAAAATAATAAAACAAATAGTTCCATTCTATAAACACAGGGCTACAGTCCCTTTCAACGATATCAGGACCTTCAGTGGTTGCCTCTTTCTGCAAAATCCTCTTGCCGCCAAGGACCTGATGTCTTCAAAATCACAAAACAAAAGTTTGTTTTCTGTAGGTACTTGGGTGATGGCTTTCACCCCTGGTTACCCCTCTTCCAAACTCAGACCCTTCTCGATTGTTAGCCTCCCTCTGTCGGGTTCAATACGGCTTTTTACTTCAATGTAACAAAAACAAAAGTTATTTTCTCTATGCACATTGGGTGATGAGTCTTCACCCTGGGATCCCCCTCTTCCGGGCTCAGATCCATCTGCAATTTTAGCCTCCCTCCGTCGGGTTCACTATGGCATTTATTCCACAGATTTCACCTGTTTCATTCGCAAGTCTCAATGTCTTTTTAAACTATCCACTGTGGTCATCCCTCTGTCTGGTTCACTCTCATCAACACAATGTTCATTGCGGCCTCATACTTCACCCCACTCTGCAGGCATCACTTTTTCTTGCCGCTCTCCTAAGGACTTCTGGTATAAGTAGTTTCAACAATAGGGGGATCAGCCAGAGTCTTTCAAGTGAGCACCCACGTGACGCCGGACCCCTCTGCAGCTGGAGTCAAGGATGGTACCACGGTAGCAAGCGTCTCTCCCCATCCTGATTATCAGTGTAGGGGGACTCTGTGGACCATTGACATCTGCTGCAACACACGTTGGCTGTTGTTTGCGGTTTTATGATTCCTTTAACTGAGGCTTTGTGGGTCTGGATCGGAAAGGGCAAGGTCGCTTCCCTCCCTGTCACCCCTTTGGCGTTTGCCGCCTTTCTCCTCCTCTTGGACTGCCGTCCTAGGATAGCCATCTCGTTGTGCGGTCTGCCTTGCTCGCAGTGTACTCTCATGCTCCACCTTTTATCCCTGTGGGGAAGGGAAAGGGCCTGACTTTGGCTGACCCTCATGTTAGGACATGTCAGGTGAACTGCTCTGGTGTCAGTCTGTTGTCTTTCATGGTGTAAGAAAGTGTTTGTGTTGAAAAAGGGGGGTAGAGTTTCTGAGTGTCCTACGTGTTAGGATGGGGAAAAGGTGTTATAAGAAAGGGGATACCGTGTCTCACCCATTGGTGTCCCACTTCCACCCCCCCAGGACCCTCTCATGCAGGTGATCTACCCGCATTAGTCCACCCCCAGGAACTCGATCCATTAGCTATGGCTGTGTTCTGGCCACTTGGATGACAGATCCCCCGGGACTAGTCAGGGAGACACCTTCAGGTTTCTCACATCAAGAACACCTATATGAATCTAATTAAGCATTTCTGCATACTCTAAGTCTGTGGATTGCCTCATATTATGGTAATTTCCTGGATTTCAAAACAATTCCAAAGGTTAAACTGACCAATACTTCCTATAGGTTGTTGATTATCGTTGGATTGCTGCATTTTGAAAACTGGTTGACCTTTCACAGGAGTTAATTGTAACAAGTCTCCAAAAACAGGTGCATGTTTACCTCCACACAAAGCATTGTAGTCACTCTTCAAAACCTCTTGCATTCGCGAGTGAATGAAAGCTAGCATCAAGTTAGACACCATGCTTCCTTCATCTACAAACAAGGTATTTAATTTTCTAAGAACTTTTCCTACTTCTTTTGCTGCAATTGATACGGGTTTTCGATGGTCTAGTTTGTTGTCATGCTCCACTGGTAGCATCAACAGTCGATGTAAAGTAACACCTACTATATTGAATGCTGCTAATCCTGTTGGAGCAGTTACAATACATGACAAAGAGCAATCAGTTACATTTTGGATCATAGCTCTTATTGCATCAATTAAAAAAGATGTACCTGTTCCTGCTTGTCCACTAACAAACAGCAATACAGGTTTGTATTGGACACAAGAACATTCATGCTTGTCATGCTGTAAACCATGTAAGAACCTATCTTTAATTTTATAATAAACTTCTTTTTGCTCTATATTAAGTTTACTATTTCATCATAATTTGCATTTGCAGCTTTAGTTTGTTGCATTGCACTTTCTACTTCTTCCTTGGCAAGCTCAACATCTGTTTGAATAATTGGCTCACCAAGCACATCTTGACATCCTGCTGCAGAATCTTAACTACCCTCAGGAGTCTCTTTTGCCAATTCAGCTGCCAAATGTTCTTCTGGATGTAGTTCTTTCTCCAGTACTCAAAGTACTGCACACATTTTTAGATATGTAATTAAGCCTTTTTTTGTAAAAAATAATAATGATTCTTCAAAAGTTTCAAAACCTCCAAGGAAATCACTCTCTGTATGCCATGGGAACAACTGCAAAAGACAAAAATGAAATAATTCCTTTTTCTCTGCAGTTTGGCAAGACAGTTTCATGTGGTTGATGAGACTTGCCTTCTCATGTCTCACTAGACAACCAGTACATCCATGTACCTTAAACCGTCCTCTGTCACTGTTTACTTCAGTTTTTCGATGCAAGTAGCATTCTTCTACTTCAACAAAAATCCTCCATCTCTACAGATCGATTTGGATAATATGTATCAATCAAGTTGGTTTTCAGAATCTCTGTACTGTCCGGTACTGCTTCAGCTAACTGCTGAAATTCACTCAAAGGCTTCAGCCCCTGATTTCTAGTACTAGCTGGCCCAGGACCTAACCAAAGGACATTAATGCTACATCCATACACAGGGCAAACTAGTAGACGATCTGCAGCTTTGTAGCTACCACAATCTCTATGTGAGAGCATCTTTAGAGCAAAGCGTAGAATATTCTGACTAAGGGCCTCATCAGGAGCCTGGCGGTATCCCAGCAGTATACTGCCAGGATACCACCAGCGCAAATAGCGTTACCGCTACTCGGCCCGCTGCTATTAGCGCTGGATCACCAGTAGCGGTACAGCAGTAAATTCCTATTCCCCATTGGGTCTATTGGACCCAATGGGGTTGGAGGGGTGCTATTACTTCCAGAAGTAATAGCGTTGGCGGTAATAGCACCAAAAATGGCACAAAAGGTTACTGCTACATTTAAGGGCTAAGGCCCAACTCATGATGAGGCCCTAATACTTTTATCTGCTGATAAATCTGCCAATACCTCAGCTGCATTGCTCTTTTCAGCTTTTGTCATGTATTTTGTAACATAAAGAGCAACAGCTGTTGTATCATCAGCCAAATACTGTACATCAGTATTTGCATTCCAAAGCTAAAAAATGACAGGATTGTAATCATTAATGAATTGGCATTACTTCTCTTTCTAAATGATAGGCATTTCTTGGTAATTTACGAGTAACATGGTGTCAGACCCAAACTGAGGAGCATATTTAATCCGCAACAACATATGTATATGTGGAACTCTTTCCTCCAAAAGAAATGTTCCACACTGCCTACTGGACCATTTTATTTATTACATATTAAGTGTAACATGGCTAAAAACCTGTGATGAAAGAACTGCGATACACTTGCAGGGTCCATGGACAATTCTCCTGGTGTCGTGTTCCATGTTTTCTGTGGATTAGTTTCATGAATCCACTCAGCAAGATCATCCCAACCATAATCGGCGCAACTTGGTCACAAATGAAGTTGGAGAACCCAAGTTTCTGATCATGCATCTAACGTCAGAGTATCTCCAATATCAATATTCCTTAGTTCCTCTCATTGTAGCAAGAATATTGGTAAATTTACCCTCTAAAACTTCATTCTTTTTCCTTCACCTTTTGCAGCATCTCACAAATATTTTGCAATCTAGATCCGGTCTGAAGTGTATGAACAACAGCATAACACAAGGTTGAAAATTCACTTTCATACAATAAGTGAATAATATATTCAACATTGGTGCGGAATCGGGAATCTTCAGAATACATTATTGTACAACGATATTATGAAGAAGAGATTGGAACCTTCAGATCATCCAATCTGCTAATAGGAACCAGTAGGAAAAAGCATAGGGAAACAACAAGCCTCCAATGTATTTTCCTAGACACTGATTGGTGCACCTTTCGTTGCTTTCATTTGATAATTATAAACTGTCGCTTATGACCTCACATGAGTGTAGAGGATGAATAGTGTAATGTGTAATGTTCATACAAACTATTCCCTTCTGCAACAGATACACGTTGGAACTGAGCTTTACTGCTTTCGTTTGTTGACTCAACATCAAACATAGATACATCTGGTACAGTCACACATGTATAAATCATTGTGATCCAATAGAAACACCGAAGTGTTTTTCACCTTTCCAATATCTAGAAGCTGTTGCCAAATGTTCTTATCTTTAGTGGCACCACCATTTACTAAAACGAACGCAGAATCTGCAATATCAAACTTCACTCCAGGTAAATACACAACTTTGCCTCTCACACCTTGCACTAATGATTTCTTCGGCAGATTTGACATCTTTGTTTGCAATCTAATAATAACTTGGAAACGATGAACAGTTTGCAATGCAATAATTTCAAACATGTTCAATTTTTGAAGCACAACAGGGATATCGGGCACTACCATGTCATTCAAGACACTTTTTGGTGGAATACTTGTTTGATTATAAAACACAACACAGTGTCTACAAACATAAAGTGCCTCACTTTTGTCAAAACGTTCCTCTACAAACAAATACAGATGACGTTATTTCCAAACATCTTCTAGACTGTGTTTAATTTTCCCCTCAATGTACACTAGATGCACTTCAGACTTATAAAAGTGTGAAAGTGCATCAACAAGATACACAAACAATGTCAGGTCTTTCAGTGGAAGACAAATCAAACATTGCAATACTTTTTTTTATACTGTTTAAAAATCAGATCCTTTGAAAGCATAGGATCAACATTTCCCCTTCGTGTAAGTGTTTCATCTATGTAAACATACTTTGAAATGCAGGACAGAAACTAAACGTTCTAAAGTTCCAGTCAGAAATATTTGATTTAAAAGTGCAAGAGACATACTTGGTGTTTTGCACTGATATACTTTAACTACAAGGTATCTCATTTTAGTATGATGTGCAGCCAGCATCCATATGTGGTGAAACTGACTCTTACATCTACTTTTATCAGGACAAGCTAGAGAGTGATCCAGAAGTCATGTTTTTTCACAAACTTCACAGTCACCTATTCTTTGTAGCATCTTCATCTGTCTTTGAACATTATTATTTTTGTGCAAAACTTGCAAATATCTCTTTAAGGCAAGAAAATGTATTGATATTGCACAAAAAACTGCACATCCAGTTGCTTCTTGGGTTTTATTCTAGACTGACCTAAACGTTCCATTTCTGTATTTTCGGACCTTGGGATTTCTTCTTCTTGGACTTCAGAGCTACGTTCATTATCATCAATAGTAAGGGGCACATTGTTTCCTTGAATACAACTCTCTTCATTAAAAAATCTTTCTGTATGAGAAGTGTGTTTCCACTCTCCACCAAACACATCGTAAAAGTTGCCATGTCTAAGTACATGAACTGTTTCTCTATTTCTATGGAATGGTGTAATCATCTTAAGTATTTTCTTAAGTTTATTCAATACGAAAATGAACATTTTTCTTTTCATATGAAAAACTTTTTTAATTATTACTTCTACTTTTTTCTTTTGCAAAAAATGCTTTACAACATATCTAGATTTTGGTTTCGCGCTTCTCCAAAGATCTGTAAAAACTCGAGAATGCTGCACTTTCTGATGTATATCGTTATTCCTCTGTTTCAAATTGATAGCACATTTGCTATATTTCCCTCTAAAAATCTTTGTTTTTTTACCAGCTGCTAACAGATTTCATAAATCTTTTCTTTTATTACTTTCACTAAAAACATCCTGGGTTCCATTAATTTGTTTGGTTGGCACATCTCCTATTTGAAATTGCAGATTTTCAAAAGTATTATCGATAACTGGTATTGTATTATCTACAGTATTTGTATCAACAGATAAAAGAACACTACTTTTAGAAATATTATATTTTAAATCGTTACTTCCCTGCACACCATTCTTCCTTGTGTCACGTTGTTGTTGCTTGCTTGATATCATCTTAGCAAAAAGCTGTAAAGGAGAAATTTGGGACGGTGAAGGTCGGTGATTGTGTAATATATAATATGAATTGATGTTTATATAAAATGTATTCAGTATATTTAGGTTTGTGTTTAGTACAGTTTATAGGTACTAGTTGGAAACTAGGATTTTCCATATTTTATTTAAGTGTTTTCTGAAGAGGGTTCAAGCAGTAGTACATGTTATACTATGGGTTATGAGTGAAGAAAATACATTTCCCATATCAAATGTCCTTGCTTCATTTTCTATAGGTATGACCTGACAAATACCATAGTTAGTGCATATATTTTACTTCATATGTGCATTCCTTATCATGAATTCTAAGGCTGGAAAACAAATAGTCACTAGGATCTGTAGAATTAGCTCCGGTTTCATTCAGGCTTCGTCTCATGAAAATGTACTGTACCATCCACAAATGCATCACAAACTGAGAAGCTCATTTACCATCCATTCATACTCTACTTTGCTCATCTTAGTTACATTACATGCAATCCTTCACACACTTTCTCCAATCATATAAGGCTAATCTATATGACAAAAGGCATTCCTTCACCAGAAATTTAAAGGAAGGGCACATTCTACATTCATTCATCTCTAAAAACTGAACATGCAAAGTGGGCAACTTAGTCCTGAGCAATATAAACATGGCATACATTAGCATCACTTGTTCATTCAAATACATAAAGGTGTTTCAAGATAATCTGTTACATATCTTTGGTTTGTTGTAGCAACCTGCCATTCATTAATATCTGGTGTGTCTTCAATTCATGAGGAAGGTGATGAGGGGGGAGAGCTGGAAGGTAATGCACTGCCACTCAGTTGCTCCACCCAGCTCCAGATTTCACAGCTTACAAGTCTCTACTTAAGGAGTGTAGATCAGCTCCAGGTAGACTGTATGAGTAGGCTGCTGGTCACATGACAGACCCTTCCACTCTCTTGATCCGCCCGCCCACTATTTAATCAGTCCTTCTTAGGCATCCTCATCAAAGCCGGTAAGATAGCTCAGCGGGTTGAGCGCTCGCTACTGCGATCTGAGCGTGATCTGCAGGTCGCCGCTTCGAATCCCGGCAAGGCCAACTCAGCCTTTCATCCTTCCGAGGTCGATAATGAGTACCAATTTCGGTTGGGTGATATTGTATGTAAATTTGTGCTCTGTAAAGCGCTTTAGATTAATGCGCTATATAAATGACACATCACTATCATTATCAAAGGACGTGCAAAGACAAGGGCTTTGCCTGTTTGTACCTGTTCAGGCCTGATAGGGCCAATGGCCTGACCCGCTATCCTGCATTTCACTTACAAACTAATTGCTACTACTGCTACTCAACAAAAGACATCCCCGTGTGGGTCCTCCCTTCACTTGCCTTCCCCACTCTCACTAGGATTTGAATGGCCAAGTTCCCTGGGCAGCCCCAGAAAGCTACCCTAGCAAATCTCATCAATATCGACCTTGCCCAATGCCAGTAAATATTTCCTTAGTAATACCTGGAATACTGTAGCCATAACTTCAGAGTACAATTCCCAAACTACTTCTCAAAAGAAGAAATGTTCACTGTAAACTTACCAATTCAAATGACCTTTCCTTGTAAGATGGCAGAATCCTTGAATTACCACAAATAAAGAAAACATTTGCCAACAATCTAACCAAGTTAGCATTGATCAGCTGCTTTCCGTCATATAACTTGTCATATTTAAAGACACATTCAAACACGAGTTACTAATATGGACGCCTAGGGAAGAGCTTGATATCCAACTTCAAAGCACAAACACAGCTGCAGTATTTTTCAAGGATAGAGGTACTATGCACCCCTATTCATTTTACAACTCCCTATGTTTGTGCATTGTGTAACAACATATGTGATTACGTAGCATGAAACCCAAATAGGTTCCAGCCCTTCCAAAGTACACCATTTCCAAGCAAATTGTGAAACTGCCAAATATGGTTGCTGATTATTATTTATAAATTGCTTCCAATATTTTGTTTAGTCTACCACACAGGTTAGACTTCTGCATGGATTGGTGCAGAACATTATAGTACCCATAATGTTCTACATACAGGGATAGAATATGTATCTGTGGGTAACAACCCAGCACACAGGGTCGTTTTAGGATAGCCGCGGACAAACATCCCCAGTCGTTTCTACTCCTTGACACGATCATGAATACACCAATGACGCCCCACTTTGTGTAGCCGCGGGTATTGGATTGTGGTTTTTCTAGAAATTGAGTATAGAATATGAATGACAAAAGAAACAGTAATGATACAATGGTAGTTAAAAAGAGTCATGTCAAGTACATGATAATAAAGAGAGCACGCCAAATGTGCTAAAATACTACTGTGTACTCCAAAACAGTCCTTTTAACAATTACTTATCACGTATAAATATACAATAAAATAATATCCGTCACATATAAATAAACAAATACAATGAAATAATGTCCCAAAACATTTTCTAAAATCACTCATCATACAGCTAGAGTTCATTGACTTTTTTTCTAGCCGCAATTTCAATATGAAACTTTGGGTGGGTGAGTCACATAGATCTTTATACATATATACGGAATGGATAATTCTTAGAAAGGACTTTTTCGGGTACAAACGGCATGATATTTTTGCACATTTAGGCTTATAGCCGTGAGTATAGACCAACGACCCTGCAGCTACGACCCGCCCAAGTCGCTGCGGCTGTTAATCGCGCCTCTGAAGTTCAACACCACATTCGGCAACACAGTAGCCACTGTTATTCATCTAGGTTTAAAAATAATATCCTTCCTATCTGTAAAAAAAAGAACACATAATTAGTTAAAGAACACACACACACTTTAAGAAACACAATTTAATACACAGGTTTTTATGAACGTCATATCTTTTATCAGGGGTCGAAATTGAGATTCAGTAAGAAGCAGCAAAAGGCAGCTCCTCTGTATCTGGCATGACCCAGTGACCAGGAGCCACCACTGGGGATAAAGTAGCTAAGTCATAGCGTTCCGCAGGTCTAACTTTCATAGAAGGTGTAAATGTATCTTCTTGTGCATTATGTATGCTTCCTTATGCTTTAAAATGTTGTTCAAATGTGATCTCCTGCTCTTTTATAGAAAATCCCAAATGCACAGATCTGCATTCACATAGATGTGTTTCTTAGGCATCAGTTGGCCATCAGTGCCAAAACTAGCTCCCGGTAGCTGTTGGTGTCAAGTTAACCAGACTCTTCTAGGCTACATGCAGGAGCTAATTGCTCCCAGCTCCCCTCAATTTCGAACCCTGTTGTATGCAGTGCATCACATGCACTATATAAGATACATTTGTGCATATAACACTGTTGTTCTCTTTCCATATATTAATCATTGAGTCATTGGGAAAATAAATCCAACTTGGATTTAAAAAAAACATACAATAATATAAAAAGTATTAAAACTGTCACTAAAATAAATGAACAGCAATGTATAAACTGGGTAAGAATAAACAGGACAATTATACCAGGTCATTGCAATAGAACAGATGAGGGAGGGTAAGTAAATGTGGGCAGCAAAAGTATATAGGTTGGGATAAGTAAACTTGGAGACTGAGCTGCTGTGAGTGGCGTCAGCTTTACCTCGATAAAAAAACAAGGTACACAAAAAACATTTGCTGACAGTTGACAATAATACTGGGTGAAGGACCAACACAGCAAAAAAGAGATCAAGAAACTGATGTACCATGTCCACTGTATATTTTAAAATAATAAAATGCAATAAGCGATGACCTTCGGCTGTACCCACTGTGTATTATACAACACTAACCAGCCACTAGCTATGGCTTTCGACCGTGCCCACTGTATATTATATACACTAACTAGCCATGGTCTTCAACACAATACTAGCCAGCTTTCAACGTTGCCCACTGTATATTTTAAAACAGTGATGGGCTCCTAGGCATGGCTTTTAACCATGGAGATTGGTATTTTGAACACTGACCACCAGCTATGGCCTTTGGTGCTGGCCAGTGACCCCAGTCTTTGTCATGGCAAGTCCACGGCTAAATTGTTATTAAGGTAATCAAAGTTTTCATGAGCTAACTTATAAATGATGTTATGTCTGATTCCATTATTGATGCAATCAGTTATACGGAGTGCAATTAGTGTTGTCACCAGTGATGGCATCAGTGATGTGATTTGTAATGTCAACATTGTTCTCACGCAACATGTAATTAGTGATGTCATCAGTGATGTGATCTGTGATGTCATCATTGTGGTCATCGTCAGCGCAACACGGGGCGCAAAGTTAAGGCAGCTTTAGCTGAATTTCTAACGCCATTTGCTTATGACAAGTTCAATATAGTTTACTCTTTCTGTCCTTTTCCTTCCGACATCAACCAATTAATCGATGCAGTGGAAAAGACAGCACCATTGGACGAATTCAAGATTCGACTGACCTTTTCGAACTTGGAAGGCCCACCGGGCCTAGGCCCTTGCAATAGGGAGAGTGGGGGTGGTCATTGTACAATGCATTTTCCCACCCTTTCCCGCCCGGCTGCCTTTCCCAAACATGGATAGAACACCATTGAAATTCTGCCCCACGTGTATTAAAACATTTTTGTGGATCAACTAAAACAGTGTGCAACCTTTGTCTGAACCGCGACCACGACGAGGGGCATTGTCGAGTCTGCAAGCTCTTCAAACCCAAGACTCTTAAAGACTGTAGAACCAAGCGCTGGGCCCATCACGCAATGCAGGCAGAGGCTGCCATTGACGTGGAGGGAGCTTCCAGCAACTTCAGCATTGCTGTCTTTTCGGACGGCAAGGGCTACGAGGAACAGCCACGTTCCTAAGTGCAAGCCCCCGACCCCAAGAGACAAGCCGGGTGCAAGAGCACTTCCACTAAACACACATCCCGGGGCGATGAGTCAGCGCCGTTGACCAAACACCCAGATACGGTGTCAAGGGGGAGGCCTGCAGATTCCCTGTCCTCTGGGCACTCGTGGTCCTGATCGCCCCACGACAGGCCCCGGAAACCGAAGCGAAGGACGCCGCCCATAAAACAACATCGACTGAACGCTGAACATTGGCAGACGAGGCGGAGGTCCATCCACCTACCGAGAGTCGACACCCTTCGTCGAAATCGGCGGTAATGTCAAAAAACACTAGGTTGTCACACCTGGTTAAACATGTCCCGGAGAGCCTGCTAAAGGCTACTCATTCCAAAAAGCATAAAGAAAAATCTAAAGACAAGTCTCATTAGGGCAAGTCTAGGTATAAGACTATACCTGCCCCACAAAAGGAGGGTTCTTTGGCTGAAGCCTTACAGAATAAGGGTCTATCCACACCTACACCCTAGTACAAGTCCCTACCCCCAGTACCCTGTGGTCATCCCCATTTCAGCCCTTTGGACTGCGGAGGACATAGATAGGGTAATGTCAAGAATTCCCTTTTTTGCCAATTGTTTTGGAAAAAACCCTCAGGCTTTCGAAAACTTTCAGGTTACACTCCTACTACCCAGGCTTCCAGCTCACAGCCCTTGGCTTCCAGCTCTCAGCCCCTGGCCTCAAGCCAGCCCGCAGCAAAAAGGTCTTGTGCAGTAGGTGATCTTTATGACGTTAATACAGACACTGAAGGGGATAATGAGGACTACCAGCAATCTGACCATTACTATGATGGTGATGATGATGAAGAGGCAGAGGTGTATACCCTGGCCTCACCAATTCAACAAGACTCCCCAGTGCCTGATTCTCCGGTATATAATCCGCCCCTCCACAATGACATATTAATCAAAGCAGCTGAGCATCCAGACACAGAAGACTCAGCAGGACAAGGACTTTGTGGAGGATATTTTGGGAGACAAGAAGGCTGCCACCCAATTCATCCCAATTTAAAAATCTGTCCAGAGAAGAATCCAACCTTCGCTGGTGACACCAAATCAAGCACAGGCAGTAAACTCGCAGGTAGAGAAACCATTTTTCGCCCAGCGCCGTCTGACCCGCTCTATGTCAGGGGCCAACTTAAGCCAGATTTGCTTGTGGTCACAACTACCCGCTAGCCTCTGCTGAGGCTCCCCCAGACAAGGAGAGCAAAAAGATCTATACCATGGGAAGGAAGGTAGCGACTTTGGCAGCTTTTCAAGCTAGAATCGCCAACAACTCTACACTGTTGGCAAGCTATGACTGCCATAAATGGGATGAAATAACTACCCTTATAGATTCTGCTCCTGAGCCTTTAAAGTCCCAACTTGCATTAGTACCAGCTGAAGGTAAAGCTACTTCCAGCTGCATTCTCAAGAATAACCTCGATGCTGCAGGCTGAATAATCGCTGAAGGAACCATAATCAAACCCCACGCTTGGCTTCGCCAGTCTGGCTTTATGTTTGAGACCCAGGTGACGTTACTTAACATGCCAGTGGAACCAACAGTCTTATTCGGCAAAGCAGTAGAAGACGCCCTTAAGTTCACCAAGGAGGAATACGACACCCTCAAGTCCCTCGGCCAACTAACTAATAAACCATCTGGCCAAAGAGGTGGGAACAATTTTTGCCGCATTCATGGCCAAAATTCCCAAAGATGCTCCGGTTACAGACAAGGTCAACATTCTTCCTGGAATAACAACCAAGGTCAGGCGTCGCAAGGTTACCAGAGAGGCCAGCGCAGATCCCTCGGCCAGGGAAGGTCCTCCAAGTCTACAGGTGAAGGAACACCTCCCAAGCAATGACAGTCCGCTACAGAGCCCCCCCCATGCCGGATGGGGGACGGATTTCAGACTTCACCCACACATGGGAGGGAATAACCACGGACAAGTGCGTGCTATCGACAGTAGCAAGAGGTTATTGTGTGGAGCTCCTCCAAAAACCATTGAACCATCCCCCGTGCCAAAGGAAGACAACTAAGGATGAACAGCTCATCCTTCTCGAAGAAGTCAATGCGTTGCATCTCAAGGACGCCATAGAGATTGTGCCATCCGAGGTAAACAAGGGTATTTATTCAACCTACTTCCTTGTGCCAAAGAAAGATCTAATTATGCGCCCAGTGTTAGACTTACGCCCTGCAAACACTTATGTAAAGCCACAAAAATTCTGCATGACAGTGCTACAAGAGGAAATCGCGCGTCTAAAACAGGGAGATTACATGGCAACACTGGATATGAAGGATGCCTATTTTCATATTTCAATGTTCCCAGGGCACAGAAAACTCTTGCGCCTCAAAATAGCAAGCCAGCACTACCAATTCAAGGTGCTACCCTTCGGTATAGTTTCGGCTCCAAAGGTATTAACCAAGGTACTGGCGGTGGTGGCCCGCAACTGCGCAGGGAGGCAATCGCAGTGTACCCCTACCTGGACTACTGGCTGATCACAGGGGAATCACCCCATCTTTGCAGACAAAACACGCAAAGAGCCCTAAACCTACTCTTCCAATTGGGTTTCTCAATAAACGAGAAAAAGTCAAGTCTTGTATCAAACACAACAAAACAGTTCCTAGGAGCTGTCTTGGACACAAAAGCAGGCTTGGCCTTTCCATTCATGGAAAGAGTTCAAAACCTGCTTCGGCAAGTACCCCAGTATCAAGCCGGTCGCCAGATAAGCTTATGCAAAGCAATGTGTTTACTAGGCATGATGGCGTTGTGCATATACCTGGTCCCACAGGCACATCTGTGCATGCTCCCAGTGCAGGAGTGGTTGGAGAAACAGTGGTCTCAGGCAAGCGGTCAGTGGCACGATCTAGTGGTCGTTTTGCCAACACAAGTTCAAAACCTATGCTGGTGGACGAAGGAAAATCTGTTAAAGGGAAAACCCTTCTACGATCCGGAGGGGCAAGCAATCGTTACAACAGACGCATCACTCTCCGGGTGGGGGGCTCATTACCTTCACCACACAGCACATGGTCTGTGGACTCGCATCACGGCACAGAACCACATCAACCTGCTGGAACTACTAGCAGTATTCAAAGCTCTTCAAGAATTTGAAGCACAGCTGATGAACCAGAAGGTTCAGATAACCGACAGCACCACTCCGATGTTCTATATAAACAAACAAGATACAAGGGGGCACACACACTCTCCAAATCTGTCGAAGCTGGCACAGAAAATATGGAGGTGGGCACTCAAACTGGGCGATGTTCCCATCATCCCAACACATTCCAGGGTACTCCACACCCTAGCAGAGATCCCCTACCAGAAAAACACAAGTGGCAACTAGACCCAGGTGTAGTACATCATATCTTCTCCCAGTGGGGTTACCCCTTGCTGGACTTGTTCGCTACAGGAGAAAACAAGCAATGCCCAGACTTTGCATCCAGGTTGCCCCAACCAGGCTTCAAGGGGAATGCCCTATGGATTAACTGGTCAGGGATATGTGCTTTCGCTTCCGCCCCCCCCCCCCGACGCTCTTAATGAGCAAGGTAGTGAACAACATTCACAGGGAACAAATGACGCTCTTTCTAGTAGCTCCCATGTGGGCAAGACAGCCATGGTATCCACATCTGCACAAACTGGCGATCTGCGATCCCATCAAACTCCCTTGTCAGATGAACCTATTGACCCAACACGGGGGGAATGACAGTACACCCTCAACCACACTCGGTGAACCTGGCAGCTTGGCTCCTGAGGACACCTTAATCTGTCACAGCGGTGTATGGATATCCTAAAGGAGGCTCGTAAACCAAACACTAGACGCTGTTATTTCGACAGGTGGAGAAGATTTGTAATCTGGTGCCAGTCTAAACAAAAATAAACCCAGTAGAATGTACTCCATCCCACATTCTTAACTATATACTGCACTTGTTAGACTCTGGGTTAGTATTGAACTTTATAAAGGTCTATCTGGCAGCTTATCAGCGTACACCACCTCTCAGAGTAAGGTATCATGGTGGAATATTCCAGTCATTAAGGCTTTCATGGAAGGAGTAAAAATACTCCACCCTCCAATTTCTAACCCACGGCCAGGCTGGGATCTCAATGTTGTACTCGGTAAGCTCATGGGGCCCCCATTCGAGCCTATGCACAAGTCGAGTCTTAAACACCTGACTTACAAGACTGCCTTCTTAGTGGCTATTACTTCCATAAGAAGAGTTAGTGAATTGCAAGCATTGTCAGTGCACAATCCTTTCTTTTGTCATTCATGAGGACAAATTGGTTTTACGTACTCATCCTAGGTTCTCTGCTAAATTCATTTCCAAATTCCACGTGAACCAAACCATTCAGCTACTGGTCTTTCAGAATCCAGCTAGCTCAGCTGAGGTAAAACTCCACACATTAGATGTAAGGAGGGCTGGCTTTTACTACGTAAACAAGACCAGACCGCTAAGGAATACAGACCCGCTGTTTGTCTCCATAGCACCAGGCAGAGAAGGAAAATGCATTTCCAAAATGCCATCTCCAGATGGATAGTGAGATGCATACAACTGTGCTATTCATTAGCAAACAAAACACTGCCTTTCACACCAAGGGCTCACTCCACTAGAAGCAAAGGACCTAACTTGGCCTTCATCGCAAATGTCCCCTTAGACAGCATTTGCAAAGCAGCTACATGGAGCTCAGTACATACCTTCACGCAGCACTACTGCATTGACACCCATTCCAAAGCAGATACACAGGTGGGACAAGCGGTTCTAAAACATCAGTTTGCTGCTTTTCTTTCTCACAACCCACTACCTTCTCCTAACACTGCTTGATAATCTATACATAGCATGAGATCTAAGCAAATTCCACAAGCCTCAGAAGGGATACATTACTCCCCATAATCGTATTTCTGATGCTTCTTACGTAACCTGAGCGTACAAAATAATCCAATGGGATGTCAAACTACTGTAACGCATCTACACCTCTTCACGCATGATACATCCGCCAATCATAACATGCGCTCCGGCTCCGCGCCCACACGTAACTTTTATACGCATCAATGAAATATCCAATCACATGTTGCGCTGTATACATGTGGCTACGCCCGCGCACATGTAAGACTGTCCAATCTGACGGCGCAACTGTTTGTAGGCACGAATAATCACCACACCCACAAATAATGACTTTGCATTAATCATTGCTTTCTGTACTTGCTAGTGAAACGGTTTCTGAGTTACTGCCAGCACTTTTGGCACTTTACCCCTTAAACTCTTCATCCTTTTACCCAGTTTTCCCAAAATGCAATTTTGCTTTGTCTTGTGATCTGTTTAGTTTGTCTTTTTTTTTCTTTTTTGGAAAAACATTTTTTGTTGTTGCAGCATTGTCTTTTTCGTGTTGTTATTTTTATTTTTTTATATTTTCCTCCCCGGTTGGACATTCCAACATGTCCAACAACAACAGTAGGAGCAGTGAGGATGACGTAATTTGGGTTGACAATCCTTCACCACCAAGGAAGAAGCACACAGGAATGAAAAAAAATGCAGAAAGTTGGCACTTCTTCAAAGTGAAGGAACAATGCTCCAGAGAAGAGGTAGAGTAGGTACTGTGCACCTTCTGCAATAAAACTCTACGCTGTGGGTCTTCAGATGTTCCATCTCAAAGCCTGGGAACATATATTATGATTAACCACCTAGTGCAAATCCATTGGAATGAGGTTGATGATGACTATCGTTAAGCACATGAACATCACAAAAGAAAAATGCATGAGGCCCATTCCTTGCATAGAAGGCGATCAGCACCACCTACATAACCTCCATCCACCAGTGCATCAACAACTGCAACTGCAAATGAAGCCTCTACTTCAGCAGTGGTATCCAGTACACAAACTCCTCTCTTACCGACACCCAATCTAACCATGATGAAAGTCATGTGTACAAAATGCTGCGACTGGATAGTTAAGGAAGATGCCACATTTAGCGAATGGCAGAATTTAATCGCATAACACCAGTTTACCTGCCATTGTTAGTTTTTTTTTTTTAAATGCCAATTTATTTCCCCCCTTTTTTTTCTAAACTTCCACAGAGGTATCATAACCAAGTTAGCATTCATCAATTGCACTGCCTCATAACACTTCCCAAATTCAGAGATGAAAGTCCTGTGTGGACGATGCCTCGAATGGTTAGCCAAGGGAGGTGCCACAGTTAAGGAATGGGAGAGATTCACTCCATGTGAAAAATCATTATAAATACAACAAAGGTCACTAACAACATTTAGTGCAAATCCACTTGGATGATGATAACAATGCAGCTACAAGAAAATACAAAAATAAGCA
Organism: Ambystoma mexicanum; assembly: GCF_040938575.1. Classification (NCBI taxonomy): domain Eukaryota; kingdom Metazoa; phylum Chordata; class Amphibia; order Caudata; family Ambystomatidae; genus Ambystoma; species Ambystoma mexicanum. Next base: position 487,128,672 of record NC_090925.1, read on the forward strand.
CATTACAAAAATGAACTTGCACAACACCAGCAATTGAACTACCTCACAAAACGCTCCTGTAACGCTCACCTGATTCCCACGGAGGCGCAGGTCTGGCTTCGAGTGCTGATGCTTCTTCAATGGTGAAGCGCAGGACTCTGAAGATGGACAGGAAGGGCCTCTCTACTCTGGCTTCTCCGGCTCGCAGGAATATTCCCCTGTGCGTGAAAAGGGAGTATTACCTACTGACTGAGTTATGCTCAAGCCTCCCACTCTCTTCCAACCCTCCACGATACCCTTCCACGATTCCCCATGAAGTCTCACCTTAGGGTCAGGAAGGAAGAGCTCTCCATCCTGCTTCTGATGCAGGGGCGCTTTGAAACCCAGTTGCTACACTGGATTGAGGATTATGGGAGTTCAGGTAAGCTTGACTATTCAGGTAAGGCTCTGTAAAAGTTCTGTTGCAAGTTCAAAAGTCCAAGCTAATAATAATGTTCATTGTCTTTTTCCCCTTAGGGGCCGGGGTTCGGAATGCCGGAGATATGGCGCCGACCCGAAGTGAAACGTGCAGTTCCAGTAAATGACAGGTAAGTTCTGGATGAGCGCTCGGGTAATGTCTTTGCATTCGCTCATTCAATGTCTTTGTCTTTTTTCCCCATACGGGACGGGGTCCGGATGCCTGGAAGCGGCAAGACCCGAAATGAAATGGGAATGACCCAACAGGTAAGATTTAGAAGGAAACTGAGCTTTTCCTATTCCCTTCCTTCTCTCACCTTGTTCTTGTCTTTCTCTCTAGGTTCTGGGAAGTGGCTGTGGATCCGGATGATCACTGCTGAAGATGGTGGCGTCCAGGAAAGGTGAGTGAAATGCAGCACTGCAGCGATCGTAGCGAAATGCTTTTAAAATGATGTCTTCCTTTTCAGGATCGTCGGTGTGATGTCTCTGTGGTGCTGATTTAGTAGGTAAGGTCTTTTGTCTCCCTTTGCAGCTGACCCAGGATACTGACAGGCGTGGCCGAGGTCCAGATGCAGGAGCTGACACGGTGAAGGTCCAGCTGCGAGGAGCAGAACAACGCGAAGCATGAGTTGCTGATCGGGCGTGGTTTAAATAGCTTTGGAAGAAGTTCCAAGTGTGTATCCTTCCTCCGATCAGGTATGTATCCTTCCCCGACCACACCCGGGTGGAAAGTAATCCCACAGGTAAAGTAGTTCCATTCAGGCCTCAAGAGGGCCTGGATGTGGCAGCATGGTCTGCATCAGGTAAGTGCACATTAAAACACATGTCTAGCTTTATGAGCCTGGCGCCTAAAGGCGCCAGGACAGGGGTCCAACATGAGCCTGGCGCCTAAGGCGCCAGGACTGCGTCCAAAGGGCCCCAGCTTGGGCCCGCTGGCACTCCCCTGGGGGAAATGATGCCTGCCTCTGGGGTTGCTGGGTCGGACCTGGCTCCTTGGAGGTAGGCATCATGACAGTACCCCCCCTCAAGGCCCCTCCCAAGGTTCTTCCCTCCGGGGGTTTTGGCTTGTTCGGAAATCTCTGGTGAAACCTTTGCACTAATCGAGGTGCGTGGACATGGTTACTAGGCTCCCACGATCTCTCCTGAGGTCCATATCCCTTCCAGTCAACAAGATAGAAGAGTTTCGACTTTACCACCTTGGAGTCTAAAATGTCTTTAACTTCGAATTCTAATTCCCCTTCAATTTGACCTGGATCTGGAGGCTTGGACAATCGGGTTCCAGGTTGTACGGGCTTCAAAAGTGATGCATGAAGAACTGGATGTATACGCATGTTGGATGGTAGATCCAGTTTAAAGGCCACTGGGTTGATTATAGCCTTGATGGGATAAGGTCCTATGAATCTGGGATTGAAGGTTCGCAGGCCCTTGAGGGATAAGTGTTTAGTTGCTAGCCATACCTGATCTCCTACTTGGTAGGGAGGAGTTTTACTTCGGTGCAAATCTGCGTTTTCTTTATACTTTTTCTTTGCTTGCTGTAAATGAGTTGCAGCTTCTTTGAAGGCTCGTGTTATTGTGGAATGCAGATGATTTACTGCGGGCATTTCCAGGGTCAGAGGTCCATCTAGGTCAGAGGTCCAAGGATGGTGACCATACAAAGTATAAAAGGGGGTTTGTCCGGTTCCAGAATGCACTGAATTGTTGTATGCATATTCTGCCATCCAAAGAATGTCTTTCCAATTTAACTCGGATTGGTGTAACATGCACCGAAGATATTGCTCGAGAGTCTGATTGGTTCTCTCGGTTTGTCCGTCGGTCTGGGGGTGGTGGCTGGTGGATAACCGCACATCTATTTGTGCTAGTTGGCAACACTTCTTCCAAAAATGGGAGATAAATTGACTTCCACGATCCGAGACTAATATGGAAGGGAAACCATGTATGCGAACTACATTCTCCAGGAATTCCTTGGCCAAGGTGGAAGCAGAAGGCAAACCCTTTAAAGGGATAAAGTGGGCCATTTTGGTGAATAGGTCCACAATTACAAGGATTGTGTTGTAACCAGCACAAGGAGGCAGGTCGGTTATAAAGTCCATTGACAGGGTGTGCCATGGTGCCGGTGGAATATCCAAGGGTTGAAGTAGGCCGGCTGGCCTTTTCTTTTGAGCCTTGTTTTGGGCGCAAATTCCGCAAGACAGAACAAAAGACTTTGTCTTTTCTCCAAGAAGGCCACCAGAAGTGACGTTTGACTTTTTCCTCCGTTTTAGCGATACCAGGATGTCCTTCCATTAAAGATTCATGATGATGGGAAATAACAAGTTCTTGCAATTCTTTACTTGGCAGAAACAACCGCTCCTGGAAGTAGGGTAAGTCATCCTTAATGGTGTAATGAGGACCCTTCTGACTCCATTCCAGTAAGGATGAAGAGTCTAGAAGTTGTTTTACTTGCGTTTGGATGTCCTCAATAGTGTGCAATGAAGTTAAGCCTAAGATTCTTTGCTCAGGTATGATGGGCACAGGTTCTAAGCTCGAATTAGGTTCTTCCATGCCAATCCGGGATAAGGCGTCCGCTTTTCCATTCTTGCAGCCAGGGCGATAGGTAATTACAAAATCAAATTCCGCAAAGAATAGAGCCCATCGGAGTTGTCGTGAAGATTGAGCTTTGGCCGTCTTTAAATACTCTAAGTTTCTGTGGTCCGTAATTACGGTAATGGTGTGTCTTGCCCCAAGAAGATAGTGACGCCAAGCCTTGAAAGCAGATTTGATGGCCAGTAACTCTTTATCGGTAATTGCATAGTTGATTTCAGGAGGAGAACATTTTCTGGACCAAAAGGCCACTGGGTGTAGTTGGTTAGTTTTTGGGTCTCTTTGCGACAGGACAGCTCCCATGGGCGAACTGGATGCATCGGTTTCCACTATGTACGGGAGATCTGGGTGCGGGTGTTTCAGTACAGGTGCAGAGGTGAATTTGGTTTTCAGGTCCTGGAAGGCTTGTTCGGCTACAAAAGTCCATTCGAAGCGTTTGTTTTTCTTTAGGAGAGTGGTGATGGGTTGGACTGTTCGGGAAAATTCCGGGATGAATCTTCGATAGAAATTGGCAAAGCCGAGCATGCTCTGAACTCCCTTCACCGAGCTAGGAGATGGCCATTTGAGGATGGCGTCCACCTTTCGCGAGTCCATTCGGACTCCTTGAAGTGCCAGGATGAATCCGAGAAACTCAACTTCTGTGGTATGAAAAACGCTTTTTTCGAGTTTTGCAAATAGTCTGTGCTGGCGCAATTTCTCAAGTACTGCCCTAACATGTTTTCTGTGATCAGATCCTGAAGAAGAGTACACCAGGATGTCGTCAATGTAAACAATGACACAGACATCGATAAGTTCCCGAAGAACATCATTCATAAAGTACTGGAAGGCGGCAGGTGCATTGCACAACCCGAAGGGCATCACCTGATACTCGAAGAGCCCAAATTTGGTGCGGAATGCAGTCTTTCATTCGTCGCCTTCTTTTATGCGCACCAGGTGATAAGCTCCTCGGAGATCTAACTTGGTGTACACACAAGCGTCTTTCACCTGGTCGATAAGCTCAGGGATCAAGGGCAGAGGATAACGATTCTTAATCGTTATTTGATTTAGGGCGCGATAGTCTATACACGTTCTAAGGTCGCCTTCTTTTTTCGGCACGAAGAACAGAGCTGAAGAGACAGGAGACTTGGACGGGCGAATAAAACCATTGGCTAGGTACTGATCTAAATACTGCCGCAAATGCAGGTTCTCAGTTTCCGTAAGAGCATAAATCCTACTACAAAGTAGTTGAGCATTGGGTACCAGATCGATTTGGCAATCATAAGACCGATGGGGAGGTAACGTGTTAGCCTGTTCTTTCTGAAAAACGTCTTGGAATTCTTGGTATTCTGACGGTAGCTGTACAGGGGTGGAAGTTGCTGAGGCTAGACCCATAGCTGGATTTCTTGAATAACAAGTTGGTTCACAATCAGGAAAACGTATCTTCTTTGCTCGCCAGTCAATTCTGGGATTATGTGTTTCTAAGCAAGGAATTCCAAGAATTACTTGAAATTGTGGGGCCTTGATCACATCAAACACGATTGCTTCCCTATGTCCATCCTGATCCATCAGAGTCACTTCAACAGTGGAATGCGTTACTGGCCCTGAGGCTATTTCAGTTCCATCTACTGTAGTAATGACATCTTGGGTTACTTTCGGGCGGAGAGGAAGCTTGATCCTGGAAGCCAATTCACGGTCTATGTAATTTCCAATAGCTCCACTGTCGATGTATGCTTTTATAGCATGCAACTGCTGAGGCTGTTTTGGGTTCACGAGCACCATTGGCATGACAAAATGCGAGGTCAAAGAGTTAGTTTTCAAGCTCGGCAAGCGGACCCCTATGCTTGTCGGGCTAGGTCGTTTCCCGAATCAGGTGTCAATAATTCGTTATCAGTAGCTCCAACCATCTTCTTAAGTGGTTTAACTGGACAATTTCGAAGAAAGTGACCGGAAGTCCCGCAATACAGACAAAGTTGCATTTGCTGCCTTCTCTCTCGTTCTTTCTGCGTTAATGGTCCTTTAACGCCACCGATTTGCATAGGTTCAGATACGTCGGTACTCTTGGAGTTAGCGTGGGTTTTGATCGGTACTCGGTTTTCATATTTCAACCGATCTGCTTTTCTATTTTGAAGTCTGTGATCAAGTTGAACCACCAAGTCTATGTAGTCTGCACAGACCTGGGGTGGGTTTACTATCTGAGCTAGAACATCCTTTAGCTCTCTGCGCAGGCCTCGATGAAACAATGTGATCCTTTTGTTTTCTGGCCATCCAGTTTCCACAACCAGTCTGTTAAAGGTGACAATGTGGGACAGAAGATCCTGATTACCTTGTCGTAAGGATAGCAGTTCGTTATCAAGGGCCTGTCCTTGAGAGTGTCGAGCAAACAATCTTTCCATGCTGGCCTGGAAGCCCTGAAAATCCTGGAGAATGGGATCATCCTGATTTACCAATGGAATAGACCAATAGGCAGCACTGCCACTGAGGTAAGATAGTATAAAGGCTACCTTGGTCTGATCGTTAGGGAGGGCTCCGGGTCTGCACAGAAAGTGTAAACGACCTTGGTTCATAAAGACGGCATATTTCTTGGGATCCCCCGCAAAACGTTCAGGCGGGGCCAAAGGCATGTGTCCAGGTAAATTAATTTGTACTGGGTTACTCAAACCCATTAATGTGGAAATGTCTCCGGAATTAGGTAAAGGAGTGTGCCCTGCGTGGGCCTGTAATAACCTTTTGGCTAGGTCATCTGTTCTTTCCTTGGATAAGATCAGTTCTCTTTTGAGAGCGTTAGTCTCCTGGCGGGCTGAGTGCACCTCTGCTCGTAATTCCCCCAAAAGCTGGGCCAGCTGGTCAGTCTCGGAAGTCTCCATAGCGCCCGGGTGGGAAATTGTGGGTAGGCTTTGCGTTCTGTAACGCTCACCTGATTCCCACGGAGGCGCAGGTCTGGCTTCGAGTGCTGATGCTTCTTCAATGATGAAGCGCAGGACTCTGAAGATGGACAGGAAGGGCCCCTCTACTCTGGCTTCTCCGGCTCGCAGGAATATTCCCCTGTGCGTGAAAAGGGAGTATTACCTACTGACTGAGTTATGTTCAAGCCTCCCGCTCTCTTCCAACCCTCCACGATACCCTTCCACGATTCCCCGTGAAGTCTCACCTTAGGGTCAGGAAGGAAGAGCTCTCCATCCTGCTTCTGATGCAGGGGCGCGTTGAAACCCAGTTACTTCACTGGATTGAGGATTATGGGAGTTCAGGTAAGCTTGACTATTCAGGTAAGGCTCTGTAAAAGTTCTGTTGCAAGTTCAAAAGTCCAAGCTTAATAATAATGTTCATTGTCTTTTTCCCCTTAGGGGCCGGGGTTCGGAATGCCGGAGATATGGCGCCGTCCCGAAGTGAAACGTGCAGTTCCAGTAAATGACAGGTAAGTTCTGGATGAGCGCTCGGGAAATGTCTTTGCATTCGCTCATTCAATGTCTTTGTCTTTTTTCCCCATAGGGGCCGGATGCCTGGAAGCGGCAAGACCCGAAATGAAATGGGAATGACCCAACAGGTAAGACTTAGAAGGAAACTGAGCTTTTCCTATTCCCTTCCTTCTCTCACCTTGTTCTTGTCTTTCTCTCTAGGTTCTGGGAAGTGGCTGTGGATCCGGATGATCGCTGCTGAAGATGGTGGCGTCCAGGAAAGGTGAGTGAAATGCAGCGCTGCAGCGATCGTAGCGAAATGCTTTTAAAATGATGTCTTCCCTTTCAGGATAGTCGGTGTGATGTCTCTGTGGTGCTGATTTAGCAGGTAAGGTCTTTTGTCTCCCTTTGCAGGTGACCCAGGATACTGACAGGCGTGGCTGAGGTCCAGATGCAGGAGCTGACGCGGTGAGCGTCCAGCTGCGAGGAGCAGAACAACGCGAAGCGTGAGTTGCTGATCGGGTGTGGTTTAAATAGCTTTGGAAGAAGTTCCAAGTGTGTATCCTTCCTCCGATCAGGTATGTATCCTTTCCCGACCACACCCTGGTGGAAAGTAATCCCACAGGTAAAGTAGTTCCATTCAGGCCTCAGGAGGGCCTGGATGTGGCAGCATGGTCTGCATCAGGTAAGTGCACATTAAAACACTTGAACACATGTCTAGCTTTATGAGCCTGGCGCCTAAGGCGCCAGGACAGGAGTCCAACATGAACCTGGCGCCTAAGGCGCCAGGACTGCGTCCAAAGGGCCCCAGCTTGGGCCCGCTGGCACTCCCCTGGGGGAAATGATGCCTGCCTCTGGGGTTGCTGGGTCGGACCTGGCTCCTTGGAGGTAGGCATCATGACAGCTCCAAACTCCTACAAGTACTGCATACCTCAAAATACATTAAAAGTACAAGAACAGCCAATGAAGAAAATAACAATGAACACCATCTGATAGCAATGGGCACTACAACTAACACACGCAACACTGCTAATAAACCTTCAAATGTGTAAATAAAGATTAACACTTACGTTCACATCAGCCACACTCCTGCCATGTGCACAGTCAGAGTTCAGGAATCAAAAGGACAGAACTGCAGAAAATTGTGTCTTTTATACTTTCCAAAACAAATACCTAAAAAGAGTACTATATACCAATAAAACTAAGATGGCTGACAAATTTTCAGAACAACCTATCACTAAACCCTACACAAATGCATAAGTAACAACAACCAATAACAATGAAACTGACACAAACCTATTTTCACCCCACCTATTATCTTTTATAGCCACGGCTATTCAACGCGGCTACAGATCTTGATGTGTATCCGCGGCTAGATGCACATTTTTCTGCAAATCTCACATCAAACTAAATTGACCTTCAAATCAAATAAGTGAACAACAAGTGCATAAAATAACCCACACAAATACAATTCTGTACTGTATCATCCACAGGAACATATGATAATTCCACAAAAGAATTACATTTATAGATGCAACTTTAAATATATCCACGGTTCCAGCTGCAAAAAATGAAATGCAGAATAGTATTGACGCACCTACGCACATGCTTTTTATAGATGCAGCTATACAAGAGCCCTCCTAGACATTTGCTGATAAATAAACAGTACAAACAATACAATAAAACTGCAGAGATTTGCAAAAACTAAAAATTCAAAATTGCATTGCCACTCCACCAAACTCCAACAACTGTCCCCAACATGCTTATCAGCCCCCTCACTCCTCGTAGTCCTCCTCCACTCTCCTAGTCTCTTACAATCCCCAAAAACACTCAATGCATATAAGATGCCGCCTCACCTTAAATACCTTAAATTGTGGATAGCCGCAGCTACCACACGTCCACAAACACACAACTTGCTCAAATATAGCCGGGGCTGCAATGGGGGTGCGGTGAGGATCTACCCACAAATATCAATGCTGCACGCTGGGTGGCTGTTGGATAGCCACGAATACTAACAGCCCCATCGACCAATTAGAAAGTACTACACACACAAATCATACATACCCTGCTCATACAAACTACTAGAGATTTAAACTAGGAATAATTTTCCTGGAAACAGAGAAATACTGCAGATTCCATGGCTGGTTTAAAAACTGTATGGCTGATTGGAGACAGTTGGTTGTTTTGGTTGTTGACTTTTTGTGAGAAACTAAATATTAACATGGATCTAGGTTTGAGAGATTTTACAATTAAATGGTTTAGATTGTGGGGAATGCGCTGGTTCCAGGTTTTTCCAAAATTGTAAAGTCTGCGAAGTAAAGGGCACCCAGACATCATACTAATTCATTGTGGAGGCAATGATTTGCGGAATGTACGAGGGGGGTGTCCCTTACTTTAATGATAAAACAAGACATTGGAAAATTAATGGAACTATTTCCTCACACCATCTTTATCTTTTACAATCTCACCCAGAGGCAAAAATTGAGATGGACCACCATATTTAATGGCCCAATTGAGAAATCCCAGAGAAATGTTAATAAAGCAGTTTCAGCATCCATGACAGACCACAACCAATTATGGATTGTGAGCAACAACATACAGTTCTACATGGCCAGTTTCTATACACCGAGTACACCTAACCAATGAAGGAAATGCAGTGTTCCTTCATAACATCAAAACAGTACTCCTAATGTGCTAAAGTACTACACTCGGTGTACCCCAAAACAGTTCTTTTAAGGACTACTTATCATATAAAAATGCTTAAATAATAACCAAAAATCATTTTTTATTGTAACCACGGCTACAGTTCATTGACTTTTATCATAACCACGGTTACAAAAAGTCTGTTGAGAAGGGACCGATTTCAAGTTTTATGCTACTATCCAACTTAAATGATCAATACAGAACAACACTACTCGTGTTCATATGAAAACATAGAAAATACTCAACACAAAACTAGATAGGCATACATTGCACACCCACACAACATAACACCATAAGGGAGAATACACAACCTAAAATACATTGTATGGCACATCTAAAACTGGACTACAGTTGCTCCTTTTTATATTAATTTTGTTAAACTATTTTCTTCTATCTTCCTCCAAATGCTCACATGCTCAAACGTCTAAAAACACACATCCAAAATAAAAAATACTCTCTAATACCTACCAGTCACTGACCATGGGCTTCGTCCATGGGCAGTGATTTTTCACCACTACGTCACTATACCTAAACAAAGTACTTTCAAAAAATTATAAAACACTGACACCCCAAACTATATAGCCGCGTATACCGAACTACACATACCCTCTGTTATATGTAGTCCTTTGCATCCCCAGATATAGCTGCAAATATCGGCAAAAAAGATGAAAATGCTTTCCTGCCCCCCTGCACCTCACCAAGTGCCCCCTCGTCTGTGCCAGCTCCCCCCGCCCCATTCCCTAGAAGGCCTCCTCACTCCCCCGCTCTCTCCCTTTTCCCCCATAACATACACTGTTTCTATGACACAGTTTGCAATGAGATGTCGGCTATTCGTGGCTATAGCCGAGGCTACGGAAAGCTTTGCGTTGCAAACGGTCTCTGTACCCCCTCCAACTACATCATTTCACTCAGTGCCCTCTAGCCATCCCCCACCTCTAACCTGACGGCATTTGTATGTTTTTTGACCTGCAAATAGCTTTTTACTGCGTTTCATTTTCGTATAACCTCAGCTATAGACGCAAATTTCTCTCACATCGAGAAGAAAACAAGATGGCGGTCATTTCATTTCTGAAAACCATGATCCTGCAATGCCCCATGTGAGATGTAACTATAATTTTTGGAATAGGGGGCACCCCCTTCTCTGTCAAATTTTAAAATAACTACGGCACGGAATAACCCCAAACCATGCATGGATCGCGAGTCAACGCTTCATGCCCAAGTTGTTTCGTACCTGGAACAATGCCGCACTTTGGCATTTTATTCTTTTTTTTTCTTCACACTTAGCTTTTATATTTTTTAAGGAACCTGTGCGAAACTTTGCAGTCTGGGCGAGGCCTGCAGACTTTTAATCACTTTCAAAATTTCAACCAAATCCGATACTCGAGATATATATATATATATATATATATATATATATATATATATATATATATATATATATATATATATATATCCAGGAAAGGAGGAAAAGGGAAGCGCACTCCCGCAGGCCATCCTCCCAGGATAAAAAAGACAAAAAAGACTCACATCAGTAGATACGAGTTTTTAATTGTATAACACAGGGGACAGCAACAAACAGACGGGGACAGGACGCCGTGGGACAAGACCTGCAACACAATGCGTTTCCCGCTACACTGATATATATATATATATATATATATATATGGTTTGTGAATAGGCTTAGACTTAAATGCACCTTTGTAAGCACCTACAAGCAATCAAAAGACAATTACTGGTTAAGTAATATTTGTTATATAATGTATTATTACATTGGTTTAACCCTGTAGTTAGTTACCAGGATCCTATGCCATTGCTCTAACAACTTGTAATACCACTGTGGACTAGTACGTATGGAATTGCCACGCTTTTGTTTTTTATTGCTTGGATAGCATCATTAGAAAAACATAGCAGCCCAGTTTTGCACTAAAGCATGAGATACTTTATGATCATTCTGTATGCACATAATAACTTTATGATCCCCCCTTCCGTCATCTGCTCACTAGGTTGTTGAAACTACAAAATATTTATATATCATAAACCTCTGACTGGGACAAGAAGTGAATTTGTGACTGTGCTAGACTGTTGCCATGGCTGTGCCACACTCTGATGATATTACTATTTCGAATGGATTGTATCCTCCAATGTATTCCACATCTTTGACATGTAATGTCCACAGCTGTGCACTTCGGAAACTTTTTCAGCAGAGGGCGTCCAGCGTCGATGACGTCGGGTCGATGTCCCTCGAAGGTGTCCATCGAGGGTGAAGTCAAAAGGATGTTATAAATGGAACGCACGGTGCCTGTAGCCTCAGTTCCGTTTTTTCCGCGAACGTGCTAACTTCGTGAGACTCAGCGCGCCTCGTGTGTTCATCGTTACAATGTCTTTCTCTTCGACTCCGCGGTCTGCCTTCAAGACCTGCCGGGACTGCAATTCGGAAATGTTGCTCACCGACCCCCACCGCATTTGTTTGTGGTGCCCCGGGCAAGTCGCACGACACTGACGACTGCTCGAAATGCCAGTCGCTGACGGCCAAGGCTTTGCGGGAGCAGAAGGGGAAGCTCCAGGTAGGTAGGGGCTCTAAGCCTGTTAACTCCTGACAATCCAAGTCCAAGGGGGTTTCCACCGACGACTCGAGGGGCGACTCTCCACGTCGGAAGGAGTCCTGCGGATCTCGGTCCTGAGTGGGTCCCGCCACTCATCTTCCTCGTCCCAGGCACTCTAGGAAGCGCTGTCACCGGTCGCCTTCCCCGTCCTCCTCGGAAGATGGTGCTTTGAGGAAAGTTACGTGCCCTACGAAGTCCTCGACTCAGGAGGAATGGGCGGCGTTTAAACAATTCATGTTGGCGATTTTTCAATCGCAGGTCACGGGTCCGGTCGCACCTTGTGATGAACCCGGCCAGGATCGGTCTTGTACCGTGGCTTGCACGCTTTCGGGCTCGGGTGCACGGCACAAGATCCCATACGGACAAGGAATCGAAAAGTCGCAAGAGACGTGTCTCTAGGTCTCGGTCCTCGTCCCCAGCGAGACCGCAGTTACCTACGGAGATCTCGATGCCGGCATCCGACTCTGTCAGCGACGCTTTACCATCATACCAGCCCACAGCGCTGTCGGCATCTGTGTCGACGCCGAAGCCCTCGGTGATCACGACGTCGAAGCCTTCGGCGCTACCGGCGCCTTCCGGGATTTATTTTGCGAAATTTGCCTTTTGAGTACCCGGATATTGTGGATCCTCCAAGGAAGGCTACAGCGAAGTCTGTGAGGCCAGTTTTGGACTCCAGGCCCTCTTCTGTCGCCAGACCAGGGTTTCATCTCCCTCTCGCTGACATTTATGAAGAGGAGGAAAGGTCTGAGTCTGAGGACCCTGGTGAACTTGATGAAGCTCCACTTTTTTCTGGAGACAGTCTTTTGGAGGAGCTGAGGAGAACCTCCATGATGCTAGTGGGTTGGACACTTCCCCAGAAGTGGAATTTGGTAGGCCTGAGCCTGGGGCTCATGCAGAGTCTTTGTACAGGAGGCTCATGGCGAGCGTCTTGGAGTATCTGGGCTGGTTCAGTCCTCATGAAGACTTTGTGCAGGATGATCTGATGGATATCTTAGATCAAGGTCCGTCCTCTGACCCAGTTTTGCCATTTCATCTCACCTTGCAGAAAAGGGTGGCAGCTGCTTGGCAGCACCCGGAATCTCTTCCGGCTGTTAATAAGTCTTTGAGCAAGAAATACTGCCCTTCCGTTAGTGACCCCAGCTATGTATCTACTCACGCCATTCCCGAGAGTTTGGTTGTTCAGGCGGCTAGGGCCACCTCGAGGCAGGCAGCGTTCCCTACCATCCCTGCGCATAAGGACGACAAGTGCTTCTACGGTTGGGCACGGAAGGTATTTTCTGCTGGGAGCATGGCCTTGAAATCGGCCAACTCCATGTGTGCCTTGGCAAGGTTTTCTCACACACTGTTGAATTGTGTTACTTTGGCGGCTGAGCATATTCCCGAGGGGGAAGAAAGGGATGAGTTCCTTGGTCTCGTGCAGGATGGCAAGGATGCCATGTGCCAAATCCCTTCAGTCGGATTTGGATACCGCCAACAGCGTTAGCCGGGCCATGGCTGCAAGCATTGTTTTACGCAGATTTGCATGGTTGTGGAAGTCTGAGTTTGCTCCGGATGTGCAGGCCTGTCTACTGAACATGCCCTTTGATGGCGCACATTTGTTTGGCAGCAAGGCTGACGAGAGCCTTGAGGTTGCAGACCTCAAAAGCTGCGGCGAAATCTGTAAGCGCCGCGGAGCGTCAACCTCCGCCTTTTCGTCGTAGGGGACAGCAGTGGAGGGGAGGTTCTTTTCGTTACTACTCCTCTTTTGGTAGAATGAGAGGGGCCACCAGTCAAAGGGTCCAGCGAAAAAGTACCCGTGGTGGTCGGGGAAATCGAGGTGCTAAAGCCACTCAGGCAGCTGCCTCCTTGCCTTCAGGCACTGCCGCAGCCGCTTCCAAACAGTCATGAGGCCATGTCCCATGTTTCGCCGGTTGGGGGCAGACTGTCTCAGCATCTCGAAGAATGGCGTGCCATTACTTCAGATGCGTGGGTTCTGGATACCATAGCCCACAGCTACTGCCTTCCCTTCCTTCAGCGGCCTCACGACTATCCACCGGGGAAACTCTCTTTGAAGCTTCCGGATCCGCTCCTTGCGCAGGAAATTTTGAGCCTGCTGGAGAAAGGCGCTATAGAACTAGTGCCTGTAGCACAGAGGAACAAGGGATGGTATTACCCTCATTTTTTGATCCCAAAGAAAGACGGGGGATTGAGACCCATCATGGACTTGCATTGGTTGAACAAACTTCTCAGGAAGGACAAGTTCAAGATGGTCACTCTTTCTCAAGTCCTCCAGGCCCTTCAACTTCAGGATTGGTTGGTGTCTCTGGACCTCAAGGATGCTCACTTTCATGTGCCGATTCATCCCGCGCACAGGAAGTAACTGAGGTTTGCGGCTGGTGACTCGCACTGTCAGTTTCAGCTTGTGCCGTTCGGATTGACCTCCGCTCTGAGGGTCTTCACCAAGCTCATGGTGGTGGTGGCAGCGTACCTCAGGCAAGGGGAATTCACGTCTACCCCTACCTGGACGACTGGTTGATCCGGGCGCGCTCTCCTGAGCAAGCATTGGATCACCTCGGTCTCACCTGCCGCACCCTCAGAGGCTGGGCTGCTCCCTGAATTTCAAGAAGTCGCATCTGACACCTTCCCAACTGCTCCAGTACATCGGGGCTGTGTTAGACACGTCCTTGGGAAGTGTTCGCCGCCCAAGGTAAGGGCTCATCACATTGTGCAGATGGTGGACAAGTTTCAACCTGCCCAGAGTCTCCCGGCTTTCTAATTCTTAAGGTTGCTCGGCCTCATGGCAAGATGCAGTGGTCACAGTTCTGCGGCAAGATGTCAGATCCCGTTCAGATTCCACTCCCGGTCTCCCAGGATCTTCTGTGGTGGCCCAACGAAGGGAACCTTATGAGAGGGGAACAGTTTTGGCAACCGTGACCGGAGGTGACGATAGTGACGGATACTTCCCTCACAGGATGGGGAACTCATGCCAATGATTTGACAGCCAGCGGTCATTGGTTTCTGTCGGAGTCCAAACTCCACATCAGTCTGTTAGAGCTGAGAGCCATCAGGCTAGCCCTGAAGGCTTTTCTGCCTTCGGTACTGGGGAAGAGTGTCCTGGTCATGACGGACAACACAGTGGCCATGCATTACCTCAACAAAAAAGGGGGGATAGGGTCACTCCCGTTGTGCAGAGAGGCAATGCAGCTCTGGTTCTGGGCCATCCAGCAGGAAATTTCGATCTCGGCAGTTCATCTGGCAGGAGATGAAAATGCGGCAGCGTACGCTCTGAGCAGGCAGAGCACGATCTCTCACGAGCGGGAGTTGGCTCAGGAATTCCTTCCGGAGATCTTAGCCCTTTGGGGAGGCCCGCAAGTGGATCTCTTTGCCACCAATGTCGACCGGAAGAGCGAGAGAGTCTGCTCAAGGCAATTTCCTCCACGAGGAGCCTTAGGAGACGGGTTTGTGGTGGATTGGTCATTCCCACTGCTGTATGCGTGTCCTCCAGTCCCCGCCATTCCTCAAGTGTTGCAGAGGTTACGGAAGTTTGGTTCCCACATGATCCTCATTGCTCCAGATTGGGCCAGGAGTGCGTGGTACCTTGACCTTCTAGAAAGGTCCATCTGCCCTCCACTCCGTCTTCCCTACCGAGAGGATCTGCTCTCGGGCGAGAGGGGTCAGGTTCTCCATCCAGAGGTTAAGAATCTCAACCTTCACGCTTGGTATCTGAAAGGTTAAGGTATAAGGATTGGGACCTCCCGGACGACGACTGGTGCAGAGATCACAATGGTGATCCTTTTCAGTGCTCCATTCCTATGGTTTTGTCTTTCTTTCTTTCTTTGGCCCACAGTGGCCTTCAAGTGGGTACCATTAAGGGTTTCCTGGCGGCGCTGTCTATCTTTAAGCACTCGTCTGAAGAATGTTCTTACTTTAAGATTCCTTTGAATTCCCAGTTTCTTAAAGGACTGACTAATGTATTCCCACTGTCTCCTTTCAGGTGCCGGTTTGGGGTTTGGGATTTTAATTTGGTTTTGAAATTTCTCATGTGTGCTCCGTTTGAACCTTTGCACGCTTGTCCTTTGAGTTACTGTCCTTCAAGATTGTGTTCTTGGTTGCGGTTACTTCCGCTCACAGAGTGAGTGAATTGCAGGCACTTTCATCTAAGCCACCCTGTACTGTGTTTCACAAGGACAGGGTTGTAATGCAAGAAAAAACAATTTCACTTTTCTACCTAAGGTAGTATCTGAATATCATTTGAGTCAAAAGATGGTTCTTCCATCTTTCTACCCTCCTCCTCATCCTGGTAAGGAAGAGGAGCGGCTCCATCGGTTGGATCCTAGGCGAGCTCTGAGCTTTTACATTTCTAGGATGTCCATGGCCAGAGTGCATGATCAACTCTTTGTAGGATATGCTGGACACTGTTTGGGCCAGGCTGTTACCAAACAGACCTTGTCCTGGTGGATTATCCTCACCATTACGTAGTGTTACAGAGTGGCGGGTAAGGACCCTCCTGAAGGGTTGCAAGCTCATTCCACTAGGGGTGTGGCTACTTCCACAGCCCTACAGCGCAGGGTTCCTATTGGAAACATTTGTGATGCAGCCACATGGGCTTCAATCCACACCATTGTTAAGCATTATTCCCTGGATACAATCCATGGTCAGGATATGGCCTTTGTGAAGGCGGTTCTTTATTCCGCAATCTAATTGGGTACTCTAAATTCTTTTCCCTCCTCCATTTACTGATACTGCTTTGGGAGTCTGTCAAAGATGTGGAATACGTTCGAGGACAATCCATTCGAAGAACAAGTTACTTATCAACCATTTTTAAGGCTACAGAAATACATATTCATGGGTACTGTATGAAACCATTCTGGTAACTGTTAGACGAACAAGTTACGTACCAACTGGTAACGTTATTTCGACTGGATAACAAGAGTGATAGGCTACCCCTACCCCTGCACATTTAATATGCAGCTTAAGGAAAATACTGCAAAAAAAATGCAATTACTGCTATTGGATCTCCAACTCTTTGCTCAGTTTAAATCTCAATGTATTCAAGTGACACAATATTTATAAAAAAAACATAGTTTCCTATAAACTCCAATATATCTAATGCACAATGACAACACCTTCACAATACTTAAGAAGCCTAGTATAGTGTGCGGTTAGCTTCAAAGTGCCATTTGTGCAATACAGTACATTTCCAAGTATTGGTTTGCATGTTTCATCCGTTTTCAAACTATCTGTGAACAGAAGTGTGGTTACCCTTCCATCATTATTAAAATGAACACAGATGTTGTAAGGTGAGTTTTCTTTACTTTCAGGACTTTCCGAAGGATTTTACAAATCCTCACTATTTTACAAACTGGAACAGAATAGCCTCATACTCATAAATATCCCACATGTACAAGGATGTTTTTTAACACAATTTTGCAGGAGGAAGGGGTAGCCTATCACTATTGTTATGGTACACAAATTATATGAATGTAAAAAATAGGTGAAAATGAGATAACCTATGGTCATAGATGGCGGATTGACAGACCTTTGGTGATTGCAGAGAAACCGATATTAAAATCCTCAAAGACCAGAAAAAAGCCACAGGTGGAAAATTGAATAATTGATTTACAAATATTATCTGATTATGAAAAAGGAATATATACAAGACCATATAGAGAGGATTTGAATTTAGAAATGTGGCTACCTTTTAATAAATTGTGTGGTTGAAAGTTCAGATCATTAGCAGTACTGTGAATTGAGTGCATTTTTAATTTTAGGTGACAAATTGCAAAAATGTATGTATTGTGCAGCAACTTACATGAATAACAGTACAGGGATGTGTAAGAAGCGTGAGAGTAACCTCACTCCTACTTCCTCTGGATCCTCTGTGCAGGTGGCCATGAAAAGGTCATTGCTTTTGGATTCTGACCCTGAGGGAGGATCACCTGGGTGGAGGGTAATTGAGGATTGTGAGTGTGGTGCCCTTGGGTGAGATATGGTATCCCCTTTTCCCTTGACGACCAACCTAATCCTACCAAACCTTTATGGGCTCCCATCATTTCCCCACATGTGACACTTGACAGTACTGATAGGAGAAAGAGGAGACTGAGAGTAATGCACACCAGACCATTTCACCATGTTAGTACTGGGACAAGGAAGATGCCTATATAGTGTAATGAAGGTCAGGCATGTCCTCTTTATCATCGTCAGGCAAATCCAATTGGAAGTACACACCTTCAACCTGTTAAAAAGTTACAGGTTTATAAAAGCAGACCGAATGTGCAGCCAAGCGAGAGACAGGGAGACTTGTGGGAAGGAGACCAACAGAAGACCCCTGTTTGGCGGAAGAAGCCGTGGTGGGACATGTGGGATAGCCAGGACGCCGGATCAAAGTCTGGCGTGCAGGATCTCCTGTGATGAGGGACGTGCAGCATGTGCTGTGGAAACGTTGGAGGGAGCGGCAAACTCAGCGGGGCAGAGACAAGCCCCTGAAAGCGAGCAGGTCTCGTACCAGTGTGCCCACCAACCTTCAAAGCTGGAAGAGAGAGCAGGAGCTACCAGGGAACATTGCTGAAGACCAGTGAGTGTCAGGAATGGCAGCCACGGTGCGCTCCTAGTGGGTGGCGAAGAAGCAGTTCTCCAGCATGGGGTCTGGCATTGATTCACATGCTAATGAATAATGAATATTCCCGGTCTTCAGGCTGGGAATCCTCTGTAAAAGAAAAAACAATTTCACTTTCACTTACAAACTGTATTCCTCCCTTAAACCAATCACTGTCCTCTTGGTCATACTGCCCCCATCCAATGACAGTCCTCTCCCTAAGCCCCTCCTCTGGCAGCCATCTTCAGATCTTTACTGCACGCTTCAGTGTTGGGAGTCCTTGAGTTTGCTCTGCGAGCTACTTCTACGTTTTATCATGTTCTCAACAGAAAACGGTTCTATTTTTGTTTCAAAAGAGCCTGTGTGCTCTCTTCTCCATCTGCCGACAGCGGAGGTCCGTTGTTGGTGAATTTCATCACCCCTCAAGGGCGTAGATCGCTGAAGATTCCAGAATACCGTTGGGCCTACTCCGTGCCCTCTGACCATGACGGAGAAGGAGGAGGGAAGAGGTCCCTCTTCAAGCCCTGCAACAAGTGCAGACTATGGAATGTGCTTGTTGAGGACAAGTACCTGCAATGCCTCTACTGCCTACATCCAGTCCACAAAGAAGTGGAGTGCGAGATATGACTCGGGTTCTCCAAGAAGACGATGAGGGATAGGCACAGTAGACTGGCGGTGTGGCTGAATGACAAGGCCTCTGCCCTGTGCTCCGACCACACCTAGGACTGTCCAGTCTGAGGAGCGGCCTTCTAAGTCCTTTGAGGGCGCCTCGTCCTTGGGGGCCCAAGACAAGGCCAAGAACAGCAAGTCTGAGTCCACCGGGTTCGCTGTGGAAGCGGGTCCCAAGGTGAATAGGGCGCGATCATCATCACCCTCCGCCTCCATTGCCAGCATGAATTGGAGCTCCTCCTCGAAAAGGAAATCATCCAACTCGGCTAAACTGTGGGACAAGCCTGAGAAGCCGCTGATGGATAAGAAGGCCGAACTGCCCAAGAAGGCCCAATCGGCACAGGATAAGACTTTGTCACTGATAGAGTTGGTGGTGGCTGCTCTCACGACGGCTAAGGGGGCTGACCCTGTGAATGTAAGCCCTGCAGCATAGAAGGTAGCCCTGCCCCCGAGGCATGAAACCACTGCAGTGACTTTGGCAAAGCCTGCTGGCATGCCGTAAATGGGAAAACCGGCTTAGACCAAGGTTCCAGCAGCTCATGGGGGAAAAATGAGGGGGCGAGGAGGCCCCGAAACAGCTCTCCCATGCCGTGGCCCAAGCCATGGAGGTCTCGTCCACAGACAAGGACCTGGAGTACTTACACACTGTCCACAAGGATGTGGAAGAGGAGGAAGAGGAGGAGGAGGAGGAGGAAGAAGAGGAAGAGGAAGAAGAAGAAGAGGAAGAAGAAGAAGAGCAGGAGGCGGAAGAAGAAGAAGAGGAGGAGGAGGACGGTGGCGACGACAGCACAGGGCCTAGTGTTCCAATCCCTCCAACTCAGCCCAGGGATGTGTCTCTGGACATTCTGTGAACCCTTCACACCTTGGTGTTGAAGATCCCGAAGAAGATACCACCGGGCCCAGTTCCAATGGTCCCGTAGGCCCCTGATCTGTCATCAGCAAAGAAGAGGAAGTGCCATCCGATGACCCCATTTCAGCCTCTGCATCGGTCCCTTCTCCCCCAGTGGACCAAGACAGGGGTACAGGGACAGCCAGGGCAATGACGGACGACGACGAAGATATCGTCGCAGCGGCCGGCATGTCTCCACATTTGGATATGCCACCTACGGCAACCCCACCGGGAAAGAGGGTTTCTTTTACCAAAGGCGCAAGGCCAAGAGGAAGACAATCATGGCAGTGTCCCTGCTGCACGATGTGTGGGCACGGCTCGGGCCAAACAGTATAGGCTGGAGAATAGTACTGGGTGCCGGAATCTGCACACAAGTGCCTGAAGTCGCAACCATTGCCGGATTCGGTGGTATCGGCAGCTGCGAGGAAACGGTCGGCTAACCCGTCCTCCTCTTCGGTCAATCCAGACAGTGAGGGGAAGAAGATGGACGCCATGGGAAGGAAGGTGATTTACACTGCAGAGTCCACCATCATGGAGACCAATCCACTGGCGATACTAGCCAGGTATAATAGGGAGCTGTTGTACAAGCTGGGTCCGATTTTGGAGTTCCTCCCGACGATAAGAAGATGGAGGCAATCACTCTCTTCCAGGAAGGAAAGGTAGCGTCTGATCAGGCCATCACAGTGGCGTTGGACTTCGCCGACACAGGGTTCCAGCAGATGGGGAACAGTGTCTGCCTTCGTCACCAAGTCTGGATGAAGGCCACAAATTTCCACCAGGTGGTCCAAGCGAGGGTACTGAACATACCCTTCGACGGAGATAGCCTATTTGCGAAGGTCGTCATCAAGTCCCTACAGGCCATCAAGGTGGATACGGAGACGGCCTGTTCCCTGGGCACCCTACAGCAGCACCGCTCTTCTTTTCGTTCTTCCGGAGGAAAGTCGAGCAGGTCTTCCAAAGGTTTCTTCTCATTGTACCATCAGCCTTCCAGATCCACGACTCAGGAAGCCTGCAGGGGCCATTCCCAGGCCTACAGTAGCAGAGGACAGCTTTGCTGTCGCCTGCAGGGCAGGATGCCGGCTCCGAAGCAAGCCTTAACCGGCCAGGACATTGGGTGTCCGCCCCGTGCACCCCGGTGGGAGGCCCGCTGACTAAGTTAGTCAGTGAGTGGAATAAGATCACCACCGACAGATGGGTGCTGGACGCTCTTGCCCAAGGACATTGCCTGGAGTTTCAGCACCGGTGTCTGCGGATCCCTCTGGTTGCCTTTCAGGAGCAGCCCATCCCTCAGCTCCTGCAGGAGGTATGGCCCATGTTGGGAAATGGGGAGCTTATTCCCCATATCTGAAGTCTATTCCAGGTACTTTTTGGTCAGAAAGAAGACAGGAGGCTGGAGGCCCATTCTAGACCTACGACGTCTGAACAGATACCTCAAGTCCCTAAAATTCAGGATGGTCATGTTGCAACTCGTGCTCAGTCAACTGGAAAAAGGAGACTTCTTGAAATCACTGGACGTGGAAGATGCCTACTTCCACATCTCCATTCACAGGAAAGGCCGAAAGCTTCTACGCTTTGTAGTGCAGGGACAACACTACCAGTTCAAGGCCCTACCTTTCGTCTTGATGTCGGCCCCATCTACACCTGCAGAGCATACACATGTACCCATACCTGGACGATTGGCTCAGTCGTGCCCGCTCGCAGGAGCTGGCCCCGGGACACACACAGACGACAGTCTAGCAACTAACAAAAATGGGATTCTCTCTCAACTATCCAATGTCCTGCTTGACGCCATCACAGAACCCTAGGCACCAGGCTCAATATGGTGTCTTGCCTGGCGTCTCTCTCGGAGTAGAGGATAGCAGCCATTCTGGGGAAGGTGCAACGGCTGTCATCAACGAGAACGGCCACGGTGTAAACCATCAAGTCGTTGATGGGCATGATGTCATCCTGCATCTACCTCGTCAAGCCCTCAGGTTGCAGATGCGGCCCCACCAGGAATTCCTGGATGCCCGCTGGATACAGGTGTCTTTAGGCCTCACAGACAAGTGTTTGCTCAAATACGAGTTACGGCGGGCAATAGTATGATGGGGCGTTCGCTCCAACGTCGGCCAAGGCACAGGATTCCAGAACCTGCCATACCAGACGACACTCACCACGGACGCCTCCAAAGAGGGATTGGGAGCGCACAACGGACATCTGCACACCAGAGGCCTGTGGTTGCCAGAGGAAAAGGATCTTCAGATCAACATCCTGGAGCTACGGGCAGTGTTCTGGGCCCTCAAATCGGTCCTCCCGTCCCTGAAAGGCAAGGTGGTAAGGATCTTCACAGACAACACCACCATGTTCTACATTAGGAAACAAGGGGGCACTTGATCCCCAGCGATCTCCAAGGGGGCGCAGGACTTGTGGCAATGAATTGTCGGACAGGGGATGTTCCTGATCCCCCTTCAAATGGCTGGAGTCAGGAACACCATTGCAGACTCTCTCAGCCGGGAACTGCGCTCCTGCCACTAGTGGGAGCTTAGTCAGGATCAGGTAGACCGCCTGTTTGCCAAGTGGGGCAGGCCCCAGATAGAACTGTTTGCGAGAGTGACGAACTCCAAGTGGAACAAGTTTGCCAGCAGGTTTTACCAGCCGAGGAGCCTGGGGGACGCGTTCTCCTTTCCGTGGGAAGGACTGTTTATATACGTGTTTCCTCCATTCTCTCTCCTACTTCGAGTCATCAGCACACTCAGACGGTGTCCATGCAAGATGATACTCATCACCCCGGCGTGGGCGAGGCCGATTTGGTTTGCGGACCTTCTCAGTCTGTCAGCGTCACCCCCGTCAGACTGCCGGTAGTTCCGGATCTTCTCACCAGAGAAGGGGGTGCAATCCTGCATTACAATCCACGATCGCTGAATTTGAGGACTTGGCTCCTCCAGCCCTAGAGTTTGGTCGATACGAGTTGCCTGCGGGCTGCATAGAAGTCCTCGCCAAGGCAAGGGCGTCCTCGACTTTGAAGTGCTACGGTCGCACGTGGAAGCGTTTCATTCCATGGTGCCGTTCTCGGAAGATTACCCTGCTGAGGGTCACGGCCATGAACATTCTTCCATACTTGCTCTCCTTGGCCAAGGCCGGCCTGGCACATGCTTCTATCAAGGTGCATCTGGTGGCTATTTCCCACTACACCAAGTCCCCAGGAAGATCTTCACTGGTCTCACCAACTCGTCAAGGACTTTTTCGGTCTTTCCCACCGGTGAAGGCTCCTGCCCCGGCGTGGGAACTCAACGTAGTTCTGACGAGGCTCATGGGGGCCCCCATTTGAGCCTATGAATCAGGCTCCTCAAGTTCCTCTCATGGAAAACTGCTTTCCTTGTGGCCATCACCTCCGCCAGGAGGGTGGGTGAGATGCAGAACCTATCCTGCAAGCAATCATACCTGATTTTCCATGAATCGAGGGTGGTGCTGCGGACGCACCGTCTTTCATGCCAAAGGTTCTGTCAGAATTCCACCTCAACAAGCCTTTGGTGTTAACCTGTTTTTTTCCTGAAACCTCCATCACCGTTTGAAAGGGCCTTGCACTCGCTGAACGTTGCTTGTGCCTTAAAGTTCTACGTGACACGCACAAGAGTTTTTGGAAGACCTCACAACTGTTTGTGAACTTTGGTCCTGTGAACCATGGGAAGACCTTTTCCAAGGTTTCCTTCACAAGGTGGCTTTCCGGCTGCATCATGCATTGTCATCTATTGGTGAAGCGACCGCTGCCTGGCCGTCCGAGAGTCAACTCCACCAGAGCGATCGATGCAACGTCAGCATTCCCTGTCTGGTGTGCCCCTGCTGGACATCTGCAGGGCTGCTACGTGGAGGCCACGCACACCGTCACGAAGTTCTACTGAGTCCAGAGTCGACCAAGCAGTGCTGCGCAACCTGTTTGCTTGAGGTGAGTCTGTTCCAGAGGTACGAGTTAATTGCTTCTGTTGAACCTTGCCACCTCCTGTGGTTGTGCAAAGTTGTACTGCTATGTATTTGTTCATGAGCATGTGAATCCATGCCAGACCCCATGCTGGAGAAGGAACAAGTTACTTACCTGTAACTATTGTTCTCCAGCATGGATTTGGCATGGATTCACATGCAAACTCTCCCGTCGTCCCTTCTGCGGCTCTTCTGGTCATACTACCACTTTACGTGCTTACCGAATCTGAAGATGGCTGCCAGAGGAGGGGCTTGGAGAGAGGGCTCTCAATGGATGGTGGGACTATGACCCAGAGGACAGTGATTGGTTTAAGGGAGAAATACAGTTTGTAAGTTAAAGCAAAACTGTTTTTTCTTTTACCGAGGATTCCCAGCCTGACAGTGAATATTAGTTATTCATGAGCATGTGAATCCATGCTAGACCCATGCTGGAGAACAATAGTTACCAGTAAGTAATTTGTTCCTACATTACGGAACGAAAGGAAGACTTACAATTAAAGCTGCTAGATGCATATTGAATACCGAACAAAATCAGAAATTGAAATTAAGCACATTGAACATTTATTTCGGAACGAGCTGAATGAAACTTAACCATTTAGCATATTGCATATCTGATAATATCTAGCACAGTGAAATCACGCAAATAAGCTTGTGGAATATAAAACGTAAGGAATCTTTATGGGCAAAGGAAGTGATAAAAGACTACAAAAGATAAAGTGCCCAAGTAACAACAACATTTAAGAAACTACATCAGTATGAAAGAGTGCCATTAAAGGTGGGACAGAAGTAAGACCACCACACAGTGAACTTCATGAACAATTGCAGTGTGGCAAGGCCAAAGACTGGCAAGAGGTGTTTGACATACTCTGGCAGACTCATGAGGATACCAAGTAGAAGCCAAAGGAGTGTGAATATTATACACAAAGCCAAGAGGCCACAAGGAGAGAGGGATCCTGGTTGCGCGACCTGTGGTGGGTGGACCCTTGGGTCCGACAACTGCAATTAGACCAGTGAGCCCTGAACTGCGAGAACCAAACGACATTGTGGAACAATACTCAAAAGTGATACTGCCAGTGAATGGACAAGGTAATCCAAGAATATAGTCAAGCTGACCTTAAATTGTGTTAACCTATTTGTTTGACAAATGTAATTACCTATAACTGGTAGAGTTGAAGTCTTGGGGAAGGGAGCCCTGAGATGTGAGGCATTTACCTGTTCTCTTGGGGCAAAGCTTTGAGACCATTTTCCTTTTAACTATATTGCTTGGAACTTGGGGAAGAGAACCCTGAGAATTGTGTGGAACTGTATTACCTTATGTGGAAGAAAGGTAATTAAACTTGGGGAATGGAGCTGAAGAAGCTGAGAGCTGGAAGCAGCTCAGAACTGTTTGTTGAACACTGTTTCTTTTTTACTTTGACATCCCTACACACTGTTTATCTTTAATTGTGAGGGCAAGCATAGGTTTTGGAAACAGACTTTTAAGTTGAACTCTTTGACTCAGACTTTCCTTAGTTTTGTTCACGTAGGGAAATCCCACCCTAGCACAGGGCAAGATAGGCCTTTAACCATTCTGACATTTAAGTTAATAAATATCTTTTGTTTGAATTTTAAGTCTGTTGTCTGTGTCTTACTTCATGATGCCTTCACAGATGCCATAGTTTTCTCTTTTAATACTCTAGACTATGAACATAGTGGTGAAGTAATAACTTCTGTGAATAATGTAACATTTGTATAACAGACTACATGTTGATTCATTTTAATAACTTAGGTAGATGAATTCTGCATCTGTGTAACTTGCCTTTCCGACCACCATTGAGTCCTGCTGGACCCCCTTGTTAACCTATACATATCTTTTCTTAGGAAAATGATACATTTGTTGTATATAATGTTCCTTTACATAATGCTGGTGCTCCCTAAAATTTCAAATGATTTTCTTTCAAGAAACACACTTCTACATCTGTTACAGATCCATGCAGCAGTGGTATATCTTCTCAATAAAAAAAATCACGTATTTGTATTGGGTTAATAGCACGTGGCAGTGAGTTCAGTTGAACATAATTATGTATAACATGTGTTACTATTTTACTATGACTACAGGAGCTTGCTAATCACTGTAGCAGAAGTTGTCTCATAACAAAATCGGACAAGCGGAGAACTACTCCAAAGAGATCTTCATGGTTAGCAATTTTGCTTCCCAAGAACCGATTCAGCGTATCTTTTGACCAACTTTACGCACTAACCTAAGGACACGCTTTGTGAACAACATTAAATCCATTAAATCCTTAAAGGACTCTTGCTGTGACAAATAACGCAGATAAGGTTTAGCAAATCAATCATGACCACGCTGTGCTGGCTCTCACCTTCTTGAGTAAACGGCTCTAAATCTGAAAGCCCTCGTAGCACTCTATAAATGCTTAATGTTAGAGCATCAAATGCAGTGAATTCTGGCACATCACCCTGTAGGAGATGCAGTTCGGAATGGTGGTCACAGAAATGTAGGATGTGCAAGGAAAAGTAATTACACTGATTATGTCTGTTGGCTTTGTAGAGTCCTTATTGGACAAATTGCCTTTGTCAGTGGCCACTAATGATGTGCCATGCTTGGCTGTGGTGCAGTCTGCAGGAAGTCAGGAACATTTCATTAGTCATTTCATAATAACCTCTTCCAGCTTGTTTCAGACTTCACCCTCCCGCTGTTAGCCAAGATATGCATGCTAGTAGTGACTCAATAGTTGCAAAAAACATGGATCTGGAGCATTGTCTAGACACCACATGATCAAGGAGGCTCAGGCCAAGACATGGAACTGGCAGTCTGAATTTGGAAAGGCATTTTCACTGGGAGAGACACGAGGAAACCATGGTAGTCCAGTTGAAAATGTCCACTCCTTTTCATACAGGATACCATAAACTGTTGGTTGCCTTGGTAAGGGAGCTATGCATGACTAAATTGAGTGCTTTTGTTAGGAGAACTTTTTTTAAGCTAATGTGTGGGTGTCTCCTGTGGGCTTTTTTTCTCCCTAGCCCAGGTTTCCCTAAAGCCCTAGATGGTTACTAGATTGGTAACACCTACAGGCAATCACCTCATCTATCTTAATACCTCAGCGATCATTCTAGGTGGATCCTAACCTGGTTCCCACTGTTACTATGTTTTCAAGAAGAGGTGCCTTCCAATCATCCAGCTGCACGCTCTTGTACTCCTTGCCCTGATGTTCTATTCTTCCAATATTCTTCCTTCTACTCCCACTCTCCCTTGATCTCTGCTACCAATCTCCCCTCTCCACAACTCTCCTCTCCTTTTCTCACTCCACTTGTCTCCTCTCTACACTCCTCTACTCTCCCCTCCATCTCTTTTTCTACTCCAGCCCACCCTCCTTCGACTCCCTCACTCACTCTACTTACTTACTCCCCTACACTCCATCTTAGTCTCACTCACCCAGCCTCCCCACATGCATGCACTCTGACAGCCAATTACCACTTTCTCTCACCATGCAATACCTCACCTTGCACATGCTCTTTGCAAACTTCCTCCACGCTCTGCTCCACCATCCTTCCTGCTCTTGGAACCCTTTTATGCTCCTCGTTTCCCTCTCATGGGTCCGGACATCCACCTGGATCCCTGGGCCAATTACTAACCTGATCTTTCCCTGGGATCTTTGTGCACAGGTGTGAGGCTTTAGTGGTCCTCGGAAGCCCCCACTCCTCCTCCACTGCAGGTCTGCCTGAGTTTTTCCATGGCGGGCCGTGGCAAACATATTCCCTTTTAGAGTTGATAGGCGTATGGTCTTTTAATGCAAACACTGCATTCGTTCTGCCAGCTTTTGGACATGTAGCGTGGACCTTCTGATCGCTGCTTTGCAGCTTGTAGCACTTAGCAGTCCTGCAATTCAGTCGTCTCTGTCACTGTTGGGTTGTTCCCTCCTTTCACCACTGCAAGGACCTCTGGGTGTTGTAGTCCTGGAAGAAAGGAGATGGAATACTGGCCAGCACATGACATGGGAGGTATGCAATGATTATACGTGGTACTTGATGTTTGTAGCCAGGCACAAGTGGGAGGAACAAACTAGGACCCTTCCAACACCTGTGGGCCAGGGCTGGCTCTGGAAAACACCCTGGTAAGCTTCCCGCTACAGGTTGAGAGGTGTCTCCATCCCCTGTCGATAGTGTCTCGGACCCTGCCACATAATATAACAAAAGGTTTTGCCTAATACAGTTTAACATTGAATTATTTGGGGGTTTTAAATATCTCTTTTATATTGTTCTACAGACATGTTTAAACATTATCACCAGTAAAATCCTACATATCATCCTAGACAGAGATTGTGTTATTTGTGTGGGTGATCAAACTTATAGTACCCAAAGAATGATTACATTAAATATGGTAATACATAAAGGAAAATAAATGGGGGCATAAATGCAACACAACAGAAAGTCAGAATGGTATGATGCATGTAACCTATTTGTGAAATAGACTTAGCTCAAGGCTCTTTTATGCATGCGTTTAATCATATTCTGAAAATAACCATGTGTGAAATCTCATATCCCCTTTTACCAGGTCTGTCTGAAATTCTATGAATATGAATTCATGGAACTCGCCTGCCAGTGCCCTGCAGTAATATGCTGCCGATGTGCTCCTACTCAGAAGGCCCAGATAGTGCGGTTACTGCAAGAGCGGACTGGGAAGCTTACCTGTGCAGTAGGTAGGAAAACCGAGATTCAAATCCTTTCCCTTTCTTCCCTAAGTATATAAGATGCTGCAGTGAAGTTGGAACACCTCTCTGCAGTTTTAAATACATGTTTTCCTCAGGTTTGTTGAATATGAGTGTACCTATTCATCCGTACTGTTGTAAACGCCTGTAATTCATGTCTTTATTTAAGGGGAATTTTATAAAGCTGACCTATCAAGTGTGTTGTTAAACAAATTCGCAGGTCTGATCAGAAACCATCTCAATTCAATTCAATTCCTTATTGAAATGCATATTCAAATGTGCACTCAATTTGCGATGTTTACTTCTGTCCCCTTCTGTTTTTGTATGTGTTGCATCGGTAGGAACCCGACACCAAACTTGTTTTGAATTGGTGGGAGCAGGACACTATGCATGTTGGCAATAGAGTGCTGCTGCATATATACTTCAGGAATCAGAATTGATGGGAGTAATTCTGCTCCTGCTTTAGCCTCAATGTGCCTGGTTAGCTTGAAACCAACAGCTTCCAGGAGCTACTTTTGCTCCTCCGAGAAAGTGGTGCCATAGACACATACCTATGTGACATTAACTCTGGGTTTTTACGTGCATGTTCTTACATGAGCATTAGGACATACCTAGACGATATCTGTAGGATAATGAGTCTCACATACTGGACAAAGTCATAGTTTGTGTCTCATGTGGAAGTAAGCTTTCTGGCATGCCAAGCGCTAGCGTGTCGTTCTCTAGAGGTATCTATGGCTTACTGGGTGATGCCTGATACCCAAGAGGTGCTTTTATTTCCTACTCCTGGAAGCTTTAGTGTGGTCCTTGTACATTATGCAGATACTGCTTCCTTGTCCCTGTATATGCTCAGATAATTCATATATTTTCAATAGCTTGCTCATTATGGTTTCATGTGCTTTATCATAAATGCATTCCTCAGTAGTCGAATTTGTATAAAGACCAAGGATTGGTAGTTTTATGATTTAAACAGCTGTTTTGTAATGTATACTTTTATTGGTTTTAATGCCCCATAAAACTGTACATACTATGGACAAAATGAATGGAGCGCAATGACACAAGTTCTTGCTTATGTCTCATATTAACTCGTGTTCATAGGTCAGGACATGCTATATAGTAACATAAACGAAGCCATGCATTACTTGTAAAACAAGCAACACGAAACAAAAAGAGGGAGAAAGTAGGGGAACGTCAAACTGTACATAACCATAAAAAGAGAGGTGACAGGGATACAAGACCATCCTACACCAGACAAGCCATTTCTTTTTCTTTGAGTAGTGGTCCACCGGTACTGGTCAACACAAGTGACCTAGATCTCCGTATATCTGTCTTTAAGCTATGATCCACACATTTCTCACTTCCTCACCATAAGGTTTTTTGTGTTTTCACACCTTTAGGAATTGCTTCGTAGCCAAAATAAGTGCACTCATGAACTGTAGCTCCAATGTATTACCACATTTAGTCAACCTTGCACCCATCTGTAGAATCACCATCTCGGGCCTCTGAGGAATTTGAGTTGCCAGCACCAATTGGACTCCTGGGAGAACTTCTCCCACTCTGGCTGCTCCAGAGCATATGTAATAGAGTGCCACCATTGCCTGTACAACTTCAACCTCAATCTGATTCTAAAAGCCCCAGAGAGAACATGTGTGCTAGTCTGTAATACAATCCAAACAGTACCTTCTGATGGATAAGCCTCAGTTATAGGTCAAGGGTTCCCTCGAAGCCCACACTCCGTATTGTTGCCCACTGTCCATCAGAAAAGGCTGCACCCAAGTCCACTGCCCAGGCCTTCTTGTTTTTATCATGCAAAAAAGTCACATACTCTGAATTCATTTTGTAGTAGCAGTTCAACTCTCGTTGGCCCTTTGCTCAGGAGGGACAGGGCATGTTTACTCTCTTGCAGTATTCTATATAAAGCCGCAAATCAAGACATTTTCCTCCTGCATGAGGTTGAATTTCTCCTGTAGAGATTCAAAGGGAAATTGCAGTGCCCTCCCATATGTCATCCGTTGGACACTGACATCTACCACTTCCATCTTAGTCAATGATTCCCCAGTTTAAGAGTCTGATAGCGCCACAACACTGCTTACCATGGAGGTACAAGGCATCTTTCATCCCCATCAACCATGCTGTAAATCTATTAAAGATGTCAATGACCGCATTTCGCCATTGTTCGTACTGCTTGCTCTACAAAGGATCCTGTATGTGTTGTTTGGTGATATAATCTGCTTCTCCATCCTAGTCCATTTGCATTTTCCTATTCCACATAAAGGAAGAGGTGACAGACTTGGTGGAATGGAAACACTTAATGGTTATCCTCCAGCTTTGGCAGTCTGAACATGCCCTCCAGACCATCTACCTGATGACCGTTACTTGCCTCTGTATTCTCTTCTATTGGAGGAGGTCTGTCAGCTTCTGGCAAAGGGGGCCATAGACCTGGTACCCTGCTTGGAACGAGGCAATGGTTGGTAATCAACCTTTTTTACCGTACTGAAGAAAGACTGAGGCCTAGGTTCCATCTTGTATCTGGAGCTTCTGAACATGTACTTATGCAAGGACAAGTTCAAGATTGTCACGCTAGGCCAGATTCTTTAGTTCGCCCTGGATCTCCAGGATGCATACTTTCATGTGCCCATCCACAAGAAGCACAGTAAGTTCCTGAGATTCAAAGTGGGGGAATGCCACTACCAGTTCAAGGTCTTGCCCTTCGAGCATTCTTCGGGCACCCAGGCTTTTCACCAAACCGCTGGCAGTGGTAGTGGCTTGACTCACAAGGGAGCTCATCCATGTTTTTACTTATCTGGACCACCGGCTCATCCGAGCTCACTCCCCACTTGTACCGAGCATGCAACCCATTGCACAGCTTGGTCTTCTCCCTGAACTCTCAAGCTTTGCTGTCCCAGTACCTCCAATTCATCACGACCTCTGCAACACTCTCTCACTCTCTATCTACCACTCTGGCCCGACTCACTCTGCAGGGCACACTTTGGATGTTCTGATCTCTACAGACCTTCCCCTTTCTATCCCTCTCACCACTCATCTCTCCTGGAGTGATCACGTTCTCCTTTCCTCCCAGCTCACTCTCTCCACCACTCAGTCCAGGCGAACTGCAGCACTGCCACCTACCTTCTCGTTTATCTGACCCATGAAGCGTGTGTCAGTTGAGGCTTTCGCCACCACTTTCTCATCCCCTTCCCCCTTTGGCTGACTCACACCCTGACACAGCCCTCTCCATGCTCCTCTCTGCTATCTCTGATACCCTTGATGTCCTTGCCTCTGTCATGAGGATCCGCTTGAAGCCCAAAGCCAAGTGCAACTCCTGGTACGACTCAGACCTCGCTACCCTTAAACGCAAGTGCAAGGTAGCGGAGAGAAAATGGCGTGCTTCTGGGAACATTCGCTGACAAACTGGCCTACCGCCTGCTCCAAAGGCAATACCGGCTCTTTGTCCGCTCCAAGAAGAGAGCCCACATCCAAGTCCGCACCTCTGCGGCATCTAACAACTCGGCCAAACTCTTTAAAATCTGCAAAGAGCTGGCCAATCCTGATGCAGTCTCTACCTCTCCTGTCCCCTCCCAGGTCCTGTGCACGGCCCTGACTTCTCATTTCATCTCTAAAACTCAGGACATCCTGTCCTCTATCTCTTCCTCTCCCCTTGGCCCCTCTAGTGCCTGCTCTTCCGCTGGCCCTTCTTCAGCCACCTCTCCTCCCTCCACCTCTGCCTTTCCCCTGTTCTCTCCAACAAGGTTTCTAGACAAGTCATATCTATGAAAGTCTCGTTAAAACAGGTCAGGTTCACCCCTGTTCCTCCAAAATGATCAAAGACCACATTGACACCTTGGCCCCTGCTCTGGCTGACTTCTGCAACCACTTCTTCGCCACTGGGTTCTTCCCTTCCCCCCCCCTGAAACACTCCCTTGTGCCCCCTCTTCTTAAGAAACCCTCTGCCGACCCGTCCCGCCCTGCTAACTATCGCCCAATTTCCATCACTGCTTTCCTGGGCAAACTCCTGGAGAAGTTTGCCATCTCCCAGCTTAATCTTCACACTGAATCTGTTGGACGTCACCATGACCATCAGTCTGGCTCCAGAGCTGCCAGAAGCACGGAAACTGCTCTCCTGAACATCTGTGAAGACCTGCTCTCCAACCTTGATTCCAACACCCCCTGTGTCCTCATCTTACTTGATCTCTCTTCTGCCTTTGACACTGTCGGCCATGCCATCCTGCTCAACCGTCTCTGTGATAACCAGGCCCTGGCTTGGCTGACCTCTTTCTTCTCAGATCAACCCTCCCAGGTCCAGCTTGGGTCCTTCCTCTCCTCTATCTCTAGCTGTGGTGTTCCCTAGGGGTCTAACCTATCTCCCTGGCTGTTCGACCAATACCTGGCACTTCTTGCCCACCGCATTGACGCTCTCTGCCCCAACTTTCAGTGCTATGCGGATGACACTCAACTCATTTTCAGGCTCCCTTCCGCCACTTCTTCTCCTTCTCTCATCTCTGACTGTCTGTCTGCTATCCAGGAGTGGTGTGCCGCCAATGATCTCTACCTTATGACCAGTAAGACAGAGATTCTCCTCATGAGCCCACCTGCTCCCTCCTTTCCTGTCACTCTCTGGCCGGCCTCTCTTGGCCCTCTTCCTGCTCCCACATGTGAGCCTAAAAACCTTGGGGTCATCTTTGACTCCATACTCTTCTTCTCTCCTCGCATCTCTGATGTCTTTAAGAAGTCACACTACCAGCTGCACCTCCTTAGAGGTATTATTCCTTTCCTCTCCTTCCCCCAGAGGCTCACTGTCTCCAGAGCTCTGGTTCTCTCTAGGCTGGACTACTGCAACAGCCTCTTTCTAAATCTTCCTGCTTCTACTCTCTGCCCTCAAAACTCATCCAGAAC
The DNA here is from genome assembly GCF_040938575.1 of Ambystoma mexicanum. Lineage (NCBI taxonomy): Eukaryota > Metazoa > Chordata > Amphibia > Caudata > Ambystomatidae > Ambystoma > Ambystoma mexicanum. The sequence goes on from NC_090925.1 coordinate 487,162,046, forward strand.
AGGACTGTGAGACTTGTCCTTGGCCTCAAGCACAGGCATCGAATCTCTCCAGGACTGAAATCTCTGCACTGGCTCACAGTGGCTGCGAGGATTAAGTATAAAACCTGCTGCATTGTCCACAAGGGCCTCTGGGGCCTGGGGCATCAATGCCTTCAACTCCCTCTTCCTAAATATCTTCCTTCTCAAGCTTTGTTCATCCGCCTCCAACTCCCTCAGAGTCATTCGCTTCTCCAAGCAACGAGTTGGTGGTAGATCTCTTTCTTCGGCTGGGGCCTCCCTTTGGAAGAGCCTCCCTGCCTCCCTAGCAACTCCCGTACTTGGACAGTTTTTTCTGTATCCCTACAGCCCCCTACCAGCACTTGACACCTTATGTCGGCACTTTTTACTTTGCTCTTATTTATTCTATTTATTTTTGACTGTCAATCCCATGTACTGCACTGCCCCTTCCACCTTCCCCTGCACTTGCATGATCTCAATGTCACCTGGCCTAGTAAGATCGTTGTCTGTCTTCCCTCTGTTCCCCCTCCCTTGTCTCATCGCGCTTTGAAACACTTGTGTATAGGTGCGTTATAAATGCTATACCATATCATATCGGGGCTGTCTTGGACACTCTGCTGGGCTGGGTCATCCCAACGGAGTACAGAATAGCAAACATCTCCAAGATAGTTAATCTCTTCCAATCACTGAAAAAGCTTCCTGCCTCAGATTTTCTCCACTTGCTGGGTGTTATGGCTTCCTGCATCCTTGTAGTGCCAGAGGCTTGGTTGCTCATGTGATCGCTTCAGTGACTTGTGAGTTTCCACTGGTCTCAGATTCAGGGACATACGTTAGATCTTCCTCAGGTTTTCCTCGGTTAATGTCTCCAGAGAACTGGAATGGTGGTCCCAGAATGACAACCTTTTGGGAGGGGCATTGTTTTGACAAACCTGGCCCCAATTTTCAGGTCAAGGATGCGTGCCTGAAGGACTGGAACAGTCACCTCCACAACCGTACGGTGAGCACCTGTGGTCCCCAGCAGAGTGCCAGGAGCACATCAATTTGCTGGAGTTGACAGCGATCAGGCTGGCAGTGGTTGCTTTCCTCCCCTATGAGAGGCAAGACTATTTTGGTCCTGATGGTTAAACCAGTAGCCATGCATAACCTCAACAAGCTGGGCGGTGTGGGCTCCTTACCTCTGTGCAGAGAAGCAATTTGGTTGCGGTTCTGGGCTCTCGAGAACAGTGTGTCCCTGACAGCAGCTTATCAGGTCAGCAAGGAGAATGTGTTGGCAGATGCCCTGAGCCCAACAGCCTTTGACCTCCCACGAGTTGGAGCTCTGGCAGGAGATTTTCTCCCATTGAGCTACTCCTCAAGTGGATACCTTCACCTTTAGTGTGAAAGGGAGTGCAAGTGGTTCTGCTCCATAGGAGCTTTGAGAGACACTTTAACAGTTGATTGGAACTTGCTCTATGCATTCCCGCTGATCCCTGTCATACCGCTAACTCACCTTTTCAGATCCAAAATGATCTTGATTGGTCCGGCTTGGGCCTTGATAGCATGGTACCTGGAGTTGATGGACATTTCAGAGGGCAGACCTCCTCTCCCACAAGGAAGTGTTGACCATGCACTCAAATGTCCGCTGCCTGAACCTTCATGTCTGGCTGCTGAAAGGTTGTGGTTTAAAGAATGGGATTTGTCAGACGTCATGCTCGACATGCTCCTCTCGGCTAGTAGGCCAGCAACAAAATCCAGCTATCCCTGGAGATGGTGTACGTTTTTGGCTTGGAGTCTTTGTAATCAGTTTCCCCCACGCCAGTTTATTGTACTGGAGTGGGATTTACATTTTGTGTTATTTTGAATGGGCGCTCAGTTTGATCCCCTTCATTCCTGTTCTTTAAGATTGCTCATCCTTTATGTTGTTAAATCTTTTTTTTGTTAAATCTATTTTTAATTATTTTTTGTATCAGACTATTCCATTCCATGTCATATAATTGCATACATTCAAAAAGTCAGCTGCATAAATATTCAAAAATATCCAAACAAGGAGAAAGTAGATAAGAACACATACCCCATACACAACACAAAAACATCCCCATTTTTTGTCTATCCTTCAATTCTCAGTGCCTCCTTCTCCCCTCACCTTGAAACCCTTATTCCATCTTGCCCCATACACCCTTTCTCAATTCGCAATAGTAACAACCCATTTCCTTTACATCCTTCAGCACACTCCCCCTACCCCCTCACTGATCCCGAGCATTGGGATTTAGTCATTTCAAGGGGGTTTCAAGTGTGGGGAAGGAGGTACTTTGATTTAACAGTTGACCCCAATCCAACTCCACTCCTTCCTCCTTTTCCAGATTCCTGTTTTTCCATAAATTCTCTACTTCGAGGGGATTGGGTCCTCCGACGTATTCCATATCTATGACAGGTAATGTCCACAGCTGTGCTGCTTCGGAAAATCTTTGGCGTCTGCGTCCTGCGTCACCTCCTCCGACGGCCGACGTCACCCGATGTGATAAGTAGGACGCACGACGCCCATAGCCTCAGTTCCGTTTTTTCCGCAAACATGTTCGCTTCGTGAATCCCGGTACGCCTCGACTCGTTGGAGTTTGCTGTTTTCAATTCTCGGTTCGTTGAACCTGTTCATTTTGTTGTGAAGACCTGTTCGTGGTGATGTCTTCTTCGTCTTCAACCCCACGTCCGGGCTTCAAGAAATGCGGGGACTGTGGGTCCAAGATGTGGGTCACGGACTCGCACAACGCCTGCCTCTGGTGCCTCGGGGAGGCCCACGATACGGACGACTGTGTCGACTGCCAGTCGCTCACGGCAAAGGCCTTGTGGGAACGCAAGAAGAAGCTGTTGGTAGGCCGGGTGTCTAAGCCCCGGAAGTCGAGGTCTGCGGGGCTTTCGACAGATGACTCGAGGGGCGACTCTCCACGTCATCGTCGGAAGTCCAGTGGGTCTCCTTCCAGGAGTCGGTCTCGCCACTCCTCCGCCTCTTCGAGGCATTCCCGGAAGCGCCGGCATAGGTCGCCTTCCCCGTCCTCTTCCGAGGACTCCGCCCGTCGGCGGGTCGCTTATCCCTCCATGCAAGCGACACCGGAGGAATGGGCTTCCCTCGGGAAGCAGATGCTAGCAATTCTTGAATCGCAGGGCACCGGTCCGTCCGCGCCTCCGAGTGGGGTCAGTCGGCACCGGTCGTGAGACACCGCTCGTACGCCTTCGGGCTCGAGTGGTCGGCACGGCTCGCGGGAGAGGTCCCGCTCGGACAAGGGTAGCCGTTCTCGCCATGCCTGTTCCAGGTCCCGGACCTCGACGTGCTCGAGAACGCGTGATCCTGTGCCGTCTTCAAAGAAAACGTCGACGCCTGTGGCACCGAGGTCGTCGACGATTTCTCTTGAGACTCCGCCTCCCAGGGGGTCGTCGACGCCGTCTGCGCCTAGGTCGTCGAGAGATGCTCGGAGCTCCGGCTTTGAGGCCTAGTGTCGACGCCGCCGATGCTGGCGGCACTGCAGCTGACGTCGACGCCTTTTCTGTCGACGCCGGCGCTGACTCGTTCGGCGCCCTCGACGCCTTTCGAGGCGGTGGTGTCGGAGGGGCCCCGTGACACGGGGTTTGCCCCTAGAAAGGCTCTGGCTAAGGTCAGGCACTGCTTTGGTCCCCAGAGGTCTTCCTCTCCCCGCCTGGAGTACATTTCTGAGGGTGATGAAGGCTCTGATGGCGGCTTGGTTCCGGTTACGGTTACGGTTCCCGATGAACTTATCTCGGGCCATAGTCAGTTTGCTGCATGATGCCAGTGGACTGGACACCTCTCCGGAGGTGGAGCTTTGTAGGCCTGAGCCTGGCACTCATGCCGACTCTTCATATCGGCTCCTTATGTCTCGGGTCACCGAGTACTTGGGTTGGTCAGCTCCCCCAGGGGAGTTCGTTCAGGATGATCTCACGGACATCCTTGATCTCGGACCACCCACTGACCCGGTTTTGCCTTTTCATATGGCTCTGCAGAGAAGGGTGGCGGCGGCTTGGACTGCTCCGGAGAGTCTCCCGGCAGTGGGCAAGTCTTTGTCGCGAAAATACCGTCCAGCCAGTAGCGACCCCTGCTACTTTTCTAGGCACCCCACTCCGGAGAGTTTGGTGGTGCAGGTGGCTACGGCCCCGGCAAAGCAGGCGTCGTATCCTACCATCCCTCCGGATAGGGACGACAAACGTTTTGACGGCTGGGCGAAGAAAGTGTTTTCTTCAGGGGGTATGGCGCTTCAGGCGGCCAACTCCATATGTGCCTTGTCTCGTTTCACACACACTCTGTGGAACTGTGTTGCATTAGCGGCTGAACATATTCCCGAAGGGGACGAACGGGATGGTTTCCTTGCTATGGTTCAGGATGGCAAGGATGCCATGTGTGAGGCCGTTCAGTCGGGTTTGGACTTGGCGGATTGTGTCAGCCGGTCAATGGCGGCGAGCACCGTAATGTGCAGGTTTGCGTGGTTGCGGAAGTCTGGGTTCGCTCCTGATGTGCAGTCCCGGCTCCTCAACATGCCCTTTGACGGTGAACACCTTTTTGGCAGCAAGGCTGACGAGAGCCTTGAGAGGTTGCAGACCTCCAAAGCTGCAGCGAAGTCGTTGGGCGCTGCAGTTCGCCAACCTCTGCCTTTTCGTCCTAGGGGACAACAATGGAGGGGAGGTTCCTTTCGTTATTACTCGTCCTTCAGTAAAGCAAGGGGAGCTAGCAGTCAAAGAGGCCATTATAAGAGTGCCAGAGGTGGAAATAAAGGTACTCGAGGTGCCAAGGCTGCTCGGGCAGTTGCCTCTTTGCCCTCGGGCAACGCCGCAGCCGCTACCACTCAGTCATGAGGCCAGGTCCCATGGTTCGCCGGTTGGGGGAAGGCTGGCGCAGCGTCTTGTGGAGTGGCAAGCCATTACTTCGGATGTGTGGGTTCTGGGGATCATAACCCACGGCTACTGTCTTCCTTTTCGGCAGAGGCCTCACGACAATCCACCAGGGAGCCTCTCTTTGAAGAGTCCGGATCCGCTCCTTGTGCAGGAAATTCGAGCCCTGCTGGAGAAAGGCACCATAGAACTTTTGCATGTAGCGGAGAGGAACAAGGGATGGTATTCCCCTTATTTTTTGATATCGAAGAAAGACAGGGGATTGAGACCCATCATGGACTTGCGCAGTTTGAACAAACTCCTCAGGAAGGACAAGTTCAAGATGGTGACTCTTTCTCAAGTCCTCCAGGCCCTTCAACTTCAGGACTGGTGGTGTTGGTGACCTCAAGGATGCTTACTTCCATGTGCCGATCCATCCCAAGCACAAGAAGTACCTGAGGTTCGCGGTTGGCGACACGCACTTTCAGTTTCGGGTCCTGCCGTTCGGATTGACCTCCGCCCCAAGGGTTTTCACCAAGCTCATGGTGGTGGTGGCAGCGCATCTCAGGAAAGGGGGGCTTCACGTCTACCCCTACCTGGACGATTGGTTGATCAGGGGGAGCTCTCCTGAGCAAGTCCTGGATCATCTGTCCGTCACCTGCCACTCCGTTTACAGGCTGGGCTTCTCCACCAATTTAAAGAGGTCCCATTTGACACCAACGCAGCGGCTCCAGTACATCGTAGCAGTGCTCGACACGTCCCTGGGGCAGTGTTTTCCTCCTCAGGTGAGGGCTCTTCACATTCAGCAGATGGTGCACAAGTTTCATTTTGCCCAGGATCTCCCAGCGTCCGAGTTCTTGAGACTGCTCGGCCTCATGGCATCCTGCATTCTTCTGGTGCCAGAGGCTCGTTTGCGGATGAGATCTTTGCAGTGGGCACTCAAGCTCCAGTGGTCTCAGTCCTCCGGCAGGCTGTCGGACCCTGTTCAGGTGCCGCCCTCCATGGTTTGGGATCTTCTGTGGTGGGCCGTCGAGGACAATCTGATGAAGGGGGCCCCATTTTGGCTGCCCTGGCCGGAGGTGACGATCATGACGGACGCATCCCTCACGGGATGGGGAGGTCATGCCAACGAGTTGACAGTCAGCGGTCGTTGGTCTCCGTCGGAGTCCAGACTCCATATCAATCTGTTGGAGCTGAGGGCCGTCAGGCTAGCCCTGAAGGCTTTTCTGCCGACTGTGCGCTGAAAGAGTGTCCTGATTCTAACGGAGCACACGGTGGCCATGCACTACCTCAACAAAAAGGGGGGGCAGGGTCACTTCCGTTGTGCAGGGAGGCGATGCAGCTCGAATTCTGGGCCATCCAGCAGGAAGTTTCGATCTCGGCTGTTCATCTGGCCGGAGACGACAACGAGACGGCGGACGCTCTGAGCAGGCAGAGCTCGATCTCTTACGAGTGGGAGCTGGCTCAGGAGATTCTCCTGGAGATCTTCGCCCTTTGGGGGACCCCTCAAGTGGATCTATTCGCCTCCAGTGTCAACCGGAAGTGCGAAAGGTTTTGCTCGTGGGAATTTCCTCCAAAAGGAGCCTTAGGTGACGCGTTCGTGGTGGAGTGGTCATTCCCACTGCTGTACGCGTTTCCTCCAGTCCCCGTCATCCCGCAAGTGCTGCGGAGGTTACGGAGGTTCGGTTCCCGGATGATCCTCATTGCTCCGGCGTGGGCCCGGAGGACGTGGTACCCGGACCTTCTCGACTTGTCCATCTGCCCTCCACGTCGTCTTCCCTACCGAGACAATCTGCTCTCACGGGAGGGGGGTCAGGTTCTCCATCCAGAGGTCAGATCCCTCAGTCTTCACGCTTGGCTTCTGAAAGGTTGAGGTATAAGGATTGGGACCTCCCTGAAGACGTGATGGAGGTGTTGCTCTCGGCCAGGCGGCCGGCAACTAAGTCTCTGTACTTTTGCCGTTAGAGAAAGTTCTGCGACTGGTGCAGAGTTCAGAATGTGGATCCTTTTGAATGTGACATTCCCATGGTTCTGTCTTTTTTGCTTTCTTTGGCCCACAGGGGCTTGCAAGTGGGGACCATTAAAGGTTACCTGGGGGCGCTGTCCATATTTAAGCGCTCGTCTGAAGAGTGTTCCTATTTTAAAATTCCTTTAATTTCACAGTTTTTGAAAGGGCTCACTAATGTGTTCCCTCCGTCACTTTTTCTGGTCCCAGGTTGGGATTTTAACCTTGTTCTTACGTTTCTTATGGGTGCTCCGTTTGAGCCTTTACATTCTTGCCCTTTGAGGCTGTTAACTCTGAAAACTGTGTTTTTGGTTGTGGTTACTTCCGCTCGCAGAGTGAGTGAGTTACAGGCACTTTCAGTTAAGCCACCCTTCACTGTGTTTCATAAGGACAGGGTTGTCCTTAGAGTTCGTCCTTCTTTTCTTCCGAAGGTGGTTTCGGAATTTCATTTGAGCCAGAAGGTTGTTCTTCCGGCGTTCTATCCTCCTCCACATCCTGGTAAGGAAGAGGAGAGGCTCCATAGGCTTGACCCTAGGAGAGCTTTGAGCTTTTATATTTCGTGCATGTCCCGGGACAGAGTGGACGATCAACTTTTCATTGGTTACGCTGGAAAGCTTTTGGGACAAGCTGTGACGAAACAGACTTTGTCTCGTTGGATTATTTTAGCTATCTCCGAGTGTTACCGCTTGGCGGGTAAGGATCCTCTGGCTGGCTTGCGGCCCATTCTACCAGGGGAGTGGCTGTGTCTACTGCTCTGCAGAGGGGAGTTCCTATTCGTCACATCTGTGATGCAGCCACCTGGGCTTCAGTGCATACTTTTGTACGTCACTACTCCCTCGATTCCATCAGAGGGCAAGATCTGGCCTTTGGCAAGGCAGTTCTCTATTCCGCAATTTGATTGGGTATGCTAAATTTGTATTCTAAATTCTTTCCCACCTCTTTGCTTGGTACTGCTTTGGGAGTCTGTCATAGATATGGAATACGTCGGAGGACCCAATCCCCTCGAAGAACAAGTTACTTTCTTACCTGGTAACGTTCTGTCGATAGGATGGTCCGACGACGTTATTCCATATCGCTCCCTCCCTGCCTTCCCTGCTGCAGAATTTCTTTTGCGATTGCAGCTTGCGTTCCGCAAGGCCTTGTGTGTCTGACTGGCAGAAAACTGGTTGCACACGTTCTGGGAAAAAACTATAACTGAGGCTATGGGCGTTGTGCGTCCTACTTATCACATCGGGTGACGTCGGCCGTCGGAGGAGGTCCTCGGGGACGGCGCATCGACGTCATCGATGCAGGACGCAGACGCCAAAGCTTTTCCAAAGCAGCACAGCTGTGGACATTACCTGTCATAGATATGGAATACGTCGTCGGACCATCCCATCGAAAGAACGTTACCAGGTAAGAAAGTAACTTGTTCTTCTGCTAATCCCCACCATTGAAAAATATGTTATCCAATAGCAGTATCAACAAACACTTTGGACATTTCCACGAGATTTCTGACTGTCTTTTAGCCAGTATCAACAGAAACTGCACTATCCTTTTCCAGGTCTTGTCCTCCCCCTTCCCCCAGGAATCAATCCCCATAAACAAACAGATGGTGTGCAAGTGTAGGAGCCATGCATTAAAAGTGTTAATCTGGGACATCACCCTGTCCCAATACATCACTATGATTGGACAATCCCATGCATACACCAAAACCCTGCAGAGCCCCATCCACATCGTGGACAACTGTAAGACATGGTAGGGTCTATTATCTGCAATTTCGCTGGTTTCATCCACCCTGTGCAAATAGTTAACTTGTCCCAGCTGAAATCTCCCATTTCATGATACCTTCTTCACTTGTTCCCATATAGATCTGGAAGCCCAGATCCCAACCCCACTTGCCCTTAATTGCCAGATCTCCCATAAATCTCTCTTCCTGTAAAGCTTTTTATAAAGGAGAGATCATCCCTTTTCCTTCTCCCAATGACATTACTGTCTGTATCACCTGACCAATCTCCAGTTCCTCTGGTGTACACCCCCACAGCTCCACCACCTGCCTTACCAATTTCTCATGATTAATAAAAAACCTTTGAAATACCATATGTCCTTCATTGCTCAAAAGTCATTAATTTCCCTTCCATAAAGAAATCTCCCATCGTTCTACACCTTCTTTCCCATAAGGTAGATGGACTCACTTCCTTCAGTTCTGTCAATATTTCCATTAATCTGCACCATATAACCCTTTAACCTTAAATTTGATGAACATTGTTCCCCATATCGTGCGCATAGCATGACATATATTCATAGTACCCCTCTTTCCCATGGGATTCCACAATAATTCGATTCCCTATCTGTATCTCGGGAGAGTTCCCAACAGGTTCAAAATTTCTCCTGTCAAGGAGTCATCCCAGCCAGCCACCAACTGGAATTGAGCTGAAAAGAAATATAGCTCAAAGTCTGGGATATTCAACCCAGCATCCCGATATGTCTGACGTAACGTCCACAGGGCCACTTGTTGTCTCCCTGTGTTTCAAAGCATTTCTCCATTCATTGCATTGAACATCCTGAAAAAGACCCATTTTATTGCATAAGGTATGTTTATAAAGAACAAAAACCACCTGGGGGGAACCACCATCTTGTAAAGAGCTGTCCTTCCCATCGATGATAATGGTAATGACTTTCAGAAATGAACTGCATCTCCAATTCCCAAGAACGCTTTCCCCATATGCTATACAAATGTCTCCTCCATCTCATGGAAAATCTGGATACCCAAATATTTAAAGGATTCTAGTTCCCATTTCACTCCCCAGTCCGGGTGGGCATTCCTATTCTGGTTCCGTAGACCTGTCGAAGGATACAAGGTCGACTTTTTCTTATTAATCATAAACCCTGATAATGTCCTAAAATTTCCCAAAACTGCCGTTATCATAGAGATATTCTCCAACAGATTACTCACATAAAGTAAAATATCATCTGCATATAAGAATATATTCTGTACAACCACCCCCCATCCCCGCCTGTAGTATACCAGTCTCCTGAATGTATTTCCTAAAATAACCTGCCAGGAGTTCCAGTGCCATTGCAAACAAGATCGGAGAAACTGGGAAACCCTGCCTTGTACCCCTCTCCAAAATCCACCTTAATGACACAAAGCTGCCCTTTTTCACCTTTGCCATTGGGTTTTTATACAAGAATCTAAGCCACAGCAAAATACCAGATCCGAGACCAAATGCTTCTAGAACCTCAAAAAGTCATGCCCATTCTAATGAATCAAAAGCCTTATCCGCGTCCAATGAAGCCAGCACCAGGTTGTCTTACATTTGTTTCACGTGATCTATAGCATGACGTCAATGACGGAAGTTCATAGTCAAGTTATGACTTCCCACAAACCTTCATTGGTCAGGATACATGCACCAATCATGGCACAACCTTGGACAGTCTCATTGGCAGAAAATGCCCTAAACTTTTCGCGTCCACATATATTAATGAGGTGGGCCAATATGAATCACAATAATTCTGATAGTTTTTAACCTTCAAGAGAACCGTGATCAGTGCCTCCTGCATCATCTCTGGAAGGATACCTTTCTCAAAAGCCTGATTATAAGCTTGCTTTAATAGAGGCACCACGGCGTAAGAGAACATACAATAAAATTCAGTCAGAAATCTATCACTGCCTGATGACTTATTTCTCTGCATAGATCTAATAGCGCATAACATTTCTGTCTCCTCTATTGGCACATCAAGCTCGTCTCGAGAATCCCCTCACAATCTAGACAAGTGCACCAAGTTCACTATGTCTACCTCCTACATCTCTGAGTATGTTCCTTCACTGGTGTATAATGTTTTATAGTACCTTTTGAAACACCCAATTTATCCCCTGTTGTGATACTGTCAAGCCCTCTACTTGATCTAACGTCTTTGTGATCGTTGATCAAGGCAGTTCTTGATGCAATCACCATGCCAATAATCAACCTGAACCCTGTATTGAGTATATTTGAACTCAAATGGAGACTCCTGTAACAACTGGTGAGTTCTCAATGCCTGCACGAGATCCTCCCCCTCACAAAACACCTTGACTAGTATTTAACCTAAATTTCTACTCGACCTAAGGAATCATTCAATGTTTTTCTCACTATACAGATACCCCTTGTGGTCATTTTAAAGGTCTCCCATTGTACCCCTATAATACTCCACTGATCCTTCGTTCAGTTCATAGAACAAAGATATCTCGTCAAGCAAAAGCCACATCGTCCAAAGCCTCTAATCTGAGTCTCCATAGCAGGATAGCCTGTTTTCTTTTTGACCCCTGAAGAGTAGACACGAATGGAGAATGATATGATATCCTCCCTAAATATTCTATATCCATAAACCAGTAAAAATGTTCCCTCCCCAAAGAAATGTTTTCTAAACTAGAAAAATAATCCTGTACATTCGAGTAAAATTAATAACCCTTCTCTGATCCATGAGATCCGCTCCATAGTTCTGCCTAGTCCAAATCCATAACAATTCAATAAACAAAATGCAGGTGACAGCTGTTTAGAATCCCCTTCCCAGAAAAATATATCGGATCTGTATCCTCTGGCCAATTTCAACACCAAAGGGACATACTGCCTATCATCAATGTTTGGTGCATACAAGTTTACAATGCATATATTCCTCCCTTCTAGTTTACCCACCAGTATCATGGTCCGACCTTCCAAATACCCCACTTTCTTGTCTACTATTGTAGGCAGCCCTGGAGTAAACCACATCCACACCTCTCTGGCAAAGGAGGAGTACGAAGAACCAAACACCATTACCTCCACCCCCATTTATTTCTCAGTGTCTCCAATCCCTTCCCTGATAAGTGTGTTTCTTGCGGCAGTGCATCCTTTATCCCATTATGCTTCAAGAATGTTCCCACCTTCATCCTCGTCTCACTATTCCCTAGAACCTTCACATTCCATGTTCCTTATTTCCAACGACTACTCCCCATCTATCAACTATGACCTTCAATGTTGCCTCAACATGTAGCTGTAACCATGCATGGTTCCCGCCCCATTCCTCACCTCCTGTTGCAGCTTGACATAACAAAAATAAACTCCTTTTACATACATCAGTGACCTCACAAACCTCCTACCCCTATTCCACCCATCAGGCTCCCCCTCAACTCTTCCCACCCACTCACCATCCCAACAGAAACAGTGCCTCAATCCAAGCGTTGCACAACTCCCCACTTTTAACATACCCCAAATACCTATAATGACTGACCACTGGGGACCCCACTCCATCATCAACCCACTCGGGGACAAAAGACCATAGGTCTGGGGGGTGGGTCTTCACTATCACTGAATCGGCCCGTCAGTGCATCCCTACCATTCCATTACCATACCCTGTTGGCCTCCGAATGCAAAACATCAGATTGTCATGTTTCCCTCCATTACACTAATCCCACACCTCACAATATCCCCTCCTAATTTAAGCCTCTACCTTCACTGGGTCCACACACAATTTCCTACAAGTTCTCATGTCCAATCTTCCAACGCCAAAACTCCTTTTGCCCTGTTTCCCTGCGATGACCTAGTCTGCAACCAACTCCATACCTCTTGCGGTGACAAGAAATAATGCCTTCCCACCTGCCAACACTTTTAACTTTGCAATGAAAAAATCATGCATTTCATATTTTCTTCCCTTAGGTGCCGGTGCACCGCATCAAAAGATCTATTTCTGAACCTCCTGTATAAAGTCTGGGAACATAAGGATGCTGGCATTTCCTAATTCAAAGCAACCAACTCTTATGTGCCTCCCGCAGAATCGCATCTCTGTCACGAAAGTTTAACAATTTGGACACAATTGCCCTCGGTTGCCTTTCTGTTGGAGGTGCCATTCCCGGCACCCTAAGAACCCTTTCAACCATGAATAATTTTGATAGTCCCTTGAAGCACAATGTCTCCAGAATCAGTTTTTCAACATACAATTCCACACAAGGGCCCTCCTCACCTTCCTGCACCCCTATGAACTGAACATTACACCTTCGAGATCGCCGTTCTGCATCTTCTGCCTTCAATTCCAAGGTTTTAGTCGCTCCCACCAAGCCTTTCACTTGATTCTATAATGAAGCCAACACATCCTCCACACGCTTACTCATTGCTCTACCTCTGTCACCCTTTCACATACTTTCGGCAGATCCGCCCGCACAAAGGAGACATCCACTCCCACTTCTTGAATTTTACTTTCCAGTGATGTCCTAGATTCCTGAACTGCTGCCATCAGACCATTCAGCATAAATTCCAACTGTTGCCTTGAAGCGCTCGCTCTCTTCCTCGCCCTCTACTGCCACATGTCTTCTGTGTTTATTTTGAACCCACATATTGCTCCATTTTCTGCTGACCCTGATCCATAATGGACCCTCTGCTCTGGATGTCTCTTGACCAAGTACTTCCCTTGCCGCAGTCATCCCACAACTTCTGTGAGTCTGCCTGCAACCCCAGTCACTGAGCAAGAAGTGGAGCCTAATCACAATTTTCATGGGTACACTTGGACAACACTGGAGTCCAATCCACTTCTCCTTATACTTCTATAACTCCCTTTTCCAGATCTCAGTTCCTTTCAGAGGAAATCAACAAAGTTTCAGTTCAAAATGGCTCGGTGGAATGACTCCCTCCATCTCAAGCCCTTCTCAGCTTGTAACAATTCACAGTTCAGTATCGTCAGGTGGGTGGGGGCCTCCCCTTCCCCTGGCTTGCTTTGCACTTCAGAGTTCTCAATTTACATGAATTCCCCATTTTTTGGGTTTGGTCCCAGACCTGTGTATTTCTCTTGCCTTGGAGCGTTAGACCTGGTTTACTCTCCTGCCAGGTACTGTGACTATGCAGATGATTTGGCTTGATCTTCATAAAATGGTGCGTGTCCCAGACCTACATGATTCTTCTCTCCTGGTATTGTAGTCCTGGTTCACTATCCTTCCAGGTACTGTGACTATGAAGAGTTCTTGACTTGATCTTCATAAAAGGTTGAAGGTCCCAGACCCGTGGGATTCTTTCCCCATGGTGCTGTCGTTCTTTTTCATTCGGGATCTTAAATCTTCCCCCAGGGGCTTCCCTTGTGCCCCAATATTGTAGCTCCAGCATGTGCCAGGGCCCTCTGTTACCCCTTCCAACCGCCTGTGTACCTTTGGGGTGTCTGACAGGTCTCGGGGTGTTCCGCCCTCTCTGGCACCTCTATGCTTCCCCGCTCTCCCGACATGCAGCGGCATCTCCGCGGCACTTGCAGATCCTCCGCGGGTGCACTTTCTTGCAACCACACGGTCCCTCAACTTGGCTTGCCGGGACATCCGCCGCTCTGCTTCGCCGGATGGTCCTTCTGCCTCGGACCAGGTAAGCTCTTCTGTAGCTGCTCTTGTTCTCTGCCGAGTGTTTCCCATGCTTGCAGTTCCTCCAGGGAGGGGCCTCTCTCTCCTTCCTGCTATAGTTTTAAAGGGCTTTTGCCCATTCAGCTCTCAAGAAGAACTAGACTGTTCATTCATGTTCTCATGAGTGCTCTCTTTGCTTCTGCATGGCTTCCTCATCCCAGTACTGATCCGTAGATCTTTCAATGAGTCAATTGATCTCTCCCTCATCTCAGTACTTAAGGAATGAGGAGTCCACATTCTTCCTCATCCCAGTACTTCCGCCCTTCCTTTATTTATGAACTGTGGACCAATTCTGCTCGTATTTCAGGGCTTTAATGCACTTTTTGCAAACTGCATTTTGAATTACACCACAGAAATCACAATATTGGCTTATATAATCCTAATCTTACCCCTGCGCTTGAGAGCATTATAGACTTTACACTGCTAATGAGTAGTGAATCTGTTGCTTGCTGTAGGCATGCTATTGCTACTGTTGTACGGAGAGTATTATACACTTTATGGTTTCATGTTGATTAAGTTGTACTGTCCAATTTTTTTTTTATCCCGGAATAAAGCTGTTACGTACTGACTTTTACGATGAACAGAAGTAGGTGGACAATCCGTATGAATACACTTCTGCTTTGTGAAATAATGTGATTGTTTCTTTTTGTTTTGCATTGTGTGATGTTGACTGGTGAACAATCTGTGTGACCCGTATTTACCACTGATGGCCTCTGCTGGCAAATGAATCAAGAGCCCCATATTATAAGTCTTCTCTGGACAGTGTTTGATTTCAACCTTTTTGTTTGAACTGTGTGCCTGCTTTAAGTACTTGGAGTATCACTTGGAACAGGACAAAAATTGCAACTTTATTACTGCTATTTAGTCTAGCATGAAGTTTATTGGGCCATGAAAAGCTTCACCTGACATATGACTACCAGCACCTATGTGCTTTGCCTGAACATGCTTTGCTTTTTTATTAATATTATTATTGTTATTATTTTTACACAAACCTCGAAATGCACCAGCTTTTCAAAATCGCTTTCCACTGTCGTTGTGTCTGGTGCAACGAATGTTGCTACATTCAGTGAAAGATCAACTTTGCGGCAAGCGATTAAGGCTTGTAGGAGCCTCCCTGCCCCCGCAACATGGTGGCATTCCCTTGCACTGCCTTACATATAGCAGTATTTGAAGTTCATGCCGTCCTTGTATTTAGAGGATTTAGGCAACCACATCCGGCATGGATAGGATTGCTCATTAAGTGGGTACCTGTTTTAGATTTTGCATCCTCTTTATCCAAACCCTTTGTCCCATCACTAGCTCATGAGTTATAGAAGCAAATGAGGTCATGGACATAGCAGAATGTTCATGTTTTCCTTTATATTTTAACCTTTTGGGACTACTTGGAAATCATCATGGCCACATAATCCATCTTGTCCTTTAACTGGTTACTGTAGCATGCTTGCTATGAATTGATGAATGTTTAATGTTTCCGTAATATGTATTTCCATTTCATGGATTAGTCATCAGCTAGGAAACATATACAAACAAGTCTAGTTGCCATGTATTGTAAGTGATTTCAATCCGGCACACACCCAAGTCAAAGCCCAGCATGTAGTGCACAACTGAAACCCTTATTTATTTTTGTCTATAAATTCAATATTCTGGACGATATACCACTCATATCACACCCTTCTCCTGGGAACCCCCCCGCCCCTCCCCCGGTGGTTTGCAAAGGTAAATATTTATGTATTTCAAATTTAATAACAATATATTTTAATGGGTAAACAACAATCACCAATGGGGTGACAGAACACTGAAGAATATCTTTAATACACTAGGAATAAGTAATGAGCAAAACAGATGCGGCACAGAAAATAATACTTTGTGTTGGTTCAGATCAGATAGCACTATGGTTAGAGGTTCCCCCTGCAACACCCCTCGACCCCCAATAGGCAATGTAAAGAGATAGGAGAGAGCAGGTGTTCACGAATAGCACAAATCAAACAGAATATCAGTCCCACTTCCCCCTTCCAACACAAGAGAAAAACGGAATTGACTTTTCAGCTGTCAGAATGGCTTTTACAATTGTCTTTAGAATTGACTGGGCAAAACACCAAATGTGGTCAAAAATACTTAAATTGTTATAAATTCTTATGGGAGCCGCTTTGAATAGGTGCAAACAATCACAAGCAATGATTTAGTCAGCAGAAAACATTTGAAATCTTAAAGTCCAAGTTGGAAGCAGTTTAAAGCTATTTTACATGTGTAAACCTTCCAGATTTTTAAAATTGTGGCAAACTTTTCCTTGCAAGATTTTTTGGGTTCTATGGGTAGCTATGGATGTTAGGTACAAGTAGAAGTTGAAATATTGTTTCTATCACAAAAACCTAGGGAGTTATAAAGGTTTTAGTAAAGGTTGTTTTTGTAAAATAGGAGTGAGAATGGAAAACAGAAATGCGCTTTTGAAAATGACAAATGGGTTTGCTTACACTAGAGGATGACTATGAAAAAGCAAATACCACACAGGAATCTTACAGTTACGTGATTAGTGTAACCCGCCTCCTGAGGAAACTCAACCTCTTTAGATGAGAAAAGAGTCAGCGCAAAGATGGTTCTAACAATACTGGTTCTGAATTAAAGATAGGCTGCGTTTGAGATAGGGATAAGACAATGCAAAGATAATCCTAACAATACTGGTTCTGAATGAAAGATAGGATGGGTTTGAGATAGGGATAAGACAATGCAAAGATACTCCTAACAATACTGGTTCTGAATGAAAGATAGGATGGGTTTGAGATAGGGCCAAGACAATGCAAATATACTATGGGCCACAGTTCTTCCTATTAATACTCACAGGATACGTTTTTAAATTGGACCGTCAGTTCTGGTCATGGATTGGGTCTGGTCTAGGAACGACAGCACATCAGGCACGGTACTGGATCAGCTAGGCCGGTCGCAAGATTTGCACAGGATCTGCCCTCCGAGTCTGTGGGTATTTGAATCACCTGGATGGCGAGTTCCTCAGGCAAGCCTAGTGGTGGCAAGCCAGAGGATTTCAGGATACTGGTTCAAAAGGTCTTCTCACACCACACAGCGCTTTACTGGGTGGAGAGAATAATTTTGAGGATTTGGGCCTTACTGGAAATTAATAGTTCTCTATTGCTAGCAAGAGTCTTGGCCTCTGGATCTGGAAGAATATTAAAGCTGGATGTAGAATTCTGGATCAGAGTGCTTCGCCGGAATCAGGACAGTGAGTGGATCTGTGAGTCCCTATGTGTTGTCAGCTGTCTCTATGCTATAAAATGACATCACAAAGGGGGTGTATGGGCCGGCTTAGCTAAGCTTGCCCCTGTGAGCTGGGATAGGGCCACACTTCATCTCCCCCTTGCAATTTTAGTGATTGGATCAAGGCCGGATGATGTCACATTTTATGGTTTGCTTTACAATCCTCAGAAACCTCCCTTTAGTCACTGGTCTCAAACTCGGATTTGATACTAAATGTACATTTCAAGGGGATTGGGTCCTCCGACGTATTCCATATCTATGACAGTAATCACCACAGCTGTGCTGCTTCGGAAAATCTTTCGGCGTCTGTGTCAATGACATAGATACGCTGTCCTCGAGGGCCTCTGTCGAGCCGACGTCACCGGATGTTAAAAGTAGGACGCACGACGCCCATAGCCTCAGTTCAGTTTTTTCCGCGAACGTGTTCGCTTCGGAGATCACGGCGCGCCTCGGTTCTACTGAATCCTGTTCTTTCGGTTCTTCGAACTTCTTCGTTTGTGTATTGAAATGATGTCTTCGGCTTCTTCCACCCCGCGGTCGGGTTTTAAGAAGTGTCGGGTGTGCGGGTCCAAGATGTCGTTGACGGACACGCACAAAGCTTGCCTCTGGTGCCTCGGGGAGGACCACGATATGGATGACTGTGTCGACTGCCAGTTGCTTACATCAAAGGCCTTGCGGGAGCATAAGAAGAAGCTGTCGGTGGGTAAGGTGGCCAAGCCCCGGAAGTCGCCATCCACTGGAATTTCGACGGACGATTCGAGGGGCGACTCTCAGCATCGTCGTCGTGAGTCCGGGGGGTCTCGGTCCAGGAGTCGGTCTCGCCATTCCTCTGCCTCTTCGAGACACTCACGGAAAGCGCCATCACAGGTCACCTTCCCCGTCCTCATCCGAGGACTCCGCCCGGCGGTAGGTTGCTTGTCCCAACAAGCATTCCACTCCTGAGAAATGGGATTCCTTCCGAAAGGAGATGATGGCGATTTTTCAATCGCAGGGCTCCGGTCTGTCCGCGCCGTTGAAGGACGCCGGCTGTGACCGTGCTAGAGACACCGCTCGTACGCCTTCGGGCTGGAGCGGTCGTCGTGATCACCAGGCGCCTTCGAGGTCCCGGTTGGACAAGGATGGTTGCTCTAGACATGCCCGTTCCAGGTCCCGGTCCTCGATGCCCTCGAGACCGCGTGAGCCTGTGAAGTCTTCGAGGAAGACATCGACACCTGCGGCGCCGAGGTCGTCAAGGGACTGTCTCGAGGCTCCGCCTCCGAGGAAGTCGTCGACGCCATCAGCGCATAGGCTGTCGAAGGACACGCTCGGGGCTCCGCGCTCGATGCCTGTGTTGACACCGTTGAAGTTGTTGGCACCTCGCTCGACGCCGATTCCGTCGACGCCCTTGATGCCTTTCGAGGCTGCTTTGTCGGAGGTACCCCGTGGCCCCCCAGAAAGGCTCTGGCCAAGGCTAAGAATGTCTGTCCCTTTTTCTGTGCCCTCTTTCCGACCTCTGGATTTTATTTCTGAGGCGGATGAGGGATCTGAGGAAGGTTTGGTGCCTGAGGAGGTGCCTGACGAGATAATGTTTGATCACAGACAGATTGAAGACCTGCATCAGTCACTGCATGATGCCAGTGTTCTGGACACCTCTCCGGAGGTGGAGTTCTGTTGGCCTGAGCCTGGCACCCATGCCGAGTCCTTGTACCAGCGCCTTATGTCGAGGGTCACGGAATACTTGGGGTGGTCTGCGCCACCTGTTCATTTTCTGCAGGATCACCTGACGGACATTCTCGACCAAGGTCCTCCAACTGACCCGGTACTGCCATTCCATATGGCTTTGCAAAGAAGGGTGGCTGCAGCTTGGACTGCTCCGGAGAGTCTCCCGGCAGTGAGCAAGTCTTTGCCGCGAAAACACTGTGCAGCCAGTAGTGACCCCTGCTACTTGACCACGCACCCCACTCCGGAGAGTTTGGTGGTGCAGGCGGCCACGGCCCCAGCAAAGCAGGCGTCGTACCCTACCATCCCTCCTGATGGGGACGACAAGCGTTTTGATGGCTGGGCGAAGAAAGTGTTTTCTTCAGGGGGTATGGCTTTACAGGCAGCCAACTCTGTGTGTGTCTTGTCACGTTTCACGCACTCTGTGGTACTGTATTTCCTTGGCGGCTGAACATATTCCTGAAGGGGAGGAACGGGATGGTTTTCTTGCTATTGTACAGGATGGCAAGGATGCCATGCGTGAGGCCGTTCAGTCGGGTTTGGACATGGCAGATTGTGTCAGCCGGTCCATGGTGGCACCGTAATATGCAGGTTTGCGTGGTTGAGGAAGTCAGGGTTTGTTCCTGATGTGCAGGCCCGGCTCCTCAACATGCCCTTTGATGGTGAACATCTTTTTGGCAGCAAGGCTGACGAGAGCCTTGAGAGGTTGCAGACCTCCAAAGCTGCAGCAAAGTTGTTGAGCGCTGCAGTTCGCCAACCTCCGCCTTTTCGTCCTAGGGGGCAGCAATGAAGGAGAGATTCCTTTCGATATTACTCATCCTTTAGTAAATCGAGAGTAGCTGCATGTCAAAGGGGCCACCGTAGGAGTGCCAGAGGTGGAAAACAGGGTACTCGAGGTGCCAAGGCCGCTCGGGCAGTTGCCTCTTTGCCCTCATGCACTGCCGCTTCAGCTCAGTCATGAGGCCATGTCCCATGGTTCGCTGGTTGGGGAAAGGCTGGCGCAGCATCTTGTAGAGTGGCGTGCCATTACTTCAGATGTGTGGGTTCTGGAGATCATAGCCCACGGCTACTGTCTTCCTTTCCGGCAGAGGCCTCACGACAATCCACCAGGGAATCTCTCTTTCAAGAGTTCGGATCCGCTCCTTGCGCAGGAAATTCAATCCCTGCTGGAGAAAGGCACCATAAAACTGGTGCCTGTAGCAGAGAGGAACAAGCAATGGTGTTCCCCTTCTTTTTTGATTTCGAAGAAAGATGGGGGATTGAGACCCATCATGGACTTGCGCGGTTTGAACAAGCTCCTCAGGAAGGACAAGTTCAAGATCTTTACTCTCTCTCAGGTCCTCCAGGCCCTTCAACTTCAGGACTGGTTGGAGTCTCTCGACCTCAAGGACGCTTATTTTCATGTGCCGATCCATCCAAAGCACAAGAAGTACCTGAGGTTTGCGGTTGGCGACTCGCACTTTCAGTTTCGGGTCCTGCCGTTCGGATTGACCTCCGCCCCAAGGGTATTCACCAAGCTCATGGTGGTGGCAGCATATCTCAGGAAAGGGGGGATTCACGTCTACCCCTACCTGGACGATTGGTTGATCAGGGCGCACTCTCCCGAGCAAGTCCGGGATAATCTGTCCGTCACCTGCTACTCCTTTCACAGGTTGGGCTTCTCCCTCAACTTAAAGAAGTCCCATTTGATGCCAACCCAATGGCTCCAGTACATCGGAGCAGTGCTCTACACTTCCCTGGGGCAGTGTTTTCCTCCCCAGGTGAGGGCTCATCACATTCAGCAGATGTTGCACAAGTTTCAACAAGCCCAGAGTCTCCCGGCGTTCGAGTTCTTGAGGTTGCTCAGCCTCATGGCATCCTGCATTCTTCTGGTGCCGGATTCCAGGTTGCGGATGAGATCTCTGCAGTGGACCCTCAAGATGCAGTGCTCGCAGTCCTCTGGCAGGATGTCAGATCCCGTTCAGGTGCTGCCCTCGGTTGCCCAGGACCTTCTGTGGTGGGCCGTCAAAGGCAATCTGATGAAGGGGGGCTCTGTTTTGGCTACCCTGGCCGGAGGTGACGATCGTGATGATGCATCACTCATGGGATGGGGAGCTCATGCCAACGAGTTGACAGTCGGTGATCGTTGGTCTCCGTCGGAGTCCAGACTCCATATCAATCTGTTGGAGCTGCGGGCCGTCAGGCTTGCCCTGAAGGCTTTTCTGCCGACTGTGCGAGGACGGAATGTCCTGATTCTGACGGACAACACAGTGGCCATGCACTACCTCAACAAAATGGGGGGGCAGGGTCACTTCCTCTGTGCAGGGAGGCAATGCAGCTCTGGTTCTGGGCCATCCAGCAGGAAATTTCGATCTCGGCAGCTCATCTGGCCGGAGACGAAAACGAGACAGCGGACGCTCTGAGCAGGCAGAGCACGATCTCTCACGAGTGGGAGCTGGCTCAGGAGATTCTCCTGGAGATCTTTGACCTTTGGGGGCCACTTGCGCTTCCTCCCGTTTCCGCTCATTCCAACTCCTTGCACCCCTGCATTGGAACTCGCTCCCTCTTACAATCCGCTCTACCACAACCTTCACCTCATTTCGCACTTCCCTTAAATCCCTCCTCCTCCATTCCCCTCCTTGAAAACTTCTCCTCTGCCCTCTTCACTTCCCCCCACGGCCCCTCTGCTTACCCTCATCTGATTCCTCTCTCCCCTCTCCTACTCCTCTCTTTTCCCCTTCCATTCTCCCTCGCCCTGTCCTTCTCCTACTCCCCCCACCTCTTCCCTCTCCCCTTTCCACCCCCCCACCTAAGTTAATTGCTCTTTGCACTGTTTTGTTGAATGATTCATGATGTAAATTTTGCTCTCATTGCTAAATGTTATTTTGTATTATGTTGTTCCACTGTACAGCGCCTTGGTATAAATCGCTATATAAATAAATAAATAAATAAATCACTCAGTGGATCTCTTCGCCTCCAGTGTCAACCGTATGAGCGAAAGGTTCTGCTCGCTGTAATTTCCTCCAAAAGGAGCCTTAGGAGACACATTCGTGGTGGAGTGGTCCTTCCCACTGCTGTACGCGTTTCCTCCAATCCCCGTCATCCTGAAAGTGCTGCGGAGGTTACGGAGGTTCGGTTCCCGGATGATCCTCATTGCTCCGGCTTGGTCTCGGAGGACGTGGTACCCGGACCTTCTCGACTTGTCCATCTGCCCTCCACGTTGTCTTCCCTACCGAGAGGACCTGCTCTCACGGGAGGGGGGGGTGTCAGGTTCTCCATCCAGAGGTCAGATCCCTCAACCTTCACGCTTGGCTTCTGAAAGGTTGAGGTATAAGGATTGGGACCTCCCTGAAGACGTGATGGAGGTGTTGCTTTCGGCCAGACGGCCGGCAACAAAGTCCCTGTACCGTTGCCGTTGGAGAAAGTTCTGCGACTGGTGCAGGGTTAAGAATGTGGATCCTTTTTCATGTGACATTCCTGTAGTTCTGTCTTTTTTGCTTTCGTTGGCCCACAAAGGCCTACAAGTGGGTACTGTTAAAGGTTACCTGGTGGCGCTGTCTATATTTAAGCGCTCATCTGAGGAGTGTTCTTATTTTAAAATTCCTTTAATTTCTCAGTTTCTCAAAGGACTCACTAATGTGTTTCCGCCGGCACCTTTCCAGGTGCCTGGTTGGGATTTGAACCTTGTTCTGAAATTCCTTATGGGTGCTCCGTTTGAGCCTTTACATTCTTGTCCTTTGAGGCTGTTAACCCTTAAAACTGTGTTTTTTGTTGCTGTCACTTCCGCTTGCAGAGTGAGTGAGTTGCAGGCACTTTCAGTTAAGCCACCCTTCACTGTGTTTTATAAGGACAGGGTTGTCCTTCGAGTTCGTCCGTCCTTTCTTCCGAAGGTGGTGTCGGAATTTCCTTTGAGCCAGAAGGTTATTCTTCCAGCATTTTATCCTCCTCCACATCCTGGTAAGGAAGAGGAGAGGCTCCATAGGTTGGATCCTAGGAGAGCTTTAAGTTTCTACATTTCTCGCATGTCCTGGGTCAGAGTGGACGATCAGCTCTTTATTGGTTACGCTGGAAGGTGTTTGGGACAAGCTGTGACTAAGCAGACTTTGTCTAGATGGATTATCTTGGCAATTTCTGAATGTTTCCGCTTGGCGGGTAAGGACCCTACGGTAGGTTTACAGGCCCATTCTACTAGGGGTATGGCTGCCCCTACTGCCCTGCAGAGGGGTGTTCCTATTTGTAACATCTGTGATGCAGCCACTTGGGCTTCGGTCCATACTTTTGTACGTCACTACTCCCTCGATTCTATCCATGGGCAGGATCTGGCCTTTGGCAAGGCGGTCCTTTACTCTGCAATTTGATTGGGCATTCTAAATTTCTATATTCTAAATTCTTTTCCCTCCTCCATACGTTGGTACTGCTTTGGGACTCTGTCATAGATATGGAATACGTCAGAGGACCCAATCCCCTCGAAGAACAAGTTACTCTCTTACCTGGTAACGTTCTTTCGATGGGATGGTCCGACGACGTATTCCATATCGCTCTCTCCCTACCTGCCCCGCTACAGAATTTCTTATGTGATTGCAGCTTATGGTTCCGCAAGGATTTCTGTGGTCATACTGGCAGTGGTTTGGTGCCACACGTTCTGGGGAAAAAACTACAACTGAAGCTGCGGGTGTCGTGCGTCCTACTTATAACATCCGGTGACGTCGGCTCGACAGAGACCCTCGAGAACAGAGGACAGCGTATTGACGCAGGACGCAGATGTCGAAAGATTTTCCGAAGCAGCACAGCTGTGGTGATTACTGTCATAGATATGGAATACGTTGGGGGCGTGGCTTAAGAGCCATGTAGAAGGACGTGTCTTCGCTGGAGCTCCTGATGATCCTCACATCATCCGACACTAACCGCGTGAGAAATGATGCAAAAAGTCCATAAATGGAAGACCGTGTGTGGGATCCCAGCGGGCGTGCTCTGATGCTTTGCTGTGAAACTACAGAGTGAGAAGCAAGCTAAGGTCTCGAGATTTGTCGATGACTGCAAAGAAGATGGCCGCGACCCAACAAACAAAGGAAGAGCAGCGGGCATGAATAGGTCGAGTGCCTGGCTGTGACCTCGTCAAGTGCTGCAACGGAAACATCAGGTTCCGGGTACGGCATCGGCCGTGTACACCAAGAACAATGCTTTTGATCTGCTGCCCCGATCCGAGCTCGGCATTTGCACAGCCTGAAGCCGTGAGCTGTCTCATGCATGCTTAGACGGCCCCTGAAGCTGCCTGAGCGAGACGCGGCGGGTGCATCGATCAGACCCCGCAACGGACAGTGAAACATTGTGGCACTGGCTGAGGAAGCCGGCGCGGACATGGGGATGCTGCTTTGCTCTGAAACTACAGAGTGAGAAGCAAGCTAAGGTCTTGAGATTTGTCGGTGACTGCAAAGAAGATGGCCGCCACCCGACAAACAAAGGAAGAGCAGCGGGCATGAATAGGTCGAGTGCCTGGCTGTGACCTCGTCAAGTGCCGCAACGAAAACGTCAGGTTCCGGGTACAGCATCGGCCGTGTACGCCAAGAACATTGCTTTTGATCTGCTGCCCCAATCCGAGTTCGGCATTTGCACAGCCTGAAGCCGTGAGCTGCTGCATGCATGCTTAGATGGCCCCTGAAGCTGCCTGAGCGAGACGCGGCTGGCGCATCAATCAGACCCCTCAACGGACAGTGAAACATTGTGAGGAAGCCGGTGCGGATGGGATTGTTACGGGATACTTTGAGCACTACAGTTGGGAAACAAAGTGTGCTGCGGCGGAATAGACATTAAGTATCGGGCTTTGGAGGGGCGTGGCTACAGAGCCATGGGCTAAGGTGCAGTTCCTGAAGGCTCCCATGATCCAACACTGATCCGGGCAGAATATGGGCGATAAATGCACACTATTGCAAAATACCAGACAGCCACTGTTGTGGGAAGAGAAGCGTCTCCTGGAGTAATTTCCCTAAGAAAACAGAGCTTGGCAAGAAACATAACTGGGACATACAGTGCTGCGATCCCCGTGCCCGTAAACGAAGATGGCGCTGTCCGGACAGAACAATGGGGCCATATCTGGCAAGTAAGCTACAGCGGAACGCTCGCAGCACAGACGGGTAGGCAAAAAGGAGCAGTGCTCAATCGTGGACCAACGAAGCATACAGCACATCTGCTGCTGAGGCATCGAGGGCAGCATTGTCGTAGATACACTGGCCGTGATGCATTGTATCAGGCAGTGAAAGTCATGCGTGCTCGTTCCGGCCCTGGAACTCGGAGCACCAGCTGACTAGGAAAACGCTTAGTGAGATGCTGCATGAGCGGACAAGTGGCACATATTAAAGACACCAGACTTGGTTATTAAACTATTGCAAGGTTCCGGGGAAGTAATTTAAACACGGAACAAATTCAAAGATGGCGGCCGCCATTTAGAGAACAAAGGAAACCCCGGAACACGGGAGAAGAGATTTGCATATTTGTTAAGCCCACTCTGGGAAAGGAAGAGCAAACAGACTCCTGCAAGACATAAGGGGCACCTGGTGCACGCCCGGATGCTGCCAGAGGGGCGGGGTAAGATGCGAATAGCAGAGCAACGGGTGCACGGTGAACAAGCCAGCTAGAATTGGTATTGGCAGCGCAGCTATGGAACAACTTACCGGATCCATTGAGAATGGAAAGCAGACAAGTGTGGGGACTGTGCACTGAGAGCGAATACTGGAGAGCACGAGGCACAGGGCCGAGCTGAGTGGCGGATGGAGCGGGAGCAGCCTCAGCAGACATAGACAGTGGTGCGCAGAGTATAAGGA
The DNA here is from genome assembly GCF_040938575.1 of Ambystoma mexicanum. Classification (NCBI taxonomy): domain Eukaryota; kingdom Metazoa; phylum Chordata; class Amphibia; order Caudata; family Ambystomatidae; genus Ambystoma; species Ambystoma mexicanum. Next base: position 487,188,027 of record NC_090925.1, read on the forward strand.
GTCCAAGAGACAGGTGGTCCGACCGGGACCAATAGCAATCTACAAAAAGCAGTAAGGACAAACGGAAACGTGGGAGGACACAACCCACCCGAAGATATAGCTCAGTGCATGTGAATCTATACGGGGTACTTCAAGGATAACAGCCCAGAGCTGGAGTGACTCACAAGCGGCACAGCGGGACAGCGAAACAGAATCGCCACACCAAGAACAAAGCAACCTCGGATACTTGACCAAGATTGCAAGATGGCAGGGAGAGTAATCAAGGGCAAAAGCAAACCCATGATGGAAGCGTTTGCCAAGACACAGCAGTCCCCAGCGGGTTCGGCGCACAGTGGCGCAAATGCACCCACGGAAAGCTACCCAGGGATCGAAAAACAACAGATACTAACGGCTATAACAGAGCTAAGAGACTCATGGGGGATAGCAATGGCGGACCTGCGAACCTCCTTGGAGGCTTAAATAGACGCAGTGGGGATAGAAGTCAACCTGCTGAGACAAGACGTTAGGGCGCTGGCAGACAGGACAAGCAGTCTGGAGAGTGCGGTCAAAACTAACACGGACACCAGCACTAGTAACGCAAAGGAGGTCCACATACTAAAGCAGCAAGTGGCTAACCTGGAGAATCATGTGGAGGAATCTGAAGGAAGGGCGAGACGGAATAACATCCGTGTGGTTGGAGAAGGCTAGGACCCTACGGATTATGTTGAGAACATGATCCTGCAGGAAATAGGGGCCGACAAACTCTCGCAAGGATTCACATTGGAGCGTGCGCGTAGAGCCCTCATGAGAAAACCGAAGCCTGGAGCCCCTCCCCGCGCAATAATTGCCAAGATATTGAACTATAAAGACCGCGAGAAGATTTTAGAGTACTTTCGGAAAGGAGGAACGATTGAAAGAGCCTCGGCTACTATAACAGCGTATCCCGATTATACTATCCTGGTCCTGAGGCAGCGGTATAGCTATGTGGCGGTAAAGAGGAGGCTGCGCATGGCCGGCATCAAATATATGCTTCTGCATCCTGCAAGATTGAAAGTACTGAATAAAAGCAGAATGTTCTTTTTTGACACCCTAGAGGAAACCGCGACATGGCTGAACTTACAGGGCTGTCCGGAACGAGATGCGGAACGGACTCAAGAAGAGCACGATAAGTGATTAGGATGTTACATGCATATTGGGGTATCACATAGCGGGGTATCCCAGTAGAGACTTGATAAAGACACTGTTAGACGGGAACGGATGGGTAGTGTTGAAGCTAGGATAAGGTATCCTTGATTTTGCTGAAACGTGACGGACTGGAAAAACACATGAGTAAACTGTATAGCGATGCGTGATTGAATTGAAGCAAATAGGAGCCGCAGGACACGGGCACCTCACCCCCCAAGCAGCAGTAGAAGTAGCAGGATAGCCATTAGGGTGACCTCACCCTGCTGAGCTTCGAGTACAGGCTATTGCCAGAAAGAGCTAGATGCGGGGGTGCCTGAGATCCAGGGATGGAGCTGGGCAACAGTTGGGGAGGGGAAGGGAGGTAGGAGGGAGAGGGGAAAAGGGTGTTTGGGGTGTTTGTAGTTAAGGGAAGTTTGAATTGGGGAACGAGCCTATATAGACTGAGATGGAAGTGGGACCTGGACTGCACCGATGGGAGGGGAAGGGGCACTCTAATGGGCCATGGGGGACCTTAGAATAATTACGTGGAATGTCAGAGGACTTAATAGCTATCTAAAGAGGAACAAGGTTATGTTGTACCTGCGCAGACAAAAGATAGACATTTCACTGGAGATGGTTGTGAAGAAATGGAAAGGGGTTGTGGTGGGCTCGACATATTCTGCTTATGCTAGAGGAGTGCTCATCTGGGTGGCGCCACATGTCCCGTTTCAACTGTTGGGAGAAATGGCGGAAACGGATGGGAGGATGGTCCTATTGAGGGGATTGGTGGAGAATAGGGAGATAACCATTGTAAATACATATGCCCCCAATCAGAATATGGCAGCATATTTCAGAACTCTGTGTATTAACCTTAGCATGTGTATGGGGAGCGCAGTGATTTGGGGCAGGGATTTTAACTGTGTATTAAACCCCAGGGTGGATAGATCAGACGGAAAGATTGATAGACCCGTCCCAGTGGCTAAAGCGTTGCAGACACTACTAGACGACTTCGGTCTGGCAGATGTGTGGAGAACGAGACACCCCCAAGAAAGGCAGTACTGACACTACTCCGCTCTGCAGCAGTTGCATACGAGGCTGGACTATGTCTTTGCTACGTCGGAGGTAACAGCAGAGATTACTCAGGCAGAATATAAAGCGAGGGTCCTCTCAGACCACTCACTCCTGGTTCTCGGATGGCAATGGATTCCGACATGGCACCTCCAGGCAGAGGCACTTAAGGATCCCCTTTTCAGGGAAGATATAAGGGAGGAGATTTTAAACTACTTCGAGACGTATATGGGTAGCGTGGACTCGGCGAGCACATTATGGGAAGCCTTCAAGGTGGTGATGCGAGGAGTAGCCATAGCAAAATCAAAAGGCCTGCAAGGTGGGATCTTGGCTGACGTACAAGAAACAGAAAGGGAACTGGAAAAGGTATTGAGGGGAGGAGGTGACACGGAGAGAGACATAGAGCTGATATTTAAACTCCAGCAGAAATGTGCGGAGCAATGATGGAGACTGTGCAACCTCGACTATAAAAAATATATAGAGAGAGAGCATGCAGGAGGGGATAAAACAGGAAGGCTTTTGGCATGGTTATACAAGAGTGAAACCCCCAGACCCACGATTAGAACGATAACGAGAGAAGATGGTAGTGTGGCGGACACCCAAGAGGGAGTTAATCAGGAGTTTGCAGATTACTATAGGTTACTATTTGGGGATGAGGAGGGAAGTAGCTATGGGGAGATGACGGAAACACTGGAAGACATAGGGTTGCCTACGATAAGTGCTGAGGAAAGAGAGGAGCTGGATGCACCGATTACTTTGGAGGAGTTAGAAGTGGTGAGGCAGCTGCCTACTAGTAAGACTCCGGGGGCGGATGGGTTCCCATGTGAATTTTATAAAGTATATAGGGTGGAAGTGCTCCCCCCAATGTTAGAAATGTTAAATGAAGCGTTTGAGGTGGGACGGCTGCCAGAGTCACTTGGAGAAGTGATCATAATACCGCTACCCAAACCCAACAAGCCTGGGCATAGCTGTGGCTCCTACAGACCTTTGTCGATGTTGAACCAAGACAGCAAGATATTGACGGCTATCTTGGCAAACAGACTGCGGAGAGTTATTGGCTAACTAATACACCCCGACCAGATGGGTTATGTCCCGAATAGGAATATAACTCATAATCATTGACGACTTCAACGGGTTGTTGAATGGGGGAGCAAGAACGAGGGCGAAATGGCAATTGTGTCCTTGGAAGCGGTAAAGGCTTTCTATTCGGTCAAGTGGCCATGGCTGCTGGCGGCCCTGGCGGGCTATGGAATGGGGCCTGGATACATAAGGTGGGCGAAGATGCTATATAGTGAACCGCTGGCCAGGGTCAGAACAGGATCAGTGATATCTGAAAGATGGCAACTTTGTAGAGGCACCAGACAGGGGTGCCCATGGTCCCCAATGCTTTATGTACTAGCCCTGGAGCCTCTAGCAATATACCTTAGACAACAATACAATACTATAGGTATTGAGGTGGGACAGGAACGACACTTGATCTCCTTATATGCGGATGACTTGCTGCTGTACTTGAGGCACCCGGAGGAAAATCTCCAGTATATCCTGGAAGTGATGGAGAGATATGCGGGGCTGTCTGGTATAGCGGTGAATCCTCAAAAATCTAGTATTTTCCCGTTAGGCAGTAATAAGGGAATCCCTGTGGGTCGGTTACCGGTGTTACAAATACCATGGGCAGTTAGTACTTTCCGGTATCTCGGGATAGACGTGTACCACACGTTGGAAGAGGAGCACAGGCACAATACCGAGGTAGCCATTGAGAAAATCGAGAAGTGTATGAAATTCTGGGTGAAGTTGCCCCTAGCAATGATGGGACGACGGGCGATGCTTAAGACGGTGGTCCTACCTAGGCTCCTGCATTATTTTGGGAATATTCCATACCTGATACCCAAGAAGTTTTTCACTAAGCTGAACAGCATGTGTAGGGATTTTCTGTCGCATGGTACCTGGAAAAGGGTGGCACTATGGAAGCTGCAGAACTTTTATGAAAAAGGGGGGATAAAACTGCCTAATTCTGAGGTTTATTATGTAGCAAGCCAACTGCAATATATCGCTAAACGGCTCTCAGATGAAGTGAACCCCGAATTCAGGTTGTTTGGACATGATTGTGCCCCATTTTATTTAAGAGAAATGATCTGGCTGCCCAAGACAAAAATGGAAGAGCGCCCTAAAATGATGATGCTGGGGTGGAAGATGCGGCGCCGGGCATGCGAGATGATGGAGAACCCATTCCCATGCTCCCCGCAGGTACCACTAGTTGCACTGGCAGGGGGAGATAAGCAGCTGAGGATGATAATCAGAAACCACTGGGAATCGGTGGAGTTAGTAATGATGGGAGATATCTGGCGAGAGGGGAGTATCATAGATTTTGAAGAGCTGGAGGAGGAAATAGGGTTACACATGGGCCAGTATATCACATATCACAGAATGGTGCAGAGAGTTAGGAAAACATGGCCCGAAACGGTACTGGAAGAAGAAATATAAGATGCTATAATCGATACAATATACGATATAACGGAGGGGGGGACATGAGATCGCTAGACTGTACGAAATGATGATGTCTAAGGTCGGGAAGGAATTAACCCAATTAAGACTAGACTGGGAAGCATAAGTAGGAGCCCCGATAAAGGACAGGATGTGGGAACGTGCCCTGGGGTACCACAAGAAGGTGTCAAGGAATGCGAGACTAAAACAGATACAACTATATATTAAGCACAGGGCATATATGACACCTCAGAGGATATCTAGGTTTGAAAATGCTGAACGACAAGCATGTCCCAAATGCGACGAAGAAAAGGCTGGCATGGTACACATGTTTTGGTCATGCCCAGTAATTGAGCGTTTCTGGGGGGAAGTAGCATAGAAACTAGCGGAAAAGGGGGTCACGATTATTATAGATCCAGCCTCGGACTGCTTGCTGGGGGGTTCCCCAGAGCGCAGAAACTTAAGCATGTTAGTAAACTGAGGGTTCTCCAGCACGGGTCTGGCATGGATTCACATGCTCATGAATATTCCCCGTCGTCAGGCTGGGAATCCTCGGTATAGAAAAAAAATCAGTATCAGTTTTGTTTCTGATCTGTCTTTACCAGTAGTAAGCAATCACTGGTCTCTGGGTCATACTGCCCCCAGCCAATGACTGTCCTCTCCCTAAGCCCCGTCCATGGCAGCCATCCTCAGATTTTTACCGCACGTTCAAGTGTTGGGAGTCCTCGTGCTTAGCTCTCGAGCTTTTGCTGCGTTTTCGCGCTTTTTTCAGGAGATTTTCTAATTTTTTTGGTTAAATAGAGCCTCAAGCTCCACCGTTTCTACTTCCGATCAACGGGGATCCATTTCGGAGTTTCTACGCCCCTCAAGGGTGAAGATTTCGTCGAGTTACGCTTTTGGAGGATTCCAGAAGTTCTGAGGCCTACCCCGGACATGGCCCAGGAGAAAGGGAGCTCGACGCCCGGGAAGCTATTCAGGACCTGCCCTGGATGCCAGCTTCAGAACGTTTTCAAGGAGGACGAGCATTCGTTATGCCTCTACTGTCTCCATGAGGACAAGACGCACAAGGAAAAGGACTGTGCATTTTGTGGGAACATGTCGGAGCGGACCATGAAGGATCGCCACCTCCGTCTCGCCAACTGGCTGGAAGGTAAGAGCCCGCCAGGCGAGAAGAAGAAAAAGAAGTCCGAGCGGCCTTCTAAGTCCTGTGAGGGTGCTCCGGCGACGGGGGCCCAACAAAAGGCTAAGCACCACGAGTCCGCGGGCACCGGGAGCGCCGAACGGTCAGGCTCCTTGGCTGTCAGGCAGGGCGCATCCTCCCCGGCGCCATCGACCACGAGCCAACGCTCTGGCTCGGGTAAGAGGAAGTCCGAGAACCCGGCGAAGCTTCTGGAGAGGCCCGGTCGATCTTGAAGATTCCGGTAGAGGGGGAGCGAGGCTCGGACCCTCCCCCCAAGGTGAAGGCCCCAGGCGTACAGAAGGTGACGTTGGCCTTAATTCACCCTGCTAAGACCTCGATTGAGGATGCCGCCGTGGCCCTGGCTCAGCCTGTGGAGGCTACACCAGTGGAGGCGCCCTCAGGTACCAGAGTCTCCCTGCCACCACGGAGGGAGTCGTCTTCAGGCCCATCGAGAAGACCCCCACAAAGTCCTCGTTGGAAAGGGGGGGGGAGGGGTTGGTGGCCGTCGTGGATACGGACACGACCTCTGAAGTGGAGCTCATCCAAGTCGTGGAGGAGGCCCAGCCCATCGGGAGGGATCCCGACGAGGGCGACGACGATCGCGACAGTGACGCAGACGAGGCTCCTCAAGAGCCCTCGTTCCCGTCGTTTCCGGCGCCGCAGGACACCTCAGCGGCCATTTTGTCAGCCATCCAGTCCTTATGCTCGGAGATAAGGACTAGGTTGCCCCTTCCCCCGACGGAGGTGCCTGAGCCAGACCAGACGGAGGGACCGGAGCCAGGACCTTCGGAGAGCCCACCACTTAAGAGGAGGAGGACGCATCCTAGGCCTCCTCTCCCGCCTCTGCGGCCTTCTCTGCCTTCCCCCCGGTCCACTACCCACAGGGATGATACAGGCATGGACACGACTACGACGGGTACGGATGACGACGGAGGCGACGACGGGACGTGTCCCCCGTCGCCCCCTGCCTGGGCGTCCCCGCCCGATGAGATTGGATCCTTCCATGCAATGATTTCCAGGGCATCCGAGCTCTTCCAGCTCTGCCCCGAGGAAAAGGAGGGGTTCCTTTACCAACAGCGCAAGGCTAAAAGGAGTCCTCGCTGTACCGCTTTTTGATGACATCTGGGATGAGGGGCTCGCCCTCCTCAAGAACCCTGCCACGGCTCCTGCGAAGAGGGACCGGTACGAGAAGAAGTACCGGGTCCCCGACGCTGCCCCCTTGTGCCTTAGGGCGCAACCTACCCCGGACTCGGTCGTTTCGGCGGCGGCCAAGAAGAAAGCGGGGGGGGGCATCGGCCTTGACTTCAACCTACCCTCCGGACGGCGAGGGTAGGAAGCTGGATGCGATGGGACAGCGGGTGATCTCATCTGCAGCGAAGACCATCAAGGCGGCCAACGCCCTGGCCATCGTAGCCCGCTACGACAGGGAGTTGTGGTTCAGACATCGCCGACACCGGTTTCCGTCAGTTGGGCAACAGCGTTTGCCTGAGACGACGAGGATGGCTCAAGGCGACGGATTTCCGCCAGGACGTTCAGACCAAGGTTTTGGACATGCCTTTTGATGGGAACAACCTTTTTAGCAAGGCGGTTGATGAATCCCTTCAGGCGATCAAGACGGACACAGAGACGGCCCGTGCACTGGGTGTGCTCCAACAGCGATGGCCGTCCTTTCGGAGCTCCGGAGGCAGACAGGGTGCCTCCAAGGGAGCCGGCAGCAGCTCCTCTACGTACCGTCAAGCGGCAAGGTCTTTGTCGCAGGAGGCCTACAGGGGACGCAGCAAGTCAGGTGGATCACGCCGTCGTCGTCAAGGAGGCAAAGCGGCCTCCAAGCAAGATTGAACCGACCGTCGGGTCGGGCCCCCGCCGAAGCACCCCGGTGGGAGGCCGGCTGACGAAGTTTGTCGGCGTGTGGGAGTCCATCTCCACCGACCGTTAGGTGCTGGACGCCCTGGCCCTGGGGCATGCCCTCGAGTTCCAGAAGAGGTGCCCCCGCATTCCTCCCGTGGCCAGGAAGGAGAATCACGTCCCTCAACTGCAGTTGGAAGTAAGAGCGATGCTCAGGAAAGGTGCCATCGAGCTCGTCCCGAAGAGGCTTCGGGGCTCCGGAGTTTTCTCAAGATACTTCCTCGTGAAGAAGAAGACAGGAGGATGGCGTCCCATCCTGGACCTGCAACGACTAAACAAATGCATCAAGGCACAGAAGTTCTGGATGGTCACCCTCCAGCACGTGCTGGGACAGCTGGAGGAGGGCGATTTCCTGTTGTCGTTGGACTTGGAGGATGCTTACTTCCACATCCCTATTCTAAAGAGACACCGAAAGTTCCTCAGGTTCGTGGTCAAAGGGCGGCACTACCAGTTCAAGGCCCTCCCGTTCAAATTAAAATCGGCGCCCAGGGTGTTCACCAAGTGCCTAGCACTGGTGGCGGCGTGGCTGCGCCTGCAGGGGATCCACGTCTACCCCTACCTGGACGACTGGCTCATACGGACAAGGACAAGGGAGCTCGCCGTGGAACACACTGCGAAGACCGTCCAGCTGCTCACGGACCTGGGGTTCTCCATCAACTTTCCAAAATCCCACCTGGTCCCGTGGCAAGTCGCCCTGTTTCTGGGAGCACAGCTCGACACAGTGGCGCGGCGGGCCTCACCGTCGGAGGAAAGGATAAGGACCATCCTAGGAAAGGTGCAACGTCTGCTGGCCACGGACGTGGCCAGACTGAGGTCTATCCAGTCCCTCCTCGGAATGATGTCCTCCTGCATTTATCTGGTGCCCCACTGCAGACTTCGGATGCGGCCCTTGCAAGAATTCCTCGACGCCCACTGGATCCAGACGACCGGCAGCTTCGAGGACAGGATCCCGCTCGACGAAGCGTTCCGTCAGACGATACGATGGTGGGGTGTCCAGGCTCATCTGACAGCGGGAACAGTTTTCCTTGCCCCGGCCCACCAGGTGTCGGTGACAACGGATGCCTCCCTGGAAGGTTGGGGAGCGCACACCGGGGGTTTCCACGCGAGAGGCCTTTGGTGCTCGGAGGAGAAGACTCTCCACATCAACATCTTGGAGCTCCGCGCAGTGTTCTGGGCCCTCAGGTCCTTCCTTCCGTCCCTCAAGGGCAAGGTGGTGAGGATCTTCACCGACAACACCACCACAATGTTTTACATTCGGAAGCAGGACGGAACCAGATCTACTGCCCTGTCCAAGGAAGCCCAGGATCTGTGGCATTGGGCCGTCGCCCAAGGGATGTTTCTGGTACCCTTTCATCTGGCAGGGATAAAAAACACCATCGCCGACTCACTCAGCAGAGAGCTGCGCTCGTGCCACGAGTGGGAACTGCGCCAGGATCAAGTGGACCGACTCTTCCGACGATGGGGCAAATCCCAGATCGATCTCTTTGCGACGGCGGCAAACTCCAAGTGCCAGAGGTTCGCCAGCAGGTTTCCCCAACCGAGGAGCATGGGCGATGCTTTCTCGTTCCCCTGGGACGGCCTGTTCCTTTATGCATTCCCGCCGTTGCCACTCCGGCTCGTCAACCAGCTTAAGAGGTCCCGGTGCAGGATGATCCTCGTCGCACCGGCGTGGCCGAGGCAGATCTGGTTCCCGGACCTTCTGGACTTATCAGCGTCCACACCATTCAAGCTGCCGACGGATGTGGATCTTCTCTCCAGAGAAGGAGGTGCCATTCTTCATCACGAACCAGAGTCGCTGAACTTGCAGGCCTGGCTCCTGCAGCACTAGAGTTTGGAGGATACGACATCCCGGCCGACTGCAGAGAGGTTCTTGCAAAGGCCAGGGCATCCTCAACTCTCAAGTGTTACGGACATAAATGGAAGAGGTTCTCTGTCTGGTGCCGTGCACAGAAGATTAACCCTCTGCGGATTACGGCCCCTCAAGTATTACCGTACCCACTGTCTTTGGCCAAGGCTGGCCTATCTCACGCTTCTATCAAGGTACATCTGGCTGCCGTCTCACGTTACACCAGAACTACAGGACGGGCGTCCTTGTGGTCTCATCGTCTGGTGAAGGAATTTATGAAAGGACTGTTCCGATCATTCCCGCCGGTGAAGGCCCCTGCCCTGGCGTGGGAGCTCAACGTGGTGCTAACTAGACTCATGGGGGCCCCATTCGAGCCTATGCATTCAGTGCCGTTGAAGTTTCTGTCGCGGAAAACAGCATTCCTCGTGGCCATCACCTCTGCACGACGAGTGGGAGAGATCCAGGCCCTGTCTTGCAAGCCTCCATACTTGACTTTTCACGACACGAGGGTGGTGTTGAGGACGCACCCCTCCTTCATGCCCAAGGTGCCGTCGGACTTCCACCTCAACGAGCCCTTGGTGTTGCCAGTTTTCTTCCCGTCGCCTTCATCGCCGGCTGAGAGGACTTTGCACTCGCTGGATGTAGCTAGAGCGCTGAAGTTCTACGTGGACCGCACAAAGAGTTTTCGGAAGACATCACAGCTGTTTGTGAACTTTGGACCTGTGAATCAAGGGAAGGCTCTCTCGAAGACTTCCATTTCCAGATGGCTCTCCGGCTGCATCATGCACTGTCACCGGTTGGCAAACCGACGGTGGCCAGGCCGTCCGAGGGCCCATTCGACCAGAGCGATTGCTGCTACTACGGCGTTCCTGTCTGGTGTGCCCCTACTCGACATCTGCAGGGCTGCTACGTGGAGGTCGACGCACACCTTCACAGGATTCTACTGCGTCGACCGGGATTCCAGGGAGGAGTCCAGAGTCGGCCAGGCAGTGCTGCGCAACCTGTTCGCCTAAGGTGAGCCTGGTGAGGAGGTAAGAGTTGCTTATTTTTGAGTTGTTGTATTGCTTGATATTGAGCCTTTTGCCACCTCCCGTGGTTGTGCATGTGTATACTGCTATGTATTCTTATATTCATGAGCATGTGAATCCATAATATGTTTAAATAGGTATAAAGAATCCCTATTAACATGAAGACATCCTACTCCACCAACGGGGATATAGATATATGTAATACAATAAAGAGCAAGATGATACGTGTTGTTTACTTGCCTCCAACCCCCTCACACAGGAACTCTATAAGGTTTTCCAGCATCACTAGTCCTGAAAAAATGGACCGTCTGCTATAACTAATTTACACAAATGTCTGACAAGTTTATTATTCAAATAATTCAAACTGAATTTAAACAAAAAACAAAAAACACTACCCTCACCTAACACAGTGTACTAAACATTAAAAAACAAATATAAAACAAATATAAAACATCAGATAACTTATTTATACGACACAGAAGATATCACATAACACACAAAAAAATCTCAATGTGTCACTAAAACAACAAGCATCCCAACATGTTTCTGTTCTTAACTGCCCAGTTCAGGCGAACATTCTTCAGGGGATAAATTTAAAAGCATCCACTAATCTCTTCCACACCGTGTTGAAAGGGTAGATTCAGGCACCCAAGAGGGTAAAAGGAAAACAACCTCCAAGCCTTTAAATGGTGAAACTTCAAAGCACGTCACAGGATGACAAATTTGCTGGTTTCCCTCCAAATGAGAAATCAATACTTCAACAAAGCGTCACAGTCCGCTAGAGTATCGCCACACCTCCACAAATGTAGGGATCAAGACTGCAGTTCACGATTCAGTAATGAACAAGTTGAAATGGAAACATCCAAACCATCAAGCAATAAAGTACAGAGTCAATCTATACACACGGAGCGGTTTATTCACTCCACTTGCAGCATTCACACATACTCGGCCAGCACTCGATTCAGAGGAGTCATGACTGCTGCACAATCTCAAAGCGTCTATGGTTGCCAACGCTTTGAGATTGTGCAGCAGCCATGCCTCTGTACTTTATTGCTTGATGGTATGGATGTTTCCATTTCAACTTGTTCATTACTGAATCGTGAACTGCAGTCTTGATCCCTACATTTGTGGAGGTGTGGCGATACTCTAGCGGACTGTGACGCTTTGTTGAAGTATTGATTCCTCATTTGGAGGGAAACCAGCAAATTTGTCATCCTGTGACGTGCTTTGAAGTTTCACCATTTAAAGGCTTGGAGGTTGTTTTCCTTTTACCCTCTTGGGTGCCTGAATCTACCCTTTCAACACGGTGTGGAAGAGATTAGTGGATGCTTTTAAATTTATCCCCTGAAGAATGTTCGCCTGAACTGGGCAGTTAAGAACAGAAACATGTTGGGATGCTTGTTGTTTTAGTGACACATTGAGATTTTTTTGTGTGTTATGTGATATCTTCTGTGTCGTATAAATAAGTTATCTGATGTTTTATATTTGTTTTATATTTGTTTTTTAATGTTTAGTACACTGTGTTAGGTGAGGGTAGTGTTTTTTGTTTAAATTCAGTTTGAATTATTTGAATAATAAACTTGTCAGACATTTGTGTAAATTAGTTATAGCAGACGGTCCATTTTTTCAGGACTAGTGATGCTGGAAAACCTTATAGAGTTCCTGTGTGAGGGGGTTGGAGGCAAGTAAACAACACGTATCATCTTGCTCTTTATTGTATTGCATGTGAATCCATGCCAGACCCCATGCTGGAGAAGGAACAAGTTACTTACCTGTAACTGTTGTTCTCCAGCGTGGGTCAGGCATGGATTCACATGCGAACCCTCCCGCCTACCCCTCTGCGGCTCTTCACTTGGTCATACTGCCACTTCACGTGCTACCAAATCTGAGGATGGCTGCCAGGGGCGGGGCTTAGGGAGAGGGCAGTCATTGGCTGGGGGCAGTATGACCCAGAGACCAGTGATTGGTTACTACTGGGAAAGACAGATCAGAAACGAAACTGATACTGATTTTTTTTCTATACCGAGGATTCCTGGCCTGACGACGGGGAATATTCATGAGCATGTGAATCCATGCCAGACCCACGCTGGAGAAAAACATTTACAGGTAAATAACTTGTTCCATCTAGCATATGTGCTTGCAAAAAGGAGGATTGCCATGGGATGGAAGACGTGTCACAGGCCACGGGTGGAGGTGTGGTGGAAAGATTTGCAGAAATGGGCGGAGGCAGAAACCATGGTGTGGCAAGAGGCGAGCAATGGAGGGGGAGAGGAGGAGGCGGGAATCCTGATGGCATGGAAATCATTAATAGCGGAATTGTTTGGAACGATACAAGATCTGACAGAATCCATGGAAAGTGAGACCCCACCACGCGAGGCAGATACAGAGTGTGTGGAATAAATGGGCTCGTAAAGGGGGGTGGGATAAGGGGAGCAGTGACTGAAATTAAGCAATGAACAATTGAGCAGTTAATATATGCACTGCGTGTTTGGTTTGTATTGTTTTTTGTTTGAATAAATCAATAAAATAGTTTAAAAAAAATAGATATGGAATACGTTGTCGGACCATCCCATCGAAAGAACGTTACCAGGTAAGAGAGTAACATGTTCTTCTAAATTGGTCACCTTTATACAAATCACACACAAATATGCCATATTTTATGTAGCAGCTATTCCTCAAAAACCTGCAGCGGTGGGATCTTGTCTCAACTTTCTACAGAATTTTGCCCTTTTTGCTGTTAACAGAATTTCCACAAATGTGTGTGTTCAACATAGGGATGTGCATGTACATTTTCACAATTCTAACATTAATACATTTTGCATAAAACCACATATATTGCCATTCCTGTCCAGAACATGTCACAGTTCTACCGCCTCTTCACACGTGCAGCCAAAATTTAAATTAACAACTGTCCTTTTTATATTCTTCACCCTTTTGAATAACAAGTTATGAGTCTTTTAAAAATTGTTCTTTGTTCATGTTTAGCAATGGGGATGGTCTTCCCCTTGTTGTCTCCCTGCAGTCCAGTGGCATCCCCCTCCTTGTTTGTTCCTTCCAGAAGCCATTTACGACCCACTTCACACCTCCAGTTTCCTGGGCTGAAGCTCTGTCATTGTTCCTTCTCTTTCCATAGACACAAGTCTGGGCTAACCTGCAATTACCATCTTAACATCTCCCAGTGAGTTTCTGCTGAGAGGAAGGCCCTCCTTCTGGGAGAAACCTGCTTTTCCAGTTCTTGCAGCTCAACCAAGCTAATTAACTTCTTAAATCCAGTAAAAAACTAAACCAAACATAAATACATTTCTTTCTTAGCCTTAAAATCTGTGGGATCAAAAACACAACTAAAATCTGTATTCCTTTTTGGCAACGATCCTTTTTATATTTGCTAATCCAGCAGACCTTTGAGTTTTAGGTCACTTTTAAAGTTTCTTCAGTACTCATCTGACAGCTGTCATTCAGGTAGCCCCGGGTACTGCACCCAGATTTTGGCATAGGCTGTCAGTTCACAGACTTTTTATGTTTCACAATGCTTCATTAGATACATGAATTTTAACACCAGGCTAGCTTTTGAATGTGGAAAAGAGGTGTGTCATGGGCATTTTAGACTTTTTAGCAACAAGGCAGATGTCATTTGTAGGCCCATGTTGGGGTTTCACTTACAAAGTGCTGCTTCTCTCTCTGCACTCTGTTTGCTGGTCATGGAGCCCACTGGCACATTTCTGCAGGGTGTGCTCCATTCCACCTCACATGCACCATGTGTGGCAGGTTGTGCATCCCTCTTTTTGTGTGCTGAAGCACACGGTTTTTGTATGTTTTTGGCGCGCACAAGGGTTTTGCCACCATTGTTGCTGTTTCTTTCCCCATAACTGGCCGGATGATGCCGCATGGCATAGTGGAGTGGGTCAATACATCCCACACTACAAATGCCAGTTTTTTAAACTTTTTCCTGCAGAGCCAAGTGCTGGGTTTTATCCAGAGTTGCTTACTATCACCCTGCCCGGGAAATCCAAATTGTGGTTTGGGGAGGAGAGTGAAAAATGGAAGGCAGCTGATGAAAGGGGAAAAACAGGTACAGATTACTATGACAACAGTTTAGCTCAACGCAAGGAACAGGAAGTAGGCTGACACAAAGGTACAATTAGTCGACAGTAGGGGTGCACCGAATTATTGCTTAGAGTGAATTTCCGACTGAAATTCTATCTATTCAGCTTCGGCCTAACACTTTCTTTCACACTCACTCGAAGACCACTTTCTGTGATTGGCTATGGTATCAAACAGTAAGAGAGACACAAGTGATCACAGTTTAAGGGTGTTTATTGAACTTCAGTTGGGTTTGAAAAATGCCTATGTAATCTTAAATCCAAAGATTGGAGCAAGCTACGACCATCAAATAATAATAACGCAGTCCTAATAGAGTCTGTCAAAATAAAAGGGCCTATACTAATAAACCTATTGCCAATCCTTACTTCTAAATACAAATAGTGTGGGAAACAATGTTATGCAAAAGTGAAGTGTTCAAGAAATGGTATGTCCGAATATTCAAGCTGTTGGCTTCCCTTCCCCACGTTTTCAGCACGGATAAAGGCGGCACACTTGAGTTTAGCACATTCTCTGGTTTCTCTAGCACAAGGATGCAGTTCAAAACCTCAATAGCAGGGCCTTCTGTGCCAAAGTCTCTGCCATTCAAAGTCTCTTATGTCAGAGGGCCTGATGCAACACGACAAACATTAAAGTTCCTTTCTCCTTAGGATTTCATATATAAAACTTCTCGGGTGATTTACTGTTCACCCCGGGTCCCCCTCCACCGGGCTTGGACCCACTTTAACACAAAACCTTCAATTGGTCTCCCTCCACCTGGCTCGGACCAAATGTATCTACTTTTCTAAACTTTCTCTACTTCATCCAAAGTAATTTGCTTGACCCGTCGCAGGACCACTTCAATTCACAATTACTCATTCTCTTCTTGATGTAACCTTTTTCTCACTTTCATTTTTGCCACTTTTCACCTGGATACCTCACAGAGACCTTACTGAGACCTTGGATTGTGCACCCACGCGGTGCTGGACCTCTCTGGCAAAGGTATTATATCTTGCTTTTAAAGTTCAATCACTCATCAGCAGTTCGCCTATACTTGAGTCTCTTATCACATGCGCTTTAACAATGTTCGCTCCAGTGCTCGCCATAAAATGTTGCTGCTTGCAACCTTGGCTTCAGCACAGACCGGTCTTGTATCGGTCTCCCCAACTCACAGGCTGTGTTGATTTCACTGACACAGCTTTGTTCTTGGAGCCAAGGTCAGTACCACGGAGGTTGCTGCTTCTCCCCGCCTTTATTATTGACGCAGGAGGGTCCCGAGTATCTTCGACACACAATGTAGTATTCTTCAGCATGGTTTCCTGTTCTTACACTTTCTATTCTCAAGGTTTCTGGAATGTAATGGTTCCTTGTCGAAAAGGTCAAGGGAACTTCCCTCCTGGTATCCCAAAGGGTTTTAGGATTTTGGTCTTGTGGACAGCCTACAGATTTGGGCCTGGGAGATCTAGAGGAGACTCCAATGAGGAGCCCCAGAAGAAGATGCAACACTGAAGCAAAAGTGCTAGTGTTAACAAATGGGACAATATGGTTGAAAAATGCCTGTGCGAAGGCAAGACCATGGGACTCCTTAGCGGTAAGTATTGTCAGATCCCTGGTCGGACCATACAAAGGGTACAAATGTCAATGAACATGTACCAACCCTCTTAGCATGTATGTATAAAACACTCTGAAGAAAAACAACCAATCCCTTCCAGTGGGGACCAAATACTGAGTATAGGCAAAAATCACGAATTAATTAGTTTTATTTTATTTTCTTGTTTTAGTAATCTCACCAATATTATCATAGAAATGTCTCTACAAAAAACATTACAATCAATTCATTAACAATCGTTAAAAACAGAGTTATAAAAAAGCACCACACCAACCCGTAACCTTAAATTTCAAACACATTCATCTTTATACCCTTTCATACCCTTTCAGTCCAGTATCATTCATACTTGTGCAACAACTGCAATCTATATTGTATGTTATAGAAAAAGAACAAACGGCCTTACCCATAGACCTATGGATGCTACCTATTGTTTGTAGTCATAAAGTGCATCAGTATACATTTTAAAAGTTGGTATATATTATTGCATTGTTTTCAATATATATTATTACCACAGTGTTTGTACAAATAACCCAAGCAATGTCCAACTCCTGGTTGGAGTCAGGACAGTGGTTGGGTCGACTCGAGTTTCGGGCAACTAATCGATAAACACTTTCCGACTAGTGCACCTCATCAGGACATGTAGATATAAAAAGCAGTTTAAAAAAAAAAAAAAGCAACTCATGCTGGTGTGTGATTGAATTCTTTGCACAGCTGTTCAAAACGTGTTGATTCTTCTGTGTTATACACTCCGCCCCTTCAGTTGGTGAATAACATTATGAAAAGGGAAAGCAAAAATGAGAAAGAAACAAAGAGGATGTTTTAAAATGTTTCCATCAAACTTTGTGTCAAACAAAATTTTGTAACATTGTGAAGTATCAGTGGTTAAAAACATGAACTTGTGTTTTGCCTAATAATGCCACAGCCATCTTGGGGCATCATCTAAACTCAATTTGTTTCTAAAATAAACAAGCACAATTTTCTCGTGCGTTTGGAAAGGGTTATGTTGCAACCCACTGCCAAGTCAAATTAAGGAGAACTCCCTTATGCACACGCACACAACAAGGAATCCATATATGCAATGGAACACACAAAGTTAAAGAGCTAACATCATCTGTGCACTATCTAGTGTCTGCTATGTTTATTCTATCTGTATCAGGATTCTTCTAAGCTCTAGTCAAATTTATCCTTTTATTTTTAAATTTGTTTATTGACATTTATCAATGTTATTACAGTAGCTTGACATAGAAATGTGCATAGTTAAAGGATGTTGTGGATTCCGTAAGAGAACATTAACATTAACAAATTAACAATTCAACATTAACTGTCTCCAAGTGTTCCGTCCGTTACGGTGGCACGGATTGCCAGTTCCGGGGGGTTCAGGTTAGCCGGTGTTAGGGGGGAGAGGGGGCTTGAGCTTGTAGGAACCTAGTAAGGTGAAGGTTGGTTGCTCTTGGGGTTCAATGACATTGGTCGTAGGGCTGTGTGCCGTGGGTTTGTTCCTTTCATGGGGGCTTGTCATCCGAGGGATGAGACAGGGATCCTATGAGTTCTTGCCAGGCCGCTAGGGTCATGCTCGAGGCATCTGTCGATCTAACTACGCTGTCTTCCCATGCCTTTGTTTCAGCCTGTATCCAGCGTTCCAATTCCCTGTGCCATATTTTTTGTTGGGGTCCTGCGGGTTTTTTCCAGGACATTGCGATGGTGCTTTTTGCCAGTATGCACATAATATCCATTAATTTGACTAGGTGCTTAAGTTTGGCTGGCCTGGCGTACGTTCCCAGTAGGCATTCGTCTGGGGTCCATTTGTACCCAGTCGACCCAGCTTTCTCTCTTGTCTGCTGTACAGCGGTCCATAGGGCTTGTGTTGTGGTGCATGACCAAAACAGGTGGATCAGGTCCGCATTGTCCGCCCCGCACCAGGTGCAGTGAGATTGCAGTGATTTGGTGAGCTTCTCCAACCTGGATGGGGTTAAGTATGTTCGATGTAGGAGGTTCAGTTGAATTTGTCTAAATCTGTGGTTCCTGGAGACTGTTTTAGGATGCGCTAGGGCCCTCTCCCACTCTCCACTTGTTATCTCCCGGCCCAAGTCTGTTTCCCATCTGCTTTTCAGATCGGCACTACGTGGGTTAGGGATGTCACTCAGTTGAGCGTAGATTTGGGACACTGGTTTCCCGCCCCTCGCCAAGGTTATACAATAGTGTAATTAGGGGGTTTGATTCCGGTTCCTCCGGCCATATTGCCCACTTATTTCGTGCTGTAGTTTGTATCCTGTGATACTAAAGAAACTGGCCCGTGGGCACTCCCGCTTCTTCGCGTAGTCTTTCAAATTCCTTGAAGGTGCTATCAGCATATAGGTCCCCCCATGTATATATCCCTTTCCCTTCCCAGTATCTGAGGTGTTGTAGGTCCGAGTCGGATCTGCATAGGTCCGAAATCAACGGTATGTCCGGGGAGTACTGGTGTCTTGCGTAGGCGAGTGTCTCTGCTCTGCGCCAAACTTTTCGCCCTAGGGCTGCCATAAAGGGGGCATTTTGCATCAGGTGACTGGGGGCCCAGATAAGTTCCCTCAAATGGATCGGGGAGGTCAAGGACTGAAGCAGGGGTGTTTCAGATGTGGCGTCATCAGCCAACCACTTGGACACAAAACTAATTTGTGCTGCCAAATAATATTTTTCCAAGTTTGGGAGTTGGATCCCCCCCTGGCTGTACGGGAGGACCAACGTGGTTAGTGCTATCTTGCGCCTCCCTTTCCCCCATAGGAAATCTCAAAGTATCCCTTCTTGGAGGCGAAAGAAGGAAGCGATGATATAGTAGTGTATGTTTTGGAACTTGTACAGAAATCTGGGAAGGACAATCATTTTAATTATTGAGGCTCTACCCATCATGGACAGGGGGAGTTTTGCCCAAAAGTTCATGGATTTTCTGAAGGCAGGGATTGCTGCTTTCGTATTGTGTTCGTGCGTTAATGCCGGGGTGTGCATTACGTGTATTCCCAGGTATTTCAATGAGGTGACCTCCCATTGTACCCCTAGGGAAGGGAGTTCCGGTATGTCCTTGTTCGTGAGGCCCGCCAAAGGGAAGAGGCAGGACTTTGCCTTGTTAAATTGTATACCTGAGAACTTTGCAAAATTGTCTAAGACGTCCAGCATTGTGGGTACGTTTTTGTGTGGGTCCCTAACGTACAGTAGTACGTCGTCTGCATAAAGTGAGATGATGTGATCCTCTCCCCCCAAGCGTATCCCGGCGTCAAAAAATTGTTTCCGAAAATTGATGGCAATAGGTTCTAGTCCTAATACATAGAGCATGGGGGATAGTGGGCATCCCTGTCTAGTGCCCCTGCATATGCCCCAGGCGTCAGATATGTATTTTCCGGTTTTCACTCTCACCTTGGGTTCCGTGTAAAGAATCCTGACCCATCTAATGAACCCCGGGCCAAAGCGAAGGTTTCCAGAACCGCTACGAGCCACTCCCAATATATCGAATCAAATGCCTTAATGGCATCCAGGGATAGCAGTGCACATGGCTCCGCGGAGTCCTGCGTTTGGTTTATAACCTGTTGCAGTCTGCGTAAGTTCATGGCCGTATTCCGGCTCAGTATAAAGCCGCACTGATCCATGTGCACGATCTCCCCTATGATTCTAGCCAGCCTCTTTGCTAGTATCGTCATCAGAATTTTCACATCGTAGTTAAGCATGGCTATTTTTTTTTTAAACGTATTTTATTGATTTTGGTGAGAAAAAAAAAATGTGCAATACAACGAGAAATCAAACAGTGGTTCAAACAAGGGAGGGGACGGTGCAAGGGGGATAGGGGAGGGGAGGGGTCAAACAAATCAACAACAGTCTTCATGTTGCAGCGAACTTACAATAAATGGATGGGTTAGGGCCTGCGACCCAGAGTTTCAGAAAGCAGGAGGGGTCGCATACAAAGGCTGTCCTTCCAGTGCTGGCATCAGGGGATAGTGCCAGTGTGATGCTACGAGATTTCAGGGGGGTTTGTGGTCGGCGCTGAAGCGTATGTCTCTGAGGAGGGCCTTCCATGATTCCAGGGTGCCGCACTCGGTTTCGCCGCTTGACATGATTCCTTCTTGCCAGGCCCTGGTTTCAGCTACTGTCCATCTCTCGAGTTCTTTGAGCCATCGTTCATGCCTGGGGCCCGACGGCGTTTTCCAGGCCATCGCAATTGTTCTCTTAGCCAGAATGCATGAGATGTCCATTAGTCTGACAGTATGCTTGGACTTGCTAGGTCTGGGGTAATTCCCCAGGAGGCACTCTCCGGGGGTCCATTCGTACCTCGTCATTCCGGCGTCCGTGCAAGTCTGTTTGGCTTTGGACCATAGTGTCATCGCCTTAGTGCAAGTCCAGAACATGTGGATCATGTCCGCTTTATCATTCCCACACCATGGGCATGCAGGGGAGGATGTCTTATTGAAGGAGGCGACCCTATGTGGGGTCATGTATGTCCTATACAGGACGTTCAGTTGAATCTGGCCGAATCTGGTATTCCTGGACACTTTTTTGGGAAATATCAGTGCTCTCTCCCATTCTTTATCCGTGATCGGGGTCTCAAGGTCAGCTTCCCATTTCGCCCTCAGATCTTCGCCTTTAGGGTTAGGTTTGTCGCATAGTCTGCTGTAGAGCCTGGAGACTGGTCTCCAGCCATCTGAGAGGTCATGCATTTCTTGAAGTAGAGGGTCAGGGGAGGGTTCCTCCGGCCAGCCGGTCCATTGTTTCTTGGCAGTCTGTTTAAGGCGGTGGTACCAGAGGAACTGGCCCGGGGGTATTCCTTCGGTGGCCTTAAGAGTTTCAAAGTCCCTGAATTCTCCTTCCTCGTACATGTCGCCCCATGTATATATGCCGGCTTCTTCCCACCTCCTTGCTGTGGAGAGATCTGCATCCGTTCGGCAGGTGTCTGCTAAAATGGGATTATCCGGAGAGTATGGATGTTGTACTCGCCTGATGTAGCAGGACCTGGCCCATATCTTCCTTCCCAGGTCAATCACTTGTGAGGTGACCGGGGATTGTCGTGTGGGGTGCCACAGGGTTTCCTTGGGGATCACATTGTTCGAGGATTGCCTCAGTAGTTCCGTCTCAGCCGAAGGTTCGTCCGAGAGCCATTTCGTTATGTGACTCAACTGGGCAGCCAGATAGTATAACTGGAGATCCGGTAGCTTTATTCCACCCTCTTTGTGTGGCAGGGAGAGAACAGATAGCGACAGTTTGTGCCTGTGGGGGCCCCAAAGGAAGTCCCTGATAATAGCCTCCAGCTTCTTGAAGAAGGGCGGTCGAACGTAATGGCTAATGTTCACGAAGAAATATAGGAATCGGGGGAGTACGATCATCTTGACTATCGCTGCCCTGCCCACCATGGCCAATGGGAGCTTGGACCAGAATTTTATAGAGCGTCGAAGACTCATGATGGCGACCTCAGTGTTGTGTTCGTGCGTGAGTAGCGAGTTATGGCTTACGTTGATCCCCAGATAACGGAACTTGACCAGTTGCCAACCTATTCCTATCACTGGAAGATTGCTTTCTGGAATGTTGCGTAGGCCCGCCAGGGGGAAGGCGGAGGACTTGCTCCTGCTGAATCGGATCCCCGAGTACTTCGCGTAATTATCCAGTACCTCCAGTGCTGTCGGTGCATTAACTTCGGGAGTGCTTAGGTAAAGGAGGACGTCGTCTGCGTATAGAGATATTATGTGGTGTACAGTGCCCACCTTGATGCCAGCGTCGAAAAACTGCTGCCTGAAGTATAGTGCAATCGGCTCCAGGCCCAGTATGTACAGCATGGGCGATAGCGGACACCCCTGTCTCGTTCCCCTTTGTATTTCCCAGGCTGCTGATACCATTCTTCCCGTTTTCACTCTCGCCATTGGGGAATTATAGAGGACCTCGATCCACCTGATGAAGCCCCCTCCGAAGCCAAATCTTCTCAGGACCTCCCTGATCCATTCCCAGTATATGGAGTCGAAGGCCTTGATAGCATCGAGCGACAACACCGCCAGGTCCTCATCCCTCTCGTGTGTTTCAGCCATTACATGCTGTAGCCTCCTGAGGTTAGCAGTGGTGTTGCGCCCAGGTACAAATCCGTTCTGGTCTTCATGGACGATGGATCCCACCACTCTGGCCAGCTTGCGAGCTAATATGGATGTAAGGATCTTGGCATCGTAGTTTAGCATGGCCAGAGGGCGATAGGACTCACAGTCGGTGGGCGATTTGTGTGGCTTGAGCATAGGGACGATTATGGTTTCTTTCATGGTGTTGGGGAGAATCCCGTTCGTGTATGCCTCCTGGTAGACCTCGTGGAGAACTGGGGTAAGGATGGGCTCATACGTCTTGTAAAACTCAGGTGGGAGGCCGTCGCTGCCAGGGGCTTTGTTGTTAGAGAGGGACCTGATCGCCACTTGTACGTCCTCCAGAGTGATCTCCATCTCCAGTTCCTTTCTCTGCTCGAGTGAGATGCTGGGAAGTTCCATCTCCTCAAGTGTGTCTATAATGTCTTCAGTAGGAATTTGCGTCTTGTGGGCATACAGATCGGTGTAAAATTTGGCAAAGGCTTCATTGATCCCCAACTGGGTCGTGTGGGATGTCCCATCGGCGTCCCGTATCTCCACTGGGAGGTGTTTGGGGTGTTCCCGCTTGCAGAGCCAGGCCAGTAGTCTCCCTGGTTTGTCCGATTCTTTGTGGGATCGGGTGGTATGCGTGGTGAAATCGAATTTCTCCAGTCTTTCCCATGCTTGTTGGCATTCTGCACGGGCTTCCTTCAATTTATTCTCGGCCTCTGTGGAGTTGTCGTGAGCGGACTCTAGTCGGGAGATCTCAGCCTCCCGTGCCTCGAGCGTGCCCTGCAACTGCCTGCGAATACCGCCGGCTCTCGATATAATTTCCCCTCTGGTCACCACCTTCATAGCTTCCCACAATGTGCCCCAGGAGGATACCGACCCCATATTGATTTCCAGGTAATCTTCCAATTTTTCGGCAAGGTCTTCCCTGAACTCAGGATCTTCAAGTGCTGCAGTCGGCATCCTCCACATGGGGATCGGGGGTCTGGGGCCCCTCAATTGCCATAGCATGGTCAGTGGGGAGTGATCGGAGATCGTTCGCCCCAGATACTCTGTAGATGCAGCACATGGGGCGAGCTCCTTGTTGATAAACAGGTAGTCAATTCTTGTATGGACTCCGTGTGGGGCTGAGTAGTGGGAGTAAATCCTATCGGCCGGATGGTGTTCCCTCCAGATGTCGACTAGATTGAGCTGCTCCAGAGTTTCCCTCAGGGCACGGGATGCAAGGTTGCTCGGGTGTGGGGGGGGCAGCGATCTGTCCGCGCTTGCGTCAGCAACACAATTGAAGTCCCCTCCCCATATGAAAGTGCGGTCCCGGTGCCGAATCAGCTTTGTAATCATTGTGGCGAAGTACGCCGGTGTTCCGTGATGTGGGAAGTAGGAGTTGACCAAGCAGACTGGGATCTGTTCCATTGTGCCCCAAATCGCTACGTATCTCCCTTCCTTATCTTGTTCACTCCCCTCCATCCGGAAGGGCACATCCGGGCTTATCCATATTAGCACCCCTCTAGCGTATTTGGAGTATGGGGACCCTCTCACAGTCCCAGCCCATCGGTCTGCAATCTTGGACATGGCCTCCGTCGTGAGGTGAGTCTCTTGAAGGAGTGCAATTGAGACTTTCTTCCTTCTGAGATAAGATTGTATACGATTGCGTCTGAGGTATGAGCCCATGCCCCTCACATTCCATGTCATCACAGTGAACTGTGCCGCCATCGGGTCTGAGTTTCGGATTTGATGCGGGACTCGGTCTCCGGAGTCCGGCTCTGTTTTAGTCCTCCGTAGGTGGGCTGCGGGGGAAATATCACTGAATTCCGGTCGTCGGGGTCGCGTCCTGGACCCATCTCGGTCTTTGTTGGCAAAAGAAGCATGAAGACTGTATAACTAATAAAACTAATAACAAAACTCAAACTGGTGCGCCCAGCGACTACAACGTTGTTGCGGTGCTCAGGCGCTCTCGAGCCGTTGGAGCCCATCCGGGAGTCGGGCGCGAGCTAGGTCGGGCAGGCGCCCAGACCGGGTGAATTCTACGCTGGGGGTGGGGCGAGGGTCTGGCGGCGGAGCCGAGCGAGGCCGTTTCCAAGTGAAAAACTGAAGTTGGATTACCTTCTGTGTTCCAGCGTCATGTACGATAGTTCTTACTGTTACTCAGGGGTCTCTTGTGGGATCAGGGGGGGTTAGGCCTCATTCCGTGAGTTGTCCTTGCCATCCGCCAGGTTATTATCCTCTAGCCACATGTTGGCTGCCTCTGGATTATCGAGGAATACCACTTTCTCTTTGTGGACGACCCTGAGGCGTGACGGATATAACAATCTATAATTTAGGTTCAGTTGTCGGAGCCTAGCTTTTATCGGGACAAATGAATTCCGCTCTCTCTGAACCTTCTGCGTGTAGTCCGGATAGATGGAAATTTTTGAGTCCCCTCTTTCGATGGGTCCCCCCTCCCTGGATCGCCGTAAGATAGTTTCTCTGTCCTGAAAATTCAGTATCTTAGCGATTATAGGTCTGGGGTGCGATCCAGGGGGAGGGCGCCTCTGGAGGGATCTGTGGGCCCTCTCGACCGAGAATCCCTGGGTCAGTTTGCCGGCCCCTATTTCTTGCAGCAGAAGGGTTTCGACGAAGGATGTGGTATTTGCCCCCTCGTTCCCCTCTGGGACGCCCAGGATCCTGATGTTGCTCCGTCTGGCCCGACCTTCGGCCTCCTCCGCCCTTTCCTCCAGGAAGGCAACTTTCCTCTTCAGGAGGGCAACTTCTGACTTCATGGCTGTAGTGGTCGTGGATGTTTCCTCCGTCGACTGTTCGACGGTCGTGACCCTCTCCGCTAAGTTGCGAGCGTCTTGGCGGATCAATTGGATATCAATTTTGAATTCGTCGATCTTAGAGTCTATATGCGTTTTTAGGGAGGCTATGGCATCAAGTATCTGAGAGTGATTATCGGCGGCCACCCCTTCGCCCGTCCGGGCGACTTCAGAGGAGCCGGCCCCGGCTTGAGTGAGGGTCTTCAGCTTGGTGGAAACAAAGGAGTCCATGGTGGCAGCTCTGGTCTTATTCTTGGCGGCCATCTTGAGGTGATGATTGCGGATGCCGTAGGCCTCAAAGGATTGATCGCTTGCAGGGTTGCTAGTGAGGCCCTCTTCTTAGCCGAAATTTCGGGCCGTAAGCTGTGTTTTGCCCCTGTGTCTGGTTGTGCGACCCACAGAGTCGGGTATCAGAAGAGTAAGGGTAGGCGGGAGGCCCCCCTCACGGGTGAAGCGGGATCCCGCGCACCCTATCTTGTGGGGCTGGATCGGTAGAGTGACCCGAGCCAGGCCAGTCCTCTGTCAGTCGGGCGGCACCCAGGGAAGTCGTTTTCCTTTCTCGTGCTTCCGCTTCTCCCCACCCGACCTGGGAGTCCGTTGGGGGAGGGATACCCCTCGTAGGCTCCGCTATGCGATGCGAGGCGCCATCTTGGATCCGATCAGAGCGGCAGGGGGGGAGAGCCGCTTTAGGGCCACAGCTGCGTCTGGGGGGTCCAATTCGGCGGGCCCAATGGTTATTTAGATGCAGGACCGCTTGCCCCAACCGCGCATTCCTCTGCAAGGGCTGGGGCCGCACATGAGCCGGAGAAAAAGGATCAGGAAACGGCGTCTCGGCCGGAGCTCGGCAGATCAGCTACCGCTCGCCATCGGCTCCAAGCCACGCCCCTTAAGCATGGCTATTGGGCGGTAAGAGCCACAATCGTCGGCGGGTTTGTTGGGTTTGATGATCGGGATCAAGAGGGTCTCTCTCATACTGTCAGGCAGCCGCCCTCTCTCATATGCTTCTCGAAAAACCTCGTGTAATAAGGGTGTAAGGGACCTTTCATATGCTTTATAAAACTCGGCGGGTAGCCCATCGTTCCCAGGGGTTTTGCCGGTGGCCAGTGATTTGATTGCCTCAGTTATGTCGTCGGTTGTGATGTCTGCCTCTAGGGCCTCAATTTGTTCTGGGGTCAATCTGGGGAGGCCTATTTCCTCTAAGGTATCTGTAATCTGTTCTCGGGGAACTTGGTCTGCGTGGGAGTATAGGTGTTCATAATAGCGCCTGAAGGCGTCATTTATGCCCTGTTGTGTTTGGAGTTTGTTGCCGTCTTCATCCTGTATCATGGTGATGTTGTGGCGTGGGTGTTCTTTCTTGCACAGCCAGGCCAGCAACCTGCTCGGCCTGTCAGCTTCTGTGTGTGCCTTGTTAGTCTTAGTGGTATAATCAAATTTGGCTAGTCTGTCCCATGCCAGTGTGCATTTAGCTCTAAGTGTTTTGAGGGTGTCCTCTCTTTGGTGTGTGTTCACCAGGGCTGCCTCCGATTGCTCAATCTCTTGCTCCCACTGGTCTAATTCAGCCCGGAGCTGTTTTCTGATGCCTCCTGCTTTTGCTTTGATTTCCCCCCTGGTTGTTACCTTTAGGGCGTCCCACATTGTGCTCAAGTGTTCGACACTTCCGGTGTTCACTTCTATGAAGTTATCTATAAAGTCGTGTAGTTCTTCCCTGAACGCTAGATCTCCCAGGGCGTCTGTCGGCATCCTCCACATGGGTATAGGGGGTCTAGGGCCAGCGTGATTCCACTCTATTAAGAGTGGTGAGTGGTCCGAGATGGTTCTCCTTAAGAATGTTGCGCCGTCTATTTGTGATAGGTGCTCTTTGCTTACGAAGACATAATCTAATCTCGTATGGAGATCATGTGGGGAGGAGAAGAACGAGTATCCCCGGGCGTCTGGGTGTTGTTCCCTCCACGTGTCGGCCAGGTCTAAGCCGTCTATTAATAAGGACAGGGCCGCTGTTGCTGTTGAGGGACCTTTCGGGTGGGGCTGGGACCTATCGAGTATGGGGTCTCGTACACAGTTGAAGTCCCCTCCCCCCAAAAAAAATTCCGTGCCTGTATGGTGCAAGTTTAGGGTACATCGAGTTCAGATATGCCGGAATGTTAGTGTTGAGAAGGTAGGAGTTCACTATACATACCTCTTCTTGTTCTAGTCGGCCCCACGTTATCACAAACCTGCCCTCCGGGTCAACTTCCGACTTCCGGTGAATCCAGGTGTATACTCCTCTAGAAAATTTGGAGTAAGTGGTTCCAATTCCTTGTCCTCCCCAATGCTCGCATAGTCTGGCCAGCAAGTCCGCCGTGCAGTGTGTCTCTTGTGACAATGTTATTTGCACTCCTTTTCTGTTCAAGTAGGACTTAATTCTGTTTCGGCGTGGATAAGTTCCTAGGCCCCTTACATTCCAAGATATTATTTTTATTCTAGTCGTCATGGGGTGTTAATAGGGTATCCATTGGTTCAGTCGTGCAATCACCTACTTCTTCCGTTTGTTCGTCCCGTTTCGGCTCTCCCCCTTCCTGCCCGTCCTCTCTGGCATCTTCTGTTGTTACTCTTGGAGACTTTTTAACTTGGGTAACTCCCATTATGTGCATGGGGAAAACAAACCAAACAACTCTAACTGTCCCTAGCAGTTGCTTCAACGTGCAGCGCTCAGGGGGTCCCGAGCCTTACAGGCCAGTCCTGGCCTTCCGGATCAGGTAGTATGTAGGCAGACTGCCTGCACAGTTTTCGGTGGGTTGGGTCGCTTTTCTTTCTTCCGTGTGTTCCTCCGAGCTCCTGTCCGATCTAGCTAGATCTCAGTAGGACTCAAAATATGGTGCAGTTGTCTGCTTTATGCATTCATGTGGGGTGGTCTCTGTTCTCTTCTTGCCGTGGCAGGTGCGTGGTCAGCCCAGATTCGGTTGTGGTGGTTCATCTTTGCCCTCAGCCAGGTTATTGTGTTCTAGCCACATGTTTGCTGCGGCTGGGGTCTCAAGGAATATCGCTCTTCCTTTATATAAAACTTTGAGGCGCAACGGGTATAGCAACATGTACTTTAGGTTGAGCTTCCGTAATCATGCTTTTATTGGGATAAAAGAGTTCCTTGCTCGTTGCACTGTGGGGGTGTAGTCTGGGTACATGACTATTGCCGCATCGTTTCTCTTGATCTCTCCGCCTTCTCTAGAGTACCGCAGTATGATTTCCCGGTCTCAGAAGTTCAGAATTTTAGCAATGATTGGGCGTGGATGTGAGCCGGGTGGGGGGCGCTTCTGGAGGGATCTGTGGGCTCTTTCTACGGAAAACCCTTGGGAGAGGTTCCCTGGACCAATTTCCTGTAGCAGCAGTGTTTCGATAAATTCCGTCGGGTCCGAGCCCTCCATGTCTTCAGGGACCCCCAGTATGCGTGTGTTATTTCGGCAGGCTCGACCCTCGGCATCCTCAGAGCGCGCCTCCAGCCTGGCCACCTTCTGTTCTAGATCCTGAACTTTTGTTTTTAGGTCTTGGGTGTTCTCCACGTTGTCTTGTAGGGTAGTTTCTGCCGCCGTGACCCTTTCCGGTTTTGGGCATCTTGACGCATAAGCTGTATGTCCGATTTCACTTCTTCGATCTTTCCTTCGACCGACGTGCAGAGGGCCGCTATTGCTTGTAGGACTTGTGTGTGTTTGAGATCATCTTCATGATGGGGTGGCTCTTCCGGTGTCTCCCGATCTGGTTGTGTTTGTCTTTGGGGTCTGACTGTTGTGAAGGAGTCCATCGTGACCAATTTTGGTTTGCCTCTAGGGGGGACATCCCCCGTTTCCAGGCTCGCCGCCTCGTGTGTCCGATCTGGTTCTGCAGGGTATATCGACCTCTCCTTCGGTCCCTGGCTTGTGGTATAGTACGTGTGTCGCCAGGTGTGATCTGCTGGGTGAGATCCCCTATCAGTCGATGCCCAGCGGCCCGGATCTGACGCTGCCCTGGCGACCCACCTTCGTTCTGAGCAATTCAGGGTGGTTCTTTTGTTGATTTTGGCCGGACCTAGCCTCCTTTAGTTCTCTGGTCTCAATGATCTCGCCTCGCCGTTGATTTTGTTTGCTGCGATGACTGCCCTAGGGGGCAACAGTCCGACAATATATTGCCACACCCTTTACCCACCAGTGCGTCCGTATGTTGCTCTTTGGTAAGATGGCGTTGGGTGCAATTAGGTTTCGGAAGCTTGCGGGTTCCCGCTCCTCCCCCACGTTAGCGCTGGGCTTCAGGTGGGGTAGCGGTGTCCAGCTGAGTTTCAGAGGGTCTCAGGGAGAATGCCCCTCACCCTGAGGTCAAACGGTGTGTTGGGGCTCCACGGCTACAGTGGGGCAGACTTCTGTCCGCTGCTGGGTCCTGTCGGAGCGGTGTTCCAAATGGGTGTCCTTAATTTTCTCCAGCGCGGGCAACCCGGGGCTTATTATTTGTTGCGAAACGTGTCGGGTAGCCCAGTTTTTGCCTTCGGCGCTCCGGTGTCGGCCCTTGGGGATCCCTCTGGAGTCGACGGGCTCCTTCCCAGGTCGCCCCCAGTTGAAGTCGTTTGTGTTTCGGCAGCGGTTCGTAGGCCACGCCTGTTACCCTCGTCGCGTGGGTCTCCTGATGGGGCGCTTGCCTCCCAGTAGCGTGATGTGTAGGGGGGCCCCCGTGGCTCTCCCCCTCTCCTTCAGTCCCTGTTACCTTGTTGGATCTTTTCGCTTCGTTGGCCACTGCCAGTACGCCTCTGGCTCGTCCCGCCGTCGATGGTGCTCTCCCCTCCGCAGTCCGCTCCGACTCCTCTGGGTGGCTGGTTCCTTTTCTGCCGCTCGGCGTTTCCCGCCGCACTTCCCGGCGGAGCTCCTCTTCCGACGCGGTCTCCGCAGCCCTTCAGCACCTTCAAGCGAGCGAACCGGGCCGCGACCATGGGGCAGGCGAACCGCCGCCGTGCTTCCACGGATACCAATTCCCCTCGTATCCGTCACGCCGTATGCGCCGCCATCTTGCAGGACACAGGGGCTCGGCTTCGCGTCCCGCGTTATTGTTCTTCCCTACTCCGATTCTCCACGGGAGCAGGGTCGAGTGCTGGAGGCTGGTTCTCCTTCGTGGATTTATGTTTTTCGCCGTCGTGCAGACAATTTTAAAGCGATAATACAGGTATTGAGAGGATCACGGACCGGAGCTCCACGGAAGCCCGACTTTACTGCATGCGTGCTGGCCACGCCCCTCCCTAGTCGAATTTATCCTTACCTACAACTATGCGCCAAGCTGTTGAAAAACTCAAGCAAAAATTGATGGAGTTATACCGGCTGGTTTGAACCTTGCACTGATGGTCTAGAGGGATCGAAGACGTTCTGTCCCCCTTCTTTCTGCTCTTAGTTCCTGTATCGATGCCTTTGTTTTATCTACACAAGGGTGGTACAGAAAAGCAATTGTGGATACTGGGTGTACACACAGCCATTACAGTACAGTGTGCGTCACTACCTATTCCCACCAAGGAACATTGATAAGCCTTCAAGCTTATTGTTATAAAATACCTCATTGCGGCACCTTGGCGATGTTTGGGTGACACTCCCCATGAGTGATGTGGGATCCCTGGTCGGAAACAGTTTTTTCCAACTCAGAACTCTACACCGCATTTTACCTTATTGAACATTCACCCTCTGAACCATAGCTGTGATTTCACTAGCACTATCCGGACTAGACTATGCCAACAGCTTCTACCTTGGACACCCAGATTTCCTGATGAGCCCAAACTTCACCGTGGAGTGTACTCCTCAGAATGAAAGCATTTGAACATATCATGCCAGCAATGCATATTCTCCACTGATGGCACTGACTCAACAAAAAGGACTTATGTCAAAACTTTGTGCATCACACATCGTTCCTATCCTGTAAAGGGCCCCCTCTCCTTTAAAATGAAACTCTCTCGAACACTAAGGTCCAGCAATGCTGCTCTAGTCCCAAACATTAATAAGAAACGTCAAGGGAAATTCTCATTCTTCTTTCTGGCCACAAAACTCTGGAACAGCCTACCTAAAGATATGTGCCTTGAAGTGAACCACCTGACATTCAAGGAACTGTTCAAGACTTTGGTCTTCAACAAACCAACTTGAAAGATATCAAAGAGAACAGCAACCATCCAAAGCTATGCAACATACATCATCCCAAATCCAGCACAATGCTGATTAAATTAACAAGGTGGCCAGCAAACATGTGATTTTGTGAGAGAATCCTCATATCCTCCTGTTAGTGAGTAGCATTCACACCCAATTCCTCGCTGCTTTTTTTTAATAGGAGCTGTCTGGAATATTACCTTTATAAAACATTCCCTTGGAGCTTGAAATATGATCCCTCTTAGAATCTTACCTCATCATCTTCAACAATAATACCTTTATTCAGCTTAATACCACAAACATACAATGAATAAAACACAATGGCTACACTCATAAAAATACTGATAACATTGGACTTGGTTGAAATGTGATCATTAAAGTTTTGATACACACAAATAAACATTACAAATTCCGACTTAATAGGTCGATTATAGGAATCAATAATCAAATGTTTTTGGTTACTAAAGAAAGATTGTTTCAATGATACCTTGCTTCACATTTTTAATCATTACTTTCCGCATTCTTTAGGATGAAACGTCTCCTTAACCAACCTTGGTGAATGTATTTAGCTACAAAGTGAACTACGTTGTATTCATGCATAAGTCTACACTTTGCCATAGCATTCTCAAGGCTACAAATATTATGAAACTGGAGAAGTGGTTAAAGATACTGAGATCTAATATCTCCAAAGCGAGGGCAAAGAAATGTAAAGTGTGCACCTGTCTCCTCACTTACACCACATGCACTACTACGGGTTTGGTTCCATGACCATGTGAACATAGCCGCATTCAGAGTACCCATTCTGATCTTAAAATACAGTGAGCGTGCATATGTAGGTGAGACAAAATCCAGGTACTCCACATACCCAAAATCTCTCTTGGATGCCAGATATGCGGGACCTGTTGAGAGACTTTCACATGCAGCCTCCATCCTTGTTCTAGACATTATTAGGACTACATGTCTAACAATGCCCTCTTGTTTCAGCATTCATGTCCAGAGAGTTTTGTCAAAGGTGGCCCAAATCAATCAATGTTGGTATTGATTTAAGATGCTGAAGCCATGGCGATGCTCAACCTCCAAGACTCACTACATAAATGAATCCAGTACAGCACAGGTCTTAATTCTATTTCACCAGCGATAGGTCTTGAATCAGTTTCCAGGTGTACAAGGGCATTAGGATTGCCCCGAGGAAACTAGAGTAGCTTTTTGAGGAAAGCATGTTCTGTAATGGCTAGTTCCAGTGAATTAGAATACCTCGAATTTTCTGCCCCGTACAAGGCCGCCGATTTTGCCTGTACTTTTAATATCTTGTTGGCTGGTTGCTCAGCCCCACCTCCATGCCTGTGGGAGATTGCCCCGCGGTTTCTCTCCAAAATTGTGTTGGTTTTACCTATCTAGGCAGCCCATTGGCAGTTTTCAGAAAACCTGATCCCTAAATAATCGTAGGTCGAAACCTGCTCTAGTGTCCCCCCCACCCTTCAATACTTATGTTCAAATTATAGCTATTGTTCTGTTTTGTGAGAAAAACCATGGGCTTGGTTTTGACACCATTTATCTCCAAGCCCATGGTATTGCATTTTTCCCTAAAGAAACTAAAGTTTACAAAGCCGAATCGGTGTCGTGTCAAGGAGGATTGTGTCGTCAGCCAAGAGAAGAGCTGGCATCCTGTCATGGCCTAATCTAGGGGGATCCATGCTATTTGCTGTTAATGCATCAATGACCTTGTTAACATAGATGCAAAACAGTGTGGGTGCCAGGACGCAACGCTGCCATACTGCTTTAGTTTGTTGTTTTGCCTTGGAGGCCCCATCGGACAACTGCTTGGTTGCTAGCATAAAGCTGCTGGATTATCCCAAGAAGGTGCCCCGGGATGCCCCTATCCTTAAACACTTTCCATAGCATTGTGTGTGCTACACTGTCGAATGTGGTTTTTTACTCAATAAAGACTGCGTACAGCTTGGCTTTCTTTTGGGTAATATATTTCTGACGTATAAGAAATAGTCTGAAGCCTTGGTCGATCATGCTCCTACAAGCTTGGGAGCCTACCCGTAAGTGTCTACTAATCCCTAGTGTAGAAGCCCATTCCTGCAAGTGCTTGAGCCAGCTTTTGCAAAGTTTTCTCGGGTGCGTCCAGCAGGGATATCGGGCGGTATTTAGCTGGGTTCTCTCTCCCCCCCCCCCTCCAATTCCTTATATATGGGCACGATTTCAGCTTTGCTCCGTGAGTCTGGTCCCTTATTTGAAACAATCAGTGCATTAAAAAGGCAATGCAGTATGGGAACCCAAAGTCTTGTCTGGACCGGGCGTTTCCCCTCCCTTCTGTGAGTTTAGTGCTGCATGAATTTCTTCTAGTGTGAAGCTAAAGGACTGCTCCATTTCTGGTGAGGTTCCTCCCATGGATAAGTCCATAGACACTATGGATGTGTACACGCTCATATTGTTATATAACCCCTTGAAATGCTTGTGCCGCACTTGACCTACGTAATCCTGTATAGCTGAATCACTATTGTAGGTCCCATCTGTTACCTACTTCCAGAACAAAGCTGAATCCTACCCCACTAGACTGCCATTTTTGGGATCCACTGACAATTTGTGGACACTGGCTGCATGACATTGAACTGCACCATAGACTCTCTAGACAAAGAAAACCTACAAAAATACCTCACATCTCCTCCACATGCCATCTCACCCCTCAACCAACCCTTCCTTTGATAAAAATCTTGCAACCTTGCACTTCACTCACTCCCTTCAGACAACCCTCCGTTCTTAACAGATGCCTATTTTACCAGTGTACCATCATCAACCACTCTGTCAAAAAATGCTTCACAGCACAGGAACTCCCCTTACACCTCACCTGAACATATCCATACCCATCACAAAGAGCACAGAATTCCACGCAGGTAATGCTTATTTCTGATATGCACCCCCCAAAGATCTATGCCGATTGTAACACTTTTTTACCACAAAGTGGAGCGGATCACCTCACCACCTATATTCCCCGCCCTAGCCCCCTCTTCCTAAATAGCTATCTCAAATCCCTCATCTCTAAATTTGTAGAAAAAGTGATAAAAGGCAGCAAAAAAAATAAGAATTTATCGGAATGCAATTTGCCAAAAGTGGGTAATACCACCACCACCACCCCAGGGTTTCCCCGTCAGCCTTTCCTGCTATCTGATAAACACCCTCATTTGCTTTTCTTACAGAGATGCACAGTGAGGCCAACTTTATTGTCAGAAAGGCACTATATAAGACTTACCCTTAAATCTGCCACTCAACTGAGACCACCGACCTGGGATGGGATTGAGCCCGCTAAGGGTCAGGAACTGATAAACGCCTTTTCAAACCATTATAAAGGGTGTATGGCTTCTCACAAAGATCCTGTGTGTGCAAATCATCAGTTTTAGGCCTGCCTCATGGTTCCCCTGTCCAAAGGAAGCCCCCAAAACAAATTGCCAGAGAGTATAACTGGAGAAAATACATTGGTAGCTCACTGGTTACTAAAAGGATACTTTGGGCTACCAGTGCGGTACCTCAGCTTGCACCCCTTGTGAAGCTAAAACTAAATAACAACTCCCGCCACCCTACCTTCTTAAACCAATTTAGGGTGATATAATTACCCTCTAGCACAAATGTGTTGCAAATGAAGCACTCCTGTGCGCCAAGCTTATGGGCGACCCAGGTACCATGTACTCTTAAGGAGTAAAAAAGGGATGCAGTGGCAGGAGGGCTTCTACTGAAGTCCCTCTGTCCACCAACAATATGTGAGTGATCCAAAAAAAGAGAAAGATAATAAGCAAACTATTAAGGGGACCTTACAAAGGATCTAGAGAATTCCCAAAAATGCAATTTTGTATTAGCCTGCAGCAAGGAGGTTCCTAGTGCCTCAAGAAAGTACTTGTGGTAGGGGTGTGGATGTATGATGGACTGATGGGCTCAAATATTCCCTTGAAACCTATTTGGACAAGTCCTCTCAGAATGAGTCATGTTTCCCTGTTTATCTGTAAAACAATTACTGCTCCTCAGAGGATTCACCTCTGCAAAGGTTGGCGTATCCTCATAGCTCATCCTCACCCCATGTGCTGTTGAACTCATCTGTTGTACTTGTTATTCTATGGCCTGGTCCAGTTACTCAATGCAGTGTTTCCTCCTGTGTTCTGTCTTGCAGGTGATGGAGGGAATGATGTCAGCATGATTCAAGAAGCGGATTGTGGTGTGGGAGTTGAAGGAAAGGTGAGCTCATATGAATCGGGTCTGTTTCAGCTGCAGCAGTGCATACAAAGCCTTTTTCATTCTCTGCCTTTCCAGTCTCAGTACTAGTCGTATCGGTTATTCCTAGATCATGGTGACAGTTTATTATATTGTTGTCATTATATATTGGCCCTTAATATTGTAGTGCCAAGAATTGCTTTAATTAGGAAGATTATCATTTCACAGTTAGTTGTGGCACTAAAAAGAAGGGGGAAATAAGGTGGTGGTACAGGAGACTTCCGGCAAAACAGAAAGGGCCATGTTAAGAGCCAAGATATGACATGAACCCAATTTATATGTTGTTCTTTTGTCCCAGTTTCTTTCTCTTACCATGAAACGGTTTGTCTATGAATCTGTTCTGTGAGTGTGGGGGATTTGCTGCCTTTCTGCCTGGTTGCATTGTACCATGCCCATTCTGGCTCAATTCCACGATTTCGATCATGAGTGACTGAATATAGCATGTTTCTGATGAGACTA
Organism: Ambystoma mexicanum; assembly: GCF_040938575.1. Taxonomy (NCBI): domain Eukaryota; kingdom Metazoa; phylum Chordata; class Amphibia; order Caudata; family Ambystomatidae; genus Ambystoma; species Ambystoma mexicanum. The sequence goes on from NC_090925.1 coordinate 487,224,059, forward strand.
CATTTGTTTGTGAAACAGGAAGGGAAGCAAGCATCTCTTGCCGCAGATTTCTCAATCACTCAGTTCAAGCACCTGGGGCGATTACTGATGGTCCATGGAAGAAACAGCTATAAAAGGTCGGCAGCGCTTAGCCAGTTTGTGATCCACAGAAGCTTATGCATCAGTACAATGCAGGTGAATATGGATTTTTACTATCAATATTTCGTTTGCGCACCTATTCTACTAGTGATAAATTGATTCATTCAGGAAAGCAATTTACCATAAAATCACAATACATAAAATGGACATTTGAGACAAATTTATGATAAAATAGCTTTACAGCATATAATTTTTATATACAGGATTACATGTTGTAAACATTTCATAAAAGGAGGGTTCAGTCAGCCATATCTATGCCGACTTAAATGCCACTTTAGCATTTTTTTCAGTTTTCAAGGAATGTAGCATGTATGTTTCTAACCTAAATATTTTAAGCTCATTAACGATAGATAGAAAAAGGCAGACTTGCAAGTACGAAATCCAGATGCATGCAACAATGTGAGTATAAATGTGCCTTTAAAGTCTTTGCTATGTTAGCAAAAGAGTATGATGCACATGGGTATGTCTACTTATTTGTGGACCCAATCACAAACTTGCCCAACCAGTTCTACCTTTGCCGTTGTGCCCTTGTTCAATTTAACAGTTGACTAAAGTGCACATGGTGCAACAAGATCCTTGTCCACCTGCTCTTAGTCCAGGTTGGGTCTGGTGCTTTTTGTATTTTAAGTTACTATTGATTTTGCTAAGGCAATGATCAGTTCACCAGCGTCTACTGAATTTCTGATTCCAGTAAATCCTTCCCTTTTTTGATCGAATGGAATGTGAGAGGGAAAACCTACTTTATCGAGTAACTTTAAGAATAAAGCTGGGTGGACCTCAGCCCAGTTTTGCTCATGGGTGGAAATGAGTACCGTCCAAAGTATTAGGTGCTCTCGGTTGCTCGCTGGCAGCCCATAATGGTGCCCAAAACAATCCTACTGGTCCAGGCCGATGAGGTTCTGTATGGCAAGCCAATTAATCACCAAATTTACAGAGAACATTAGTGTGTCCTTGGAAATTTGATAGCCTATAAAAATACTGTATCACTTTATCTTTATGGGTTTTGTTGGGATGTACAAAATGTTAACGGGCAAGCCAACAGTTTATGTTGTAGAGGTGTTTTTAGATTATGGAGGGGGTTTAGTGATCTTTCTTATCAGGGCATTAGCTTTGCATGCTTTTTTGGTATCTATTTTTCAACTGGTCTCTTGTAATCTTATCTTTTACCCTTATGTCCCCCCCCTAAAAACACCATCAAATGTTTTCTCGGTTCTTTTTCCTCTCTGTGCCACACCAGAATGTTTAAAAAACAAAAATATAGAAAAAAAGACTATTTGTATTTGACATGGTGGAGGTGTATAGAGCTTGTATTGTGATCCCATAAATTCAATTACAATAATAGCCTGGATGAATAAAATAGAAGCTAAAAATAAGGGATGTTTAAGAGGATGCAAGTTGACGTTATGCAACAGACTAGTTAGAAGTGGGTAAGAATTTCACAGCAAGGAAGTGAAGCATTGCTGAAAAGCAGATATTCATGGAACACTACTTTATCACATAGAATATAACAATGTTTACTAGCATGAGGATTCAAATTAACATGATCTTGCTTTATGCTTGCTAGATGCAGCTAAAAGGGTACTGATTATATGCAATAATCGACCTTGATAATATTTACTATATTTGAGACCAAACAGGTATCCATAATCCCACAGTTATAATTAGAAGTGGGTTCCTAGTTTTAGAAGGTAAAACAACTAAGAGCAAATTCAAGAGTTAAAAACTCTCTAAAAGTCGTGCCCAAAATTATCAAACTAACAGGTAAAAAGACTTACCACATGGACAAAGCTGGTTTAGTGGTTGCATGCACATCCCCACCCACCCCTTAATAGAACAATTTTCACTTTAAAAAAGAAATTTGATAAAAGTTGCTATTTTTTGATAATTGTTCTAATTATGTTTTCTATTTCCTCTTCTCATTCTGTGATCATATGAAAAGGCTCTCTACAGTTTGGGATATTGAATTATTACTCACTGATTTATTTGCTATAGGTTGATGATAAAGGTGTTGAGAATGTTGTCATTGTAAAAGCAATTACTTGTCATTAGAGCCAATATCTTAATGACACCAATTTATTAGCATTGAGAAAGTCTGAGAAAGGGCAAAGCTATTGGCCATACAGTGGGCACAATTCAGTTGAATTTGTTATTTGACTTTGAATGTGAAAAGATTCATCCACCTATGATACTAACACACCAATTTGAAAATGTATTAGATTGGATATATATATATATATATATATATCATTAAATATTTTTTTTGAAGGATATAACCGCAATATATTTTCTATAAAGATCATTGTACTTATTATTTTTAAAAGAAAGGAGAGCGCTTGTCCAAGAGACAACATGCGTTCATAGTTTGACAGTATAGTTAATGTGGACACACTACTTAGTCCTGCAAATGTGTAATTTTGTTGTAGTTGATTGCCTGGGTGGATGGCGTGTTTCCTAACTCTTACTCAAAGGGAGAGCTCTGTTGCTGTTGGAAACTGAAGAGCACAAAATAGTCAATACAGGGAAAGTGTTCCCAACAGGCCCATTCACGAACCTAATTATTCTTTAAGCAATTTAACTGTTCAATAAATGAGGCAAGATACATTTGTAAGTTTAGTCAAGTCAATTGATAACGCATACATTGGCTGAATCATACATTTAATTTAACCCTTTGATGTTTCTGTCAAGGAAGACTGCCTTCCTAGTGGTGATCACCTTGGCCAGGCAGGTTGGAGAGAGGCAGTATCTCTCCTGTAAGCCTCTGTATTTGTCCTTCTACGGCACTAAGGTGGTTCTGCAAACTCATCCTTCCTTAATGCTGAAGGTTCCATCGGACTTTCATCTCAAGGAGTCTTTGATTTGCCAGTCTTCTTCGCGAATCCTTGTCATCCTGCTGAAAGGGCGTTGCATTTTCTGGACGTTGCAATTTCCCTGAAGTTTTACGTGGCACTCATGAAGGCCTTTTGAAAAACTTGTCAGCTTATCTTCAATTTTGGACCTGTGAGAAATGGCAACACCCTGTCTAAGGCTTCCATCTCCAGGTGGCTCTCTGGCTGTTTCATTCATTGCCATCCTCTGGCCAACAGACCGCTTCCCGGTCGGCCGAGAGCCCATTCCATCAGAGCCATCGCAGCAATGACTGCATTGCTCTCTGGTATTTCCCTGCTCAACATCTGCGGGGCTACAACATGGCGGTCTACCCACACCTTCACAATATTTTACTCTGTCAACAGAGATTCCAGAGACGAGCTCCTGGGTCGGCCAAGCAGTGCTACACAACCTGTTTGACGCGAGTCTGTTCCAGGAGTAAGTGTATTGCTTCTGTGAGCCTTGCCACCTCCCGTGGATGTTTATATGTACTGATGTGCAATCCTATTCATGAGCATGCAAGACCCATGCTGGAGAACAAGAGTTAAAGGTAAGTAACTTGTACCTTTCATACCTGCATTGGTTTCTGTGCTCCTGGAAAACCGCAGTCATGTATTTTGCTCGCCTCCAGAGGTCTGTAGCGTCTTTCCCCCATCGGTGCCTCTAATGGCAGGAAAGACGTTTGTCGTTCGGAGGTCGGGATCTCAGGCTCCTTTTTCCTCTCAGGTCTCCATGTTAGTTTATGGACGCCAGACTCAACACTCCTCTTCAGTGGTCACTCCACCCGGTTGTCGTTCCATCCTCTGCCTCACCTTGACCAGAGCCTCTTGCTCGGGTAAGGCACCCACCACCAAGCCTCTAGCTAGCGGGTTGCTTGTTCCGCTGCTAGTCACTGCTGCCTCCAAGGCTCGACGTTGCTCCACCTTTCTAGGCTGTAGATTCTCCAGGGCTCGCTTCCAGGTAGCACCTGCTGGTCCCTCTCCATTCACAAAACACTTGCGTCTTATGCACGCCATTCGAATGAATGACATGTCTGTGTTCCATGATTATGGCACTCTGGTGAAGTTCACTGAAAAATGACCTTGACAATCTTGTGTGCGGAGTGGGCCGCACACCCTTTAATACCAACAGGATTTATCAAATATTTCAAGTTTCCATTAATCCAAGTTGAACAAATATTTAATTCTTCAGTAGTGTATTTTATTCTCAAAGTATAGCGTGCTTACGTTGTTTATAAGTCAACATCATAAAGTGGCCAATGCATTTCGGACTATGTAGTCCTTCATCAGGGCCTTTCCTTATCAAAGTAAATATCCACAAAGTAAACAACAATGTGCAGTGGTGTGGGATTACAAGGAGTATATCATCGTTCCAGTTCAAAAATATAACCAAGTTAAAAAGTACCATATTCAAGCAAATGAAAAAAGTGCAAAGAAAATTACAGTGAAATCAACAGCGTACCCACGTACAACGAACATACATGTACACAAAAAGAAAGAAAGGGAGGGAAAAAAGGAGAAATACATAAATATTCTTCATTGACCGTGCCAATAGTCATCATGTTTACATATATTTACATATGTTCACCCAATACTGTTATGGTGCATGTGTCTACTAATGTAACTGTACACCTTCAGTGTGACCATGCATGTCGCCAGAGTGTTAGTCTGACAACTATATTGTTGTGCCTGAATTGTGGGTACCAACGTCCCAGTCATGCAAAATTTGCTAATATGCATGCTTCTGACCTTACCCAGTACGCTCTGTATATATTATAATGTGTATCCTTGTAGCGTTCGTTCAAGTACGCCCATGTACCTAATTAAACATAACAAAACAAAATTCCTTTCAGTATTCAGTACAACCATTATTCTGCGAAAACTCCGTTAACACTATTTAATACAGTGAACCTGCTGCCGGTGCAATGTGCACTGCCGTGGCCATAGCGGCCCCGTACTTGTGTAACTTACCTCTGTGTAACAGAACGCTGTATCAAGACGCTGTCTGGCGCTGACTCATAGTGAGCCGCCATCTGTGCAAAAATGCTGAGTGTTGCATTGAGAGTACACAAAAAGAAAGAAAGGGAGGGAAAAAAGAAATACATAAATATTCTTCATTGACTGTGCCAATAGTCATCATGTTTACATATGTTTACATATGTTCACCCAATACTGTTATGGTGCATGTGTCTACTAATGTAACTGTACACCTTCAGTGTGACCATGCATGGCGCCAGAGTGTTAGTCTGACAACTATATTGTTGTGCCTGAATTGTGGGTACTTGAACGAACGCTACAAGGATACACATTATAATATATACAGAGCGTACTGGGTAAGGTCAGAAGCATGCATATTAGCAAATTTTGCATGACTGGGACGTTGGTACCCACAATTCAGGCACAACAATATAGTTGTCAGACTAACACTCTGGCGACATGCATGGTCACACTGAAGGTGTACAGTTACATTAGTAGACACATGCACCATAACAGTATTGGGTGAACATATGTAAATATATGTAAACATGATGACTATTGGCACGGTCAATGAAGAATATTTATGTATTTCTCCTTTTTTCAATCCCTTTCTTTCTTTTTGTGTACATGTATGTTCGTTGTACGTGGGTACCCTGTTGATTTCACTGTAATTTTCTTTGCACATTTTTCATTTGCTTGAATATGGTACTTTTTAACTTGGTTATATTTCTGAACTGGAACGATGATATAATCCTTGTAATCCCACACCACTGCACATTGTTGCATACTTTGTGGATATTTACTTTGATTAGGAAAGGCCCTAATGAAGGACTACATAGTCCGAAATGCATTGGCCACTTTATGATGTTGATTTATAAACAACGTCAGCACGCTATACTTTGAGAATAAAATACACTACTGAAGAATTAAATATTTGTTCAACTTAGATTAATGGAAAATTGAAATATTTGATAAATCCCGTTGGGATTAAAGGGTGTGCGGCCCACACCGCAGACAAGATTGTCAAGGTCATTTTTCAGTTCACTTCTTCTGTACTGGCACACGGTAGCACAAGTTAGTGGGCTGCACCCCAAGCAGCATTATTTTTGGATAAACTCACGCGCAACAAAGAATAACCAGCAGTGCCCGCTCGCATCCCCAGCTTTCTCCATAACTCTGGTGAAGTTCACCATTACCTGAAGCCAATAGGGTCACAGAAGGATATTCTTGATTTATAGTTGTAACAGGGAATGCAACTCTTTTTCTGACATCCATATATGTAGAAAGGGTAGTTTTGACTGGGGGTTCCCTGCTGGAATGGGAGTCCTTGTCCCGAAGATGGGAGTCATTCCCATTGAGGTCCCACTTCCCCAGATTCCCTAGGGAGGGTTTTGCATAGTGGGCTCAACTCTAGCCTCAAAGGGAGTGGCTCCCCTCTAGGGAGAAGTGACAAATTGTCCAGATTCATCACAATATCTAGGCCCTCACTCTGTAAGAAACCTATATAGTTATTAACTCTTTACTCTGCTTCTCCTCCAATCCCAAGGTCTTCGATTCGGGATGTAGCCCACAGCAAGGCTTAATCCGCAATTTAATTTCTCAACTCTGACCTTCTCTCTGGGACACGATCTGTGCCAAAAGTCCAATCGAGTCAAAGGAAATGTCCTTCTCTCCCAGCACAATGACTGGGCTGCTCCTCTTAGTCCCGGTCTGATTTTTCTCTCTCCACTTCCTCAATACTCGGTCACTCCCTTCTCCTCCTTCCTGTGTCTCTAACCCCTGCCTCTGTCAACTTCTCCTTCTCAATTCTATGTTTCTTCTTCTCCTTCCTCTTTCTCTCCCTTCTTGCATATCCCACTTTCCCTCCTCAGTCAACCTCTTGCTCAAGTATTGCCTCATTACGTCCTTGATCTTTCCCTGTTCGAACTTAGTTGTTTGCCTTCCTCGCCTTATTTTCAAGAGACATGGTGTCATCATCTTTGCAGTCTCTACAGCCTCCTTGAGCCTCTTGGTACTCTCAGCTCCAATGGAACATCCTTCCCAAAGCACTGTAAGGATTATCTGTTCTCCAGCTTCTCCTCAACCAGAGGGAGGAAACAGAGCCCCTTTTAAGTTGCGTGGACCAAGTGTCTGCACCTTCATTGGTTGAGGCACTCGGGTGGTGATTTCGTACATTAATATGATTGGGAGTGAGGCTTTGTTATTTGTAAATTGGAGGAGGGTGTGGCTTTAAAAATGCTGAATTATGAATTCATGCAATGCGTTCTGGAAGTTGTGTGGTGACCAAGTGGTCCAGATCTTTCTCTATTTGGTTCCTTTTCTGTAGGTGAAATGCTTTTAAGCAGAGGGAATTTCAATCCCTACAGTCTTCTTGCTTCCCTTTTTTGGGGGGCTCTCAAGTTGGTGTTCCCAGTATAGTCCCAGTAAACTCAGTCGCCCTCTTCCTCTCCTAGTGGGCTGACTTCTCCTCCTCCCTCCTTGCCTCTACCTCTCAACTTCTCCCCCTTCCTCAGAGACCTCAACATCCACTTTGATGCTTCTAGTCCTTCCTCTGGGCTCTTTCACAATCTCTCTCTCTCTCTCTCTCCCTCTCTCTCTCTCTCTCTCTTTTTCTTTCTCCTTCCCTCTGGCCTGACTCACTCTGCAGGGTACACCCTGGATATTCTGATCTCATTGGACATCCCCCTCTCCACCCATCTCACTACTCCTCTATCTTGGACTTTATCTCCTCTCACCTGTCGCTCTCTGTCCCCCAGGTTAAGTCGAACCCAGCACTACCACCCACATTCTTTGCCATCTGGCCCATGAAGCGTGTCAGTGGCGGCTTTCGCTGCTACTTTCTCTCCTCTTCCTACTCCTACAGCTGACTCACACTCTGACACAGCCCTTTCCAACCTTCATCTCTCAATCTCTAACACTCTGGATGGTCCTTACCCCTGTCATGAGGATCAGTTTGAAGCCCAAAAAGCCTCTTGCCTCTGAGGACCTGCTGCATACAAAAAACAAAACAGAGTTCCTTTCAGTAGGTTTAGCAATATCAGGACCTTCGGCAGTTCTGTATCTTACTTCTCCAGCATTGGATCTTTCATGGATTCACATGCTTAGAATATTCGCCGTCGTCAGGCTGGGAATCCTCGGTAAATTATATAGACCTTTTCCATAGTAAAAATTTCGACACTTTTGTGTCCTATCTACGTCGTTTTGGGCCGCGTATGCCTGCGCCACTAGGACGTAGAGGTATAAGTAGCCCCGCCCCCGCGGCTCCCTCAGATTTCAACCGTCTTCCAAAGTAGTGGGATTACCTCGAGTATCTACTATTTTATTAGGTTGTGCGTTCTTCTTCTTCGACTGTTTAATTTTGAAGAATGTCTGGAAAGGCGTTATTTCGTCCGTGTGCTACATGCGGTCTTAAGAAAGTATATGAAGGAGACGGGCATATGGACTGTATTTACTGCCTTCACCCTCATCATACGGCGGACACATGTGAGATCTGTCAGGGCTTCTCACAAAAGACCCTAAAAGACCGCAACAGACGCCTGGTTACTTGGCTCAATGACGGAGCGGGTGCGTACCAGGCATCGGAGGTAGGCTCTACAGCTTCGAGATCTAAGTCTCCTGTCCCCCCTCGTCGATCAGTGTCGGCGTAGCCTCCGGCAAAGAAATCGCGCTCATCTGAAAAACGCCCCTCGGTGAAACATCCTGCGAAGTCCTCCTCTTCACATAAGGCTTCGTCTTCTTCCTCCTCATCTAAAAAGGAGAGAAAAGACTCATTGAAATCCTCCTCAGGAGACCGTCATAAGTCTACCTCGAGTCGAGAGTCCTCGTCCCACAAGTCGAGGTCAAAAACGGCGGGAACGCCTCAAGACCCTGCTCCACAGACTTCATCGACTACGATCCGGTCGTCGACGCCTGCTTTGTCTTCGGCGACGGCTCTTCCAACGACTATTTCGTCAGGTCAACCAGCGCCTATGGAAAAGATGTCATAGTCGACGGTGGCCCCGTCGGTGGGATGGCAACCAGAGGTTTTTGATCCGATCCCGCCTGAGGCCTTGCTGCAACCAGAAGCGGCTTTCTCCATCTCGTCGGCAGAGGATGACCGTGAGCCGGTCGCATATCAAACCGATCTGGGATTACAACCAACTGGTTCGGGCCCGCTCTTTAGTGGAAGTGCCATTCCAGTTACCTCTTCCTTACTGAATCCCCAGGCTGTTCTGTCCCTGGAGGTGTTCAACACATTACAGAAGCTGTTGGAGCGGTTGGACACTCGGTTACCTCAGCTTGTCCCGACAGTGTTACAGGCCTCGCCAGTCGTCGACGAGCCAGGCCCGCTCCTCGCCCTCCATCCAGAATTCCTACCGCTTACCCGGTTGAGGAAGATCGTTCTCGTCCACAGGAAGGAGGAGAACTATCAGAGTCGGAACGTGAAGGGTCGGGTTCAGACATCTCGTTATCCCCCTCGAGGGACCCTACATGGGACTCTGAAGCGGAGATGGAAACTCCGAAGAGTCCGGCGCAGCCATCACCACCTCATGATGTGGGTGCTTTCCATGTCATGATGGGTAAGGCATGTGCGGAATTTGGCCTAGTCCCAGAAGAAGAGAAAAAAGATTGTTTTCTGTTCGATCATATGGGCAAAAGCAGAAAGGCGATATTTGCTATCCCTATTTTAGACCATGTCTGGCAGGAGAGACTAAAAACCATGCGTCACCCCTTTTTAGAACCGCCACTAAAAGGTCGATTGGAAAAGAAATTCAAGGCTCCGGAATCGACTCCCAAGTGCTTGACGTCTCAACCTTCGCCGGAATTAGTGGTATCCGCCGCAGCGGCCAGCAAGGCAAGGTCGCAACACAAATGCACGACCCCGCCAGACAACGAAGCCAGGAAACAAGATGCTTTTGGGAAGAAAGTGCTATCGGTTGGAGCAACTACAGTTAAAGCAGCCAACTCCCTGGCTATTATGGCCCGGTATGATAGGGAGATGTGGCATCGGCTAGCTCCTATCTTGGACCATCTGCCGGAGGAACACAGGAAGTCTGCCATGCTGCTCGTACGTGAGGGAGAAGAGGCTTCCAATCATTCCATTAACATTGCTGTCGACCTGGCGGAATCAGGCTTTAAGCAAATCAACAATGGCGTAGTGTTACGAAGGCAAGCCTGGCTTAAGTGCACGACGTTCAGACCAGAGGTACAATATAAGGTAATGGATATGCCGTGCGAAGGAGAACACCTGTTTGGGGAGAAAGTGGATGAAGCCTTGAAGGGCATGAAAGAAGATTCTGACACGGCTCGTTCCCTTGGAGCCCTCCAGAGTGGTAGGAATTTCCGTTCCTTTCGTCCCTTCAGAGGAGCATCAGGTAACTCCCAGTTTGGATCATCTAGAGACCGAGGTTTCAGCACACCCTCCTACTCTTCCCAAGGCTACAGATGTGCAGCCCAAGCTACTCGTAAAGGCAGAGATTACCAATCCTCCAGACGACGAGGCGCCTACTCCTCGTCGACGAAGGATAAACATGCCAATAGCTACCAATGACAACTTACAGAACGTCCTGGGGGGCAGAGTGTCTCGTCACGTAGATGAGTGGGCACGCATAACAACAGACCAATGGGTTTTGGACACAAGACATCTGGGCCATCTCTACAGTTCAAGGGCAAGCCACCACGCATTCCACCGGTCTTCTCGACGCAGCCCCACCTTCAAATACTAATGCAAGAGGTGGCACTTATGCTGCAGAAAGGGGCTATAGAACTGGTCCCGGTGGCAGAAAGAGGACAGGGAGTGTACTCCCGTTACTTTGTCATCAAGAAACCCAATGGAAAATGGCGTCCCATTCTAGATCTACGAGCTCTCAACAAACTGCTCAAGAATCTAAAATTCAAGATGCTTACACTCCAAGAAGTGATCCGTTCGATACAACCGGGAGATTATTTGTCGTCGCTAGACCTTCAGGACACATACTTCCATATACCGATGCGTTGACGACACAAAAGATTCCTACGGTTCTTCGTCGGACGAACCCACTATCAGTTCAAGGTCCTCCCATTCGGACTGAAATCGTCTCCCAGGACGTTCACGAAGTGTCTGGCTCCAGTAGCAGCCTGGTTAAGGAAAGAAGGTCATCATGTGTACCCTTATCTGGACGATTGGCTAGTGAGGGGATTGTCTCCGGAAAGGACACAGGAAAGTCTAAATGCCACCATGGGCCTCCTACAACGTTTGGGCGTCGCAATAAACTTCGAAAAGTCCTCCTTATTGCCATCAAGGACCTTGGTCTTTCTGGGGGCGGAATTCCAGACGCAGTCAGGACTGGTAAAGCCATCCGTCGAAAGGGTTCTGAAACTGCAGCAAAAAGCATCGGATTGGAAAGTCGACACCAGAGTGTCAGTGCGAAGGTGTATGTCCCTACTGGGGACCATGTCGTCCTGCATACCCTTAATCAACAATTGTCATCTCTTCATGAGACCGATTCAGGAATTCTTGGCGGATCGATGGGCACAGAGTCAAGGGCGTTGGTCGGACAAATTGACCATCAACAGCAAACTCGTGCAGGCGCTTCAATGGTGGAGAGTTTCCATAAATCTGACAAAGGGAAAGCCCTTGCTGGAACCGGTGTTCCAGATGACAGTGGTGACGGATGCTTCTCTAACTGGATGGGGAGCTCATCTGGATTCCCTACAGGTTCAGGGTCGTTGGTCATCGGAGGAGTCCTGCCTTCATATCAATGTGCTGGAATTAAGGGCGGTGCGTTTGGCCCTGAAGTCCTTTCTTCCACGGATAAAGGGATCAGTTGTACGGATTATGACAGACAACACAACAACAATGTTTTATCTAAGGAAACAGGGAAGAACTCGCTCCAGAACTCTGTCAACCGAAGCCCAGGAGATCTGGCATTGCGCCCTTCAGCAGAAGATATATCTATTGGCGTTCCACTTGCCAGGAGTCAAAAACGTGCAAGCAGACTCTCTCACCAGGGAGATGAATGGGAACTGAACGACCAACAACTACAGTGTGTCTTTGAGAAATGGGGTCGTCCGGCCCTCGATCTCTTTGCGACGAGAGGCAACAAGAAATGCCCACAATACGCGAGCAGGTGGCCACAGCAAGACTCTCTAGGGGAAGTGTTCTCTTTCCCGTGGACGGACAAGTTTCTGTATGCCTTTCCCCCGTTTCCGCTCATACGTCGGATGCTGCAATGGATCCACAGATATCCATGTCGGGTGATCCTGGTGGCCCGTACTGGGCCAGACAAGTGTGGTTCTCCGATCTACTCCATCTTTCAGCGGCAGAACCAATGAGGTTCCAGAAAATCCCAAACCTTCTGTCTTAGGAGAAAAGGGGTTGTTTGGCATCACGACCCTGACAGCCTCAGTCTGACAGCCTGGCTCCTGATTTCTCCGAGTTTGGCACGTTAGAGATTCCAGCGGACTGTCGTCGCATTTTGCAAGCGGCGAGGGCGCCGTCCACGAACACTTCATATTCATACAAATGGAAGAGATTCTGCACATGGTGCGCAGGTCAACCAGGTTTGGTCCCGCTTCATATCACACCGGAACAGCTTCTACCATACTTGCTACTCCTAGCTCAAAAAGGCTTGTCTGTTTCATCCATAAAGTGCCTCTGGCTGCCATTTCGAGATTTACTCGGAAGAGACATTCAACTCCGTTATTTAGTGACCGGCTGATTAAACATTTCCTTAAAGGATTGTTCCGAACCTTTCCTCCCGCAAAAAGGTTTCCTCCAAGCTGGAGTCTTAACCTGGTTCTGGCAGCGCTGATGAAGGCCCCTTTTGAACCAATGTCATTGTCATCATTTAATTTTTTTGTCGTGGAAATTGGCTTTTCTGGTGGCTATTACTTTGGCTCGACGACTGTAAGAAATACAAGCTTTAGTGATTGATCCACCGTACTTGAGATTTTTCAATAATAAAGTTGTGTTGGCTACTAATCCTCATTTCATTCCTAAAGTACCTACCATGTTCCATAAGCACTCTTCTATAGTGCTGCTGACGTTTTTCCCAACACCTTCGTCGGTTGCGGAGAAGACTCTCCATACACTGGACGTGAAAAGAGCTTTAAAATTTTACCTCCATCGCACTCAAAGCTTCAGAGACACGAGACAGCTATTTGTGGCTTATGGCCCTTTGGCTAAAGGTAAACCGATCTCAAAACAAGGACTAGCCCGATGGGTGTCTACTATTTCCTTTTGTCACTCAAAAGCCGGAAAACCGCTGGAGAAGCGTCCAAAGGCCCATTCGACGAGATCCACTTCTTCGTCAACGGCATTGTGGTCCGGAATTCCACTGGGAGATATCTGTCAGGCGGCTTCCTGGTCGGTACCACACACATTTACCAGGCATTATTGCCTCAGACAGCAACATGCTGATGATACACAGATGGGTCGTGCAGTCCTACGGCACCTGTTTCAATAAGGTAAGCCCCAATTAAGGGGTCACATCCTTCGGCTAATGTACTTTGAAGTGTGATGTTTTCACTGTTGACATACTACAATGTGATGTTTTGCCATGATAAATATGCATTATGGTTATGGTGATATAAGCATCCTCCTTCTCGAGCCCTCCGCTCATACTTCTCCAACTCTCTTAGGGTTAGACGCTTCTCCAGGCAGAGAGTGGGTGGTAGATCTCTGGCCTCTGCTGGGGCCTCCCTCTGGAACAGCCTCCCTGCCATTCTTAAAGTTTTGCAGGACCACCTCCGGTTCCAGAAGCAACTCAAGACCTTCCCTTTTGCTTCTGCTTTCTCTCTCTTGCTGATCCTCCTGTCTGCTGCGCTAACTGGTTACCTGGCCACCCACTGAACCTACTGGACCAGGCTCCTGCACGCCCAGTTGCCCCTTGCACTGCCTCTGGGCTTCCCAACCACTTGGGGCCTGTATCTGCAACCCTAGAGTCCCCCGACTCCCTGCACTTATTGAGCTATCTACCTGGCAGCACTTACCACATTACCATCGCACCCTCCCCGCCTTGATCCCACTCGCACTTGCGTGATCTGAATGACACGAGGCCTAGTAAGATCGTATGTTTTGTCCTCCTAAGGTCTTCCCTTCCTTATTTTGTCGCGCCTAGAAACACTTGTGTGCAGGCACATTATAAATGACTTATCATATATCATGTATCATGTAGCATAAGTGGAAATACATGTTTCATCAATGCAAGCCATGTTTCTTAGTGGAGAGGGGGAGATATTCCACTTTGCTATTCTGTGTTCAGTGAGATATCGTTTTTTGTGTGCATGAATAGATAGACTGAGGAATTCACCCCCTGCCCTCCTTCATCTGTTGTTTGGTGCACCTTGCCTTTGTTTTCTGGGAAGCATTTCCAGTGATGCCAATAAAAGCAACAGCATTACTCGACACTGCTTTTTGCAGTTATGAAGAGGTGGCTTCTTGTTGGGGCTACATTGAAGGAAATGGAGGTAGCTCTTTGTAGGATATTTGAGCTGCTGGGAAGAACACAGCTGTCTAGATTGGGGGAAGTGTAGGATGACTCTGGGCATCCACCTATTACACCTCGAGGGGTGCTTTACATAGTAGGCAGCTTTCCCTTGGCCCCAGAATCTTATAAACCTTTGCAACTGATCTTTCTAATTTGACCATCGCTAGTGGGAGTATGGACTTGCGGTTGCATGCTTGCTGACTAGTGGCTGATGGGAGAACTGCAGAAGAGGCATTCACCACAATCTTGTTCATGGTATTGCACCATATGCCACCACAACGATATAGTACCCAATTTGGTCCCAGAGTTTCTCTGGTGCACAGTTGTATTGCACAATACAGTTGGTAAGATGCTGTCATTCTTAATCCTGCATTATGAAGAACTTCCAGACTTGGTGATGGTGATTGAAGATATGCCTTAATAATACTGGCCAGGAAAGTGCTGAGGGCAAAGTTGGTGTTGGTGTTGGTTTTGTGGCTGCCAAATGCGTTTTCGAACCTTCAGATCTGGCAGATCGCCCCCTTGCTATCTCTGTAACTGACATTATTCTCCTCCTCCTCCTCGCATCACTGATGTCAAAAATCATGTTTTGCAGGGGCATGGGTACAGATGGGTCAGCAACTTTATCATGTTCACCATCATTATCCTCTGACTGTGGACTCATCATAGGTGGATGTAGGTGCTGGGGGATGAGACTAGAAAAATCCTACATCATGCACTTCTACACTTATCCCGGCTCATCAGTAGGTTTATTATGCAATGCCCCTCCTCTTTCTCCCCTAGCTAAACCCACCCACATACCTCTCTCTCATTTGGCACTTGTATGTTCTCCAGACATCTTGGCCCGCAAAATAGCCACGTCTACATTCCTAAAAGAAGATGGCAAATTAGGTTACAGCCTCAGAATGCTCTCTCTTGTCCAGCACAATTCTAAGATTTTATTTTCTCAATTTTGCAAGCTGCAAGTATTTGTTCTGGCCACTACAAGATTGCATGGTCTCTTACAGATATTTAATAACCTCCGCCTGGCTAGACGTTCTCTGCAATTTGTATATGGTATGACCACTAAGTAATGACACTCAGACTGAATACTTTCTTGCCTCAGAAGAGTTGCAAGATGTGTTCTTCGAAATTTCAAAAATGAAGCTAGTAAAAGCTGGCACACTGGTCTATAACCACTGAATTTAATCTAATCTCCTGCCCTGCCTCGAAAGAATGTACACATGTGACATGGGTTTCTTAAGGAAACAGGTTACAGTGATGTGGTAGAGACAGAAAGATGGCCCGTCTTATTTTTTCCCCAACCTTTCCCTCCAGCTAAATCCTGTTTTAATTGTCCACCTATCTCTCACTACATCTATCTTTAATTTTCGTCATGTCGCCTAACTAAAGGCCATTTTTATTATTGTCCTTCCTCTCAACTCAGTCCTATTCATTTTCCATCTCTGCCTCATCTAAATCTTATTCCCAAACTAATCTATCAACCTCCTGCTTCTACCTCTGCCTAACAAGACCATTTCTGAACTTGAACCCTGCAAGCCCCATTTTTCACTTTTTACGCGAACCACCCGAAACAGTTTGCCCGAACCACTCATAAATGTTTAAACTCAGTATGTCAAAAATGAGTAATATTCTGCATTCTGGTTTGGATCCCAATTGTTGTGCTAAAAACGTGTGCATCTATTTATCTGCAATGCACTGAACCATTTCAATGTAGTTCATTTTCGTCAGCATTGTCAATGTGTTGTGGTAGGCGAAATGTATCCATTATAAACCATCTTTTCTGGAGTTGAAATTAGTTACAATCTGCTAAATCGGAATGGGATCTGGAAGGGGAAATGCTGTAGGAAATCTGATAAAATCAGTTGAAGTGAACCCTGACCATAGTAAAGTGATAAGCCAGCAGCACCACCACTACTTGGGACAGGTGGCAGAGTGGGGCAGGTGCAGGACTATTGAAGACTGGAGCACCAACCCAAGTTGGCACCATTCGTGGAAATCAGCCTGCCCCTTTCACCTTTAGATCTTCTCCTCCATGACTTATATCCTTGAAATGCCAGACCTACAAAAGGGGCACTGTCTCTGAGGTAGGGCCAGTGTCGTGTGGTTGCCACAGTCCCCTCATCACCCACTCTCCCTGGACAATAGAAAACTTAGTTACATGTCTTTATACAGAAGTAATTTAGAGTGAATGCACATATATCGAATCTTTTACGTTGCAAACTTTTATAGTGAATGCACTTGTTTTTGTTTCCTTTTTTGGGGGGTCCCCCCCAAACCCGTTTCCCACCCCTAAAAACCCACCCAGACCGTTTCCCAAAAATATTGAACCCTTTACCCCACCCCTAAATGCATTCTCTATAAAGGTTTTCAATATAAAATATTGCGTGTATGTGCATTCACTATAAAAGATTCGATATGAACACTGTATACCGAAAACCCATGTATAGCTCCATTTCATGAAGTTTTCAGTGCTCCTCCTATTTCATAACGAAGACACAAACGTGCAGCGTGTTAGATGGTAACGGCTTAATCCTTTGTCTTAAGGACAGGTGCGCATGTGCATGTTGGAGGAACGCTGCAGGGGCTGACGCTTGTTGTAAAGGTACATTGTGTTGCTTGCTCATTGACTAACAAAAGGCATTTGCCCGAAATCCGATTATTGTAAGACGATGAATGGAAATTGCAACCATAAATCTGGTTCTGCAGGTATCCCTACATATTATCCCCACCAAAAATATTGCCATACATATGGTTGTTTGTTTCCCCATAGGCGATATTTTTGGGGGGGATAATTTGTGGGAGCGGGGGTTGCGGGTGTGTCCCCCGCACATTTTAAAATAATGCGGGGTGTCCTCTGCAGGGTCCATGGCTCAATATTGCTGCAAAAATATGGAGATATTTTTGTATCGCAATATTTTTGCGGGGATATTAACACATGGAACCGTTCTGCACTGGTCTTGTTTTTAGAAAAGAAGGGTAATGTCCTGCAGTCCTTCCAGGAAAGTCCATTCAAACTGTTACTTTTCACTGCAAGATGTGAGGAAAGATATAGTCATGGGACATCCTGGATGAAAAGAAGCCTGCTGCTGTAAAGCATGCCAAGCTTGCAAATGTAGAACTGCTTATTTGCCTCCCATGCAGAAGAGGGATTTTCTCTGTGCCGGTGTCCCCAATTTTGTCAATGACAACAAGAGCGCAGCTTGTTTGCTCCAGATCAATGATCCTATGATTGGGTGTCTCCCAAATGTGCTCATTCCAATTGCCTTTGGTCAATGGTGGCTCAGTGCTACATTGCTTCTCAGTCCTTGGTGGATGGTATATGGGAGCAGGGATGGCCAAACTGGGTGCAGAGGACAGACAACACCTAGTGAATGTTTCTTCACCCATCACATCCCCCTATTTCTTCTCACTCCTCACTCTCTGCAGTCCCTACAGTTCTCGCTCTCTATGCAGCAGTGCATTTGTGTATGAGTAATGGTTGCATGTGGCATTGACTTTGGACCATGACCCATTGACGGACACTTCTGAATTTTCAGGTGCCACCTATTTGGCACTGTGAGAGGTTTTCCATTCAAAGTGCTATTTCCCTTGTGTGGAAGCAGGTGATTTTCTTTCCTTTTTAGATGATGGCCTGCTTCTTCGATGCGCATATAGCAGCAGAGGCAAAGTTGTTTTCCAATAATGTCACATTTCATTGGTTGACTGTTTTTTGTTTTCACCACTGTGATATTACATTATTATACTGGCCACAATTTATTGAAATACAGAAAAAGTTGAAAATTTAAATTATTTCTTGTGGGATTGCAATAGTGAATAGTTATGTGGGCAAAAATAGATCCTATAGTTAAATCCTTCATTTTATAGGTAATCAGTTAATTAATATAAACTAATTATAGCATGAAAATCAGACCATACAACAAAATCACTTTAACCTCACTTATATATTGATGTGCGATTGGTTAAGGCGCACATCCGCATCTTAAATACAATGCATTGAGGTATTCAAAAATTGCCCCTTACAAGCACATACACCTTCATGCTCACTTTTTGCATTCCAATCATCTATCTATATATATAAAAGTCAAAATGTGTATGTTTGTGGCGGGATTTGTGGTGAAACGTTGTTCCTTCTACAATTCTACAGCGTTTCACCAATCTTCACCAAATTTTGCACCCCGTTCCATGGATTTCAGCAGAAGTCAAGAATTGTGTATGGGTTTGTAGCTTGGCGAAGCGTTGTTTCTTATACAATTCCACACAGTTTCACCAGTCTGCAGCAAATTCTTTTTTTAAACGTGTTTTTATCGGCATTTTCATTTATGAACATTAACAACCCCACCGTACCACCCTGCCCCCCACCGTCCGTCCCCCCTGTCCCCAGACAGCTGACACACATTGTTCAGCGACCAACCATCACTCCTCAGAGCACCATGTTCAGTCAACAAAACAAATTCAATAAGCACATTCTCTGCGGACACCAATTCACTCGAAAGTCATTGTGGAGGAAGTCCAATACCAAATCCCTATCCTCCTTAAACTTCCTCTGATCCCCTGAACCAAACACGTCACCCATTCCAATGAGACATAGTGCCAAATCTTCATTATCCATTCTTGTTCTGTGGGTGGGGAAGACTGTTTCCATTTTTGGGCAATAAGGGACAAAGCTGCTACGCTTAGAATCATGTATGCCTTTCATTGGGAACTCGTTGATAAGAAGTCCAGAACATCACTCAAATCCACAAATCCAACATTGCTTCCCCAATGTCTCTACGAATCTGGGACCCAAATATAACTTTCACTGCCGCGTTTACTCCATTCCAATATGGTTTCGAAATTGGATACTCCCACCATATGTGTCCCCATGTTCCAGTAACTTTACATCCGCCAACATTCCCCTGAGGTGTTAGGATAAAACCTATGCATTTTCTCAGGTGTCAGATGCCATTGCACCATTACCTTGACCCACATTTCGCGAATCTGGAGTACCCTCATGAGTTTTGGAATCCCCTTCCTGACCTCCTTTCATTGCTGTTCCGTTATAGGACTACTTAAAACTGTTTACCATTGATTCTTGTACCCTCAACTTGGTTGACCTGGGGCATCCCCAATCAACTTATATAACGCACCTACCATATGTCTGTCGCCTGAATTTGTAATCAAATACTTTTCAAATGGGGTAGGGTCTCTTATTGTTAAGTGTTTATTTTCCGTGGCGAGTAACCAATGTCTTAACTGTACATACCTAAACCTCTCATCTTCAAATATAGAGAATACATGTTTACATTGTTGAAATGTCTTGATCTCTTGACCCTCCGCCATATCACCCATCTCTAGGCGACCTGCTTCCTCCCAAAGCCTAAAGGCTTCGAAAATGTGGCATAAAAGGGGAGGGAAATGTAGTGATACCCGACCGCCGTACCACTGTATCCCACACATCCCCTATCAAAGCTGTAACTTTGCTTCTATACATATTAGCGGGCCGATCATGTTTATGAAACCATAGTACTTCTTGTAGGGGCCTACCTACTAACTGTCCGTCCATGCGCAACCAGATGTTCTCTTGGTTCCCCCCAAACCATTCCCTGATGATCTGCAGCTGAGCTGATTGATAGTAAGTTCTAGAATTTGGAGCCCCCATCCCTTCTCTGCTTATGGGTGCCGTTAATACGCTCCAAGCTACCCTCTGTTTCTTTCCATATAAAGATCCCCAGCATCTTTTTTTTCTAAACAATTTTTATTGATTTTACAACCAAAACATACAACAGGCTGACAATGCTTAGCGTTTTGTTACCAAAAAAAATCAAATTGCATTTATGTTGTCATGTCTGTTGCCTTCCCCTCGCCCTCCCTCCCATCCGAGCCTACTCCGCTTTTCCATTTGCCTCTGTCCTTATTTCAGGGGTACTTATACCAGTTTCCTCATCTGAATCCTGGTCATTCGACCAGTCCTGGCTGGGCCTGTACAACGTGGCTACTAAATGCTTCCAGGCCGTCAGGGATTCTGCTTCTTCCTCCCTCCCCTGCTTCCCACTTCTTGCCATACTGCAGTTTCGGCTTCAGCCCATTTTCGGAGATCTTTCCACCACACTTCTACTTGAGATCTATTACATGCCTTCCATCCCATGGCAATTCTACGCTTGGCCAGATCTTTTCATTTGCTTACATGCTTTAGGTGCCTAGGCCTAGGGAATCCTCCCAGTAAACATGCCCACGCTGATCCAATGTTTATTGTAATCCACTTTTCATCTAACCGGTGGGCTACCTCCTCCCAGAATTTCCCAATTTCTGGGCATGCCCAAAACATATGTGTCATCCCCACGTTCTCTTCCCCGCACTTGGGACATGTCTACCTGTTTGCGTTCTTGAATCTGGCAATTTTTTGGGGAGTCGGAAATGCCCTGTGAGTTATATATAACTGTATCTGTTGGAGTCAAGAGTTTCTTGACACTTTCTTATGGTATATTTGGGCCCGCTCCCACATCCCATCACTCATGGGCTCGCCAGCTTCTTCCCAGATATGTCTTAATTGTGTCACCTCTTTTCCCGCTCTAGACATCAATAGTTTGTATAATCTGGATATCTCATGCCCCCCTTCTGCTATATTGTATATAATTTCTATGGTAGAGTCGGGCCCCTCGTCTAGCATTACTTCCGACCATGTATTTTTAATCCACCGTATCAATCTATTGTATGTAATATATTGTCCTTCATGCGGCCCTGTTTCTTCTGTTAACGCCCCGAATGCCTTTATTTCCCCTTCTTGCAATATATCTCGTACTGTTACAATACTTGCTGGTTCCCGGTGCCTCCTTATTATCTTTATGAGCTGCTTGTCTCCTCTTGCCAGTGCCATCAGCTGTATCTGTGGCGAGCAAGGGGTTGGGTTCTCCATTACCTGACACGCTTTGTGCCATACTTCCCATCCCAGCACCAGCATCCCTGAGCGCCCTTTCAGCTCTGATTTGGGCAGCCATATCATCTCTTTCAGGAAGAATGGGGCACATTCCGATCTTAGCAATCACGATTCTAAGGTGTGGTCATCTGATAGCCATTTGGCCACATATTGCAGTTAACTCGCTATATAATAGTTCTCATAGTTTGGCAGTTTTATCCCCCCTTTATCATGCGTATTCTGCAACTTCCAAAGGCCGATTCTATTCCTCGTCCCGTGTCACAGGAATCCCCTACTTTATGCTCTGTAGTTTCGTGAAGAATCGCCACAGTATCAAGTATGGTATATTCCCAAAATAATGCAATAGTCTCTGCAATACCACCATTTTCAGCAGCACCCCTCTACCCATCATTGCCAAGGGGAGCTTGGACCAGAACTTCATGCTATTTTCAATTTTCTGAACTGCTTTATCAGTGTTATGCTGGTGTTCTGCTTCTACCATGTGATAGATATCTATTCCCAGGTACCTGAACGTATTTGGCTCCCATGGTATTTGTAAAACCGGTAATTTGCTGTGTGGAGTCCCTACATATCTACCCAATGGGAATATACATGATTTTTTGGGGTTCACTGCTATACCAGACAACCGCACAAATCACTCCATTACCTCCAAGATTTATTGGAGGTTTTCCTCAGAGTATCTCAGATACAGTAGCATGTCATCTGCATATAGTGAGAGTAGGTGCGTCTCCCCTTTTTTGTTTATTCCAATCTCCTCGTACTGCTGTCGTAGGCATATTGCCAGAGGTTCTTGCGCTAGGATGTAAAGCATTGGGGACCATGGGCATTCTTGTCTGGTGCCTCTGCCCAGCTGCCATTTTGTAGAGATGATGGCTCCCGTTTTTACTCGGGCTATCGGTGCACTATATAGTAGTTTAACCCACTTAAGATAAACCGGTCCTATCCCATAGTGCGTCAAAGCTACAATCAGCCAGGGCCATTTGACTGAGTCAAAGGCCTTGACTGCGTCTAGTGATACTATGGCCATTTCATCCAGATCTTCTTTTGTATATTCTGTGACCCGGTGAAGTCTTCTGAGGTTGTCGGATATGTTCCTGCAAGGGACATATCCTGTCTGGTCTGGGTGTATTAGTTTGTTAATAATTAGTTTCATTCTGTTTGCCAATACCGCTGTAAGTATTTTGCTATCTTGATTCAACATAGATAGCGGTCTGAAGGACCCGCAATATTTGCCTGGTTTGTTGGGTTTGGGTAGCGGGATGATCATTGCTTCTCTTAGGGACTCTGGTAGCCTTCCTGTCTCGTGTGCCTCATTTAGCATTATTAGCATCAGGGGGAGCACCTCCCTTTTATTTATTTATTTATTCGTATTTTTAAAGCGCACAGTCAGCCCGTGGGCATCGTGGCGCTGTTACATATAAAGCATTTGGCTGGTTACAAGAAGGAAGGTTGTTAATGTTACGCTCACCTGGCTCCCACAGGGGCGTCGGTCGGACCCGGACTGCTGCGGCCTCCACCCACGTGATGCGTAGTACAGCGGTGACTGACTGGATCTGCCCTCCTAATCTTGTCTGCTTGACCCGTAGAAATATTCTCCTACAAGTGCAGAGATGGATTTAGCCACTTGTGGATTCAAGTGATAGCTCCCCCACTGTCCTCCCCACTAATCACCTGTGTGCCCTCTTAGCAATCTCACCTTATATTCTTGAAGGATGAGCCCTCCATCCTGTGAAGCACGCAGGGACGCGTTGATGACCGGTTAGTTCACTGGCCTGAGAATATTGGGAGAGTTGTAGACGAATCCTGACTCCAAAAGGTCCTGGCGAAGAGCCGTAAGTATATAGTTCGTAAGAGTTCAAAATGTCTGGAATTCACTCCTGCCCAATTCCTCTTTTATCTTGCAACTTTGACCCAATAAGAAGATTGACTGCTGAAAGCCCTCCGGTAAAAGTCTGTGTTACCCAACACTGTCCGGTTAATAATGCCAAGGGTTAAACTTGCTGCTTTCTCCTTTTCTTACAGGTGCGGCATAAGAAGATGTGGCGTGCTGATGAATAATACCTCCGGCGGTAAAATCAGGTAAGCATATGGCGGCTAAAGAGATTGTCTCTGTCTGTTCTCTCTGCTCACCTTGTTTCTTGTCCCCCTTAGGTGCCGGGATTCGGCGATGTAAAGATGGAGACAGCACCGGATCGAAGAAATGCTGCGTGGAACGGTGAGTATGGCGCGGCGCTGCTGCTGCGATGCGACGTGTTTAAAACAAAGTCTTTCCTCTGGTTTGAAGATGCGATGAATCTAGAATCAGGTAAGAAATCAGGTAATACTCTTGTTCTAACCTTTGCTTCTTTCCTTCTTTCTAGGTGCTCCAGGTTCGAGGCGGGCGTGGCAGAAGGTTGGATGCTGCTGCTGGCATGGTGAACGTTACGCTGCTGGATGCAGAATAACGCGAAGCGTGTGCTGCTCTTCGGGCGTGGTTTAAATAGCCTCCAAAGTAGTCCCAGGTAGGTATTCCTCCCCGACCACATCCGAGTAACAAAATAGTCCCTAAGGTAAAATAGTCCCTTCTAGACCCCACATGGGTTTGGATCTTCTTGCAGCATGGTCTGCGCCTATTGCGCCAGGACTGATGTCCCATATGAGCCTGGCGCCATAGGCGCCAGGACTGAACCCAGACAGCCCCTAACAGGGGTTGCTGGGTTTTCTCAAGGCAACATGATGCCTGCTCCCGGGGCTGATGGACGTGGTCTGGATTCCCGGGGGTATGCATCATGACAGTTAAGTTTACAAGGCATTTTTGATATACAGTAGCATTTTTTAGTTACATACGTTGACAGTACAGACATCAAGGCGTTAAGGTGTAGTTCATGTCAGAGGGGGGAGGGAGGGAATAGATTAGGTAAAGAGCGTGGTTTTGAGGGCCTTCGAAAGGAGAACAGAGAGGGTTCGGCTCTGAGGGAGCTGGGGAGGTCATTGTACGTTTTATAAAATTCACTGGGGAGCCCATTAGCCCCTGGGGTATTGCTAGTAGGCAGCTTTGTTACCACCTCCTCTAGCTCTTCTAGTGTGATCGGGGCGTCTAGGTCCGCTCGCTCCTCCGCGCTTATTCGTGGTAAACCTATGTCCCCCAGTGTGTCTAGTATTTCTCGGCTATCGCATTGCTCATTGTCCTCATATAATTTCCGATAGTATTCCAAGAACTCCCGGTTAATGCCCTCTTGAGTGTCTGCTACCTGCCCATTTTGTCCTATTATTGCTCTGATCACAGGTCTGGGGGTTTCTTTTATACAACCATGCCAACATCCTTCCCGGTTTATCACCTCCCGCGTGTTGCCTTTCCACATACTTTTTATAATTCAAATTAAGTGGTCTTTTCCAATGTTCTATGCATTTCAGTTGCAATTGACTTATAATTTCTGCGTCTTCTTTCGTGTCCCCACCTTTGCTCAAGGTTACCTCGAGTTCGGCCTCTGCCTGCTGCAGGTCTCTTAGTATGCCCCCCTGCAGCCCCTTGGATGTAGCTATCGCTATCCCCCTCCCCACCTCCTTGAAGGCTTCTCACAACGTGCCGGCTGACTCCACACTCCCAGTATTAGTCTCAAAGTATCTTACACTCTCTTCTCTCAAGTCCTCCCTAAATATCACGTCCTTCAGTGCTTCCGCTCTTAGTCGCCAGGTTGGTATCTTGGCTCTCGGGGGTCTATATTGCCATGTTAGGACCAGTGGAGAGTGGTCTGATAAGACCCTTGCCTTGCATTCTATCTGCACTACTTCTGCTATTACTTCTTGTGTGACAAACATGTAGTCTAATCTCATATATAAGTTTTGTGGGGCAGAGTAGTGTGAGTATTGTCTTTCTTGTGGGTGGTGGACCCTCCATGTGTCTTCTAGGTGGAACTCTGTCAACAGGGCTTGTAGTGCTTTAGCTGCCGGGGAGTGCCTGTTTTTTTTACGTTCCGAACGGTCTACCTTCGGGTTCAGTGTACAATTAAAGTCACCCCTCCAGTTCACCACACCCCCCATATATCAGCTCAATTTGTTATATAGGTTCCTGAAGTAGGTCACTGTATCCGGTTTCGGGGCGTATGTATTTATTACACAGATTTCTTTATTTTCTACCAATCCCCGTATCGCCACCATCCTCCTGTCCGCCTCCAATGTGGACTTCAGTAATTGAAATGGGACATGCAGTGCTACCCATATTATAACCCCCCTGGCGTATGCGGAATATGTTGCCCCAATGACGTTCCCTTCCACTTCTTTTGGAGCACCTCCAGCTTCTCTTTCGTGAGATGCTTCTCCTGTAGGAGCGCTAAGTCTATTTTCTGCCTTCTTAAGTACATCATGACTTTATTCCTTTTTAGGTAGCTGTTGAGCCCCCTGACATTCCAGGAGATTACCTTAAGGTCTCCCATGTTTCAGCCATTCTCCGCCCCCCTCCAGTATCTTCTCAGCCTCCGTCCAGAGTTCTACAATCGCGTGTAAGCTCATTTCCCAACTTAAACTGCCCCTAACCATAAACACTCCCACTCCCCCAACCACCAAGCTCCCACGTCCCCCCTCCACTCCCTGCCCCAGCATACTTCCCAACCCCCAACGTTCCCATCCCCCTCCGAACTGAAGCCCAGCTCCATCCCTGGATCTGGGGCGCCCCTGCATATAGCCCTTTTCGTGGCTTCTGTCTGTACTCGGGGCACAGCAGGGAAGTGTCGCCCTACTGGCGCCTTAACTACTCTACCTACTGGGGTTAGGTACTCTACATCTCGTGTCTCCTATATTAGTAGCACTCATCATGCATTTGTTGCTCGTAGCTTCATTATGCAGTTCTATATTCCAGTCCGACAAGTCCTTGTATTAAGCATATTGAGTATTTAAATCTGTACTTTACTGACCCCCTCCTCATCCTCATTTTTGGCCCTTCCTATAAGACTCCTCCCACTTCCCACAATTCAAAGTATAGCGCTGAGTCACTTATGCTGTCCTTCGCCTCCTTGCCCATTTCCAGACTCCGGGAAGCCTTGAGCATCCAGCCAGTCCGCAACCTCCTCTGGGGTGTCAAAGAAGTGTGCTTTGCCCTTGTGGAAGACCTTGAGTTTTGCGGGATACAACAGCATGTATTTGAGGCCAGTTGTACGCAATCTTCTTTTCACCGCCACATAGCTGTACCGTTGTCTCTGTACCAGCATGGTGTAGTCCCGGTATGCAGCGACCATCGCTGATGCATGTGTTATTGTTCACCCTTTCCGGAAGAATTCCAGGATCTTTTCCCTGTCGCTGTAATTCAGTATCTTGGCTATGATCGCCCTGGGTGGGGCTCCAGGTTGAGGCCTCCTCATCAAAGCTCTATGCGCTCGTTCTATTGCGAATCCTTGCGAGAGCTTGCCGGCCCCAATTTCCTGGATAAGCATATTTTCCACATAGTGTGTAGGGTCCGAGCCTCCTTCTCCTTCCGGCAGGCCCACCAAGCGTACATTGCTGCGTCGCGCTCTCCCTTCGGCCTCCTCAGCTTGGTTCTCCAGGTTGGACACTTGCAGTTTCAGTATGTGGACCTCCTTAGCGTTGGTGTTGCTGGCCTCTGTGTTAACTTTCATTGCGCTCTCCAGACCACTCGTTCTTTCTGCCAGCGCTCTTACGTCTTGCCTAAGAAAGCTGACTTCTATCCCTACTGCATCAATCTTCGTTTCCAGTGCCGCTTTCAGGTCGCCATCGCAGTCCCCCAAGACGATTTCAGTTTGGTTATGGCTGCCAGAATCTGGTGTTTGCTTGCCGTCGAAGTCACGCCTTCCGATGGGTGGTCGTTGCTTGTGTAGGCGTGTTTTGGGTCTGATGTGGTTTGGTGAAGATATCCATAGTTGGTTGCTTTGCGTCCTCTGCTCTGCCGGTCCTCATTTCAAGGTTGCGTGCTGTTGGCCGTCTTTTGATGTTAGTTTGGTGTGCTGTTGGCCGTCTTTTGATGTTAGTTTGGCCTGCAGTTGTCTGGGCGCTTAGTGTCGCTGCTGGCTGTGCATGTTTATCCTTAGAACAGTGGCAACGCAGGGGGCGGCTTATACACTAACTCTTCAGCCTCTCGGGCCCGCCCGTTCTCCACTGTTTATCGGGGGTCCAGGCACTGCATGGTTCTGTGCAGGGGCCTTAGTTCGGTCTGCGCAGGCCCCTTTCCTACATGTCCCACGCACACCCCTTCAGTGAGCAGTAGCCTTTGCCAGTTGTTGGGATATGTTTATTCCTCCTCCTGTGGCTGGGGTGCCGTCCAACTCTGTGAGATGAATCTGCTGCTGTTGCCGCAAGTGAGATAGTCCGATGTGCAGCAGGCGGGGTCTTCTTTGTTGTGCAGCAACTACCCCGGTTGTGTATCAGTCCTTGCTTCCTTCCCCAGGGGCGTGCTCCTCAGTTTCGTCGTCCTGATGGATTATCCCTGTACTTATTTATAGGGGGTGTGCCTCAGTATATTCTTACCGCCTGTGGCATAGCTAGTTTACCATGCTTCTGTTACTGGGACTTAGTTAATACCTCTTCAGTGTCGCACCAACTACATGTTGTCCACTTGTCTCTTGGCACCTCAGGGGCGAGCATCCACCTCACTTATCCTATGGGATGGGGGGGCTATATCTGCCGTGACTCCCGCCCGGCGCTTTGTACTATGATGTTGATTTTTATGCCCGGGTGCACTGTTCCACTCGGGAGGGGGCGCATTGTCCACAAAGGCGATGCTGCATTAATGTATCTTTTTTTTAAGCCTTGCAACATTGTTACCAGCAGCGTTGTGCAACATATGTCAGTCTCTCCAGTCAGCGGTGCACGTTTCCCTTTTATTTCCGTTCCCGTGCAGTCCGCCGGGGCCGATGTTTCTCCTTCGGTACGGCTTGTCTTCAGGGTACCACAGTCTCGTGGATTAATTACCCACGCTGGTCTGCTTTATGCCGACCATGTTCCTCATTGATGGCAAATTCTCTGCTGCACTTGGGTCGGCCTGGGTTCGCAGCTCAGGCTTCGCGCCTGTACGTTCTTGCGCCTCTTCAGGGGTGCGCTTACCTGCTCTGTTGCTCCTCCAGGGGATCCACTGCAACGTGTATTTCGCTGGTGCGCTCGTCTTTATCGAGTGACCAGCACACCAGCTGAGCGTGTTTCTCGTTTCCTGCTGTGGTCAGTTCTTTTCATGAGAGCGCCAGTTTCTCTGGGTGCCTCGCTCTTTTACCCAGCGCTATCATTACTCTCAGAGGCTCCTTTGTTCAGAGCCTACCACCGTTTTGATTGCAGACCGGCAGCTTTCGTCTGGAACTTCAACGTTCCATAACTTTTGATACACTTGCACGTTCATCTCACGGCAGCGTTCGTTGGAATCTGCTACTTTTCATGTTGCAGTCATCTTCTTTCAGCATTGGTTTTTGAAATTTATGAGCATGCGTTTGTTCGGATCGCTTGTCGGATGCAGGTGTTCCGAAGGAGAGCAGCCTATTCCATGGCTACCAAGCGACGCCCCACTCCCCAGCATCTTATTGAGAGTCTTAAAGAATTTCTGAGGGGCCTATAGTGGTAAAGCCTGAAAGTAATACAATACCCTTGGAAGGACCACCATTTTAATTACATTGATCCTACCCATTCAAGAGATAGTCTGAGAGTTGGGAATCTTCAACCACTTTTTGATTGAATCTAATAAAGGGAGATAATTTGCTTAATACATGGATTTCAAGGAATTAGTTATCCGTACTGCGAAATATCGCAAACCCTTATCGGTCCTCACAAACTGACCCGTACCCATATCCCGTTCCTGCGGTGCCATTGCCGCTTGTAACATCATCCTTTTCGATTTATGAATGTTAATTTGCAGGCCCGCCACTTCTCCAAATTTTGCCAATTTTTTTGTTAAAGCAGGTTATGAATTAGCTAAATCTGTCACCGTCAAGAGTAAACCGTAGGCAAATGCCATCACTTTGTGTTCCTCGCCCCCAAACATTATACCTCTAACATACTTATCTTCCTGGATCCTGGATAAAAATGGTTCCAGGTGAATCGCATACAGCACCAAGGATAACGGGCATCCCTGTTTAGTTCCCCAAGGTACCCTGATTCCCTGTGAAAGCTACCCAATAATTGCGAGCCATAATATTGGCGATTGATAATTTGCCTTGACCATTCGCAAAAATCTTGGTCCAAACCCCATAGCTTCCATGGTGCAAAACCAAAAATACCACTCCACCCAGTCAAATGCTTTTTCAGCATCTAATGTTCTTACCCCCGCAGAATGGCCGGATTTATTAGCCTTCTCAATCAGATGACTCATCCGTCGTATATTATCAAATATCTGCCTTCCTGTAACAAAACCAGACTGATCCGGGTGGATAAGCCTCAGTATCATTTGTCCCAGTCTTGATGCTAATATTTGAGTATATATTTTTGCATCTATATTGATGAGAGCTATGTTTCGGTAGGACCCACATTGAGTCCTGTCTTTGCCCGGTTTAGGGAATAGCACTACCTTTGCCTCTCCCATAGTCTGTGTAATACAGCCCTCTTCAATGAAAGAGTTAAAGAGAGAGGTAATTACGGAATTAATACGTCTTTATAGGTTTTGTAAAACAGTGCCGGAAAGCCATCAGTTTCTGGGTCCTTATTAACTGGTAACGACAACATAGCTGCCCGCACTTCCTCAGGAGTGATCTCCCCTTCCAATTCTTCTTTTTCACCAACCTCAAATGTTTTCAACTGCCACTGCTTCTAACAATTCACCTGATCTTCTCTGTCTGGGAAATCAGTATTGTATGGTGCAGAATAATATTCTGTGAATACCTGTAGTATGTTTTCCGAAGAGTAGCTAACCGTGCCCTGTCCATTGTTAATACCAAGGATGGCCCTTGCTTCCTACTTCATCCTCACCTGCTGTGTCAACATACCGTTAGCTTTATTGGCCTTAATGTAATACCGTTGTCTTACAAATAGCAAAGATTTCTCAGAATGCCTTGTCTGCAATAAATCTAATTGTCCCTTGAGAAGCCTAAATTCTTTCCTTAATGTTACTCCCCTGTTAGTTTCCATTTTGCTCATAGCTTCTTTCAGTCAAGCCTCTAGATCATTTTATATCAAAGCCAGTTGGTTTTCTCTTAGGGCTTTCTTTGCAATTAATTCACCCCTTATGGTTGCTTTAAATGCATCCCACACCATCCTTTCCTGTGTTCCCGGGGTCCTTTTAATTTCAAAATAGTCCCCAATTTTATTCTGTACCTCATTGCACCTGGCTGGTTCCCTCAGCAGATGATCTGGAAATTTCCAGCGCCACAACCCTGACCCTTCTATTTCCTGACGTATATCTATTGTAATGCACAACTTAGCAAGGATGCGGCTGTGACCTATCGCCATTCATCACCAAACTCATTAATGCATCCTTCACCACTGGCACTATTCCCACCAACCTGAAACAGTCGTGGGTACTCCCACTGCTAAAAAAACTATGCTCGACCCATCTATACCTACCAACTATAGGCCCATTACTACGGTGCCTTTTCTTCTAAAATTGTTGGACAAGGTAGCTTATACCCAAATTCAAAAACACTTGGAACATCATCATCTGCTAGGAGCTAGACAATCAGGCTTCCGTCCCCAGCATGGCACTGAAACTGCCCTCATCGATTTGAAAACCCAAATCGATGAGCTTAAAGACAAGGGGAAATCAGCATTACTCCTCCTCCTAGATCTCTCAGTTGCCTTCGATCTTGTCGACAACTCAATTTTATGTAACCATCTAAATACAGCAGCACACTATTCCGATCAAGCCATCACCTGGTTTAGATTCTTCTTAAATGGCAGAACAATGAGGGTCTTCTCGCTGCTAGCGGCCGCTGACCCTATACCCATCACCTGTGGTGTGCCTCAAGGATCATGTGTCTCGCCATCACTCTACAACATCTTCACTAAGCCCCTTTTCGATGATCTGGATCATCTTGGTATCACCTACACTAACTATGCAGATGATACCCAGATCCTCCTCCCGCTTTCCGGGGATTATGAAAAGGATTTGGCCTTGGTGAATAGAGTGTGTATCATCATCCAGGCATGGATGGCCACTCACGGCCTATGCCTGAATGATGATAAAAATTAACTCATCATCCTAGGCACCCAATCCAACGTAAAAAAACTAGAACCCAAATACTCATCATTCACAATCGATGGCAACATCATAAAAGTAGAGCATGAGGTAAAAACACTCGGCTTCTACCTCGACTCTCAATTATCATTCACTAAACAGGTTAACTCCCTAGAATCCTCTGTAGCCTATACGTGCAAATTGATACGCACTGGCAAACCATTCCTCTCAGATAATAGCTGCATTACTCCAGCCAGAGCTCTCATCCTCTCACGTCTGGACTACTGTAATGCCCTCTACTTAGGATCACCCAAAGCCATCGTCAAACAAATCAAAATCCTTGATAACAATGCCCTGAGAGCGGCCCTAGGCATGTCCCTAAAGGACCACATTTCCGAGATCACTCGACAGTATAACTGGCTCCCAACTCACGACAAAGTCCTCCTAAAAACTCTATCACTGACATACAAATCTCTCAATAATGCTGCACCTATTTATCTAGCAGAGAAATTTCACAAGCAGACGTCTACTAGACCCATAAGATTTGCCAATAAAGACCATCTTGTCATACCCAGCTTCAAACGGGCCACAATTGGAGTCAACAGTTTCCCAGTGAAAGCATCCAAATTATGGAACAATCTGCCTCCTAGCCTACGAATGAACCAAACCTATAACAATTTCAGAACCAACACTATTATATGGCTAAAATCCGACCACCAACTTTCCTAACCTAAGCAGTGAGGTCTACCTAAATGACCATGCCAGCCTGTAACTAGCCACTCTAATCTGTATCTCCTGCTTCGGTCCTCTGTATATTATGTATGTAAATATGCCTCTTTGTATTTGATTCCTACATGCTTGTATCTTGTATAATGTTGTGTATATAAGTCTTGTATACCTTTTTGTATAATTTTTGTGTAACTAAGCTTTGCAAATTCCTGTATCCGCTGCGCCCTGTTACCCCTGGGTATGACACGCATTATAAATAATAAACAAACAAACAAGGTGGCGGACACCCAGATGTAATCGATCCTAGAAAACGAACAATGAACATAAGAGTAAAATGTGTACCCTCTCGTTCCCCTCTTGAGTTTCTCTCCAGGAATCCACTAATGCCAGTTGAGCCATGCATGATTTCAACAATTGCATAGGGCCCCTCTGAGAGGATTGTCCGGACGCGCTCCTATCCACCGATGGATCCCACACCATTTTAAAATCTCCTGTTAATATTATTTGTCGCTCTGCACATTTTTCAAGTTTGACCAAAACCCCTACAGGAACCTATCTTGCCCCGCATTCGGTGCATATAGAGTGGCTATGGTATACCACTTTCTCCCCCATTGAATACAGACAAAGACGTGTCTACCCTCTTTGTCCATCTCCCTCGCATTGATATGTAATCCAACCTGTCCTTTGAATGCTATGGGGACGCCCCCCATCTTGCCCTTGTAGGATTGTAATATGTGTGGGTATCCAGTAGTCCTTAGTTTGTGACTATCACTCCTGCATATATGGGTCTCCTGCTAGGTCACTATATCCGGTTTACCACATTTAAAACATGTCTCTATCTTGCTCCGTTTAACCGGGGAGTTAAAGAACTCGCCGGCTGGACTCAACCCATACCCGCCCCCCCCCAACCATGCCTCGGGTCATGGAGGTTGAGTTCTACTATACACCCAGAGATAAATTGTGCGGGTCTACTAGAACCATACCCCCTCCCCAATTCCAAGTGCCAGGATCACTTCCCACCTACCCCATTGCTGTCTCTTCAATTATCCTCCTCCCCACAATTTTGACTCAGTTAAAGCCCAGGCTAATACCGGTCCCACCCCCTCCCTCCAGGGCCAGATCTTAATGTACCTGTATGCTCTCAGGACTGGGCAAGTTTGTCATTGTGTGCGCCAGGGCTACTCGAGGCCCTTCTCTCCAACAGAGTCTCTTATGCTTTTCTCCATTCCCATCGTTTAGGCTTTGAAGTCACTCGTATGGGCCCAGAGTCTTGTTGAACACCTCCTTCTTCTTCCTCAATCTTCAATATCCAAAGTCCTTCTTCACAGGGAGTGTGCAGTGTTGATGTCCTTACCAGGAAAACAACTGTCAAAATGGAAATGTCCATCTAAATTGTACTTGAGCCTGAAGCAAGACTTTAACCACAGAACTCATTGATCTTCAATTCATTAATGTCGATTGCGCCAGATCTTGATATATTTGGATTTCCACACCATTGACTTTGATGGGACTTGTTTTTCTAGCCGCTAGTATGATCGCCTCCTTTTGTCGAAATACGATCCAGGGGAATTCCTCCCGTGTCTAACTCCAGGAGGTCCGCAAAAACCTGTTGCATAGTATCTCTTAAGTCCAGATCTTCGATTCCTTCAGGAAGACCTTTAATGTTCGATCTTCTAGAGCAATTTTCAAGGTCCTCTATCTGGATCTCTAAGTTGTAGTTGGCTATTGCAAGTTGATCAGTTAAGGCGTCGATCTTGTGCATGTCATCAGCCAGTTTTTGAATTACATTTTCAGTGGCATCCACCTTCTCGCCCAGATCTTTGATGTCCCCTTTCACCTCCTGCAGGGATTGAGCTAATTCGAATCTGATCAGACTTAACTGTGCTTGCAGTGTCTTGGTCACTTGATCGGTGAATTCCCTGAAACACTGTTGAAGAAACCTGCACTTATAGCCCAATTGGGGACCCTCCCTGAGGCTCCTGCTCTATTATTTATTTATTTATATATTTATATAGCGCTGCAGCCCGCAGGCATCAGAGCACTTCACAAAAAGACAGACTAGAGTATAGAGAAACAGGACAGGCCAAAGGCCACATATAACAAACAAATGGATACAGTATTGGGCTAGCTGGCTAACAGAGGTAGGGACCTTATTTAAAGAGAAGTGTCTTGAGTTGCTTCCTGAAGAGTAGATGGTTGGTTTCCAATCTCGGTGCAGGAGGGAGTTTATTCCATATAAGGACTGCCTTGGTCGTGAATGCCCTACCTAATCCTTTAGCTTTTTTAGCAGGAATAACTCGGAGGAGGCCAGTTTTGTTAGACCTCAAGTTGCAATGTGATTCGTACCACATGAATTGTTTTTTAGGTAAATTGGTGCTTTTCCATATAAGCATCGGTGTACTAGGGTAATGGCTTTAAATGTGATGCGTTCCTCGATCGCCAGCCAATGTAAGTCCTTTCTGTCTTTTGTGATATGTTCTCTCTTGGGTTTATTGGTGATTGTTCTGATGGCGTTATTTTGGACCACTTGACATTGTTTTAGACATTTGCTGCTTGCGCCTAGGAGTAAGGAGTTTCCGTAATGCAACCGGGAGAGAATTGTGGCTCTTGCTATTGTAGTACTGTTTTGTAGGCTCAGCAGGGGTCTAATTTTTTTCAATAGTTTCTGATGATATTGGCAATTCCTTTTGAGGTAGGCAGTGTGGGCTTCTGCTCCCAAGGATGCCTGAAGATAAACGCCTAGTGTTTTGACTTTTTCTGCTATAGCTATTTGTGTCTCTTTGATCTTGAATTCAGTGTATTGTGGACTAAGTTTTTTTCTGGAATAAGGAGATCCGAAGATCATAAGTTCTGTCTTGGAGGCATTTAAGCACATGCAATTGTCCTTCATCCAACTCTCGAAGATGTTATAGATTCTCGAGAGTTTTTCCGCTGTCCTGTTCGTAGTTACCACTAAGTTCGAACACCAATTGGGTGTCGTCGGCGAAGTTGGTGAAAAATATACCGAGTTGGGACAGAAGTGAACATAGGCATCGCATGTATAAGTTAAACAATAGAGGGGAGAAGCTTGCGCCCTGTGGGACTCCACAATTAACTGGTTTTGATTTTGAGGAGTGTTTCCCCCAGACGATCTTAGATTGCCTATCCTGCAGAAATGATGACACCCAGTCTATGGCCTCATCAGAACAGTTCCCTGATTGATCTAGGGCCTCTCGGAGCCTCCGATGATCCAACAGATCAAAGGCTGCCGAGAGGTCCAGTAGAATAAGCAAACCAGTTTTACCTTGGTTGAGGATGCTTAGCATTTCTGTTTGCAGATCCAAAAGCGCAGATTCTGTGCTGTGGGCTGTCCTAAAGCCCGATTGTTGTGGATGAAGTAGGTTGTTGTCGTCCACAAATTCCTGGAGTTGTTCGGTGGCAATCCTGTCTAGTATTTTTAATAAAAAGTTGCAGTTGGTAATTGGCCTTAGATTTGCGGGGTCTTGTTGGTTAAGTTCAGGTCTTTTAGGTAATGGTGTTACCGTAACCGTTTTGATAGCGGCCGGAACATAACCATCTCTAAATGACGCATTTACCATTCTTGTCAGAAATGGTGCAAAGATAGCAGTGTTGTCAAGGATTAGTTTTGGGGGCAGTACATTTTCAGTGCATGAGGTACATTTGATACTTAAGAGGGTTTTATTCATACCTTCCAGTGATATGGGTTTAAAATGAAATTTTGGACTTTGTGAGTCAATCTTGTCAGTCCCTATGTTGTCTGGAATGGGGATGTTAGTTACCTTACAATTGGCGATTGTTTCTCTTGCCTTGATAATTTTATTGTGAAAGGCAGTTTGAACTGCTTCACAGTCCTTTTGAGTGGGTTAAAAAGGGGGAGATAGTGCTACAGTTTTTTCAATATTTTTGAGTGTCTGGAAGAGTTTCCCAGTCGAATTAGATGCAGTAGTAATTTGTTCATTATAATGATTTTTCTTTAAGTTAGTGTTTTTAGTCCTGTATGTTATGTCAGCGGTTTGCCAGTTTTTTTTGTTGTTTTCTGTAGGGTCTTTTAGCCATATTCTTTCTAGTTTCCGCTTTTCCTTTTTAAGGTTGGAAGCTTCAGAATTAAACCATTTTTGATGGTTAATATTAGGTCGAACTTGCTTGTTTTTTAGGGGAGCATATTGGTTTAATAGAACATTCATATGTTTGTTATATGCAGAGATAATGTCCTCACAGGAATCTGCATCCTTAGTTTCCCGCATGATTTGCGTAATACCTTCCGAAAGGATGCTTGGCGTGATTTTTTTTTTAGATTTCTATCTAAGACCATTTTCGGAGAATTGTTAGGTTTGGCTGCTTTTGGTTTGAGCACTAACTTGGATTCAATTTTATAGTGGTCTGACCATATGCAGGGATATGTTCCTAGCATTGTCATGTCTGTGTTATTTGTAACTATCCAGTCTAGCTGGTTACCTGTAGCGGCTGTGGGATCCTTATTTATTATGGTGTAAGAGCAGTTAGATAGATCTTCCTCTAGGCTTATGGCATCTGGATCTTTGAGGAAGTCTAAGGAAGTCTGTTCTTCAGCCACTGTCGTATACCAATCCTTGCGCCGTACCTTCTGTATTGCACCTTCTTGTGGTTTGTCAGTTTGGGAGTGGGGTGCTCCTCTTTGGGATCTTTAGGCCCATTCCGAGATGTTTGTGTAGCCGGGCAAAACATAGCCTTCTACTCCAAAGCTTCCCTATGCCCCTTGCTGGATTTGTGTAAAATAATAATCTGCCAGTCCCAAAATATTCCGTAGAGTGGAGGACTCAACCCTCCCCTACCACCCCCACCCCAGGTGTCTCTCAAGCAAGGCTCACCAACGCCCCACCTGCCGGACCGCAATCACTCTTGATAGAGGAAGAAGTACACTTGCAGATAATGTACAATCTCTCTGCCCTGTTCCCCTCGATGATCAGTATGGCCTCAACTTCAGTTGCCTTTTATGTCTATTGGCCACAGTGTCCAGTACTTTTTCCTCGCCCTCCACTCCCACCTTCTGGAGTAATACTTTTTTTAAAAAAAAATAATTTTATTAATTTTAATCAAACAAAACAAAACCAAAATACAACCAAACACACAGTGCATGTTACAAAAAAAATAATCATCGTATTAATGCTTAATCTTGGCCACTGCTTCCCCCCCTCCCACCCCTCATCATGAGTCTGTCTATCGTTCTCCGTGTCCGCCGCATGCGGCGGGGTCTCACTTCCTGTAGATTCAGTCCGTTCTTGTATTACTCCAAAAAATTCAGCTATGAGTGATTTCCATGCCATCAGGGTCCCTATCTCTTCTTCCCCCCCCTACAGTGTTCGACTCTTGCCATACTATCGTTTCTGCCTCTGCCCATTTTTGTAACTCCTTCCACCATACTTCCACCCGTGGCTTGTGACAAGTCTTCCAACCCAGGGCGATCCTCCGTTTAGCAAGCACATATGCTAGGTCTTTCAATTTATTAACATGCTTAAGTTTTGATGATCTGGGGTACCCTCCCAACAAACAAGCCCAAGGTGTCTATAGTCAGCGTGACCCCTTTCTCAGCTAACTTTTGGGCCACTTCCCCCCAGAAACGCTCAATCACTGGGCATGACCAAAACATATGTGTCATATCCGCGTTCTCCTCGTCACATTTGGGACAAGCTTGTCGTCCAGCGTTTCCAAACTTGGATATCCTCAAGGGCGTCATATATGCTCTATACGTTATATATAGTTGTATTTGTTTAAGTCTAGCATTTCTTGACACCTTCTTATGGTGTCCGAGTGCCCCTTCCCACATTCCATCCTCCATCTGGGTTCCCACCTCTGCCTCCCAGTCTAGCCACAGTTGCGTCAGATCCTTCCCAACTTTGGACATCATCATCTCAAATAGCCTGGAAATCTCATGCCCCCCCATCTGATATATCATATATCATTTCTATGATGGCATCGGGTTCTTCTCCTAACACTGTTTCAGGCCACGTTCCCCGGATTCTCTGAACAATTTTATGGTATGTAATATATTGGCCCGCATGCAATCCTGTCTCCTCCCCGAGGACCTCAAAATCCAAAATGGCCCCCATCTGCCAGACATCTCCTAGCGTCACCAGATCCCACAGATTCCCAATGGGTCCTGAGTATAGCTCTAAATTGCCTATCTTCCCCTGCCAACGCCACCAGCGGCACTTGCGGGGAGCACGGAAATGGGTTCTCCATCATCCGGCACGCCCTACGCCACATCTGCCACCCAAGCATCATCATCTTGGGGCGCTCTCCAATTTCGGCCTTGGGCAACCAGATCATTTCCTTTAAGTAAAATGGGGTACAGTCATGTCCAAATAACCTAGATTCAGGGGTCGCCTCGTCCGAAAACCACTGAGACACATACTGCAGCTGACTTGCTACATAATACACCTCAAAATTGGGCAGTCTTATCCCCCCTTTATCCTAAAAGTTCTGCAGCTTCCACAGCACCACTCTGTTCCGGGTACCGGCCACAAGAAATCCCTGCACACACTGTTAAGCTTAGCAAAGAACCCCCTGGGTATCATGTATGGGACATTGCTAAAGTAATACAAAAGCCTCGGCAGGACCACCATTTTCAGCATTGCACCCCGTCCCATCATAGCTAAGGGCAGCTTAACCCAAAACTGCATACACTTCTCAATTTTCCTGAGTGCAACCTCGGTATTATGCTTCTGCTCCTCTTCCACCGTATGGTACACATCTATCCCTAGATATCGGGAAGAGTTAACCTCCCACGGTATTTGTAACACCGGTAACCTCGCCTCAGGAGTTCCCTTATAGTCGCCTAGTGGAAACATGCTGGATTTTTGGGGGTTTACCGCTATGCCGGACAGTGCTGCATACCTCGCCATCACCTCCAGTATGTACTGAAGATTTTCTTCTGGGTATCGTAAGTCATCTGCATATTAGGAGATCAGATGTCGTTCTCCTCCCACTTCAATACCTATCGTGTCGTATTGTTGTCTGAGGTGTATCGCTAGGGGCTCCAGGGCTAATATGTAGAGCATCGGGGACCAGGGACACCCCTGCCTAGTGCCTCTACTCAATTGCCACCTCTCAGATATTACTGCACCCGTTCTAACTCTGGCCAGTGGCTCACTATATAGCATCGTCACCCACCTCGTATAACCGGGCCCCATGCCATACTTCTCCAAGGCCGCCAACAACCACGGCCATTTGACCGAGTCAAAAGCTTTGACCGCGTCCAAAGACACGATCGCCATTTCGCCCTCAGCCGTACTGCCCCATTCAATCAGCCGTCGGAGTCGCCTGTGGTTATGGGTTATATTCCTATTCAGGACATAGCCCGTCTGGTCTGGGTGTATCAGTTTGCTGATCACTCTCTGTAATCTGTTTGCCAGGACCGCCGTCAATATCTTGCTGTCCTGGTTTAACATGGAGAGAGGTCTGTAAGAGCCACAGCTGTGTGCAGGTTTGTTAGGTTTAGGGAGCGGTATTATGACCGCCTCTCTGAGTGTTTCCGGCAACCGTCCCACCTCAAATGCTTCGTTGAGCATGTCCAACATCGGGGGAGCACCTCTGCCTTGTATGTCTTATAGAATTCACTTGGAAACCCATCCGCCCCAGGGGTCTTGCAGGAAGGTAATTGCCTCACCACTTCCTCTAGCTCCTCCAGGGTGATCGGTGCATCTAGCTCCTCCCTTTCCTCCTCGCTTATCATGGGTAGTCCTATATCTCCTAATGTTTCCAATATTTCCTCTCGGCTACTCCCCACCCCATCCGCATACAATGCTTTATAATAGTGTGCAAACTCTTCGTTGACACCCTCTTGGGTGTCCACCATGCTACCATCTTCCCTCATTATTGATCTAATCGGGGTCCTTGGCGCCTCGCTCTTATATAGCCACGCTAACAACCGTCCTGTCTTATCCCCACCCGCATGCTGTCTCTCAACGTACTTCTTATAATTAAGGTTGCTGAGCCTTTCCCAGTGTTCCACACATTTCTGTTGCAGCCTCGGTACTCGCTCCATGTCTTCGCATCCACCCTTCATTATTCCCTCTAGTTCCTTCTCTGTCCGTCGTAGATCAGTTAGAACCCCACCCTGCAGGCCCTTTGATTTTGCTATTGCAACCCCCCGCATCACTACCTTGAAGGCTTCCCATAATGTACCTGCCGAGTCAACGCTGCCCGTATTCTCCTCAAAGTAATTTGCAATCTCTTCCCTCATGTCCTCCCTAAAGACTGGGTCCCTGAGCGCTTCAGCACGGAGGCGCCACGTCGGGATCCTTGCCCTCGGGGGGGCGGTACTGCCACCCCAGAACCAATGGCGAGTGATCAGAGAGGACCCTCGCCTTATATTCTACCCGGGCAACCTCCACCATCACATCCGACGTAGCAAAAATATAATCCAGCCTCGTATGTAGCTGATGAGGTGCGGAATAATGAGAGTACTGCCTGTTTTAGGGGTATCTGGTTCTCCACACGTCCACCAGGTGAAAATCGTCTAGCAGTGTCTGCAATGCCCTCGCCGCTGGGGAGGGCCTATCAACCCTGCCATCCGATTTGTCTACGTCGGGATTAAGTACACAGTTAAAATCACCACCCCAGATCACTACGCTACCCATACATGTGCCGAGGTTGGCGCTCAGAGTCCTGAAATAGGCCGCTGTGTCCCGATTGGGGGCATATGTGTTTATAATGCTGATCTCTTTATTCTCCAACAATCCTCTCAACATGACCATCCTCCCATCTGTCTCCGCCCACTCCCGCAATGGTTGGAACGGAACATGCGGCGCCACCCATATTAGTACTCCCCTAGCATACGCAGAGTATGTCGAGCCCATCACCACCCCTTTCCATTTCTTAACAATCAGCTCCATCTTCTCCCGTGTCAGGTGCGTTTCTTGCAGCAGCGCGATATCTATCCTTTGCCTCCTCAAATACAACATGACCTTGTTCCTTTTCAGGTAGCTATTTAGTCCCCTGACATTCCACGTAATTATTTTGAGGTCCCCCATAGCTCCTTCCCGTCCTCCATTTCTACCTCCAAGAAATCCCACCCTTCTGCGCGACACGGATTCAACCATACAATCCTGCTATATGGGCTCATGTTTAAACTAAAACTCAAACTCCCCAAAACTATATACATAATCAAACTCCCCACCTCCCTCTCCTCCCCCCTCCCATCCCTTCCCCAACAACACCCTTCCCAACTGTTGCCCAGCTCCATCCCTGGTTCTCAGGCACCCCCACATCTAGCCCCGACTAGTATACTCAGAGCTCAGTAGGGTGAAGTCGCCCTAGTGGCCACTTAACAATTAATACTAAATGGGGGTGTTAAGACTAGCTCCGCTAGGCTCCTCAAAAAGCACCAGTTTCAGAGCACACAACACATTATCTAACCTGGTCTGGTCTCATCCACTAACAGGTCATATCAATGACTATAGTCTAGTCCCGTGGTCTAAAACCGCTCCCTCTCCCACTGTTCTCGGTGCTCATTACTTATCTCTTCCATCTCCTTCTTCCGTCTGGATACCGGGCTCCTGGGGGGAACCCTGCATGTCAAGCCATCCCATGGCATCCTCCGGAGTGTCAAAAAACAAAGTCTTGTTCCTGTGAAAGACTTTCAATTTCGCCGGATAAAGTAGCATGTATTTATGACCTGCTTCCCTCAGTCTTCTTTTGACCGCCCCGAAGTTCATCCGGCTCCGCTGCACCATCAGAGTATAGTCTGCGTAGGCCGTTATACTTGCCTCCCCCCGCTTAATTGTTCCACCTTTGCAGAAGTGTTCCAATATCCTCTCTCGGTCTCGGTAGTTAAGGATCTTGGCGATAACTGGCCTAGGCGGATTGCCCGGCAGCAGCCTTCGCGTTAGAGCCCTATGCGCACGCTCCACAGCAAATCCCTGAGACAGGGCTCCTCCAGGTATCTCCTGCAGCAAGATGCTTTCCACCAACTCTGTGGGGTTGTGGCCCTCCATCCTCTCAGACAGACCCACAATGCGGATGTTGTTCCTTCGGGCGCGTCCTTCCGCTTCTTCCGCCCTACTCTCCAGATTGCCCACTCTCTGTACCAGGATATGCAGTTCCGACTTGTGTGAAGCACAATCTGCTGTGTTCGAGCTCGTCTCTTTCTCAAGGTTCTCTGTGCGCTCCGCCAGAGACCTTACGTCCTGTCGGAGTATATTCACTTCTACCTGCACTTCCCCGACCTTAAGATCCAGCGCAGCTTTCAGCTCTGACACCACTATTTCGAGCTTAGCCTCCCAGGCCGCTTTCAAGTCCGCTTTCAAGTCTGCAATCGCAGCCAGGACCTCCTGATTCGTGCCCGAGGCAGCCATGCCGCCTGCGGGGGGCTTATCTTTGCTCCTGGCGCTTTCCGGGCCCGCCGGTGTCCTGGCAAATTCGTCCAGCGTGGGTTGCTTTGCTTTTAGTCGTGAAGGCTTGCTGGACATGGCGCGGCAGCCGTATGCTGTGGTGCAGCACGCCTCTTGTGTTCCACTAGTGGGGGAGGCACCCACTCAGTTTCAATATCTTAGGCCTTGCCCAGGCTTGGAGGCATCAGCTCCACACCAGCTCATCCGGCCTCTCCCCTTGCACATCCGGATCAGGCTGCAGTACCCAACAAATCCACTCACACGCACCCACTGTTCACACTGAGTGCCCTCCTGCCACTGATACCATGTAACAGAGTTTCTGTACCTCCTTGTGTAGTGGCAGCTGTGTTTGCCTTAGATCGTAGTTTGGTTGGGTAATGGTTTATTCTAGCCGCATTGCGGTCACTTAAGGGAGCCGCAGTTACTCCGTGTATCGCGAGTCCTGTAATGACCAGCAAGCATCCCGTAGGGGTCGGATTCAGCCTTAGTTGGTTTGGTTCCCTTGTTCCCGGGTGGCCACCATCTTTATTCAGCCGCACTCGGTCTTCCCCGGGTGCGGTCCTTTTCAGTTCAGCACCAACCATGTGTTAGCACTGTGCATGCGGCTATATCTTCACTTCACTTAACTTATGGCTTTAGCTGATGTTTCATAGTATATTTGTGTCTGCTCCCAGCACATCTATTGTTCCAGTTTTATTGCCTGCTGCTTACGGCCAGTGCACTTCACTGGAAGTTGCGGCCGTTTCCAGAGTGTTTCGCCTGGACCTCCTACTTTGTGCTATTTCTTTGGAGGGGGGGGGGGCATCTGCTGTCCCCACCCAAGGTCCGCCACTCTTCCTGATCTCCAAGGGGGAAGGGGTCCGGGGGGGCCCACGGTTGTCTGCTCTCAGCCTTCTCTGTCCCGCTTTACTCCGCACTCACCGGCTTATCACTAAGCCTCTGTACAGTGCTTCCGTGGTCTCCGTCGTCAGCCTCGTTCACACAGCCAGCTTCTGGTGCAAACCTGACACGGCTCGCCGCAGCACACTGTTATCTCCGACAGGCATCCACGGGTTGTCCGCCGTCCACCACTGCTCTCCACAGTGAATGCACCCTGAAGGGAGCGCCTCAGATGTCCTGTATGCGGCAGCGCCACTCTCATGGCTCGCACGCCGCAAGCGTTTCGACTCCGCTTTGCTCGCGGGCGTCTCCGCTCCCGGCTGTGTGCCCCACGCGCTTGTTCGCGCTATTATCCAGATGGGGTCTCCTTGGGCTTGGTGGTTTCACAGATGCCATCCTTTGCATGCTGTGTCTGCCACGTCGCTCATTCTCCCGCGGCCCCCGTTCCCTGGTGCTGCAATTTTCGGTGTTTGGCCCCTGCAAGCTCGTGTCAACACGGCACCCGATACATGCTCGCAGTCAATGTATCACACGTTCTTGGCAGTCCACCCCGCCTCCGCGCTTCATATCTTCACGGGTCCTTCTGTCCCGAATGCGCCGCCATTTTGTCTTTGTTGTTGTCTCTCCCAGCCACAAAGTATCAAATCCTCCGTCTGCCTGGGTCTATTCACTCGCGGATACTTTCTTGCTGTTCCAGGCACCTTCATGCATCGATGATGCTATTTCGGAATCATAGTCTGCTGCCGGGCAGCTCGTGCTTCCCCGGATCAATTGATGGATCACAGAGCCCAATCTAGATGCAGCCTACTCCATGGCCGCTCAAGCCACGCCCCCCCTTCTGGAGTAATCCTTATGCGGTATACTTCGCTTCTCCTACGTTCTCATTTGCACCCTTTTTTTCTGGCGTGTTGTCCTTTTGATTTGCACTGCGCCTTCTCTCACTGATCAGCCCTGGAGCACCTCTGGTCCCCCCCCAACCCACGTGAGGACAGGAACGGCACCACTGGCTGCTGATTTCGCCCACCACACAGGACCACTTAGCCCTCTCCTTAGCCTCGAGTGGGTGGAGGGGGCGTTCACACCTTCCAGGGGCTCTTCTGGCCCCGAAATAGGGTTTGCCACACTGATCGTCACTTGAATGCTTTGCAATATGAGGAATCCACCACCATCCAAG
Organism: Ambystoma mexicanum; assembly: GCF_040938575.1. NCBI lineage: Eukaryota > Metazoa > Chordata > Amphibia > Caudata > Ambystomatidae > Ambystoma > Ambystoma mexicanum. The sequence goes on from NC_090925.1 coordinate 487,268,630, forward strand.
GTTCCTCTGGTGGCCACTATGTCCACTGGGCCATTACGTTAATCCTTGAACACTACGTAGGGGTGGGGGGGGCAGCTTTGCCAATTCTTCAATTGTATAGGTGGCGCTGGGTGGGAACCCTCTCCTCACGGTGTTTGTGTCCCGGCGTCCATTTTGGAATAACCTGCACCAATTTTGCATAGTTACCCGTTAGGACCCTCGGGGCATTTCTGGCTACATGACATTTGGACACCCCATACCTTCTCCCTGATTTCAGCACCTTCGCACATGAGACTGTTGCCTGAAATCTGTGAAACATTAATGTGGTCGTAGAAGGACTGGTCCCAACACAAGGAACAAAACTAGAGGTGCAGGCCCTAGGAGATACGGACACAGAGACAAGATATTTGCACCGCAATACACTGCAATGAACTGCACCACACCAGGGTGAGAGAGCACAGCAGGTCCCAGTATGCAGCAAAACACCAACTCTTGCCTCCCTCCAACGTCTGCTTCAGGGGTACGTTAGCCAGCCACACATGCCCAGTCTCAGCGCAGTTTACTTCAGGGTGCGCAGCACATCAAGCAATAGGCGAATCGGAACAGAGACCTACAGGATCATTGTTATCATGTCTGTCTACAGAACGTGTGCGGAGAACGGATACTTCTGCTAGTTGTGCATACAAAAGACACAAGTGTTCTTCATATTTCAAACAATTGATGCACAACAGATACATTGGGCCTCATTACGAGTCCGGCGGTATCCTGCCGGTTTTTCTGGCTCGGTTACCGCCGGACTCGTATTACCATTCCGCCTCTGTGATTCTCGGAATTACTGGGGCATTACAACCCCGGTGACCCGGGAATTCCGGAGGCGGAATTCTGTAAATCCCCATTCCCATTGAGTCCCATAGGACTCAATGGGAATGGGGACCATGGAAACACCGGCACCATCTCCTGATGGTGCCGGTGTTTCCACGTCCGCCTGCAGGCGGGCGGAGTTAAACCCACCAGGTCAGACCTGGCAGGAATGACATCTCTGCCTGCAGGACTCGAGATCACCCAGTATGGAAACAGCGGTGGTGGCGGGTTTACCGCCACCGTTATTTCTATACCGGGTGACTCGTAATGAGGCCCATTGTAACCCTTAATTGTTTTCCGTATTGAAAATGATTTTAAAAAACATAATGTTAATAATAAACAGTTGATAGCTTAGTGAATATGCACTGGATTTAAAATGTGTGACATTCACACATTAGTAATTGATTACTGCAAAGACGTCAAAAGTAAAACAAATCTGCTTTATTTGGAAGTAAACAGCCTACGTGGTGTGTGCTCTGTGTTTAGGAACGTGAAATGCTGCAATTATCATTGTTTTTCTAATTACACAATATGTAATTGAGAAAACCTTAAATAGCTTGAGAAAAGAGTTTGGGAAAGTGACCCACACATGAACAGTAAAACTGGGTTCATATTTCAAAAAGTCTTTCAGTTAAACCCTCACTCTGTCTTATCAGCTAGTTTTTCATATACAATCAAAACATAGTTTTTTGCTTGTATTCATAATAGAAGAAATAATGGCTAATGCATTTAAACACTGCCCGCGTTATCTTTTTTTTTCATTCATTCAAACGTCAGAGGGTCTTGCTTGTAGTACTAATGTTCTACAAATAGCCACGTTTGTAAAGAGGAAACCGTACAATTGAGGTGGTGACAGAAAGCGTCCTGCAATGACTAATAGGGTTAATAGAAGGAAATTCTTTCTTCTCTGAACAATGATTTTGACTGTAAACAGTTTAAGGTGTGGGTTTGTACCAGGGTTGCTATAAAGCAGGCGGCATTTAAGGACATTTGAAGTCTTATTGTAGTTCAATGAAATAGAATTTAGTGAATATGTGAGTAGATTTCAGATGTAAGTGCACAGTACCTACAAAACATTTTATTGATTTAATTTAGACAAACAGTACTGCTTAATTATTTGGTGATAAGAGTGCATTTTAAACTTAGGAATGAAATGTGGGTTCCATACCGAACTTAATTGGATAAAATCCACCACATACAGAAATGGCATGCATGAGAACAGTGCCAATAAATGTGTTGCCTTTACGCTAGTTCAGTGAGAGATGTGGCTCTGTTGCAGAGTCCCGTTGCTGGCATGCGTGTGCAGATGAGCAGGAATGGCAAATACAAAATTGCAGACCTGCTTTTTCAAGCTGCGCTCTGCCTGCCTCACCACATAACTAATACTCAATTAGATGCATGGTTCAGGTGGTAGAATCAGATCAAACTAATTTGTCTTCCCCAGTAATCCTCACAGAGTGGTGGATGCAAACACTCAAACATTCATAACCAAATTTGGGAGGGGACGCCATGGTATAAGAAGGCTTTCCCTAATCATAGTTATGTGGTTATTTGTAGACTGAGTTTACGGCATGGGTTTGTGGTGAGTTGGTGGTGCAGAAAGACGATTGTGAAAGGAGTTTGAAGTGGATGACACTGGAGGTGAGAGGACAAGAAATATTGGGAGGTGGTGGCAGTGGTAGAAGTGTACTGAAAAAAGTTGTGGAACTGTGGTCTCGGCAGGAGAGAGGGAAGGCGGAAACACAGTGCAACATGTGACAAGGTGTTGAGACCGGTGCATTGCAATAGTCTGAAGTGATTAGTAACTAAGGCTCCTATCATAACTTTACACTTGCACTAGGACATGAATGGACAAATCCTCTGTATAAAATGGTGAATATGGTCGTAGAGGAATGGTAAACAGAAAAAAATAAAAGTAGTGAACCAACGCTCCCGACCGTTCCCGCTCACTTCGATCAATGGGTGGTGGTGGTTAAGGAAAATCAGGAGGAGGTTATAGTTGAGTATCAGGATGAAGTTGATGTTGGTTATTAAAGCGTGATGGGATTGGAACCTCAGAAGAAGCTTCAGAACGCTGGGGAGGTGATAGCTAGCAAGAGTTGGAAAGATTGAGGGAGTGCTACTGTCCCAAGATTGGTTTTAGGTGAGGCCCTGTTCTGAATGAGTTGAGCCCACAGTGGGAGGAATAACAAGCAGTGACATAATGTCTAGTTGGAGGAGGAGGAGAACAGCTATGGCAAAGAGACTTGGAAGGGATGGGAAGACAGGACCCTATAACAGGTAGGTGGTTGAACCCTCAGGAGTGTGTCAATACCACCTGGGAGGAGTAATCCTGGTTGTCCCCACTGTGGAATACGAGGGAAACTCCACTGTTCCTGTACTTGCTGTACGAAGCCTAATCCACCAGCGCTCTCTACAGCTGTACATAAGGTGGTGATATCCCACCAGAGGAGTAGCCATTCTGGGGAGGAGGGAAGAGAACATTGGCATCAAGATGGTGAGAGACAGAGGAGAGATCTGCCAACTGGAAGTGGGATGAACTTGAGAATGCAACAGCAAAATAGGAAATCAGATTTTCCTAGACAAAACTGTAATTTCTAGTACTTGAAAGTTGAGGGGTAAATCTTTACTTGCTCTAATCATACATGCCAGAACATGCTAAATGGTTTGTTTTAATCAATACAGAGTTTGTTCGCATTCATTATATGTGAAACCAAGTTTGTACTTTTTCTACATATTTTGCATTGCATTGCAACTAACCAAATGTTGGGATCGTTTTTTTTTTGTCTCTGCAGGCTGTTTTCTCATCTGTATTTTACTTTGCTTCAGTTCCTCTGTACCAGGGATTCCTCATTATTGGGTAAGATAACTATATATTTGTGTTTTTATAGGTCCCTTTTAGGTCTGAGATTTAGCAATAGGTCACTGCAACATATTACATTTTTTAAGGTCATTAGTGTGTGTCAAATAGTCCAGCCCAGTGGAATCAGTGTTTTTAAACCTCGGATTTCTGGCACTAAATAAATCATTGGTCACCCTGTGTAGGATACTTTATGAACTCAAACTCTTGTGCACAAGCTACAAATCTTTTCAACTCAAAATATAGTACTGAAATCATACAGCTAACCCATTCTTAATTGTAATTACAGTGTGGAACTGAGCTAAACAACTATGCTATCTTAAGATACATGCAATTGCCACTGTATAGGCAATATATCCCAAACAAAACATTCTGCTGTAAATAAGTGATTAATGGTAGTTTATATGATACTTGAATAAGTTTGGGATGCAGTGATGCATAAAGAATCAGCATGTCTGTTGGGGCTGCTAAGCCAAGTAAGAACTGAAAGATCTAGCTTACAAACATGGCATCTTAAATTAGAGCTACATACACGAGGTTTAAACCTGGCCAGGCCCCAACGAGGGGCATGAAATGGACCTGGGGAGTGTAAGGGATCAAGAGTAAGACACAGTGGCATGTTAAGTGTTAGTTACAGGCTTTTATTCATCATAAAGGAAAAAGAGGTTTGGAGAAATCATATCTATCCCTAATCCTAAAAGGACTAAGGACTGTCTGTGTCAGGATATTAAACCAAAAAAAGCATCCTGTGTCCAAAAACCTTAAACCGACCCTTACACGTGAAACTCAATATAATGTGCAACTCAAGATTTCTCTAAGCTATACACTTATAACTTTCATTCAAAGTTCAAAATATAGTTATAAGGTGCAGAAAAGAAGGAATAATGTTTCTCCTTTCCCCTATGTTGTGTCTGGTCTTCCACTGTCTATCCGGTACTTCCGGAAAGTGTCAATAATGTTCCACTGCTTCACAGAGGGGCGACTCTTTTCCCTGCATTTCTCCTTTTTTACAATGTTTTACTTCACAGTGTCAAGGGGAATGACTCCTCCCTTGAGTCTCCCTTAAGCACACAGTTCTTTTGAATATTTCAATCTCGTGCTCTCTGGATCTCAGTTATCCTTAAACGGGTATGATTCTTCCCTTTTCCGTTGTTTGTCACTGTTACACAATTTCAAGGAGGGGTTTTAACCCCTTACCTTTCTCACTCCTTTTCCTATTACTGGTGTCCTCTCCTTCCAGGGTACTCGCAACTTTATTACTCCTCCCATTTTCTGAGTCTCAGTTATTTTGAAGAGGTATGGTTCTTCCCTTTTTGTATTGATTGCCACTGTTTCACAATTTCAAGGCGCGGTCTTGACCCCTAGGCTTTCTCAATCCTTTTTTACTATCCCTGGTATACTCTCCTGCCAGGATATTAAAAACTTTGTTACTTATCCTTAAACGGGGAATTATTCTTGCATTGTTATATTGTTTATCACTATTCTGCAATTTCAGGATGGGGGTTTTACCCCTGACTTTTCTCACTTCTCTTTTTATGCCTGGTTTACTTTTCTGCCAGGGAATTTTATGTCCTTTCGTTGGACGAGTCTCAGACTCTCCTCGCTGTTTGCCTTTTTCAATATCCGCCTGGGCTTTTCCATTCTCTAATTCACTATGTCTTGCATCCAGGAAATAATGTTTTTCAAGTACTGGGTCACCAAACCTTTCTTAACATTGTTGGTATTCATTTTAAATATTCCAGATCCTTTAATTAGGCTCTTTCTGGCAGGCAACAGGACAAGGCATTCACCCTGAAGTGCCCTAGTGTCACGTTCTCTCTCACTGGGCTTACCTCACATGTCACCGTCTCCTTTGCTCTCAGCCCTCTGACTGGAAGTGCATCATATTAGCCGCTTGGTTCCCACTTTGCCTTCCTCTGCTTTTGGCGGCTCCAGCTGCCTGAGGCAAAAATGCAGCAAACTGCACTTGGCTCGGCTTCTCCACACACCGTTCTTGTCAGTCTCTGTGCTGCGTGCTGCACTCTGCTTGTCTCCGATGTCCCAACCAGCGTCAGAACAAGTTGTATTCAGCAGCAGTCTCCGTCTCGCTCTCTCACACGTTCTGTTCAGCTGTGTCCGTTTTAAATGTCCCAGTATTGGCTAGCATTTTCCAAAGACTTGAATGCTGCATTATCTTACCGCTTCTATTCATCCTCATTACGCCATCCCTCTTCCTTGTCTCAGTACTCAACTTTCTACCTAAAACCACCTCCATAACAGGAGCACTGATCAATGCTAGATCAGTCGTGGCCCACGCCACTGAAATAGCCGACCTCCTTACCTTAGATAACCTTGACCTCCTAGCAGTCACAGAAACCTGGCTTCTTGACGCAGCAGGACCAGCCCTCTCCCTAGCAATACCCAAAGAGTACCAACTACTAAGACTAGACCGCCCGAACGCCAGAGATGGTGGATTAGCCATCAACGCCAAATCCAACCTGAATGTAAGGTTAACAACACTGCCCACCTTAAAATCCTGTGAACTCCTAGCCGCTAAATTACGGATATTCCCATGCCAAACCCTAACTATTTATCTCATTTACAGGCCACCAGGGCCGTTAGGCCTTATCTTAGAGGAATTATCCAGCCTCTTAGCGCGCAACACAAAAAAGTCATCCTTAACCTAGGTCTTAACGACCCAAATGAAAAACAAGCGCAAGCCATCGCTACCATGCTTGAAGGGCATGGCCTCAAGTCCTCACCCCCACCCACGACAAAGGGAGAATACTAGACTGGGTAGCCACTTCCAACTGCCCTACTACTATCACTAAAATTACACCCCAGCCTTGGACTGACCACTTCCTCATCAATTTCTGCTTAACACTTAACAAGATGCCCAGAATTGATAAAGGAATACCACCATAGGTTCCTACTAGATCCAGAAAAAACATCACACCATACAATATCCTACCCCTGCTCCTCCCAACCATCAATGCCTTGCCATTTGATTCTGACCCAGACACCATGGTTAAAATATACGACACCATGGCCATAGCCAATGACACCATCGCCCCACTGAAAAACTGTAAAAGTAAACAACAATCCCAGCTTAATACTTGGTTCACCCCCCATCTAAAAGAACTGAGACTGGAAAAAAGGAAGCTTGAAACTGTATTGCAACAATCCCCTACAGCTGAAAATAAACTTAAACTCAAACTGTGTGCTACGAATTATAAGAAAGCAATCATTTAAGATAAGAAAGAAGTCTGTAAGGACCGAATTTCCAAAGCATGCTCCAATACAAAGGAACTATTCGCAATCTTGCGAGAACTCGAATCCCCCATATCACCACCTGATAACGTACCCAAAGACAAGCATTGGTGTACCAATATCCAAAATGCCTTCGCTTATAAAGTAAAAACACTACAAACAAAAATTGCTATAAAAAAAGCCTTACTCCCTCTTCGCCCACCTAGCCTAACACCCTTCAAATTCTCTAAAGTTTCCACTCATGAAACTGAAAAAATCATTGCCTCACTAAAACCATTCAATTGCAAAGACGATTACTGCCCGGTCCAGATAATCGAGGATGCCGCCAAAGACCTTGCCCACTTTGTCACTAAACTCATCAATGCCATGCCTCCTTCTCATCTAGCACTGTCCCAAGTAGCTTAAAAGAGTCCTGGGTTCTCCCCCTGCTTAAAAAACAAACCTTAGACCCCTCCATCCCCACCAACTATAGGCCCATCACTACTGTCCCTTTCCTCCTGAAGATAATTGACAGTGGCCTATCTCCAAATACACAAATACCTGGAGACCAACCAACTCCTTGGCACTCGTCAATCGGGCTTCAGACCGCAACACGGCACTGAGACCGCCCTTATAGATCTCAAAGCCCAAATTGACGAGTTCAATAATAAAGGAAACACAGCTATGCTGCTCCTCCTTGATCTGTCGGCGGCTTTTGACCTAGTGGACCACGCAGTACTCTGCAAACACCTAGCATCAGCCGCCCACTTCTCAAGTGAAGCCATAGCCTGGATCAAATCCTTTCTCGACAACAGAAGCATGCGAGTCTTCTCCACCTTAGACTCTGCAGACCCTATCCAGACAACATGTGGAGTCCCACAGGGCTCTTGTGTCTCGCCAACGATGTATAATATTTTTACTAAACCTCTATTCGACAAATTGGACAGACTAGGTATCACCTACACAAATTATGCAGACAACACCCAGATCCTCATCCCCCTTTCGGGCAATTTCACTACGGATAAAGCTTTAGTAAACAAAATGTACACCCTCATTCAGGCATGGATGGCAACCCATGGCCTCTGCCTGAATGATGAAAAACGGAGATCCTCATTCTAGGCTCACCCAACAGCCTAAAAAAACTCGATTGCAACTACAGATCCTTCAGTATTGACGGCAATATAATCCCTGTCGCCAAAGAGGTGAAAACCCTCAGTTTCTATTTGAACTCCACTTTGTCCCTAAGGAAACAAGTGAACTCCCTGGCCTCATCCACAGCCTATACCGGTAAACTTATTAAAGCATGCAGACCCTTCCTCTCACCAGCTAGCTGATTTTCCTAGCCAATGCACTAATCCTCTCAAAACTGGATTACTGCAATGCACTTTATGCAGGCACAAATAAATACATCATCAATAAACTTCAAACCCTACAAAACAACGCGCTCAGAACGGCTCTGAACCTCCCAGCTAGAGAGCACATCTCGAATGTGCGGAGAAAATACAACTGCTTAAAAATTAGCGATATGATCACCTTCAAAATTGTCACACTAACATTCAAATCTCTGAACAATGCAGCCCCCCCCATACCTTAGGGATAAAATAATAAGAAAAACCACTGCACAACCAACCAGAACAGCCAACTCTTTCTGCCTCCAAACCCCTAGATTCCGACTAAAGAAAACAGGAGGTAATAGCTTCCCTGTGCAAGCAGCCCAGTACTGGAACGCCCTACCAGTTGAACTGAGAAGGGACCAGCCCTACAACAGCTTCAGGCACCATACCCGCACCTGGCTTCGACGCAACGACCTCTGAAACTGGTGACCCTGAGCATTGTGATCTGATGACACACGTACCCCTCCACTCTTACATGTAAAATGTACATAATGTATTTACTGTATATAATTTGTTACCTTTCCACCCTTACAGGTATAGAATCTACATAATATAATTACTGTATACAATTTATGTTACCTACGACCTGTAATATGCAACCTGTAACCAAGTTCTAAGCATTCTTGTTATTTTGTGCACCCAGCTACCCAACGGTTTTCTGGCGCCCTACAAATAAATAAACAAACAAACAAACAAGGAGGTATGGGGTAAATACTGTTCTTGACCATGAAAACCCAGGAATTCTCTATCTACATCACAATAATCCATACAGCAATGTTGCAAAGGCACATGGGTGTCATTAAGAATTACAGCTGAAGAATTATTCAGATTCCGTATTCTTCTGTCGTCCTGGAGTTGGTCCTCCACTAGTTGTCCTCCTGCAGACAGCCACCCCCAGAGTCAGTCAGGTAGCTTCTGCCTTTCCCTGGCTACATAAGAAGCTTCCCTCCAGGGAATCTGTGACGATGTTGCTGGATTGAACACATACCCTTCCCCTAGGGTTGTTGGTCTCTTTGTCCTTTAGGGGCAAATGATATAGATAATCCACTTTCCCTGGTTCCTCCCCGTTTTGGCATTCTCGACAAGATGGAAGGTCAAGAGACCAACACCTTGTTGTTTTGGACTCTCCTTTTATAAAGAAAGATGAGATTTCCCTGAACTTCGGAGGGGATGCTTTAATAAAAAGGCGAGCTCTACTCTTTTGGGCTCTTATATCCGGCCCTGTGCAGGCCAGCTGAGAAACCCATTGGGCAAACTGGGGTATGTTACTCCCTATAAATATCTGCCGGAAATTGTGGGATCACAGCCACTGTTCCAATAGGAAACCCTACAAAAGGGTATGTCTCAAATAGTCCATGGACCCAAAACATTTCTTCAGACTGGGCCCTGTGAGAAACCAGAAGGTGTCTCACCCACTAGTCCCCAGGGATCTGTCATGCAGGTGGCCAGGTTAGATCCAGTTCCTCTGGGTGGACCAGTGCGGGGGGGGATCACCTGGATGAGGGGTCTTCGGGGGTGGGAGAGGAATACCGGATGGTGAGACACGGTTTGCCCTTCCCTGTTTCCCTGTAACACCTTTATTGTATTGTATTGTATTGTATTGTATTGTACTGAAACTTATAGAGCGTGGTCAAGACCATAAGGCATCAAGGCGCTAGGAGAATAGAAGAGAGAGCAGCAAACCCAAGGAATCAAAACATAAATGTTTTGAGACTTTTATGCAAGGAAAGAAAGTCAGAAGTATTGCATATACCAGAAGGGAGGGCATTCCAGCATAGGAGCAAGCACAGATAAGGACCCTCCTCCAGCCCGGGTCCGTTGGAAATCGAGGGATACTGAGCAGTGATTGGTTGGCCGAGCGGAGGACTCTACTTAGTATATAGAGTGAGTGTCTGGATTGAAGGATCTCAGCCCCAGCATTGTGGGTAGCCCTGTGTACAAGGTTGGCCAAGATAGATGCCATTACAGTAGTCAATTGATCCCATAATGGAGGCTGTAACCATTTTTGATCTGGAGTCAGTCGAGAGAAAAGGAAGAACCTTTGTTAATACTTTAAGTTTGGTAAGGCCAATTTGACAGACTGACAAGATTTTAGCTTCCCTAGAGCCCAAGGACATCATTTTGATTCCTAGGATTTTGACAGCAGAGCAGGGTTCGGGGCAGGAGCCAAAAGAGGTAGGCCAGTAGTCAGAGATCCAGCTGGAGCCAACCAATAGAATCTCAGTTTTATCTCTATTTAATGTAAGCCAGTTGTTGGCCATCCTGACACCAACTGCCGAGAGACAGAATTCCAGCTTCATGAAGACAATGGAGAAGCCTGTGATGGGCAATGGTGTTGAAAGAGAGGATAGCTCAGGGGCAACATGCTCGCCTTGGAAGCAAGATGACACGGAGCACCACATGTTTGATCCCCGGGTCCGCGCTTAGAAACCTCTGGGTATTAAGTGCGTTATAAATAACATAACATATCATATCAAGGCTGCGCAGCGGTCAAGGAGAATAAGAGCACCAACCTCCCTGCGGTCCTGGAGTAGAGCGATGTCATCAAGAAGAGCCACCAAGACAGATTCAGTACCCATTCTGGGACAAACCCCGGCCTGGAAGAAGATGGTTGATTTCAAGAAAGGCAGAGAGTTGAGGAGTAGCAATAGATTCAAGCAGTTTGGATATTTAGGCACTCTAACCCCCTGCCCCTTTTACAACACAAACACTTTTACACAGACAGCCCGCTATGAGAGAAAACAGACGTACACCAGAGTAGTACCGTCCTTGGCTCCAAGAACAAAGCAGCGTCAGTGAAATCAACAAAGCCGGTGATTTGAGAAGACTGATAAAAGACCAGTCTGTGTTGAAGCAAAGGTTGCAAGCTGCAACATTGTATAGCGAGCGCAAAAACAAACACTGTTAAAACACATGGGAAAAGAGACGCAAGTAAAGTTGAACTGCTGATGAGTTATTGAACTTTAAAAGCAAGATACAATACCTTTGACAGAGTGATGCGGCATCATGTTGGTGCTCAATTAAAAGTCTTTGTAAGGTATCACGCTGAGAAGTGGCAAAAGTGAAAGATTTTGATGAAGTAGATACATTTGCTCCTAGCCGGCAGTGGGAGACCAATTGAAGGTTTTGTGTTAAAGTGGCTCGGAGCCCGGCAGAGCGGAACATGGGGTGAACAGTAAATCACCCGAGAAGTTGTATATGTGAAATCCTAAGACGAAAGGAACTTTAATGTTTGTCGTGTTGTATCAGGCCCTCTGAAAGAGACTTTGGTACAGAAGGCCCTGATGTTGAGGTTCTGAACTTCATCCTTGAGCTAGAGAAGCCATAGAGTGTGCTAAGCTCGAGTTTGCTGCCTTGTCCCATGCTGAAAACGTGGGGAAGGGAAAATCCTGACATTTTTTTAACACTTTTCTTTTGCATAACATTGTTTCCCACTCTTTGTATTTAGAAGTAAGGACAATAGGTTTATAAGTATAGGCCCTTTTATTTTTACAGACTCGACTAGGACTGCATTATTATTTTTTGATGGTCGTAGCTTGCTCCTATCTTTAGATTTAGGATTAGATAGGCGTTTTTCAAACCCAACTGAAGTTCAATAAATACCCTTCAACTGTGATAGCTTTTGTCTCTTTTGCTGTTTGATACCATGCTTTCCTTACAAGAGCTGCTTTGAGGTGTGTCATGCCCTTATTAGACATTCTCTAGAATTGCCCACTTCTGCTACTCTCCTTACACACCACACCTATATCCAATTTTCCCTGGAAAGATTCCTCAGTGAGATTCTTCATTGAACTTCTCTGCTAGCAACACCAAACCTTGGCTTTCTGAATCTCTTAATTCTGATACCAAAGCACTCTCAGGCGGGGATCCAATGGCTTGCTTGTGTGCTTAATACCAAATCAATAACATTCTAAATATGACCTTGGTCTCATGCACATATTGATCTTGTGAAAGGAGTGTTTGGCTTTAGTGTAGGTTGGTATTTGAAACCTGTCGTTTTGGAACATGACACACATTTGTGACAATGCTTTGGATGGAGATTTCTTGATGTCTTGAAAATGTGTCTCAGGCCGCTTTTTTAGTATATGGCTTTGATGTAACAAATGAGGCATTGTGGTTTTTTGTTGGGATTCAGCTGATCAGCTGACATTTGTATGGCCTTTACAAAAATAGCTTTCCTAACTAGAGATATATGCCATGCTTTACTTTCTGTTTAATATTAATCAGGGACTATTTACTATGTCATGAGCATTTAATTGAAATTCTTTTTATGTGGGTTTTATTGCTGTGTGCTTTTATTAATTGTGTTCATCATTGTGGTCACATCAAACACAATAAAATATGTTTCATTGGATCACAGACCAAGAAGCAAAAGTGATTTCCTAGGCTTATTGTCACCCATGGCAGTTATGCACACAGAGATAACCTACTTCTCATTTCTAACATCTGCTGTATCTTGTCTGCATGTATTGTTAGATACCTTTTATAAAACTCGAGGTCAAGGCATTCTTGTGATGCTTTCAATAGGCAGCTTGTGTGACACAGTTTAGATAGGCAGAACTCTTGGGCTCTTGGGCCCTGAAATGTAGGAACCCAAAGTTCAGGAAATTAGTATCCCAAAAGTGAGCAGACAGTTGAAGCCATTGATCCTGGAGAGAAGAAAGTTCCATGGTGAATGTGAGTATGGAAAGCCTGACCACCAGATTGAGGTGTTGGCTGGCGGTAGACAAAGGAGTGGACCGGAGGGAGCTGAGGTCTCTTGCTGGGGTGTAAAGTTAGAATTGAGAGCTACAAATGTACCCTTGCTCCTTGGTCTGATAGGTTTTTTGGTACATGATGCAGGGGGACTTGATGCAGTTTATTGCATTCACAAGGTTGCTTTTCCCTAAGAAGTTGGTGCTTGCTCCACCACAACAAAGATCATAGGTTTGAATCCCCACAGATACATTGCTATACATTACTATAGAATAGCGCTGCACTATAGCCACTAAGTACATAACGGTAAGCAATATTCTCTGGATCTACCACCAGAGATGATACTGCATTTGGCCAACATTCTTCTCTATCTTGTCTGATGAAGCCACGCCTGTAGTTGTCACATCTGACTGCCCTGCATGCCCTTTAGGTATGATAATGAGTTTCCTTGAATTTGAGAGTAGATCATATAAGGGAGTGGTTCACTCCAGAGGTAGATGTTGGATCAGGGTCAGGGTGATGGCAATGGAATCACCGGTCTTGTTGAAGCTGCTTTAACACATTTTCTGATAACAGAAATTCTAATGTCACAATAGGAAAATTAATACATTTGTGTGCATTTTGTCTCTAGGAAACATGGAATGCTGTCCCTGCTAACTGTTTTGCAGTTTCTTTCATGACCATGTCACGGTTGTTGGTCCCCTCGATAAAACTCTAGTTGCATTTGTCAACATGTGACCGTTAAGATCCCACTTCCAATTCATCCATGTTTGTTTCTTTAACGTGAATGTTGTGCCTTGCCTTGGTGTATCTAACTAAGAATGGGATTAACAGGACTTAAGACAAAATAATGTTTATTGTGTACAAACAACTGAAGAGCAGCATAAGGGAGAACCAAGGATGGATATTCCTCCATAAAGGTGTTGAAGCAAGAGAACTTATATTTGAACATTCCCTGCACACAAGGTTACAGACCAGTCTCTTATTGGTTGATCCTGGCCTGTTGGAGAGAACCTATCAAAGATCAACAAGTATTTGTACCAAATGCCAAAGTCCAAAACACAAAGTCACTCAAAGTTATGAGATCCGGTCTCCCCAGACATGTCACCTATGTAAGTCAGGTGGCCATCAATGTCTTCCCCACCAAGTTTGGGTGGAATGTCAGGCCTCCATCATTATAACTTCCTCCAAAGGCACAATTCTTTCTGGATTTGCTTCTTGAGATCTCCACCCAGGCAGAACATCAGTGAACACCACAGAGCCAGTGAGTCATCAGTCATTTGCTTAAGAGTAGGTATGTTTTGTTTCATTGGTGGACGACCATTACCAGCAAATCTGGTTTGAGGGGTACCAGTTGGTGCCACTCTTAACCAATTTCTCCTTTTACTGTAGTGTGGATTGTAAAGGCTTCTTTTGTCACTGGTGGCCTTATTCTCCAACCTATCCAGTTGTCTCTTGGCTACCAGGTAGCTTTGCTCTTGTGAGTTTTCTTCAGGGTTGTCTGGTCTGGAGCCCCATGTAGCTCTTGCCCCTAGGTGAACGTGGTCTCCCACCAGCCGTGCATGATTGCCTTTCTCTTCCATGACTGCTCGTCCCCCACAGATCGCTCCCATCACTTCATGTTTCCTCTACCTCTCTGGCTTTTTTGACTTCGTCAGTTTTAGGTCAGTCAGCTCGTACTGCTCTTTGCGGTCTGCTCTCCTCTTCTGTCTCCTTCCTCTCCTGTACATTTCCTTTTTCTGATCCATTTCTCCCTTCTCTTTATGGTATGATTTGTTGTTTGTTCCTGATAGCAAAGGGCCTCTGCATACATACAGAAGTCTCTGTGGGCACAAGGAGGCTTGTGGAAACCTGTGGAGTCCTCTCCTTGAGTGCCCCTCTTCTTGCTATTCTCATTTTTACCTTTATTATCGTGCATACCATTGCTGAGTCACAATAGGTTCCTCAGGGAAGTAGGAGTGTGTCATACAAATGAGGCAAGGGATGGGATGGTTGAACCCCCGTATTCCTCCCCCTTTGGAGAACACATCACGTATCCCCTAGCCTCTTACCTGTCACATCATCACAGAACCCACAAGAATGTATCCACAGTGCCATTTAAATACAGTTTAGCAAACATTCTCTCCAATTGACTATTTCCAAAGATTGTTTAAAAGATACCAATGTCCTCTGTTCTATTAACAGAACAATTTAATTGTATTTCTTATTGGAGGCATGATGTTCAATTGGGCCTTTTGAGGCTTCATGGGACATTCTGTGATTTACAGAATACCCAATTTTTTTTTTAATAAAGGTCACCAAAATTCCACTTCTCCTTTCATTCCTGAAAACAGACCATACGCAATGGCTAGTTATCAATTTGTTTTTTTGTTTCCCTTTCTTTCCTAACATGACTATCTTCTCCATTTTACACAATATCCTTTTTACAATTAAAAGAAAATCACTCATCTCAATAGCCTCCAAGAAAGAAAGAAATGTCATTGCTAAAATAATGATCGAACATAATTGCAAAATGTTTGAGATCTTTCAATTTTTTAAGCCACTTAAAGCTGACCTGCCATAGTTGTTGCTGTATATTTTTCAGAAAGCTTTATGGTTGAACTTGGGTTATGCACTGTTTTTAAATTCCCTCTTTCTATTTCACAGATATTCCACAATCTACACCATGTTCCCAGTCTTCTCTCTGGTCTTGGATAAGGATGTAAAATCTGAGGTTGCCATGCTGTACCCAGAGCTTTACAAAGACCTTCTTAAGGTAATAAGGAGGCATCATTTGAATCTCCTGCACTCATTTTCAATTAAAGCCATTTTGGAGTGTTTCAAGTAAAGTCCTCCAAAAGGTAGCAATGATTTGGGGAAAACAGTAATTACCCTCTATGCCTCACCGGAGGTGAAGAAGCACTTATCTTAGCATTGGGAAGAGTGTGTAGTATATTGTAACACAGGGGTCATTAATTACCTCAATAGATTCACCAGTGTTTTAACCCTTTAATCTTTCCAAGTGACACTCTTTTCATCCTTTGCTCTAATCAGACCTTTCTGTAATAGTATGTTGTATTTGTACTACGTGAGTGTTAGAATAGTTCTCTACTTTAATTCATGGTTGAGTTACACGGCAGTCCCAGAATGCCTGATAGGGTAAAGTGATGCAGGCTTCGTTTTCACATTATAAAATGAAGAGACTTGACTTAAATGGTCACAAATATTGACCCTATTCAATAGCCAGACTCTTGATTGAGTCTTTAGCCAACTTACTTTCTATTTGTCATCACTTTGGTTGAGATATGTTGAGGATATAAAAATGGCATGTGCCTACTGGGTGAAGTCTAGACTCCTTGTATGTATGTTTGAATGTGCTGGATTTGATATAGTACAGAATCTTGGCCCTGAAATACTACACTTTTAGGTGGCAGGCTGTAGGATCATCACTACACAGAAGGTGAAAACCTTGGGGTTTACTTGGATCAAAATCTAAATATGCAAGCCCAAGTTAACAGCTTGGTTTCTGCATCAGCATGTTACGTAAGGTTATTATCACAGGTACGACCTTAACTTATGGAAAATAGCTGTGAGACAGTAGCTAGGCTTATTGTTAGTACAAAAATCAATTATTGTAGTAGTCTTCTGGTTGGGGTATGCAAAGGCGACTGTGCCATACTACAGGTAATTCAAAGTAGCGCAGTGAGGGCAATAGTCGCCCTAAAAAGAGATCATATATATGGGAGGCAAGAAAAAAACTATATTGGCTCCCCATTGATGCCAGAATAGAGTACAGTTTGTTGTTAATACCACACAGACATCTGGCTGGATCCAATCCACAGTATGTAGCAGAAACATTAAAGAGGAAACCCATGCTGAGAGCACTTCGATCCAATGACACAAACCTGCTGGTGGTGCCAAGAGCTAAGCTTACCCAGGTCAGTAAAAACGCCTTCATTGCAGCGGCACCTAAAGCATGGAATGCCATTCCCCCCGACCTGAGAGAAACAAAATCATACGACATGTTTAAAAAGAAACTCAAAACCTTTTCGTTTTGATAACTACATGCATTCTGGGATGGTCAGTGCTTTGTAGTCCACCAGCATCAGTCTAGTTGTTTATTATGTCTTACCATCTACTTTACAGTATAGTGACCTTATGTCTACGGGCACTTAGTGCCTGGTATGAATGTAAATGTAAATGTAAACCCTATCTATGAAGCTACAGGTTTATGTAAACCAGCTTCCACTGTTAATTCTTCTTAATTTCTTTTTCCTAGGGCCGTCCTTTGTCCTACAAAACATTTTTAATATGGGTTTTGATAAGTATCTACCAAGGTAAGAAAATGTTGGGAAGTATAAGAATAATGGATTCATTTCAAATTTCTAGTATACCTTATGGGGAATGTTTCATGAAACTTAGCGTTATAACAAAGTGGGCTTTCTCCATAGTCCAAGCCATGCAATAATGGTCTTCTTTGAAGTGACTGTTGCATGCAGGGAGGATACACATCCATCGAACAAAGACAATGTTAAATAAAACTGAATGCTAAGCAGAGATGGATTGGGATTTCACGAGAATTTGTGAACGGTTGGTGCCTGCCTCTGACCATTATTGTCTAGATTACTTAATATGACTAGTCCGGTATACGGTTGTTTCAAATCAGATCTAGAAAATGCATTTATTGAGCATTGTCTTGCTGTATTGAGCTGTTCAGCGCTAATGGTCTGCCCAAAACCCAGCTTAGCTGCAGCAGTCTTTTCCGGACACCATCCCATCCAGAGCCCAGCACAATACCCCAGAAATGAACCTATCCTAGGCCGTGTGCAAGCCGAGAGCTTTTCCCAGTGCACATAAGTGAACCTATCCTTGTCCAGAGCCAATGGGCCTTATTATGAGTTTGCTAGTCCGGAGACAATGGTACTGGTAAGCTTGCCTAGACCCGTTGTATCCGGACCGGCAAACTCCGAGTTGTGCTTGTGGGTGCCTTTCATTCTGCCAAGTCTGACCTGGCGGAATGAAAGGCACCCTCGATCACAGAATGCCTGTAGCACAGGCACCGTAATGATTGGCGCCGGTGCTACAGGCATCCCCATTCAGCCCTATGGGGCTCAAATGGGAATGGGGATCACCCGATTCCGACACCCGCGAAAGGGCAATTGCCGGGTCCGGCGGGGCCGGAATACCCCAGTAATTGCCCATTCGTGGGTGCCAGATTTTTTCGCAAGTTTGGAGGTAGCCTGCCTGTATTACAGGCATGACTACTGCCAAACTTGTAATGAGGCCCAATGTCTTTTACCAGCTGAAACCCCAGTAGAGCAATCAGAAAGAAATGAAGCACAGCCATACTCCGAACCATAGATTGATCCCAACATAGTTCTGTTCTGGCCCAGCCTGGACCTCATATCTGCCTAGCGATCAGACCAGAGCTCAGAGAACATCCCATCTCAAACCCAATCCCCTGCTGGAAGCCCAGCTCAGATCAACACCCACCCAGAGCCTGGTTATATCTGGTGCCCAGCCCGGCTGAGCAACTTTTAATATCATTGGAGCCCTAGGTACATCCCTGCCTCAAAGGAAACTAGTGAAATTGTCAGGAAGTCTGAATCTAAAAAGTCTGTCACTGTCGTGTCGAAAAAAACCTACTACTGTCCCTAACACTAATCTAACATAACTGTGGAAAGATGGTCTTTTCATAAAGTAGGAAGTGTTCTTTGTGCTCTCAAACAACAGAAACGTTCCCAGTCTCGATGGTATTAAAATGTTGCAAAATAATGTTCTAAAATACAGGATTCCAAGGGCTAGTGTTGTGCTTTTTTCCCCTAGACTTATTCTTCTCTTAAGTCTATGGTTAACTCACGAGGAACTGTTGCTTGACTTCAAAGTTCATGTATCCTACAAGCTTGGCATGCTTCCCTGCCAAGCCAGTGTTTTCTCTTGTAATGTCTCTTTTCTCCTTTCTGGGTCCCAGACCCTCTTTGCTTCAAACTTTGCGTTAACATGTGGGTGCAAGTCCTAGACTTACAAGGTTGTGTTGTATCTACTTGGTTCACTCTCCTGCCAAGTGTACAACTCCCTATCAGTTGTTTCAGGGTCCAAGATCCTCTCTTTCTTCAGGGTCCCAGACCCTCTTGCTTTTGGATGCAGGTCCCAGACTCTTGCGGTTGCATTGTTTCCGTTTGGTATACTCTCCTGCAAAATATACAACTATTATTTTCTTCCTCATCCCAGACCCTCTTTCTCTTGGGTCCCAGACCCTCGTTCTCTTGGGTGCGGGTTCCAGACTTGCACCTTTGTGTTTTATATACTTGGTTCACTCTCCTGCCAAGTATGCAACTCTCTCTCCTTGGTTACAGGGTCTGAGACCCTCTCTCTCCAGTTTCTGAGCCCACCCTGATGCCTCCCCGGACTTCGCACAGCTACCGTGCAACCTACGTACCTGTTCCAGTCCTCCTTCGCTGTCCCGATGCTCCCCGACCAGCTGTTTTCCTATTGGAGGCCCCGGTAGTGTTCGGGCATCCAGCGCTGTCTGAAGAATCCCTGCCGACTGAGGTTTCCCTTCGGTTGCACGTTCTGTTTTCCCCAAGCTTCACCTTGCGTCCGGGAAAGTCTCTTGCTATTCCTCTCCGGGGGGAAGCTTTCCCTTGCTCATATCCCGTTCGCCCCAGCTTGAACTTGATTCTGGCTTTTTTTTGGAACTCGCGCATCGGGCTGATGTATTTAGTTTAGCCAGTCGCTGGGCTCAGAAAGCTAGACTGTTCACGTGAGTAATGCTTGTACTCCTGGCCATCTTCTTCGTCACAATATCAACTTTAAAGCTGCATGCAGAGTACTTTGGGTTGTCTGATCTTTCAATGTTGTCAAGTAAGTTAGTTTAGCTAACCTGACAGCAATACATATTAGCCTTATCGAGGTAGGGGGCAGGAGGATTTGGAAGGGGAGTTGGATATGGTGAAGTGGGGAGATACTGCGTTCTCTGGTGATGATTGTCCTCAATCCCAGAGGGGGATTTCCTCCCCATGTGATCCTCCCTCAGTGCGCCACCCCCAGCGGGAATATTGTACCATGGACACACTGCTCTGGCCCTATGGGAAAGGTCTCCCCCTAGGAGAGAAGGGACGACATCCTCAGGTTCATCACAATGCCCTCATTGCCTAGAATCACCCACCAGGGACATGACCTGCTCTTAGTCAGCCTTTCCCAGAGGGCAGGCATGCCAGTTCAAAGCCCAATCCTGCCAAGAGCCAGGTTCAAGCCAAAGCGCAGCCTTGATAACAAGCCCATGCTGTCAGGAATCTGTTGAAACTTGAACATTGTTTATCCCTGCCAAATGAGTTGTTTTCTAATCCCAAGGAACTGACCCATCTCAAGCTATAGCCCAACCCATCCTAGATCCCACATAGATCCAGAGCTCTGTTAAGCTCAAGCAATCCCAGGTAAGCCTATCCGAGAGTCCAGCCTTTCTCCGCCCCAAACCCAGCCTAGTGCAATCTTACAAATACCTGTGCTTCATTTCCACAACCCACCCCCACCACAACCAAACCAAATATACTTAGTACTGCTTGCTGCTTCAGCACTTCTCTGTTGACCACTGTGATAAGAGGGCATGCTGGGTATTTTCAGGCACAGAGTCTATTGTGATTATGCATTATCAGACTTAGAGTTTTAAAATCGAATCAGAGCTCTGAGTGATTCTGGCTAGTATTGCTTGCTCCAACTATGTCCCAGAAAAATCATTGCGATCAGCTGAGGAAGTGTGTGAATTATCGGTATCCAAGCTCATTAAGAACCTTCTCATCTGGGATACGTTTCTGAGTGAAAGTGCCATAACAAGGGCGAAGGACTTTCCCAGCAAGGATGGTTCTGATTGGGAGAAGACCAAGGGAAACAGTATAAATGGGGACGGTAAGTATGATACAAGATTGCCTTTTTTGCTTTGCAGGATGCTAGGCAGCTGGAGGAGATATCCGAGGACTGGTGGGCCTATTCAGAATAGGAAGAGAGAAGAAGCAACCCCTTAGCCAGGAGAAGCCAGAGGAGATTTAGAGAACACTAAGCAGATGATGTATCCTTGCACATGGACCCATCTTTCTGTATTAAACCATAATAAATATTGAAGTTTTACTCAACCTTTGGAGTGGTGTCAATCCTATAAGTGGTGGCAGCGGTGGGATTTGACAGTGCTATGAAAGGCTTGACTAAAGCATTAATGATTGGACAACAGCAGTTGCAGCAGCTTTTTCAAATACGTTCCCAACAGGCAGTGGCAGGCCAGCAGGCCTTCCAGCAGGCCATACAGTTGCAGGGGACTCTGCAGATGACTGCCCAAGATAAACAACACAAAACGATATTCGGCCTTACTGAAGCAGTATCCACGACACAGAGCCAGCCCATTGTACCGTTTTCCAAAATTACAGAAATGCAATGACGGGGAAGACCCTGCGTTCTTCTTTACCAGCTTTGAGAGCATAACATGGCTTGTACAATGACCACAAGAGAGATGGGGGCACTACGTGGCACCCTTACCGTCGGGAGCAAGGAGCCTATTGGACAATGAATCCCAATGGTGATACCCCATATGCTGATATGAAATGAGCCATTGTAAACAGTTGGGGCTCAATGAGATGTACTGACTGAAGTTTTGGGAGACCCGCCTCAAACCAGCAGAGAGCCCATGTCAGCTGTATTACAGGGTCAAAGATCTAGCCAAGAAATGGCTGCAACTGTGTTCCGCCATCATACAAGAAGTGCTTGAGAAGGTCATATTTGAACAGTTTTTAGAGTCCTTGCCATGTCCAGTCCAATGTTGGGTCAAACAGCCTCACAGACCCAGCCTGGCCGAAGCCACTGATATAGCTTCTGCTTATCAGAACACTGGCTACAGTAAGATGCCTTTCCCAGAACCCTACACAACAGAACCGGTAAGGCCAAGTTTTTCAAGATGGAGAAAGTCCTTTAAACCAGAAGAGAAGACTGTGAGAACAAAAGCCAGAACCACACTGGCTGTGCCACTCTACAGACAGCCTCATTGTTGTAGTGACATTGCCTGTATGTCCAAAAAGGAGGGGCGTGGAGCCTATGGAGATTGGTTTCATGCCATGGGGGAGCCGGCGGGGCATCACGGTACCCATATATGGTGAATGTGAGAGTGGATGGAACCAGGGTGGACAACGGATAACCGGCAGACCGTCATAACCCCACAAGTGAGTGACCCTTTTGTTCAACAGACTGATTCTATACCTATTTGTTGCTTACATGGAGACATAAAAATGCATCCCACTAAAATGGTACACTTGGAGATACAGGATAAGGCCATGGACATAAGGGACGCTATTCTTCTTTCTCTACCTACCCCAGTTGTGATAGGATCAGATATGCCCCATTTCAAGCAAGTGGTAGAAGCAGCTGAAAAAAGCTGGTACAAGGGAGCCCCATACTCCCTTGCAAAGGTCGAAGAACCGATCCTTCACGTCAGGAAGACCAGGCAGGAAACCAGAGAGCAAATGTGTTGAATCTGGCCATTTACATAACTCTTCCTATAGGGTGGGAGGTGGCAAAACATAACACATCTATTATGGCAGAGACCCTCAACATCCCTACCCCAAGAGCGTCCAGAGAAAAAGAAAATAGAGAGGAAAGCCCCTCCACTGAGAAAGGATAAGCGTTCAAATACAGGGGTGAATTGTTATATTGCATCTTTAGAACTAAAGCCAGAGCAGACAAAGAGCAGCTGGTACTGTCTTAGGCACATTGAGAACTGGTTATAAAGTTGGCGCATAATCGCCCCTGTGCGGAGCATATGGCATCCTAAAAACCCAGCAAAACCTGCTAAAATGGTTCTATTGGCTCGGTATCATGGCGGATGTAGCCAAGTACTGCAGGAAGTGTACAGCTATTGGCTCAATAAGTATTTGATCTATTAATAAGCTTCTTTTCCCGTGTGGGACTACCAGATGAAGTACTAGTGGATCAGGGCACTAATTTCATGTCTACGGTAATGACACCAGTATTCCAACGATTACAAATCAAACCGCTAAAAACATCAGTGTACCATCCGCAAACTGATGGTCTGGTGGAACGCTGTAAGAAAACTATCAAACAGATGCTGTGAAGAGTCATTGGTCCAGAAGGAAAGAATTTGGATTAGGCGTTACCACTAGTCCTTATGGTACTAACAGACACTCCTCATCTTACGTAGGTTTTTTCCCATTTGAGTTACTGTTCAGGAGACACCCCGGACCCTATTGGATATCGTGAAGGAGGAATGGTAACAAAATGAAGAGGTACCTCTCAATGAAAATGTAAAGGACTTTAAGAACCACCTGGACAACTTAAGAACAGTAGCTCAGGAAATTCTGGGAAAGGCACAAACCGCACAAGAAGTACAATATTACACAAGGAACCGGATGAGGACATTTAAACTGTTCATAGTGACTGTTTCGACAGTCAAAGTTTCGACTGGTGAAAGTTCTGACCCAAAAGTGTGGAAAAAAGTTTCGAATGTATTTTTTTATGGGGTGGTCCCCCCAACCCTCTGTTTTTTTTTTTAAACGTCTATTTAACTATACCAAATTAAAATAAACACTTTACTACTTAAAAAAAAAAATTCTAAACTTTTGTTTTCAGCACTTTTGTGTCTAAACTTTTACTTGTTGAAACTATTTTTTAGGAACTTTGACTGGAAACCCATTTAAACCCGTTGATAGGGTACTTGTCACAGCTTTGGCTTCCAGGCGCAGGTGTGGCATGAACCAACCACCCACACCACGGTCTTG
Source organism: Ambystoma mexicanum (assembly GCF_040938575.1). Taxonomy (NCBI): domain Eukaryota; kingdom Metazoa; phylum Chordata; class Amphibia; order Caudata; family Ambystomatidae; genus Ambystoma; species Ambystoma mexicanum. The sequence continues at coordinate 487,292,401 of NC_090925.1, forward strand.
GTGCTCGCAAGACTAAGCTTACACAATCCTCCGAGACCCCAGCAGGGAAAGAGGGTTAGGAACACGATGCTTGGATGGGTACCGGTGCAGAGGGTAACTGGAATGAGGGCTAGGAGGGAGGAGGTGAATAGGTAGGGGACACAGGGTAATCTTCACAACGGTACTGTATCGGAATACACACTCACCTAACCGCATACAACTCGCACTGCATTCACACACAATACAAGGTAACCAAAAAGGCATTTACCTTTGGTTGTGAGTGCTGGGCTCCTGCCTGCACACTCTCCGGTCCGGTGTCAGGAGCAGTTCAAATGCTGCAAAGAGAGCTCAGATTAGTGATCTACGTGTAGCTGACACGTAGCTCAAAAGGCATGCAATGTAAATGCAGCTATGACCAGTGACACCTCCCAGGGCCGGGTTAATATGGGCTTCATGCAACCATAAGCCTACGCGTTGTCTAGGACTCAATGTTAATGCACAAGTGGGCCACAAGTGACTTAAAACATGTAAATGCACATGCAGGGCTGCTCTTGCCGCAAGTGGCTATACGTGCAGCAGAATGCAGTTCGCCGCACATGCCTGAAGCTGGGTGTATATGGCTGACGGAAAAGTGTACAACCGATTGAGACTAAATGTGCAGTAGTTTTAGTCCGCCGCACGTGGCTGATATTATGCGGCTCATATGATGTGTGCACGTGGCTGTTTTCATGCACAAGGAGCTTGTTGAGCTAGCGACTGTCTGTGGGTGCCAACAGGCATTCTATGCAGCGTGCGAGGTTGCTGCTACAAAGCGCTACCAGCGCAGTAACTTAGCTTCTCTAGAGCAGGGGGACGTGATTGGCCTGGGCTTTGTCCCCTGCACGTTCCCCTTGCTGCGGCGTGAGCTTCTGAGGTGCTCTGCTTCCCCTACAGCTGTAACGCTGCGTTTCTGCTTCTGCGTGTAATTTCCTGAGATTTGCTTTGCCCGCCTCTAGCTGTAGCATATATATATCTAATGCCGGCAAGGGGCCGGAATGATGATTCCTTGGGGTGTGGCCCCTCGCGCTTGTCCCCGTGGCAGGAGCTCTTGCCGATGTGTCTGCTCCGGTCAGATCCTTAAGCACAAGCCCTGTGCTGTAGTTGGTGCGCATGCGCATGCACGTGCCACACCCAGCGTGGGTTTACTTTTGTAGTTCCTGGCCCGGAGGCTGCTGGGAATTGTAGTTTGCCGGTCCTTTTTCCTGAAAAGTGGGCAGAGGAGCCTTCTGTAAGGGTGCAACTTCTTTCTTGGTCTATGTTTGGTTTGTTTTCTTGCCTGCACATGTCTAGAGTCTCTATGATGCCTCCCCAAACCAATCCTGACACCCAGCATGCACACCCCTGCACTCTGTGCCCTGACAGTACTAGTCTTGTTGCCCACCAGCAATAACAAGCTACTAGCCCATTGGAGGGGGCCCAACGTAGTAGAGGACATTTTAGGCCCGTTGCCTATTGAATAAGCCAACCCAACAGGAAACAATCCAAGTAGGTTTATCACGTTAATCTACTGAAAGAATGGTTTGAGCCCAAAACGATGGCGGTACTGACAACATGTCAAATAGATGTAGAGGAACAATATGCAAACAAACCGATTTCCAGTGTTAAGGATGTACAAGGGGGAATGTCAATGACAGAGAAACAAAAAGAGGAGATGATGTATGCTAACACATTTTCCAGTCTACCAGGAAAAACAAGACTTGCAGAACATTCCAATAGCAGAACACCAGGCCAGATCATCCGCCTAAGACCGTATCGAATACCAGAAGCCAAGCGCCAAGTTGGTGAAGGATGACATTTCAGAAATGCTGTGTATGGACATCATAGAACCATCTGTCAGTCCTTGGTGTTCCCCATAGTGATGGTACTGAAACCAAACTGATCCACAAAATTGTGTGTGGATTTCCGGCAATTGAACTGCATGTCGAGTTATGAAGTATATCTGATGCCCCCAGTAGATTAATTACTGGAGAAACTGGGCTCTGCTCGTTACCTGCGTGACATCGAACTCACAAAAGGGTATTGGCAAATTCCTTTGAAACCGCAAGACAAGGAGAAAACAGTGTTTGCCAGCTGTGAGAAACCTGAGGGCAGCCTCACATCTACTCCCCTTGGATCCCCTCCTCAGGTGGCCAGGGAAAGGACATTGCTTTTGCATCCTGACCCTGGGGGTGGAGAAGCGAGGGAGGACCACATGGGTGGAGGGTCCTTTGGGACTAGGGAGAGGATGTCCCTGAGGGGAACACGGTACTCCCCCTTCCCATTGCATAATGAACCCATAATCCCAGAAGCCTTTGTGGGATGTTACCCCTTTTCCTCTGGTCAGGGTAACAACAGGAACAAATATAAATCCCAGAGACGTAGAAGGAGGGTGAGAGAGAGGAGGGTGCCTGCAAGCGAGACATGGTATCCCCTTTTCCCTATTGATGACCAAACTAACCCTCCCCTGACCTTTATGGGCTACTGCACGACCTCTCCTCATTTCCCCACATTTAACATTTGAAAGTACTGTTACGAGGAAGAGGAGACTAAGGGCCTCTTTATAAGTGTGCCTGTCTGGAAACAATGGTGGCGGTAAGGCTACCGGCCCCGTTGTTTCCGGACTGGCACACTATGACTCTGCGAGCGGGTGCCGTGCCGTCCCGTCCGCTGAGTTTCACAGAAGCACCAGCACCGTTATTAACGATACCGGTGCTTCCGTGTTCCCCATTCCCATTGAGTCCTATAGGACTCAATGGGAATGAGGAATTACAAAATTACTGGCGCCTTACTTCCTGTCCGCTGTACTCGAAATAACCCGGTGGTACCGGGAAGTCAGGTGCCGGTAATTCATTATGGGTCTGGCGGCAACATGCCGGTTTTACTGGCACGGTTAACGCCAGACCCGTAAAGTGTTTTTGCAGTTTCTAATTGAGTGGCTTCATCAGGAGCAGCCCACTGAATTATTTTGTGGAACAGGTATGAACATTCTGTGTCCTTGTAGCACCATGCAAGCCCTTTAATGGTATCAATGGGGTAGTCGAGAGTGTTTTCATGGTTTGAACATGTTTACTGTTACATGGGCTGTCTAGACATACTCCCAGTTCTGCAGTCATTTCGGGGGAGGCAGCACCTCTCTGCTAGGCAAATGGCGCGCGTTGACCAACTGTGATGACATCACCAGCCAAAAGGAATCTATTCCATGTGGCAGCTATCAGTTGCCATCAAACTGTACATTTGACTATCCAGACATGAGCCACAGGGTGATGCAGCCTTTACCTCTCCAGTTGTTTTGGACTAGGACTTCCATGATCCCTCACAATTGGATCAAACGACTAGGGCGGATGTGATTTGTAGTCCAAAACATCTGGAGAGTCAAAGGTTGCAGACCCCTGGATCAAAGACAGCCTTTCTTAGAATACAAAGAGTTGGCAAGCAGTCTTAGTGTGTAAGACTTGCCAACTCAGATGAAACAAATCTTTTGTTTTGGCTCATTGACGGTGCTGTTTTAGTGCCACCTACTGGGCATAAATAATGTCAGTAAGAAAGAGGGGTGAATAAACCCCAAGTGTCATTTTTGATATCCGTCTGATATTAAGTTAACAAATGTTCTGTTATCATGCTTTTATGATGCGCTGAATTACCAGCGTCATAGTTTCATGGCGCCGACGTACGGCTTTACTAAACTTTACATAAGTTTCTTCTAAAGCACCCCTTCACGTTCCATCATTTCATTCTCTCCACCCAAACTATCCTCTTCCTTCAATTACCATGTTCCTCTTCATTCTCCGATATCTTTGTCCAACTAGCCCTAAATGTTCAGAGCAGATGTTGGACAGAGTGTGCCGAAGCATGTGCGACCACACTTCGTTTGCTAAGAGAGGGCAGCACACAGCAGGGAGTCGCCCCTCTCTGAGTAGAGGTCTCCTTTATGCCTCCTGTGCTTCAGCGTTGTGAGGGAGCTCAATATGAGCAGAGCTGCTTCTATAAGGCCAGCAATGCAGTCTTGCGCTAACCTTTCAAGTTAAGGAAAACAATGCAGGATTTAGGAGGGAAGGACCGGAGATGGCGGGCAGAAATGGAGAGTTGAGCATATAGCGGTATAATCGCAATTGGTACCTTGTGTAATGAAGGGATGGTTATCACAAGTACGACAGACACAAGTAGTACAATCCAAGGGTGTTATTGAACGGTATATGGGTGAGAAAAAAAGACCTAATCTAAACCTAAATCTAAGATGGGAGCAAGCTACGACCATCAAAGTAAAGAAAACGCTGTACTAGTGGTTTCGTGTCAAAACCAAATGGCCTATGCTAATAAACCTATTGCCAAATCCTTACTCTATATAACAAAAGGGTGTGGGACAATGATATGTATAATAAAAGAGTGTAGTGCAAACTGAAACGTCCAAAAGGGTTTCCGTAGTTCAGGACTGCTGAACTGATGCACTCCCTTCCCCACGTTATGTCACGGGACAAGGCGGAACAGTGGCATGACTGTGAGCACCCCTTGAGTATAAAGGCATCAGGAAGCAGCTTCTTCAAAAAAAGGCAGGAACCCCTCGAATCAATGTCTTTTGCTTGGCATCACAAGACTTTTCCCAAGCTCTCACCATGCGGGATTCCCTTCTTCTGCGGCTTTCTCGTGATACCCCTTTGTTGGGTTCACCTCGTCTTTACACCACTGTTCAGTCACTTTACCAGTTCTACTAGCTTATCAAATTCAGGAGCTCTTAATGTATTCTTTAAACAAAAATTTGGATCACTTTCATTGATTCACTCAGGTCCCACTCCTCTGGGCTCAGACCTTCCTCTGTAGGCAGTTATGGCTCTCCTCGATTAGGCACAAGCCTTCAGACCGCCAGCATCACACTTGTTACTTTGCAATCTTTCAAGCTTTCACGTCAAAGTGGTTGCCAGTTCGATACAGAGACTTCCAATAGGCGATGGCGTCTCGCCGAGTCTCTCAGTTATAGTGTATAAAGTGCGTTTACTTTCAACAATCAGTATTCTCTTTCTCACGGCTGCCATCCTACATGTAATCCACAATAAAGGATACAGTCGAAAAAGGTTTATACCGGCCTCCTCTCCTGAGGCCTTCTGGTATCTGCAGTTCTTAATTAGCATCACTGGCCTAATAATTCCTTAGGTTAGCGCTATACTTCATTTCACTTTTTGTCAAAGACTTTTGACTGTACGAGGGAGGGGGCTTTTATCCTTGACTTAACCCTCTCAAGACCACTTTGACTATTCGCCTCCTTTCTTGGTTATTTTCTTTCAGGGTTTCTCTCACACGCACAATCTTGGCATTCTCCCTTCTTGCTACAATGTGCTTTCGCTCACGGTTTCTCGACAACACAACAAGCACTTCAAGTTAATGTCCTTAGCATTTATCAACACAAGCCAGTCTCCCATTTCACTCACTGGCAGAGGCTGATACAGTTTATCAAGACCTTCAGCATAGTTAAGGCTTTTGGCCTAGCGCGGTTAGCCTCCTTTCAAGTTCCTCATACTGCACATGAAGGAGGTACCGCTGTGACCTTCTGCAGTGCTGGGAGTTGTCCCTTTTGGATTCTGCAGGGCCTTCACCCCGCAGCTGGTCCACAGCCTTTCATTCGCCTCCTGGTCCCATCTGCTCTGATTCCATGGTTGCGTTGCCTTCCTGGGATTTCCTACCCTTCAGTTCTGCTGGTCTCGTTTGCTTCGGTTGCCCTTCTCGCCTTGCTCTCAGGGTGCTCCCATGGTCCGCCTTTTATCCCATTGGGGAAAGGTAATCGGATTCAGGTGCGAGTCATTAAGCTTAAGTGCCCGAGTCTGCCTGACCCTGATGTTGGGCCTAGGGCATGTCAAACAGACTGGCTGTGTGTGTGCCTGTCTTTCCATGAAGCGCTTTGTCTGTGCAGTAGAGTGTGTGTAGGAAAGGGGCATAGGGGTAAAGTTCCTAGATATTACATGGAATGAGGGTGTTCTAAAGGAAAATGGGAACAGGGTGCCCCACTCCCCAGGGACCCCTCATCCAGGTGATCCTCCCACACTGGTCCACCCCCGTAGTCTGGAACCAGTAGTGTTGGCCGTGCCCAAGCCACCTGGATGGCAGATCCCAAGGGACTGGTCAGTGAGACACCCTCTGATTTCTGACACTTGGGAGCATGTGATCTAAGGGTACATGGCCACAATGTAAATCACAAACAGCTGCTGAATTATCTCCCTGTCCCCCCCATAGCTAATATTGCTTTATACCTAGTTCCCACAAATCACACATTCACACTACAGCCTTGTACCTTTTTGCCCGCTCTTACCGTCCCCCTACAACCTCTATGCAACTTTTTTTAAAATCTAATATGTCCTCTTTTTCAGTCCTCTTAATCTCCTGGTCAATTCTCTCTTTCCTGACACCCCCCCTTTGCTTCTCCTAGATCTCACCTCTGAAATTCCCTTAGACCTTCACTCGAGAGCAAAGATGCACACACCGAGAACCTCTGTCCCCTTACCTCACCCTCACAGCCACCCTTCCTCTGCATCAGTGCTTTCTGTAATGTGGCCTTCTGCCCTTCATTCATTTCAGAAAGACATTTACATTTTCACAGACAAAGAAAACGTCAAAACTCCCACAAATTCAGCATGTGATTAAAAGAGTTGTGAACATATTTTATAGCCGTAAATTCGTAGAGGAAAAATCTTAATGAGAAAACATTCTTAAATCACTATAGAATGGCAGTTCAGAAAGTCAGCTGTGTTTTAGGAGATAGCGCCCCAGGTCTCTGCCTCCTCCCCCACCCCCCAACACCCTCAACACCCTTTTCCAGGTCCTCGCCTACTGACGAGGTTTACTTTCGAAACCATAGTCGGCTGAAAACATGTCTCAGGAACGGGAGCAGAATTTGACCAGCTACCGTATGGCTCAGATATTGATTTGACACGAGGATTTTGTTAAAATTAAAAGCCGTTCAGCTGCTGGCACAGGATTATTCATGGAATTGTGGATTTTGCTATTGGAGTTTTATTCCACATATGTGAAAGACCCACTTCTTGTAACTTAAAGACAAATCAGGTTCTTGCATACAGCTGCAAGCCTGCCGCGAGAAGTCTGTTGTGCACATCTCCCGCCCAGCTGATATGTTCCCATGGTCTGTTTCTTGTGTGCTACTATTAGTTCTGTGCTCCCACTTATAGGCGTAAGACACATCACATTGGTATTTCCTGCAGATAGAGCTGTACAACGTTCCTACATTACGCATAACAGGTGCCTCCCTATGGGAGGGAATCCTCAAAGTGGCTGGTCAGTAGGAGAGTGAAATGGGAGCATAGGGGTACGCAGTGAGAGGCCTTGAGCCTGAATCAGAGCTTTCTGGCACCCCTGTATGTGACACTAGTGAGATTCCATCTGCACTATTAGGTCTGGTATTTAGGTCACCTCTTCGGTATTTTGCTGTGTCTTGGAAGCCACAGCTGGAATATTGTAGCCCTTTTGAGTTATGTTGCATCTGGCACAAGGGTGGAGATGGGGTGGGAGTTGCTGTGCGGGACACACGGTCAGCTAATATTCCTGGGAATACCTGCAGCTATGACGTTCTTGAATTGCATCTCCTTCCACCAGCCAATCTCTCTGGAATGTCTCCTAAAATGTTTCTCCAAACGTTCGATGCCTCCAAAAACATCCCTCAGGCAGCTTTCTCCTGCCTGTCTTTCTATCAGATCATGCACCCCACCATCAAAATCCCCTCCTGGTGCTACACATAACGTTTATTAATTTTATAACCAACATGCAACTGTGGTAACCGATATCACAATGTAGCTCCATATAATAGTGCCTCACCCATCCTCCTACAGAGATTTAAGGTGCCTCCAACAGAGCCTTGCAGACCTTTAAACAAAAAAATACAGTCACATCAGACCACCACCACTTCACTCCCAAAAGATCCATGCAAAACCTCATACCACCACAAAATAACCCAATGCAGTCCTCAACAGACCCCACAAACCCATTCAATCTTCTCACTTGTTCCTTCTGCTGCTTCTTTTCTCCCTCCTATACTTCTACATTGTTTTGAAAGGTCAGCGATCACTATTTGCATGATCAGTCTCAGCATGCACTGTTGTAAAATAGACAGTCCTATAGAAACCTCAGCCAACACCTGATGAAAGGCATGGATGTTTCCCCCAGGTTCCAGAACACGACTCTTCTCCAATCACTTTCTTAATGAGCACTGGGAAGTTTCCTTCTGCGTTCAGTGCTACTCAATTCAATTGCGTAATCAAACTGTTCACTGTACCCTTTCTCTGGGTCTGTCAGTCATGTATCCATACTGAACTTTGCCCGGGACGTGTTGTCTCTATCCTGCAGCAGTCTCCGGGTACGTCCTGTGTCTGGCAGTTAATGCACCCCTATCCACTCTTGGTTTCACCTGCTGCCCTTTCTCCATCTCTTCTCCTTGGCACTAGCACTTCACCACTCAGAGCTGGACCTCTGTGTCTTCCAAGCATCTGCAATTCCTCATACGCTCACTTTCAGGACCGTTCACCAGTGCACTGTACTCCAGATGTCTGGTTACTGTTCTTCGTCGCTACTGCACATTGGCTGGGTTTACGCCGCTAGTGTGCTCGCCAGTCTACAATCTTATTTTTCTGTGTTTTCATAGCTCATCAGTCTCCTTGGACAGTCTCCTTGGACATCGAGAGTTCTCAACTTCATGCATTCCTTTTCTGACTTGCATTGCCACACACCATGTCAAATGTATTCATCATTCGTTTGCAAGGCAGAAAATGCCAGACACCGTCACTTCGAAGCATGTTACATTGCCACTGCCAACAAAGAAACACTCTAAACGTTTTGTTGTTCTTGATATCATGCTGGGCGTTCCACCACATTCCCCTCCTTTATCAACCACATTTCCTTATGAGACTGAAAAGGGGGTAGGAAGCAAGATAGAACACCTGCAAAGTACTGAAGTGCAAATGAGCAATCCTACACACATGTAAGAAATCAGCAGGTATTCAGGAAAGAAAGGGAAAGGTCTAGAGTTTAAATGTAATCTTCCCTCCCCAAACAAGAGAGAAAACCGTTTTGTAAAAGGACACTTTTAAACTGACAGATGAAAATGGCTTTGTAAAATACTGCAGAAAGGTGCAAAATGCTTAAATGGAGACAATTCTGAGGAAAGCAACACTAAACAGGTCCTAACAAACATGAGGTATAATATAAACAAAAGTACACACTTTAGATCAGATGGGATGGAAGAAGCACTTTGAAATGGCAAAAAGACACGTGTAAACTTTTGAAAACTGCAAATTCACGGCAAACTTTTACTATGGGATATTGGAGAAAAACGGTTTTAGGTATCAGTGACAGTTGAAATTTCGTTTCTATCTTTAAAAATGAAGAAGTTATTGAGGTTTTAGTTAGAGGCGTTTTTGCAAAATAGGCGTGAAAATGGAACAGGAATTCGGTTTTAAAAATGACAGATACGTTTTATTACACTATATTAATGACTATGAAAAAGAGGAGGCCACACATGAATCTTCATAGCTACGTGGCCAGCGCAACCATTCACGTGGTGGATACTCGATTTCGTTCTGGGATTTACTTTAGTTACTGAAAATCACTAAGGAGTTATGGTTTTGTAACACAGATGAGAAAAATCAGCGCAAGAAGGATTGTAACAATACTAGGGTTCTGAATTTAAAGATGGGATGGGTTGAGATTTGGATGATACAATGCAGATATACTATGGGTCACTGTTCTTCCTATTCATACTTACAATCCTTTGTAATTAAATTGGACCGTCAGCTCTGGTCATTGGGTCGGATCAGGTCTACCGGCAGCAGGGCACCTCTGGAGGGATTGTATCAGCAGCGCGGTTCTGGTCAATTTTGGAGTGCGCCTCAGACTGGATTTGGATGGGCTCTTCTGGTCACTGGACACAGCAGATTACAGGATGCAAGTTTCAGCAGGTATGCCTTAATGGTAGCAAGCCAACCTGAATCAGAATTATTCTTTCAAGTTTTGGATGTTTGAAATTGGGTCTACCTAGCAAGAGTTAAGAACTGCTAAAGTCTGGATTCTGCAAACAAATCTGGATCTTCAGAGAAGTCTGGAGTCAGCTACAAGATGAAGAGTTCTGGAAAAAGGTGCTGCGCGGAAATCTGGAGGTGTTCTGGAAGCAGTGTCTCCTATGCAGAGTGCAGCAAAGTTCCTATATTTATACTATCAAATGCCATCCCCCAGTGTCTAGTGTGGGCAGAATTTCAAAACACACCCCCACAGCTGTGAGTGGCTGCAGGCACGTGCTTTGTTTTGGTTGGCAGTTAGAACAGAGCTGTCATCTTTACGATGGGATTTAGAAACTCCCACATTGATTTTTACCAAAACATAACTTTTGCACACATGTACATTTCTACAATTATGTACCCTAATAAAATCAGACAGCTACATTTCTCATTTCATTGTCTATATTCGTATTCAATCCCCATCTTTGTGCGAGCTGTCTTTCTGATTCTACAGATTCTTATCAATTTTAACCGTAACAGTTTGGATTAATGATTTCTAATTCGGTACATCTCTGGGTGCTATTCATTAAATCGTGTACATACAATCTTAGGTTTGCAACATTAATGGTTCTGCTACAATGAGAATTTTTTTATAACTTCGGTTCCTTAAATGGTACAGGTTTCATCAATGTCTCAGATCAAAAGCCTGAAATTAGGTCAATGTCTACCAATTTTCAGATGTATCCTTCTTTCGGTTGCACAGCTAAAGAGTTTTAAACTTTAATCACAAATAAGGATTTAACATCAAAGTTCTCCTTTGTAACCTCCCCTTCCCAGGCAGCAGCTGTCCAGTCCTTTGATCAGGGAGGTGTGTCCCCTTCCTGGAGAGGGAAGCTCCCCTGTAGAGATCAGTTGGGCAGCTTGCCATTGTTCTTGGCTCAGCCAGAGACGAATGTCTGATGCTCTCATTGTGCTCTTTGTTGTCGATATGCGGGAACCATTAAGCAGCCATTAGTCTTCCTGTAGCAATTGAGTGTCAAGCTGAAATGTGAATCTTTCCCAGGCTGTCAGATCAGAATTAAATAGTTGATTAGCTCCATACTGGGTTCCTTTAAATTAAAGTTTTTTCATTTCACATATAAAATAGAAGCACAGTTTATAAGGGATTTGGACATTTTAAAAGAGTTAACCCTTCAAATAGGCGGATTTTGCAATTTTAATCAGGAAACAGAAACACTTTAAACAGGGTTTGACAGCTAATTTCCTTAAGCACCTGTAAGGCAGGGAGGCCTGGATTCCTCTGATTGCCTACAGAATATTTGATTTCAGCTCACTTTTCCTTTCAATAATACCCTCGGAAAATGACTGACTTTTTAAGGGCATTTTCGGATTTTAGCCCTTCTGTGGCAGGTGACCGGTGACAGAAGTGATTGCTGTTTTTACACCAACTTTGCCCGTGTGTGTCAGGGTGTGCATCTTTTTTGTGGTTTATGAACCATGCACAGTTTTGCAGATTTGCCACGCACAGGGTTTATTGCCTACATTTTTGCCAGTTTTCTTTCCCCATTGGCAAAGGGGTGCAGTGGGGTGGGTAAAAATATTCCACAAACGTAGCGGGTCAGTGGAATGTGACAAAGTCAAAGGGTTGCAGCGAAACAAACCACCATAACACCTTATGGAGTCCTTCTGTCTAGCGAGCCATTGCAGTGGAGCGCAATCTGTAAACGGAGTGAACCGTCACCACAGTAGGTAATACCGGAAGGCCTCAGTCGCACACTTGATGGCTAGTCACTCCTTCTCAAATGTGGAATAAGCGGTTTCATGATGAAGCACCCTGCGACTTACAAAACACATCAGGTACGGTTCCTTGTCATCTTCCTGTGAAGCAGCTCTGCTCATATTGAGCTCCCTTACAACGCTGAAGCACAGGAGGCACAAAGGAGACCTACTCAGAGAGGGGCGACTCCCTGCTGTGTGCTGCCCTCTCTTAGCAAACGAAGTGTGATCGCACATGCTTCGGCACTCTCTGTCCAATATCTGCTCTGAACATTTAGGGCTAGTTGGACAAAGGTATCGGAGAATGAAGAGGACCATGGTAATTGAAGGAAGAGGATGGTGTGGGTGGAGAGAATGAAATGATGGAACGTGAAGGGGTGCTTTAGAAGAAACTTATGTAAAGTTTAGTAAAGCCGTACGTCGGCGCCTTGAAACTATAACGCTGGTGATTCAGCACATCATAAAAGCATGATAACAGAACATTTGTTAACTTAATATCAGACGGATATCAAGAATAACACTTGGGGTTTATTCACCCCTCTTTCTTACTGGCATTATTTATGCCCAGTAGGTGGCACTAAAACAGCACCGTCAATGAGCCAAAACAAAAGATTTGTTTCATCTGAGTTGGCAAGTTTTACACACTAAGACTGCTTGCCAACTCTTTGTATTCTAAGAAAGGCTCTTTTTGATCCAGGGGTCTGCAACCTTTGTCTCTCCAGATGTTTTGGACTACAAATCACATCTGCCCTAGTCATTTGATCCAATTGTGAGGGATCATGGAAGTCCTAGTCCAAAACAACTGGAGAGGTAAAGGCTGCATCACCCTGTGGCTCATGTCTGGATAGTCAAATGTACAGTTTGATGGCAACTGGTAGCTGCCACATGGAATAGATTCCTTTTGGCTGGTGATGTCATCACAGTTGGTCAACGCGCGCCATTTGCCTAGCAGAGAGGTGCTACCTCCCTCGAAATGACTGCAGAACTGGGAGTATGTCTAGACAGCCCATGTAACAGTAAACATGTTCAAACCATGAAAACACTCTAGACTACCCCATTGATACCATTAAAGGGCTTGCATGGTGCTACAAGGACACAGAATGTTCATACCTGTTCCACAAAATAATTCAGTGGGCTGCTCCTGATGAAGCCACTCAATTAGAAACTGCAAAAACACCCTGACAGGCCACATCGCAAATAAGTCTGATTTGACAACATGAGAAATAGAATTGTTCTGCATACGTCGATTCACTGTTTTGTGAGGTGTTTCACAAGCATGCGCTTTTCGTATTTATTTTTTGTTTTCTGACCGCCCTCCGAGTCAAAGATGATGTTGCTGATATATTGTAATTTTACCACTGCTGTGACCCAAGACTAGGCTGTGTCTGTGGACCTTTGATCCAGCTGCATTGACATGGATGTATTTGTGGGGGAGGGGTGAAGTTGATAATGTTTTGTATTACTTCAAAGTGCAATAAATGTGCTGAAAAGGATAGCTGCATATCAACGTGTCACTTTGATTCTGTTTGTAAAATGCACATTTTGGAGTTGCTGATTGAGTAAAGTCTGTGTGTCCAAGAGTGGGGCCTCCTGTGTTTTATTGGCCTCCATATGGATGGATGTGCGCCCTAATGTCTCCCTGTTCTCATTGTCTCCTCACAGGGAGCATTATCATGTACGGCGCGTTGCTCCTCTTCGAGTCTGAGTTTTTCCACATCGTCGCCATTTCATTCACGTCCTTGATTCTCACTGAGTTGCTGATGGTGGCACTAACCATCCAGACGTGGCACTGGCTGATGATCGTGGCCGAGCTGCTGAGCCTCTCCTGCTACATAGCCTCTCTCGTGTTCTTGCACGAATATATTGGTAAGCCGTCTCCTTTGCTTTTCTGCTTCCCCAGTGTGTGTGACAGCTCTTGTTTGCCCTGTGATGTTGAGTTATATAGAAAGTGTATTTAATATTAATGGGAATGTGTCGGGGGGAGTCTTAAAGCTAGTCAAATGCATGTTTTCTCTGTGGTAGGAACATATCTAGTTCAACATGTTTACGTAATTTTTCAATGCTAGGGCTATATGGCCAATTGGGAATTAGGATATTTCTTAACACAGGAAGGATACAACTATAATCACTTATATCTAAAGCTTATGTGACATATGGTCAGCTTATGAGGAAGTTGCCAGATTTCCTAAAAGCAAGTCTGACTCTGTAGTAAGCAGGAATTGACAAAGCCAACCAATGAAGATTACCCCTGCTAGCTGCGCAGGGAGTATTAATTTTATTAAAGACTAGGAGGCGAGCATTATGCTTCAGCTTCTTTAATTTACTACAACTCAGCAGTTTCAACAAAACCAACAAAATCAACAACAAACACTCAAAATATGTCTCAAATGACTGCTTTGGAACTACAATCCCCACAGTCTCTGTAGTCCATTTCACTCCATGCTCATTTTATGACCACTTCCTGTCCCTGAGCACCTCCTCTTATTTTGCTTGCTCTGATAAAGTCACTCTCAAATCCACACAAAGTCCTGCTAACTGGGCGAAGACTTGAACCACTCCAACCGAATGTCGAACTTCCTCAACTCCTGGTGACTGCTACTGCTAGTCTCTTGCTTCAATTATTCTTCTGTTCCTCCCCTAGGAATAATGCAAACAGAAGGTTCAGGGTGGTGTCCGTGTCATTGCTCATAACACAACCATTTTATCACATGTACAATCCAACATATCATATGCAATACATAACTTGGGTGGGAATTTAATGCTCGCCTCCTAGTCTTTAATAGAATTAATACTCCCTGCGCAGCTAGCAGGGATAATCTTCCTTCTATGACAAGATTGGAGGCGAGCATTATGCTTGTTCAAAGCTTCCCAACACTGTGACTGCTAAACTCTCGGTCGGTTTAAAATAAAACTCTTTAAATGTTCGATCATTCGTCCAATCAGCAGCTTGCATAATATCTGTAAGAGAAACTCCTGTCCTGAAGGCTTTAGACGCCATAGCTCCCGCACTGAGTGTGCTCCGTATTTCTTTACGTCTATTCCTGCCGTCTGCATAATCTCTTTAACCCATCTGGCAATAGTAGCTGTGGATACGCCCTGAAAAGGCCTTCTGTGCGCTATAAGTAATTGCATTGTATTCGCTGCTCTGTGCTCTGCTGTTCTACTTTCGTACTCTTTGATGCAGCTTGCTACGCACCATTTAGGCGTATTTGTGAAATATGGATAATGTACTGTAGATGTACCCATCTTAGTTCTTTGTACTACTGTGAATGTTACGCCCTCAGGCCCAAACAATCTCCTATTTACCTCCAATGCTCTAACGTTCGATACACGTTTACATGAGACTAAACATAATAGCATTGCCAATTTGCCTGACAATTGTTTCAGGGATAGATATCTGTTCCCTGGCCAACTCTCTAATAACGTAAGGACGACTCGCACATCCCAGACTGTCTTATACCGCGGCTCCGGAGGCGTCTTAAATTTCGCTCCTCGAATGAGTCTGACCACTGCTGGATGCTCTCCAGCTGGTACTCCCTTTATCGGTAGGTGTCCTGCGGATATCACGGACCTGTATACTCCTATAGTACGGAAAGCTCTCCTGCCTTGCAATAGTTGCGCTAAGAAATGTAGAATCATCACTACAGGTGCAGAAATGGGATGAACACCTCTCCCTTTGCACCAGCTAGACCACTTGGCCCAACCCGCGTCGTAGCTCCTTCTTGTGGACGGCGCCCATGACTCTGCAATGAGCTGAGCAGCCTGCTCCGAAATGCCTGGCAGCGCCCAGCGTCTCCGGATATCCTGGACGCGAAGAGCGGGAGTGTCCCTCTCACATTCAGAGGATGATACTGGGTCCGTGAGTAGGTGTGCTCCATCTGGGAGCATCCTCGGATGGTCTACTGCCAATTCCATCAACGTTGGGAACCACACTTGTGACTTGCATAGTGGCGCAACCACCAGAAGCTCTGCCTTCTCCCTCCGACATTTCGCTAGTACTCTGCTCAGCATCATGAACGGGGGAAAAGCATAGTGAGGACCTCCGCTCCATTCCTGAAGGAACGCGTCCGTCCCTCGAGCCCCCGGGTCTAGTCTCCAGCTGAAGTATATTGCTGTCTGCGCGTTCAGTCGAGATGCAAAGATATCTATGTACAGTGGGCCCCATCTCTCGCTCATCTTCCAAAACACTGCTGGATCCAGTCTCCCATCGCTGGAGTCTGTGAGGTAGCGCGAGTTCCAGTCCGCTACTACATTCAATGTCCCTGGTAGGTACTCCGCAGTGACTGATGTCTCTGATTGTAGGCAAAAGTGCCAGAAATTCTTCGCTAGCTCGGCTAGCATTCTGGATTTGGTGCCCCCTAGATGGTTTATGTATCACACTGCGATATGTAACATACAAACACCACAGACACTCCACTTTGCGCTCCAAATTGTATATAGTGTTAAAAAACTTTTTAGAATTGCTCCATTTTTGTTTAATTTTCTGATTTTTATTTTTTGTTTGAAAATTGTATAGACAATTTCATTTTCATGTCTTACTGTAGTTTGCAAAACATTTCTTCTTAGTACACTTTGTGCTGATTATTGCATTTCTATTGCATTTTTACTTTCTGGCACCCTCTGGTACCTTCTCAAAACAATTCTTTTTGGTACACTTTGTGCTGATTGTTGTATTTCTATTGCATATTTTCTTGCTGGCACCCTCTAATATCTTCTGATACCCTCTACACGTGTTTCCCCATGCTTGGATTGGGCATGGTTCCTCAGGAGCGAATTGTAGTGAGGAGCTGTCTTAGTTCTAGATCATGCAATTTGACTGTGGGAGAGAAAGGGAACAAGAGAAATGTCCTTAATACACATAAGCCCTTGAGGGCCCATTGTCAATTTATAGTATGATTTACCAAAGACACTTACTTTGTGGTATTACTTCATAGGGGATTCTCATGGCATTCAAAGTCGCCTGTTGTGGCTATTAGTTTGCAATATGCTAAACGGTCTCTGTAAGAAAAAGGACCGTTCTTAGTTACAGTTTAGGTTCCCCTATTGTTAGGCTACAATCTAAAGTTCATTCAGTGGCAGTATTGGGCTTACCTGTGATTTTTCCATTCATCCGCTCATGGCTCCAATTTCACAGAGATGCATCGGATACGAATGTCCGATGCATCTCTGGAAATGGCCGCCATTTGTATTGCGTCTGCGACGTCGCTACGTGACGTTGTGACGTCACCGCGCAAAACGGCCCGATCGCCATTTTGGATCGGGAATATTTGTTTTTTGGGGGGATTGCGGGGAATTTTCTTGCCCTTAATATCTTTGGGCTATACTCTATAGTAGTGTGTGGAAGCCTTAGCCCTGCATGTTGCAAGTTAAGATGAAGGGTAAGGTGTAGACATTACTATTTATCATTGCCTGACTATGCCAATTGAAGACTTAACAGTATGAGCTGCTGCTAGTTGCCGTAAGTTGCACGGCTCACAGAGTGTCACTATATCTGCGCTTTCCAATTTTAGCTAATGTTCATACCAAAGTTTGCAGCATTGTTTGTTTACAAAAAGTTAATGGTCAACATTAGTTACTGTAGGTTCGTTAGTTTACAGAATTAACACAGTAATATATCATTCCTTTCATACATCATTACATTGGTCCATGGTTTTTAGATTGCTTTTGGTCTACAAGAAATGTCCCATTTCTGTGTCTGAGTTCAGGCCATGATTACAACAGTCACACTGCGATATGTTGTCCATCTTTAGTAAAACGCTCGATCTCCTCTTTTATTTCGTGAAAGCTCTGATCGCAAATGACCCTGCTAGCAACTCCAGACAGTTTATGTGGAGACGAAGTTCCTCCTCGCTCCATTTCCCTCCTGTCTGCAGGTCTCCGCACCTTGCGCCCCAGCCCAGTCGGCTGGCATTGGATTCTATGATCAGATCCGGGCGGTCTCCGAAAATGGCACGCCCATTCCAGGCGTCCATATTCCTCAACCACCATTCCGGTTCTTTCTTGGATTCTGGATCCAAAGGTGCCAATTTATGATATCTCAAGCCTTGTTGCAGATGCTTTATTTTTAGTCTCTGCAGTGCGCGGTAGTGCAAGGGTCTGGGAAATATGGTTTGAATGGAGGCTGCCAAGAGCCCCACTATCCTCGCCAGGGTCCTGAGAGACACTACTTGTTTCTGTAAGCACCCTTTCAATTCCCTCTTCATGTCGCAAATCTTTCGACCTGGAGCTCCAGAGTCGCTTTCCTGGTATCCAGGACGAAGCCTAGGAAATCCAGCCTCTGCGCTGGTTCCGTATCCGACTTCTCTGTGTTCACTAAGATACCTAGAGATGCTAGCAGGTCCTGGACCCATTCTGTCTGATATCTGAGTGTCTCTCGGTCCTCGACTCACAGCAGGAGATTGTCTAGATAGATGATCAATCTGATCCCTTTCTCTCTTATTGCTGCTGCCACTGGCTTCATCAGCTTGGTGAAGGCCCAGGGAGAGGATGCAAGCCCGAAGAGCATGGTCTTGAATCGCCAAAGCTGCCCTTTCCAAAGAAAAGCCAGGAATGTCCTGAACTCCTCTGCTATTGGGATCGTCAGGTAGGCATCCTTCAGATCTAGTCTCGTTAGCCAATCTTTTTCCCTGAGCGTGTCCCGAAGCTGGTGGATGCCTTCCATTTTGAAATGTCGGTAAACCACCCAGCTGTTTAGTTCTTTGAAATTTATCACAGGTCGTACTTTCTCTTTTCTGTGTGCTAAGAACATATTGCTTACGAAGTCGGGGTCTCTCTGACACTTCTCTATGGCGCTCTTTTTCGTCGGCTGCAATAGCTCGTAGTCTAGCAACTTCTGCTCTGCGCGCTCTAGACGCTGCTGGTGCGGTCTGCGCACTTGCACGGGGGTTTCCACAAATTCTAGTTGTAGGACTAGCATCACTGGAAAGCGCGCGCCAGTTTCTCCAGAACATACCAGTTCTCCCTCCCACTGGAGGGTAATATGTAACTCTCACCTTGCGAGAAGCCTTGTCCGCGGCCAGCTCCTCTCCCTCTGCGTCCTCTCTGGAATCGCCCTCTGGTGGGGAAGAAGGAGTCTTGTTGCCTGTTCTCCCAGTATTGGGCTCTGGGATTCTGGGGTCTTCTACCTCCCTGGTTACGACCAGCCGAGCGACCCCTGTGGCGGCTGGTCCCGCCAAAAACTGTTGGGGAAGATCTTGCGGATAGAAGCTTGTGCTTTCTCTAGCGATGTGTCCCTGTGCTGCTTCTCCCTTCTCTTACGATGCGAAGTTGCTGAGTTTCGAGTCTATTTTCAGCAACAGTCCTCTCCGGCGTTCCGAGGCGATGGCACAGTTCACATTACCCACAAGGCATACTGCTCTCTGCACCCAGCCTGCTAGGGCGTCGGGATCTACTTCTTCTCACGTATCTCTTGCCCCTTCTGCCATGTCCATTATTTTCGCCAGTGGCCCTGCTAAGTCGAGAACCTTCTCCTGGCAACTCCTCCAAGACCTATCAATCCCTTTACGGGGATCCCTGCTGGACTTCGATACGAAGGTGAGCATCTTGGGGTCTAATTCTGGCGTCTCGGCCACTTTCCCTGGTAGGTATGGTCTCGGGCACTCTGCTCGCAGGCGCTGCCGCACCTCTTTGTCTAGTGCCTTTCTCAATCTGTTAGTCATGTACTGTGCCACTCTGGGTGATGGTTGCCAGTCTGATGACCTCGGATTTCGGATGCTGTCCGGATCGAACATATCCTCCTCCACCTCCTCAAGGTGCTTCTCCTTGCGGATTCTCTTCCCTCCGCTGGGTCTTATATCCTCCTCCTCCCTTAATTCGTCCTCATCCTGGGAGGCAGGGTCTCCTTCCTCTGGCTCCTCTTCCGAGCCTGGGTTCTCCTCTCCATCTTGCTCTTCCCCTGGAGTGGGGGTCATGAGGTCCAGCACAGTCTGGTGCTGCAAATATGCTTCATGGAGCTTTGCAAAAGCGTCGACGACCCCTGGGGCCTTCTCTTTTGCCCCTTCTACCTGGCCTTGGGGGTCGCAAGAGGTTTTCCTCTTTCGGGCCTTTGTACTCCCCTTCGACCCTGCTTCTGAGGGTTCTGTGGGCGTGCGCTCAGTCCGTATGGTGCTGTCTATGGGCTGGTGGAGAATAGCCTCCAGTGACTCCAGCCTGTCTTGGAGAGGTTTTACTCCCTGCGCCACTGCATCTATAAGTGGGCTTCCTAGTACCTCCTTGAAGCTGGCAGCTAGGTCGAGCGACTGCACCTCTTCACTCCATTCAAAATCCGACATCCTGGGAGGTACTGTGTGCCTGAAATACCAATCACGGTGTCTTAGCACGCCCTTTCACTGTATAGGTGCTTCTGAACCTCTCAAATGCACACGTTGCTGTCTTGTACTAGGAGGCTTATTATGTAACACTATAATCTAAAATAGTCTCTTTATCATATGTATATATATATTTCTTTCTTTTTTCCCTTCAAGTGGCTACACCAGACTTCTTTCAATTCTTGATAGCCTGTGATGGGCGTCTGGTCTGATGTGCCTTGTATGAGGTGGGCACTGTGTCTTGGCTGCTTCTGAGGCTTTCAGCCCTCTGCTCGAATCTTTTACTTTATTATTATGAACACACTCGCCCTGCGCGGGCGTGTCTTTCGGCGCGAGCTCGCGAGATCTCTCAACTATTCACCGCCGGGCCGGGCTATGCTGCTGGTGCTCCGCGTCGCAGTAAACAATGCGAACGCGGAAGCGGGCACTGCAGAATGCTCCGCCCTCCCGAGGGAGGGGGCCACTGCTCGTGGCTTCCTCAGCTCTCCCGGCAAGCTCCGACCCGCGAGGGAGGGGGTCGGAGCGCCGAGCCGCTGCAGAGCTCCCGCGACTCTGCCTCTGCAAAGGAGGGGGTACGTGGAGTTTCTGCGGGCGGCTCTCAGCTCCTGTGACTACCTGTAGCGCGGCTCGGACCCCTAAGTGCCAGGCATACGGCATGGGGCGACCGCGCTGCGGAGTCTGCTCGAGTGCCGGCTCGCAGTCTCGCGTCGCGCCACAGCGATCGAAAGTCGAGCGCTATAAAGCTCGCTAAAACTAAATAACTAATTGGTTGACTACCTGCGCAGCACTAATCCCGCCTGCCAAGGCATCTCTTCACACATTCTATTCCACATAACTTCTTTCCCAATCTGCTAAATACTATACATATTGGACATTATATAGAGATAACAGAAATGGAACGTATCTGCTTGAAGAGCAGTAAAAGAAGAGAAGGTGCTCAGGGACAGGAAGTGGTCATAAGCTGAGCATGGAGTGAAATGGACTACAGAGACTGTGGGGATTGTAGTTCCAAAGCAAGAAAAGTCCTTTGAGACATTTTTTGAGTGTTTGTTGTTGATTTTGTTGGTTTCGTTGAAACTTCTGAGGAGTAGTAAATTAAAGAAGTTGAAGCATAATGCTCGCCTCCAGTCTTGTCATAGAATTCAGATTTTATATAGGACAACATATTCCCCACATTCAATTATTTTTAACATTACAACTTGTATGTAAAACAATGTTCTTCAAACGCCACCATAAAGTGAATATGTTACTACTAGTCGGACCATCCAGGAAAGTGTTGCGCAAAATTGTATTTTTTGTGGCACGTTTATTTTATTGATTACAGGGTGAAAGAGCAGGGGTGTAAGAGCACCAGGGAGCAAGAAAGAGGCAGTGTGTGCGCTGATCCAAGAGAGCCCGGTTGTCACAATTTGCATGTTGCCTCTTCTAGCAATTTAATAGAAAGTGGCCCAGATGTCGTAGGCTTGACAGGACAGTGTTTGCTTTGCTCTTCTTTTTTTGTTTTAAATGTGTGCCTATCTTACTAACTTTATTGATGGTTAACACTTACAATGGTGAAAATATTCCTGTGCTACATTCTCCAATCTCCCAGTCACCCACTCGTCTCAAAACTCAACAAATCCTCATTACAACTTGAACCCCAACCCCCTCCCTCTGCCACTCATCTGCATACTTAACAAGCACTGTCGCATAACCTTCAACGATGGCCTAGCCAATCTTGGATGTCCAAGGCACTACCCGATCCCTTGCCCCATGCCCTTCCTACCTTCCCACCTAACCACTACCCTCAACATACCTCCTCCGTAGACAATAGCTCCCTAGACAATACTACCTCTAACAAAACTCCCAATCATAGTAGACTCAGTGCCCCAAGCCCCACTGTGCCTCCCACACTGAAATCTCCAAAACCCTTATGCTCAACCAACCCGGAAATCACAGCCCGCAACAATAGACTAGGCACTAGGCTCCCCCTTACAACTAGCAACCACCCTGCCAAACTTAACACCAAAACCAAGATGAATTTAAAGACCCCCAATAAGCCTGAACCACTCCCCCCTAAAAGGAGCCTTACTCACTGTCAGATCCCTGGCCGCACACCTCACAGAAATTGCTGATACCATTCTAACCAATGATCTTGACTTCGGCTACACGACGCATCAGGACCACATTTATCGTTAGCTATTCCTGTCAATTACTCCATCCTCAGAGCTGACAGACCTAATGGCAAGGGAGGAGGCGTAGCGATCATCTCTAAATCACTACTAGGCTGTAGACTAGTCTCCACCCTATCATTTAAAATCTGTGAGCTACTCAGTCAAGTTACAAACCTCTCCCTCAAGCATGATCACTCTTCACCTTATATATAGACCCCCAGGCCCTCCTGGAGTCTTTGAAGAAGACATCACTGCGCTCATCACTGAAAACTCCAAGCCGCTAGCACAAACCATTATCCTCGGAGACTTCAATCTTGGCTACGACGACCCCAAGGACACCCCAGCCACATCCTTAGCAAACGCCCAAACTGAGCATGGATTCACTCAACTCAGCACTTCACCGACTCACCAGAAAGGTAGAATTATCGACTGGGTAGCAACTCTTAACTGCAACACCACTTGTAAGGACCCCCAAACCTCTCACAGGGATGGATCATTACCTTATCCCCCTCGAAATCCACATCAACCATGCAGTTCCTAAAAAGTGCCCCATGGCACCAGCCTGCCCAACCAGAAACAAGCGCAACATCACAGCCGAAGCCCTATTACCCTTGGTCCTACCCACCTCCTTTGATACCATTGCCCCTTTGAAACTACGTAAAAGCAAGCCAATAAGCCACTTGAATTCGTGGTACACCCCCGAACTTAAACTACTTAGGAAAAAGAAGGCCAAATCAGAACTCCTATGGAAAACTAACCCATCATCTGAAAACAAATCCAATCTCAAGAACATCTCCGCGCTATACAAAAGTGAGATAATTCGCACCAAAAAAGATGCCTATAACGTTAGGATGGATCAGGCAGGCTCCTCCACCAAAGAACTATTTAAAATACTGAAGGAGCTAGAAAACCCCAATCCACTTCCAGACACCTGCTCAAAAGATAAACCTTGGTGCACCAGCATCTAGAACGCCCTCAACAACAAAATCACAGGACTCCAAACCAAAATTGAGGACAAACGTCAACAACTCTTCAGCAACAAGACCACTAACCCAATCCTTAGCTTACCAAATCCTATCAAAGATAATATAATATAGGCTTCACCTTTAAGAAAGTTGCTATCCTTGAGGTCCAAAAAATCATCACCTCCTTAAAACCATCTAACTGTAAAGGGGACAGCTGTCCTGCCCAGATAATAAAGGACGCAGCCAGAGACCTCTCCCCTTTTACCACCAAGCTAATTAACCTTTCATTCACTAACAACTCTGTCCCCAGCAACCTAAAACAATCCTCGGTTCTCCCTCTCCTAAAAAAACAATCACTAGACCCAACCATACCAACTAATTATAGACCCATCACCACTGTCCCTTTCCTGTTAAAAATCCTGGGCAGAGTCGCCTACATCCAGATTCAGCAGTACCTAGAATCTAACCAACTGCTAGGTATACGTCAATCCGGCTTCAGACCTCAACACGGAACAGAAACCGCTCTGGTTGACCTCAAAAGCCAGATTGATGAAATCAAAGACAAAGGTAAAGCCGCAATCTTACTTCTCTTAGACCTCTCAGCGGCTTTCAATTTAGTCGACCACGAAATCCTCTGCAGCCACCTATCTATCACAGCCCACTTCTCCTCCTCTGCCTCCTCATGGATACAATCCTTCCTGGCGAATAGAACAATGCAAGTTTTCTCCACAACAGCAGCAGCGGACCCTATCCCCATCACATGCGGAGTCCCACAAGGCTCCTGTGTCTCCCCCACCTTGTATGATATATTTACAAAGCCGCTATTCGACAAACTGGACCGTCTGGGTGTCACCTACACTAACTACGCAGATGACACCCAGATCCTCCTCACCATCTCGGGCAATTACAATGCGGACGTCACCCGGATTAACAAAATCTTCTCCATCATTCAGGCATGGATGGCCACCCACGGCCTATGGCTGAATGATGAGAAGACAGAGCTTCTTCTGGTCGGCTCTCCCAATAATCTGTCAAAACTCAGTCCTTGCTACAATAACATTATCATAGATGGTAATACCATCCCCATCGCTAAGAGTGTGAAAACCCTAGGCTTCCACCTTGATGCCAACACCAACCTCTCCAAACAAATCAACGCGACCGCCTCAGCCACTGCCTATACGGGTAAGCTAATTAGAGCTAGCAGACCCTGCCTATCCTCCAACAGTTGCCTCACTCTTGCCAGAGCCCTCATCCAGTCCAAACTGGACTACTCCAATAGCCTGTACCTAGGAGCCAACCAATCCATAATTAACAAACTCCAGGTTCTCCAAAACAATGCCCTTCGTGCAGCACTCAACATCCCAAGACGAGAGCACATTTCCACAACCAGGAAAGCGTGTAAATGGCTCTCCGTACAGCAAAAAATTGACCTCAAAACCATTTGCCTCACTTACAAGTCCTTAAACCTCCTAGCCCCACCGTACCTCACCAATAAATTCACTTTAAAAACCACCAGATCATCCAACTCCTTATGCCTGTCAGTGCCCAGATTTGCCCTAAAAAGAGCAGGAGGCGCTAGTTTCACAGTGCTTGCCTCCCAACTTTGGAACACCCTACCACTCAACAATAAAACTATTGAGTCCTTTCCGATCTTTAGGAAACATGTTATAGGCTGGTTACTGAACAAAGAATAGCACACTGCTCCATCTCTAATCTGTGGCTCACAGTTCCCTTTTTGCTGTAGTCCACTACTCCCTCTTTGTATTGTGACCGACTGCTCCCTCTCTGCATTGTGGCCCACTGCTCCCTCTCTGAACTTTGGCCCACTGCTCCTTCTCTGTTCTTTGGCCCACTGCTCCCTCGGTGTGTGTCTTACTGCTCCCTCTCTGCCCTGTGGCCCATCGCTCCTTCTCTGCTCTGCGGCCCATCACTCCCTCTCCACCATCTTCTCATCTCCCCCTTTCAGCATGACTTGGTTTTTACCAAAATGCAGGTTTTACTTTTTTATAATTCAGCCATTTTTGCCAGTGTTTAAAAAAAATGGCAGTGTTTGTGGGCATTGTCCCCTTTTTTGCACTGCACTGATCACGAAATCGATATAAGGTGGGGATCAGACTAGTCCTTACCTTTTATACATAAAGGGTAAATGCTAAGTAATTGACTTCAGGTCTGTGTGCTTAGATTACCTGTTCCTTACAAATGAAGTGGCTGAAGGCACACTTTGAAATGTTTTGATTACACTAGGAGATGCCTAGTAACTGAAATTAACTCATCACACTTAAGACATCTGTTTAAAAATCACCTTGATGTGGCAATGATAACACCGAAAATGCTCTCCTGGTCATGCTACTGTTGCACATGTGTTGTCGCTGAATGACCGTTGGATAGAGTCCCTTACCAACCAGATGCTTCCTAGGCTAAAGCCATCAACACAGTTCATATTAATGTGTGACTTTAATCATTGGCTAGGTGACCCTGAAGATTCACATGCTTCAAAGGTTCATAAGACTCTCCTAGAATTAGGTTTTGAGCAACAAGTGACAAAACCTACCCATATCCTTGGTCACACACTCGATTGGATCGCGACCACTAATATCTGTGTCACAATTTGAATATATCTTCTTGTCCTTGGTCAGACCACTCATTTATTCTCTTTTGCATCATAGTGCCATACCCTACGAAACTTAAAAACCTTTCCAATGGATATATGCTGTCACACAACCGTAAACATCTTACTGCGGACAATATTGCGCCACTACTAGACCTTGACTCAAACTTTCTGCCACATTCCACACTATTTTCCATGTCAACAAACCTTGCTTCTAAGATGGTTAATATTTCCGAAACTCTTGCTCCTTTAAAACGTAAGAAACAGAAGTGCCTAGATCAAAAACGTCAACCTTGGTTCTCAATTGAACTCAGGAAACTTAAGTCCACAGCGCTTAAGGCATACTACATATGGAAATCTGTGCCGTTACCATATTTGTTATTATTTTACAAGAACTTAGTAAAAGCATACAAATCAGGATTCCTACAGGCAAAACAAAACTTTCACAACCTAAGAATAGACAAAGCAGCCTCAAACACTAAGGACATTTTTAAAATCTTAAAAAAGAGCAAGAGTCAGTCCCATTACCAGCAGACCAATTAGAAATTAAGGACGCTGCCTGGTGCCAGAAAATTCAGGACGCGATGCAAAACAAACTCTTAGTAATCATGACCGGTATGCGAGAAAGAAAGAAGAACTTCCCAGTAAACCCCCTTGTGGAAGCTCGGAACCCCTCTAAATGTCAACCAACCATACCCCAATTTAACTTCCATCCTATAACAGAGGAGGCGTTCCAAGTAGTCATTGAGAAACTGAAACCGTCTCATTGCAAAGGTGATGCCTGTGCCTCTGTGATTATAAAAACGCGTTCCCCTTACTTATTAAAGCAATCTGTAAATTTGTTAATGAATCTTTAGACAAAGGGTTAGTACCCGATAATGTGAAACAAACCATGGTTACAACCATTTTAAAGAAAACCGGATTAGACAGTAATAACCCGTTGAACTATCGCCCAATTTCAAACACACGTTTTCTTTTAAAGATATTAGATAGAGTGGCCTACGGACAAATCTCAGAACAGTTAAAGCTATACCCCAGTCTGAATGAACACCAGTCAGGTTTTAGAAGTGGCTTCGGAATCGAAACCTCAATGCTCGAATTTAAATCTAACCTACTTAAGAGACTGGATAAAGGTTCATTATCCCTGTTAGTCACGCTGGATCAATCGGCCGCGTTTGATTTAGTCGGTCATTCGAACTTGAAGCACAAAATCACAGATGTTGCCAACTTCTCTCCTTTGGCGGTCTCTTGGACTATCTCCTTCCTAGAAAACAGAATTAGCAGAGTCTGCTCTGACATAGCAGAAGCTTTATCAATTCCAGTTCTCTTTGGAGTACCACAGGGTGCCAGTACCTCTCCTGGTATTTATAATTTGTTTATGACTCCGTTCTTCTCAGAAATGGAAGAGGAGGGCATAATGTTCTGTAACTATGCCGACGAACAAATGAACTACACAGACTACAAATAATACAGAACAGAGTGGTTAGACCTGTCCTGGGTCTCTAGAGAAGAGACCATGTCACAAGCACCAGACAGTCTTTGCACTGGCTCCCAATTGAAGCTCGTATAGTTTTTAGGTTACTTACAACAACCTCCAAGTGTAGGATGGGTAACATGCGCCTTTACCTACAGTCCACCATTATTGATAAACAGATGTAGAACAATCAAATCCGAGAAGGGGGCTTTCTTCTCAGCTGCTCCTAAACTTTGGAACAAGTTACCAAAACAATTAAGACTCCCAGGGTCTTTACCCGCCTTTAAGAAAGCGTTAAAACCCCATCTTTTTGGATAATTTCCAAGTCTCTGGTCATTGTGGCCCAGCCTTTCTATGTTATATGTTCTGTTTAACTGTTAGCGCCTTTATGCCCGAGGGTCAACAGTGCGCTCAACAAATGTTGTAAAGGATAGAAAACGTTTCACAGAAGTGCTAAGCTCATATATGCTTTCTAAAGAAATAGGGCCTCATTACAACTCACCCGGTATAAAAACAACAGTGGCGGTGAACCCACTGCCACCGTTGTTTCCATACTGGGTGATCACGACTCCTGCAGGCGGAGGCATCAATCCTGCCAGGTAAACACCTGTTTCCATGATCCCCATTCCCACCATTCCGCCTCCAGAATTCCCGTGTCACCGGGGTTGTAATGCCCCAGTAATTCTGGAATCACGGAGGCAGAATGGTAATACGAATCCGGCAGTAACCAGGTGGTTTTACTGCCTCGGTTACCGCCGGACTCGTATTGAGGCCCATAGTCTTTTCTCATACAGGTGACTAACACCACTTTTATGAGCTAACACTAAAACAAGAGCAAGGAGGATGATTTCGGAATACATTTTCATCTCTGTATGCTGTCTTTTGTTAACGTTGTTGTGGTGGAATCGCAGTGGTTCGTATTCTGAAATCCCACACACGATGTTCGATCTACGAATCTTTGTTTGCACTGATATTGTTTGTATTTGATCGATTTTCCCCACTACATTTCCTTATATTCTAGATCCAGAAATATGAGGTGTGTATACATTAACTGAGAGAGAACTTTTTATTTTCCTAATCAGTTTATGCCTTTTCTTTACCATGGTAATTCTGCAATGACCTAGATTTCCGGTTGATTAGATCAGAGATGAGATACGTAGAGTAAGCAATCTTGGATGTAAAGGTGTTGTTGTACACAATATTTAATAGTTTATGGCACATGTGCAGCCCTTCACTTTTGTCCCATGGGTATTCACTTGTTTCTGTTGGAGGGTGAGTGATTTATTAACGTGGTTTTAGGTCTTAGTTACACCAATGCCTAATTTAAGACTAAATAACAGTATTCACAAAAAACGAATTCCTTTACATTTTTAAATTGCACAGACTGCTGGTCATATTTACAAAGAGAGGATGCCTCTGCTTGAAAACATGTTCATTGCACCTACAAGCACATGTTCTTTTTATTTTGGATCTCGAGCCTGTTCCTAGACTGTTTCCTTTGCCTGCGCACAGCCTGCCAATTTGATAGCAATTGTTGGAAAACCATACACTTTTGTTTTTATTGCACAACTTGCACTCTTATGACTTGGATGTAAGTTAGTTGCACAGTTAAGTGTGGAAAATGGCTTTTTGAATACCTGTGCATACTTTGGAGTGTTTGCATTTGCTGATATAAGAAGTTTAGAATGCCTAAGTTATGCATATTTGCGTGGCATTCTCAAAAACATATGTAAGTTCCAAAAACCAGCATATTTTGTGACTTCTATGATGTTGATGTGTTTCCTTTTTTAAGATTGAATCCTCTTTTCCTTTGATCCTCTTTTCCTTTGAACTCCCCATCTATCCTGCTGGGAGGGGGGTTCACATCTTCGAATGAGTTCAAATCAAAGATCAGATGGACACAGTTGCTCTGCAGGGGAGGCTTCCAAGGGTGGTATAATAGTGACATTTTGCAATGAATCAGCCCACCGCCACTATTATTTGTATTACTTTAATGAGACATAGTTCAAATTAGAACTTTTCACATACACAAAAATAAAAGCAAACAAAAAGTAACAATACAAATGTATTTAAAACATTATACTCATACATTTTTCGATTAACAGAAAACAAGCACATAAAGTAGAAATAGTAAAAACAATCTATAGAAGAGGACTGGAGGGAAAATGATAACCAAAAAGATACCAATATAGACTCATTACTCATTGCAGCCTAATTATTTTTTCAAATCCCTGCCATACATTTGTAACAGCAATAGATAGAGCAGTACTCCACCCTGACACACAATTCAGCCAGAAAAATGTATTTGTAATTTCGGCTAGTTCACGACGAATTTCATGTCAAACTGAATGTAATATATACACATTCGTTTACAGGATATCATTACATGACGAGCCGTTTCCAACTGTTGACCATCACCACATAGCCTACATACTTGTTTATTCTTGGGTATTCCAATCCAAGCACCAGCAGTTTACTTAACCAGATCAACATAAAGATCCTGTGTCGTTTCGACAGGGCAACTGCACTATATATCTTTAGGGGTTTCCAATTGAGCAATACATCCTTGATATAGTAGATCATGAAGAGAGTTATATGATCACGAGATATTGCCCAGTCCCATTCTCTAACTTATTTCTAGTGTTTTTAACAACACCCCTTCAATCCTCATTCCACTTCGGGGGCGATGCAATTAATTCCAAGAATTCCTCATTTAACAGTTTAAATTCCATCAACACCTAGCATTTATTCTTCGCCATTCCATCCTTCATGACGCGTAATGCTGTATTTGGTTCTGCTCCCATAATTGTAATATATATTTTCCCCCGAGTAGACATACCTCGGTGAAACCCTGTCTGAAAATGGCTTAAAATGGAATTCTCGTGTATGCATATATTTATATTGCATAATATCAAAGAGGCGAAGATCTTGTTCGACACGTCCCTCAATGCTATTAGCCTATAATTGTTTGGATACGTTTGTTTACCTTTTTTAAACTGGGGGATGATGTGGGATTGCTTTCAACAATTAGGGATTCTGTTCGTACTTATCACCCGTCTAAAATGTTGTTGCAGAATATTAGCCCATAAGGAAGGGTTAGCATGTATTACCATATTTGAAACCCCATTGGGCCGTTTTCAGGGTTTTTATTATCTCTACTAAGAGATCAGTAGAAAAATCTAGTTCTAAAAATTCTCCTTTGACTCTCCTTGTGGGACTAGAGGCTCTGACTATTTCCCCAGTGCACCTCCTAATTATGGCTGTTAATTGTGCACACCAGCGCTTCTTCTGTCGGGAAACTTTTATTCTTAAAGATATTCCACCGTTTTTTTTCAGTCTCCCTCATTAATTACCCTATACAAAGTCTTCCAGGCCTGATTTGTTGGCAGAGCCTCAATACCATTTTAACCATTCCTTATAGCTGTTTTTCAGATCCCTTTTTATCTTCTATTTCTGTGTGCACACCCCTGTGGAGCAATTAACCCTCCTCGGAGCTTGCCTCAGTTCTCTCTTTTTCCCCTCTAATAGTTCTGGTGTAGGGGTGGATATGTTTACAATGGATTTGTTTACTGTAAAGTTCCATGGACTAAGGAATGTACTTGTAATTGCACTTATCCACTTGGTCATGTCATCTGGTGTTTTCATACTTCTATAGACGATTTTAACATCCTACATGTACTTTGTTACAGCTTTTAAATTCCTATTCGTCCGTTTAAGACGATTTAGCCCCTTATTTACTTGGACCTCCCCTACCCCTATCGCTCTCCACCCTATTACACAGAATTGTTCTATGATTCATAGTTAGGATAGCGTGATCGCTGTATTCAGTGAAATCCGCTATCGTCTGGACCGCATCCTGCATTACAAGGGGGTTTCCAAAAAAGTTGTCTATAGTAGAAGACTTATTTTTACACACCCATGTCTTTGATGGCATAATTTCCTCAGTAATATTCTCTTTTATTATGCCTAGCCCCAGGTCATGGACGAACTCAGACCATATGCATGCTACTTTAATCGATTTATCCCTATAATTTACCCTGTGGTTTGGCAGGAGGTTTTCCACCTTTACAAGTGAGCAATCTATGTAGCTAGCATTTAGTTCACCTCCCATTAGGATTTGTAATGCTGGGTGGTTCTTCATTGGAGGAGCACAAGTCCCGTAGATTACCAGTTGGGATGCTTGGGTATTTCTCGCGCCCGGTGGGTTATAGATGTTTACAGTTCCAATTCGGGTCCTGCCTCAAACTCAATCATTATAGCCAAGACATTCTCATTCAAATCTTCCCCCACAATTTCTCAGGCTCTATAAGAATTAGCACATAGGGTCATAAGACACCCTCTTGGGCAACCCTTTTTCCCCCGCTCTGCCATACGTATGAAGCTGAGTAGCCCTCGAATCTGACCTCTTTTGTTAAACAAGTCTCCTGGAACACCTCTGCCTCGCAGAATAGATCCTTTGACCCCCTCGTCTACTAGCAGATGTGTAAACCCTTGTGTGTGTTCCAGGATTTTACAGTGAAATTATTTCTAGGAGCTCTGCACAGCCGCCGGAAGGGATGACGGAAGCCGCTCCCTGTGCGCTTTTATAGTGGCATCACCCCCCTGTCTCACAGCCCTGATTTTTCTGACATCCTTCTCTCCTCCTTTCTGTTCCAGGCCCATTAGCTCTTGTACCAGCGCAATACCGTTTACACCAATTTGATAGTCAATATCATATCCTCATTTTAATAGAATGGATGCATGCTGGCTAACCAGTCCCGCCACAGCTGTGTTCATACAATGCACCTTAGTTACAGCTAAGTCATAATCATCTAGCTTCTCAAAATAATCAAAATCCGTACTCTGTAATATTCTTAATGGCAGAATGTTCCTGAATACTTATAGGACACATTGACGGTTAATTGGTTGGTTATTTTCTTAGAAACATTCTTGCAATAGTAAATGCCATAGGTGATCTCCATTCCTTTATAGCACTGGGCTTGATCTTTAGCACCACCCCCAACCCCTCCCTGGCTCCTCCGCTTCAGAGATGACCAAAGGATCTCCTACATATGTATTCATGAAGCCTATGATTGTTGACTGATCAGAGTCATCTTTGGGTCGGTGAGATTTCACTTCTTTCAGCCTGGTGCCCATGTTTTTTTCTTTTTTTTTATTTTTTGGTCGCATGTCCATAGCTATAGGGTCAAATGACCAGATATATTTTTTGCCAGTATAAGCCGTCTGCTTTTTTGTGTGCTTTCTTTGGCGTTATCGCTATCTCTATTGACTCTTCATTTGTGACTTCAGTTAGTGGTTTGGGCTTCGATTTCTTAGTGGCCCATTTTTCATTTGTACTTTCCTCTGTTGCTTTCGACAATATTTTCTTGACAAGATGGAGTTCATGTTCTCTGCCTCTTGTACATTTTCCTCTTCCTTCTCCAGTACCCCTTCCACTACTGTGGATTCCATCCAGTAATTATTGCCAGTATCTCGCTTTCGCACAGTTTTCCTCTTCTGCCTTGACGCAATGCCAGGGTTTGTCATGTTGGTATCCTTTGGCACTCCCTCCTCTTCAGTAGAATTACTATTTGGGTCCGCACACAGCAAATCCAACATTTTTGCCCATCTTTGTGCTTCGCACCAGGTTAAATTGCAAAGTTTTAAGAGTATTTTCAGAGGAAAATGTGTCACCTCATTGTGTATTAGAGTGGCACTACTTCTTTCTGAGGCATTTATTCCACTCATTTCCCTACTATCTCCACTCCCAGAGATTTCTTCCTGGGTGTTGTCCAATAAGCCTGTCAGTCCAGGTGAAGCCAACAATCTGTGCAACACATACTGTGACACTGATTCACCAATCTTCCCGGCCAATTCGACACCCTCACTCTCCACTTTTATTATCGGATTGCTGGACGTCCCCTTGTATGGACAGATACAAGTTGAGAAGCAAGTTATTGTCTATGATTGTGGATGGGTCATCTTTGTCCGAGAGGCTCTGCCCCTCCCCCCACCCCCTTCCCCACCACCACCCCCCGTCGCATTATGCTGGCACCTTCCTCGTTTGTCTCAGGGTGGGGTCCTAGAAAGTAGTTTATCCCCCCACCCACTGGGTGGTTTATTTTCACCACGCTTGATGCAGGTTCATTCCTAGTTACTCCATTTTCGTATGATCTTCCATTTTCTTCTTTAATCTGACAAATAGCCTTATTATTTGCTTGCAGGTCATATTGTTTTTTTACCCTTTCGGCGACATATTTTCTATTTACTAAACAGGTCGGGATATTCCACTCGCCTCTGGCCTCGCCAGTAAATATCTCACACCTGCACCAAGCGTTTCACTTTTCAAAGGTATCTTATTGGAAAGTGCTTCCTGTACGTTCACTGCTTAGGCCAATACAAGAGGAGATGACGCCAATCCGTAGCTTAGTTTAAACCCCGCCCCATTTGACCTTGGCTTCGGTCGGGTGCCCGTAAATCATTATACTCTTGGGCGCCCTCTGCACACTTCTCACTGTGATTTTTTTTTTTAATATTATGCTTGCATGACATCTAATCCCAGCAGTGGCCTTAATAAATAAAAAAAAACATGATTACTTGTATTCTTTTTTAAAATTACGGTTTAGTTTTGTAACACTTAACGGTGCAAGCATTCGAAATACGTTTGTTTCACAAAGGTTTCACAATACTTTTTTTCCATATTAATAATACATTTCTAACATGGTTATACTCCTAAAACCATTGACCAACGAGCCCCGTGTTTAATGACCACTTTGTCATTTTGTATTCCTGGTATTTGTCTAGTGGGTCCTTGTGTGTTACTGAGGTGTTTCTTCATGAACCTCCGTGGGAAGAGAAGTGTGTGACCTGCAGTTTCAGCAGTGCACCTCTGGAAGAACACCTGGCTCTAGTGCTGGGGGGCTTTCCCTTAAAGAATGTCCACCTCTTCCCCATACACCCTTCCCACCTATATTGTAGTGTTTATAGGCTGGGAATATGCTCTAAAATATTACAATTTACAGTTGAGTCCTAGATTTCTGTAAAGAAAGCGTCCTGGTTTAAGCCACACATCACATGCATGGCTTGCCCAATAAAGTCCCCTTTCAGCTCTCTTTTTTTCGATGTTAGTGTGCAGCAACAGAGCAACAGCCGAGTCTCATCATTTAAGCAATAAACCCTGACATAGGAGTGCATTTAGGCCATTGATGTGGGTGCCGTGCAATTACCTGTATCCCCCTGCTGAAACACACATGCTTTCCGGGGTGTCAATAGTGTGTGCGTCTGTGTGGAGAAACACGCACCGCAAATCAGAATCGACAGTATGCAGGTGCATTTTTCTGTAGCAAAACCTTTACACGGCAAGACTTAGTTATACAGTAGGAACACGGACAAATAAAAAGAGAGGAGGCCAAGGTGAAAAGGGAGACGCTTCAGCTGAATTTAGATGTAAAATTCAATGTTTAGGAATGTCGTTTTCCAAATGTATTGGCTCCCTGGAATATCCAGCGTTTTGCACGAGCCTGCAAGACTAAAAACAACAACCCCGCCTACTAAATACCCTAGATGTTTTTTTTTTTTAAATTCACTGCTACCCAAGATGACACTACAGCTAATAAGTTCAGAACACAGGAGCCCCACCATAAATGTGCTTTGAGGATGCATGGAACTACTTGGAAAAGCTAGTGGCGCTTTACTGTAAAAGTTGCTAAAGAGGGCGAGAACCACCCGGTTCAAAAGTTGCCTATATATGTACACCCAGCCTGCTTCCTACTGCAGCTCTGGCATTGTAGCGGTTATCCTTTGTCACAGACCTCAGGGTTAAGCGGCCATTCCAAGTCTGAGCGGTGAGAAAAATCTGTTTTGCTTGGCGCCTAGGGCCATCTCTCAGGACAGAGCAGTGAGTGAGCAAGACACGGGATGAGGCTGTTTTTGCACCCTCAGCTCGCCACCCTGCCCGTGGCTGATACACTGCTGGCTGGGGCTCTGTCATTGTGCTTCATCACTGGCAGACCCGGCGTGCTGCCACAGCACCAGTAACGACTTCCTCCTCTGCCACGTGTATCGATAGGGAGGCCTGGAAAAGGACTCCCTGGATGTGTAGGCTAAGGGGTAAGGAGGCAATAGAGATGCTGAACTATGTCATGAGTTATTGTAAATATCTTGATACTAGGAGCACTCATTAGATGGGCAGGTTTGTAAATGAGCAGATTTTGCTGACCGTATCCTTTTGCTTAAGGATTCTGAATGGTGGTCAGATCTCCCTTATCCTGGCTGCACCTACTTTTTTGGAAAACAATTCCGGTATTGTTGGATATTAAATTACTTGAAAGCCTGGAATTCTTTGGGGGTAGTTTTACATTCACTTTTCAATCCCAGTGGTCGGGGGACTGTTTTAATGTTTGAGTGTGCATGATTAAGTCGTAGCGGTTTATAGCTCATATTGATTCACATATTAATCCTTTATATGTGAATCTTTTTTTTTATTGATTTAGCTGATTGCTCAACTTTTCAATTTATACAACATTTGTTTAAAACTGCATATAATAGCCAAAAGAACATAAAAACTTTTAAGAGAATACATACATAGATACATAAGCAACGCATAAAAATATGTGAATCTATGGATGTCTTAAACATTATTAAAATTATGAATTGTCGCATTGGTATGCTTGAGTATTTTTGTAACCTGGAGTGCACAGTTTATTTTTGAAGCCAAATACGCACTTTAAATTAAAAAAAAAAAATAATAATGAAGATGTATATTGATGTCATGAATGGGGCACACCTTTATTTTATTTTTTTAAATCAATCATTGTTGGTGCTTCAAAGGCATGCACAAGTATGCTCCATAGTATACCAACCAAATTAATAAAATACTTTGAGAAAGCTTGAAACATGCGTTTTAGAGACCTTCATTCATTCGCCCAGTGCTGATAACGAGTTCCCAATATCCAGGCAGCCAGTCAAATAATTGCAGCACTGTGTTTCCTGACTTTTTTTTATCACATCTTGCAAATTATTACATAATTCCAAAGAGAATGTTGTTGCCAGTTGGATTTCTATAATGCTCCTTATTTTACATTTGTGCTCATCTAGCAAGAGGGTTGTCAGACGAGATCATAATTTATTTAAAGTCAATAATTTAAGCCCATCGTGCCTCACTAATTGCTGCAACCAGGAGCAGTTATGCAGCGGTAGCATGAAGAGTATGGATGGGGATGTGCTCCATTCGTGTGCATTCTGCCTTGATGGGGTTGCTGTCTAATTTAATATAATGAAAAAGTACTGAATTTCTAGAAGGAAGAGGTTTGTGTGGTCCCTGGCAGCTTCCTTGAAGCACATGCACGCACCCGAAAGGCACGCGAGTCAGTCATCAGTCATGACCCACTTATTATTCCACTGCACACACTAAGTGCATCAGAATTTGAAAGTATCCTGTGCATCATGTGGAAGTGACCTGGTTTCAGACCACTACGGTAAACGCAGTAGCAAAAAGGAGGGAATGCGCTTTCAGAGTCACTTTCTTGATGTTCTCTTCAATGCCATGGAACCCTACTACCTAGCAAAGTAAGAACCCCAGATTCTCATAATTCCATGCACTCACAAGTTAGATATCAGTCTTGGTCTGAAGAAGAATAGGTTTCCTAAAGGTGGACGATTTGTGACCGAGAAACCACAGAATCTCCAGACATGTAATCTGCTTTTAACTGGGGCAGGGAGGACAATGTTGGTTCACCAGGTATTAGCGTTTGGTGATATTCTTCTCCTTTGAAGAGTGAGTTGTGTAGGTGGCATAGAGTCCCAAGGAGACCGTGTATTAATGCTTGGTCTGTGTGCCCCTAAATCCCCCAACCTTTCTTTACCTCACATTACCTGAAATGGTGAACAATTGAAGATTGATAACCACTTCCCTCTGTAACACAATGATTCAAACTCAATAGGTTGGAGAGCTGAGTAAACCTGGATAGAGTAGAGCATTAATGACTCAAGTCCAATTCCCTATCTTATTTACTTGAATCCCCTTCGTAGGTATTTCCTGTGAAAGCAAGACAAATAATGTCATTGATTTTGCCCTAATGTGAAAGGTGCCGTTATTCGGTC
Source organism: Ambystoma mexicanum (assembly GCF_040938575.1). NCBI lineage: Eukaryota > Metazoa > Chordata > Amphibia > Caudata > Ambystomatidae > Ambystoma > Ambystoma mexicanum. The sequence goes on from NC_090925.1 coordinate 487,329,743, forward strand.
TCAGTCTTGGAAATGAGTAAAGTTGAAAAGACAGCATTGTTTTAAGTTCCTCCATCAGGATCAGGCTGAATGTCGCAGTGTTATATCCGGGTCAACTTCCAGCTTGCTGTGGAGAAAGCAGCCAGGGACATCCGCCCTTGGTGGTCCACCTCTTGTGTGAGTCTGCCATCTTAGTTTGGTAAGGCTTATTCAGAGGCTACCACTAATCCTCCATCCTTGATTGGGGTGATTGAGTAGGACGTATCTGACCTCCTTAAGCACCCGCTGTGATTGATCGCTGCCGGTGGTACATGGCATACAGTTTCTGGTGCCTCCCTGTCCTGGTGAACTTGGGCCCCTGAGTGGGAAACATTGAGGTATCCGTGTCTCTGAACGTTGGGGGTGTGAGTTGTTTTTACTGTAATGTTGGACAGAGCCTAACATTAGATTGACAAAGGTTTAACGGTTACCCTGTACCAAAAGAGTACTTATCCAAACTGATTTATTTTGTGCCTCTAGCTAAGAAGTTTCAGACTTAATTTGCCTCAAACTTATCACAAAAGGAGGGCCCAGAGACTCTGGTTTCAGTCTGTAAACCAAGAAGAAACCCTGATTTCACCTTCTATGGGCACTGTCCTATTGTCCTGCAAAATATATTCAAATTCCTTAAAAACGCAATCTTCATGACGTGATATTCAATTCAAGCATGTTTCCATATTTTAATAAACAAAAGTAATTGGGTATTATTGTCTGTTTTCACATAGAATTTCACAGAAAATGTCTACTCAAATCACTTTTTCAACATAAATATGACATGAGAGTATAGATTTGTAAACAAAAAGTAAAAAATATCCACTATTTCATTTTTGTATTCCCAACGCTTTTTGGATTTAACCCTTCTTCAGGGGATAATCAAACTGTTTTCTTACAAGCAATATCGTAAAACATTAATAATCTACATACTATCAACCATAGATCTTTTCACCAACATACCACCAGTTGTAACCAGGTGTCAATCCCAAGTAGCCAATGTTACCAATATATGAATCCATTACAAGCAATAACTCGCAGGAAAGTGAGATGATAAATCCAGCACATCATATAATTAACTCATCGGCCGTTCTTCACTGTCAACCTGTAAATAATAACCAATTTCTAATACCAGGAATTAAAAGCCAGCAGTGGCATGTGCAACCACATAAGTACTCCTAAACTGGAATCACTGATTTTTACCTGTGTGTCCAGCAAATAATGCGAGCGACGAGGCAAAAGACTGGCGCGCCAGTCAAGTGTCACCCGCTCGGTTTATAAATGAGTTCCCAACAGCTATGCTAACACGCTGAGCAACGTGAAAACATTTGAACACGTGTAGCAAAAATCTGTCATCTAAGAATGGTCCTATCAAGACTGTTACATATTGTATTAACGATATTAGACACTTCCATAATCACTATGTAAATACACACGTGCTCCTGCACTGGAGCCCCCAATATGTACCTGTATATAAAACAAATCACAGGAGCGACAAGGCAGAAGACTGGAAAGCCAGTCGAGTGCACCATGGTCGTATTTTAACTGAATTCTCGAAAGCTACGCCAATGTGTTCAATAACGTGAGGACGTTTGAATGTGTGTAGCAAAGCTCGAGCCATCTTAGAATTGTCCTATCATGACATTTAAGAATGGTGAAAATGATCTTAAGTGCTTCCGTAGTCACTGCAGTGACATATTCAAGACGTATACAGACATGCACTAAATGATCAGTTGTCTGGATCAAAAAATTGAAGTATTATGTTTGCCTCTTTCTGAACAATTACGCTACCATATTCTAGAATACAGCATCGTTCAGAAGTAACAACCTCGACTGTCAACCATCTTCTATTAGTCCATATACAATACCAGTGTGACATACACCATTAATCAATGATTCATTGTTGTCAAGTATTAAGATCACTGTCCTTCCTATTTAAGAGCTTCCTGAACACACAAATGTAATTGCATTTGTTATATTAAACAATGAAGTGTGCCTTTTCTAATCCCTCCCTCACATCAAACCTATTCACATTCTACATAAGGTACATAAAACATTGTGTTCACATGTCACTAATGCACTAAGTATCAACTACTTCAATATATTTAGAATGACAATACAGCTGTCCCCTAAGAAGAGTGCTTGAGGGTTTCTTATTGATTCAATGAGTCCTTTTGTTTATAATTAGTTGGGATCCTTGACTCAGAGGATCTGACCCAGTTGCACCATAAGATTTACAGAACCAAGTTCTACTTTCATCAGGGTTGAATTGAATAGCTGTGCATTCCCCGCACATGTTTTTTCTTCAATTTGTAAACCCTCACCTCTATAGACTCCTTTCTAATGGATTCCTTCCTGCCACGGATTCCTCGTCTATGATATCCATATGCTAGCTCTTTTCACTGGAAACATTTACGCCACAAGGGGGCGCTGCTCTGTCTTGGCTCTGTACGACACCTCAACATGCCCCGTGCCGGAAATTATATTGGGCCGGTATAAGTAGCAATGTTTTGCCCCATGACCGCCATTCCTTTTTTCCATGCACTCTGTTCGCTTATCCGGAACATGCTTTTTTAGTGATTCATCATACCAACACTGTCAAAGGCCTCTGGGTTCAAGCCATGCGCGGAATGCGCTACACTGATGTCTGTCTCCGATCCGCATCATATCACAGGCAGGGGCGCCACTGGCTTCTACTATGGCACCGATGGGTCCAACTGCATCTTCAACGACTTGCAGGGTACCCTCAGCCGACTACTTCCGCACCCCTGCAGGCTCGGGCCTGGTCCAAGCAGAGGGCGAGAACGCTCGGTGCCAGCTGCAGCATCTTCTGACATTGTCGGCATTGCAGCACCGCACGAGTACATCGCACTTTCCAGAGACGCTTTTATGTAAAATATGTATAACATTTATGACAAAGGTGACCAATTCCCACTTGGTTTTTCATGGGTCGTAGGAAAGTGAGGGACTTCCGAGAGGAGTTCTACAGGAGTGGCAACATGCTGGGCCTAGCAGCTGACCTGCAAGGGGCCAGCAGTCTGGACACCTCCCCAGAGCTGTACATTCTGCCTGCACGAACACCATGTAAAACTCTTTTCAGCGCCTGGTGGCAAAGGTGACCCACACCCTGGCTCTCTTGGCGCCATCCAAGTCTAGAGTGCAATGCAAACTCTGCAACATTCTGAATGATGCTTCAAAGAAAGAGATGCTGGTGCCCTTCAACGTGGCGCTGGAGGCTCCAATGTTGTAAATGTGGGAGAACCCTGCCTCTGTTGCCCCAGTGGACAGGGATCCGGTGATGAAGTGATGTTTTGCACATTCGCACCCAGCTTTCCTCGCCAGCTTCCCTGTACACAAGAAACACTTGTGTACAGGTGCGTTATAAATGCCATATCATAACATATATCATCCACGCATCACCTGGAAGCCTGGTGGTACAGGTGCAACGGCAAGCCTGAAGACCTCTACTTTTCCGTCCCTTCCACCGGACAGGGAAAGCAAAGGTCTGGCGATGTGGGGTAAGAGGGTGTTTGCGTCAGGCAGTCTTGCACTGAGAGCCGTGAATGCCTATTGTGCCATGGCAAAGTTCTTCTTTGGCCTCTGGTCGGCTGTAGCTGGTGCCACAGAGCATGTCCCAGAGGGTGAGATGAGGGATGGATTTCTGTCTCTGGTCTCGGGCAGCAAGGAGGCGGTACAGCAGACCGGTAAGGGGCCAAGGCAGATGCTTCCTCCCTTTGGTCTCGAGTAGCACGTTTTTTCATTCAGCAGCATTTCAAAAGATACCGTGTGTGCCTGGAAGGTGTTCTTAATTCTGCACAGAGTGAGATGGTGGAGACATACCATTTATTTGACTGGTGTGGGTGTCTGGGATCCTCTATCGTGTCAAGCCCCAGGCCATAGTATTTGTCATATTTCTTTCTACCTATTTCTCTATTCCTGCTGTTGAGGAATGTTCTAGCATGCCTGGCTGCGTGCAACATGGACTCCCTCTCCCCAGCCCCCTCTGTCTCCAATTCTTCATACAGAGTAGTGAATTTGTTAGCCATTTCAATATTTTCCATAATTCTCTCTGTGGTGTAGTCTTTGTCTCGGGGAGGACTGATTGTCGTTGCGTGTTGGGTAGCAGTGGTGCCATATAACCAGAAAAGGTATTGCAGCAGCCACTGTCCCCTTGACTCCCCAGGGCACCAAACCTCAGTGGCGGACTCCAGGACCCATCACCAGTGAGGGGAAGGCTATCCTTGTTCAGCAGGGAGTCGTTAGGGACCATGTGCAATGCTTGGGCCCTACAGGTCATCAATCAGCGGTGTTGCCTTCATTTTCTCCAATGCCTACCAGACCACGGTCCACTGTGACCCCACACTCTCTGGACCCCAACTTTCTAGAGAGGAAGTCTGTCAGCTTCTGGTGAAGAATGCTATTGAAATAGTTCAGAGGGAGCGGGTGGTACCCCACCTATTTTATGGTGCCAAAGAAAAACGGAGGCTTGCCCCCAATTCTGTATCTACGGCTACTGAAGTTGTTCCTTTCCAAGGACAAGTTCAAGATGGTTCGTCTAGCCCAGATACTGCAAGCCCTTGATCTACAGGATTGGTTGGTTTCCCTGGATCTTCAGGAGGCCTACTTCCATGTGCCGATTCATTTGAATCAAAGGAAGTACCTGAGATTCGTAGTGGGCCAACAACATTACCAATTCAGGGTCAGGTCTTCCATCAGCACCCTGGTTTTGACCGAACTGCTGGCAGTGCTAATGGCTTGACTCAGGAGGGAGGGCATCCATGTCTTTCCCTACCTGGAGGAATTGCTTTTCCGAGCGGACTCGCCGTAGCTAGTTTCAGAACATCTATTCTGTACATGCACTCACTTGCACAGTTTGGGCTTTTCCCTGAGGATCGAATGGCGAACATTTTCTGGATAGTCAATGTCCTTCAATCTCAGACACAAGTCCGGACCTTGGCCTTCCTGTGCTTCTGGGCCTCATGCCCTCCTGCAATTTAGTGATTCAGTAGGCAAGGCTGTGCATAAGATCACTTTAGTGGCTTCTCTATTGCTAATGGTCGCAGTTCCAGGGCCACATGTCCGACCTTCTGGCGGTCTCGAGTTGGGTGGCTCAGGATCTAGTGTGGTGGTCGGGGCAGGGCAACTTGCTGAAAGGCACATTGTTTCGGCAACCTTGGCCCCAGGTAACAGTGGTCAGGGACCCATCTCTAAATGGTTGGGGTGCTCACTTGTCAGATCTTACGGTGAGCGAACTGTGGTCTCCTGCTGAGTCTCAGAAACACATCTGTTTGCTGGAGTTAAAAGCGATCAGGCTGGTCCTGATCGCTTTCCTCCCCTCTTTAAAATGCAAGACTGTGCTGATTCTGATGGATATCACAGTGGCCATGCAGTACATCAACAAACAAAGTGGGGCGGGTCCTTGCCTCTCTGCAGAAAAGCAATGAGACTGTGGTTCTGGGCGATGCCATTTGATTCTCTGAGGCCCGCTACGAAATCAATTATTGACTGCAGGTGGCGTAAATATTTGATTGGGTGCCAGGAGAGGAACCTGGTTCCTTTATCCTGTCCTATGTCCCCTGTTTTGGATTTTCTGCTTTTCTTGGCCCAAGCGGGCCTGCAGATTGGCACTGTGAAGGGTTACCTCATTGCTATTTATGTTCAAGAGGTCCCCAGAACAGGGCTTGTTTTTCACAATCCCCACTGTTCTGCAGGTATTTAGGAGTTTGTGTAACTAGTTTCCTCCCCCCAAGTTTGTGGTTCCGGTGTGGGCTTTGAATTTGGAACATTTCTTATGGGTGCTCCGTTTGAGCCCCTTCATTCCGGTTCTATTTGATTGCTTACCCTTAAGTTAATTTTCCTGGTTTCCATCACTTCTGCAAGATGTGTGAGTGAACTCCAGGCTTTGTCCGTTTTACCTCCCTATTTGTTTTTCCCCCAAAGAGAAGGTGACTTTGGGAGTGAGACCATCCTTTCTGCATAAGGTGGTCTCGCCTTTTAAGAGAAGGTGACTTTGGGAGTGAGACCATCCTTTCTGCATAAGGTGGTCTCGCCTTTCAATCTCTCGCAAAAGATCCATCTTCCTGTGTTCTTCACTCCGCCTCACTCTTCCAAGGCAGAGGAATGATTTCATCTACTGCACCTGGTACGGGCCCTTAAGTTCTCTGCCTCTCATACTAAAGAGGCTAGGAAGGATGACCAGCTTTTTGTTAGTTACGCTGGTGCTCATGCTGGCAGGGCCGTGACCAAACAGACCCTGTCCAGGTGGATCATTCTCTGCATCTCTAAGTGCTTGAATCTGGTTGGGATGGATGTGCCCGAGGTCCTCAGAGCTAATTCTACTAGAGTGGCTGCCACCATGGTCCCTGTCCTGGACATTTGCCAGAGGGCAACGTGGGCGTCAGCACATGTTCACTAAGCATTACTGCTTGGATTGCCTTGCAGGCCTGGATGTTCGTTTTACTAGGTCAGTCCTTCAGAGTTTTCTGGTTTAGGTGGTGTCCTTGCTTTCCTACCTCCTCCAGATTGCATACTGCTTTGTGAGTTTAACATAGATGAGGAATCTGTGTCAGAAAGGAATCCATTAGAAGAGCACACTCTGTAATATTCTTTCTGATTGATGCTCCTGCCATGCATTCCTCATTGGCCCTCCCTGCCCCTCTTGTGCGAAGCTAGTACACCCATCGGTTCCACAGTCCCTCAGTGCCGGAGTGCTAGGGAAAAGGGTGGAACTGAGGTCATGGGGCACAGGGTCACTACTTATGCTGGCCCCGACGTCATTTGTGGCTCAGGGCGCATAGTTGTCGGGCACACCCAACACAGAGGTGCATGGCGCCCCCCTGGAGGCAGAGAATTTTCCAAAGAACAGCTGCGCTGGGATATGGATATCATAGCTGAGGAATCCGTGGCAGGAACATCCTTCAAAAAGAACATTACAGAGAGGTAAGTAATTTGTTCTTCTCCTGTAAGCTACTGTAAACTGAGAGAAAAAGGTTTGCTTGAACCTAGCTTTTGGTCACATGACCAAGAAAGTAATTTGATCGTAAGCAAATCATTTTACTTGACTGTACATCATTTTCATATCTGTCTAATTTGGGATTGCGTCGAAGTGTTCAGTGCCATTCATCAATGACTTAGTTGGCTATAGTGTTGCTATTTATAAAATAAGAATATTTACAATTTAAATCATACACAGCACACCAAAAACAATGCTTCTTAGCTCACACATTGCAAAGCCACTTGTTGGGTGTTATCTTTGCACTGAAAAGTAAAATAAACACTTGATTGAACTGTTTATTGATACATGTATCATTATGGAGAGGTAGGAACAGAACACTTGTGAGGCCAAATATAGTGATCATAGCTTTTATTGGTCCTAAAGATTGTTGTTGCATATGCAGAAAATAGAAAAATATCGGAACCACTAGGCAAAAGGGTCTGAATAATGCAAAAGATAGAGGTTCTCTGTAACCTATGTTCTCCCTGCTATGTGTCCATTTGCTTTTAGCCCAAAGGATACCAGGTAACAGGACATCAAGAACCATCCCTAATTTCACTGGAGCTTGTCGCCCTCCACTGAACTTACCTGCCTCAGGTCATTGACCTCATGCCATCCCTTCACAAGTTTCAGGCACGGGTAAGGCGAGGAAAACTCCTACAGGGGTTAGAGTTTTCCATACAGAATAAAGGGAACTCCAATGAAACGTGTCAGGATGGGTGAAATAATATAGTGAATTACCTATTCTAGAAGGCCATATCGTCCACAGCCCAAATGTCTGGTCCCTATTCTAGAAAATGAAGCACCCAAGTGTTCATACCAAGGATAAAAGTCCAATTAAGTCAATCACGGTCTCATGGAATGGAAGTGGTGGCATGACTTCTGGTGAGGGTTGCGCATATTGTGTTCTCAAACCTCTGTTGGTGTTTTAGTTTGGTTAGATTTATAGGTCTGCACCCCCATCCTGCCATAAGGGTCTCTCAACCATGTTTGCCCCTCTTTAGGCAATGCAGGTAGGTATTCTCACCCTCACATGAATACTTTTCTGTAGGATTTACTCCACCTAGGTCCTGACTAGTGGCATCTTGGGGTGTGTAAGGAACTCATGGTGGCAACAGTAAAGCCAGACACAAGTGATAATGATTCAAGGGTGTTTATTTAAACAATGTGCAGGTTGGAAAAACGCCTAACCTAAACCTGAATCTAAGATGGGAGCAAGCATCGACCATCAAATGAGAAAAAAGGCAGTCCTTGTGGCGTCTTGTCAAAGTAAAAGGCATATACTATTGCCAAATGCTTACAACTAATTATAGAAAGTGTGTGGGATAGGGATTTCAATAAAGGAAAAAGTGTTCACAAATAATAAGTCGGGATGTGATTGCCAGGGGTCTGCCTTCCCCGTGTTTTCAGCACGGGACAAGGTTGGTCTCCTGAGCACAGCACACATTGAAGCTTTCCCAGCACAAGTCGACAGTTCAGTATCAGCTATCAGGTTCTTCAGTGGTTAAGTCTCTTTTCAATAAAAAGTCTGTTACCTCGAGAGCCTGATGTTTTCAACAAACAAACACAAAGTTCTGTTCCACATATACTTTGGGTGAAGGCTTCACCCCTCGGTCCCCCTCTTCCGGGCATATACCCCTTTAAAGTCGTATTCAACAAATCAAATAAACAGTTCCTTTCTCAATGAACTTTGGTTGATGACTTTCCACCCCTGGATCTCCCTCCTTTGGGTTTGGACCCCTTTCAGGCGTTAGTCTCCCTCCTTCGGGTTCACTCTGGCTTTTCATACTTTCGCAAATCTTAATGTCTTTTCAAACAACTTGCTGTGGATATCCCTTGCTCGGGCTTACTCCTGTCAACACACTGTTCATAGGGACTTCAGGTTTTGCCCCTTTTTGTCAGTATCTCTCCACCGGGTTGTCTTGCCAACTTTTGTGTCACACTGTTCATTTGCTAACTTCACCATGTGTCATTCATCTCCCTTTCCTTCACAAACATCTGTCGGTCAAAGACTTTAGACGAGAGAGAATTTTACAAGACCCCTCTATGACCACTTTGACCCCTCTTCGCAAGACCTTCTAGTTATGGTAATCTCTACCATTGGGTACTCGGCCAGAGTTTCCTGCGTGAGCACCCACGTGGTGCCGGGTGCCTCTTTTGCTGTGGATTCCTCACTCTTTCATCAATAGTTTCTTTAAACCTTTCAAAGTTCAAAATTAACCGTTTGCTAATTTTCGTTCAACACAGTTCGGCTTCTTTTCGGCTCTCCCCTCAATTCACCGGCTGCGATGAACCGCTTGGCTTTCTTGCTTGTTGAGTCAAGGCCGGTACCATTGGGCCATGTGTCTCTCCCTGGGTGGGCTGTCAGCGGAGGAAGTGGCCGGGCACCGTTGACATCTGCTGCAATACACGCTGGCTATTGTTCAGGGTCTTATGTGTCCTTCTCTTGAGGCTTCACGGGTCTCTGTCGATAAGGGCAAGGTCACTTCTCCCCTTGGTATCCTCTCGACTTGCACCGTCTTTCTCCTCCTCTTGAGCGCCGTGCTGAGTTACCTCTCATGTCATGCGGTCTGCCTTGCTCGTCCTGGGCTGGGAAAGGAAAGGGCCATCAGGTGTGTGTCATTCTGCCAAATTGCCTGACTTTGCCTGACCCTTGGGTTGGGACATTTAAGGTAAACAGTTCTCTATTAGTTCTTGTTTTTCAGTGAACTTGGGCCCCTGAGTGGGAAACATTGAGGTATCCGTGTCTCTGATCGTTGGGGGTATGAGTTGTTTTTACTGTAATGTTGGACAGAGACAGTTCTTGTTTTTCAGTGAATGAGAAAGTGTTCCTGTTGGAAAAGGAGTGTGATAGAGCTTCCAAGTATCCTGCATGGTCGGAAGGGAAAATAGTGTCATATGGAATTCTAACCCTCCTACTGTGGTTTTTGATAAACTCAGAAGGGTGAGATGGATAGGGTTTGTGAGACAGGTGGGAATGATGGGAGAGATTGTGGGAAAGGTAGTGCTTATTCTAAGTAGGCCGGGTGTTTGGAAACAAATAATCAGGGGGATGTGCAGAAGAATGGTTAGGAGTATTCAGAAAGAAAACGGGAAAACAGGGGTTCTGGGAGATGTGGTTGTCGAGTCTAATGGGGTTTTTACTAGATGCGCAGGGGTTGGTAGATTTTGATGAGAGATATTTTACAAGGAAGGGAGGTTGTTTTGGAGTAGCCCATAACGGTCTCTGATAGCTCGTCTTCAACCGTAGGGCAATACCGCGTCTCTCCTGGGGTATTTCCCAGAGCACAACCCTGGGCTCCCCTACCCAGGTGATCCCCCCCTCACTCGTCCACCACCAGGGTTGGGATCTGAGAGCGCCAGCCCTTCCCTGGCCACTTATGTAAGGGATTCTGAGGTCTACTTGGGAGAATACCCTTAGGTTTCTCACAGGTGTGTTGTTGGCCCTAACCCACTGCAACCTTATCTGTGCTCCAATCCCTTCTTACTAATCCCAAGTTTTGCTCCTCTGATTATTGCACTCTGCTACTTTTAAAGGGGGTAGTTCACTCAAAAATGTTATAATGAAAAATATATATAACTTTTTTACAAAAAGTTCCTATGTAAAATATGCTGGAAATGAGCATCAACAACAGTTTTTTTTTTTAACACTGAAATGAAGCAGCCTCCTCTGTTCTTGTTAAACTCTGCTATCGCTGCACTAATCAAGCAAAAGCCCCCTACTTGGAGATTTCGCTTATTACTGCCGGAGAGCAGAGAATGCTGTCAGGCTCCTGCACTATGTTGCTGGTGAGTGCTGGCCCCTCCCCTTCTTTAGTTTTTTTTCTTGCTGCTTCTTCCGTTCTCCCCCAGCCCAGAGGAGCACGGGAGACTTAAAGCAAAGATCTTCGGCAATTATAAGTCCCACGCCGCGATCAGCATGCAGCGTTGTATTTATAATTGGCGTGCCTTTCATTTTAAGTCTCCCGGGCTCCCCCGGGCTGGGGAAGCTCAGGAGACTTAAAGCGAAAGACCTGGCAATTATAAATACTATGCCGCTCCTTGGCAGGCGGCGTAGTATTCCTAAATGCTGGTACTTTCGTTTTAAGTTTCCCGGGCTCGGGAAACTCAATGAAAGTTGCAGCAATTATGAATACTTTGCCAGCCGCCGGCAAAGTATTTATAATTGCTGTGCCTTTCATTTTACATTTTCTGTACTCCCCTGGACCTTCGGAGCACAAGAAACAAAAAGAAAGTCTAGGCGATTAGGAATACTGTGGCGGCCTCCTCTCTTCGTGTTAAGCTCTGCTCTCCGGCAGCAGTAAGCAAATACTGCCAGTAGGGGGCTTTTGGTTGATTAGTGCTGCGAGAGCAGAGTTTAACATGAACAGAGAAGGCTACTTCATTTCACAAAATGGTTGGCCTATATCAAAACTTTGAGCCTCATTTCCCATACATTTTACATAGGAACTTTAAAAAAAACAATATTGTTTATATATATTTTTGATTATGGCCCATCGTTTTAAACAATACGAGTTTTGAGTGAACTTAAGCCTTTAAGGGATACAGTGCCACTGACATTCTTCAACCATAATGGGGCTTAGCCATTAATTTTGAGTACAGTGCCCTGGATTGCTTCAGCAGCTCCTCTAATAGCCGCTGACTGGACCATGCCAGTGTCTGGACTTAGGTCTTCATCAGGTCACCTCCTCTAACTTGGAGTCTCAACATGGCCCCTCTACCAGTGAGCTGGGAGGGGTATGCAGTGAATATAACAAAACAAAAAAGAACGAATCAAATTTTAATAAAATGAAAATAACGATGAAATAGTGGTTTAAAAATATATATATATGTGGAGGTGGGGTAAAGGGTTAAATCTTGTGGTGGGGGTTTGGATGGGTTTTAATGAAGGGAAATGGGGGTTTGGAGGAACCCCCACAAAAAAAAGACAATTCGGTATTTTCTCTTCATTAAAATTTGATTTATTTTTTCATTCGTTTATATCACATGGATCCGCTGGGAGGATAACTTGGGGGCAACAAGCTTATTTTCAGAAGGTAACGCCCAGGAACATGGGTTTGAAACCCGGTCCCGTTCTTAGAGGCTGGACTCAGGCAGGAAGCGCGATATAAGAACTCAATTTACATTTTGTTTTGCCACCACGGTTCTCTGAAAATATCCATCTCTTAGTCTAGCAAACCACTAAATCTCCTGCACTCCTCATGTTTATCTCAGCAATCTTACTACTCTATAACTCCTTTGTTCTTGCCTTCAGAGTCATGACATTTCTGTCTCCATTTGCACTTTAGATCATTTGGCAGTTTGTGAATAAGGTTTTAATTTTGCTGGACTCTTCCCTACTTTGCATTCTGTGTTCAAATTGTGATTGGCCCAGTGGACTGACCTCCTCCCCATGTGGGCATGGCCTCCCTCTGCTTACCCTAAGGTGGGGGGAGTTGTATTCCACTTTTGTTTGGCTGGAACACAGATCCAACATTTAAAAGGGCTGTCATAGCAGCATCTCACGCCTACATCACTGCAAGATTTGCAGAGTGTGTCTCTCTCCTCTGTTAACCTCTGCGGTTAAGTAAAGCAGCCGTTCACATTTCCGCATTGAGTACCAACACCTTCTCCAGGCCAGTTCACAATCGCCGCTGGATTTTGTACAACGGTCATACTTTGAGACTCCCACTCTGTATATGGCTCTGGAACTAAGCCCAAAGTAATTGGCTTTTGTCTTTTCACACCACAGTACTGTAAACTGAAATGTGTTTGTTATACTGGGATTCCCTTCCCACTGACTATCTGGGGAGCTCTTGAACTGTCAGTTTGCCCCTCCTTGGACACCTTTAGCAAACAGTTCTCTCTCGGTTGGTTGAGGGTACTGTCTAACCTGAATGGGTTATGTAATTCCCTTTAGCTCAGGACGGTGGCAGTTCTGAGGAATCCACAATGTACCACCTCCAGCTGTGGCTTCTTGACCCCTGGAGTTCTTCAGTTGCTCTCAGCTGATTCCTACTAGTTGACTATCAGAGTATTCAAATCGATTCATTCGTACAAATAGGTTCATATTCTCTGTCATTCCACTCTTCCATGTCACACGTTTTTGGCCATTACCCCTGTGCTTCCCAGTCTTTTGTGTCCCCTTGCAAGCTCCCTACTAAACATTGTTTCAAGTGTTATAGTTGATCTGCCATAAAAACTCTTAAACTTTGGTTTCATCATATAACACTCTGCTGATATGCTGGCCAATAAAAAGAATCCATAGGTCGTGATGGGTGATTGCGGCCACGAAAGGGTATCTTGATACTTGTTTACATCTTATTATTGTTTTAGTTTATATTCCCTTCATGCAGATTCCCTGTAATTTGAAACTGCTTTAGGCACAGATTGGATATGGAAGTCTTTGAACTGCCACAACAGGGTATTGGTGTAACTCCATGGTTCGGTCCATGATGATGTCATGAGTTCCAGCCATGCCTTAAGTAAAATAATACACGTATATATGTAACCGTTTGTGCATCCACACATCAGTTCCTTTATTCAGTGCACATCAGAAATGATTCAGGAACTCCCCTCATACTTTTATACCAAATTCCTATTTTTTCTAACTGGCTCACTCTCAAAGACTTTGGGACTACAAGGATTTCAAGCGGCAGATATCCGTCTTCGATCCATGCTGGAACTGTGAGAGTGTGTGGGTATTCATCATGTCACCAAAGCCTCTAGTTTGTACCATACAGTACACCTTGAGGTCATCTTTGATTAAGTCACAAAGGTGTTTACTGCGGTCCACAGACCTTCGAGCAGGAGAGACATTCTCTGTCCGCTCAGATCAGTGCAAGTCCTGAGCCCTAGCTGCTGTGCTAGTTGCATAGCCACCTGTTGAGAAAGAGAAGAAGTGAGTGACAAGTGCTCTCTTTGTAGAACTGAGTCCCTGCAGGTGAACCCTATCACTTCTTGAAAAGACACCCTTCATAGACAATGGGCTTACCTGGACTTATGCAGGCAGTCACTATCCATTTTCTCAGACTATGTTCAGAAGACTCCTGTGCGTACCCTTTCTGCTCCTGTTGGACACCAACCTAAAAGCCAAAAGCAAAACTTTGTACTCCTCTGGTATCAGTCTATGGGCTGGTGTGGCTGCTAACACCATGACTGCCCCTGTTTCTCTGCGAAATGGTTTGGCTCCCAGGCACATTTGGTTGTCCCTGCAGATTCCCAGACTGATGCCACCTCTAGTTGTGGTGCCATTGTCTGGTGGTCGAGGAATTTTACCACCTTGTGAAAGTCTGGAGACATCAGTATTTGGCCTGCTATGTAGCATTGTTCTACCATTATAAATGTTCTGAATGGTTACATGTTATGTTGCCGAATCTTCTTTTACTGAAAATGGTAATACTGAACAAATGTTACCAGAAAACAAAAGTCGTTATTTTTTTGTTTTGGAGGTGCGGGGATGCCAAGGCCCCTTGTTTTTCCCTGATTCTATCCCCCCCTACTCTCTACCCGTTTTACCCCTTTAAACCTACCCATCTATCTTTAAAAAATACTGACATTTGTTTTTGGTAAAATTGTTTCGGCATTATTGTTTTTGGTAAGGAAGATTTAGTAACATCACTGAATACCATTCCGAACTTACCTACCCCCTTGAGCATACTAGAGAAGTCTATGAGGAAATGGGGTGCCTTTGGCTACCTATGATCCAGATATTGAAATTGAGGTAATGGCGTTTGGCCTGCAGAAAGCCAGTTTGCTGGATGCATCCAGTGAACTTGGTATCCCTTATTTAGATGCTTTGCCTTCAGATAAAACGTCACCCTTGACCACATTCACATACAGAGCTGCTGAATGTATTGGGCTTCCTTACCGTGTTGTCAGGACTGCCCATATGCTGACCAACATCCTGGAATTGGACAACAGTGCATCATATCCTTCAGTGAGGCTTTCTGTCTTTGGCAGTACCTTTTGCTGCACTCCCTGTGCGCTAGACGATTTCACAGAAGTTCCTATCCGTTCTCTTTCTGACCTTCAGGTTTATCTGTTGTGGTCTAACTAGGATTCTAGCATGAGAATTAATCAAATGCTTTTGCAAATATAGTTAGTGCCTTCTAGAGGCTGGATGACTTTGCAAGGAAGCTCTTTGATTCTTGCAGTTTAGGCCTTCATGAAGCCAACTCCCTTTGAACCCTAAAACACTAATCACATGTATTGTGGGACATGGTCCATGAAGCCTCCAAGCCTCTAAGGAGTATCAGAAACCTCTTCTGCATATGGCTTCCAATAGCAATGCTATGCATATCCTCAAAGATATTTGACTAACTGGGCAAGGTCTTGGGCAGTGGGGTAGTCACTGGACATTCATTATGGAAATATATTTAGGTGAAAAGCAAATTAATTGAAATTCCTTTTAACAGGGAACACATTTTAAGCTCCCAGTGCAGTCATAGTTTGGATACATTTAAGGCATTCAGAGCTAATGTAAACTCTGTGGGTCTGTTCTCTGTTAAATTACAGCGTTCTCACCCCTGATGGATATTCTAATTTTTAAGCTTTTCCTTAACTCGTGCAAGACAACACCGGTTGCCTCAACAGTACCAGCAATTTTGCATTGGCTTTAGAAGATGCTCGATCCATGGATGCTCTTTCACAGGGCATCCAAGGTTTTGACACAGTCCTGTTCATTCAAACAAATTGATTACAATCAGCACCCTGGATTAAAAACACTGGGTGGTAATTGCAATAACACCCTCGCCGGCAGGCCGTATTGGATGGTAACTGCACCAGCTCGATGTTATTGCTTACGTGAAAGACTGAAGTAACAGGACTGAGAGATATTCTTGATGTGTGGCTGTTGCCCCGTAAACCTTGAAGGCACCAACCTCTGAACACGTGTCCCAATAATCGTGCAAGACCAAGAGATATTTTGCAAGGATAACAAAGTTTCTGAGGCTTGTGGAATCTGCTTAGATCACATGCTGTGCACAGGCCGACATCTAGTGGAAGCTGCGGAGTATTACAGTTTGTTTTTCGAAACTCGAAAATGGGCGTCGACACAGGGCGTGCCAGTAATACTATCCCTAGTGTGACTTCCACTGTACCTAAGATCCCTCACGCGTCTAGGATCCTCAGATTGTTTTTTTCCGCCATACTGGTCGGAAGCATTTTGCGGAGTCCCCTGGCCTTAGCCATACTTTTGCTAGAATTTAAAATAATATTCTATTGACATCCTTTCCCACCCCAACGTCGAACTTCGACACTCGACGCCGGCTGGAGAAGAAATCGACCGTCGGCTGCTGCACAACGGATTTGGGCCTCGGAAGGCCGCTGGCCTCGGCCCGGGCCTGGTAGGCCGCCGGCCTCGGCCCGGGCCTGGTAGGCCGCTGGCCTCGGCCCGGGCCTGGTAGGCCGCTGGCCTCGGCCCGGGCCTAGTCCCTGCATTTAGGGAGAGTGGGGGGTGGTACATACTCTGCACTCTTGGTATATAGGTACACCTTATACATTTCCTACACTTAACAGCCCGCTGCCTCAAGGTGCGTATGGAGGGTACCCCTTTTCAATTCTGCCCCAAGTGCAATCGCAAATGCCCTTGGGTCGACAGGCACGCCACGTGCAATCTCTGCTTGCCCAGGGACCACCCCGAAGCGAACTGCAGAGCGTGTAGTAGGTTTAAACCTAAGACACTTAAGGACCGTTCGACGAAGCGTTGGGCCCACCACGCCAGGCAGGCGGCCATGGCAGCAGAGGGCGACTTCAGCGATGGCAGCGACGCCATACTTTCGGACGGCGAGGGCATTACGGCGTCGGAAGACAGCCAAGCGCAGGTCCCCGACCTCGGAAGGTCGTCCGGCAGGGCGGTTATGGGGAAGACCCCCGGCGACACAAGCGCTTCACATACTACACACACTAAACACACTAAGTCCAACCGAGACTCGACTACGTCGAGTTCTTTCTCGGAAAGAGGCACAGACAGAACGGTCCGATTCGGTGTCCTCTGGGCGCTCTCGATCAAGATCGCCGCATGACTCCGGGCAATCGTCCACTCTTGCCAATAGTGCCTCGCTCCCTAGGCTAACAGAAGTTCGATCGTCGGAAGACGAAGACGACTTCCACCCCCAGGCCGCGCTCCAGGAGTCGGAGCCCGCAATTAAAGCCAGCGAGGCCCCACGCTCGAAGGACAGGGACACCTCTCCCGATCCTCGACGCCAGGCGTCGAAAAACTCCGGAGCCACTAAGGGACAGGGAAAACATTTTTCTACGCACGAGGAGGGGGGAAAACAGCAGAAGAAACTACCTGTACATGCTTCCACACCTGTGAAACACTCCACCCCCCCTAAACAGACAGACAAGCCCAGGTCTGCTGATAGTTCCACAACCAGCAAAGCTACTCAAGATAAATCCCATAGACTTGCTGAGAGAGTCATTCCCAGTTCCAAAAAATGGTCCACTGAAGACATAGATAGGGTCATGTCAAGAATGTCTTCTTTGGCTGATTTTTATGATAAAAATCCAGAACATTTCCTCTCGTATGATCCACAAGGGGCCACACCCTCAGGCTCTACTGATCCTATCCCCCCGAGTAAGAAGGCCCGGTTTGAAACTCCAATGAGGTCCGAACCCTTCGAGGTACAACCTTACGCAAGACCATACTCACGGTATCAAGGAGAGGCTTCCTTTTGTGAAGACCAAGAATTTGGGTTGATAGAAGAGCAAACCGGGACGGGCTACTATGGGGATGATGAGGACCAGGAGGAAGAAGAGGATGACCCGGAAACATACAGAGTAGATTCCCCGGTTGAGAACGAAGCCCCGGTTACCGACTCCCCGGTCGATAACCAACCCCTCCTAAATGAGGTTCTCGCTCGCGCAGCAGAACATTTCCACATTGACACCCACGGTGTACAGGAGGAAAGGGACTTTGCAGAAGAGTTAGTGGGAGAAAGGAGGCCTGTTGCCCAGACCATCCCTATCCTTAAATCCATTCAGCAGAGAATAGATCCGTCCCTGGTGAACCCAAACCTCACCAGAGCAGTCAATCCCAGGGTTGAAAAACTTTTCAGGGCAGCTCAGTCTGACCCTCTCTATATAAGAGGACATCTGAAGCCAGACTCCCTAGTTGTCACCAACACTCGTAAGAGGGCTGGGACACCCTTGTCTTCGTCAGAAGCTCCTCCCGACAAGGAGAGCAAAAAACTATACGGTTTCGGCAGGAAGGTAGCCTCAAAAGGGCCAATTAGCTCGGATTTCCGCAGAGGGTAGAGCCGTGTCTGGTTGCATTTGAAAGCAACCTTCGACGCCGCGAACAACGCAGGCAGATTGATAGCAGAAGGTACTGTTATCAAGAGACATGCGTGGTTACGGCAGTCTGGTTTTAAGGCAGAAACTCAGGCATCATTGTTAGACAAACCGGTGGAAGCCGATCTGTTGTTTGGTAAGGCGGTCGAAGACGCACTGAAAAATGCCAAGGACGAATACGAGACACTCAAATCCCTTGGCCAGTTAACCAATAAACCCCCTAACCAGAGAGGGAATAGTAATTTTCGTCGCCCACGCGGCCAAAATTCCCAGAGAGGATCTAACTATTCCCAGGGGCAGGGTACACAGTGGAACAACAACCAACAGTCTACCCAGGGTTACGGCAGAGGTAATAGGAGAGGTCGTGGTAAAGGCAGAGGCAGCCCCAGCAAGGGAGGCGGCACGCCTCCACCAAAGCAGTGACGCTCAGTTCAGGGTCCCTTCTCACGCAACCCCAGTAGGGGGACGCATTTCAAACTTCACCCAGGCTTGGGAAGGGATCACATCAGACAGATGGGTGCTGTCAACAGTATCCACGGGATATTGTATAGAGCTACTGCAGCCTCCCCGGAACAATCCTCCACGACAAAGAGTACACTCCTTAGAACATCAGAAGATTCTCCTCGAGGAGATCGCCATTCTTCTACAAAAGGACGCGATAGAACTCGTCCCGGGACACCAGGTAAACAAGGGTATTTATTCAACTTACTTCCTTGTGCCAAAGAAAGACTTGACAATGCGCCCAGTATTGGATTTACGGCCTGCCAACAGGTATGTCAAGCCCCAAAAATTTCGTATGACCACGCTACAAGAGGTAATCCCCCTCCTAAAAAAGGGGGATTACATGGCAACCTTGGATATGAAAGATCGTTATTTTCATATTTCCATGTTCCCAGCGCACAGAAAGTACTTGCGCTTCAAGGTGGACAGTCGGCACTACCAATTCAAGGTACTGCCCTTCGGGATAGCTTCAGCACCAAGGGTATTCACCAAGGTACTGGCGGTGGCGGCTGCACACCTACGCAGGGAGGCAATCCCAGTGTACCCTTATCTGGACGACTGGCTCATAACGGGGGAAACCCCAGGAATTTGCAGGACAAACATTCAAAGGACTATCGACCTCCTCCACGAGTTAGGCTTCTCAATCAACGAGAAGAAGTCAAGCCTGGTGCCAAGCACCTCAAAACAATTCCTAGGAGCAATCCTGGATACCCAGGAGGGGTTGACCTTTCCTTCAGAAGAAAGAATTCGGAATATACTACTGCAAATTCCGCATTATCAGTCCGGTCAACAAATAACGGTACACAAAGCAATGCGTTTACTGGGCATGATGGCGTCATGCATTTACCTGGTCCCCCACCCGCGCCTGCGCATGCGTCCCATGCAGGAATGGTTGGCGAAACAGTGGTCTCAGGCAAGTGGTCAGTGGGACGATCTAGTGGTCGTTTCGCCAACACTGGTACAAAGCCTTCACTGGTGGACAAGAGAAAATCTCGCACAGGGGAAACCCTTTTACGATCCCGAAGTACAGGCACTAGTCACTACAGATGCATGTCTGACGGGGTGGGGAGCTCACCATCTCCACCACACAGCCCAGGGTCTCTGGTCTCACTCAGTGGCCAAGAACCACATCAACCTGCTAGAGCTTCTGGCAGTAGTCAGAGCGCTTCAGGCGTTCGAGCCCCACCTACTAAACCTGTCAGTGCAAATCCGGACGGACAGCACTACAGCCATGTTCTACCTGAACAAGCAAGGAGGGACTCGCTCGCCAAATCTGTCCAAGCTTGCCCAGAAAATCTGGATATGGGCACTCATACGGAACATCTTCCTGTCATCACAACATGTTCCAGGGGAGCTCAATTCCCTAGCTGATGCTCTGAGCAGAGACTCCCTCCCAGAGGAACACGAATGGGTTCTTCACAGAGAGGTCGTAGAAGATCTCTTCTCTCAGTGGGGTTTCCCCACTATAGACTTAGTCGCCACAAGCGAAAACAGACAATGCCCAGGATTTGCATCCAGGTTCCCCCAACCAGACTCCCAGGGGAACGCCCTGTGGATGAACTGGTCAGGAATGTTTGCGTACGCTTTTCCACCAACTCCTCATCAGGAAAGTGGTGAACAAGATGAACAGGGAGTCGATGACGCTCGTCCTAGTTGCTCCCATGTGGGCAAGACAACCTTGGTTCCCACACCTACGCAGGATGGCGGTGTGCAAGCCCATCAAACTTCCAGCCTGGTACAACCTACTGTACCAGCACCAAGGTCAAACAGTGCACCAGCAACCCAACTCAATGAACCTGGCAGCATGGCTCCTGAGGTCATAGAGTTTGGACACCTCAATTTACCACAGAGGTGTATGGACATCCTAAAGGAATCTAGGAAACCAAACACAAGGCACTGTTACTTTGACAAGTGGAAGAGGTTCGTTATCTGGTGCCAGAGTAGACAAATCAACCCAGTTGATTGCACTCCTTCCACTATTGTTACATACATGCTCCACCTGCTAAATGCAGGATTGGTTTTTAACTCACTGAGAGTACACCTGGCAGCCCTCTCGGCTTACACCACTTCCCATAGCAAGGTTTCGTGGTGGAAAGTACCAGTAGTTAAAGCCTTCATGGAAGGAGTAAAGAGACTTCACCCTCCTATTTCAAACCCACCACCAGGGTGGGACCTTAATGTGGTGCTAGCCAAGCTCATGGGCCCCCCTTTCGAACCCATGCATAAAAGCAGTCTCAAACACCTGAATTATAAAACGGCCTTCTTAGTAGCTATTACTTCTATAAGAAGGGTCAGTGAAATTCAGGCTCTGTCAGTGCAGGATCCCTTCTTTACCATCCATAAAGACAAACTGGTTTTACGCACACACCCTAGGTTCTCGCCTAAATTCATATCAAAATTCCATGTAAACCAGTCCATCGAGCTTCCGGCTTTCTTCCAGAACCCGCAAAGCTCGGCTGAGGTGAAACTACACACCCTAGATGTGCGTAGGGCGGTCCTCTACTATGTAAATAAAACCAGACCGCTAAGGAAAACAGATCAACTGTTTGTCTCCGTAGCTACAGGCAGAGAGGGGGATCGCGTCTCTAAAGGTGCCATCTCGAAGTGGATTATTAACTGTATCCAGCTGTGTTACTCACTCTCTGAAAAGACTCTGCCTTTTACGCCAAGGGCCCACTCTACTAGAGGCATTGGGGCCACTATGGCTTTCATTGCAAATGTACCCCTTGACACCATTTGCAAAGCAGCTACTTGGAGCTCTATTCACACTTTTACTCAGCATTACTGCATTGACACCCATTCCAAGGCAGATACAGAAGTGGGACAAGCGGTTCTAAGACACTTATTTGCTCATGACCCTTCTCACATCCCACCTCCTTCTTCTGGTACTGTTCGCTAATCTATGCACAGCATGTGATCTAAGCAGATTCCACAAGCCTCAGAAGGGATACATTACTCACCGTAATCGTATTTCTGATGCTTGTATCTGCTTAGATTCACATGCGACCCACCCTTCCTCCTCTCCGAGAGAAGGCGCATGATTGCTTGTAGTCTTACCTTTCTGTCTATCTGCTTGGATTATCTGTACTCACGCTACTCCTCATGCTACCTCATGTCAGAAAAAATACAATCTGAGGATCCTAGACGCGTGAGGGATCTTGGGTACAGTGGACGTCACACTAGGGATAGTATTACTGGCACGCCCTGTGTCGACGCCCATTTTTGAGTTTCGAAAAACAAACTGTAATACTCCGCAGCTTCCACTAGATGTCGGCCTATGCACAGCATGTGAATCTAAGCAGATACAAGCATCAGAAATAAGATTACGGTGAGTAATGTATCCCTTATATAATATTATATGCCAGCAAAGAACTTTGCTGCCCGAGAGCGCTCTGCTAAGAATTACACGGGCAGCACATTAAAAAGGTCAAACGCATCATCAGTGACGACAGTGTATACAGCAAAAAGTCATGTTGCTGGTGGGTGGGATCATATAGCGGAGCCGGCTCCATAGGGGATGCCAGGCGCTAATTGGCCGCTGCTTGCCAGTCGATCTTGGTGCACGTGGGTCAGCTAGGCTCATTTTACGGTGAAGGTCGGGTCATGCAGGTGAAACACCCTATCTACTCTAATCGAAACAATAAAAATCAGTAATTCATGAGCACTGGCAGGCATTTGAACATCATGCGAAAGGGGTACCTTTGAGAAGAGAGAATATATAGACATGCCGACCCCCACGTTCCCGCACCCAAGTTTCTCCCCCAGGGGTTTGATCTTTCGTCTACCTTTCCTGGTGCCTCATGATACAAGCAGACGTGTGTTGCTATTGGGAAGAAATACTGCTGCACAGGCTTAGATCTGTGGTGGGTAATCTGAAATGGTCAAGACGAGGGGGATAGATGTTTATTGGCATGGAAGGGGTTGAGGGGTCGGGCATGAGAGGTATGATGAGCTCTGGCCTGGCAGGGGTCAGGGGGTCAGAGGTGCATTGGCAGTTAAGTGGAGATGGATCAACACGGTGCTGGGGCCTGGTACTGTCTCACGCTCCTCACAGAGCACATTCCTGAGAAACAATACTAGGTATTTGCATCATTGAAAGGCCAGGGAATGGATGGACTTCCGTGGGAACAAGGCTCATGCGGAACTGGCCTGATGTGTTGATGGCTTGGTCCCTCTGTGTGAGAGACAAGTGCTGCAGCCTCCCAGAGTGGCTTCTTTGGGCTAGTAAAAAAATGGTGTCTAGGCCTAGTACAAAATGAAGTCTTAGTGCTGAGACATGGGGTGGTGTTATTCATCTCATTTTCTATGTTATGGGGCTCTTTACACGTACCATATAGGTGTTTTTTTTCTCCCCTTAGCTTCGATAGTTTACTCACGTTGGCTGCGGCTAGAGGGGTGGGATAGGACCATTTCCTTCTCAACATTCCCCCCTTTCGTTACTCCTACAGTAATGAATATCTTCCCCCAATATTTCTACGCTCATTAACCCTTCTTTCTGCGTCTTCCCACACAGGGCTACCTTTTATGGGCATCCATGCTCGGAACACACTTCTCAAACTCTCCCCACGCTGTGCATATTGTTCAGGGGTACAGATCATATATACACATCCCCTGCCAGGTCTACCCATACTGCTCTGTAGTTTTCAAGGTCTGGTGGCTGTGTAATAGTTGTGTGATAATAAGTTTCCACCTCATCCCCAGTGTGGTATATAGCTATCATGCGATATTTGGGACCGTCACTCTCTCCTGTCTGTATTCCTGTGTAGCATGAGGCACCTTTTTAGCATCATCATTATTGCACTATTAGGTACTGCTTTTGCACAGCATCGGAGACCCAACTGGCACAAACAAAAGATTAGCAGGATGAACACGATGATGGGGATCAGCATTTTCATAGTTGTCCCAAGCCATGAGGGCACCCAGCCAAATGCCATGTTGATCAAGTCGTCTTCCTGTATTCCTGCTTCCTTTTTCATTTTGACGCCCAGCTCATGTACAGCTGCTAATTACGTGCGATAATGGCCAATTTTCAACGTCTGTAGAAGGTACGAACGTGCAACATGGACTCCCAATCTTTTTGCAAACTCTGCCTTCCATAGCCGCGAGGTCGAGCACGCACTGATTTTGCATCATCATGAGTCGGAGTGCTTTTAGTTCCACCATGATGACATTGAACCCCTCTTGCCAACTGGTTCACTTCCCACCTGACAATCTGGAGCCACTTGGCATTAGCTCTTATTTGGATGCTGGGCACAAGGGAAGTGAAAAATGTCTCTACTGAGTTGAAAAGTTTATACTCATTCGGTATCTGGGCAAGTAGATCAGACGATTCTTGAGACAGGTAGTTTAAGGCTCATTTTCTTCAGAACAGCGGTTCACGCTGTTCTGGCAGTATTCCAAAGACGGGGGGTGGTGTGGGCGGTGTGTTTTGGTTTGGTATCGTTTTTCCATCTGCAGGCACAGCTCCCCCTGTTAGGTGCTCCTCGGGTGCAACCAACAGTGCTGAATGCGTGTTGCAAGTGCATAATAGCCCCTCCATGATGATGGGAGGTGCAAATTTGCTTTTCTGCCGCAGACCCAGTAGTAGTTCATTAGTTCGGATGTTCCCTTGCGAAGATCTGGGAAAATGATTGTTCTGTTGCAGTGTTTGTTAGAGCCCAGACACTTTTTCCTCACCATAGAAGCACAGTTCGTAACTCTCTTCTTGCTGCACCTTCACAGGTTTTTTCGAGAGCAGTGACCCAAGTTAGCTTTGTGATATATTCGGTCCATGTGTGTGCACATGTTTTTTCTACAAAGTCCAATTTTTCATCTGACCGTCCACAGAGCCCCTCTGCTTTGCACATGAAGGTCGATTCTTGCCACTTATTTTCTGTGAAACTTGTTCCATCGATAGCCAGAAACAGTTCTTTGAAACATTTAGTTTCTTTTGATCCCATTTTGCACTTCCTGTCGTCTGGTGGGAGGAGTTTCAGTTTGACTGCATGCCTGAAAAGTACCCTTTATCCTACATAGTGCAAGGTGGATGAGACATTGTGACTCTGCTAGGGGTACCTCTTGAGGTACTAAAACCTTGGGCGCCGCAGATACATGCAGTATTAAGGAACACACGTAGCAACTCCCATAGGTTGTGAGTACCAACTGTTAGATTGCCCTGGATGGTGATGGTCCTCCACTTTGTCTAATCCTAAGCCATGGTAAGCATCATATTTATACTGGCGTGTCTGCCTTTTCCTTCTACTATTGTGCAAGATAGATTGCCGCTTTCCTACTGATCTTCTACATAGTCTGTCATTGTTACATAGTGACCTTTGTACAGGTAGTGTTAATAGCTGGACCATCAGGCTACTGCACACTATTGATTGGTAGCCGCTACATGTGGTATTGGTGGTGGCAGACATTATAGGTTGTTGAATATACATTAGCGAAATATTCATATTTACATTCACTTGCTAATACACCATTGTTTGGAAAAAGGACCCTATTTCCGTATGTGAGGCAGTGGTAGACAATTCTTTAGATATTGAGGTAGTCATCATATTAGGTTGGGAGGTAACTTGGTTAGCTGTAAACATTATGGGGGTGATGCCGTTGCATTTGGTGCATCAAGTATACTTTTGGTCACATTGTTAGCGAGTATAAGAACATTTGGGATTATTTTTGTTGCATTTTTATGTAAACTTGTTAAATTCAATGGCATATTGCTGTTACATATGCATTTGACCGCTCCCCCCCTTTTTTATATGGGACCCCCAAATATAAGATGCTCCCCAATAAATCCCCAAAATAAACATGTGTATCGTAAAAAGTATAGCACTAAAGTGCAACCTGCAGTGATAGCTATGTGCTTGCGTTGCACTCATCTTATTCCTACTGCTATCTGACTGAACAGTGTCATTGAGCGGGGTCAACTCCAGCATCGTTGCACCTATAGAAAGGGACAATACGCGGTGGTCATTAAGATGGGACCTAAAGAGGAGTGATAGTGAGAGAGAGAGACAGAGAGTCGCAACATTTCATAGTCTTAACATTTGCTTATTTCTCTCGCAGACCACATTTTTCGCAGTATTGAATATATCACTCATTGTCATTTCTTAAGGTACAGTGGTAGTTATTTGGCTTTCACTCTGAGTGTTTGGGGCTACGTCACTCTGTGCTTTCCTGACATCTGAAAGATGGATCCACTACCGCAGGCCCTTTACTTTTACAGCTAACGAAGTGCATTATATTACTTCATACGGAGCATTAAACCTTGGGGTGTTCCAGTTCCAGACGAAGCTTCAGACATATACCAATTCTCTGGGAAGTAAAGGTTGTGAGGGGCTATTTTGTACTTGTGCCCATGTGACTGTCTCACTTTCTGCTGTGAACGGGCCTGCAGGTGTAAATATTTTTTATTTGGGTTGCCCAAGTGTATGAACCAGCTGTTGTGCCTGTCAGCTGATCATTTTTCTCTTTGGCCACTAGCGGTCTTAATGTAGGCACTGTTAAGGGCTATTTACCCATTATTTATTTTTTCAGGAGTCCACTGAGTAGGGTTGGCCACTTACAATTCCTGCTGTCATTGTTTCTGAAGGCATTTGTTAACTTCCTCCTCAAAGCTCTTCCGCCTGCAGCTCCTTGCCATAACGCTCTACCGGCTGGCTATCACTTCTGCATGCTGTGCAGGTGAGCCCCAGACCTGAAAGGCAATACACTTGATAATGAAAAGAAGGAAGTCAGTCTTGGAGAGTGGCAATAAAGGGGACCCACAAATAACTTATAATACGTTTTAGAAAAGCACAAACACGCTTAAATGGTTAGTTCCAATACACAGTGAGAACATCTCTCTTCGCAAAGACGGCCTAGCCATCTCCCAATATTGAAAACCTGCACACCCTAGTGCTTTTTTAATTTGATACCCTCTGAAATTGGAGAGAGAGTACTGAAAGGAAGAGGCTGTGCCTTGTGACCTTTGGTGTTTTGTTTTCCTCCCCACCCCAAATGTTGACCTCTGATGCCAGCATGAGAAGTGTTCATTTGCTCATTTTTGTGAGTGGCTGTTTGGTGGGTGACACGCAACCAAATGGTTAAAAATGGATGATGAGATTCATGATTTGCGGTTGTAGGCATATTCACATGTCTCTCCCACATTTTGTTGTTTTCTTGTCTCTTCTTGGACCTCAGCTAAGACACTTCCAGACTTGGTACTGTCATTCAGAATTAGGGAAAATACCATGACACAAATTAAAATCTCACACGTTCCCATAATTAAACACTTTTATGGAATAATTGTTAAATTTGTCAAGATTAATCAATTATATGATAATATCTTTCTCACATGGTACATACCTCACAAAAAGACAACGTTGAGGAAATGGTTATTTCACAAATATGTCAGCATACAAATATGCAAACGGCATTTTCATGCAGCATTGTAATCCTGACATGAACACAACTATCCCACGTTAATCATCACGTGAGAACACACATATTCTGTTTTCAATGCTCTTTTCCCTTATAATAACAACCTCATCGCCATTTTGCATGGCTACTCCTGTTTATTAGAGCCTCTGCATTTGAAGGAAACTTTACAGTTGAATTTAGAACAGTCTATTCGCCAACCCCGGTATCGGAATTAATGCTTTGCCAAGCAACCATACAAGTCTATTTACATCTTTATAATATAACTTAACATTCACAATGTGGCTGTGTGCTTGCCATTCTCTCTGTCCTTTGACTGACCCAGGTCAGATTTCCCCCAAACTCCATTTGTCACTGGCTTCTTCGTCTCCAGCTCATCCACTGGAAATCCAGTGTTTGGCAAATCATGTTACCCCCAGAATAGGCCTCAGACATTCTTGTTGTTATTTGTTCCCCGTTGGTCCACAAAATAGCCAATCACCACAATCCAGAATCCAAGATCCCAGTAAAGGCAGACTGAGGAACATACACCTCGGCCTCTCGAATCATCAAAACTCTTACTCTCCTTTCTTTTTCCTTTCCGCTCTGCCTCCGTATTTTAACCATGTTTTCTTCCTCTGCCCCCATATACATTATTCTTTACCTTTCTCCAATCTCTTCTACTCTACATCACATATTGCCGTATTACATGCTTTTTTTGTAGTTTTCCATATCTTCCTCACTCCATGCTGACTTTGGAATAAAATTCCACTTCGCAAAAACCTCTCTTGACCTGTGGATACATTTTCCTCATCCCCTTGTACTCTATTCCTGTGAACATTTGTGCTCTGTCATGATCCCGGTCCCTAGCCCGCTTAGGCAAAACACTGGAGCCAGGCCATGATCCCCCACATGGTCCTTAAAGGCCTCCCCATCTCATCTGAGACCCACTTGAAGTCATACATGACTCAGAGGATAGACTTGGCACTGGACTAGGTAATGCATTTTGGGCAATATGGATGCCCTCACATAAAACAGTTCCATGACTGAGCTATGCGGTCTAGTTTTTTGGGTGTGGTTCGACCTAGGGATACCTGGGGTACCTGGAGGCTATATAAACCATTCTCGGGCAGAAAAACACGCTTTGCGTTACTCTGCGCCTGCAGCGTGACACTCACCGTGTTCGGATCGGTCTCCTGAAGGCCTTCGCCTTTCCTCCGCATCCCGCGTACCTGAAAGAACAAGAACAGCATTAACATCACACTTACCTTGAGGAAAATCCTGCTTCCATCCATCGCTCCTCCGGTCCGGTGGACACCATTTTGGTGGTGTCTTCTCCATCTCAGAACGCCGCATCCTGGGAAGAAAAGAACGAAGAGAGAAGACATTCGTAAGCATGTTCGTATCCCCGATTCTTCTAAAACAGCAAGAAGAGTCAAACTCTTACCTGAACTCGAGCCGCTCATGGTAACTTGAGCTCCGGAGCACGCCATCGACCTACAAAGGGAAAAGACAACACAGGTTAGTACATAAAGGACAAGAAGGCGCAGCACATTGCGCTTTACTCACCGCACCATATCTCTCAGCCGGCAGCCATACTGGGACATTTCAGGGCCTGCAAGGGACAAAGAGAGACATAGGTCAGCACAAGAAAAAGCAAACAGCGCCGCGCATCACTAGTGCTCGGCTTCACTAAGCCGCACGACACCATCACCGACCCCCTCCAACACCTAAGGGAGAAGAGAATACATTATTAAGGGGCAAGAGACAAGAAAAGGACAGTTCACCAGGAATCAACAAACCTACCTTGTCAGGCTGGAGTTACAAGCCCAGATGCATTGGGCCCGCACCAGTGAAGCAACTAGGTTGCGCAATGCCCACATCTACCAATGCACCCCTGCACCAAAGAGCAGGACGGAGAGCACACGACACAAGAAAACAAGGTGAGGAGAGGACATAGGGGAAGGTTGGTCCTCAAGGAAAGTGGGGGGTCAAGCAACCAGAGACAATAAAGTTAAAATCTGGAAATCCTGTATTTCAGGCCCAGTCCCCAGTCCCCAGTCAAACAGATTACAGGGAAGGGTTTGAGATCGTGAGTGGTCCAGACAGGCTGAGTGGCGTCCACATGGATATCAGGTGAGCATTACAGCGCTCTTCGTACAGAAGCATCTTGATATTTTCAAGATTCACTTTGCGCAGAACATTTCTTATTCACCCCTAAACACACCATGTAATCTTCCTTCACGAAGCTGTGTAACTTTTCCTTCCTATATCTGCACACACTTAATTGCCAGTGAAATGTGCACAAACCGTCTTATGGTTATGTACCTACAGCCATGCCATCACTTGTTTGGCCTGTTTAAACATAGCTCTGCTACACTCTGCAAATAATTCTAATTTTATGTAAATGTTAATGCACCTATGGCACATAATCTGTATTTCACCTGAAATGATCCAACATCGCCCCCTTTTCTGCAGAGAACACTGATTGAACATGGGGACTCTGCAAATAAATAATGCAGATGTTTTTCTATGGCTAAAATCATGCACCTTATTTACATGCGTTACCCTTTTCTCTGTGACTGTCATCCTATTAATGTCATGCAGTCTCACTTTAAGCGCAACTAACCATGTCATAATAATGGCCATACACACCCCTACAATTATCAAACACTTCTATATCCACTGTAGCTCCATTGATTGCCCTATATTCTTGTCTGCCAAACTCAGATTGATCTTGTTGATATTATCTTTCAGTAAATTCAGCATGATTGTGTGGGCCTTGATTATCTGAAGGATGATTGGTAAATACTTCCATGACGGGCTGTTTGAAGGTTGAGGACATTTGACACTGCCTTTCATCTGAAGATTTTGTGCTAGCTGGTCCCACACTTCGGGGCTCTCACAAAAACAAAGGGAGTCTTCCAGAACAGCAATGGAATAGAATGTAGCTATCGGAAAATGCCTGTTACAAGTTTCTTATGTCAGTCTGGTGGGAGGTATGCTTGTTATTTTGTAATAATATCTTTGATGCAACGGTTACTGTAGCAGCATTTAGCACTGAAAATTAGATAAACCGCTAGAATAGCTTGGTCCAAGGTCATGTGCATACTCCGGTGTAGCAAGCATCTGTTGCTAATGACTCACCTGGGGGCATCTTCTGTTGCAATGCCTGATGACGGCCCCTTCAATCCCGACTCGCATACTGCACCTTGTTCATCATGAACCACAGGATTCATATTTTTTTAATAAATGTCCTCTATTACACAGGCCATTATCCCCTCCTTGAAAGGTGAACTGCCGCCTTGCCATCTGTTTTTCCCTTTTGCATCCATCAGCTTTGACCATTCTCTGGGACTCCACATTTTCTCTGGGCTCCATTAAAGAAATCAGATCGTGGGAGACCTTTGTGGAGGAAAGTTAGTTACTCATTTTTTAAAACGGAGGAAACCAACAAACAGGTTAAGTACAAAACAGTAAAAGGACATTGGCGGTTTCCTTCTTCAATGGCTGCATATGCTGTGGATATCCAAATTTATATTGACGTTTCACTCATTCCTCTATTAGCCCTAAACATTCAAAATTATTTGTTACGCTTAATCTTATGATGAACCAGTCTGCATCTTGCATACTCTTCACTAAATGACTGACCTGTAAAATCATGTATCTCTAATCCTGATCTAATTGATATATTTAAACAGTTGCTGCTCTATTTTTTTTATTTCATGTTTGGGGTGTCAAGGCTTTAGCTGCCTCATATCGAATGATTCACTACCAGTGCACCTTCTTTCGCTAGGATTTTATATACCACAAGTGAAATTTAACCCACAGTTGTTAAAGTGCCACGCTAGGAAACCAGGAATTTAGAATGCTTGGTTTTGCCTTTTGCAAAGTTGAATTTGTATATCTGATCACCTACCTTATATTTGTTAATTGTTGTCTTTCTATCATAGTAAGATGTAGCCCCTTCAGATACACTTTCTAAGTTCTGTGCAAATGAATGTTGTAAATGGTGTCTTACATTTTCCACATACTCATGTACTGTGTAAGAATGTACTAAGACCTGTTCGTAGTATCCTGTATAATAATTGTTGGGGCAGTATCATTTTCCAGCCCATGATCAATTCTTGTGGGCTGAGATTTGTAGCTTTTGATGGTGCCACTCTTATTGCTATGAGCACTAATAGAATTTGCAAGTCCCAACTAGGCCCAGCTTCAGTCACAAATCTCTTGAATATATCAATAATAGTTCTATTGCACCCTTTCATCCACCCCTTTGACTCCAGCTGGAGTGTTTGGCCGACATTCAGCTTCCCCTAGTATTTGCCACATGTTGGTCATTAATGCACTTGTAAAATGGCTTTCACAGAGTGACTCTATTCTTTGGTTTTAACCAGATTTGGGAAATGTGATTAACCATTAGGGTAGCCACGGTTTATACGCTGAAATCAGAATCCAGGGATACATTCTATCAGTTTCTACATCAAACATGTCACTGTAAGCATGTAACTGTTCCTCCATGTTCATCTTTGAACTGGACCAATAAAATCTATATGCAGGTCTGACTACAGAAGGGGCAGAGCTCTATGTGCTTGCAGAACTGGGTCAGAATGGGCACAAATTAAATACCCCTGTTTATGCATGCAAGTACACATCTTGGAACATCTTGGAACATATGTGGCCAATAAGCAAATATCCTTTATAAAAGATATGGCATTTATAACGCGCCTACACACAAGTGTTTCAAGGCGTGAAAGTGTGTACACACATACACTGTGTGGGGGGCATGTGTGTGTGTTTGTGTGTGTGTGTGTGTGTGAGAGTGTGTGTGAGAACAGAGAGTGTGGGGGCACTGTGTACATATGTGGCCAGTATTCAAGTGTGTGGGAGAGTATGTGTGTGTGTGTGTGTGTGTGTGTTACATGTCGTGAGAGTGTGTGCAGCCAAAGTGTGTGTGGGTGGAGGGTGCTTGAGGGACAGTGGTATGGTGGGACAGTTTGTGGGGACAGTACATGTGTGAGAGCTACAGTGTGTGTATGTGTCTGACGGGCAGCATTTTTGTGGGGAGAAATGTCTGTGGGGGCACAGTGCCTTGTGTGGTGGAAGTGTATGTGTGACGGAGGAGTTGTCAGAGAAGCGTGTGTATGTTTGGATGGTCAGCTGTGTGTGTGGGGGCAGGGATGTGCAGATTGTGAGTGAGGGGGCATTGTGTGTGTTTTGGGGCAGTCACTGTGGAGGTGTGGTGTGATGGCAGTGAGTTTGTGTTGGGAGTGTACGGGCAGTGTGTGTGTAATGTGTGGGGGCAGTGTACATGTTGGGGCACTGTAATTGTGGGGGGCACTGTGTACAAAGCACAATCTGTGCAGATTTGTATGGGAACTGTGTATTGGAGCAGTGTGTGGATGTGGGCAATGCTTGCATGTGTGAGGACATCTGCATGGTGCAATGTGTGTGGTGAGACAGGGAGAGGGCATTTGTATGGGGCTCTGGGGAGTAGAAGAGGTAGTCTGTGGCCTTTGGTCGTAAATGGACAGTGTTTGGGGGCAGTGTGGGTGTGGGGGATTGGGTGCGTGTGGAGAGTGTGCATGTGTGAGGACAGTGTCTGTGGATGGGTAGTGTGTGTGTGGAAGCGTGTGTTGGGTAAGTGGCTGTGTGTGTGTGTGTGTGTGTGTGTGTATATACAGGTAGTGTGCATATGAGAAGACAGTGTGTTGTGGGGTAAGTATGTGTTAGGTTGCACTGTGTCTGTGGACAGTATGGGGGATCAATATGTGTGGGGGCAGTGTGTGTAGGGTGTGTGTCTGTGTTTGGGGCAGTGTGCATATGGGGGGTAGTTGTGTGAGTAGGCAGTGGTTTTGGAGGCATTGTTAGTGCGTGTGCCCAGTGGGTATGTGTGGAAAGCGTGTACAGAAAGTGTGTGTTTGTAGGATGTTTGTGGGGGCAGTGTGTGTGTGTGTGCACACACATGCATGTAGTTTGTGTGGGGGCGTGGGCAGTGTGTGTGGTCATTGTGGTGGATTTGTGTGCCAGTGTGGGTGGGCATGTGTGTGTGTGTGTGAGGCAGTGGATGTGTGGAGGGCCAGTGTGGTATATGTGTGTGGCAGCAGTATGTTTGAAAGTATGTTATTGAAATAGACTCAGCTCAAGGCTCCCTAGCTGCAGAGCCTACACAGTCCCTAGACTGGCTAAAGAAAACTATCAGTTTTTAAAAGGGGCCAAAGTAACCACATAACGATGCAAATATGCTAAACAAAAAAGAACAGGGCTTCCCCTGCAACTGCAGCCTCCCGGTAGAGAAGAGAGTCAATGACTGACCACTGAGAGATAATATTTCAGTATTTTGCTTCCTCCAGTGTCTATCAGCTGTCGTGCACATGAGAAGTGATAAAGTGCAAGCTAGAATAATTATCACAAATTGGCAAGTGATCTTCTGGTTAACCAAGGCACAATTCAGAGGTGCCTCTTGTGGGTCAAAGGTGGACTGTTCTCTGGTTATGTGACCTGTATGTAGAGCGATCGACATGCCAGCTCCTTCAAAGAGAATCAAAAAGACGTGAGACGCAGGCACACGGGTAAAGAAAATGCAATGCTCACGAGACAAGGTAGCAAGGTCTACATAAATGTATATGAACACCCTGTGGGCGGGAACATGTGGCTCACCGCTGCTATGATATTTCCAAGGATTATGGCGAAAGACAAGGATGCAAGACTTGCATACAGGCAATCCTGTTTTCCAACCACCCTTTGCCAGCTGCCTGCAAGAAGTCACCCTAGCCCCAGAGGCGTAGACAGAGTAGGGCCTGAGCAGACAAGGCCCTACCAAAATCTGTGAATGCCCACATTGCAGCACCGTGTGGGCATTTGCATATGTTAATGTCACTATGGTGGGCCCAACTACATTAACTTAAGGGCGCACTTGTCAGATAATCCTGGCTACGCCTCTGCCTAGCAGTTGTGTACAGGTGCGTTGTAAATGCCATATCATATCATATCATTTCATGGTAGACGTGATTTGAGGGGCCTGAACACTTCGGCTTAGGTGGACCAATCATACTGCCACTCTTCCTTTTGCTGCTGAGGATTGTTGCAGCATGTATGGATGTGGGGGATTGGAAGCTGGTTCAGTTTCCGGTGCTTGGCCTGCTTACCGGTTCTTCAGGGCTCCAATCAGGCCGACGGTCTTCCTTCTGCCATCAGGGTTTGTGATGCTAGGTTCAGATGCCACCAACCTTCTATTCAGTCAGAAGATGGGCCTGCTGCGGGGACACAATGTTACAAGTCAGGCAGGTCATCTTCATTTTTTGCAGAAAAAAAGAAAAATCGCTGAAGGCATTATATATTTTTTTGCAGTTCATTTTAGGATAGTAGAAAGGCAAAGAGTGTCCATAATATTCACAACCCACCACATGGTAAATGATGTAATACACTCATTTTGACAGTTCTCAAATATTTTTTAAAATACTTTTCCAGTAAACACAAGATGGCGCTCCTAACTGCACTAAACTTTGTGATCAAACCCAACTACAATATTGAAAAGATTCTGTGTTCCGCGCATCTGCATAATTCAACTGAGCAGCATGGAATGCAGAAGACAACTGCCCCCACGACATTGTAGGTATACAGCGCAATCGATTCCCTCTCTAAATGAAACAAAAACTGCCTGCAGTTAAAACAACCCTTCAGATCATACAGCAACCTTAGTTATTTTGACATTTGACCATGAATACCCCCTCTGGTACTCCCTCTCCACACCACAACCTGTTTTTTCCTGTCTCTGCTATGCAGTGTGCAGGTTCCACACCCTTTCCAGCTACAACCTGTACATTAGAAAGTCTTTGAAAAACATATCTTCTTTCAGGTGCAGTTAATGCTGAGCTTCGTGCAGCTTAAACATCCAATCAATGAACTTTCGAACCTACTAAACGGACCATTCCATCCTATAGCACTTCTGGGCAGGCTGGTGCAGGCAAGCGAGGTGGACACTGGGCACTGCTGGGGAAGCCCTCTTCACTCCATTTCCCTCATGTGCCACCCTATTCTGGGACAGCAAAGGTTATAATAATAACTATAAGAATTATAATTGTTCTTATATAACACACTTTATACTGGAGACCAGTTTCTAAGCACAAGACTGGGATTCGAACCTGTTTTGCTATGCGTTGTCTTGCTTCCAAGACAAATCCGTTGCCCGAGCTACCCTCCAGGCCTAATCCACGGTCTGTAATGTTTTTCGATGCACTGGGGAACAGGCAGCACATGCCGCAGCTTGCCTATGTCCTTCCAATACTATAGTAACGGTGGTAGGGAGATGAGGGGAGAACATATATGTGTGCCTCTCTGTCTCTCGCACCCCCTCTCCCGCTCCCCCACCCACATAGCCTGATATGATCACTATGGAGGACTACATATTTCCGAGGTTGATTGCAGCTCAGTACCTGCATTGTTTTGAGCCACTTGTTCAGGTAGCAGTTGATCCCGTGGTGCCTTGGGGTTGAATGAGGAAAATGGTGTGACATCTTTGGCCCAACTTGGTGGGACATCCCTTCAGCACATTTGTATCTTGTCATTCCTAACCACATGAATTAACATTACAAACTCCAGGGCAGGGATTTCTCTCTTCAGATTTTGGTACAGCAGTGCTTGCTTCTGTGTCACACTTAGCTCTGACATTAAACACACGAGATGTGCAGCAAATGTTTTTGTGGGCTCTGTTCTTACCAGTGTACTGCTTGATAGTTCTCAAGTAAGAAATAAATGTAAAGAGCAAGACGGATGAAAGGGTAACGCCCTGATTACTTACTAGCCGTCTTCATTACGCTGAGCCCTAGTCTTCCATCTCACAGTCCTAGATTCCCTCCATCCTACTGGGTATAATGCCAGCCAGGTAGCGAGCAGTCTGTTGTGTATAGTGGCAGTATCTATGGTCACATGGGAAAAAAAGCCATCACAGAATGTCTCTAAGCACCGCCTCAGCCCGTTCATATTAAGACATTGCTTAAAATAAACAGCGGGTTGCCTCAGAACTCACTGCTAGAAAATTACAAAAGGAATGCGAAAAAGGAGTGTACACCAAGCAAGAAGTAACACTATTCTGGGCCGAGGCACAGCTGGGAAAGCAAAATTCACACTGAATGCAGAACAGAACTGCATGAAAGGTGCGGTTAAAGATAAGCCCCTAAAACAAAAGCTTTTATAATCATTCAAACTAATTAGCATCAAACCACATTGCAACATTAGGTTAGCCCTCCATGTGATGATAATTGGTAGAGCTACATCATTCCCCTATAGTTGGGGAATACATTATCTTGAAATGATTGGGTCCTGCAAATCTTGCCACACCACCCTCGACCACCTGTGTGATGTCACAGTCCAACCCACAATTCCCACATCATAGCGCCAAAACTTTGAGACATTTGAGATGACCAGCAGATCTTTATTCATCTGCCACCAGTCATCATCTGCATCCGGTTCTCATGTCAATGCAACCAACCATGACACTTGAGGAGTCTTGAACCATTGACAAGTTACCATTTCAATGTTGCATTTTAGGAACTCTTCAAACCTATTCCCAGGCTCACATGCACAAAGGGGCAATTTCAAACCACCATTGCACATTTTGAAACCGCTATTAGGCCTGTTTCATAAACTAATATGCCGAATTATGAAATGGTTGTGCATTCACTGCCTTTCCCCAGCACCCATGAGCTTTGCTTCCTGGCCTCAAAAGTATCAAAGGCTGTTCATTTCATGCCATATGATCCTGGGAACGTGTAGTTTGCAAAATGCTTGCTGCCAGCCTCTGTTGCTCTTAAGTACATGAAATAAATGTTACTTTGTTTCTAGTAAAAAGCAAGCTCTGAGGCCTGTTTACAGTGCCTCGGTCTAATGTTAAGCCTGTATACTTACCTGTAACCAACTCTTTATCGCCTATTAGTTATTTGATTAAACCACAATTATTTAGGGGATTTTACAGCCTAGAGCATAGAACTGTGTGACTAGCAACAAAGCCCTCTCCTCTTTTAGTGGGCTAATCATGCAGCTGAAAAGTTTGCACCTTTTTACTGCGCTGAACTTGCATTTTTACCACATGCCCATGAATGATTGATACAGACACCCCTAACTAGGACTTGGAATGTGATATCTGTCTCTGTTTTACGCTTTTCCTAATGACTAATGTCTAGCATACTAAAATTAGAACAATAGTGTGTTACTAACAGATGATGATGCTTAATTGCTTGAACTTCATTTGTGATCTGTGGCACTGGGCTTGAAGCTATGCTAAGCGACAGGATAGTGGTCAGACCTGAACATGTGGACAGACACTAACATTATTATTCCATGATGAACCAAAATGTTTTGATGAATGTGCGACCCTCAAACCCTTGAGAATGTATCTATATGATTTTGTTTAAATCCTATTTAACTTGTTTGAGAAGTCATATATTTTATATCTATTATGTGATGTATTACAAAAAATCGAATAAACACATTAAAACAGAGGATGGTCTATGGCAGAATAATATTTCCTGTGTTAATTTTGTAGCGGTTAGCAGAGAGTCTATCTCAGGAGACGGTGCCTCAAGTAAGGACTGAAATGACAACATACTGGCCTCTCCAGCTCTGTAGCGCCAAGCAGAAATAGCAAGCAACATTTTCAGAACTGTACTAGACCGAACAGAGTGGAATCCAGAGGGATTCAGTGCACCTTTGCTCAGAGTATTTCACCTACTAAGTGTAATTCAATTTGTGAAGCAAATGTGTTAATGTGCCTGAATATGTGCTTACCGATGATGTAGAACACACCATTCCCAGCGTTTTTTGTCTAACTGAAAAGAGCTCCTGCTGGTAAAATGGGTCAGCTAGCTAAGTGCTTGCCCATGCCATCTTTTTTTCAGCTTGGAGATCACAGATCCTAATACAAGCAGGGCAAAATTATACTGCAATACAATACCACTCATTATAGCACTTAGAAACAGGCTGTTCATATAGTGATTTATGCAAGATTACATCTGATAGGAGTGTGGCCAAAAGCTGGAAGTGTAGAGCTCAATGAGGCAGTACTCGCATCCAATATGGTGCGATCATGGGCTTTGTACGTTTGATTGCCTGTAGGGCTAAAAGAATCTGGCGTGATGCGCTATATTAAAACAGGATTATATTATTCTGTTTATTTATTTTTGCCTATCGGTACATGTTGCTGAAAATGGCATCCAAGCTCTTTCTAGAGTGTGTGGGAAACTCATGGGGCCAACAAGTAAGACAGACAGAAGTGTTCACAGTTCACGGGTGTTTAGTGAACAATGAATGCTGTTGGGAAAAATCATATTGTAAACCTAAATCTAAGATGGGAACAAACCTAACCATCAAATAAAAATAAGGCAGTCCTAGTGGCGTTGTGTCAAAATAAAAGGGCATTTACTAAGAAACATATTGCCAAACCTCACAACTAATACAAAAAGGGGTGTGGGATAATTCTCAAGAAAAGAAAGAAGTGTTCTCAAATAATATGTCAGGATGCGGTAGCCTCAGTCTCCCTTCCCCACAATTTGCACACAGGGTAAGATGGGAGCTTGGAGCCTAGTACAGTCTCTGGCTTCTCCATCACGAGACAACAGTTCCAATGGCAGTTCTCAGGACCGTTGATGGCCAAGTCTCGTTTCCTTGGAAAGTCTCTTGTCTTCAGGGCCTGACGTGTTCAAATAACAAAAACACAAAGTTCCTTTAACCAAGTGAAAGGTCTTTGAGGGTGATAATGTTTCACCCACTGGCTCCCCCTCTTCTGGGTGCGGACTCTTCTCAATTGTAATCCAAGGTTCAGATAGGGTGATTGTTTCACGCCTGGGTCCCCCTCTTCTGGGCGCCGACCCTTTGTGTTTTGTATTCCTCGATTTATATGTCAGTTCTTTTCATACTTGAAGTTTTAGATGACCGCGTCAGCCCTGGATCTCCCTCTGTCGGTCTCAGACCCCTCTTGACTGTCAGTACTCGGGTGATGGCTTCACCCTTGGATCTCCCTCTGCCGGGCTCCGACTTCTCTTGTCTGCTAGTACTTGGATCATAGCTTCATCTCTGGATCTCCCTCTGCCGGGCTCTGATCCTTCTTCTCTGGCATCCCTCCTTCGGGTTCACTCTTGCTGTTTCTTAAAACTTTTGTCCCCTTTGAGCGCCCTCTGCTGGGCTCCGACCCCTCTCGATTCACAGCGTTCCTCTTTACTTTCAATGTTATCTTTTTAAACAGTTCAGTGTTTGCGCGATTCACCTCCCTTTCTTTCACACTGCTTGTAGATCAAAGTCTTTAGATTGTACAGGGATTTTGCTTGTCTCTATGTATGACCACTTTTACCTTCTTTGCTGGCCCTCCTACGGCCTTCTGGTAATTGTAGTTTCGTTCAGATAGGGATCGGCCAGAGTCTCTTGAGTTTGGCACCCACGTGGTGCCGGTTTCCCTTTGTAGCTGGTCTCCCCTTAATGCATTTACAATTCATTCAAAGTTCATTGAACTTGGTTCAAATTTGCCATTTGCGATTCTCACTCAACACAGCCCGGTTCTTATAGTTTTCCCATTCGACTCACCAGCTGTGGTGAACCGTTTGGCTTTTCTTCTTGATTGGAGTCAAGGCCGGTACTACGGGCGCGGGAGCTTCCCTCGCTCCTGCTTATTGGTGTAGGCTTGCCCTGTGTACCTTTGACATCTTCTGCAATACACTTGTACTTTTGTTTGCAGTCCTAGGCACTCTTCCACGAAGGTTCCACGGGTCTGGGACGAAAAGGCCAAGGTAATTTCTCTCCTCGCCACCCTCTCGATTCCTGCCGCCTTTCTCCTTTGCTTGAACTGCTGTGCCTCTGCCATGCTCGCCTTGCCCGTCTTGTGCTCTTTTGCTCCACCTTTTATCCCTGTGGGGAAGAGGAAGGGCCGTCAGGTGTGTATGATTTAGGTAAATTGCTTGACTTTTTGCCTGACCTTCGTGCTGGGACATTTCAGATGAACAGTTTAATTACACGTCCGTAAACCAATATTCATGTCGGGAAGTGCAATCTAAATAGCCCAGTAACAGGTCGGCGTTACTTTTTTAATTACTCAGAAAATCTGGGAAAAGGCGCTATTCTTTGAAAGACATTGGCCACTTTGATATGCTTTCTGAATTGCTTTCGCAGGTACCAGTATTTCACAATGAGGCTACTTCCGGGTGACTTTATATTTGAGAGGTTTTCAGAAAGCGCGGGTCTTTCCTCTGAATGCTTGGATGGAACCCATGCACGTTTGAAGGGTTTCTCTGGAGTTGTGATTTCGATGAATTGGTAAAATATCAGCCTTAGCCCGGTGCTGCCTGATGGGGTGAGTATAAAGGGGGTATTGGAGGTTGCAGGGGATAGCCCCTATTTCTCAGAATGTGGAAGGTAGATGGCTTTCCCTATGGCAGGTCCAGTCATGCTCATTACTCGTTCTTGCCTCTAGAACAGCAGCGTTTTGAGATGCCATGAGTCAGGACATTCCCTTACAGCGTGCAGTGCCTGACAGTCTTTAATATGTCAGGGCTACTGTTAAGCAGAGTTTTGGAAGTCCCTCTGTTTAATCTGAAATCCCGGCGGGGTTCTTAGTTTGTTGAGCAAAGTCATATTTCTTCAAGCCCCACATCAGCTCGGTTGCCTACTTTTCGAACGTCTGCAGTTTCATGGAGGGATTCCTTGATGCGCCCAAGAATGAGTTGTTGCAGTATGTGTTTGCAGGGTCGACTGGGGCATACAATTGTCTCGGGCACCAATGTAAAAGGTGCCCACAGTTGGAAATGGCAATTCAGTCCTTTTGTGACAGACTGGTTGAGTAGTACCCAGTGGGGGGAGGTTTTTGTTTT
Organism: Ambystoma mexicanum; assembly: GCF_040938575.1. Classification (NCBI taxonomy): domain Eukaryota; kingdom Metazoa; phylum Chordata; class Amphibia; order Caudata; family Ambystomatidae; genus Ambystoma; species Ambystoma mexicanum. The sequence continues at coordinate 487,370,756 of NC_090925.1, forward strand.
GAATGTGATGGAAACTTTGCATTTGAAAGAATATTAAGTAACACTGTTCAAAACGACTAGCTGCATGGTGAAGTAACTCATCAAACTGGCCCACATGCCCACTTCGACCAACAAAAGGGGCCCACACGAGGATTTTGTGTTTTTGGTTCGGCATTGGCCTTTTGCCCTACAGGCCAGCCGGAGCCTGTGTGTTTGGAATCAGGCTATGGCCAAGGCTAGATTAATTTATTGAGTGCGTGGCTGAGTGGGTAGACTTCTCCCACAGTGTGACCAATTCACTCCATTTCACTGGATCATAGCTTTTCCAGTCCTGACTTTAGCTTTGTCAATCATTGGTTTCAGCACCTTAAATCCAATGTGTTCAATAGCAGGACTGTAAAAGTGAGGCTCCTTATAACTTCAGTGGATCTGGTCACTCTATCCTTCTCATCAGTCAGGCAGTGAATGGTTGCCTCCTTTCAACTACTGTGTTGATCTGTGTATGGAAGAGAATGGTGACGTCAACAAGCAGACCTATATTCATCGCAGTGTCAATCGAGCAGGCTCTGGCTGCTCGATGCAAATGTTGTTAAGGTAGGCGGAGCCAGAAAGTAGTTCCCAGATATCTTCCCTTTAGAAGTTAACCGCTTGCTCAGTTTGCACCAAAACTCAACCCACACCTCCATTATGAAGCGTAATGAGACAGAAACACATCCAGTGTTGCATGTTGTCTTCTGCAAAGTAGACATGCCCTAGTAGTTTGTGCAAGACAGCTAAGAGTACATCCAATTTTGTAATGGTTTAAATAACTTGAAAATGGGTTAAAGGCTTTCTGAAGCGTGGAAGCATTTGCTCAAATATATCGATCCCACATTTGTGTCCCCCGGTTAGTTGCAGCCGGTTGGCTCACGTCTACTCTAAATCTACAAGGCACAATGTCCTCCGTTTTGAAGGGATGAAGAGTATTTCCATTCTGACTTGTTTGATCTTTTATGCAATTCGTTTTCTACAAAATGATTTGTGTGCATAGCTCAACCTTTGCAAAGAGAAACACTCCAGAAGGGCTGTTTGCTCCGAGTTGAACGTTCCTGTGCATTCGCATAGGGCAATCTTTCTGTGCACGCGCACATGCCTTCTGAGTGCCAGGCGTGGGCACGTTACACGCGTGGTATATGCTATGTATATTTACACGGTTGGGTTTTGCCCATGCTGACCTTACTTGCCATTTGCAAAGTGAGTGCACCCAAATGGAAAACGAATGAAATAAACCTCAAGTGACTTATTATTGCATCAACTCCCCACCGAGCAGTAGCTTAACGCAGAGGGAAGGTGCGTCTGCGGTAGCCCGGACTGTTATCTTTGGGTCCGGCCCTTGCAAGTACACCTCTCTGCAGGATGAAGGGCTTGTCTGTTCCACACAGTGAGAATGGCGAGTCACAGAGCCTGCTACACTGGCTAGCGAGTGTCCAAAAGGAAAAGTGTGCCCAACTCGGAAGTGCCGTCATGGAAAAACAAATGACATAAGCCCTTCTTGTTTACCAACCCATGAAGCCATAAGGCCTTCTTACATCAGTGTTGTACAAACTGCTCAGTTTACAACATCTTTCTAAGTCTCCAGGGCTCGGTACCGTATACAAGCGATTCTCTGCTGCCTTCCGGCCTCACTCTACTGGTTGCAATGGCATTGCCTTTCTTTGCTAACACGTGTCATACAGGGTAATATAGAAGGCCGGCGAATCGGCTGAGCGAGGTTTGATTCCATTAGCAAACATCACGAGCCAAAACAAAGGTATCAAAATACTCGTCACCCCCCATCTACTGCATACAGTCCATCAAGGGCAAAAGAATCCACCGTCTACGCGTATAATTGCGCTTGAATGTAGAACATTTACTATCCACCCAGGTTCTCATTTATAGAAGATGTTTTGCTTCTAAATAAATGACAATCAAAATAATTTTCCATACGTATAATTTTTTTTTTTTACAAATAAAGGAAATACTACTGTAGGAAGTGTTTTTATGGAGAGAATTCTGTACCTCCTTTTACCTGCAGGCTACCCTCTACCCGACCATGCTCCAATATCATGTTCGCCAGTACCTTAAAAATTAAAACTCAATATTGTGAGCTCTTTAGAAGTGCATTCCTCATTTTGGGAAAGTTGATGGACCGAAGTCTAAGTTTATGCATGTCATTTGGAACTCTATATTTTGATTAGTTATGAAATATCACAGAGTTACAAATGTGAGTTCAAAATATAAATCCCTAAATCAGTTGTGTATTTATTTATATTAGCACTAGGGGAATAGTGATTCTACCAGATCCATTTTTCAAATCTTATATGAAGGGGACTTTCTCTATTTCACCCAGGTGGGTGGGAGAATAGCACCGGTCGAGGAGTGGCATTGTGCCACTTCTGACACTTGGGCCTTACAGGTCATGACTGTGGGTTATTGCCTCCCATTTGTCTAATGCCCAACAGGTCACCCTCCCTGCAGCCCATCACTGCTCCCCGCCCACCTCTTGTCAGAGGAGGTCTAGCTCCTATGGAAGGGTGTAATAGAATCAGTCGCACGCTCAGAGCGAGGCAGGGCTGATGCTGCCTTTACTTTCTGGTTGTGAAACAGGTTCGGGACCTACAATCCCATCTTGGGTCTGAGGCTTTTGAAATTGTACATGCACAAGGGCAAGTTCAAGATGGTCACCTTGGCCCAGATCCTTCAGGCCCCCAATCTTCAGGACTGGCGGTATTTATGGATCTACAGGACACCTATTTCCATATGCCGATCCATCGCAGGGACATCCCCTTCCTGGATGACTGCCCTGCAGGAGCCCGCGCCCCGACCTGGTGTGCGTGCATCTGTTCCGCACTTGCAGCCTGTTGCACAATTTGGACTTCTGCCTGAACTTCAAGTAGTCCATGTTTTGGCATCCCAGTCTCTCTGGTTCATTGTAGTGGAATTGGATACCCGCTTAGGCAGAGTACTCTGCCCCATCCGCCCCCTGTACATCGGATGGCCATCATCCCCCCAAATGTTTCATGTCCTACAGTCACAGAAACTGGTTCTGGCCTCCTTCCTGTCTACTAGGCTTCATGGCCTTCTGCATTTTGATGGTGCCGGAGGCCCAATTTGAACTTAAGGTCATTCCAGTAACTACTTCACTGTCAGTGGTGTCTATTTGCCTTCTTTAATGCTGTTGTGTAAAAGAGATTTTTTGCTCTCCAGGACGGAGTTGGATGAAAGAGACACGTTGCTATCTTTGAAGCAGTTATTGTGAGACAGTTGTATGGAAGATACACTTTGCCACCCTTGAAACAGGTGTAAGAAGGACCTTGCTGCTACTTTGAGAAACTGTTACTTGGAAGAGACATTGTAACCCTCTTTAAAGGAACATTAATTGTGCCGTCCTTCCAGAAGTAATCCATGGGAAGGTAACGACCCTCTGGATCCAAGTACTTCTCTTTTTGGAGAAACCATTTGTGTTAGATTTACTCATAGGTTTTCACCTTTGAACATCGTGAGTCAATATAAGTCAACAAAATATTCCTTACACTTGAGGGTCCGATATTTTTTAGACACAAGGACAGTTGTTATAATTTTGATGACAAGAATCAGAATGATCGTTAGTTTCCTAGGCTCAGAAACTCTTGTTAGGATAGGTACAGAGAGGCCTTTATCCAACACCCTTTCTTTAATAAAGATGTCTGATGTTGAAAATACTACCACTTTGACTTCCCCTCTCATTTCTGGTCCCTCATAATTCTTTAAGGGAGCCCGTTTGAGCCCCTGCATTCATGTGCATTATGATTGGTCATCTTTGTGTTTTTCCTCGTGTCCAATGCTTCTGAGAGATGGGTGAACGAGCTCCAAGCAATGTTTGTTAAACCCCAGCACTTGCTCTTTCCAAAAAGAAGGTGACTTTCACAGTGACACCATCATTCCCTTTTAAATGTATCTCTCTCAGAAGATCCGTCTTCCCTTTTTTCTTTTTGCCTCACCCTTCTAAAACAGAGGAACAAATGCATTAACTGGGCCTGCTGTGGGCCCTCACTATGTTTCTTGGAGGAGGGATCTCAGGAAAGTTGGTTATGCTGGTGCTCATGCTGGCAGGACTGTGAATAAAATGACCCTGTCAAGGTGCTACAGTGTGACTGGGCATCCAAATTACTAACCTGTCTGTAATGTTCTTTTTGGTGAACGTTCCTGCACCAGCTTTCTCATCGCCCTCCCAACCTGCCCCTCTTGGTGGATAGCTTGTACTCCTCATCTGTTCGACAGGTCCTCAGCGGCTGAGTGCTAGAGAAAAAAGGCAGAACTGAGGTGCATCATTTATTGGATTTCAGGTAGTGAATGATTTGGTTTATTCTCCAGCATGGGGTCTTGCATGGATTCACATGCTCATGAATATTCCCTGTCGTCAGGCTGGAAATCCTTGGTCAAAAGAAAGCAGTTCGTGCACTCCAAGATCTTGTTCCACTGCTACCCATGCATGTACATCCTGGTTGTTCCCCTTTTCTACAGCGCTCCATTGCTTCCCAGCTAGCTTGGCGCTTTATACAAACATAACAAATCTAGTTACAAGATTATTTGAAGGGGGGGTGCAAGATCATACCAACAGTGCACTGTATTTTATCATCTGTTTAATAGGGGTCCACAGGAGCACAAGAGTAGTTGGCTGCCCTGAGAATAGGAGTCCGCTAAGAAGTGGAAGTTACAGAGAAGGAAGAGAGGATGCGTGGTAAGGATGGGGAAAGATGTAAAGAAGGGAGGAGGAGGGAGTATTAGGAAAGCAGTCCGGTTTTGTTTACAGAGCTGCAAAGGTATCTTGCATCGAGTCAAGATTACTTTTTGCTAGCAGTTTGACAAGAAGTCATCAAGGGCTGTGTTAAGGTCAGATAAGGAGATATGGTGATTGATGGGGTGTGACAGTAATAGTGTATGCGAGGAGTGCTTTGTCAAAGGGAGATGGCCTGATGCTGTGTTGCTGATGGTTGTGGAAAGGAAGATTAAGGAGATTAAGCTGTTTGGTCGTGCATGGTTAGGTTGTTATGGGCAATTGAGAACTGGTCAGGCAGGGTGGAGTCAAGTTGATGACAGTGGAAGCATTTTGGCTGTTGCTATTTGTGTAATAGGGGTCTTGTGGGTAAGAAAAAATCGAGGCGGTTTTCACGTTTGAGAGAGTTGTGGGCCATGGGGGAACTGGATGGGGAGAATAGTAAATCGGTCGGATTGTAGCAGCTGGGCATCATCGTGCTCAAAGTTTGAAGGGAGAAAATCGTTTCCTAGAAGAGCAAAAGATATGCAGGTCTTTGTGAGACCAACTACTACCCCCTTGTTTTAAAGAATGAAAGAAGGTAGCGTAATCAGTGTACAGCAGCAATTATTAAATTGTCATACAGAAAATCCTATGTTCAATAACTGCCATGACTGAGGTTCAAGAGATAATGAATCAAAGTAGCATCTGTTAAAGGAAGACTTATTCCAGAGAGCTAGGGGGGAAGGGAGCAAAGGGGGATAGATGCATAAGGGCAATTGATAATCCAAATCGTTAGGTTTCCTTTTGCCATTTGTGGGGGTCGTGCGGAATTGGGGTGGGTGCATGCAGTTGTTGGAGGAGTGGTAACCACTAGAGGTTGGGTGGAAACCCCATGAGAAAAGGGAGGGATGGTGTGGCGAGAATCAGTTAGGATGCAGAAGCACAGAGTGAAGGGAGGTTGGGGGAGACTAGTGTTTTGGAGGAGTATTAATTAACGTACTAGTCCAGTCATGTTATGTTGTGTTAAGTTATATGGCATTTGTATAGCACCTAATGACATATTGGTATGTCCTCAAAGCGCTGTGGTATGAACCCTTTTCAAGGACAGAAGTCTGAGGTATGAGAGTTGAAAGGAGGGTTTTAAGAATGCGTGTGTGCATTTTAGCATAGAGCCAGAGTAGGGAGGGATAGCTAAGCCCCTGGTTAGTGGATGGGTGCTGTGATAGACTGACAGGGGAGTAGGTGAGTCAAATAGACTCATTATGTGCTCAGCTGAAGGGAATTTCTCGTGGGACTCGGCTGCATTGCAGAGGTAAGGTGCGATATGAAGTCGAGTGGTGAATTGTTGCAGATGTGTGCGGGTGGATGGATGTACCCCCGGGAGGGATACGGCTAGGTTCCATTAAAATGGAGTGCTGTATGTATTATCTTATAATTATTATGATATTATATTATTATATTATAATTGTTTTTTATAACGTGCTAAATATCATAGCGGCGTGGACCCGGGATTAGATCCTGCGTAGCTCTGCGTAGTCTTTCTTCGTGCCATGTAACAGCTGATATCAACTTAGGATGAGGGTATGCAGATCATATCATACCGACCGACTGGAATCCTTTCTGTGCTTGCACGGTACTGTCTTGTAATCCCCTAAGGTGACTCAACAGTACCCCCACCTACTTGTCTGGGGTGATAGTGCACCCATGAGGTGGACTAGGTCTGTCAAGATGCAGAAAGCAAGAGCCAGGTCTTGTGTGCCTTCTGAAAGTGAGGTGATAATCTATGCTGCAGATGCTAAATGGAATAGAGTTCCAGATGGTGATACCTTAGCCGAAGAAAAAGGCTCCCCCTATTCTGGTCGATTTTGCAACTGGGATGACAAGATGGAGACCTGTGCCTGATCTCAAGTTTCTGGTGGGCCTGTAGGGTGGGTGCTTGTGTTGTAGATATTCTGGTCCTGTGTTGTGCAGAGCTTGGTGGGTGACACAGAGGGCATTGTGATGTGGGTTTCAGGGCCTAGGGCAAGAAGGAGCCTTGCTGCAGTGTTTTGAACCAGTTGGAGTTTTGATGCAGGGGGTGCTCAGGTATAGGGTGTTAGCACAGTACAGGCGTGAGAATACTATAGCTGTGATTGCGGCAACTCTGTGTGGGAAGGTCAGGTAGGGGAGGATGCGTCGGAGAATGTGTAGGTGTAGAGAACAGGATTTTGACACTGAGTTGATTTGATGTAATAGTGTCGGGTCTGAGTTCATAGTGCATCCAAGGTTGTTTACTGTGTTGGCGGTAGAGGGGCGTGGGCCTAGATACAGCGGCCAAGGGGTGGGATGGGGAAAAAGGCAGTCTTCCCACAGATCATGATTTCAGATTTTCCGGGGTTGAGAAGGAGGTGGTTAGCATTTACCCAGTGGTCGATTTCTGTGAGACATGATGTGAGGTTGGGGTGGGGTTGGAAGAGTTTTTTGGAATCTTGAAGATGATTTGGGTGTCATCTGCGTAGTTGTAGCAATACAGGCAGTGTGAGCGGATAATAGTGGGGAGGGGGCTCAGATAGAGGTTAAAGAGCAGAGGGGAGAGAGGCGTACCCTGTGGTACTCTGAGTAATAGGGCGGGGAGTCGAGGAGAGAAGAGGCATGTGTTTGGGATCTGTTGGAGAGGAAGGAGGAGAGCCACTTCAAGGATGCATCCCTGATGCAGAGAGAGTGGAGTTTATCCGTGAGGAAGAGGTGGTCAGTGGTGTCGAAGGCCGCTGATAGGTTGAGATGTCCAATACAGTTAATTAATAGGCCGCTAATGGCGAACTCCATTAAATAATAGGACAGTATTGACTAATACAATAATATAATAGGGCATTAACCAGCAAGCCAATTAAATAACATGATGATAACAACCTACACAATTACATAGCATGCTGGTACCAGCCGGCACAGATCGGATTCTCCCCTGGCAAGGGCAGGGAAGGAAAGGAAACTACTTAACAATGAGGAGCCTACATGGGGAACATAACAGACTATTGCAAAAACATTAACAGTTGTGAAATAAAAATAAAGGCAAAGTGAAGAGTAGCAAAGCACCAACATAAACAAAGAGACTCAGGGTAGAGCAGTACTTATCTGAGGCTGAGGAGCAGAAAAGAAGTAGGATGACTGCAGGTGTGGCTCAGGTTTCTGGACTACCTTTATAACATCACTCTTTATGGTGTCAGGATGATGTATTGATATGGTTACCGCTGGGGAGGATTAGTGGCATTAAAGACGTAATGCATGATTCCAGCCCACATGTCATGCAGTAAAATGAACTATTTAAGCAACAACAGCCAATATAATTAAATAGCAGGCCACTTGCAACCAGTGAAAGGTACAAATAGGTTGTGTTAAACTAGGAAGTAGGTATAGGCGTAGCTCTCAACCTTTCATTAGCCCTCGGCGGGTGAAACCACCAGATTTTGTAGTTGGCGGGTGAAAGGCCCATTGATTCCTATTGGCGTGTGGGAAGCTTGGCGGGTGAGAGAGCTGTCTAATTGGCGGGTGACACCCACCAAAAGCGTGAGAGTTGAGAGGTATGGTATAGCTTTAAAATGAAAGTTAATCTGTTCAGCTGCTAGAAAAATTCCAAAGGCAGGGATTAATGCCATAGAAAAATATACTGATCCGACCCTATTGTGCTGAAACAATAACAATATTTAAATTGCTAAATCCAAAGAAAATTATCTGTTTTGAGATGAACTAGACCATTAAGTTTACAAAGAAGTATCTTTTAATTGAATTGCAAAACTAATTGTAAATACTTTGGTCAAAGTCCTATACAAAGTATGTTTTATTGTTGACTCTTCTGGGGGGGGGGGGGAATGGATGTCAACAGGGGGGCTCAAGAGCCAAGTATGTGATGCAACAGTGGAAGGTTGTATATAGGATATCCCACAGAACTCCCATTTCCATGCCTGCAGCAAGCCCCATAACCACCTCATCAGAATCAGGAAAAAGCACCTGCTGTAACCCTCTATAACATAAGCATTGCACCCTGGCTGTTTACCATTGTCAGTTGTGAATGATCATAAAAGACGTAGCCCAAAACATCCGAAAAGCTGCAGGTTGTAGGCAATGCCCTTTAATTTCTGTTATGTGGGTGGTAAGGAGATACCCCCTATAGTGGAGTTTCAAGAGGAAAGTAATTATAGGTCAAAAAGACATTTGGCACCCTAATGCAAGAGGAAAGGTATAGATACAGTGGACAAGTTGAGACTGCCTCTTCACTTTCACTAGCACTGCAAACCCAATTGCAGCTAGGCTAACCCTGTAGGAAAACATTTCAAGACTGTGGCATCCCATATTGGAGCGCGGATGGGAGCCTAAGAGAAAAGTGGGCATGGGAAAATGAAGACTGTACATATGTAGTCCATAAAAGATGTTCGAAATAAAATATAATTACCAGCAATGCAGTGTGTGTGGGTCTTCTAGACAGCCATGTTGATTCCTCCTGGTTTAAAGACCTATTTTGAGCCATCGGCCCACAGCAACATACTTACTCAAAATACTAAACACTTTGAACCATTGTAATTGGTTATTTATAACATGCTTAATACCCAGAGGTTTCTAAGTGCGGACCCAAGGATCGACCTGTGATGCGCTGCATCATCTTGGTTCCAAGATGAGCTTGTTGCCCCCTAGCTATCCTCCTGAGACTTAGAAAAAACACAAATTATATCAGTAACATGAAGAGGGAAAATACCAGAGTAGGAGGTGGTTCTATGGAGTGTGTAAGGGTGTGGAAATAAGAGACTGCGACAGTGGTGGCTTGTTGATGGCTACACACTTTTATTAAAGGAATAAGGGTTGGGAAAATGCCCCTCTGTCCCTAAAACTTAGAGGGGGATTCCCTGCATCAAAGGAATCTAATGGGTCAGTCAGGATGTCAACCAAAGGTAAGTCCACTGTCATGTTAAACCCCTACTTCTAGCCCTCTCACTAATAACTAAGGTGCAAGGCAGTCTGTTTCTTCACAATGGCTTCAAAAGTTCTGCTTCAGTTCACAAAGTAAAATTCCCCAAAATGGTGTCCAAAACAACTTCCAAAACAGATGGAAGGCTGAGAGGATAGGTCAGGGGTTACGCGTTTGTCTTGGAAGCAAGACAATGCTTAGTGAAGGCCCTCACTCCCCACATTATCAATGAAAACTCAGAAAAAGGACACTTCCAAGTAGGGAATGAGACCAGGAGATTGATTTTTGAGAATCAGCCAAAGTTTTATATAAGTTTCAGCATCCAGAGAACTCTACTGCCTTGAGAGTGCTCTGCCAAACAATACAGATACAATATGTTTTAAAGGGTTACAGCGTCATCTGTGACGTATGCTATACAGTCTACAAGTTACAGTTTCATTGATCAGGGAGGGAGTATACATATAGTTCCTTAGGGGTTGGCTCCGCAGGATTGGCTGGTGACTTTGCGGAAGGTTAGACGTCACATGCTTCAGCTGGGCCGGTCCGTGCGGGGTGAAGGTTGGGGCAAGTCCGAAGAGGCGGTTAAATCTGGCTACAATATCTGCACACTTATCCTAGACATGCAGTAAATAAAAATCGCCACTATACCTTTGAGAACATTTTAGAGGCCTATAAATTGTACATGTGTGTTTGTACTGTACCACTTAGGATCATTCGGGTGATGAAGGGTGTGGGGTTGTTTCCCTTAAGGTAACCTACGGGGGTCTGGATTGATAGCGGTCAGGTCTGGCACATCAGAGCAGGGAGGGGGTGGAGTGACACATGTTAGCTTAGGACAGAATATACAGTGACAGTGGTCTGGTTTGATTGAGGGCACTCTGGGGTGGTCAGCAGGGAAGGGTCACACTTCTGGTACATGAAACAAATAGCTTTGGAGGGGCACAAGCTTGAACAAGCAGTCATTTTCCAACAGCGGGGTGAGGGGTGCGGGAGAAGGTTTGTTGAGATGGATGAGCTACAAGTCATGGTTCGGCTTGTTCGCACACAGGACAGTGATCTCAGAGGAAGAGTGAGAAGAATACTTTATTTGTTACATTTTGTCTTAGATCATCCGTGAGAAAGGGACTCGGGAGGCGAAGACTCTGGAGGAAAAAGATGGGGGCTGTTTGTGCTTGCTATGCGCAGCGCTCCTGCTGGGATAGGAGACTTTGTAATGCCAGAATGCGACCTAGTCCAAAGATGGAGTCGAGGGTACACAAAAATGGAGTCCAAGCGTGTCTTGCAATAGCCCCACCTCTGCTCATGCCAGGGCCTTATTCCCTATGGCGGCAGAAGAGCGATGGAGGCGTCCCCCCACTAGTACAAGAGCAAGTGGTCCCTTTTTGCGTAGAATGTATGGGGGGCTCAACCAACCTCCTCATTCCTTAAAATAGCAACACAGGTTTGAATCCTGGTCTTGCGCTTAGAAACTGGTCTCTGGTATTAGGCGCGTTATAGAAGAACAATTATAATTATAATATAATTATGGACAGCCTTGGTCTGACAGCTTGTCAACTTCTTATAACACCAAAAGATGTTTCCTTTTCTCCTGGCTTTCTTCAATGTCCATAGTTGAGCCCAAGGTATTTGTCTCCCTTCTCCTGGGCTTCTCCACTGTCTTTTCCCCAGCTGAAAAGTGCCTACTAATCACAACTAAAGGGGTATGCTCCCCTTCCCCTTGTTTCATTTTAGTCACTCCCCTAATCCCCTTGGTGTCCTTTTCTCCTGCAGGGTCAGTATTTATTATTTACTCTTTGTTCTTAAGGGTACTGTGGTTTATTTCCCCTTTCGAATGGATTGTGTCCTCCAACCTATTACACATCTTTGACATGCAATGTCCACAGCTGTGTACTTCAGAAGCTTTTTCGGCAGAGGGCGTCCTGCGTCGATGGCGTCGGATCAATGTCCCTCAAAGATCTCCGTCGAGGGCTACGTCACAGGATGTTATAAATAGGATGCATGGTGCACGTAGCCTCAGTTAAATTTTTTCCGCGAACGTGTTAACTTTGTGAGACTCGGCACGTCTTGTGTATTCATCATTACGATGTCTTTCTCTTCGACCTCTCCGACTCCGCGGTCTGGCTTCAAGACCTGCCGGGACTGCCAGTTGAAAATGTCGCTCACCGACCCCCACCTCATTTGTTTGTGGTGCCTGGGCGAGTCGCATGACACCGACGACTGCTCGAAATGCCAGTCGCTGACTGCCAAGGCCTTGCGGGTGGGCAAGCTCCAGGTAGGTAGGGGCTCTAAGCCTGTTAAGTCCCGAAAATCCAAGTCCAAGGGGGTTTCCACTGACGACTCGAAGGGTGACTCTCTGCGTCGGAAGGAGTCCCAGGGATCTCGGACCCGGAGTGATTCCCGCCACTCGTCTTCTTCGTCCTGGCACTCTAGGAAGCACGGTCGCCTTCCTCGTCAATCCATGTTAGCGATTTTTCAATCTCAGGGCACGGGTCTGGTTGCATCTTCTGACGAAGCTGGCCAGGATCGATGTCGTACCGTGGCTCGCACGCCTTCGTGCTCGGGTTCATGACTCTACTCGCATTGGGAGCCATCGAGGTCCCTTACGGAAAAGGATTCGAAGAGTCGCATGAGACGTGTCTCTAGGTCTCGGCCCTTGTCCCCAGCGAGACCGCAGCAACCTACTGAGGGCTCGATGCCGGCGTCGACTCGGTCGGCGCTGTGTCCGTCCGACTTGGACGTTGACGCTTTACCATCGTACCAGCCCACTCTAGGGAAGGCTACAGCGAAGTCTGTGAGGCCAGTTTTGGACTCCAGGCCCTCTTCTGTCACCAGACCCGAGTTTCATCTCGCTCTGCTGACATTTATGAAGAGGAGGAAAGGTCTGAGGTTGAGGACCCTGGTGACCTTGAGGATGCTCCACTTTTTTCTTGAGACAGTCAGTTGGAGGAGTTGCAGCAGATCCTCCATGATGCCAGTGGGTTGGACACTTCCCCAGAAGTGGAATTCGGTAGACTTGAGCCTGGGGCTCATGCAGAGTCTTCGTACAGGAGGCTCATGGCGAGGGTCTTGGAGTATCTGAGCTGGTCCAGTCCTCTTGAAGACTTTGTGCAGGATGATCTGAAAGACATTTTAGATCAAGGTCTGTCCTCTGACCCTGTTTTGCCATTTCATCTTGCCTTGCAGAAAAAGGTGGCAGCTTCTTGGCAGTCCCCGGAATCTCTTCCGGCTGTTAATAATTCTTTGACCAAGAAATACCACCCTTCCATTAGCGACCCCAGCTATTTATCTACTCACCCTACTCCCAAGAGTTTGGTGGTTCAGGCGGCTACGGCCACCTGGAGGCAGGCGGCGTACCCTACCATCCCTCCGGATAGGGACGACAAGCGCTTCGACGGTTGGGCCCGGAAGGTAGTTTCTGCTGGGAACATGGCCTTGAAATCGGCCAACTCCACGTGTGCCTTGGCAAGGTTTTTACACACTCTGTGGAATTGTGTTTCTTTAGCGGCTGAGCATATTCCTGAGGGGGAAGAAAGGGATGTATTCCTTGCTCTCGTGCAGGACGGCAAGGATGCTATATGTGAATCCCTTCAGTCGGGTTTGGATACGTCCGACAGTGTTAGCCGGTCCATGGCTGAAAGCACTGTTATATGCAGATTTGCGTGGTTGCAGAAGTAGGGGTTTGCTCCTGATGTGCAGGCCCGTCTTCTGAACATGCCCTTTGATGGCGCACATTTGTTTGGCAGCAAGGCTGATGAGACTCTTGAGAGGTTGTAGACCTCAAAAGCTGCATCGAAATCTTAAAGCTCTTCGGTGCGTCAATCTCCGCCTTTTAGTCCTAGGGGACAGCAGTGGAGGGGAGGTTCTTTTCATTACTACTCCTCCTTTGGTAGAACGAGAGAGACCACCAGTCAAGGGGCCAGCGAAAAAGTACCCGTGGTGGTGGTGGTGGAAATGGTGGTGCCAAAGCCGCTCAGGCAGCTGTCTCTTCGCCTTCAGGCACCGCCGCAGCCGCTTCCAAACAGTCGTGAGGCCATGTCCCAGGGTTCGCCGGTTGGGGCCGACTGTCTCAGCATCTCGAAGAATGGCGTGCCTTTACTTCAGATGCATGGGTTATGGATACCATAGCCCACGGCTACTGCCTTCCCTTCCTTCAGTGGACTCACGACATTCCACCAAACTCTCTTTGAATCTTCCAGATCTACTCCTTGCGCAGGAAATCTTGAGCCTGCTGGAGAAAGGCGCTATAGAACTGGTGCCTGTAGCGGAGAGGAACAAGGGATGGTATTCACCTTATTTTTTGATCCCAAAGAAAGACCGGCGATTGAGACCCATCATGGACTTGCGTTGGTTGAACAAACTTCTCAGGAAGGACAAGTTCAAGATGGTCACTCTTTCTCATATCCTCTAGACCCTTCAAATTCAGGATTGGTTGGTGTCTCTGGACCTCAAGGATGCTTACTTTCATGTGCCGATTCATCCCTCACACAGGAAGTACCTGAGGTTTGCTTCTGGCGACTTGCATTTTCAGTTTTGGGTCCTGCTGTTCAGATTGACCTCCGCCCGAGGATCTTCACTAAGCTAAGGGTGTTAGCGGCAGCATACCTCAGGCGAGGGGGGATTCACATCTATGCCTACCTGGACGACTGGCTGATCTGGGCGCGCTCTCCTGATCTAGCGTTGGATCATCTCGGTGTCGCCTGCCGCACCCTGCACAGGCTGGGCTTCTCGCTGATTTTCAAAAAGTCGCATCTGACACCTTCCAAACAGCTTCAGTACATCGGGGCTGTATTAGACACGTCCTTGCGGAATTGTTTGCCTCCCAAGGTAAGGGCTCATCACATTGTGCAGATGGTGGACAAGTTTCAACATGATCAGAGTCTCGCGGCTTTCGAATTCTTAAGGTTGCTCGGCCTCATGGCATCCTGCATTTTTCTGGTGCCAAAGGTCCGGCTGCGAATGGGATCCCTGCAGTGGGCTCTCAAGATGCAGTGGTCACAGTTCTCCGGCAAGATGTCGGATCCCGTTCAGATTCCTCTCTCTGTCGCCTACGATTTTCTGTGGTGGGCCAACGAAGGGAACCTGATGAAAGGGGAACAGTTTTGGCAACCATGGCCGGAGGTGACGGGAGTGACGGATGCTTCCCTCACATGATGGGGCGCTCATGCCAACGACTTGACCGACTGCGGTCGTTGGTCTCCGTCAGAGTCCAGACTCACATCAATATGTTAGAGCTGAGGGCCATCAGGCTAGCCCTGAAGGCTTTTCTGCCCTCTGTATGGGGGAAGAGTGTCCTGATCATGACGGACAACACTGGTCATGCATTACCTCAACAAAAAAGGGAGGGGGTAGGGTCACTTCCATTGTGCAGAGAGGCAATTCAGCTCTGGTTCTGGGCCATCCAGCAGGAAATTTCAATCTCGGCAGTTCATCTGGCCGGAGACGAAAATGCGGCGGTCGGACTTTCTGAGCAGCAAGAGCATGGTCTCCCACGAGTTGGCTCAGGAAGTCCTTCAGGAGATCTTGCCCTTTGGAGTACCCCGCAAGTGGATCTCTTCGCCACCAGTGTCAACCGAAAGTGCGAGAGATTCTGCTCAAGGGAATTTCTTCCAAGAGGAGCCTTAGGAGACGTGTTCGTGGTGGATTGGTCATTCTCACTGCTGTACGCATTTCCTCCAGTCCCTGTCATTCCTCAAGTGTTGCGGAGGTTCGGTTCCCACATGATCCTCATTGCTCCGGATTGGGCCAGGAGAGCGTGGTACCCGGACCTTCAAGAAATGTCCATCTGCCCTTAACGCCGTCTTCCCTACCAAGAGGATCTGCCCTCTCGCGTGCGGGGATGGGGGGGAACAGGTTCTCCATCCAGAGGTCAAGCACCTCAACCTTCACGCTTGGTATCTGAAAGGTTGAGGTATAAGGATTGGGACCTCCCAGATGATGTGATGGAGGTGTTGCTTTCGGCCAGGCGGCCTGCAACTAAATCCCTGTACCGTTGGCGTAAGTTCTGTGACTGGCGCAGAGATCACAATGTTGATCTTTTTCAGTGCTCCATTCCTATGGGTTTGTCTTTATTACTTTCTTTGGCCAACAGGGGCCTTCAAGTGGGGGTACCATTAAGGGTCACCTGGTGCCGCTGTCTATCTTTGAGCGCTGGTCTGAAGAATGTTCTTAATTTAAAATTCCTTTGATTTCCCAGTTTCTTAAAGGACTGACTAATGTATTCCCGCCGTCTCCTTTCCAAGTGCCGGTTTGGGTTTTGAATTTGGTTTTGAAATTTCTCATGGATGCTCCGTTTGAACCTTTGCACTCTTGTCCTTTGAGATTACTGTCCTTCAAGACTGTGTTCTTGGTTGCGGTTACTTCCGCTGGCAGAGTGAGTGAATTGCAGGCACTTTCATCTAAGCCACCCTTTACTGTGTTTCACAAGGACAGGGTTGTACTGCGAGTCCATCCTTCTTTTCTACCTAAGGTAGTAAGTGAATATCATTTGAGTCAAAAGGTGGTTCTCCAGCATGGGGTCTGGCATGGATTCACATGCTCATGAATATTCCCTGTCGTCAGGCTGGGAATCCTCAGTAAAGAAAAAATCAGTTTCAGTTTCGTTTCTGAACTGTCTTTCTACTAATAACCAATCACTGGTCTCTGGGTCTGTAAAGATGCGGGTAGGAATAGACCACTCAACACAGAGATTGGCTTGAACGTTGTTCATTTCTCTGGCTTCATAGCTTAAATAGAAAACATATGGCTTAACCGAACCTAGTATTGTCCAGTTTCCCTATTTTAAGTGACAGACCTTCACTTCCTGGACATTGCATGTGTGGGTGTTAAGCTTGCTGCTTTAATGAGTCTTTAGACCATTATCAATTATGTTGCATGCTGTTCCTTCAATGCCTGGACTAGTAGCGAAATCTTTCCCTTTCAGTACCTCAATTAGCTGAGCCTGCATAGCAGGCAAGAGTTGAAGGTAGGCGACCGTCAGATTTCCTACAAGGCCATCCTTATCTCATGATACACAGTCCCATCAAGTTCTCCTGGCACTTTGCAGACGTCAACTCCCCTCCTTCTTTTCCCCCACTCTCTCTTTCACTTGGTTTTACACTATCTCATTGTCCAAACATGCCATCAAAGTTTCCACCTTCTTTTAGGTAGACTCTCACCTGCGGGAGCATCGTCTCCCTCCGCGTCTTCCGCGCTCCCAGAATCAGCTGTCTTGCATCAGTCGCTCAGTCCATAGTCCCGGGATTGTAACTTCTGCGTCTTTGTTCTGCTGCAGGGTTGAATCCTTTGTCGGCTTCAACTTGCTTCTTTCCCCGCAAGGATGGGGCTGACGTGACGCTTTATTTACTTCCTCGCTTGCCTGTCAGACATTGGAGGCTCGCTCGTTGGCTCCTCCTCAACAATGGTGGGGGCTGTAGGAATGAGCGCCGTCGCACTCAGCTGCTCTGGCTCTTCTCCCTTCAGCACGGAGGGGCCCGCTATGCTGGACGAACTCACGGCTGCTCTTGTCAGCTTCTCCACCAGCTCCCGGCCCTCGAGACGGTTTCCCTGGACCTCTCACCTCGACACGCCACAAAACTTCTTAACTCGCTCAAAACTATGCGTTATCTCTAAAGTCTTCAAACGATGCTCAACCGGAGCGTAACTTGATTTATTCTTGGGCCAGCACTTTAGTACGCCCATTCATAGCCGATCTCTTCTTCGGGGCCGGCCCTGTCCTCTTCAACATTTTCAAAATCCTGGACAATAACAACAACAGAAGTCCAGTATTAAAAAAAGGCACCTATCAGGACAATTCTTTATATCCCATTGGCCCACCTACAAGTCCATCTGACAGAGGGCCCTCCCTTCGTGATACTTCTATCACTTCATCAGCTCACTCTCACTCATACTGTCTTGTTGATGAGACAGGAGGAGATTTATTTATTAAATTGGCTCTGAATTTCCCCATCTTCCTCTGGCTTATCACATATCCTCCCCCTTAAGCCCTTAAGTTCGGGAAGGGCATGTATTCTAGACGGGAAGTCCGCTTGGGTCATTTTGCTTCCGGGTTGATGAATGGTGATGAATGAATATGGCTGTAATGACAGGTACCATCTCAATTCTCTGGGATTCGTCTCTTTGTTCCGTGACAACCATACCAATGGGGCATGATCAGTAACTAAGGTGAACCTTCTGCCCAACAAATAGTATCTCAGGGACTCCACTGCCCACTTTACTGCCAAGCACTCCTCAATCCTAGCATACTTCATCTCGTGAGGCATCAACTTCCTGCTATTGAACAAGATAGGCCTTTCCTCCTCTCCTTTATTCTGGAAAAGCACATCCCCCGGACCTGACCCTGATGCATCCGTGTGTAGATAAAAAGGCATATTGAAGTCTGGGCAATGAAGAAGGGCCCTCTCAGAAAGGGCTGCTTTAAGGGCGATAAACGCCTCTTCCGTTCTGGGATTCCTCCATTCCCTTTTAGGTGGAGCATTAGACTTCACAAGATTTTTCGGAGGTGTTGCAATAGTCGAAAAATGTGGTATAAATCGAGAATAATACCCCACGAAACCAAGGAAGGCCCTGACTTGCCTGGTAGTGGTTGGGAACTGTAGTTGACGTATCGCCTCCACCTTTTCCTGTTGTGGTCTGATGGTTCCCTGACCAACAAAATACCCCAGGTACCTGGTATAGGAATTAGCCAAATTTGTCTTTTTGGGGTTTATGTGCGACCCAGCCTTTTCCAAGGTTTGAAACATTGCAGCCAGATGTTTTAAATGATCCTCCCAATTCTGGCTGTACATCACAATGTCTTCCAAATATGCGCCTGCATAACTTTCATGGCCTTTTATTAAGTAGTTCATCAGTCTTTGAAAAGTGGCTGGCGCACCATGCAGACCAAATGGCAGGACAGTAAATTGGAATAATCCACCAGGGGTAGCAAAAGCAGTTTTTTCCTTGTCTGCTGAAAACAGTGGAATTTGCCAATAACCTTTGTTCAAATCAATCGTTGTTAGCAATTTTGCCTTACCGAGTTTCTCCAGAAGGTGATCAATCCTAGGCATAGGATAGGCATCAAATTTAGATACCTCATTCAGCCTTCTGAAATCCATACAAAAGCGAATGCTGTCATCTGATTTCGGTACCATCACGAGAGGAGAACACCAGTCACTATGTGAGGGTTCGATCACCCCTAAGCGAAGCATCTCCTGTACCTCCTTCTCTACAGCTTGCAGTCTGGCTTCAGGAATTCTATATGGTCGCATTCATACTTTAGCCCCTTGGTTGGTCTGAATGTGGTGGCATGTCAACGTAGTCCTCCCTGGTATCAAGAGAATATCTTAGTGTATTGCTCCAGCAACCTAGAGAGGTCTGCCTGCTGCACAGGATCTAACTTTGGGTTGACGTTCAGAGCTTCTCTACCTAATTGGCCCTTCCAACGTCAGTAGATATTCTGCCGACCCCTCTTCCACGTTAATCATAGCCATAGTAACTTCCGGTTTTGTCCATTTTTTCAGTAGATTAACATAAGTCTGAAGGGGAATTTTATTCTCAGGTTGCCTAACTCTATACGTTACTGGTCCCAACACTTCTTCGATAAAATAAGGTCCTTTCCATGATGCCAGCACCTTATTTTCAGTTGTAGGGAGTAGCAAAAGGACCTGATCTCCCACTTGGAAACTACGTACTCTCGACTTCTGGTTATAATACTGTTCTTGTTTACCCAAAGCTTGTTGAAGATGTGACTGTGCCACTGATTGAAGACTTTCCACTCTTGATTTTAGTTCTGAAGCATACTCAGTTAAGGTAATTTCGGTATTCGGCTGCTCTTCCCAACTCTCCTTAAGAATGTCTAAAAGAGTTCTCACCGGTCTTCCGAACAAGAGCTCAAATGGGGCAAAACCTGTAGAAGATTGAGGGTATTCCTTAATGTCATTAATATCCACAGTAACACCCTATGCCAATTCTGTTCACCTGGCTGGAGTGTCTTCCGCAACATTTGCTTAATGGTCTGGCTGTATCTCTGAACCAGACCATCCGTTTGTGGGTGATAAACAGCAGTCCTGAGTTGGGTGATGTGTAGGGTTTCACACACCTGTTTTAAGACAGCTGACATGAAATTGGTACCTCTATCCGTAACTATCTCCTTAGGTATGCCCACTCTTGATATAAACGGAACCAAGACATCACATATTTGTTGTGCAGTTGTGGTGCGTAAGGGAAAAGCCTCTGGATATCTGGTTGCATAATCCACGATCACGAGCAAATACTTATGGCCTCTTAGTGTAGAATCCAACGGTCCTACGACATCCATTCCTATTCGTTGGAAGGGTTCCAATATCAGTGGCATGGACTGGAGAGGGGCCTTAGGTACATTTGGTCGATTCTTTTTTTGGCATTCGCCACATTGTTGACAAAAACGGGCCACTTGGCCATATACTCCGGACCAATAAAACCTGGCCAGGATCTTTTGCGTGGTCTTCTCAACACCAAGATGACCCTCCCCCACTTGAAGATGAGCGACTTCAAGTAAGGGGAGATAATACTTGCTGGGTACCAACAACTGGCGTACTGCTTCTTTACCAGGCTCCTCAATCACTCGATAATATCCATCGTCTTTAATAAAATGGGGGGTTTTGTCTTTTGGGTCAACTTCTATCGAGTCTCTGGCATATTTCAGTAAAGGATCGAGTTCTTGGGCCATGCAGAAACTATCCCCTTGATCGTCTATCTTCCAGTCCACAGCCACTGGATACATATTCTGTTCGAGCCAGGCGTGTTTTTCGAACCTCTTGACATTTGTACTCTTCCTCTCCTTAGAAGTTTGTGACAAGACCTCCTGACTATAAAACTGAGCTTCTTTCAAGCATTGACTTTCTACCTTCTGGATAAGCTGAGGAAGATCAGGTACATCAGAGCCAATTAGCAAAGGTTCAGGCAGTGCTGGCATTATTGCTGCTTTTACTTTCATTTGTTCCCCAGCCAGCTGTAGCCTGATATCTCCTACTGGATACACTTTACGTCACCATGTACACACCGGATGGGAATACTTTCACTCAATTTCTCCACCGCACCTACCAGGTCTGGGATTACAGCTGTCTGCAAGCTCCCTGAATCAAGCATCGCTCTGGTAGGACGACTCTCTACTTCAGCTTCACAGATATACGGATATGTAGGTTTGTGGGTCGGGGACACTCCACTCTGGTTGACATCCCTGATCGGCTCGAGAGATCCTACATCCATCGGTTCCGCGTTGGCTTTCCTTGGACACAATCTTGCCAGGTGGCCCCACTCCCCACACTCGAAACATTGTAGACCCCGTGCACCGAGGCTAGGAGGTCGGGTCACCTGTGATGTTCCAGCTCCTTCACTGTTAGACCGAAGTCTTGCCCAATCCCATTCTGGCTTCCTTATCATTGAATTTGGCCATCGAGAAGTAGACACTGGCCGGCTTCCCACAACCGCATGATTTTCCCCTGTCTTGGAAGCAGTGGGGTAGAGCATCAGTTTCACCTGCCCAGCTTTCTGATAGGCCAAGGCGATGTTGACTGCCTCGACCAAGGTGGGTCTATGGTGTTGTCTGACCCACCTCTGCATTGGTAGGGGCAAGGCCTCCACAAATTGTTCCAATATTACTCTCTCGGCCATTTCATGGGTAGTTGAAGAGCTGGACAACAACCACTTCTCGCCCAACTCTTTTATTCTGTAAAATAGTTGTCAAGGAGTTTTTTCTGACATAAGTTTGGCATCTCTGAACTTAATCCTATATGCTTCTTCGTCATGTCCAAGGCGCTACAGCACCACCCTCTTCATGTCCGGATAGCTGGTGTCTCCTGCTGGGTTAGCTGCCTGGTGGCGCTCTGCATCTCTCCGGTCATGAGGGGCGATGCAGCGACACCACCACTCGGCTGGCCACTGGGCATTCCTAGCGACCCTTTCAAAGTTGACAAAGAAGTGAGCGGGATCTTCGTAGCTGGAAAACTTTTTAAGGACCGAGGTTGGTACTGGTGTGTGACTCCTCATGCTTGTGGCTTCTAATAGCTGGGCCTGCTGAACTTGGAGAGCCTGTTGGAAGGCTTGTCTGTCCGCCTGTGCCTTTTGACTTCAAAGCTGTAAGGCTTGTTGTAAGAGCTGTTGGCCTTCACTCAGAGTTTTTATCAACTCCTCCATTGTGTTCCGCTGCCACCAAATGTAAAGATGCGGGTAGGAATAGACCACTCAACACAGAGATTGGCTTGAACGTTGTTTATTTCTCTGGCTTCATAGGTTAAATAGTAAACATATGGCTTAACCAAACGTAGTACTGTCCAGTTTCCCTATTTTAAGTGACAGACCTTCACTTCCTGGACATTGCATGTGTGGGTGTTAAGCTTGCTGCTTTAATGAGTCTTTAGACCATTATAAATTATCTTGCATGCTGTTCCTTCAATGCCTGGACTAGTAGGGAAATCTTTCCCTTTCAGTACCTCAATTAGCTGAGCCTGTGTGGCAGGCAAGAGTTAAGGGTAGGCGGCCGTCACATGGCCATCCTTATCTCATGATACACAGTCCCATCAAGTTCTTCTTTTTCCCCACTCTCACTTGGTTTTAAAATATCTCATTGTCCAAACATGCCATCGAAGTTCCCACCTTCTTTTAGGTAGACTCTCTCACCTGCGGGAGCATCGTCTTCCTCTGTGTCTTCCGCGGTCCCAGAATCACCTGTCTTGCATCAGCCGCTCAGTCCGTAGTTCCGGGACTGTAACTTCTGCGTCTTCGTTCTGCTGCAGGGTTGAATCCTTTGTCGGCTTCAACTCGCTTCCTTCCCCGCAAGGATGGGGCTGACGTGATGCTTTATTTACTTCTTGCCTGTCAGCCGTCGGAGGCTCGCTTGTTGGCTCCTCCTCCACAACAATGGTGGGGGCCGTGGGAATGAGCGTCGTCGCACTCAACTGCTCTGGCTCTTCTCCCTTCAGCACGGAGGGGTCCGCTATGCTGGACGAACTCGCAGCTGCTCTTGTCGGCTTCTCCGCCAGCTCCCGGCCCTCGAGACGGCTTCCCAGGACCTCTCACCTCGACACGCCACAAAGCTTCTTAACTCGCTCAAAACTATGCGTTATCTCTAAAATGTTCAAACGATGCTCAACCGGAGCGTAACTTGATTTATTCTTGGGCCAGCACTTTAGTACGCCCATTCATAGCCCATCTCTTCTTCGGGGCCGGCCCTGTCCTCTTCAACCTTTTCAAAACCCTGGACAATAACAACAACAGAAATCCAGTATTAAAAAAAGGCACCTATCAGGACAATTCTTTATACCCCATTGGCCCACCTACAAGTCCATCTGACAGAGGGCCCTCCCTTCGTGATACTTCTATGACATCATCTGCTCACTCTCACTCATAATGTCTTGTTGATGAGACAGGAGGAGATTTATTTATTAAATTGGCTCTGAATTTCCCCATCTTCCTCTGGCTTATCACAGGGTCATACTGCCCCCAGCCAATGACTGCCTTCTAACTAAGCCCCTCCTCTGGCAGCCATCTTCAGATTTTTTCTGCACGTTCAAGTGTTGGGAGTCCTCGTGCTATAGCTCTCGAGCTTTTACTGCGTTTTGTGTTTTTTTCGAAGAGTTTACTCTTATATTTCGGTCAACCGAGCCTCAAGCTCCACCGATTCTACTTCCGATCAACGGGGACCCATTTCAGAATTTTTTCTACACCCCTCAAGGGCAAATTTTCGTCGAATGTTCACTTCTTCGAGAATTCCAGAAGATCTTTGAGGCCTACCCCACATGGTCATGGCCCAGGACAAAGGAAACGCAACACCTGTTGGATCCAAGCTGTTCAGGAGCTGCTCGGGATGCGGATTACAGAATGTCTTCAAGGAAGATGAGCACTCCCGGCGCCTCTTCTGCCTTCACAACGACAAATCGCACGTGGAGAAGAACTGTGCGTTTTGTAAGAACATGTCCGAACGGACAATGAAGGATCGTCGCATTCGACTCACCAGCTGGCTGGCGGGGAAGAGCCCAGCAGCAGGTGAGAACAAGAAGAAGTCTGAGCGGTCTTCTAAGACCTTTGAGGGCGCTCCGGCGACAGAGGCCCAACAAAAGGCAAAGCACCGCGGTCACCGGGAGCGCCGATGGTTCGGGCTCCTTGGCTGCCAGGCAGGGCGCGATGTCACCGACGCCATCATCCACGAGCCAACGCTCTGGCTCGGTGAAGAGAAAGTCTGAGAACCCGGGTAAGCTTCGGGAGAAGCCCCGGTCGATCCCGACGGCGACAGCCGAGGGGGAGCGGGGCAGCGACTCTCCCCCTAAGGTGAAGGCCTCAGGCGTGCCCAAGGTCGCGAAGGCCCAGATTCACCTGGCGAAGGCCTCGATCGAAGGAGTTGTGGCGGCCCTGGCAAAGCCTGTGGAGGCTACCCCAGTGGAGACGACTGCCGGATCTAGAGTTTCCTTGCCACCCCGGAGGGAATCATCTTTTCAGCCTATCGATAAGACTCCTGTGAAACCCCGGGAGTAGAAAGAGGGGGGGCTGTAGCCATAACTGACACAGCTACCACCTCCGAAGATGAGCTGGCTGGCGTCGTAAAGATCCTGGACAAGAGGTTTGAGGAAGTCCGGTCCTACAGGAGGGATCTACAGGAGTGATCCCGATGAGGCGGACGTAGAGAGCAACGGTGGAGCCGACAAGGAGCCGTGGGCCATGGAGGATACGGAGGACCCCACTCCCCAGCTGTCGCTCCCGTCGCAACCGATGACCATGCCACAGGACAACTCAGGAGCAATCTTGATGGATAGCCAGCCCCTGTGTACAGAGATAAGGACAAGGTTGCCCTTACCCCCAGCGGACAATCCCGCGGCACCTGGATTGTCGGGAAGCCCACTGAACAAGCAGAGGTGAATCCATCCTCTCCCTCCTTTCCAGCCTTTGCCTCCTTCCCCTCCACTGAGGGATGGGACGGGAACAGAGACGGCGACTATGGGGCCGGATTACGACGGTGGTGACGACGGGACGGATCTCCCATCACCCCCTGCCCGGGACTCCCCTCCTGATGAAATTGGCTCCTTTCACACCATGATCGCCAGGGCATCAGAGCTTTTCCAGCTTTGTCCTGAGGAGCAGAAGGAGGGTTTCCTCTACCAACAACAGGAGGCCAAGGGGAAGACCGTCCTCTCAGTACTGTTACCGGACGACCTCTGGGAAGGACTGTCGCTGTTCAAGAACCCATCAACAGCTCCTGCGAAGAGGGACCGGTATGAGAAGTACCGGGTCCCAGATTCCGCCCCGATGTGCCTTAGAGCTCAGCCGACCCCGGATTCAGTGGTCTCTGCAGCGGCCAAAAAGAAATCGGCTGGGGCGCCAGGATCAACTTCCACTTCCCCACCGGATGTCAAGGGGAAGAGGCTGGATGCCATGGGACGACAAGTCGATCATACAGTGAACACCTTCCAACTGGTCATAGATCTGGGATTCTCAATCAACTTCGCGAAATCCCACATGGTACTGTCGCAAGACGCCTTGTTCCTGGGAGCCAGACTCGACACAGTGGTGCGATTGACTTCGCTGTCGCAGGAAAGGATGAAGGCCATCCTGGGTAAGGTACAACGGCTGTTGACCATGGACATGGCCAGGGTGAGGTCCATCAGGTCCCTACTCGGCATGATGTCATTGTGCATCTACCTCATGTGCCTATGCTAGTTGCGGATGTGACCACTGCAGGAGTTCCTCGACGCCCATTGGATGCAAGCAGCGGGCAGTTTCGAAGACAAGATCTCCCTCAACGAGACGTTCCGCCAAGCAATCCGGTGGTGGGGCAACCATGCGCATCTAGCGGCGGGTATGGACTTCCAGACCCCGACACATCAGGAGACGGTGATGACAGATGCCTCCCTGGAAGGATGGGGAGCGCACACCGGAGATCTCCACGCAAGAGGCCTTTGGCTCCCTGAGGAGAGGTCACTACACATCAATGTCATGGAGCTTCAAACCGTGTTCTGGGCCCTCAGGTCGTTAATCCCGTCCCTCAAGGGCCAGGTGGTGAGGGTCTTCGCCGACAACACCACCACGATGTTCTACATCCAGAAGTAAGGGGTACCAGATCCCCAGCCCTATCCAAGGAAGCGCAGGATCTGTGGCACTGGGCAGTTGCCCACGGGATGTTCCTGGTACCCTTCCACCTGGCAGGAGTAAAGAACACCATCCCCGACTCGCTCAGCAGAGAGCTGCGCTCGTGCCACGAGTGGGAACTCCGGCAGGATCAAGTGGATCTGCTATTGCGGCGATGGGGCAATCCCCAGATAGATTTGTTCATGACGGCGACGAACACCAAGTGCCAGAGGTTCGCCAGCAGGTTTCCCCAGCCGGGGAGCATGGGCGATGCATTCTCCTTCCCCTGGGACGGCCTGTTCCTGTATGCGTTCCCACTGTTTCCGTTGCTTCTGCGACTCATCAGTCAACTCAGACGGTCCCGGTGCAGGATGATCCTTGTCGCACCGGTGTGGCCGAGGCAGATATGGTTCCCAGACCTTCTGGACTTGTCAGTGTCCCCCCCAGTCAAACTGCCGACTGATGCGGATCTTCTCACCAGGGAAGGAGGCCATCCTACATCACGACCCGGGATCGCTGAACCTGCAGGCCTGGCTCCTGCACACTAGAGTTCGGAGGCTACGAGATCCCGGCGGACTGCAAGGAGGTCCTTGAAAAGGCCAGGGCACCTCGACTCTTAAGTGCTACAGGCATAAATGGAAGAGGTTCTCTGTCCGGACTGTCCGGTGCCGTGCTCAGAAGATCAGCCCTGTACGGATTATGGCCCCTCAAGTGCTGCCATACTTGCTATCGCTGGCTAAGGCAGGGCTGGCACATGCCTCCATCAAGATCCATCTGGCGGCTATCTCCTGCTAAACCAGAACTCCGGGCGGTCGTCGCTGTGGTCTCACCGCCTAGTGAAGGAGTTCATGAAAGGACTGTTGCGCTCGTTTCCGCCGGTGAAGGCCCTGGACCCGGCGTGGAAGCTCAACGTGGTGCTGACCAGACTCATGCGCCCTCCATTCGAGCCTCTGCATTCGGCACCTTTGAAATTCCTATCGTGGAAAACAGCATTTCTTGTGGCCATCACCTCCGCACGACGAGTGGGAGAGATCCAGGCCCTCTCCTGTAAACCTCCATACCTGACATTCCACGAGACGAGAGTAGTGCTGAGGATGCACCCTCCTTCATGCCCAAGGTGCCGTCGGACTTCCATCTGAACGAATTCTTGGTGTTACCTATTTTCTTCCTGTTGCCTTTTGTCGCCGGCTGAGAGGACTTTGCACTCGCTGGATGTGGCTAGAGCGCTAAAGTTCTACATGGACCGCAAGAAGAGTTTTCGGAAGACATCACAGCTGTTTGTGAATTTTGGACCTGTGAACCAGGGGAAGGCCCTCTCGAAGGCTTCCATTTCCAGATGGCTCTCCAGCTGCACCATGCACTGTCACCGGTTGGCAAACCGACCATTGCCCGGCCGTCCGAGAGCCAATCTGACCAGAGCAATCGCTGCTACTACAGAGTTCCTGTCTGGTGTGCCCCTGCTGGACATATGCAGGGCTGCTATGTGGAGGTCGACACACACCTTCACGAGATTCTACTGCGCGGGATTCCAGGGAGGAGTACAGAGTCGGGCAGGCAGTGATGCGCAACCTGTTCGCTTGAAGGTGAGCCTGGTGAGGATTTAAGAGATGCTTAATGTTGAGTTGTTGAAATGCTTAATGTTGAGCCTTGCCACCACCCGTGGTTGTGCATGTGTGTATTGCGATGTATTATTGTATTCATGAGCATGTGAATCCATGCCAGACCCCATGCTGGAGAAGGAACAAGTTACTTACCTGTAACTGTTTTTCTCCAGCATGGGTCTGGCATGGATTCACATGCGAACCCTCCCTCCAACCCCTCTGTGGCTCTTCTCTTGGTCCTACTGCCACTTTACGTGCTACCAAATCTGAAGATGGCTGCCAGAGGAGGGGCTTAGGTAGAGGGCAGTCATTGGCTGGGGGCAGTGTAAAGACTGAAGGGGGGTCTGTACTTCTGCTCTCTATATGGTAGAGGAGAGGCACAGAGGACCCCAGTCAAGATTCTCTATTATGGTAGCAATGGACAAGCAATCAAGGCCTAGCTTCTCAGGAGGTGATGCAGGCTGGTTCTTAAGTACAGTGTAGTCCCCAAACCCCACAAAGGAATGTCCACACACTATATTAGTTAAAAAACAGTCTTTATATAATTAATATTCAAGGTTATGTACACTATCACAATAACTCACTTTGTGCTCAGAAAATCAACAATGGTAAATATATACAGATCTAAAGTGGTACCACAATTATTATCAGATCTCATTAAAGTGCATCAACTATACTCTGGTCAAATGTCACACAGATTGCTTAATAAAGGCAAACAACAATAGACATAGGAAGAAAGCAGTTGGTTAGAACAATTGGCAGAATACTAGCCCCTACCACTAGACACAGTTCGGTGTGGAGACCCCCCCCCCCCCACCTGGGCAACCTGTAATGTAAAGATATATCACAAGCCCATTCCATATATTGTTCTATAAGTCTTATTTCCTTCTGTAATGTTTTTACCCCCCAAATGTACCTGGTAGAGCAGAGTTCTTCGAAGAGGCGTTGATGGATCCTTCTTGAGTGACTCCCTTTAAAGCAGGAGCCACGGATCTTCGAGAGGCGTCGAAGAAGGTGAACTTGGCGTCAATGAAAAGTTCAAGGGTTCCGAGACCACGGCGTCGATCCAGGCGGTGCTCGTCGGCAACATGTGCGGGGCACCTCAGCGATTGATAGTTCAGGACCACAAAGAGTTTCTGAAGAACTGTGGCCCGACAAGGCCATCGAGTCGTCAGTCTTTGTGGTCTTCGGTTGGCGGGAAACCCACCAGCGGATTCTCCTTGACGCATCTGGTCCTCGACTTTCTCCGGTGGGATAAAGCGGCCGACGGTGCGGACAAGTAAGTCCTTTGATTCAACAGTCTTAGGCAAAGGAGCGGGCGGCTCCAATCATCGGCGGCACAGTGTCAAGCAGTCCCCTCTTCTGAGCAACACGGCTTTGACGGGCATCCAGCAGTTATGGCGATACTCCGAACGCTGGTCGACGGCAATGGACTTCGACGGCGACAATGTCCGGGTGTTTCACTTCGTTCTCCTCAGCGGTCCCCGTCTCCAGTCGGCAGCCTTTTGAGGGTCTGACTTCCAGGGAGCTTTGGCAAAGGTTGGCAGTGCTTGATGGTCCCTCGGAGCATGGGAAGAGGGCGCCTAACGAGGTCCTCTCTCAGATCAGTCCTCGACAAACTCAACAGCTTTCGGATCGGGTCGAAGCAAATGCAGCAGCAGTTCTTCTTCCAGCCGGGCGTCGAGGATAAGCAGTTCCAGTTACTCTTGAAGTGTTGACTCAGCTTCTGAACAATTTCCAGTGGTGAAAGGTCCCCAGATATACTATTCTGTCACTCACCCACACTGCTGGGTCACACTCAGCAGCCAATCATACAGAACGACATTCATGCAGTCAGTCAGCCAATCAGGCATACAGTGCATGCAGGCCATACTCCTCCCTCTCAGACACTCACAACAAGGAATGTGGATTGGGACAAGTACCCAGTATTTCAACACTACACACTGCATTCATGTTAGTTTTGGGCAGGGCTGTCTCAGTCTTTGTCTCTCATACCAGAAACCAGACATCCACAACAAGGAGTGCATATTGGTCACACACTCCATTCACCCAGGTCCCACACACAGAGTGTACCCACAACATAGAGTCACTGGGAAGGCTCAAGCCAGTCTGGCCAGGACTTCACAACACCACCATATATGGAACTTCCACCCAACATCCAGTCGGGGGGAAGGGACAGAGTCAGGGCTTCCCAGGACTTTGGGAAAACAAGGTAACATGCAATAGAAATCAAGAGGCCACAGGGGCCATCTGGTTTCCTATCAGGAATCAACTGATTCCAATGTCAGGGCCTGGGTATCCCAAAATGGAGGATACTCAGAACACCTGTCAAACTCAGCATGGAGCTGCCACCAGCTCATACCCTGCTCTGTGGGCCACACATAGGTGCCCAAAAACATACACTAGGGGCACAGGGTTGCACCCCCACCCGTGGGTGCCATAAGGGTATCCCATGGGTCTGTACACCAAACCAAAAACAGGAAGAGCTGCACTGCCAGGAGTCCCACATGGATTCCTCGGCAGAAAGAAATACAGACCACAAATGAAAACGGACTACAGGACAAGGACAGGGAAGCCCTGTCGCTCCAATGCATTTCCAGCATCACAGGCAGTATGACCCAGAGACCAGTGATTGGTTATTAGTAGAAAGACAGTTCAGAAACTAAACTGATTTTTTTCTTTACTGAGGATTCCCTCGACAGGGAATATTCATGAGCATGTGAATCCATGCCAGACCCATGCTGGAGAACAACAGTTACAGGTAAGTAACTTGTTCCTTCTTCCATCTTTCTACCCTCCTCCTCATCCTGGTAAGGAAGAGGAGCGACTCCATCAAAGTGGACGATCAACTCTTTGTAGGATATGCTGGACACCGATTGGGCCAGACTGTTACCAAACAGACCTTGTCTTGGAAAAAAATTAAACTGAGGCTACGGACGCCGTGCATCCCGGAGGCCTTCGAGGGATATTGACCAGACGCCATCGACGCAGGACACCCTCTGCCGAAAAAGATTTCCAAGTGCACAGCTGTGGACATTACATGTCAAAGATGTGAAATACGTTCAAGGAACATCCAGTCGAAAGAACGTTACCAGTTGGTAAGTAACTTGTTCTTCTTTTGTTTGCCTTCCCAGAGTCCCTGGTATACTATTCTGCCAGGTACTGGGATCATGAAGAGGGGTTTTCATCTTCACATGCGTGCGAGTCCCAGACTCGCTTTCTCAGGTTTCTTCTTCTCCGCTTCAATCTCAAGGGTACTGATTCTTTTCCCTTTCTTATGCTTGTGCTCAGTCATCCAGGTATACTACCCTGTCGGGTACTGTGTGACTAACGTCCACACAATCTGCTTTCTCTCAAATCTTCAGACTATTGCGTTTAGCCTTTTCTCTTTGGGTCCAAGTCCCATACTCGCCTGCATTCTGTGATTCTGCTTCTCGATAGGCTTGGTGCACTAACCTGCCAAGCGCTACCGTTCACAATCAAATGTTGACCATGTTTCGTTATCAGGGTCCCAAACTGTCTCCTTTCTCTCTGCCACTACATCTTCTGGAGCCCGGATCCTTTCTGCCCACTTGCATGCCTTGTTCTTGGGTCGGCAAGATTTTCTGCTCCCTTCCAGCTCCACTCTGCACTTGTGGAACTCGCAGGGCTCTGCTGCATGTCCCTGGATCAGCAGCAGCTACGCTAGACCTTCGTTCTACCAGGCAGCGTCCCCACTTCCCAGGAGTCGGGAGCACCTTCGAGTTCGCTACCAGTCTACCTTCTCTCTGCGTGGCTTCCAACCTGCTCCGGATATCTTAGTGCTCCGTTCAGTATCCCACTCTTCCTCCTGCTTGCTGACAGCATGGCAACAGCCCATCGGGTTCCTCCGAGGAAGACTTCTCTCCTTCTCACGTCCTTCTTCCATCTTTATACTTTTTTGCAATCTTAATTGTCTGAAATGACTGGGCCACGCTCTTTGGACTTGCACAGTGCTAACCACTACTATGTGGCTGTTCTTTGTCCCAGTAGCCGAGGTTCGATCTTCACTTGAGAACTTCCTACTCTCCCTCGTCTCAGTGTATGGTACTGGATTACGTTTATCTATGCTGCAATAGCACATAATGAACGTAGGGATGGGGTATGAGGATATGGGAGTCTCTAAAGGGGTATTTGCATACCGCGTTCTCCCCATGATGTTGTCCCCCATCACATGATTGATTTCCCCTCCCATGGTGCACTGCCCCCAGGGGGATTATTGAACTGTGGTCACACACCGCTCTGGCCACATGAGAAGGTTTCTCCCCCATGGGAGAAGGGACGACATCCAAGGACTCATCACAAGGGCCAGCCAAAACATGGATCAGAGTTAAAGGTGCCAATCACTGCCTTTATCAAGATACTTGCATCCTGTGTCACAGTATCAAAAAAGGCAGAAATAGAGCAGTGGTGAATGGCATTCCAGAGAGTTGGTGATCTGGCAACAAGAGTAGCAAGAGGAGAGAACCACAGAAGAGTGGTTAGAGTGAAAGGTGCAAGAAGCCTGCTAGGCTCTATGACCCAGAAGGTGGTAGGAGCCAGAGATAACCGAAAGGGAACCGTTTGATTAGCTTGCTGGGGCCTGTAGCCCAGACCCTAGTGGGAGTGCTGCTAGACTCTGACCCAGAAGATGGCAGGAGCCAGAGCCAACTGAAAAGGAACTGTTTGATTAGCTTTCTGGGGCTTATAGCCCAGACCCTAGTGGGAGTGCTGAAGTCCACCAGAGTTGGAGAGAAAGAGAGTGTGAAGCATTGCTACCCTTCAAATGCCAGAGTATGCTGATAGGGATCTTGAAAAGCTGGATTTGAGCCTGATGTGGACTCACGCCCATGAAGCCAATTCTTCATCGGGAGGAAAACAATAACTGTAGCTTGAAAGTGTGCAAGTGGACTGGGTAGACAATTCCTGCCCTCTTCCCCACTGGAGGTGCCTCCAGCACAAAATTGTGGAAACACTCATTCCTATCCTGATAGTGTGTTGGAACTACAAATACAGAATCCAGGGCAGAATAGTTTAGATATTGAAGCATACTGGGGCATCTTGAATAGCCTAAGACTGTGAGTTTACTGAAGGATGTTTTCTGGATGTGCCAAACATGATATCCTAGGCTAGATATTGGACATTGCATTCCAAACATTAAGTCAGCTTAGATGTGACCCTTGCACTGCCTTCATTTGTTCCTTGGTCCTGACACGGATGAAATCTACTTTTTCCTTTTACATTCTATCTGGTATACCCCAAGGACCTGTCAATTTTTCTCACCATGACCCTGTTCCTCGGTCGATAAGGGGCTCAGGAGAAGCATCCCACAGGACACAGTGTAGGACTTTGAACTTTTGAAGCTGAGCGAGAGAGACATGCCCACTTGTCCCATCAGTTACAGGAACCAGCATTTTGACAGCATGCATGAAAAACCTGCTTCTCCTTATTGTATAAATCCATCGAAAAGATGAAGAACACATAATAAATTGAGGATTCTGCCACAAAAGCTTCCAAGTCTCTCCGGCACCTCGACATAGATCTTTCCAGCAAGGAACATCGTTCTCTAATTACCAAACAGTAAGACTTTGTTTGAAAGAAATGTATCAAACGTGCCAGCTTTACCTTTTTTGTTTTACAACATGTAACGACAACTTTGTAGATATGCTTTTATATTGACTTGGAGTTATGTAAGACTTTCGGGAAGAAACAAAACCTAATCATTCAGAAGTCAAACACTTGAGCCTTGATAAAGCATGGAAGCACGAAACAGTTGCTGCTTTATTTGTATTTAAACAGTCATGTACATTTCCACACAAATCTGATCAAAATCATTTTCATTCTGAGAAACATATGTGAACCTAACCCATTTAAGAATTGGTGGGAAAGTTTATTCCAAACAAAATGTTTTTCCTACTATTATAGATGTTCACCGATTGACAAATCAACTGTTTATCTGTGTATATGGCCCTACTCATGCCATTAAAATCCTAAGAAATGGCTGCATGATGCAGCCTGAACATTCATTGGTATTTTTGATCTCAGTTACTTTAGAATGCCAAGTAGGGTATCTTTGCTTTACTGTACTCCTCCCGGTATCTTCTATACTATAACCTTCGTTCAACTGGGAAAAGAATCGATGATGATCCTTCTGATATGTGCGGAGCGATAAGTACCGCCTCTCTGATAAAAAAAAAAACACCCAAGTAGTTCCAGTACATTTGGGCTCCCTTCCTGAGTAAATTCGTTGCACAAAGAAGGAAGAATAGAAGCATGGCTTTTTAAAATTGCAAGCCCGCCACAGAGAAGAATGATAAGGTGTATTCCTTCATGGAAGTGTCTGCCTTGCTATCCAGATGCACAGGCATGACTTGTGCCATGCTATACATCAAAGGTGCATAGCAGGCACTGCTCTGCCATTAGAAACCAACATTTAGAATTGTTAACCACCTTTTGCTGAAGCCCAACGTCGTACCGTCAAGTGCCCTTTGCATCTTGAATATAGAATTACAGGGTAGAAAATGATGATTTACCCAAAAGTGGCCATTTATACACATTGCCCCACAAACCCAGCTCATCACCCCTGTCTGTGGAGGCATTTTGGGTTCCACTATTAAGTTTTAACGTTTTGGAAATGTAGTGTATATGGCGCAAGGAGTTCCACATTTTTGCATCCCTGGGGTTGTAACTTATGATTTTAAAGGCTACTCTTGCAGCTGACAATCACATATCCTTTTATACCTGCTCTTACCACGATACCAATTTTGCAAACACCTTCAAAATTAAAGTGTCAACAATGTAGCAGACCACTAGGTTCCACATTGACTTCGCTCAAGTGCTGCATGCAAATAGCATTATCGGGGTAAAGGGTCATAATTTGTGGATCAGCTTTTGCATATCAATAATCGGGGACCCCAATGTGTATGTTGCTTTGTCCTTCAATAAGGTACATTTGATGGAGTCCTGCATTCAGCAGCAGGCCTCAGACTTTTCATTGTATTGAAATGCCAGTACCATGTGCCTTAAATCTGTATGGGTTTCAAAGTTGCTAGCGTGTTTGCCTGCCACCGGAAGGACTGGCCGGGCGAGTCATCCCACGGAGGTTGACTGTCGCCAACCGTTGCCACAGAAGACATACTGCCTACCCTTACACATGAAAAGGATGGGGGCCTTGTAAGTGGCTGCAGAGCTTTGCCATTGTTTTAAGAAGTCGAACGAAGGGGCTTTTTCCTAGCAGCTGGCAAGGCAATGCAATATATGCTTTGCAATGAACATGACGATTTAAAGCCTAGCCCGAGATTATTTAATGTGAAACAGTATGGGAGTCATCTGAAATGCCCTGGTAAATTGACTGGACCAGAATTGATTGGTGGAGACATGCTCTGCGCCCATACATTACATACCATGCAGTTTTCATGCATTTGCAGTGAGGACCTGCGGGATGAAGCATACAGCCTGATTTTGGTGCCTCAGTGATGCAAATCTGCCTGTGTCTCACGCGCATTGAATGTTCATGCAGACAAGGATCCTGGCTCTTTGCAACAAGAAAAACCAAGCGCAATCTATTATTCATGCCTTTCTCAACATACCAAAGTGAACAATTGGAGAGCACAATAATAACACAAATGATTACAATGCATAAGTGAAGAAATGTAGGAAGTAAACAGTGATTAAAACAAGACTCAAAGAAGAATATCGTTCATGAAAGGAAATATAATCGGGACCTACCAATTTGCGATCTCCTAGCACATCACGGAAGAATGGAGACGCACACCTCGCTACATCCTTCCACAGTGATAGTTGGAGGCATACATCATGTGTTCCCTTAAGCAAGTGGCTGACTCCTTTTGTGCTATTTCTTTACCCGTAACAGGGTTTTCAATGGTCACTTTTAATAAGATCACAAGAGGATCATTTAAGGCAAGGGATGTATTTGCTTTTTAGGAGTTCCTTGATTGTTTTAACATCAGCCCGTATCAGCCCATTGGAAATATAACTCATACTTTTGTATGCAATATTTATTTTATGATGAATATATGACTGCAGAATGCGCCAGATTTTAATCTTGATCCATTCCATATTTTAGTGGAAGAGGCCATATCCGGTTAATTGGCTCCGTTTTTTATTAAGGTTTTTTTGGGGTGAGAAGATGATGTGCAAGTGTCTTAATCAGCTTCAAATTATGGTTTAGATATATATATTTTTTTTTAATCTATCCACGCAAAAGTGATTTAATAAGAATAGAATCAGGGCCCTCCTTCTCAACCTCTTCCTGGCACCGCATTTTTTCCCACCACAACAGAACTGCAAATACCAGGCCCTAGACAAAAAAAAATGGAAGACCGCAAATCTACAACAATTTGCTCATAACTTTGCATGTTCGTTCCACCTGCCATGCATGTACAAGGCAGGTGGCATCAATAATTTTTTTAGTTAGGGGTGTAAAGAATCATAGAAAGTCATGGATTCCCATGCTTTTAGTACACCCCCATGTCAGCGGGCATGAAATGTTTTTGTGGGACATTAGAGGCAATTACCGGATTATGAAAATGAGCCCTTATATTTACATGTCAACCACAGCATATACATCCAAACTGTAATAAACTCAATTGTTGCATGATTTTAAAGTTAATTCATAAACGCAGCTGATAAACTGTTAAACAAACTAAAAAATTATTTCTCCAATATATTTGCTCATTGTCCATTCTGCATCCAAACGTGAAACATACAAGCCAGATTTTGTAATCATATTGTGCTTTTTTTATTGTAGATGTTTACTTTATCGCAACCTTGTCATTCCTGTGGAAGGTCTCGGTCATCACTCTGGTCAGCTGTCTTCCGCTCTACGTCTTGAAATACCTGCGGAGAAGGTTCTCACCACCGAGCTACTCTAAGCTCACTTCGTAAGCTGGCAGAGTTCCAACTGGCCAGCCTGAACTTTGCACATTTCCATGGGATAACAAAATAATGTAATCAATATTCTAACAGTTCTTTATGACAGTTGTGTTATGCAGTAATCAATAACATCAGGTTTAAAATATTACGCTGGGAACTCCAGTACAGGGAATTCAAAAAAGTGAACAAACCGAATATAAAGGGAATTGCCACCTTGGAACCACTGCTTTTTCTTTCTTCTTTTTGATGAGATTCACCTATTGGGTCTAAGAGCCTGTGGGCATTTTTGGTACGTGTTGGAGATTTCTTTCAATATCACGCACTCAAGAGTTTTCCTGTTGGAACTCTATTTTTTTTTCTTCTTCTTCACTTAACAGGACACAGTCTTCGCATCCCAAAGAAACATGTATTTTTTTCTGTTTTATTAGGATGATAAAGAGGGATCGTTGATTATGCTACATTCATCCTTTGCAGTAACTGTATTGATTTGTGTTTCTAAGGACATTTACTTTTGCTTTGTATTCTGCCATTGTCCCACATTGAGCCGTAGAAATTGCTCTGACGGTTTCCACTGTTGTCCTTTGCATGTGATATCTCCGTCCTCCTCAAGATTGGCACGATCATTGTTCCCCCCCAAACCCCTATTGGACGTAAGATCTAAACAAAAAGATCTACAAGACAGAATATTGCCACAAAGTGATCTATAAGACAAAAGATTTTAAATTAAAAAAATAACGGGTGAGCGCAGGAAGTGGGATGCCCAGACCACTTCACAACAAAATATACATTATGGAGACATGCTCAAATACTGTTCTAGAAGTAACAGATTCCTGTGTTTTCATTATTTGATATTTTTCTTATGGTTTGTCCTTTTGATGTTTTTTGATATTTTGGCTTTAGAGTTTGTCATAGATTGTCAAGCTAGCATGAGTAAAAGGAACAAAGTCTCAGCATGTTAATAATTTTGAAAGGAGTTGTTGCTAAAAATGAGGTGCCCAATTACCTGTTTAGCTGAATAGCTAAGTCCTATTTTGGAGAATGAACTCAGTTATTTAGCCTTGATTTCAATACAAAGATCTTTCTCTGTCTCAGAAATGTTCCCTCGAATCTTGGGATTGACTGGAGTTAGAGTTGCCATTTGGGTTTTTCTATCGCAACTTAAAGCAACACATTGCAAACTGGTCAGATAAGTATCTAACTTGAGAGTTAGGCACTTGAGAGTATATGAGCACCCCAAAGACAAAATGAGAAACTGTGCTCTTGTTCCCTAATTTAGATTTTCATCTATGCGGGGACAGTGACAAAGAATGAATTGCACCAGCCAGTATGTTCTTGGTTGCAAAAAAGCCAAACATTGAGCAAAGCTCTTTCATAGGAAGCTTAGAGTTGAGCTGCCCCACAATGTGCGGACGGTGTGATAAGAGGCATGTCTCCTTCCTTAGACGACCTGGCAGACAGCACTCTAATTCTCTGCGCGATTGATTGGCAAGGTCATAGAGCCATCACTTAGGACAGTCGTATCAAAAACAGGTTTCCTGTCAGGATGCATTCATGAAGACAAGAGTGACGCGCAAGCAAGCACAGCACTTTGTACAATAATTTTGCGATGAAGCAGCGTTTTGCTGCGGGTGGGAGAGCTCACCGGCCAAAAATAAACATTGAAGGAAATAGATTGTTTACAAAGAAAATGGTAGTGGAAAAGCCACTTTCCATACAGAAGTTTGAGAATGAATCATAAGTTTCAAACCTAATCATATAATCACTGTAACCTAATAAAATGAACACTCATATCTCACATCAAGAACCGTATCAAACAGTGTCTGTAGCTCACCCCTTATGCCTTTCACAGTACAATACAGGACATGTACAGCTGTACAGTGTTAGCCTCCCCACATGCTTTCTGCAATCACAACCCTGTACTAAATTGAACCAAAATGGCTTCTGTAGCCTCCATCTTGCCCAAGTTCCAAAGGCTGTGCCAGAACAAGCCTTAGAACTGGTGCCTGCGTGGACTGCCTTGCAGTAGGCACAGAATGCGGTGCTGGGATATGGAGTTTTAGTGTAGGTGCAGGGTCAGGTCAGAGATGGGATGGTTGTGCCAGAGTGCTGGACATCTTGTAAAACGAACATGGCGCAAACAGGTTGCCAGTACGAAAGTGAATTTTCCATTGTTGGCTTGATCTACCATTTGTAATTCAGCATATATGCGTTGGGCAAATTAGGTTAATCCAAGTGGAGATCTGGGAGCAATGAGCAGGCGCTGAAAGGAGGGAGAGCTGTAACAAAATTCAGAACCATCCTTATCTTTTTTTTATTACTATTTCTACTTTAGCTCTGGTAGTGGAAGGGAAGTTTATTTTTTATTTTGTTTTAAATAAAATGTATTACCTTTTTTTTTTTTACAAGACTGTTACATAACCATAAGCAGATCTGGAAACTTCATGAACAAGAATCTGAAGTTCCCCTTTTTTCAGTGCGGACCAAGTTCCAAATTGGACTAAGAGCATGAAACATTGGGGTCTAGAAGAGGGAAAAAGATGAAAAGGGGAAAGGAAAAAAGGGGGATGTTGGTACAGAGCCTTGCAAACCACTGCTGTGCTATTTCACAGGCACTGCATCGATCCCGCTTACGTGCCACACATCCAGCTTAGGGCTGCAGTCCCCGGCATGGTCGTTTAGACTTTCACCTTCCAGCATTGTACGGAATGGTGCGATAGTTGAATAAACTACATAAAAGTATTGCTGCTCACAGATTCTTTTACGCAAGGTCCTCCTTGAAGCCAACTATTAGTCCAAGAATCTGACTTCACTACGTATATGAAGGCACTGTGTAGTTAAAGGAAATCTCATTATGTTTGCTCGAAAGCACTGTTACGGGCATTGTATTTAAATCTAGAGGTTCCTACATTGGTCTGTATAGACACCGTGCAGGCTTCCCAACTCAGGGCACCATTAGTAAAACACTGCTTTCTCTACTGCATGTTACGCCAAGTCACATGGAACCAAATGAACGAACTCTCCGATTAAGCACCCTATATTCAGGGTTCAGCTGTACACTTCCTGTACTTGGTTTCAGAAAGAGAATCCAGCTGTAGGAAAACAGGCCACTTTTACTGCAGTAAATGCACTGCCAGTGAATTGTGCTTTTTCAAAATGGAGGGCACAATCGTGTTAAGCAAGAACAACCTTGGAAAGTAAGGTGGAACCTTTGCGTCCAGTGTGCGATCATACAGCTTTCACTGTCGCCGGGCATGCTGCGTGGCATGCCCATGCCAACAGCTTGCATGAATGAATCGTCTGAAACAACAATGCTGCATACCTTCTTACTTGGTATCATCAATATGAACATGCAAGATGGTATTTGCTCTCCCCCACGAGGCAGTTGAGGGAAAAGAGAACATATCCTAAAAAAGGAGGGCAGGACTAAAGAATGCTGTAATGGCTACACTTTAAACGTCAATCCCATTTTACACAAAGATTAGAACTTTGGCATGTGCTGACCTATTTTTCTGTTTTGAATATCACAAAATTAGGATTCAAAATACCAAAAATCCTCTTCTCAAGGGTGGGGTATATGCTATCATGCCATTCTTTTTAAACCATTGTTAATACGCATAGTCTGTTTCTTAGCAGAGTTTACACACCAGTTAGCTTCTCAGTTATATAAATAGATCACCTTTGGAAACACCAACAAGTAGTAAAACTTTCTTTTTGTTGTATGAATGTGGTATCCCCTTATAAGGTGTGTTTGGAAACTGCAGCTCACCTTTTTTAAAGCCTGGTCCACAATCTGTTTAATTATAGAATGCTGAAAGCGCTGAGTGGAACAGCAGGCATCCAATAATAATTAACGGTTTTCTTTTTCAATCTCACGTGATGCTGGGTTTTGTGGACCAAACCACGTCATTCTTGATGAGCTGTTTTGCTTAAACAAATTTTGTTTTTAAAGAGTTTTCACGGATATTGCCTAAAATGTTCAATAGCCACTTCAAGGTCCTGACAATAGTCTGCTCTTCTTTGTATTCCCCAAGTACCTTTCCCCATAAAGGCAAATATATTATGTGGATGATGAGGGCTACAATCCTGTCCCTATGGCTGGAAGCAAGGGATCAATCTGTGTGTTACAGCTGATGAATGGATGAACACTAATCTAACTCAGTGGAATATGCAGAGAAGATGGAGTAGGTCCCAACTTGTAAACATGGCTTCTGTGTCAATCGCCAAGGGATACATGGAAAAGCAGCTAGCCACGGTTCCTCACCCACATTAGGACTACCACTATGTATTGCATTTACATTCAAATTAATTCATAATGCGTGTGAAGTTTCATTCTCTGGAGAGCAGGGCATATTGGCTGATTAGGCTACCATATTGAATAATGCACATTTTGTTTACACGCGTGTGCGTGTGTGTGTGCGTGTGCGTGTGCGCGTGTGTGTGTGCGTGTACGTAAAAGTAGGAAAGTCCATTATAGCCATGGACCTTCCTACTTTAACATTTCAGGTGAAAGGGTTTTTTTGAAACCCACCATAACCTTCTTGGTGATGTGTATGTATATTTATATATATTGTACTGTGGCAGTCGCCGCACTATAGGAAACCCACAAATTGAATTGCTAATAACTTTTGACTTGCAGGAAAGATTTGGCTGATCTTTTGCAAACAAAAGTTTGCCCTTAACCCACTCCACACCCTTGACTGGACATTTTGTGAAAAGGGTGTGTCCCCTTCTCCCAAACTGATAGCTGTATCTTGCATGGTGCTTTGCAGCATAGAGGCTGAGAGACCTTTCAGAAATGAAAAATCAGCAATGTTTTCCCAAAATGTTAACTTTTGACTTTCTGGATTGATTTAGATGACATTTTCAAAACCAAAGCTTTGTCAAGGCCCCCAAACTGGTAATTTTGGAAACAATACTTTAAAAAATGAAAATGTTATTAAGAAAACAAAACAGTTTCTCCCCCCCGCCCCAACGTGTTTTCCCATAGAGAGAAGTTGCAGTTTTTGAAGGGCCGTAGTGTGAAAACCTCTGGGTAAATATAGACCAAATAAGAGACTATTTGGAGACAAAGTGTTGACTTAATTTCCTTGACTGGTTTGGGGAAAATCTATCCAGTAGTTTTTAAAATATTCGAAAGAGAAGAGGGTGCGGCCTGCTCTTTAAAATCTTTATTTGCAGCACAGAGAGGCTATTAACCTTTGACTTGCTGGGTGTATTCAGATGAAATTTGAACAAAATGTTTGTCAAGGGCACCCACAAACTGGACATTTTGGAGAACAATTCATAATAAAATGAACCAGTTATGAAAAAATACCTACTCTCGTTTATTTTCCCATGGAGAAAAAGTAGTTTTTGAACAGCCGTAGTGCGAAAACCACTGGGCAGGTTTGGACCAAACTTTGGAATGAACTCCCCCATGACCTTGCGGAGTCTAGTAATGTTCTCTACATCAGAAAGAGACTCAAAACACTTCTATTTATGTAGTCGCTCCTAGGGGAACGCTGATTGTTTTGAATGACAGCGCTTAGATGGCCTGGCAAAAGGTGCTATATAAAAAGCAATAGCAATCACATAAGGCTACAGGTCGGGAGTTGGATAGAAAGCACTTTGTGAAGTTGGGGATTAAGGGTTGGCAAGCCAGTTAAGGGTAGACATGTTTTGGTTTATCATGGGAAGACTGCGTGAATCTCACAAGGTTACAGTGGCAACACCTCAAGACATGCTCAGAAAAAAGTATGCGTCACACAAAGTGATGAGTGATGGGGGTAATTGGAGAGGGCTAGGGAGGGCAAAAGTAATAGAGTGGAGTAAGGGGACCTGGAAAAAAAGAAGGCATGCCGAGTGCCTGTGAAGACATGGATGACTTTTTCATTCTGATCAATTTTCCTGTTTTGGCAGGAATCGGCGGACTGCCACTCTACTGCAGGAATTTCTACTTTTGGAAATGATTACTATGCAATTATCGCAATAATAAGGAGTTAGAAAAAAGGTTGAACATCTGCAGTGCCCACCACCGCGGGGCAGGGGGGAAACAGTGTT
The DNA here is from genome assembly GCF_040938575.1 of Ambystoma mexicanum. NCBI lineage: Eukaryota > Metazoa > Chordata > Amphibia > Caudata > Ambystomatidae > Ambystoma > Ambystoma mexicanum. The sequence goes on from NC_090925.1 coordinate 487,413,030, forward strand.
TGGTAACAAATTAAGGGTGTGACATGGCCAGTGACCATGACTATTGAACCCAAAAGAAAGATATTGCTGCAACACGTATAGAGGCCGTGGCAGAAGGCCGTAGCTAGTGAGAGCGCAAGAAACTGCAACATGTTCGGCCTTGACCACTGGCCATGGCTGAAGGACATGGCTAGTGGGCCCAAAAGAAAACTATTGGTACAACATGTACAGTGGCCACTGCAGAAGGCCATGGCTAGTGAGTTCTGAGGAAATTAAGGTTTAGCAAAACCCTTGAAATTCAGTGAAAAAAAACATTTGTTAAGAGAGCGTTAAGGTGATCAGATTTAACGCCAAATAAAACTGAAATCCAGCACTCTCATTTCAATCAAGTCCACCTCAAAGAAGAAAATGCATCACACAAACCAAACACTGAGAGAGGGTAATGGCCAGGGAGGAATAACACAATTGAGGGAAGTGGGGGACCATGGAAAGAGGAGGGGGCACTTGGTGAGTGCCTGTGAGGACAGGGAAGAGTTTTGGATTGTTGAGTTATCGGGCAAATTCTGGGGGAATACTGCGGGCATGGATTTTTCAGTGCCACTGTATGTGTAGGTCATTGCCATTATCAGGGGAATATCGGGAGGGGATCCTGTGGGAATGGGGGAGAAACGTAATTTTACACCTGCAGTGACCACATCTCCTGGGTAGGGACTGATGGGTCTCTGTGCCGAACGTCATGACTAGTGTGCCCTAAAGAAATCTATTGGTTCTTCATGTACAGTGGCCATAGCCAAAGGCCATGGTTAGAGGGCCCCTAAGAAACCTATTGGTGCAACATGGCCACTGGCCATGACCAAGGGCCATAGCTAGTGCGCCCCAATGAAACCTATTGGTGCAACATGTACAGTGTCCGGAATAGGACGAAATGTCAGAATAAAAATTACTGACTCCACCAAAAGACCTAAAACACACACCACAAATAGTTCTAACTACCAAAAGTTCAAACTTTTTGTGATATGTATGTGTTTAGGTTTTTTGGTGAGGTGGTGTGAAACTTTGTTTTTTTAAAGGCTGCAGGGGACACCCCCGCAACTATCCCGACAGAACAAAAAAAGCGGGGGCTGGGGAGGTGTCCCCCGCAACATCCCGCTCACGATACTACACAGTATAGTGAGCGGGGTTGCGAGCGACAACCCTGCATGTTCGCATTGGGTAATGTACAAACATTTTGTATTTGTGCATTTCCCATGCGAACATTTTTCCGTCGCGGCAAAATCAGCCACGGAAAAATCATGTCGAACCACAGTGTCCACATCTGAAGTCCATGGCTAGTAGGCCCAAAGTAACCTATTGGTGCAACATGTACAGTGGACATGGCTGAAAGCTGTGTCCACTGGCCATGTCCGAAGTCCATGGCTAGTTGGCCACGAAGAAACCTGTTGGTGCAACATGGCCACTGGCCATGACCCAGGGCAATAGCTAGTGGGCTGCGAAGAAACCTATAGGTGCAACATGTACAGTGGGCATGGCTGAAAGCTGTGTCCACGTCCACTGGCCATGTCCGAAGTCCATGGCTAGTGGATCACGAAGAAACCTGTTGGTGCAACATGTACAGGGGCCACGACTGAAAGCCGAGTCCACTGGCCATGTCCGAAGTCCATGGCTAGTGGGCCAGAAAGAAACCTGTTGGTGCAACATGTACAGTGGCCACGGCTGAAAGCAAGCCCACTCTGGGCCCCAAAGAAACCTATCGGTGCAACATGTACAGTGGCCACGGGCGAAGTGCATGGCTTGTGGGCCCCAAAGAAACCTATCTGTGATGTCATCGTTGTGGTCATATGCTGCGCAACAGGGGGGCGCATAATTAAGGTGTACTTGCTCGAAATGCGATTGCTGAATTTCAGGGGTTTTGTTGTGTTAAATCTGATCACCTTAACTCTCTCTTAATCATGGGTTTTTTCACTGAATATATATGTGTACACACAGAGTAATTCCATGTCTGGAGGCATTTGAGAACAATTATAGGAATGTGTATTTTCATTTTCTTTTACTTTAGTCTTTTGGTTTTGAAAATGTCATGTTCTGAAAAAGCATGTCTTGGCACTGTAACGTCCGCCATTTTTACTGCATCTGCTTCACATGGTTTGTATTCAGCCCCTCTGCAAACATTTCAATACATCACTTTGTTTTAATAGTTTAGACTAATGTGATATGTGATGAATCAGCATTCGGATCTTCTTTAAACATTTCAATACATCACTGTTTCAAAATAGTTTCAATTAACATGTTAAGTTATGAATCGGCATTCCGACTTTCGTTGAACATTTCACTACATTACTATGTTTCAGAAATAGTTAAAAAAAGATGTTAAATGGTGCTTGATCTTAAGTCACATAATCACCATACAATGCAAATGTAGAAAATCAAGTCTGTGCCTTGATAAGTGTCCAACATGGTGTTCACTTTTTGGCCGATTAGAAGATCTCATTGGTTCATTGGAACACGCGCGTGTGTGCTCCAGCAGGAAATGGGTTGTAGGAGAGATGATATTCTTTTTAAGAGGTCTAAGAATTGAGGCCACTTTCGTTTTAGCGTGTGTACGTACTTTTTCTAATGTAAGGCGTTTACTTACGTACCAATAGTTGGAAAATGTGTCGTTGCTCCCACGGAAGAATGCAGGGAATACACTTTTTGCCTGGGCCTTTGGGCACCGTTCAAGGTTTCAATGAGCTATAAATAATATGAATACTTCTTTTATTTTAAGTGGATGTATTTCATGTAGCATTGGTGAGGGGTCATGCACTACCACAGAGTCAAAACTCAAACCAACCACGGAGAGCGAAAACTCCAACTCCTATTGTATCCTTTCATCCTCACAGGGGGGTCAGTAATGATCATTCCTAATGCCTAGGTCAGCGGTGCTCAGTAACAGGAGCCATGTATTTTCTATTTCAATCTACTTCGCCCGTATAAATAGTTCTGGAACTTGGAAAGGCACTTTCTATTTTCGGTGAAGGTCAGCTTTAGAATGTCCTGGAGTAATGCCGCCTGGGAATTGGCTTGCCAGAGTGCTCTCCCTGTGGGCTCACATCTGCATGAAAAAAAAACTATGAACAGTTTCGATTTTTAAGGAAGCACAAAGAGGGATCAGATGGGGAGCTTAAGCAGGGCAAATATGCAACCAATTTGAATGGGAAATGAGGGTGCCATCTTTGACTTCCCCTTCACTATGGCAACCCACTCACTACAAACTGAAGTACAAAAAAATGAGTGTCTTATTTTCGAACACAGCAAACCCTGGCTTGCTTTCATTGTTTACTACTGTTGAGCTACACTAATAGATTCTGCCGTTCCGTGGGCACCGTTTGCGACCGTGATGGTGTGAAGCAAGAGTGTGCATTTGTATTTCTTAAAATTCTGAAAATGTGAGCAAATAGTCACAAACACATTTCTGAACAGTATTGCACTCATATCTACCAGATGTGCCAAATAGGCCTGTCCTTGGAAAAAGGTCCAGACAGGAGTTGAACACGTTCATTGATCCAGACATCAAAAACATCTCTCTTGTGCGTGTAGGTCAGGGAAATGCGTGACGATACGGAGCAACACAGGTTTGATCCCCAGGTTCATGCTTCGAAACCTCTGGATATTAAGCGTGTTATAAATAACCTATCCTATCATATATCACTATAGATGTAGCCATAGTGAGGTGCCCCCAACAGTTATAAGAAAAGAACCCACAGTCCCATCAGGATATGAAACAACACACTGTACTTAACATTGCAGAAACCCCAATCCATAATAATGGCATTGTTCTGTTTTGGCATGCAAATGTAGTGCTCCCGACACGTGGCTGAAGGAGAAAACCCTGCAATTCTTTCCCCAAGCACACCCGAAAGGATTCAATGAGCTTGCTGCCTGTCAATATGTGGCACCATTGTTACAGCAGGTTGTTTGAGGGAAATGCAGATTCAGTGACCCCTCCCCCTCCCCATTCGCTGTCCATTCTCTACACCCTTACTTTCTGCAGCTGTGCCAGTAGTAACAACTGGGCTTTTATGTTCACTTGCGAAGACCGGGGTGAACCATCGAAAATTTCATTGGAAAGGGGTGAAATGAACTTGTGCAGGTGTTCACGTTCTGTTGATAGTGAATTAATTATGTGAGTGCCTTTGACTTTCCCCTGCATAAATGTATAAAAAACCATTTAGCTTCAGCCTATTGTTTTGTGAAGGCCAACATTTTGTTATAGTTGGGCTCAGTTCCTGCTCACATAAATTCTAAAAGTACTGAATGTTCCCAGTATTTCCTGTGAAGGGTTTCCTCATTAGAATAAGGATGTCGCGAGCACTGGAAAAGTGTGACTCGGACTTGTACGTGAAAGGATCCCTACCCATGGATTAGCTGCTGAGGCAGCACTAAATTACTCTGTTATTCCACGAGTAGGTCACACAGAGAGATCTTACCGCAGTCCAGAGCGTGTCCAGCAGTGTTCAGCTTATTATCTGTCTGTGGCTCACCAAAACCTCCACTCAAACCACCCGTTCATGGCCTTTTATCCAAAACTGAGTGATGTTTCAGATTTAAAGGAAGTTAAAATCTGGTTCCTTCAATTTTCAATTGTGTGTGGATCCGAATGTTTTGTAAAGTAGATCATATTCTTCAAATCCTTTATATTGTAGAAACTATTAGAAGTGTGTGTTAATTTATTTCTAAGCCAATTTAGAAAAAGCAGGAAAATCGGGAACTGGTGTCATCAGTGTCATGATCGTTCTATTTCATGCTGGATTTGTGGGCATTTCATCAGCCAAGCTAGATTCCACTGGGGCTTGGGAAAAATCTGCAAAAGATCTCAACAGATTGGAAAGTGCTTCACTTTCCCATTATCCACTACATTTGCAAGTGTGGAAACTGTTTGACTTTCCCATTTATCTACCACATCAAACAAGGGCATGGCGTTGACATTTAAAAATGTCTGCACACGTTAAAATGTTTATCTTTGGAAGTCCTTAATTGTTTTATCAAATCCTATTAATGTCACTTTTGGGGGAATTGTGAAGGTTTTGTGCTTTATTCCAGGTGTGCCAATATGCTTCGTTATTGTTGTCCACTGAAACAAAAATATGTATTTTTATGTATATGCAACTAATCTTGGATTGCAGAGAAAACAGATCACTGTTATTTTGCTCGATTGATATTTATTGTGGCACTCACTTTTTTGTATCCGTCATCCCGTAAACAAGATGTACATATCCTGGGTTCACGTTCAATATGGATGCAGTTTATTTATTGTTGTGTGCAGTTTAATGTTGCAGACATTTACTATTTTGAAGCTTTAATTTGAAAACTGAAATAAATGATTCTTATGCAACTAAAAACAAATCCTTTTTCCATTCTACGTTGGTTATTGCTGTGTTTTCTGCCTGAGCCACGCAGCGCTAGGTCTTTTTCTGAAAGTTATCTAGAACTTGGACCTCCGGAAAATGAAAGTACCTTTTAACCAACACTATTTTGTTTATTTTTTAAGCTGTTAAGGCACCTCCTTTTTGTGACTCATTTTCCCCACTCTTATTCTGAATGGGTCTTTTTGTTGGTGAAAGGACAGCTTTTTTAACTCCTTAAACGTGTAGAAAGTGAAAAGAGACCTGATTCTGTATTTATTCACGAGTATCTATGCATTTTAAGCTGCCAAAGGGTTTAAACTTACAGCAGCTTGAGTTCAGCTCCAAAGCAGCAACTGCCATTTTGACCACGTGGACAGCAAAGCTAGTGCACAGACTGAGACTTCACTTTTTTTGAGGTTACATCTGGGTAAGTGAGTGTCTCTGGATTCCTGGCCTGTCTTTTGCTTTTCCAGCTGTTGCTGATTTATTTTTCTTGTGCTTTTCATTCTAAAATGTTCGAACTTTGCTTTCTTCTATAATCCGGCACAAGATCAACTGAAACACTTGTATTTCTGCATTTTTTAATGTCACTACCTGGATAAACCAGGAGTTCAATCTACTTCCCTTGTCAAGCAACAGTAGAGGCTGAAGCCAATTTATTTGAAATGTGCGAAGCTGTGTAGTTTAACGTGTGGTACGGGCACTGGTAAGCAGTAGAAAAAGGTCCACTCTGAATTGTCTGTGGCTGCACATGTAGCGGGGAGATAGTCTTTTACACACTGAGTTAGACAAATGTGTAAGGTAACGCAATACACAACGCAACCATTTCTCATAGGCTCTATTCACCGTTGAGCACCTCTTACCTGTCTTTCTTGACCCCTCTGGACCTGATGTCCAAGGACTGCCCATCAGGGGGTTGCACCACAGCAGTAGTAGAGGGTAGGTAGTGGAAAGCAACACAGCCGGATGCTAAGGTACAAGTCAGGGTCCCTGCTCCACTAAATATAAAGAAATACTGTATTATCACATCATACACAGGTTGACACTGCAAATAAAACGAGGACTACTTATGTTCTGGTGTACTGCTCCTTTAGTGGTGTTTCGCATTTAGTCTCTGGCTTTGCACGAGATAAATCTGGGGGCAAAACGTCTAGTATTAAACCAGGTTTGTAAAGTTGTTTTGTATAAAATCAAGCAGTGGAAGCAGCACCTCTCAATTGGGAAACTCGCATACAAACACAACTTAATAGGATGCCATACTGACTCTCGTCTGTCGGCCTACAACCCAAGGCATGGCACTCGGAAAAAGATAACAAGGACTAGAACATGACAATACTTCAAGGCAATGCCAAAACCCTAAGAGAACGCCTTTTCAAAATCACAACACAGGACATCGTCCTGCACCAACAACGAATGCCAGTGTCTGCAAAAGGCAAGCATAGCTGCCAGCAGGAGCAGAGAAGCTTTACAAGTGCGAGTGGGGATCGCGGTGCAAAGCAAGCCGGTAGGCAGAGCAGAAGGGACACAACGCAGCTGCCTGAAAGGAACACTGAGGACGGTGAGTGAAGGGGAATGTAACTCAATGCCACAACGCTGCTATGGGATGCGTGAGATTGAGACGAATGCTGGATGACCAGAATAATGTGTGCAGATTGAACTAAACACAAAGACACAGGTTAAATTAAAATTAAGCAGCAAAGTTAAATGTCACTAAGCAGTAATTAAGCAAGAAACCCAGAGCAGAGGGGACATTACAACTTCAGGTAATGCCCAGGGGCCCAACGTTACAGGCCTGAGTGAAGTGCAGGCCTTAACGAAGGCCCGGGGGCATTACTTGAAGTCGTAATGCCCCCCCTTTGAGGCGCTTACTGCTATTAGTACCCTGACCCGTAAGACATGGGTACTAAAAGCATTTTTTTTTCTATTTTGAAACGCTCCACCGTTTCGGAACAGATAGAAAAGTTCAAAAAATGGCCACCGGGGAAGGGTTTACAAAGTCTGTTTTCCCTTTCCATGGCGGCCATTGAAAATGATTGAGGCTGCCAAAACCCCCTCGCCGGGTGCTAATATTGAATACCGCACTGAATTAAAACTTGATATATTGAATACCGAACTGAGTGAAAACTCTATGGGCAAAGCTACGATCTGATGCGAGATAAATGTGAAAGTGCCCATTTGAAAGCAACACACGAAACAAGAGAGCAAGAGTGAATGTTTGTGAAGGAGCATGACAGTAAGTGTGAAGGAATACCCCCCACCATGCACCTTCCTGGAGTGAATTTTATGCATGGTGCAGCAAGGCCAAAGACTGGCAAAAGGATATGTGACACATTGTGGCAAAGCCAAGAGGCCATTAAGGCCAAGTGAGTGTGAATCTTCACATAAAGCTAAGAGGCTGGCAAGGAGAAGTTGAGTGAGTGTGAACCTTGACACAGGGACGGATACAAAAGAACCTGTGTGGGCTGAAGAGCATAGGGTTCCTGGTTGCGTGACCTGTGATGGGTAGACCGTGTGGTCCGACAACTGCACCTAAACCAGAGAACTCTCAATTATGAATGCCAAAGACTTTGTTGAAGTAAACCAAGAATATGCAATTTAAAGTGAACTGTTAATCCAATCCAGAAGGAATGCCAAATTGATCTGGAGTTGTGTTGAACATTGAAAGACTGAAATGAAGTATAATTTGGCACGTTGAAGTCTTGGAGAAGGGAACCTGAGACTTGATCAGCTTTAATACTGTCTTGAGGAAGGAGCCCTCAAGACCCTTTTCTTGGAACTGTGTTGCATTGAACTTGGGGAAGGGAGCCCCAAGGATTTATAGAACTATTGTGAACTTGGAAAAGGTCATCCCAAGACTCTTCTGGAATCTTCGTGAACTTGGGGAAGGGAAGCTGAAAAGGAAGCTCGGAGTTGGAAGAAGCTCTGAACTTTGTTTTGATCGCTATTTAGTTTATTGTTCGCATCCCTACACATTGTTTAGCTTTAGTTGTGAGGGCAAGGATAGGTTTTGGACACAGACATACTTTAAAGTTGACATTTTTTACTCTGATTTTCATTAGTGTTGTTCAGGTAGGGGATTCCCACCTTAGCATAGGGCAAGTTAGGCCTTCAACCAACCTGATATTTGAGTTAATAAACCATTTTGTTTTGAACTTTGAATCTGTTGGCTGTGTCTTGCTTCATGATGCCTTCACAGTAGTCAAAGTAGCAGGGCTGCAAGGCAGGGAGCACAGGGCACTGGAGCAGGAGCAGGGTCTGGAAGCAACAGGATCAAAGCATGGGGGGCTGGGAGCAAACTCTATGCAAGAGCACTGTGCTCCTGCAGGCACCTGCCTAAATACTGACCTGCCCTGTGCTGAAGCAGGCTCATTAGCAGCACCTGGAGCACCACACCTGAAGGTAATCTGCCTCCTCCCACTATGTTCCTGTGAATGTGAATGCAGCACTGAGCTCTTTGGCTTCTGGGGATTATAGTTCTAAGACTGGTGCATAGGAATAGCCAGGGAATGAGAACTGCCACAAGGGGCATTATGGGATATGCAGTTTGTGAAATTAAGCGATGAAGTACCAAAGTCTTGCAAATACAAAGTAAAGACAAAACTATGAATGGGTATTGTCCGGGTGGGGATTATGGTGATGAATGATTCCCGAATATTCCACAATGGTTTCCAATTGATGCTCCAGTAATTGTAATAGTAATTCTTTGTTTGTAAAGCACTTATACAAAAGTGCAGTGCTACAAAGTGCCTCAAGGTGGGAAGGGAACAAGGGAAAATCAATAGCCATTCTTAGGCCTTGAAGTTTCTGGATAATCTAACAATATTATCTAACAAAATTAACTAGTATACTAGGCCAGCGGCATTTGTACTAGTACAGGTGCATGGCAGGAGGGAAGGAGAAAAGGGAGGGGGAGAAGGGAAGAGCAAACAATCCATAAGCTGCTGTGCTAGTCCTAACGACTTGCCAGATAGTACAAGTGCATGACAAGGAGTGTGGCGGGAAGGAGGGGGAATGGGCGAAAAGGACATACAATTCAATAAACTACCTTGCTAGGCTTGGTGACATTCATATTGAATGATGATAGGTCATCATCAATAATGTGCCCATGCACAAGTGTTCAAGGCGCAACCAAGCTAGGGAGGGAGGGAAGACAGGGAGGACAGGACAAATAATCTTGCTAGGCCTAGTGCATTCAAGCACGTGCAAGTGCGCAGACAGGAAGTGCGAAGGAGGGGGAGCAAGTGCTCCCAGTCCATCAGGGGGCTTGGTTAAGTGCAGAAGAGGTTGCCTCTCACCTGGAATGTATTCAGAGTGCGTGGCAAAGTACAGAGGCCCGGAGGCAAGTGTAGGACTGGTGGGGGAACCTGGGACCTGTGTGCCTCTGTAGGTGCACCAGGCAACCAGTCAGCAAAACTGAGCAGAGTTGGGGCGGAAAGCAGGAGGTAGGAGAAAGGGGGCTAATAGGGGAGAGGGAGAGAGAAACAGGGTGGTTTTGAGGAGTTTGAGCAGTGGCACAGTTGTGACAGTATCACACTAACAAATCATTTTTTGGATCCATTCTTTTGTATATACATTGCTAGCATTATTTTAGAACAGTTCAATTGCTGAGACTTTAATAGAAAGAAACCATGCACATTCTTGTGGCAGTTTTTGGCTTATATACAAGAGAGGCGTTGTATTGCTTAAGCAAAAGGTTAGGGTCATATTTCCCTTTATTCACTAGATGGAGGCACTGTCAAATCATATCACTGTGTGTGGGGCACATTACTGGGCATTGCCATCTGGTAGAGGCTCTGGATTATGGACTAAACCATAACCCCAATCTTCTGTATTATCAGGTAGTGCCAGCAGTGCCAACATCCATTCTAAGTAAAGGAAAAGATTGAACTATCAATTGAACCATTGGATACAAATATGCGATAGACTGACACAGATTCTCTTGTTCCAAGTCACTGATTGGCTAAAAATGAAGTTTAAACAGTTGTTCAAAATCTATAATAAGACAGAAGAGGGAATTGAATTATTGGCTAGCAGTATACAATGAATTATGGGTATTGTACAAAAAGAAATGGTTGCATGAACAAAAAGTTCTACAAATGCTACCACCAAAGGTTTGAACATCAAAAGTTTGCACCTTTGGTGGTAGCATTGCAGGTAAGTAAAAAAAAGAACAGGAGCTGGGTGGGTGTCCCCCGCAACAACCCACTCACTATACTGTGTGGTATAGAGAGCGGGGTGTTGCGGGGGACACCCCAGCAGCACACCTGCATACTTTTTTTTTTAAACGGGGGCTGAGGGGTGTCCCCCGCAACACCCCACTCACTATACCACACAGTATAGTGAGCGGGGTGCTGCGGGGGACACGCTCGCAGCACAACTGCAAAACATTTTCTTTTTGTTTTTTTAAAACGGGGGCTGCAGGGGTGTCCCCCGCAACACCTGTCATGATGCCTGCCCCCGGAAGACCAGACCAGGCCCAGCAGCCCCGGAAGCAGGCATCATGCCACTTGGAGCATGCCCAAAAGCCTTAGTTAGGGGCTGTTTGGGTACATTCCCAACGCCTATGGCGCCAGGCTCATAAAGATAGTCAGTCCCGGCGCCATGGGCGCCAGGCTCATTATTGATAACTTACCTGAAGCAGACCATGCTGCATACTCACCTGAGGCAGACAATACTGCATGAAGACTCAAGCCAAATGAGGCTTAGGAGGGACTATTTTACTGAAGGGACTATTTTGTTACTTGGGTGGGGCTGTGGAAGAATACTTACCTGGATCTTCTTCCAAGGCTATTTAAACCACGCCCGGACAGCCACACGTGCTTCGCGTTATTCTGCTTGCTGCAGCATAACGCTCACCGTGTTTTCAGCAGCTCCAGTCTTCAGCCACGCCCGCTTCAGTCCTGGGACTCCTGAAACAAGAAGAAAAGAAGGATAAAGGTTAGAACAAGAGTTTTAACTTAAATCCTTACCTGAATCCTGATCCATTTCGCCACGGAACTGAAAGACAGAAGTCTTTGAAGCATCGTTTCGCATTCCTACGGCGCCGCGCTGAACTCACCTGCTTGGCGGTACTTCAGCATTCCATCACGCTCTCTCCATCTCGTGGCCACCCTCCGACACCTAAGGAGACAAAGACAGCAAGGTGAGCAAGGGGTCTCTCTAAGGCTATACAAGCTACCCCCAAGGACTTACCTGATTTACCACAGGAGGTACTCACCTCATCTCGGGTCGGCGCAGACAACTCTGCTTCATCGCCGTACCCCGGCCCCTAAGGGGAGAAAGCAAAGACAATACCAGGTACCCCCCACAAAACTTACCTGATTTACCACGGGGGTCTCACCTCATCTCGGGTCGGCACAGTGAACTCTGCTTCATCGCCGTACCCCGGCCCCTAAGGGGAAAAACCACAATAGACTTACCTGAATCTTACCGAGTGCCATTTGGAAATCTTCGAGTGGATTAATCGGCAACCTGCAAGGAATCGGACAGAGTGAAGATCAGACATTTGAACTCTTATGAACAATTGGACTTTAGAGTCAATACTGGAACTCACCAATTCCTCTACGCCAGTGAAGTAACTGGTCATCAACGCGCCCCTGCGGTCGACGCAGGATGGAGAGCTCATCCTTCCAAACCATCAGGTGAGACTAAGGAGGGGACATCAAGAGTGATCTGTGGGAAGACAACGGGAGTGGGGAAGGTGGGTTGACACTCAATTCCACGGGTGGTTAATTCCTCTTCTCCTTTGCAGAAGAATATTCTTGCGAGCCAGACAAACTAGGCTGAGCGGGCCAGTCCAGTCAGTCATCTCGGCGCTACACGTCACGCTGGTGGAAATAACAGCGGCCCAGTTCCGGTCGACGCCCCCGTGGGAACCAGGTGAGCGTAACAACACCCCGCTCACTATACCGCACAGTATAGTGAGCGGGGTGTTGGCGGGGACACCCCTGCAGCGCACCCGCAAAAAAAATAGGGGGCTGCGGGTGTCCCCCATAACATCCCACTCACTATACTTTACAGTATAGTGAGCCGGGGTTGCGGGGGAAACCCCTTAAACCCCCGTAAAAGAAAAAAAGAAAAGGATCCTGCGGCGCCGGTTTCCTATCACGGAAGTGAAAGGGAACTGGCGCCGCTGAGACTCAGCTTGAAGAAAAAGGTAAGTGGGGTTTGTTTATGTTGTGGGTGGGGGGTGTGGGTGGGGGTGTGGGTATGTACATGTGTTCGCGTGAGAAAGGTGCAAACTTTTGGTGGTCGCACCTTTCTCATGCAAACTTTCCGGCTGTGGTAAAGTCAGCCGCGGTCGGATCTCGTAGATCCGAATTATGTGAGATGTAATTGTCCATCTTTGAAAAACTTGGAAAGAAGTTGCATTATGTAGTTCATGAGCTTGAAGGACCAATATTTAAAGTGAATATTGTGATATCCACTGAGAACTGAAGACTAAGATCCCAATTTGGGAATAATCATGAATCTGAAAGGTACACTAAAGCAATTGTCACATCCTGGAAACAGGAGTTAAATTCCGCAGTGTAGCCCCAAACCTGACAAGAACTAACAAAAACTGACATATTTTGGGAAAGATGGATCATATCTACGGTAAAGGCGACAGGGGACTGAAGAAGGTGGGAGTGTAACCTCTGGGATAACAAGAAGAGACCGAAGAGTGCAAACTCATCGTTTTCACTCTGTATTCAATTATAGCTTATTAGTTGAGTGACTTGCTTTTATATTGACAAAGGATTGTCACAGTTGTTACAAAACATTGGCAAACGTATGTATTTTCTATGAATGGATGTGCCAATACAGAATTTGAAAAAAGGAAAACATTTCATTTTTCTTATAGCTGTACACTCTTGCAACTCAAGCAGACACCAGTTACCCACATAGTTTCAAGTGGCCAGGATGGATGTTTAACAAGAAACATGGTTATGCCCTGGCTTACCCCAAACATGAGTTCAAGACTTAGTACCCACAGTCTATTTCTCCAAAAGTCCAATGAAGTCCAAGGGTTTTCTTTAGACCTCCAAGACTCTCAGACATGGCCTGGTGCTTAGCAGGAGTATGGAATACCAAGAACTCTCTGGCCAGAACCCAAAGCGTCATGAAACTGATTTTCCAAAGCAAGGCTCATTTGATCGACCCATCCGCCCAACTCCCCCTGATGCACCTTTGTGGGGTAGATCTCTAACAAATCCTGCACTGAATGACTACACCATCATCAATTCAGAAATGACACATTGCCCTTTGTTAAATGCAGTCTACTAGCAACTTATGTACAAAAGAATGGATCCATAACATAAGTTAATGATGCTTTAAAAATCTGTGATTTTATCACATTGCATGATATCGCCTTCTCAGACATTACTGAACTTCGCTACAGGCACGCACCGCACCTTAACTTTCTATGGTTCTCCAAGACTACTATTCCATTTGAAATGTGAACCACGATGGAGTATCTGGTGGAGGGGGCTATGCTGATTTTTCAGTCTGCTCTGAACATCCTTATCACCACGTGTGCAACCAAGAATTTCTTGGTGTGACAACTTAAGTGTAAAGGTTAACATGAACAAAAAACACTGTCACCACACCTAATAGTAGTCTGACACCCGCCAGGCTTTAATACTCATTTTACTTGCAATGTCTTTGTGCTTGTCTTCTCATGTCAAACAGAATGTGGGTCCTGGCCAATTTTAACCTCTTTCAATGGCCCAAATGATTCTTTCGCCACCGCTGGCTGATCATTGATAGTTGATTTAGGTTTTTTCAAATGTTTACCTCCCCTTTGCACATGAAGGGGCTTTTATATGTTGGAACATGACAAAGGCACTTTCCACCACTATGCAGAGGACACTTTGATCCTCCTCTGACTTTAACGGCACTCAGTCGACAATCTCAACTTGATACCAATTATTCCCAACCACCTTGAATCCTGGATGAAGGCAAAACTGTTCAACCAGATTATAATCTTACTCCTGGCCTACAAACAGAGGCAGAAGAATGTTAGATGAACCAATGTGAGGATATCTATTGCAGATTCCAATATAACTAAATCAACACTAGTAAAATCATCGGATGTAGTCTGATTAATCTCGATTCTTGGCAGCACATGCTAATTTTGTATTTTTGTTGTACTTTTTGTATTTATTGAAGAACAAAGGTGACCCCTTTGAACAGGAAAGACTTACAAAGTGATGAATATAGCGAGAGGAGTTGTCCTTGGATTGGGTACTTTTTGTAAAAAAAAAATAGAAGTGATAATAATGAGAACATGCCACCACGGACAAAGTTGTATGACAAATCATTAATGAGAAGTTCCACAAATAGACTATATTTTAACTTCAATTTCAATGTTATATCAAATCAAGTCTCTTAATTTCCAGGTTAGCTACCAATGCCCACAGGTCAAGCAACAACAGTTTCTTTATGTTTAATGAACATAATCACTTACACATTGTCATTTACATTTACAGCAGCAAAATAGATATTCTTTCCCTGATGAAGGGCAAATTTGCTCAAAACGCGTAGTATTAAAGAAGAGAAGTGTAGCTGAGCCAGACCATCTTGTCTCAGTATAATAACCTTCTCAATAGAGATATCTGTCCCCAGCAACTTTTGAGTTTTGAATATTATCATGATATCTCAACTTGTATTTAAATGTGTACATCACACCTGTCAAATGTTACAAGCACAAGTTGTGCTGTTAATTTATTTGTTTATCTCTGTAATTAAATGTTATTTCTCTTTATGATTCACAATTTTTGAACTATTACGTTCTACTAAATGCTTTATGATTAAACAAGTGTACAATGTTCTTCAATTATGATTTAATCCACTTTGACAACTCCTTTGCCACATTGTGTTCAGGTCGTGCCCCCGGAAATTCGAGGGACTTTTTTTTAACCATATCCTTGACCTTTTAGCCAAGATCAAACCCGGAGCACCTAAATAATCCTTAATTATCCTTGCATATCTTTAAAAAAAAAATCCCTGTAATTTACCAACGAAAGGTGTGCACCTCCACACACACCCTATCCTATGAATTTGAGACTAACAGCCAAGACGGAGTTTAAAGTATCATGAAGAGAAAACATGGGGAAGGGACCAATCCCCTGGAACTGTGAACTTTACCCATTGGGAACTGTTGTTTTGTCGTTGCACCTTTTCCTTTTGGATTTGAACCGCTTGTGGACTTCCCAGGCCAAAGACATTACCTTTTTCACCTTACAATTACTTTCAGAATGTGAGGGCCCGAATAGTATTTCAGACAAAGGACATTTTTGCTTTAGACATCTTGACAATGGATGGACAGACCCTTAGGTTTACATAAGGCAGGGAAACCCCTCCCAGAATAGGGACAGCATGGCAGTTTCCAACCCCCTTTCTATTTTCAATAAAAGTGTATAGCCAAAACTATGAGCGATCTGTATCCGCTTCTTATTCCTGGCTCCTCACAAAGGTGAGTTGGTTATTGGGGGGTTCCTTCTTTCCCTAGCAGATGGTGCTTAAAATGTGCTTTGGAGAATTCCACCAATTTGATGGCTGGGGAGAGCATTTTAGTGGAGTTAGAAAAGTACTTAAAGGAGTGACAGTATGAGGAGTCACATAGTGTGTGAAGGACGGAGGCTTCAGAGAGATGAGGAGTGTGAATAGGAGTGGCAGGAACTCAAAAATACAATTTTTCCATGGGGTGATATGGAGAGATGGATTGGATCTGGGATGGTGGAAGTGGGTGTGCAACCACCTAGTTTACTGAACCCTATAGTAGAGATGAGCATTTTATTGAGTGGTGAGTTAGGTGAGAACAGATTATCTTAATGTTTAGAAGAATGCGTTTGCGGCAGTGGCTGTGTTGAACTAGAAGAGTTTTAGGGTGCTGCCACCAAGAACTCAAAGGTTGCGAGCCATAATTGAAATGGTGAGGATGTCAGTGTGTGAATAAGGTGGGAAAGTGTGGAGTCAGGGAGGAGGTGCTGTAGTTCAATTAGGAGGAAGAAGAGCGGTCGGAGAGATAAAATGCACAGTCAAGAGCTGTACCTTTGATGTCAAGGAGGGAGAGAGTTTGATGAAGGGAGGATCCACAGTGCCAAAGGCTGTGCACATGTGAAGAAGAAAGAGTCTAGAGGAGAATTAGGAGTGATGGGTAGTGGTTGAGAAGACATGAGTGAGAGCTGTGTGGTGTTTGGAACTGATGCCAGTTTGTAGGTAGTCTCAGAGTGAGTGACGTCAAATCTCTTAAGGATTTTTATTTTTTGATTTTGCTTCTATAGCATTTTCCAGAAATTAATGAATCAGTAAAAAAACAAAATGAAATGGCATAAATATACAGAACAAAAAAATTCAATAACAGAGCAAAATGAATACCATAACAGACGGAAAGTGCTTTGATGGACTCTGAGACAATTTACAGTGAAACTCAAGCTATGATATGAAATATTCACCTCTGTTGTCAGGCTGGGAATACTCAGTAAAAAGAAAAAGCAGTTTTGCTTTAGCCTGAAAACTGTCTTTGTCCTCTAAACCAATCACTGGCCTTTGGGTCATACTGCCCCCAGCCAATGAGAGTCATCTCCCTAAGTTCCACCCCTAGTGGCCATCTTCAGATTTTTTGACACATTTGTTCATTTTCTCCGTTTCCTCTGTCGATCATTAAACGACTACTGGCAGCACAGATCCTTTGTTGGCGAAGAACTGCTTCATTGCCATTTCTTTCTTCAAGTTCCAGAGCCCAGGGCTCAGGCCTACTTTGTTCCTTCTACGATGTCCTAGGAGACGAGGCTTCTCTTCAAGATATGCACAAAATGTGGACTACGCAATGTCTATGTTGAGAATCGTCACCTCAAGTGCTTGTATTGTCATCTGGACCACGAGGAGGAAGGATGCAAGATTTGCTGTGGGTTTTCATGGAAAACCAAGAAGGACCATTACAACAGGTTGGCGGCATGGCTCAAGTTGGGGAAGGCCTCTGACTCGGCCTCCTCATGCCTCATCCAGGACGGGACAGTCCCATGAGCGTGCTCCCTCTGAGAAGCGGTTGAGGTCCTTTGAGGACGCCCCTTCACATCGTGGTCCAAAAGTAGTCTAAGCACCATGCTACAGATCCCGCTATGGTTGCCGCAGCTGCAGTACCCAGTTCGGGAAGGACACGTACCCCATCTCCAGCCACATCCACGGTGAGCCTGCCAGTCAGGGGTGCTCGTCCCAAGAGGAAATCCCCGACCCCTTTGAAACTTCAGTTGCTGTTATGTGGACAAGGCTACAAGGAAAGTCCTCATGTGGCTCCTCTCACCCACCATCAACAACACCATCATCGAACAACAGCACGACCCTGTCAACAACCATGAACCCCGTTGATGACCACGATGCCGTTGATGAAATCATCTGCATCCACTTCGGCGACCGTCACTGTCGTTGAAAGGTGGCCTTGCTACTTCCATGGTCTCCGCCACCCAGACGACAGCGACTCCACGAGTGTCCTTGCCACCACAACATACAGCTTCAGCAGCGGCCCCACCAATGACCACGGTTGATACTCTGGGTCAGGTGCCCATTATCGCTTCATTCCCAGAGGGGTTGGGAGGGTGGGGTGGGCCTCCACCACTTAGGGAATTCCCCCTCAGGCAAGGGGGGTGGATCCAAAGATGCTGGGAGTTTCCAAAGTGGGACTGCGTGCATCTACACAAGCTCTGATGACAATGACAATTTTCCCGAGGACTACTACGCAGACCACGAGTGGGGCCTGGGAACTGTGTCGATGGAGAGATCTCTGCAGGGCAAGCCTACTTCACCTTCTAGCCCAAGGAGGCACTCCAGCCCAGGGCCACTGCCAGCTGCACCTATTGCACCTAAACCAGCAACCAGGGACATGTTGGATATTTGCACGAATTTCCACACCTTGGTGTCAGAGACACAACTAAGGCTGCTTGCTACCCCTGTGCCTCTCCCCGACCAGAGTACTCCAAGGCGACCAGACAAAAGCCCTTCCAGGCCAAAGGGCTAGGTGAAAGGACCCTTTGGCCCCAAGACCTCATCCAATGCTGCCGCTGCACCAGACTGTGGCCCCTGTGGTGGAGGATCCTCCACACACCGACCCAGTATGAATACGGACGCTACTAAGACTCATACCGAGTCTGATGACTATTTACCAGCAGACTGGGAGCTGCAAGGCGCTGATAAGCTTGTCAGGAACTTGCCACTGGCTAAGGACAGCTCGTTCCATGCCATGATCTCGAGGGCCTCCGCTCTCTTCAGTTTGTTACCGGAGGAGATGAAGAAAGAGGGGTTTCTCTTGGCCGGGAGTCCAGACAGAAGTCTGTGATGTTGATCCCTCTGCTGGATGATGTCTAGTATGAAGGTTTGGCCCTGCTGAAGATGCCAAGTACTGCTCCCGCCAATAGAAAACAGGCTGGAGAAGAAGTACAGGGTCCCAGACTCGGCTCGCTGGTGCTTGAGATCGCAGCCTTCCCCTGACTCAGTGGTGTCGGCTGCTGCCAGGAAGCACTCGTTCAACCCTTCCTCTTTAGCCATGATGCCTGCAGACCAGGAGGGGAAGAATCTTGATGCAGTGGGGAAGCACATCATTCACACCCCGGCCTCCACAGTTATGGCCGCTGATGCCCTGGGCATTTTAGCCCGCTACAGCAAAGAGCTGCAGTATAAGCTCGGGCCCATTTCGCACTTCCTGCCGGAGGACAAGAAGCAGGAGGCCCTGGCTCTTTTCCAGGAAGGTAAGGGTGCCTCTCGTTCAGATTGGAATTGCCATTGTATTTCGGTGCAGGACTGCCCCTGGGCAGGACAAAGACTGATATGCAAATGGATATTTTCCATCTGTGAAAGGCACAGTGAGTAAAAGCAGTGGCTGCGAACTCTCAAGTGGTTAATAACCACTGAACAGGTTATCATGTCTGTTCTTGCGAGAGAGGGGCGCCCGCTACCTTTGTAAAACTCTTTAGCCATGATGCCTGCAGACCAGGAGGGGAAGAATCTTGATGCAGTGGGGAAGCACATCATTCACACCCCGGCCTCCACAGTTATGGCCGCTGATGCCCTGGGCATTTTAGCCCGCTACAGCAAAGAGCTGCAGTATAAGCTCGGGCCCATTTCGCACTTCCTGCCGGAGGACAAGAAGCTGGAGGCCCTGGCTCTTTTCCAGGAAGGTAAGGGTGCCTCGGATCTCGCCATCATGGTGGCTCTGGACATAGCAGATACGGTTTTCTGCCAGAGGGCCAATGGGGTGTCCCTTCAACGCCAAGGCTCTCTGAAGGGTGGATGTCCAGTCCAGGGTGGTGAAAATGCCCTTTGAAAGGAACAACCTGTTTGGCAAGACTGTGGAGGAGTCTCTTAAGACGATTAAGACAAGTACAGTGACAGCTAGCTCTCTGGGGACACTGCAGCAGATGAGATTGTCTTCCTTTCGGTCCTCGAGGGAGAAATCCGGCAGGTCCTCCAAAGGGTGTAACACACCCCCCCCCCATCAACCCTCCCGTTCCACGACCCAGGAGGTCTACAGGGGCCGTTCACAGACCTACTGCAGCAGAGAGCAGTATTGTTGATGCCTGTAGGCCAGGACGCATATGCCCAATCATGCCTGAATCAGCTGGGGATCAGGGCCCCCACTTCCACACCCCATTGGGAGGCCGGCTAGCGAACTTTGTTGACAAGTGGAAGACCACCATGGACAAATGGTTTCTGGACATTCTTCATCAGGGGCAAGCCTTGGAATTCCAACACAGGTGTCCTAGCATTCCTCGCATTCCTACTGTGGCACGTAAAGAGCTACACATGGCCCAACTGCTGCAGGGCGCTCAAGCCATGTTAAGGAAATGGCTGATCGAACCCATGCCCCAGCACCTCTGGGGCTCCAAAGTGTACTGCAGATACTTTCTGATACAAAAAAAGTCCCGAAGGTGGCAGCCGATCCTGGATTTATGACGCCTCAACAAGTACTTGAAGTCCCAGAGGTTCTGGATGGTCACTTTGCAACACTTGCTCGGGCAGCTGGAGGAAGGGAACTTTGTGGCATTGTTGGATCTGGAAGACGCTTACTTTCATGTCCCCCTCTGCCTTGAATGTTCATGCAATTCGTCATCCATGGACAGCACTGTAATTTCAAAGTGTTGCCTTTGGCCTGAAATCGGCACCTCGGGTGTTCACAAAGTGCTTGGCTCCAGTGGCTGTGCATCTATGTTTCTAGGTCATACACGTCTACCCTTTTCTGGATTGGCTTTTCTGCTCCTGCTCTCACGCTCTGGCAAACCAGCACACAACGGAGACCATTCGTCTGCTGACGGAGCTTGGATTCTCCATCAATTATCCAAAGTCCTGCGTGGAGCCATCGCAGAACGCTGTTTCTGGGCACCGGTCTCAACAGGTTTGCATGCCTGACTACACCCTCAGAGGAGAGGGTGGTGGCCATCCTGGCAAGGTACAGTACAGCGCCTATCGTCGGCATACTCTGCGACGTTACAAGCCATCAAGTCACTGTTGTGCATGACATCCTCCTTCATCCACCTCGTCCCTTTTTGCAGGCTGCAGATGAGGCCTCTGCAGGAGTTTCTGGAAACACTGTGGCTGCAGGTGACAGGCGCTTGTGCAGACAAGTTCACTCTCACCCAGGAGTTCTGGCAAGCTCTACGATGGTGGGAAGTGCACCCACATCTCATGCAAGGAACTCCTTTTCAGATCGCACCGTACCAGGAGACGGTCACCATGGATGCCTCCCTCGAGGGGTGGGAGGCCTACACTGGGCAGTTGCAGGCCAAAGGCATCTGGCTTCCAGAGGAAAACACATTCACATCAATATCCTGGAACTCCGGGCAGTCTTCTGGGCCCTCAAATCATTCCCGTCATTGCTGAGAAGGAAGGACGTGACAATCTTCATGAACAACACCACTACTATGTTCTACATGCAGTGCCTGAGCAGAGACTGCTTTTACAGCATTGTCCCGCAATGGACCGAAAGGAGGAGTGCAGTAACCTCATAAAGACCGGCCCTGTGATCTGAGCCATAGAGCTGCTGTGCAGCACTCTGCTTGCTGGCCACCACTTTTATTTCTTTAAGTGTAACTCATCAGTACACTTTAAGGGGCCATACAGCACCGTACAATTAAAACACACTAGAACCACAGACATAAACAAGAACAACAAGACATGGCACTTGCATTGGATTAGAGTAGGGACAGTGTTGTTATGCTTGTTATGTCTGGGGGCAGAGCTCTCTGCTTCTCTTGTGCTGAACTCAGCAACGGATATGTACAACACCTGTGACATTTGGAGTTACAGTTCCTCTGAGATGTTAAGATTGTGTGAAGTTCCCCAACCTTAATGTGGAGCGTCCTAGGCCGACTTTTTGTCCTCCTTGAAAGACCCACCCCACCCTAGACTGGCCTTTTCTTCCAATGCTTGCAAGTAGGTGACAACCTTGTCTCAAATCCTCACCCTTCAGGGGTGCCAAGTGCCCCGAAGCCTGCTGTTAACCACTCTATATGTCATCAAGCCCATTCAATCAGACACCGCCAATCTACTCTAACGAAGGTTGAGGGTGTCTGAAGGAGCCTACTATCGAGCAAGTTGCCCAAAGGGCTGGCAGACCTGCTGACATCATTATGAATCCATGACATCGTTCACCTGACTCATCTGGCCAGTTCTACACACACATAACTGCCATGAGTACTCCAATCCCCAGTGTAGATGGCCTATGGGCTCACTCACATACAGTGCCCCTTGTCCCCTTAACTCATCATTTCACCTTGCACCACCTACTTGCATCTATGCACTGTGAAGCAGCTGTTGTGTGCATGAGGCGCATTACACACCCCATAACAAATAAATAAATACAAAAGGGAATCTATTATATACCAACAATGCTGCATTTCAAATAGAGAGCACCTGGTAGCCAGCGCATGTCTCAATATGTGGAGACAATAAGTTGGATATGTGAAACACGTTACAACACGTGAGGCAGCAGCCCTCGACAGCACCTTGTACTTCTGAGGGTTTCAGCACAAAGCAGAAGCTCTATTTGCTCGACGTCATTGACCTGCCCCCCGCATTCAGTTTACTTTGCCTTGCCACTGCCAGGACAAAATGATGCTCCGAGTTGATGGACTCTTGGCTCCTTGTCATCTTGGCCAAGGGGCTGATCATGTTTCAGCTTAGCCAGATTAAGGATGGGTCGGTTGAGAGGTGAGTCACCCAGCTCAAGCGGAATGTATAAGTCATGTGTTGTGAGCAGGGCTGGATTTAGTCACTAGACTACACTACAGACCCCAAAACAGAACACTACAAACAAATGCTCTTGTTTAGTTTGCGTTCATATGAAAAGATCTACTAATAAGCAGGATTTGAAGGGTGACACATATTGTCTTACTACAATATTCCATTGATATCTATATTATGTATGTGAGTGTATATCGTTGAGCATTTTAATTAATCTGAGATTGATATATGAATACGATTACTCAAGTGAACTCGTCTTGTTTATTGTGCTGGAACTGCTTTGTCATTTCGTTTTCATTTGCTCTTCTGGAAAAATCAGCAGTCCTTAAAATCATACAATAAAACCGTATGTTAAAACTTGATCATCCTAAATACAAAATTAGGATTACATTTGACCACTCAATTTAGAATGTACACTGAGTTCACAGAAATGGCAGCAGCGGTTAAAGCACACGTAAGATGATCAAGTGCACGCTTTAGCACCGGCCCTTCCCAACCTGACCTTTACCCTCCCCCATGCCTCCTAGTCACCGTCTGAGAGGAACGATACCCGGTTCAACCATACGTATAGGGTGCTGAGGACCAAACAAGTATTCATTTATTGGGTGCTGCACCGAGTTCAAACAGCACAGGCACAGGCTCCCAGTTAAATCCAAGGCCACACCATGCCCCGATGTGGCCAACTAACGACGTTTGGCCAAACTAGAACCTGGTGTAGCGTCACCTCATAGGGCTGGGATAACTCATGGGGAGAGGTTTCAAAGTTATATTCGGGCTAGAACTCAAAATAGGCCATGTCTATTAATCTTGTTGCCACCCATGTCGAATTATGATGCTTACCACCGGCCTGAAATACAATCACAGTATTATTATCAATATATCAATAAATTCCGGGGTTGACATTAGCTTTGGCAGATCTAACTGGTAAACACTTGCTGCCACACCGTGGCCATGGTGTTGCCAGAGCATTTTAATGTTTCAGGTGATTTCTAACATCTTCAAAGAAAAGCTTGCCTTTGCTTTCAGCCCAGATGATGCCTGTGTCGCAATGGACTGAGCATAATCTAATCGCTATTAGTACCTGGTGAGGGTCAATGAGCTTGTAAAATGCAAGCTCATTGGCCCTCGCCCCGGCCTTACCTGCCCTAGAAGGCTCCAAGCTCGGCGTGGCATCCGGAGTTCTTCCTGCCTATTCCATGGCGTCATTTTCGTTTGTTTACTTTTGTTTCCAATTTATTTCAATCACCGCCATGGAAAGGGAGAAGGCACTACATGTAGTCCCTTCTCCCCTTCCATGGCGGGTCCCTCGGCCCAACACACATACACTCAATGATCACAGGAGACCTAGATGCTTTTAGCTGGCTGCTCGCTCGTGCGCATTATGAGTACCCAGCCAGCACACCGCTTTATTGTATAGACTGGATGACATCATTCCGTCTTAAAGGCACACGCTGGATAACACTCCTCCTTCCTTATAACCATGAAAAATTAAATACTTCAACTGTTTGTCCATACAATCTCCTCTGGCCAACTCGACAACTCGTGCTGAAATATTATAACTTGAAAACTAATTGTCCTCAAGAACATAGTCATCCAAACGTGCTCAGCAGCAGTGGGACACCCTCAGTGGAGAGCGATGCTGGCTCCTTTCTTCAACTGGTCGATCCACTGTTGTAATCATCTTCTATGGAGCTTCTGTTGTTCAGATCCCCATTCCCCATCTCCATCATCTTCCTGAGATTCACAGTGGATTCTAGTAACTGCAATCATTCCTTGCTACAACCTCAGGGCCATCTTAGACTGTCATCATTGCTCCTTTATTGTCCACAACACTAAATGGACGTGGTTTATAGAGAAGACTCCTCTTTCCTTTCGGTCAAATAGTGTGGAATGAGACCACAAGGGCATCGACCAAATAGTGCCTCAGCCGGTGTGACCTTGGTCATCGAATGTGGTGTTACTCGGTACTCAAACAAAAATCGATAAAATTCTTGCTTTTTGTTAGTGCCTTGGCTGTGCACAATCGTTAATATTTTATTAAGTGTGTGCATAAAGCGTTCCATTTCCCCATTGGCTCTTGGCCATAACAGGGTCATCTTTCTTTGGTGGACACCCATCTCGTCCATAAACCGACGGATTTGTTCATCTTTGAATGGCGGCCCATTTTCCAAGCACAGTTCTCTGCACATCTCCAGCTCTTGGTACCTCGAACACTGGTCTATCTGTTAGGTGCTGATATACTTACAATGTAAATAGGTATCCACTGTGTATATTTTTGCATATTGATTTCATTCAATCTCTGTCTCAGCAGACCGGCGCTGTCTTTCACCTGTTTGTTTATGCTATCTCCTGGGTGATGGGCTAAAATTCCAGGTTCCATGGAGGGATGTAAACACCACTGGACGGATATAAGCACCACTGTTGGTGGTGCAGTTAAAGACACTTGATGGAACTGCTAGACGAGGATGGCCTCTTACGCTGTTATCTTAAAAAATACTTTTCTTAAATTGTACCTGGATCTTTGTGATTTCCTTCAGCATAACAGTTTTGGCGACGAGGTGAAGAAACCTTGAAGGTCCTCCTGCGTGTTGCTGCTTGTCCCTGGTTGCCAACTTGTTCCTCCTTGGTGTGAAAAAACGTTCTGCGCGGTACTTCCAACCGGCTACTTTATTGAGAGTGACTTGCTGCACGGGAGCAGATGTGAGAAGAGATGGGACGCGCAGAGAAGGGAGAGTGCCGCCTTCTGCTTCCCATCAACTATGTGAGGTGGGCGTCAACTGCCGAACATCCGGCGATCGAGGGGAGCGTTTGGCATGCTACACTGTTGCTTCCCGGCGACCCTGCGTATGAAGGAAGCGCTGTGTGGGAACACGCTCATTGACTCAGCTTGCTTTGGTTCCTTTTCTTTTGAGGAGAGGCCCTAGAAATGTGCAATTACATCCTATGAAACGACGGTAAGCATGTCCAGCCCATTGCTTGTTCACATTGGAGTTCCCAAGGCAGAGCTGCATTTGAACTACATGCAAACAGTTTCCCGCGGCTGGTTTTAATGACCTGGTAAGACGAAACATTTGTTTGGTCCTTTTGTGTGGCTTTATCTTGGGAAGTTAAGCTTTTCTATCCTTGAGAAATTAGCTTGAAGCAAAAGCTGGCAAGTAATAATGACCAATCTCCCCACGTAATTCCTCACGTCCCCAGGGGAGCCAAGAGTGCAATGGACTGTATGGAAGGAGGACTTCCAAGGTTACCCTATGGAAATGCATGGCCCTAGCTTTAGTATAGAGCATCATAGAACTCTACTGATGGCCATCCTAGGGTTCGAAGGCAGGCGCATCTATAAGAGTCTTCCGGACCTTCTACATGTTGCTTCTGGCTCTGGTGAAGGGGAAGATGCTCTTAACTTGTATGAGACAATTGTTAAAAGGTGGACATACATTTGGTAAGAAGTTGATCATTAACTTGCAACAATATCACTTTAGCACCAGAGACCAGAGTAAAGACGAATCTGTAGAAGATTTTGCGACTGCGCTCAGAGAACTGGCGAATAAGTGTAACTTTGGTCTGTCATATGATGAACAACTCAGAGATGAGTGTATGTTGAAAGTCAAGGAGAATAAAATAAGAGATGAAATCTCGGTGAAAAAGTACTCCAGTTTGGAAGAGGTCCTATAAATTGCCAAAAGACTAGAACACCTGGCCTGTGTTAAGGAACTTGAGACTAAGGATGCAAAGACTGTCAGTGCCACTGGATCTTCTAAAAACAAGAGAGCATTGGCTTCCAAGAAGAAGCCACTTAATGCCCTGAGAACAATCCCAAAGAGGTAAGTGCATGGTGAGAATCACATGTGCAACTCAGATAACTGACCCTCCTTGCTGTAATTTACATGTATTAAACCTGTTTTCCTTGCAAATTCGTGCACTCCATTATTGCTTCCTTGGATTGATTTTTCCAATCATTTCTGTTGGGCCTACTGTACATTTATGGTGACCCCAATGTGATCTGTGGTGCCTCCTGAAGCTGGCGAGTGTCCCCTGGCTGCACGACCTGGGCCGCAGAGCCCTGACTTCCAAGAGCAGGTTCTGTGCACACAAACGGAGAGGTGAGCAGAAGCCATGCTAATCTGAATTTATGTCTGGTCCCTGGAGTGTGGACTACGGCTGGGCTGTTCAGGCAGTTGGCGGGGAACGAGGCCTCACGGAAACTCAGAGAACGCACTGAATGTGAGTGCACTTTCTGCATGCAACAGAGTGATGTTGATGTTTTTTGTTATTGCTTGTAAATTGCTATTTTGATAGTAAAGACCACGTGGTGCCCTGATTAACATTGAGGTGAAGCTCCAACTCCGCAGGGTAAGACCTTGGAGCAGTGCTATCCCAGCTGTGTCCTATGACAGAGAATTTGCATCTAGTTGCCTTTTTTCAAAAAAACAAACTCCTGCTTGAATTAATTATACCATCACTGAGCAAGAGTTATTGGCTGTCAAGGAAGTTTTTAACATGTGGGTCTGTTTGCTGGGGGCTGTGCACTGAGCGAGTGTCTACACATCACCATAATCTGCAGGCTGGCATCAGCAAACTGTATCACTGCTCGACTAGCTAACTGGCATGTGTTTTTTTGCCATGATAGATTATATTGCAACCTACCATCCTAAAACATTACATGGTCAAACTGGTTCTATGGGTCATCTCTCATATATGGAGACAATACTTAGAAAAAGAGGATATGATATTGGCCCACATGTTCCCATTTGTACCTGAACTCCATAACCACCCATATTGGATGAGATACGACATTGGCTCCAAGAACACCTGGAAGCAGTCAGCATCAGACTCCCATGTGTTCATGGCTGCTTGCTCCTGCCTACATACAGCCCACAAGAAGCAGCATTCCAATGGTGCAATAAAACAATAAATTGCTGGGCATGCTGGGCAAAGCAAGAAAATAGACCTGATCACCATTGATGCTGGTGGTTCCACATGAGATGTGATTTCACGTATTGCATTCTGGATTGTTCAATCTGTGCCCAATCCAGATAGACAGATTGAGCTTTTATAAGGCATGCCCATTTCTCATTAACCGTGTTATATGGTCTCCATGAATTTCAATGTTGATCTCCCTCCTGTAAAAGGAATGGATACCAAAAATGGCTCATATCATTTCATGGAATATCCATCACCTCAGAGGTGGCAGAATGTTTTTTCCACGTGTTTCGTTTATTTAGTTTGCCTTTAGAAATGATATCAGATAGTGGCCCCAATTCACGTCTCGCTTCTGGAAAGAATTAACAGTGAAATTAGGAATGAATGGAAGATGTACATTTCCCAACCATCCTCAGACCGTTGGTCAGACTGAATGAACAAATCAAATGATTGAACAGTATTATACTGTTTATGCTTACAACATCAAGACACCTTGGTTTATACCTTTGGATCTGCTGATTTTGCTTACATTAATGCAAGCAATTCATTATTAGGTATTTCCACATTTAATGCAGTCTTAAGACAGCATCCATCAGTACTGCCACTGAGCTCTTTAGTGCCTGCATTGCTACCAGAAGGTGAATACTGCATCTAGCATAGTGGTAAAGCAACATTTAGTTGCAGCCCTAGAATGAAACAAGCATTTTGCAGAGTAAATGCTCATCGACAAACTGTGCCTGCATACAAATGTTGAGATAGAGTTTGACTATGCCCATAGTGTAAAATATAAAAGACACCTGTAAACTCCTGCCATAATATCTGGGTCCTTATGAATTTCAGCATATAATCAACCTGGCAGTGGCCCGACTTTTACTTTCTCCCACATGACAGGTACATCCTTTATTCCATGAGTTTCTTCAGAAGCTATGCTCTGCAGCCACTCAACTCTGTGTTTTGAAAAGAGGGTCCCAGGAATGCCCCTCCTCACTCCCACGAAGATGACTGAATGAAGAGCCAGGAATGCTCAAAGTCACCCATCGTATTTCAGACAAACACCAAGTGCACCAATGGCTGACACGCACACAGAAAGGTGCCCCCTCACTCAGCCATTCAGACCTAATGCAGTACATATCTTTGCAGGTATAGGGCACACAACGGAGATTGTGGATGGGAATGCTCTAATGGACAGCCTTGATTAAACACCAAGCAACCATTATTTCTGATGTCATTAGTGACACCACGACATAGCAATGTTAGCCATGTAGCCCACTCGCAGCCCTGCACCACAGTACACAAACACACAGTCGCATACATGAAGAACATGCTCACACAGTTCTATAGGTAGAGGATGGATGCATATACATACTGTGAACATTTTTTATTAATTTCCTCATTAGCCAAATGCAGTAATGCAGAAACACACGGCAACAAGAGATCCTACGCAAGCTTGCAGATGCTTATAGCAATAAACCCTATGGGACTACAGGAGTATAGTGGAGCATGGTAGGGCCATGTTTGACTAACCTATAGGAAACCTAGCATAACACAAACATGTGGAAATCGCATTATAAGTCTAAGGAAAATTACATAAGGCCTCAAGCCACAGACCGAAGGGAGAAGGAGCAGGCTCAGGCTACATGGAGCACGGACCACGCTCAGAGTCAAGGTCAGAGATAAACGAGTCGCATTCCAAACTCTAGATGACAATCAACCAGCTGCAGAAAAAGGGACTAAATCCTCATAATTGCAGACCCAGGAGCTCGATTTTGTGGTCTACAAGCACGTGATGCAGCCGAACCAGACAATGGGCATTCACCCGTGGTGGGAAAGCAAACCAATCACAGCTGCCCAGATGGAACGTGAAACAAGTGTACTTTCAAAGGAAAAGGTGGTATACTACCAGTTACAATTCAGACACATAGTAATTTCACATTACCTTAAAGAGGTGCACAGAGAGCTGAGCACCAAGTCAGGTTCCAGGCCTGGGGAGGTTGACTACAGCCAATCATGAGACAGAAACCCAATGGTGGATGGCAAGCGGTAAGAGCCAATGGTAAGCCCACTACTCCACAACAATGTAATAGTTTCTTGGGGACATGACAGGTCCGCCACCTGACATGCAAGGACCAGTAGAAAAACCTCTATAGGGGGTTTACTATAGGGGATACCACTCTCGGTACCCAATCGGCAATGGGGATAGGTTTCGGGGAAGGGCCCAGGTGATGACACAATATCACAACAAAACTGGGGAGCATGCATTGTAAAGTTGAGATGTACTGGAGAATTCTGATTGTCTTGTATGATCCCTGTTGGTTTTTATTGAAATAAACCACAGTTCGTACTTGCCGTTGGCTGAGTCCTCCGTTAATTCTGGGGAAGGGTGTTGGGGCATTTGTGAGTCGGACAGACCCCACACGACCTCTGGCATACCCAGGAACCTTCCCAACAAGTTGGTAGCAGAGTCAATGGTTTGGCTATGCTAGCCCAGCACAAAGTTGACTCTCTCACCGCAGAGCCTGGAGGGCTGTGGGATGCCTTGCAGGTTTCATGACAGTGCAGAAACGTGTGCCCCATGTAAAGGCTGCCAGGAGTCAGCCTGGGAAATATCCTGACTGTGTTCCATGAGGTGTGCAGCAGACCAGGCAGGTGTTGTGGCAGCTTTGGGAGATGCGGCAGCCGAGCAGCATCAACAGATCACAGAGTGTAAGTGTTGACCCAGCCACACAGCAACTGAGTGGAGAGGGCAAGTAACGGGGGATGCAAGGGTGGTATTGAGCATTGTTGAGTATTGAAGAGTATTGTCAGGCATTGTTTAGCGTTGTCGAAGTATTATCAAGTTTAGTAGGGACAGGAGCAGAGGTAGATGTCCTTTTCTGTCGTTAGGGCGCATTCGGTTTTGAGGTAAAAGGTTTGGGTGAACAACCTAGACTATTGACTTGAGGGCACGTATGACAGAAGTTATGTAAATAGTGGATTTCGTGTGGGTTGGGCATTTTAGCTCGGGCCATAAATGACGGTATTCCCATAAGGTTTAGCAAAGGGAGCTGGCCTAGATTGCGGAAGGTGAGTCAATTGGCTAAGTCTCGAGGAGGTAGTTACTTGCAAGGCGACACCGTAGGTACAGATCTAACACAAGAAAATATTGTTATACTGTGCTTGGAGGCAGGCAGATAGCAGTGGAGTTTTGAGTTGGGATTGTGTGCTTTTTTTGGGCAACAGGGTTTTAACATTGTGCGCTCTGTAAGTGATTTGTAGCACTACCTTGCTTAGTGAGTTGGTGACATCAGCCATAGGTCTGTGCATAGGACTTACAGAGCACGAAGTGTGTGGACATGGTGTTGAGAAACTTGAAATTGATAGAGGAGGGTGACCAGTGGCAGCGTGTGGAAGGCGCATGCACAAGAGTTGTGGGCGTGCCTCAGGAGGAGGAGAGATGTGTGAGGGCAGTGTGCGGAGCACGCCTGACAGGTTGCTGTGGAGCCAGAGAGACTCCAAGGAAATTGAACTGTCATTATATTGTGCTTTTTCCCTTAACAGCGAATTATCGAAAAACACTCGACTTGAGGTCAAACAAGAACAAACGCAATGTATCAAGGGAAGTGCGGGGGTGACACGTCCCTACAGCACTTGTGTAAGACCCTTCTGCCCTATAAGGACAAGATATGTAAATATAGCGTGGAATGGATGAAAAGTAGAGAGTGTAAATTGCCTAAACCATGGCCACAATGTGGAAGTTTCTCCAAGGATGTGCACCAATCACTAATGACACACACACAGGGCACCATTCAGGGGAAGAAGCTAGCAGGCCACATGGCAATGTTTGAGTTGTGGAGAATGTTCCCGGAGGGTGAGGGGGATGCAGCTAGGCATTAATTGATGCTGAGCCAGAAGGAGGTGCAGGGGCCCGCACCCCCACCCTTCACTCCCCCACCCGCTGCTGCGAGCAACACCTCAGAGGATACGGACGATGAGCAGGGGATGTACCCACTACGAGAGCTAAAAAAAGCAGAGGGGTAGTTAAACCGGATATTTAAGACACCATATATATCAAGGAGGAGGGACAGAAAGGAATGGGGCAACTGATCGTCATAAAGGAGCGAGCAGTGAGGTGCAGAGGAGCACGAGCGAGGGGATAGGGGGCATAGCAACAAATGAAGAGGTAGTGGGACAGATTCTCCTAAAGCTAGAAGGGAAGTCATCAACAGGAGAGGAAGCAGCGGTAACCAAAGAAATGGAGGGCCTGAAGGGGAGCAGTGAAGCAAGTGACTGGGCTGAGATAATGGAGGAAATGGACAGAAGTGACAGGGAAAGAGGAGAAAGACTACAGAGGGAGCGCAGAGCGAGGAAGAGGTAGGAAGAGAAAGAGCAGGAGCAGAGAGAAAGGAAGAGTAAGGTGCAAGAAGAGATTGAGAAATTAAGTGAAGCAGATGAGAAGGGAAACTAATGTCAACAGATAGGGAATAAAGAAAATGACAGGAAGAGCGATTTAACACGAGAGCGCACATGAAAGGAAGAGGAGGAGCACACCATTAGAGATGTAACAACACGATTGACAGCGAGCATGGGAAATGACAGAGCAGGTGGCGGTGGATGAGCGGAGCCAGAAAGCATGACCACACAGGATAGGACTATGGCCATAACAGATTGAACAGGCCCGGGGTCCAGAGGGGGAGGGGGACAGGCACGACTTGTATGACATCGACTTCACCATGAAGCCCAACATAGCCACCGCTTCTAGGAGACAGACTTTTGTGGACGACTTTTGGAGTAATATGGGCTCTGGTTCAGACAACAAAGGAAGGGATACTGGGGACGGGGAAAGTGGGCAACTCAAGCATCAGTCCATGGGGAAAAGCGCAGACAAATGTCTGACATGGAAAAGGGGGACCGGTATAGGAGGATCTAAGAGAGACCAGGACGACCGAACACCATGGTCGGTGGACGAGTTATGAAACATCAATGGCTCAGCCCCATATGTTGAGCGACTTGGGGATCTCACACGAAGAGGTAGATGGCTATAGCGTGTTCCAACACTAGGATCATGGAGGAGTTGGACAGGGGTGTGTGATTGACTAGAGGAGCATCAGTAAACCCATACACGGATATTAGGGATGCTGACAGGCAGATTAGACTGACTTGAGGATCGAATGGAGAGGTAGGGTTTACCCAGCCTGCCCCTACTGGAAAAGATGAGGGAGACGACCTCAGTATATATCATGGAAACACATTGATAAGGAAAATGTAAGATGTAGGCTACCTTTGTTAACCACGTGTGCAGGTAAATGGATATATGAAATAGAAAGAATGACAGTGGAACAGAGGTTAGCATTGGGGGACGTAAAGGGACTACAAGTGGCGATCCTCAGTGAGGCCGCTGTTGACGTATGGAAAAGGGGAGCGTTACCAGGAGTGACGATCCAGGACACAGCACATGGTGGGACACAATACCCAGACACGTCAGACATAAGTGCGATTATGGCTCGCAAGATGGCGGAAGACAAAGATCCCTTACATTATATTCAGGTGATTCAAGAGCTTTGGCACCTTGAAACGCGAGAACTATGGGACAAACCAGTAGCTTTATTTTACCATATATTGTGCCAACGGTTGCCAGCACCGGTACACAAACAGCATTAGAAATTAGTAGGTGTGGAAGCAAAACCTTGGCCAGAAATACAGCTTATGATAGTACACCATTGTAGGTTATTGCAAGAGAAGATGAGAAAGAAAAACGAGGAAAGAAAGCAAGAGAATGCAAAGTTAGTGCAGAAGACATTATCGAAGTAAGCCTTGGAAGGAGTGGTACTGACGAGCACCGGGAGACAGGGAACGCCACAACAGCAGTATACTCCGCAGCACCCGGGGGAGGATTCATGGGGCGGGGGAACATGCAGCACAGGTTTTGAGGTAGAGGGGGGCCACCCAGGGGATGCGGGTATGGGCCTCAGATACATCACAACCAAAGGGGATTTTCAGGAGGGTGTCAAGAATTTGGGCAGCAGGTGCAGCGGGGCCCAGGCGATTATTCTGGGGGGTTTCCGAGGGCAAGGGAGGGAGTTACCACAGAGCTGGTTGCACGTGCAGATGGGGCACATTTCGATAGTGTGCAGAAACAGGGGATGCAACAGAATGGGGGATGCAATACCAGCCAGCATATCAAGGGGAACAGGATGAGTTTTATAGACAGGACTAAGCCCAACAACAAGGACAGAAACCGAGGTCATACCCGCAGGCACACCAGCCCAGGGCACAGATACCACAGATGCAAGCACCCATACCACAGTATTTGCAATCACCCCAGACACCAGGTAACACACAGTAGATACAGAACAGCATGCAACCAAGCAACGGGACAGTGGCACGCACAGACAACATAGCAAAAAAAAACTTTACAAACCTGGGAGCGGTCACCATGGTGGGGAACAACCCATGTTCAGCGAGTGGGATGTCCTTATACCCCCAATAGGACAGCCCACAGATGGACTTGATGTGTTCCATCCTGTCGATCACACCCAACCCTGCAGAAGAACCTCGCCTAGGGTTTTCGATAGGTGACAAAACGTTTTCCTTTCTTGTTGACACAGGGGCGACTAAATCCTGCAATCAAGAGGGAACATATAGGCTTTCAGACAATGCCATGAATACTCATTGGATTCTCTGGGGCTACGGATGTGGTTCCTTTCATAGGCAATGTTTCCCTTTATATAGGGGAACATGATTTATCTTTGCCTTTACTTTACTCTCGACCAACACCTGTAAACATATTGGGGAGAGACATTATGAGCAGACACAACATGACGATCTCATTCACAGACAAGGGAATACTGTGCTCCACACCAGGGTTACATTTTCTCAATGTAAGTGAAATTATTCAAGCATACTCTGGACAAAAGGTACAGAGGCCGGTGCCAGTGGATGAGGCGCTGTTCCAGTACGGGACTGAGATTGCAATTTCATGGCTCCCTTGGATTCAAGGGAAGATCTGTCGCATCCCAAATGAGTATTTGTTCAGACCAGAGATCCCATTGGATGAGGCTGAAGGGACGATAGTGCCTCTGGAATTGGAAGCAGTGGCTGTGGGAGACTAGTGGATAGCAGTACATGGAATGGACAACACAGGAAGATCATGGAGAGCATTGATCGCCGTAGCTGAGGGATACAGGTTAACCACAGTGACAGACTATTGAGCGACAACAGAGCAGACCATGAGATGGTGTTTGAAATGAATGTGACATATTGGATACAGATACTTTACAGAGAGGTACCACTGAGGATGGAGATGGTGCTGAAAGCACCTCCGTCCTTCTGCGAGGAGGATTTGTCCAATGTGCCCAGCATGTTATGGACCACTAGCCCTGAGATGTGGGGGCTCTGAAGGGGGTGGGAGTAGTGAAGATAAAACTGAAACCAGGAGCTATTTTACCCAGAGTTAAACAATACCCACTCTCAATGGAGGAAAACAGGGGCATCTATGAGATAATTGCAGCATTAGTGAAGCAGGGCATCCTAGTACCATCAGAATCACCATGCAACACAACTGTTTACCCTGTTAAGAAAGCAAGGGGGGGTCATGGTGTTATATACAGGACTTGCACCTCTTAATCATTTTGTAGAAGCGGAATAGCCTTTAGTTCTTAAGCCAGCAACAATTTTGTGCAGCATTCCAGCGGAAGCTGCCTGTTTCACGGTTATCGACTTGAAGTTTGCCTTCTTCTCTATACCACTACACACAGGCTCACAAGACTTGACTTCCTTTCTGTATAGAAACCAGAAGTGGAAACGTACAAGACTTCCCCAATGGTACTGTGAGTCACCCTACATATTCAATAGTGTCCTCCAGATGTACCTAGGCAACATACATACAGA
The DNA here is from genome assembly GCF_040938575.1 of Ambystoma mexicanum. Classification (NCBI taxonomy): domain Eukaryota; kingdom Metazoa; phylum Chordata; class Amphibia; order Caudata; family Ambystomatidae; genus Ambystoma; species Ambystoma mexicanum. The sequence goes on from NC_090925.1 coordinate 487,448,393, forward strand.
GAGTAGGTTCACACAGTATGTAGATGACATTTTGATCTACAGATTTTGAGACGCCTGAGGGTGTTCTCCCAGCAAGACCTCAAGAACCCCTTATTCAGGTGGCCAGGACACGTCCATCGCAGTGGGATCAAGTTCCTGGGGGTGGACCAGTCACCTGGGTTGGGGAACCCAGGGGAATACCCATGGTGAGACATGGTATTCCCCGAGGAGGAAGAAGAGGGTGGACGAACTCCTTGAGGTTTTCTTTGGTTCTTCCATGTCTACCTCCCTTCGCCCATAGAAGCTCCCTTAGTAAAATCCAAGCACCCCTACAGCTCTGGTAAACCAACTAGGAGTCCAAACCCTGTGACATCTCAAAACCCCTATTTCCCTGTTCCCTACCTGTATACTCCCCGTCATTCTGTTTCACGCCTTCTAGTCAGTATTTTCAGTGCTTCCCATCTTCACAGAAGAAACACTACAATTCCCACAATCCCCTAGGTTCTGTCCTCCATCCCGGTCAATCTCGTCGATTTCACAAACTTTACTCATTCTGTTCTTTTCAGTCTACCAATCAAACCCCTTCTTACAATAGCACCATTTCTCCAGCATGGGGTCTGGCATGGATTCACATGCTCATGAATATTCCCCGTCGTCAGGATGGGAATCCTCGGTAAAGAAAAAATCATTATCAGTTTCGTTTCTAATCTGTTTTTCTTAGTAGTAACCAATCACTGATCTCTGGGTCATACTGCCCCCAGCCAATGACTGCCCTCTCCCTAAGCCCCGCCTCTGGCAGCCATCCTCAGATTTTTACCGCACGCTCAAGTGTTGCGAGTCCTCGTATTTAGCTCTTGAGTTTTTTTACTGCGTTTTCACGCTTGTTCAGGAGATTTTCTCATTTTTTAGGTTTAATCGAGCATCAAGCTCCACCGTTTCTACTTCCGATAGCGGGGACCCATTTCGGAATTCTTCTACACCCCTCAAGGGTGAAGTTTTCGTCGAGTTTACACTTCTTGGAGGATTTCGGAAGATCTGTGGCCTACCTCAACGGACAAGGCCCAGGACAAGTGAAGCTCGATGCCCGGATCCAAGCTGTTCAGGAACTGCCCTGGATGCGGATTATATAACGTTTTCAAGGAGGGCGAGCATTTGCGATGTCTCAACTGCCTCCATGGGGACAAGACGCACGTGGAGAAGGACTGTGCGTTCTGCAAGAACCTTTCAGAACGGACCAAACAAGATTGTCGTTCCCGCCTCGCCTCCTGGCTGGAGAAGGGCACAGCAAGTGAGAAGGCGAAGAAGAAGGTTGAGCGGGCTTCTAAGTCCTGTGAGGGCGCCCCGGCGATGGGGGCCCAACAGAAGGCCAAGCACCGCGAGTCCGCGGGCTCCGGGAGCGCCGATAGGTCGGGCTCTTCGGTTGCCAAGCAGGGCGCTACTTCCCTGGCATGTTCGACCACGAGCCAGCGCTCTGGTTCGGGCAAGAGGAAGTCCGAGAACCCGGGTAGGCCGCTGGAGCGACCCGGTCGATCTCGAAGGGGGAGTGAAGCGTTGACCCTCCCCTCAATGCAAAGGCCCAGGACGCACCTAAGGTGGTGAGGGCCTTGATCCACCCGGCTAAGGCCTCTACCGGAGTGGTCTCTGTGACCCTGGTGGAGCCAGCTGAGACTAGGCCAATGGAAACGGCCTCTGGGCCCATAATATCCCTGCTGCCGCAGAGGGAATCCTCTTTCCAGCCCACCGCTAAGACCCCCGTGAAGCCCCCGTCTGAAAAAAGGGGGGGGGGGCGGTGGCTGCTACAGACTCGGAATCAGCCTCTGAGGAGGAACTGGTGGAGACCGAGAGGGGCCTCAACGAAAGGTCCATAGGCCTCAACGAGAGGTTCATAAACCTCAACGAGAGGTTCGAGAAGGTTCGATCCCAGGGGACGGTCCCTGCTGACGTGATCGAATATAGCGACGAGGAGGACGAACAAGGCCCAGTGGAACAGCCTTCACGTCCGTCGCAGCCATTGCCCGAGCCCCAGGATAGCTCGGCGGCCATTTTGTTGGCAATCCAATCCTTATGTACCGAGATAAGGACGAGATTACCACGGACCCCGACGGAGGATCCAGAACCAGGCCAGTCAGGAAACCCTCCGAAAAAGCGTAGAAGAGTCCAGCCCTCTCCGCCCTTCGTGCCTGCGAGGCCGGTGGACCCCTCATCCCCCTCGCCAGGAGAGGATACGGCGACGGATACGGCGACGGATACGGACGACGACGGCGGCAATGACACAGCAGACATCCCGTCGCCATCCCCCGCAGGCATCCCCAGCCGACGAGGTTGGCTCTTTCCACGCCATGATAACGAGGACATCCAAGCTCTTCCAGCTCTGCCCTGAAGAACAGAAAAAGGAGGGGTTTCTGTACCAACGACGAGAGGCTAAGAGGAAGACAGTCCTCCCGGTGCCTTTACTCGACGACATCTGGGATGAGGGGCTTGCCGTCCTCAAGAACCCTGCCACAACACCCGCCAAGAGGGACAGGTACGAGAAGAGGTACCGAGTCCCCAATGCCGCCCCCTTGTGCCTCAGGGCCCAGCCCACGCCGGACTCGGTCGTCTCGGCAGTGGCTAAGAAGAAGGCAGCGGGCGCGGCGTCTTCAACTTCCACTTCCCCGCCAGACAGCGAGGGCAAGAAGTTGGACTCTATGGGACGACGGGTCATCTCGTCGATGGAGACGACGATTAAGGCGGCCAATGCCTTAGGATCGTGGCCCGCTACGACAGGGAGCTCTGGTTCAAGATAGCTCCCCTGCTAGATTTCCTGCCTGATGATAAAAGGGCAGAGGCCCTAGAAATTCTGCAGGAGGGCGAGGTGGCGTCGGATCACGCCATTACGGTGGCAAGGGACATTGCCGATACCGGATTTTGCCAACTGGGCAACGGAGTTTGCCTCCGACGACGAGGATGGCTCAAGGCAACAGACTTTCGCCAGGACGTCCAGACCAGAGTGTTGGACATGCCGTTCGACGGCAACAACCTCTTTGGTAAGGCGGTGGATGAGTCTCTACAGGCCATCAAGACCGACTCGGAGACGGCCCGGGCCCTTGGAGTGCTTCAGCAGCGACGGCCCTTTTGGAGCGCTGGAGGCAGACAGGGTGCCTTCAAAGGATCCAGCGGTGGCTCCTCCTCCTACCGCCAGGCGGCCTGCTCCTCTTCCCAGGATGCCTACAGAGGTCGCGGCAAGGAAGGGGGCTCCCGCTGTCGTCGCCAAGGCGGCAAGGCTGCGTCCAAGCAAGACTGACCCGGCCGGGTGGTCGGGCCTCCACCGAAGCACCCCAGTGGGAGGCCGACTGACGAAGTTCGTCAGGGTGTGGGAGTCCATCTCCACCGATCGTTGGGTGTTGGACACCCTGGCCAACGGGCACTCACTAGAATTCCTAAAGAAGTGCCCTCGCATTCCTCCCATGGCCAGGAAGGAGAATCACGTCCCTCAACTGCTGTTGGAGGTAAAGGTGATGCTCAAGAAAGGTGCCATCGAGCTCGTCCCCAGGACGCTCCGGGGCTCTGAAGTGTACTCAAGGTACTTCCGCGTCAAGAAGAAGACAGGCGGTTGGCTCCTCATCCTAGACCTGCGTCGGTTAAACAAATACATCAAGGCGCAGAAATTCAGGATGGTCACCCTCCAGCACGTACTGGGACAGCTGGAGGAAGGCGACTTCCTATCGTAGCTGGACCTGGAGGATGCACAGAAAGGCACAGGAAATTCCTCCGGTTCGTGGTTCAATGACGCCACTACCAATTCAGAGCCCTACCGTTCGGATTAAAGTCGGCACCCAGGGTTTTCACCAAGTGCCTGGCATCAGTGGCGGCGCGGCTGCGCCTGCAGGGGATCCACGTCTACCCCTACCTGGATGACTGGCTAATCCGCGCAAGGTCAAGGGAACTCGCCGTTGATCATACGGCGAGGACTGTCCGGTTGCTCACGGAGCTGGGGTTCTCCATCAACTACCCCAAATCCCACCTGGTTCCGTCACAAGTAGCACTGTTTTTGGGGGCGGAGCTTGATGCAGTGGAGCAATTGGCCTCCCCTTCAGAGGGGAGAACCAAAACCATCCTGGTAAGGTACGGCGATTGTTAGCCACGGACATGGCCAGGGTGAGGTCCATCAAGTCCCTTCTCGGGATGATGTCCTCATGCATCTACCTTGTACCCCTTTGCAGACTTCGGATGCGTCCGCTACAGGAGATCCTCGACGCCCGCTGGGTTCAGGCGGGGGGCTGCTTCGAGGACAGGATCCCCCTCGACGAGGAGTTCCATCGGGCGATCCTATGGTGGGGCACCCGGGCTCACCTCACGACGGGCACAGACTTTCAAACCCCGGTGTTTCAGGAGACGGTGACTACGGACGCCTCTCTGTAGGGTTGGGGGGCCCACACCGAAGATCTCCACGCAAGAGGCCTTTGGCTCCCGGAGGAGAGGTCTCTTCACATCAACATCTTGGAGCTCTGTGCAGTGTTCTGGGCGCTCAAGTCGTTCCTCCCGTCCCTCAAGGACAAGGTGGTGAGGATCTTCACCGACAACACCACCACGATGTTCTACATACGGAAGCAGGGAGGCACCAGATCCCCAGCCCTATTCAAGGAGGCCCAGGATCTGTGGCACTGGGCCGTCGCCCAGGGGATGTTTCTGGTTCCCTTCCACCTGGCAGGAATAGAACACACCATCGCCGACTCACTCAGCAGGGAGCTGCGCTCGTGCCACGAGTGGGAACTGCGCCAGGATCAGGTGGATCGACTCTTCCATCGATGGGGCAAACCCCAGATTGACCTGTTCGCGACGGCGACAAACTCCAAGTGCCAGAGGTTCGCCAGCAGGTTCCCACAGCCGAGGAGCATGGGCGATGCTTTCTCGTTCCCTTGGGACGGCCTGTTTCTATACGCATTCCCTCCGTTGCCGTTGCTGCTCCGCCTCATCAGCCAGCTCAAGATGTCCAGGTGCAGGATGATCCTCGTCGCACCGGCGTGGCCAAGGCGTGCTAGAGTTTGGGGGGGTACGATATCCCGGCTGATTGCAGAGAGGTTCTTGCAAAGGCCAGGGCGTCCTCAACTCTCAAGTGTTACGGTCATAAATGGAAGAGGTTCTCTGTCTGGTTCCATGCACAGAAGATTAACCCTCTGCGGATTACGGCCCCTCAAGTGCTGCCGTACTTACTGTCGCTGGCCAAAGCTGGACTGGCTCACGCCTCCATAAAAATACATATGGCTGCCATCTCCCGATATACCCGAACTACGGGACGGGCATCCTTGTGGTCTCATCGCCTGGTAAAGGAATTTATGACGGGACTATTCCGTTCATTTCCGCCGGTGAAGGCACCTGCCCCGGCGTGGGAACTTAATGCAGTGCTGACCAGGCTCATGGGAGCCCCATTCGAGCCTATGCACTCGGCACCCTTGAAGTTCCTGTCATGGAAGACAGCGTTCCTCGTGGCCATCACCTCTGCACGACGAGTGGGAGAGATTCAGGCCCTATCTTGCAAGCCTCCATACTTGACTTTTCTTTTTTTTATTAAATTTTATTGGTTTTTCGAGGCAACAAAGCATTAATACAAACAATGGCAACTGGGCACCGGCCCGAGCCAACTTCGATTAGAAAACCTCTGCTGTATACACCCTACCTCCCCCCACCCGCGCAAAACCCCTAACGATGAGGCACACGATCCACATCTCCATGAGTAAACGTTTCGGGCAGCTCCAACCAGACATACAAGGAATTAACATAAATGGACTTTACTTGAGGAAGTGCAAAGAGTCTCCTATCACAACCAGTTTTCGGGCCGGGTGGGGTACATCCGCTAGGCTCCTGTATCGTCCACAACATTGGCGAACACTTCCATAAATTGCAGCCAAGCAGTCTCAACCTGCGTGCAGGAGCCGTGTAATGCTGATGTTAGTTTCTCCATGAAATAAATGTCTTTGGCCACCAACACCCATTCCCTCTTCGAGGGCAGAGATGCTCTCTTCCAAGTCCTGGCCCATACAGCTCTGGCTGCCAATAGCAAGAAGTGTGTCAGGTCTGGGAGTTTCTCCCAGTGGTCGTCCCTGTAGCGGAGACCAAATATCAATAATAATGGGCCTGATGGGTAAACCCCCTCTCCCGCCTCCTCGAGCCAGCTGAGCACTTTTGACCAATAGACTTGTACTTTCCTGCAGGACCACCACATATGCCAGTAGTCGGCTCTTTCCCCACATCCGTGCCAACACAACGTGACAGTGTCTGGGAACATCCTAGAGAGGGAGATCGGGTCGTACTGCCATCTGTGGAGAAGCTTGATGGCGTGGGACTTGTACTGGCATGAGATAGAAGTCTTAAATGCCCTGCTACATAGCCTCCCCCAGAGCCCATCCCTGATGGTACAGCCCAAGTCCCTCTCCCATTTCCCTCTAAGGCTCTTAGTCGTTCCCTCGCGGGAGGTTAACAGTGCTCTGTAAAGGAGGGAGATGAGGCCCTTCATTTCCGTGTGGGAGTCTAAGATTTTCTCCACCGGGGTCAGCCCTCTTTGTAAGCATGGTTTTAGTTTAGGTTTTATTAGGACGCCCTTAAGGCACAGGTATAGGTGCGGGGAGAGCCTGCTGATTCCAAGAGCCGCTTTGAGTTCCTGGATACTTATGAAAAAGTGTCTTCCCTTACCAATTGGCCTACTCTACACAGGCCCGCGTCAAACCATGACTGATAGTGTTCGTGGCCCGGAATTTCTTTGAGGACTGGCGTTGACCAGATGTGGCTCAGAGGAGAGGGCCATGTGGTGACTTTCTCGCTAGAGCCTTTCCCTGCTAGTGCCTTCCACATTGTGCCCAGTATTGGGTGGTCCCTAATTCTTTTGGGGAGCTTTTTCAGTGGGACCCATAGCCATTCCCCCACCGTGACCGGGCGTAGGTAGAAATTTTCAATGTATACCCATTGTTTATTTGTGTCCTCTCTAAGGTGGGGAGCCAGGGCCCTAGGTTGGGCTGCTCTATGGTAGGCATTAAGGTCCGGGAGGGCAACCCCTCCTCTATCCTTGGGGAGGGTGAGAGTCTCATACCCAATCCTATGTCTCTGGCCCTGCCATATGAACTTCACTATGCGTCTCTTGGCTCCCTAAGGTATGATTCAGGAGCCTCCAAGGGGAGCATTTGGAAGACGTACAACACCCTGGGGAGCAAATTCATTTTTATGGCGTTTATTCTTCCCATCCAGGAGATCTGCCCCTTCCCCCCAAGCCTCCATGTCCCTGAATAGTTTGTCAAAGAGCGGCGGGTAGTTTGCCTGGCCTAGATCCCCGTCGGGACGGACTATGTTGATCCCCAAGTATTTTATCTCCTCCGAACAGATTCAGAGGCCCAGTGGGACGAGTTCCGCAAGGTATCTATCTGCATCAGGTGCGAAGGGAAAGATCATGGACTTGCTGACATTTACCTTGAACCGGGAGAAGTGGCCAAACTGTTGAATCACCTGCAGAGCGGCTGGGACCGATCTTGCCGGATCCCCCAGGTGGAGCAGGATGTCGTCTGCATAGAGGCCTAATTTGAAGGTGCATTCGCCCACCTCAATTCCACTCACCATTGAGGCCCGTCTGAGGTACTCCACCAGAATCTCCATTGTCATGGCGAAGAGGAGAGGGGAAAGGGGGCAACCCTGCCTCGTACCTCTCTGGAGATGAGACTCGTGACAGGCGCCCGTTGACAGTAACTCTGGCGGTAGGTGACACATATAGGGCCTTGACGGCTTGTTTAATCCCCGCCCCGAAGCCCAGCTTCTCGAGTACCCCCTGAAGGAACCCCCAGTCAACTCAATCGAATGCCTTCTCAGCATCAATGGACACCAGGACGGGGTTCCCACCCTTCGGTGCTGCCTCTCTCATCAGGTGCAACGTCTTGCGCAGTGTATCTGCACCTTGCCTTCCCCGTATAAAACCCACCTGATCTGAGTGGATTAGCCTCGGCATGTAGCTGTCCAGTCTCGAGGCGATAATCCTGGTAAATAGCTTCGCATTTACATTCAGGAGGGAGATGGGTCTGTAGGAGCGGCAATCCGCAGGGTCTTTCTCCTCCTTGGGAATCACCGTGATCAGCGCTTTGCCAAAGGAGGGGGGTGCCCTCCCCGTTCTCATAATATTCGAGAAAAGGTCTGCAAGGAACCCCGCCAGGAGGCCCGAAAAAGCCTTATAGAAACCTGCCGAGAACCCGTCCTCCCCCGGGGCCCTGCCCAGTTTAAGTCCCGATATGGCTCTAAGGACCTCCTCCTCAGTTATGGGGGCATCTAGGGCCGACGCTTCTAAGGGATCGAGGGAGGGGAGGGTGACCCCGTTGAGATAGACCTCTCTCTCTTCCATCTCTGTCTCCCCTTCTCTCCCATAGAGCTTCTCATAGAAAGAGGCGAAACTCTCGACTATCCCTTCCGGATCCGATCTTTCCCCCTCTTCAGCGCTAACCACTCTTGCCACCCATCTATCAGCCCTTTGGCCTTGCAATTTTGCTGCCAGCATAGCGTCAGCCTTGTCTCCCTTCTCATAGTATTTCTGACCTAGATGTTGGGGCCCCGCTACAATTTTCCCCATCTCCATTTCCCTCAATTCTAGTCTCTTCTCCCTCGCTATGCTCGGATCCCTTTCTTTCTCTGTCTACGCCTTCCCCTCTGAGCTTTCTAGGTGGATTATTTCAGATCTCAACCTATGGGTCAAGAGGGTCCTAGTTCTTTTTTTGGATGCCCCTTTGCTGATCAACCTTCCCCTGCAAGTCGCTTTAGCCGCCTGCCACACCATCTCCCGGCTCACCTCTCCTGTGTCATTTAGCTCAAAGAATTCTTTAATTGCGGCGGACATTTCATCCTTGAAGACCGCGTCCCTCATCAGGAAGTCATTGCACTTCCAAAGAGACTCCCTGGGTTTCAGCCCCGCTATGCTGACATCTGACCAGACCATGTCATGGTCTGTCCAGCTGACCGGGCGGATGTCACATGCCTCTATTCTGCTCATGTGCTGACTCCCCATGAAAAGGTAATCTATCCTGGTTCTGGTGCCATGGACTGCGGAGTAGAAGGTGTATCCCCTACGTCTAGGGTGAAGCTCCCTCCATATGTCTACCAATCCCTGCTCCCACCTTAATTCCCGCAACCCACCATGGGGATCAGCTCCTCTGTTGCCTGATGTGTCCGAACTCCCACTATGGTCCAGCTCTCGATCTGCCCACATATTGAAGTCCCCGCCCAGGATCAAGAGCCCTTCCGTTTTAGCCATCACCTCCTCCAGGGCCACTTGAACAAATTCCCTCTGGCCCACGTTGGGGCAGTATATCACTGCTAGGCTGACTCTGGAGTTATGTAGGTTGCCGGACACTACCAAGGCTCTTCCATCCTCCCTCTACCACCGGGACACCTCTGTCAGTTTCTGGTTCCTTTGGAGTAGGATGCCCACTCCGCCTTTCTTTGCACGACCTGATGCCCAAAAGGTCTGACCAACGTGAGATCCTGGAATGGCCCTCTCCTCCCCCCTCACTGTTCTGGTTTTTTAAACAAACAAGATGTCCAGCTTTCCATTTTTCATTTCCCTCCCGAGAAGGGAGCGCTTTGTCGGCGAGTTGAGCCCCTTGACGTTGAGCGAGCCCACCCTGAGTGACTCGATCCGGCCCCTTTTTTCATTGACTGCCATTGCTTTCCCTTCTTGAGTATCCTGTCTTCCCGGTCATGTCGGGGCTGCCTTGAGCCCGTTTGAAGTGCGGTGGATATCGTGTCCCGAGCCCCTGAACATCAATTCCCCTCCCTCCCCCCTTCCTCCTCCCTCTTTTGTCCAAGACGCCTGCCAACTGGCAAGCCACCAGGGTGTGTGCATGTTCCTGCACTGCAGTTCTCTTAATAAGCTCTGTGTCCCCAGCCGGGGTCGCCTATGAGCCAGACTTAATTTTTCCGTTAAACTATTTTTACACTCCTAGTCCCCTTCAGCCTCTGACGTCGGCGTGTTCGGTTTCCTGAATTTTCTCCTGCCCTTTGTTTTCTTCTTCGTGGACCAGGGACCCGCCGGTTCTCTCACCGTATCGCCTGGTTCTTGGGTCTCCATCATATTTCCTCCTTCCTGGGCGTCCCCCTTGAGCACTTGTAGCACTTGTGAGGCTTCTTTGCCACTGATCACTCGATAGTCTACCCCAGTCCGTTCAAAGGAAAGGGCGAAGGGGAAGGACCATCTGTATCTAATGTCTTGGCTTGTGAGCCACTGGGTGAGTGGTCGACAGTCTCTTCTGCGGGTGAGCGTGAGGGAGGATAGGTCCTGGAATATCTTAATTGTGCCGCCTTCAAAGATAAAGCTCCCCAGTCTTTTTGCCTTCTCCAAGAACTCCATTTTCTCTCTATAATGGAGGAATCGCACCACAATGGACCTCGGTCCCCCGCCCGCACCCCCTCCACCTCGATGCGCTCTTTCCAGCTGGACTTCCTTGCCGCCCTCCAAAGTGAAAAGCTGATTTATCAGGCCCTGGACCTTCCTCCCCACGTCGGCCGCAGTTTCACCTCTCTCTTGAGTCACACCCATGATGCGCAGGTTGTTTCGGCGTTCTCTGTTTTCAAGATCATCCATCTTCAAAATGATGTCCTCCTCTCTCATTTCCAAGTCCGTTAGCCTAGCCTCGTATTTCATGTCGCGCAGGTCTGCCTGGAGGTGATTATTTTCCATCCCTTCCATTTTATCCTCCAGGGTCTCCACCCTCCCCTTGAGATCCACTATGGAGGCTTGAATGTCCGTACGAATCGCCTTAATCTCTTGGAGAATGTCCTTGAGATCCTCTTTGGTGAGTGCTGCGGTAGGGGGATTGCCACCCGCTGGCATGGTGGTTATGACGTCCCTGGGGGCCGCATCGGTGGCCACGAGGGGTCTGCGGAAGCGCTGGAGGGATGAGATCACCCCGGGTACTGGGGGTCGCTCCAGGGTCCGAGCCTTCTGGCACACTCAGGGCGGTGCCGCCATAACCCTTATGAGGGCCGGTGTCGGGGTCGACGGTCCAGGGCCCCCACAATGGCCGGGCCACTGGATGCTCAGATGGTGAGGGCACGTGGGTTTGTGAGTAGCGCTGTGCCCTAGGTGGGGCCTGTTGGTCTGGGAAGAGTTTCGGCGATAATGGGTCTAGTAGAATCCGTCGAGTTCGGGCGGCACCGTACTCTTTTTGTCGCGCCCCGGGTGGCGTACCTGCATGCAACCAAGGAGAAGGCCCTGGGGGGGGGGGCTTCCCCCAGGTGGTTCGTCCACTCGATTGTCCCTGCCCCCCCACGTTCTCCTCACCTCCAACTGCTCCCCGTCACTGTGCTGGGCTCCGCTGAGTAGGCCAAGGCGCTTCTGGGGCGTCCACAGGGCCAATGCCGGTTGCAGGGGGCCCCCGTGCGCTGGGTGTGAGCCAAGAACGAGCTCAAGGCCCCGGTATATTGGTGGGCGCCCCTCTGTGCTGCACCCGTTGCGCTGCACTGATAGCGGGAGGGGAGCCAGGGCCGTGTCCTCCTTGGTCCTCGGCTCTCGTAGGATTCACTGTGTCCGTGCAGTGCACCTCCACGAAATATGCTTCTAGGACAGGGGCGGCGGCGTCCGGTGTCGCTCGTGTGCACTTTATCAGGACACCTCTATAGCCAGGGCTCCGGCCCTCACCACGGCGTTACTCTCAGGGTAGGGCCCTCTGATCAGGAGACAGGTCTTCTCTGGCTCAGTCTCGTACTCCAGGCTGTGGACTAGGAAAGTCCACTAGGCCCTGCGGTGCTTTCAGGAGCACGATGCTTACACGTCCTGCATGTTCCGTGCCCTCTGGTGGTCTCCCCATACTTGACTTTTCATGACACGAGGGTAGTGCTTAGGACGCACCCCTCCTTCATGCCCAAGGTGCCGTCGGACTTCCACCTCAACGAGCCCTTGGTGTTACCAGTTTTCTTCCCGTCGCTTTCGACACCGGCCGAGAGGACTTTGCACTCGCTGGATGTAGCCAAAGCACTGAAGTTCTACGTGGACCGCACAAAGAGTTTTCGGAGGACGTCACAGCTATTCGTGAACTTTGGGTCTGTGAATCAAGGTAAGGCTCTCTCGAAGACTTCCATTTCCAGATGGCTCTCTGGCTGCATCATGCATTGTCACCGGTTGGCAAACCGACCGTTGCCCGGCCGTCCGAGAGCCCATTCGACCAGAGCGATCGCTGCTACCACGGCGTTCCTGTCTGGTGTACCTCTGCTGGACATCTGCAGGGCTGCTACGTGGAGGTCGACGCACACCTTCACAAGATTCTACTGCATCGATCGGGACTCCAGGGAGGAGTCCAGGGTCGGCCAAGCAGTGCTGTGCAACCTGTTCGCTTAAGGTGAGCCTGGTGAGGAGGTAAGAGATGCTTAATGTTGAGCCTGTTGCCACCTCCCGTGGTTGTGCATGTGTATATTGCTATGTATTCTTTTATTCATGAGCATGTGAATCCATGCCAGACCCTATGCTGGAGAAGGAACAAGTTACTTACCTGTAACTGTTGTTCTCCAGCATGGGTCTGGCATGGATTCACATGCGAACCCTCCCACCTACCCCTCTGCGGCTCTTCACTTGGTCATACTGCCACTTGGCGTGCTACCAAATCTGAGGATGGCTGCCGGAGGCGGGGCTTAGGAGAGGGCAGTCATTGGCTGGGGGCAGTATGATCCAGAGATCAGTGATTGGTTACTACTAAGAAAGACAGATCAGAAACGAAACTGATACTGATTTTTTCTTTACCGAGGATTCCCAGCCTGACGACAGGGAATATTCATGAGCATGTGAATCCATGCCAGACCCATGCTGGAGAACAACAGTTACAGGTAAGTAACTTGTTGCTTCCCCCTCCTGTCCCGTCGGACAATATGACAATACACTTTTTCCATCCTACCCCGTCAGACACTTGAAACCTCTAAATCCCTCTTTTTCCAATACAAATAAATTTTGTTACTTTGACAGACAACAGACTTGCAATGTTAAATCTGTCTATATGACCTGTCCCAACCTGAGGGTCAGGCAAAGTCAGGCAATTGATTCCCATCACACACACCTGACGGCCCTTCCTTTTCCCCACAGGGATAAAAGGTGGAGCAGGAGAGTTCAGTACGAGCAAGGTGAGCACGAAAGATGGCATGACGAGACAGCTAATTCAAGGCGGCAGTTGAAGGTAAGGAGAAAGGTGGTGGGAACCTTCGTGGAGGATAATTTAAGACCGCGAACAATAGCACAAGTGTCCTGCTGCAGATGTCAATGGTACACAGGGCAAGTTTATGAGGATAAGGTGGAACAGGGGAGACTCCCGCGCCAGTGGTATCGGCTTTGACTCGAGAGAAGCCGAAAGCCAATCGGTTCATCACAGCCCGTGAGTTGAGTGGGAATCGCAAAGTGGCAACCAAGGCTAATGAACTATGAAGGAACTGTTAGAAGTGTAAGGGGAAGACCAGCCGCAGAGGGAAAGCGGCACCAAGTGGGTGCTAACTCCAGTCGAGCCCCGTATTGAGAAACTACAGAAACCAGAATCCCAAAGAAAGGCCGCCAAAGGAATGCAAAGTGGTCGAGCAAAAGCCCCGTACATTCGAAAAACTTTGATTTGTAAATTGGTATGTAAGTAAGGGAAGTGAATCCCGAAAAACTACATAAAGTACATTGAAAGTAATGAGGGGTCAGCCAGACCCAGGGGTGAGCCTCTATCACCCTGCTCGAGAGCCATAATAAATCCGGAGAAGGAAGGCTAGGAATCGAGAGGGGGTTGGAGCCCGATGGACGGGGATCCAAGGGTTAAAAGTCATCAACCCAGAGCAGAAGTTAAAAGAGATGGCAAGAGTGAACCCAAGGGAGGGATGCCAGAGATGAAGCTATTACCCAAGTACTAGCAGTCGAGAGAGGTCCGAGCCCAGCAGAGGGGGATCAAGGGGTTAAATTGTCACCCGAGTGCTGACAGTCGAGAGGTCCAATCCAGGCAGAAGGAGATCCAAGGGTGAAGCTTTCATCAGAAATGTATGTGGAAAACGATATGTGAAGGGTCATCCCAGAAGAGGGGGATACAGGGGTGAAACCCGCACCCTATTTTGACTTTGGAATACAATTGAGAATGGTCAGCCCAGATGAGGGGGGCAAGAATTGCGAAAAACGTTATGTGAAGGGTCAGCCCAGAAGAGGGGGACCCAGGGGTGAAACCATCACCCACATTGAACTTTGGAGCGAACTTTCATTTGTTAAAGGAAATTTTGTTTTGTTATTTAAACACATCAGGCCCCGAAGGCAAGAGATTTTCAGAGGAAACGAGACTTGCGCATCGACAGTACTGAGAACTGCCTTTTGGAACTGTTGTCTCGTGCCAGAGAAGCCTGAGACTGCACTATACTACACCAACTGCCATCCTACCCCGTGCAGAAATGTGGGCAAGGGAGACCCAAACCACTGCATTCTGACTTATTTGAGAACACTTCTTTCTTTTCTTGAGAACTATCCCACACCCTTTGTATTTAGCGTAAGGAATTGGCATTAGGTTCTCTTAGTATAGGCTCTTTTATTTGACTTGGCACTACTTGGACTGTCTTATCTTTCATTTGATGGTCGACACCTGTCCAAATCTTAGATATAGGTTTAGATTACGTGTTTTTCCAACCAGCACACCATTTTCCATTGTTCAGAAACACCCTTGAACTGTGATCATTTGTGTCTGTCTTACTTGTGTCAACATGACAGAAGAACAGTGTAGAAATGACTCAGTGCACATGCTAACAGTGTTAACAAAGAAGGGATACAAAGTGGACAAAGCCTAATTACAGTACTGTCAGAAAGAAGTGCTGTACATCCGACAGATGTTTTACCAAAATGGCAGACAGGTGACGCCAGAAAGGGAGGAGGCAATATGCAGGACAGCAAAACCCACAACAGTGAGCAAGATGAAGAAGTTACTTATCTTACCTGGTAACGTTCTTCCGATGGGATGTTCCTCCGACGTATTCCACATCTTTGACTGTAATTATCACAGCTGTGCTGCTTTGGAAAACTTTTTCGACGTAGGCGTCGATGACGTCGATACCCTGTCCCTCGAGGGCCTCCGTCGATGGTCGACGTCACCGGATGTTATATCTAGGATGCACGATGCCTGTAGCCTCAGTTGTAGTTTTTTCCCCAGAACGTGTGGCACCAATCTCCTGCCAGTATGACTACAGAAAGCCTTGCGGAAACGTAAGCTGCAATCGCATAAGAAATTCTGTAGAAGGGCAGGTAGGGAGGGTACGATGTGAAATACGTCAGAGGAACATCCCATCGAAAGAACGTTACCAGGTAAGATAAGTAACTTGTTCTTCGAAGGGATTGTGTCCTCCGACGTATTCCAAATCTTTGACAGACTCCCAAAGCAGTACCAACGTATGGAGGTGTGAACAGAATTTACAATTGCATCAATTTAGAATGCCCAATCAAATTGCAGAATAGAGGACAACCTTACCAAAGGCCAAATCCTGCCCATGGATAGAGTCCAAGGAATAATGTTTCACAAAAGTATGGACAGAGGCCCATGTGGCTGCTTCGCAAATATTGTGAATCGGTAACACCCCTCTGTAGGGCAGTGGAGGCAGCCATACCCCTAGTAGATTGAGCCCGTAAGCCTACTGGAGGGTCCTTTCCCGCCAAACGGTAACACTCAGAGATCGTCAAAATTATCCATCTAGATAAGGTCTGCTTGGAAACAGCCTGACCTAAACGCCTTCCAGCATAACCAATAAAGAGCTGATCGTCCACTCTGACCCGGGACATCCGTGAGAGATAGAAACTCAAAGCTCTCCTAGGGTCCAACCTATGGAGCCTCTCCTCTTCCTTACCACGATGTGGAGGAGGATAGAATGTCGGAAGAACACCTTCTGGCTCAGATGGAATTCCGACACAACCTTCGGAAGAAAGGAAGGCCGCACCCTGAGAACAACCCTGTCTTTATGGAACACAGTGAAGGGTGGTTTGGCGGAAAGTGCCTGCAAATCACTCTCTGCATGCGGAAGTAACCGCAACTAAAAATACAGTTTTAAAGGACAACATTTGCAACGGACAAGAATGTAAGGGCTCAAACAGAGCTCCCATTAGGAACTTTAAAACCAAATTTAAATCCCATCCCGGCACCTGGAAAGGCGACAGTGGAAACACATTAGTTAGCCCTTTTAGAAACTGAGAGATTAAAGGGATCTTAAAATAGGAACATTCTTCAGACGAGGGCTTAAATATGGACACCGCCTCCAGGTAACCCTTAATGGTACCTACTTGCAGGCCCTTGTGGGCTAAGGAAAGAAAAAAAGACAAAACCAAAGGAATGGAACATTGAAAAGGATCCACATTCTGTACCCTGCACCAGTCACATAACTTTCTCCAACGGCAATGGTACAGAGTTTTTGTTGCGGGCCTTCTGGCCGAAAGCAACACCTCCATCATGTCTTCGGGGAGGACCTAATTCTTATACCTCTGGATGGAGAACCCAACCCCCTCCCGTGAGAGCAGATCGTCTCGGTAGGGAAGACGTCGTGGAGGACAGATGGACATGTCGATAAGGTTGGGGTACCTCGCTCTCCTGGCCCTTGCCGGAGCAATGAGGATCATCCGGGAACTAAACCTCTGTAACCTCTGCAACACCTGTGAAATGACGGGGACTGGAGGAAATGCGTACAGCAGTGGGAAGAACCACTCCTAGGAACGTGTCCCCTAAGGCTCCTCTTGGAGGAAATTCCTGCGAGCAGAATCTTTTGCACTTCCGGTTGACACTGGTGCCAAAGAGATCCACTTGTGGGGTTCCCCAAAGGGCAAAGATCTCCAACAGAACTTCCTGAGCCATCTCCCACTCGTGAGAGACTGCGCTCTGCCTGCTCAGAGCGTCCACCGTCGCATTTTCATCTCCGGCCAGATGAACGGCTGAGATCGAAATGTCCTGCTGAATGGCCCATAACCAGAGCTGCATCGCCTCCCTGCACAACGGGAGTGACTCTGCCCCCCCTTTTTGTTGAGGTAGTGCATGGCCACTGTATTGTTCATCATAATCAGAACATTCTTCCCCTGCACAGACGGCAGAAAAGCCTTCAGGGCTAGCCTGACACCTCGCAGCTCTAACAGATTGATGTGGAGTCTGGACTGCAACAGAGACCAACGGCTGCTGGCCATCAACTCATTGGCATGAGCTCCCCAACCCGTGAGGGATGCGTCCGTCACAATCGTTCTCTCCGGCCATGGCTGCCAAAATGGAGCACCCTTCATCAGATTGCCTTCGACAGCCCACCACAGAAGATCCTGTGTGAACAAGGGCGGAATCTGAACGGAATCCGACATCCTGCTGGAGAACTGCGACCACTGCATCTTGAGAGCCCACTGCAGAGATCTCATATGCAGCCTGGCCTCTGGCACCAGGATGCCATGAGGCCGAGCAACCTCAAGAACTCAAACGGCGGGAGACTCTGGGCACATTTAAATTTGTCCACCATCTGCAGGATGTGATGAGCCCTCACCTGGGGAGGCAAACACAACCCCTGGGATGTGTCGAGCACTGCTCCAATGTACTGGAGCTGCTGGGTAGGTGTCACATGGGACTTCTTTAAATTGAGGGAGAAGCCCAGCTTGGGAAGAGAGTGGAAGGTGACGGACAGATGATCCAGGGCTTGCTCGGGAGAATGCGCCCTGATCAACCAATCATCCAGGTAGGGGTAGACGTGAATCCCCAATTTCCTGAGATACGCTGACACCACCACCATCAGCTTGGTGAATACCCTTGGGGCGGAGGTCAATTCGAACGGCAGGACCCGAAACTGAAAATGCGAGTCGCCAACCGCAAACCTCAGGTACTTCCTGTGCTTTGGATGAATCGGCACATGAAAGTAAGCATTCTTGAGGTCTAGAGACACCAACCAATATTGTAGTTGAAGGGCCTGGAGAACTTGAGAAAGAGTTACCATCTTGAACTTGTCCTTCCTGAGGAGCTTGTTCAGCCCACGCAAGTCCATGATGGGTCTCAATCCCCCGTCTTTTTTCGGGTTCAGAAAATAAGGGGAATACCATCCTTTGTTCTTCTCCGCTACAGGCACCAGTTCTATGGTGCCTTTCTACAGCAGGGATAGGATTTCCTGCGCAAGGAACGGATCCGGACGCTTCAAAGAGAGCTTCCCCAGTGAATTGTCGTGAGGCCTCTGCTGAAAGGGGAGACAGCAGCCGTGGGTTATGATCTCCAGAACCCACACATCTGAAGTAATGACACGCCATTCTCCAAGATGCTGCGCCAGTCTGCCCCCAACCGGTGAACCATAGGACATGGCCTCATGACTGAGCGGATGCGGCTGAGGCAGTGCCTGATGGCAAAGAGGCAACTGCCCAAGCAGCTTTGGCACCTCGAGTACCTTGCTTTCCACCTCTGGTACTCCTACAGTGGTCCCTTTGACTGGCAGCTCCTCTCGATCTACCAAAGGAAGAGTAGTACTGAAAGGAACCTCCCCTCCATTGCTGTCCCCTAGGACGAAAAGGCAGAGGCTGTCCTTCTGCAGCGCTCAAAGACTTCGCTCCAGCTTTGCAGGTCTGCAACCTCTCAAGGCTCTCGTCAGCCTTGCTGCCATAAAGATGGACACCATCAAAGGGCATGTTGAGAAGCCGGGATTGCAAACCCCGACTTCCGCAGCCAGGCAAACCTGCATATCACAGTGCTCGCAGCCATGGAGCGGCTGACACAGTCTGCCATGTCCAGACCCAACTGAACGGATTCACACATGGCATCCTTGCCGTCTTGCACGAGGGCTAGAAAACCATCCCGTTCCTCCCCTTCGGGAATATGCTCAGCCGCCAATGATACATAATTCCACAGAGTGCGAGTGAATCTTGCCAGGGAACAAACAGAGTTGGCTGCCTTTAAAGCCATACCCCCTGAAGAAAATACCTTCTTTCGCCCAACCATCAAAGCGCTTGTCGTCCCTACCCAGAGGGATAGTAGGGTACGCTGCTTGCATCACCAAACTCTCCGGAGTAGGTGCGTTGACAAGTAGCAGGGGTCACCACTGGCTGGGCAGTATTTTTTCAGAAGCGTCTTATTCACTGCCGGGAGACTCTCCGGAGCAGTCCAAGCCGCTGTCACCCTTCTTTGCAATGCCATATGAAATGGCAACACCGGGTCAGTGGGTGGACCTTGATCCAGGATGTCTGTCAGATCATCCTGAAGAAAATCAGCAGATGGAGCAGACCACCCCAAATACTCAGTCACCCTCGACATGAGGCACCTATATGAGGAGTCAGCATGTGTACGAGGCTCAGGACTGCCAAACTCAACCTCTGGAGAGGTATCAAGACCACTGGCGTCATGTAAGGATTGATGAAGGTCTTCCAGTTGGCTATGACCAGACAACAGGTCATCAGGAACCTCAGGAGGCACAACCCCCTCCTCATCAGACCCTTCCTCCACCTCTGAAATATACTCCTAGGGTTGGAACAAATCCACCCTCGCAGGAGGAACAGAGTAGGGCTCAAAAACAGGCCTCACAGACTTGCTGAGAGCCTTTCTCAGAGCTTCCACAGCCCTCCGGGGAACCTCTGGTAAATTCTGCACAAAAGGCGTCGAGGGCGTCCATGGAATCGGCGTCGACGGCTTCGAGGCCGGAGCCCTGAGCGTGTCCTCTGACGGCCTCGGCGCCGATGGCGTTGATGACTTCTTCGAAGCCGGAGCCTCGAGAGAGTCCCTCGACGGACTTGGCGCAGACGGCATTGATGCCTTCTTAGTCGGCCTCACAGGCTCCGACGGTCTCAACAGCGTCGAGGACTGGTATCTGGACCTGGCACGGCTATGGCGATCACCCTTGTCTGATCGGGACCTCGATGGCTCCCGATGATTGCGCCGACCGCCCGAGCCCGAAGGCGTGTGAGTGGTGGCTCTAGCTCGTTCCTTGCCGGCTTCTCTTGGAGGAGCGGACAGAACAGTGCCTTGTGATTTGAAAATCGCCATCATCTGCTGGCGGAATGCATCCCATTCGGCTGGCGACAAGTGTTTCATGGGACAGGTTACCTGCCGTCTGGCAGAGTCCTCCGACGAGGACGGGGAAGGTGACCAATGACGGCGCTTCCGTGAATGCCTCGAAGAGGCAGAGGAATGGCGGAACTGACTCTGAGAACGAGACCCCCTGGACTTATGCCGATGCGGAGAGTCACCCCTCGAATCGACGGTCGAAAGACCAGTAGATTTCAACTTACTGGTTTTAGAAACCCTACCTACCGACAACTTCTTCTTCCGCTCCTGCAAGGCCTTCGAAGTTATGGACTGGCAGTCATCACAATCGTCCGAGGTGTGGCTTTCACCGAGGCACCAGAGGCAAACGTCGTGTGGGTCTGTAATGGACATTTTAGAACTGCAGTCCCGACACTTTTTGAAGCCCAACTTCGGGGTAGAAGAAGACGAAGACTTCATGAATTGTTTAGTTGGAAGAACCGAGGTGCGCCGAGATTCCGAAGCAAACACGTTCTCTGAAAAAATGGAACTGAGGCTACAGGCTTTGTGCGTCCTAGATATAACATCCGGTGATGTCGACCATCGACGGGGGCCCTCTAAGGACAGAGTATCGACGTCATCGACACAGGACGCCTACGCCAAAAAAGTTTGCCGAAGCAGCACAGCTGTGGTCATTACTGTCAAAGATGTGGAATACGTCGGAGGACACAATCCCTTCGAAGCAGTAATTCTTGGATCTATGCAACTACTGCAGGGCATGGGTCTTTGACTACAGCACTTATACCAGGCCTCTACTGAGTGCACTGAAGGAGACACAAATAGGAGGTAAAATAATACGATGCACAACAGAGATGACAGACGCATTCAATGAGCTGAAAGAAGCAATATGCACAACTCCACTGTTAGGAATCCCAGACTATAAAAAGTTATTCTTTTTGTTCTCACGCTCCAATGGGGTAGTGATGACAGCAGTACTGATGCAGAAGACAAGTTCGGGGGACACACCACTAGCATATTACAGCATGTAGCTAGACCCAGTAATGAGAGGACGTTATCCCTGTGAACAAGCTTTGGCTGCAGTGGCATTCACAGTGGAGAAGTCAGCAAGTATTACCATGGGGTGCAGCACCACTCTTTATGTGGAACATGCCCTCTTTGCAATACTGGAGAGAGCAAAGAGCACAATGACAACACAAAGAACATCAGGGTGTGAGATACTATTATAAAACCCATCAATCAAGGTAGTGAGGTGCAGACTTATCAATCCAGTGACCTTTGTCGCCAATGTCTTAGAGGAAGGGCACTACGCAGATAACTGCGCCAAAAACTTCCTGGAATTCAGTGATACGCGTCAGGTACAGGAGGACACACTTGAGGGGGGAGACATGCTCTACATTGATGGTTCTTTGACAATTGACCGGACAGATGGGGTTAGACATACTGGGACGGAAGTGGTAAAGCTCAGGGCAGATGGAACCAGTGAGGTAGTAGTTAGTGTGCGATTGCCATCACGTTATTCAGCTCAGGCCGTAGAATTATTGGCCTTAATATTGGCATTGGAGCACAGCAGGAAGAAGGATGTACGGGACATCAACAGTACACTCAGGACTATCATGATGGTTGAGGAGGGGCTTCAGGTGGGCTGACTGGTCACCAGCACAGCCCTGCACTCCTATTGGGCAGACTAGTGGATGTCCTACATTATCCTGAGTAACTAGCGATAGTTAAATGCCAAGCACACACATGCGGGGAGGACCCATTCTCAAAGGGGAAATGAAGCAGCAGATGCGGAAGCAAAGTTTGCTGCTTATTTTGGAAAGCTCCTGGAAATGGAGGCCTTGTCACATGCCCATGACTACGCAAAGTCAATGATACTGAAGGATGAGTACAATGTGTTGCCAGCAACATAAATAATGAAGCTGCAGGGAGCTGCACCCATGGAGGAGAAGGATCTGTGGACTGAGGCGATGTACAGTATCTCCCACAGATGCCCTATGGTGACAGAATGACAGCGGGAAAGTGGTTACGCCACTCTCATTGTTGCACACAGTACTGACACAGTTACATTATCCAAAACATACAGGGAAGGAGGTGCGTTCCGCCCATATTGGAGAAACATGGTTCTGTCGTAACCTGGCAGAACAAGTGGCCGAATTTATGAGCAACTGCTCGACATGTAAGAAGTTTACTGCAAGATAGACTGTAACGCTCACCTGATTCCCGTAGAGGCGCCGGTCTTGACTGGGCGTATACCGTATCTTCAAAGGTGATGTGTAACACACGGCTGGCTCTTTGGGCTGGCCCTCTGTGCACTGTATGTTTGACTCGAAGGGTAAGATGTCTGCAGATAGAAAATATGGGATTAAGGAACTGGGTTATTGAATGTCTCTCTCTTCTTCCCTTTCTCTTCTCCTGTAGAACCCCAAAGGTTAACGCTCTCACCTTAGGTAAGTGAACGCCGTGCTCTCCATCTGCCTCGGGGCAGGGTGCTGTAACCAGTTTCTTCACTGGATAAGGGGAGCAGGCCTCTTGACTTCAGAGGACTGCTGTCCGTCGTTTACTGCACGAACGGTAAGTTTCGAGTAATTCTAATGTCTTTAAAGTCTTTAGTAATGATGTTTCTTGTTTTGCAGGGTTCCGGCGATGGCGGATGACGGGCTGAAGTGAGTTGAAGATGGAGCCCGTGTGATGAATAGAAACGCCTGGAAGCAAGTAAGTAAGCGCTAGTTGCCTGCTTCACGATGCGCTCTAACTGTCTTTTTATTTTGCAGGTATAAGTTCGGAGCGGCTGCAGGGTGCCGGAAAACCCACTGGGTTAGATGTGGAAAGGAGTAATGGCACATGAGTATTAAAGTTCCCCAATGTCTTTAAACGCACCTTGTTTTGTCTTTCAGATGTGGGATGCAGCGCCGAAGGCCTCCGGAGCGTGCGAAGAGTTGGTAAGCTTTTGTCTTTCAGATGCCGGAATGCAGCGCGAGGCGTTGGTGACAGCCGATGGACCAGGTAAGTGAAGAGCTGTCACTGAAGACCGTAATGCTAACCTGTTCTTTCTTGTCTTTATAGGTGTTGCTGAAGACTGGATTCAGGATGGTAAGCCTTTTTCCTTAGGCCCAGGATCAGATGCAGAAGACACGATGAGCGTTCTGCTGCAGAGGATGCAGAATAACGCAAAGCAAGATTCATCCATCGGGTGTGGTTTAAATAGCCTCCTGTAGTGCTTAGGTGTCTCCTTCCACAGCCATGCCTAGGTAAGAAAAGAGTTCCTGCTTTCTAGAAGAGTTCCAATGTTCTGAATCTAGGGAGTGGCTCCTGCCCCACCCAACAGGAAAAGTAGTTCCAAACAGAAGAGGATCAGAGGCTCAACTGGCAGGCAAGTAAGCAGCATGGTCTGCTGCAGGTAAGTCCACCCAAGCATTATGAGCCCGGCGCTTCCAGCGCTGGGACTGGGCATATTTATGAGCCTGGTGCCACTGGCACCAGGACTGGGTCCAAAAGGTCCCACTTGGGACTGGTTGGCACTCGGAACCTGGGTTATGGATCTGCTTCCAAGGGAGTTGGGAAAACCCTGACCTTTTGGAAGCAGAGATCATGACAGTACCCCCCCTCAAGGCCCCTCCCAAACCGGGCTTCTCCGGGGGTTTTGGCTTGTCAGGAAATGTTCGGTGAAATCTTTTGATTAGGCGAGGAGCGTGGACATATTCAGCAGGTTCCCAGGATCTCTCTTGGGGGCCGTAGCCTTTCCAGTCAATTAGGTAAAATAGTTTAGATTTGGAGATCTTGGAGTCCAGAATGCTTTTGACTTCAAACTCGAGTTCTCCATCAACTAGGATAGGTTTTGGAGATTGTTAGTCGGGTTTGAGGTTGCACGGGTTTTAATAGAGAGACGTGGAAGACCGGATGTATCTTCATGTGCGGGGGCAAGTCCAACTTGACCGCTACTGGGTTTACTATGGTAGTGATGGAATAGGGACCAAGGTATCCTGGGTTGAATGTGCGTGGCCCTTTTAGAGGTAGATATTTGGTGGATAACCAGACTTGATCCCCTACTTGATATTGAGGGGCTTCCTTCCGATGTTGATCTGCTCCTTTCTTGTATTGTTCTTTAGCCCTTTGAAGGTGAGAAACAGCTTCCTTAAAGGCTTGGGTGATTGTAGAATGCAGGTAGTCTACTGCTGGTGTTTCAAGATCTTGGAGGGGATCCAACTCCGAGGTTCGAGGGTGACTGCCGTACAAAAGAAAAAACAGGGTTTTCCCAGTTCCCGAATGGACAGAGTTATTGTAGGCATATTCGGCTATCCAAAGGATGTCTTTCCAAGTTTTTTCAGTTTGTTGCAGCATGCAGCGTAAATACTGTTCCAGAGTTTGATTGGTCCTCTCGGTTTGTCCGTCGGTCTGAGGGTGGTGACTGGTCGATAGTCTCACATCAATTTGAGCCGACCGACAGCAACTTCGCCAAAAATGAGAAATAAATTGACTACCTCGATCCGAAATTAGAACCGAAGGAAAACCGTGCAGTCGGACGATGTTTTCGAGAAATTCTCGGGCCAGAGTTGCTGCTGTTGGCAAGCCTTTGAGCGGAATGAAATGCGCCATCTTGGAGAATAAATCCACGATTACTAGAATCGTATTGTATCCGGAGCATGGAGGTAGATCGGTGATGAAGTCCATAGAAAGCGTATGCCAAGGGCGAGGTGGGATGTCAATAGGGCGTAAGAGGCCTGCTGGTCTTTCCTTTTGACTCTTGTTTTGGGCGCATACTCCACAGGACATTATAAAGTCTCTGATATCTTTTTTCCAAGACGGCCACCAGAAGTAGCGCTTGATCTTTTCTGAGGTCTTGGCCATACCGGGATGTCCTTCCATTAAAGAATCGTGATAACAAGAGATTACTTTTTTCTGTAAATCTGTGCTGGGTAGGTATAATCGTTCTTGGAAATACAATAAGTTGTCCTTTACTGCAAAGTCCTTTCCCTGCAGATGCCAATTCTGTATGTCTGCTGGAGTTACAAGTTGCCTGGCTTTATCCTTAACTTCCTCTATGGATTCTGTGGCGATTACACCCAGAATTCTTTGTTCGGGAATGATTGGTACAGGTGTAGGGTTGATCAAGTGTTCTTCCACTCCCATCCGAGAAAGGGCATCAGCTTTACCGTTCTTTGTACCAGGTCGATAGGTAATTATGAAGTCAAACTCGGCAAAGAATAATGCCCAACGGAGTTGTCTAGAGGATTGGGCTTTTGCGGTTTTCAAATATTGCAGGTTTCGGTGATCCGTAATCACAGTAACGGTGTGTCGGGCCCCCAGCAGATAATGCCGCCAAGCCTTAAAGGCAGACTTGATAGCCAGAAGTTCCTGGTCAGTAATCGTGTAATTGATTTCAGGAGGTGAGAATTTGCGGGACCAAAATGCCACGGGATGCAACTGATTGGTTACCGGGTCCTTTTGTGATAGAACTGCCCCCATGGCAAGGCTTGAAGCATCAGTTTCCACGATGTAGGGGAGTTCGGGGCGAGGGTGTTTTAAGATTGGTGCAGAGATAAATTTAGTCTTCAAATCCTGGACAGCCTGTTCCGCCTCGGTAGACCATTCAAAACGTTTGTTTTTCTTTAACAAGGCAGTGATGGGCTGGACTATTCGAGAGAATTCGGGGATAAACCTGCGGTAAAAGTTAGCGAAGCCTAACATGCTTTGCACACCTTTTACGGAGGATGGTGATGGCCATTTGAGAACTGCATCGACCTTCTTTGAATCCATACGCACTCCGCCAGGTGATAATATAAATCCCAAGAATTCAACTTCAGTCACGTTGAAAACACATTTTTCCAACTTAGCGAAATGTTTGTGTTGACGCAATCTTTCGAGGACCATTTTCACGTGTTTCCGATGTTCAGATTCCGATGAAGAATAAACGAGGATGTCGTCAATGTAAACAACAACACACACATCTATGAGCTCTCTGAGGACATCGGTCATAAAATATTGAAAGGCGGCCGGGGCATTGCAAAGTCCGAAGGGCATGACCTGATATTCAAATAGCCCATACTTGGTGCGGAAGGCCGTCTTCCATTCATCGCCCTCTTTTACTCGTACCAAGTGGTAAGCTCCTCTAAGATCCAGCTTTGTATATATGCATGCTTTTCTGACTTGGTCCAGGAGTTCAGGGATCAAAGGTAACGGATATCTATTCTTAACGGTGATCTGGTTCTGGGAGCGATAATCTATACAAGTTCTAAGGTCTCCTTCCTTTTTTGGAACGAAGAACAAAGCTGAAGAAGCAGGGGACTTGGAAGGACGAATAAACCCATTTGCCAGGTATTGATCCAGGTATTGTCGAAGGTGAAGGTTCTCAGGCTCGGTGAGGGCATACATTCTACTACAAGGAGGAGTAGATCCAGGTATCAGGTCTATCTGGCAGTCATAAGACCTATGAGGAGGTAGAGAGTTAGCCTGATCCTTCCGGAAAACATCTTGGTATTCTAGGTATTCGGGAGGTAACTGGGGAGTCTCTGAAGAAATTGCTGCCAGTGCAACACCAGGTGGAGGGTGACAAGTAGAGACACATTCTGGAAACTGGACCGTTCTTGCTCGCCAATCGATCAGAGGATTGTGTTTCTCTAACCAAGGTATTCCTAGAATAATCTGAAACTGAGGGGCCTTGATCACATCGAACACGATCTTCTCATGGTGTCCATCTTGACTTACTAGCGTCACCTCTTGAGTGGTATGCGTTACTGGCTCGGAGGCTATCTCCGTACCATCCACCGTAGTAATGACGTCCTTTACAGCCTTGGGACAAAGAGTTAGATTCATCCTCAAAACCATTTCATGATCCACATAATTGCCGATGGCACCGCTGTCGACGTAAGCTTCAATTGCATGTAATCGATCCGGATTATCAGGGCTAATGAGGACCATAGGTATCACGAAATGCGAGGTCACGGAACTGGTTTTCACGCTCGGCAAGAGGACCTCTATTCTTGTCGGGCGAGGTCGTTTCCCTGCTCAGAGTTTGTAACTTTGGTAACTGCAGCTCCTACTGCCTTCTTGGCAGGTTTCACCGGACAGTCTCGAAGAAAGTGCCCTGAGTTTCCGCAATAGAGGCATAATTGCAACTGTTTTCTCCTTTCCCGCTCCTTTTGTGTTAGAGGACCTTTCAGACCCCCTATTTGCATAGGTTCCCGGGAGTCTACTCCTTTGGAAGGAGTTGGCGGTTTGGAAAATACTCGAGCATCAAACTTGGAACGATCGGCCTTCCTGTTCTGCAGTCTGTGATCTATTTGAACGACTAAGTCTATATAATCCGAACAATCTTGTGGGGGATTCACTACTTGGGCTAACACATCTTTGAGCTCTCCACGTAGACCTCTATAAAACAGCGTAATCCTTTTGTCCTCGGGCCATTGAGTTTCCACTATCAGTCTGTTGAAAGACGCAATATAAGCCAAAAGGTCTTGATTACCTTGTCGCAACGAAAGAAGCTCATTGTCCAAGGCCTGCCCCTGTGAATGTCTTGCCAACAGTTTTTCCATACTGAGCTGAAAAGCTTGAAAATCATGGAGGATCGGATCATCTTGATTTACTAGAGGGATCGACCAGTCTGCCGCATTGCCACTAAGGTACGAAAGCACGAAAGCTACTTTAGCTTGATCAGTTGGAAAGGCTGCTGGCCGGCATAAGAAATGCAACCGGCACTGATTGATAAATACTGCAAACCTCTTTGGGTCACCAGAAAATCATTCGGGCGGAGCCAGAGGTACATTCCCAGGTAGGTTGATCTGCACTGGATTCATAGAGGATGTAGAAGGAAGATTTCCCCCAGATGCGGGTAACGGGGTCTGACCGGCTTGTGACTGTAGCAATTGTCTAGCGAGATCATCTGTTCGCTCCTTGGAAATAATCAGTTCCCTTCTTAGAGCGTTCGTTTCCTGACGGGCTGCATGCACTTCTGCCCTTAGTTCCCCAAGTAACTGGGCTAGCTGGTCGGTATCCGAGGTTTCCATAGCGCCTGGACGGGAGTTTTGTGGTGGGCTTTGCGTTCTGTAACGCTCACCTGATTCCCGTAGAGGCGCCGGTCTTGACTGGGCGTATACCGTATCTTCAAAGGTGATGTGTAACACACGGCTGGCTCTTTGGGCTGGCCCTCTGTGCACTGTATGTTTGACTCGAAGGGTAAGATGTCTGCAGATAGAAAATATGGGATTAAGGAACTGGGTTATTGAATGTCTCTCTCTTCTTCCCTTTCTCTTCTCCTGTAGAACCCCAAAGGTTAACGCTCTCACCTTAGGTAAGTGAACGCCGTGCTCTCCATCTGCCTCGGGGCAGGGTGCTGTAACCAGTTTCTTCACTGGATAAGGGGAGCAGGCCTCTTGACTTCAGAGGACTGCTGTCCGTCGTTTACTGCACGAACGGTAAGTTTCGAGTAATTCTAATGTCTTTAAAGTCTTTAGTAATGATGTTTCTTGTTTTGCAGGGTTCCGGCGATGGCGGATGACGGGCTGAAGTGAGTTGAAGATGGAGCCCGTGTGATGAATAGAAACGCCTGGAAGCAAGTAAGTAAGCGCTAGTTGCCTGCTTCACGATGCGCTCTAACTGTCTTTTTATTTTGCAGGTATAAGTTCGGAGCGGCTGCAGGGTGCCGGAATACCCACTGGGTTAGATGTGGAAAGGAGTAATGGCACGTGAGTATTAAAGTTCCCCAATGTCTTTAAACGCACCTTGTTTTGTCTTTCAGATGTGGGATGCAGCGCCGAAGGCCTCCGGAGCGTGCGAAGAGTTGGTAAGCTTTTGTCTTTCAGATGCCGGAATGCAGTGTGAAGACCTCCGGAGCGCACGAAGAGTAGGTAAGCCTTTGTCTTTCAGATGCCGGAATGCAGCGCGAGGCGTTGGTGACAGCCGATGGACCAGGTAAGTGAAGAGCTGTCACTGAAGACCGTAATGCTAACCTGTTCTTTCTTGTCTTTATAGGTGTTGCTGAAGACTGGATTCAGGATGGTAAGCCTTTTTCCTTAGGCCCAGGATCAGATGCAGAAGACACGATGAGCGTTCTGCTGCAGAGGATGCAGAATAACGCAAAGCAAGATTCATCCATCGGGTGTGGTTTAAATAGCCTCTTGTAGTGCTTAGGTGTCTCCTTCCACAGCCACGCCTAGGTAAGAAAAGAGTTCCTGCTTTCTAGAAGAGTTCCAGTGTTCTGAATCTAGGGAGTGGCTCCTGCCCCACCCAACAGGAAAAGTAGTTCCAAACAGAAGAGGATCAGAGGCTCAACTGGCAGGCAAGTAAGCAGCATGGTCTGCTGCAGGTAAGTCCACCCAAGCATTATGAGCCCGGCACTTCCAGCGCTGGGACTGGGCATATTTATGAGCCTGGTGCCACTGGCGCCAGGACTGGGTCCAAAAGGTCCCAATTGGGACTGGTTGGCACTCGGAACCTGGGTTATGGATCTGCTTCCAAGGGAGTTGGGAAAACCCTGACCTTTTGGAAGCAGAGATCATGACATAGACGTTGAGGTTTGTTATAGGAGCCATACCTCGCCCAGCTGGTCCATTTCAGCACCTCCATGTCGACTATGTCGACATGATCCAAGTTTTCCAAGGATACCTCTACATGATAGTGGTTGTATGCTCATTCTCTCAGTGGATTGAGGAAGGTCCATGTTCACACCCTGATGCCCTTAGAGCAGTTTTATTTCTGTTCTGGGAAGTGTTCCCACGATGGGATGTGTGTGAGGTCCTGCGGTCTGACAATGGTCCTCACTTCGCCAACGAAATGTTTAAGCACATGACAACATTGCTGGCCATTCATCACAAATTCTCCTGTGCGGATCGCAAATGGGGTGTGTGAACGCCTCAATGGCCTTCTAAAGGAGAGCATTGCTAAAACTAAAAGGAGCACCAACAAGAACTGGCTCCACTGTTTACCCTTAGCATTATTTGCATTCTGCAACAAGCCCGGGTCCGACCGTCATTTAACCTCAAATGAGGTGTTGACAGGAAAGCGCATGCAACTTCCCCTGGCTCCACTGACTAAAGCGGTTAAGGATGCAGAGAGTAGTGGGACTGTGTTGAGACAAGACATTTTCGATTACATTACTTCCTTGATTGCTAGTGCCTCATTTATCTATCGCAAGATATAACGACACCAGGGAGGCCCTGAAGCCAACGTAGAAAGCGACCGTGCCAATGCCACAGAAGACTTATTAAAGCCACCACCTGTTTTTTCTGGGGACCGTGTCCATCTACAAAATTTCATCTGATGTTGGGACGCACCCAGATTCACCGGCCTGCATACAGTTGAGGTGGTAACTGAAAGAGCGATCAGACTGTAGGGAAAAAACGTGTGGAATCACGTTACGCACATCAAGCACTACAAAGCGGTGGCCTCACCTGTCAACGTGATTGACTGGGCCAACAATCGTCAGAAAGAAGAGCAACAAGATCATTCAGAACTTACACTGCTGAGTGGAGGACACCCGATGGTTACTCGCTCAAGGGTAGCAGAGTTAGGGCAGCGACTTCCTACACACCCAGAGTGAGGATACACTGTCTGTCTGTTTGTTATTTTATTCTCTACATACATTCATTGAGAAAGTGTGACTGTCT
Source organism: Ambystoma mexicanum (assembly GCF_040938575.1). Taxonomy (NCBI): domain Eukaryota; kingdom Metazoa; phylum Chordata; class Amphibia; order Caudata; family Ambystomatidae; genus Ambystoma; species Ambystoma mexicanum. The sequence goes on from NC_090925.1 coordinate 487,478,925, forward strand.
CATTTTGACTGTTCATGTTGCCCAATGATCTACAACCTGATACATTTTCATGCCAATTTGTCCATTTCATTAGAAGGTCCAACAGATTCTGAGCATATCCTGCTAGTATATATTACCACGTTTTCATAGCTTATTTGATCCAAGCTTAACCACAACTTGAATGAGGGAACCCATCAGTCTTCGCAGTATTAAGAGACCCTAGAATTAGAATTGTGTGGGAACAGCTATTTGTCTTTGCAATGAGCGATTATATGATCCACAGGGCTTAAAACAAATCTAACACTAACAAAGTAACGCTCACTTTTTTTGCACTTTTCAGGCAGCAATTAATATCTTCAAGCTGCACAAGGATCCAGCGCACAGATAAATGGGGGACATTATTAAAAATATGCTTCTCTTGTGTCTTTTATTTCCAGGTGGGGTCTTTGTGTTCATATTCTGGCGAATATCGCTTGTGTCTAGTGAAATTGCTTTATCCTCTACTAACATTTCCCCAACCCTAGCAGGTGGAATGGCCATGTCAGGTGGACAGGAGAGCACTGTAAGCGAGGTAAGCACAGTGCTGACACAGACATGAGGGGATGGATCTATATTTCACAGACCCTGCTTGAGTGTCTAATAACATGTGGTATAAACACACAATGAAAGCAGGCAAGGGAACCACCGGGAAGAGCTGTTATGTCTGCTCACTAATTCCCTATGCCATGAGTGCCTCCAGAACGTTCAGAGCAACTGAAATGCCAGCAACAAGAACCCAATGTCTTATGACTCTATGCATGGTTATAACCCGAGGAAGATTCCAAGGTAAGACAGCAACAGTGAGATGGATGTCTCAAGCAACATTCCCCTATGAAGACAGTTAAATAAAGACCCTTGACATGATGAACAATTACTGGCAGTTAGATCAAGCTATATAATACGTAACTGATGGGCCACAGAAAGGCGACACGAAAACGATAACACAAAGAGTTGCCCTGCCTGAAGAAGGGCGTGAAAGAAATAGGAGGAGACCCAGGATGCTAGGAAAGACCGCAGATGCTTGTGTACGGCCAAGTATACACAGAAGAAGGATGGAAAGATGGAGTACTACGAAGCAAAACACACATCCTAGTACAATCACCAGTGAATACATTACAAGGAGAAAATGACAAGCACCTGAAAGAATGGCATGCAAGTTCAAAACTGCTCACATGGGTGGACAATGAAGTTGGACCGATGCCTATAATACCTCTGAAGAAACCAGCATTGTGCTACAAGAAAGATTGTGCAGTAAGAGTTGGTGATAACACAGAATGTCGGTACACAGAAAAGCATCCAGCAATGAAGATTGGCACTGCATTACTGGGCATGCAGATCCAAGGCATATGAGAAGCTGTCAAGCGACTGAGGAGGAGTTTGCTTGTTGCTACCCATCAAGACGCCAACACTGGTAGTGCCCCTAAAGGATATAAAGCTCGATGACTTCCCGAAGATGAACACTAACACAAGAAAGAAATGGTCTGAGGAAGTGAGTAGAGTGAAAAGAGGCAACGAATTCTCATCAGACTCGGAAACATCCCTAGACGATGTACCACCAGAACATAGATTATTTAGCAGAACAAAATGTCCTTCGCGTCAGTGGTTCCAGCAATTCAGACTTATACAAACACAAAATGGCTGCAAATTACCAGGTGGGAGCTGATGTTCACAATAAACTCTACAGTGAATGGCTTCAATGCAATAAAAAAAGAGCTCTGAGCAGTAAGATTGATGGTGCTCCAGAATATGTATGTTCTGGACCTTCTCACAGCGATGGAAAGAGTTCCTGTTGCACATTCGTACCTGCCAATGACTGAGAGAACGGCATTCTGACAGGAGCAGTGACCCAACTGTCGAAGATGCATGACAAAATGGAGGAAGAAGCCAAAGGGACTGGAAAAGATCAAAGCTGGATAGCATACCTCTGGTCATGGATGTCTTCATGGCTGGCAGATGGACTGAAAGTCTTATTAGGGGCAATAATATTGGTACTATTGGGACTTTGGGTGATCAAGATCTGCGTCACTCAATGCCATAAGACAACAGAGAAGTTGATAGGAATGTAGGTGATGGTGGATGTGAATATAGGATGTGAAAAGGACAAGATAGTGGAAGAAGAAGAAGAGATAAGCTGAGAAATAGAATAAGAGAATTGTCCTCTTTACGAGGTTGGCGGTCCGGCAATAACGGAGCCGGTAAGGTCATACTGGCCTCCAATACTGGTCTGAAGTATTACGACCTAGATAGACGCCGGTCATACCGGCATCGACAAGGACCCTCTATGGCCGTGCACCACCCGACTGGCATGCGGGCGCGCGTGCGGGTGGCGTGCCCATAATACCGGCATCCCGCAACGAAGAGGACACCACGAGTTGCACGGACATGAACATACCGGCATCTAGATGCCGGTAAGAAGGGCCACCATGATCCCGGCAATACCAACATCGCGGACCACATGTTAACAGCAAACTGCTGTTTAACGAAGTGCCACAGGTGCACACAATCAGCACAGGTGGAGGCAATGGAGTCAGCGCCAGCACAAAAGGAGCACACCCACACCCCTTTCCAAACCAAAATGCTACCACTTGCACTTGCCATACTGGGGCTGGAGGACATGCCTGCACTGCTACTCCTTGAGCAGGCAGTACAACAGGCAACAGAGGAGGCGCAGGAGGAGAAGGAGGGTGAGACTGGCCCAGCAAATCCCATCAGTGCAGGTAGTTGTTCCCCGCAGACAGCCATCAATTCCACATATAAGGGCCAATCCATTTGACTTAACCCTAGCACAGATCCACACCCTGTACTGGCTGGAAAGGGACACCATCACCAACATAGTGGAATTAATACAGGAATACTTGGTCAGCCTGGTTAACATCCGCACAGCCATCTCCCCTCTGCTGAAGGTGGCATCTGTGCTCCACTTCCTGGCCACAGGCACTTACCAACACACAGTGGGCCCAATGCATGGCATGTCGCAATCATGCTTCTCTGTTGTGTTAAACCAAGTGCTGGATGCACTACTGAAGCACGTAAGTGCCTACATATCCCTACCACGGACACCACAGGAGGTAAATGCCACCAAAATAGCATTCCATGCACTGGCAGGCATGCCCAATGTACTCTACTACCCACGTAGAGTTGGTAGGCCCACATGCTGTAGAGGTGGTGTACCGCAATTCGGAAGCTATACCACTCCATCAATGTGCAGATGGTGTGTGATGCCAGTCAGATAATAACACATTGCTGTGCCAGATACCCAGGATCCACGCATGATGCCATGGTGCTGCGGAACTCCTCACTACCCCGCTACATGGAAGGAGACATCGTACGAAGTGGATGACTGTTGGGTGTGTCTGCCCTCTGGGCCATGGGATGAGGGGGGTGGGGGATACATGCATATGCAAGGGGAATGCCCCCTGGGCCATGAGAGGAGGGGGATGGGGGACATACATGCATATGCAAGGGGAATACCCCCTGGGCCATGGGAGGAGGGGGATGGGGGGGCTGCATGCATATGCAAGGGGAATGCCCCCTGGACCATGGGAGGAGGGAGATGGGGGGGGGTACATGCATATGCAAGGGGAATGCCCCCTGGGCCATGGGAGGAGGGGGATGGGGGGTCTACATACATATGCAAGGGGAATGCCCACTGGGCCATGGGAGGAGGGGGATGGGGGGCTACATGCATATGCAAGGGGAATGTCCCCTGGGCCATGGGAGGAGGGGGATGGGGGGCTACATGCATATGCAAGGGGAATGCCCCCTGGGCTACGGGAGGAGGGGGATGGGGCTACATGCATATGCAAGGGGAATGCCCCCTGGGCCATGAGAGGAGGGGGATGGGGGGGCTACATGCATATGCAAGGGGAATGCCCCTTGGGCCATGGGAGGAGGGGGATGAAAGTATCTTGAGTAATCCGCTGCTACACAGCCCTCACATGTGCGTACATAATGGCCCTAGTCAAAATGCATCGGGGGGCCTGGTGTTTGAAATGTCTAGGACCCTAAGTCATGTATGTCACCCAAGGCTCGCACCATGGATTGGCATGCACTGTACAGGGCTGATAGTCATGTGGATGTGGCTGCCATTGACGGGATAGTGCATATGAACTTGAAAGATGTACAGGCTGAGCACACATGGCAACGGAGCATTATCCTTACACATACCTCCTTCTGCTCCCATGTAGGTGATGCTGGATATCCTCTGAAGGCGTGGCTACTCACCCCTGTCAGGAATCCGCGGAACAGGCACGAGGAGGACTTCATTCGTGCACATACACGCACACGTGTGGTCATTGAGCAGACGTTTGGCCTTTTGAAGGCACGGTTCCGTTGCATCAGCAGGTCGGGAGGGGCACTCATATACAGGCCTGAGAAGGTGGGCAAGATCATCATGCTATGTGCAATGCTGCATAACATGTGCATCCGACCGACGTACCCCTGCCACCTGACATGGAGCTGCCACCACCTGGTGAAGTAGAAGGAGAGGAAGGAGTAGATGTTGCACGACGCGATACAGTTGAGGGTCGCGGAGTGCGGCAATTGGTCATAGACCAATCATTCTGATGTACTTGGATGCAGAGGGTGCCATGTATTGGGAACTGTGGGCACTGGGTGTGTGGGTATATGGGCACAGTTCACTATGAAGCAATAAAATGACAAACAACAAATTAGCAATGTCCACTTGTGATGTTTTGTACACAACAGGTGTATTAGTGAGATTTTTCAACAACATGATTCAACAATCCCTGCCCCCCACACTCCTCCCCATCCCCCCCACGCTACCCTCACACTCCCCAACACCCCCAGTACTTCACCCACCACCACCCTCCACCCTCCCCCTAACACCCAAAGTCAACAATGGCACAACATGTGTCTGCATGTATTCGTAAAGAGAATCTGCAGGGTGGCCCTGCTACTGTGGAGCCTACTTTGGAGGTGGGGGTTGGATATCTGAGCGCTGTGCACTTCACAGGGACCTGCGCACGGGGCTGGTCTGCCTCGAACTCGCTGGCGTGGTCGATGTGGATGAGCCAGATGGTTGTGACCCCAAAGCCGGAGTTTGCCGCTGCTCCTTGCTGTCAGCAATCCAGGTGAGGATCTGTCCCAAGGCATTGAAAGCCATTGCGCACTTGCTGTGCACTTGAGTTGATGCCCTGGATTACGGCCGCAGTGCTGTCATGGATGACACGGCGTGTTTTCTCCCCTTCAGCAAGGTACTGCTTCACATAGCCTTGCATCTCCTCCTGCCGGCCTCCATCCTGGACAGACATCCCTCAAGGTCCCCTATGGCAGTGTGGGTGGTGGGTTATGTGGTGGTACTGCATGCAATATGGGGCTGTGCAATGCCGGAGACCACTCACCATGGCTGCCCTGTTTGGATGAATCCCAGCGAGGTGTGTCCTGTGGGGTGGCCTGCGGGCTTGGTGTTCGACCTACAGGCTGTGAATGGACCAGTCCTGCATTGCCGTCTTTGTCAGGGTCAGCTTCCTCATCAACACTATGGTGTGCCGATGCAGCCATCTCCCCAATTGGCTTGCAGCAGCAGACTGTGTGCCATCGTCCATGCCAGATGTGTCCTCGGCCTGTGTTGATTGTGTGTCCAGGGGTGCAGGGATAGGTGTCTACTCATCCTGTGTGACTTGCAGTGTGGCTGGTAGGGCACTGGTTGCTGTCCCGCGTGCAGCTTGGCCCATCCTTGGTCCACTTGATGTAGATGGTCCGGTGCCATCACCTTGCCTCCTTCCCTTTTGGCTGGTGTTGTGCATTGTGCACTTACCTGTGCATTTCCCTGTGCTTCATCGCTGTCTGCATCCGTACCTGTGGGGGACAGAGAGTGGTGGGGCATCAGTGATGGTGGTGCTTGCATCATGCATGCGTTTGTCTTTGTGCAGGTGGCGCCATGTGATCAGTTGCATGCCTGGCTTAGCAGTGGACTGGGTACATGCAAGGTTGGGGGGTGCTGTTTGGAATTGTGCAGGTGTTCACATGTACACCATGGTGGCTGCTGTTGGGCCTTGATGTGTGTTGGGAGTGACGTGCTGTGTGATATGTACAGGTCATTTGTGTGTCGGGTGTGTATTCGTGTATGGGCGCAGCATGCAGCATGCATTGGGATGTGATAGTGGTGAGCCCAGCATGTGTATACGGATATGTGTAGGTGTGCATGATGGTCCATGTATTGGCTGGCGTTGCTGTCATATTTGGAGGTCAATGGTGATGATTAGTTGTCGTGTGTTGGTAGGGACACTCACCTTCATCTGTCGATGTTGGCACGCCACACTCAGCTCCACCGACTCCTTCAATAGACTCCTCATCTATGACTGAGCTGCAAGTCTCCTCCCATCTGGCCAATTTCACTGGTGAGTGAGGTCCTCCACCTGTTGCCAGCCCCTGGCTCCGATTGGCTAACAAGATGTTCCGTACTCTCAGCCTGAGGTCATCCCATCTTTTTTTGCAATCGCGCACTGTGCGTGTGGTGGTGCCGACTGCACTTACTTTCCGGGCAACTTCTTCCCAGATGGCCTTCTTTTCAGCTGGGCTGGACACCTGAGGTCGCTGCAGAACACCACATCAGCATTCGCCACCAGGGTGTCAGCTAACATGTTCAGCTCCTCATCCTTTAAACGTGGTTTACGCAGGCGGGCAGTGCCTTTCTGGGTAGACTTCGACATTTTGTCCATGGTGTACTAGGAGTTCTGGTGATGAAAGTCCTGTATGTGGAGGATGGCAATGGATTGTGTTTTTAAAGATGGCCGCCTAAGCATTTCCCGTTCCGGCGCGATGACGTTACTTCCGGGTCCAGTAATAAGGGGCCGTTCTTAGCACTGTGTTAATACCGGTACCGCTGTTTGGGGGTTGCCGAGGCCGGAGCCGTTATGTGCGCATTCATTGATGCCGCTATATGGGGGTTTGAGGGTCATTACCGGTATGCCAGTACGGCCGTTACCGGCATGCAGGGGTGCGCGTGCTCTCGCACTCTTAATCACCCGCTATTAGCGGGTTTGGGCCAAGATGGACATGTTATCAACGGCATGCCGTTAATGGCTGCTTTTTAGCGCCAAACTCGTAATGAGGGCCAATGTCCAGTATTCCCACATGAGATGATGAAGTTGGATAATCCATTTGACAATAATAATTATGCAGGAAAATGGGTGTGGTGCGACTCAGAAGGAGTGTGCAGTTACATGTCCTGGAATTTTGAGGATCATGCAAATTACCATGGACACCTCAGAGGGCTAACCAACATTTGTCTACCAAGAATGAAGGTTGTGCCGTATGAAGGAGTGGTCGACATGTCAACCAGAGAGGGCACTGAAGAGAGGGTCCCAGGAATGCCCCTCCTCAACCCCAGAACATGATGGGACAAACCGCAAGGAACGCTCGAAGTCACCCATCATATTTTGGACGAACACCAAGTGCACCAATGGCTGACACGTACACAGAAAGGTACCCCCTCAGTCAGCCCTTCAGATCTTATCCAGTACATATCTTTGCAGGTATAAGGGACACAATAGAGATTGTGGATGGGAATACTCTAATGGACAGTGACGATTAAACACCAGGCAACCATTGTGCTGATGTCATTAGTTGCGCCACAATATCGCAACGTTAGCCATGAAGCCCACTTGCAGCCCTGCACAGCATTACATGAACACACAGTCACATACACAAAGAACATGCTTACACAGTTCTATAGGTAGAGATTTTTATTATTTTCTGCATTAGCCAAATGCAGTAACGCAGAAACACACGGCAACAAGAGAACCTGAGCAAGCTTGCAGATTCTTATATCAATAAAGCCTATAGGACTACACGAGTATATATGGAGCCTGGTAGGACCACGTATGACTAACTACAGGAAACCTAGCATAACACGAACATGTGTCTAAGGAAAATTACAGAAGACCTCAAGCCACAATGAAGGAAGAAGGAGCAGGCTCAAGCTACATGGAGTGCGGTCCGAGCTCACAGCCAAGGTCAGAGATAAATGAGTCGCATTCCAAACTCTAGACGTCAAGGGACCAGCTGCAGAAAAAGGGAATAGATCCTCATAATTGCAGACCCAAGAGCTCGATTTTGTGGTCCACAAGCACATGATGCAGCCGAACCAGACAATGGGCATTCAGCTGTGGTGGGAAAGCAAGTCGATCCCAGGTGGCCAGATGGAAGGTGAAACAAGTGTTGCAACATGGAGACACAATCTCATAGGCAAATGTGGTATACTACCAGTTACAATTCAGACACATAATCATTTCACATCAGCTTGAAGAGGTGTACAGAGAGCTGAGAACCGAGTCGGGTCGCAGGCCTGGGGAGACCAACTCCAGCCAATCACGAGACAGAAACCCTGGGATGGATGGCAAGGGTCAAGAGCCATTGGTAAGCCCACAACTCTGCAACAATGTAATATATAGTTTCTTGGGGACGGGGTAGGTCCACCACCTGACATGCAAGGACCAGTAGAATAAACTCTATAGGAGTTTACTATAGGGGCTACCACTCTCTGTACCCATTCGGCAATGGGGATAGGTTTTCACGGAAGGGCCCAGGTGATGATGCAATATCACAACACAACTGAGGAGCTTGCACTGTAAAGTTGAGATGTACTGGAGAATCCTGATTGTCTTGTATGATCCGTGTTGGTTTTTATTCTAATAAACCACAGTTCGAACTTGCCATTTATTTTGGGGAAGGGTGTTGGGCCCTTGGGAGTCGGACGGACCCCCAGATGACCTATGGCATACCGTGGATCCATCCCAACAGTTTGCCCAGCTGCTATACAGTTCTGAGGTTCTGGGAAGTATGACGTATGGTCAGCTCACATTCAAAGGTGATGCTAGGCAAGGTCTACCAAATTATTGATTGGAAAGGGCATGGTCCAGAGGATCGTTCAATGGAACCTGAAGACCATGTCCATGCACCCAACCTACTTTGACCGTTTCCATTGTTTGTTTCCTGGGTGGCTAGCAACATGAAAACGTTGCAGGGGGGTTCTCTCAGGAGAAAGTGTGGTATGTTTACCCCCCTGCTGTGTCTACCTTGGAAGCTCCCCTGGTTCCTGATTCATTATTGGCATGCATGAGACTACGCTATCCCCAGCATTGGAGTGGCCTCACACCACTGTGTTATACGTACGCTACACAAATGAAGTCCGTCCTTCCCCATTCCAACCCACAGACCCAGAAATAAGAGAAACATCTGTTGCTATCACAGTGCTTCTCAACTGTTGGTTTGGATAATGTCTGAGGAGAATTTTCTCTAGTTCTTCATTCCTGTTCTGCATCGTAAACTCCTGGGTATTTGACCCTTGACTTGATGACTATATTGGGGTGATGTGCTTAGAGGTGGCTGGCTGACCCTGTAGGTAATGGCTCGCCGCCCAAGTTAAGGGCCCAAGTGCAGCAAGGGTCCCTTAAGGACGGTGGCGGGTCGTTGCCTACAGGGTCAGCCCGCCACCGAGTGGCATAACGCCATTAGCACCTGTGTAGTTTCCTACATGTGTGCTAATATTTTTTTTAAAAGAAATGTACTTTTCCTGCATAGCCCTGAACGGGCCATGCAGTGCTGCCGAAAGCATCAGTCCCTTTCCCATGTTGATGACTTTTATGTCATCGGCATGGAAAACGGAGTGATGGGACAGCAGCACTGCCGGCCCCGGGGGTGTGCAGGAAAGGTACGTTTTATTTTTAATTTTTAAATACCATTAGCACCAGTGTAGGAACAGTGGCGTAACACAAAATGTGGGGGCCCCCCTGCGAGCCATGCTGAGGGGCCCCCCGTGAGCCATGCTGAAGGCCCCCCCAACTCGACAACAAATCACGGGTCGCGCCACACTCTTGGCCGGCCTAGATTGTCACGCTTGCGCAATATACACAAACGTGCTGCTGAAGGGGTATGCTGCACATTGCACTAGGAGAAACATATAAATATGTATCTTAATGCAATATACAGCACACTTTGCAATTGTTTTGTAGGGTAACTCCAATCCAATACATGTAAGACACCAATAGTGCATAGGAACATAAATGCTTTGCTATTAAAAATGCCATGCCTCAATGAAAACATATCCAACTGGCTGCACAATGTAGACCAGTGTAGACACGTAATAACATTACAGTAAAGCATACCAGGCCACATTTAGACATACCCTGACTGGTTGCACCAATATGCCAGTCAAAGCAAAAACACTCATCAAGAAGAGAGAACACATTAAAAGTCTGCATCTCCACGGCCTCTACCAATGTGGCCGAACTCTTTAAAATCTGCAAGCAACTGTTCAATCCTGTTGCGGTCTCTACCTCTACTGTTCCCTCCAAGGCCCTCTGTACGACTCTGGCCTCTCACTTCTCTGCTAAATCTCAGGACATACTGTCCTCTATCTTGTCTTCCTCTCCCTCTTCCTCTCTCGGCCCCATTTGGCCATCTCTACCTCTCCCCCTCCTTTCTCCTGTTTCTTTCTGACAACACCTGACGAGGTTTCTAGACAAGTCTGATCTATGAAAGTGTCGTCCAAACAGGTGCTCCCCTGCTCCTCCAGAACCATCACGGACAATATTGACACACTCGCTCAAAACTTGGCCGATTTTTGTAATCACTCTTTAGCCACTGGAACGTTCCGCTCTCCCCTTAAGCACTCCCTTGTGCACCCACTCCTCAATAAGCCAAATGCTGATCTTACCTGCCTGGCAAACTATTGCCCAATTTCCATCACCCCTTTCTTGGGCAAACTCTTGGAAAAGCTTGCCATCTCCCAGCTTACTCGCCACACTGAATCTGTTGATTGTCTCCATTGTGATGCCGGAAATGCATCTGAGGGACAGGGCCTCTGAATCCTTGTCCTTTTTCTGTTTTTACCGTGTGTTCTGTCATGTTTTCTGCCCAGGAGTCCATGAGGGACTCCTGGCAGTGCAGCTCTCTTTTGGTTTGGTGAACAGACCCATGGGATACCCTTATGGCACCCATGGGTAGGGGTACAACCCTGTGCCCCTAGTGTATGTTTTTGGGCACCTGTGGGTGGCCCACAGAGCAGGGTATGGGCTGGTGGCAGCTCCATGCTGAATTTGACAGGTGCTCTGGGTGTCCTCCATTTTGGGATACCCAGGCCCTGCCATTGGAATCAGTTGATTCCTGATAGGAAACAAGATGGCCCCTGTGGCCTCTTGCTTTCTATTGCCTGTTATCTTGTTTTTCCCAAAGTCCTGGGAAGCCCTGACTCTGTCCCTTCCCCCTGACTGGCTGTTGGGTGGAAGTTCCATATATGGTGTTGTTGTGAAGGCCCAGCTAGACTGACTGGAGCCTTCCCAGTGACTGTATGTTGTGGGTACCTCCTGTGGGTGGGACCTGGGTGAATGGAGTGTGTGACCAATATACACTCCTTGTTGTGGTTGTCTGGTTTCTGGCATGAGAGACAAAGACTGAGACAGCCCTGCCCGAAACTGGCCTGAATGCAGTGTGTAGTGTTGAATGGCTGGGTACTTGTCCCAATCCACATTCCTTGTTGTGAGTGTCTGAAAGGGAGGAGTGTGGCCTGAATGCACTGTGTGCCTGATTGGCTGACTGACTGCATGAATGCCCTTCTGTGTGATTGGCTGCTGTGTGTGTGCCAGCAGTGTGGATGAGAGACAGAGTAGTATATCTGGGGACCTCTCACCACTGGAAATTGTTCAGAAGCATTCAGAAGCTGAGTCTCCACTCAAGAGTAACTGGATTTGCTGATCCTCGACGTCCAACTGGAAGAAGAAGACTTGCTGTGGCATTTGCTTCGACAGAAACTGAAGGTTGTCGACATCGTCGAGGACTGACCCGAGAGAGGACCTGGTAAGGCGCCCTCTTCCCGTGCTCCGAGGGACCATCGAGCACCGCTGAATCTTCGCCGAAGCTCCCTGGACGCCAGACCATCGAAAGGCTGCCGACCGGAGAAGGGGACCGCCGAGGAGATCGAAGTGAAGCACCCGGACCTCGACGCTGTCGAAGTCCATTGCCGTCGACCAGGGTTCGCAGGTCTGTGTAACCGCTGGAGGCCCGTCGAAGTTGTGTTGCCCAGCCGTGGGAACCACTTGACGCCGTGCCGCCGACGACCGGAGCCGTCCGCTCCTTGCCTAAGAACATTTGACTCGAAGGACTCCCTCGTCCGCACCGTCGACCGCTTTTGCCCTGCCGGAGAAAGTCGAGGACGACCAACGCGCCGAGGAGAATCCGCCGGTGGGTTTCCCGCCACCTCACGATCCCAAAGACTCGAGCGACTCGACGCCCTTGCTGGGCTCCCGTCTCTACAATCTTTGCGGTCCCGAACTATTGTCATCGAGGTGCCCCGCACACCTCCGCCTTGCAGGACGCCGACGCCCCGACGCCGACGAGCACCGCTCGGACGAAGCTGCCGCCTCTTCGACATCGTTCTACCTCGTTTGTCGACGGACGTTCGACGCCCCGTGCCTCCCGCTTGAAAGGGAAGGCATTCAAGAAGGGCCGTCGATTCCCCGTCGCCGAACCCCGAGGTCTTCGACGTTTCTCGACGCCTCTCGACGATCCGTGACTCCTGCTTAAAAGGGGGTCATTCAAGAAGGATCTGTCGACGCCTCTTCGAAGAACTCGACTCCACCAGGTACATTGGGGGGGTAAAAACATTGTAGGAGAGAATAAGACTGTTGAACAATATATGGACTGGGCTTGTGTCATATCCCTTTATTTTACAGGTTGCCCAGGTGGGGGGATCTCCACACAGAACTGTGTCCAGTAGCTAGGGCCAGTATTCTGCCTATTGTTTCAACCATCTTTTATCTCTCCTCTCTCTATTGCTGGTTTCCTTCTTATTGATCTGTGTGCCATTTTTACAGTATTGTGAATGCACTTTAATGAGGTCTAATATTAGTGGTACCACTTTAGAATTGTAGATATTTATCATTATTGGTTTTCCTGAGCACAAAGTGCGTTGTTGTGATAAGTGTACATAACCCTTGAATATTAATTATATAAAGACTGTGTTTTCAGTAATACAGTGTGTGGACATTCCTTTGTGGGGGGCTTGGGGATACACTGTACTTAAGAACCAGCCTGCATCACCTCCTGAGAAGCTAGGCCTTGATTGCTCGTCCATCGCTACCGTATTAGAGAATCTTGGCTGGGGTCCTCTGTGCCTCTCCTCTACCATATAGAGAGCGGAAGTACAGACCCCCCCACCGGTCTTGACAAGCTGGTGGCAGCGGTGGGATGCTTATGGTTTTAAGACTCAGTGTATAACCGTGCCACTTACAAAATAGACGCACTTTATTAGATTAAGGTTTGGGTGTGTACCAAATAACTGCATTACAGGCAATGGAGCCCATTGCAAATGGTAAATTGACTCGGGTGAGCTTAGAGGCTCTCCAGAGTGCTTGTGAAGCCAGGGAGTTGGACTTTGTGGATAAGTCTAGGGCTGAGCTGATAGCTGCCCTGGTGGACTACCAGACTGATGGTGAAACCCTTGATGAAGGGGGGGATGCAACCAGTGAGGACTCTGCCCCTGGGGTTGTCGCTGAATCTGTTTCTGGGAATGCCACCATTCCTGCTGCCTCTGTTCCAAACCCCAGCAATTCCATGGAACTTGAGTTATTAAGGATGAAATTGGCCTTTGAATATCGCAAGTTGGAAATAGAAGCTGAGCTTAAGAAAGAGGAGCTGGCACAGCAAGTGGAACTCAAGAATAGGGATCTTGCGCTCAAAGACAAGGACACTGAATGTCAGAGAATCCAGCTAGAGAGAGCTAGAGTGGAGACTTCAGCTAGACCAATTGAGAGTGGCAGGTCCCCAGCCACCAAGTTTATGAAAGATTTGGTTGGTGTGTTTGTGGAGGGTTCAGATATCCTCCAATGGATTGAAGCGTTTGAAATGGCTTGTGCAATTCATGATGTAGATAAAAGAGATTGGGCTAAGTGTTTGTTAAGCAGAGTGCCTCAAACTGGATATGACTGTATTCTGAAGCTGAGTGTGGAGGAAAGGGGTCAGTATGAGTGTATGAAGTCTGCTTTGATTGCCAAGTTTGGCAAGACACCTACCCAATACCTTAAAAGGTTCAGGGATTTTAAGAAAAGAGAGAATGTGTCTTGGGTTGACTGGGTGAGTACTGCGCACATGAACATGATGGGGTGGATTGACGGTTACAAGGTGAAAACTTTTGTTGAGTTGTCCCACCTCTTGTTTTTTGAGCATTTTTCTGAAGCCTGTTCACCAGAGCTGCGTCAGTATGTGGCTGACCAGAACATTTTGGACCCCTTTAAGCTGGCTAGGTTGGCTGACAAGTGGGTCTCCCACCGGGTGTCCCCTAAGGACTCCAGTGGGAAGGACAAGGACAAAGAAAAGGGGACCTCTCAGAAAGCTGAGGAGTCCCAAAAGCAATCACAGTCGGGTAAACCAAAACCTTCCTCTCCTAAGACCCAAAAATCTGGTGGGGATAAGTCCTCTGTGGGTGGGAATAAGAGTAGTGGTCCACCTGCTGCAAAGCAGGTTCCCAGTGGTTCCAGTACCGTACCCCGCACTCCTGGCACTTGTTGGGATTGTGGGGCTCTGGATCACAAAAGGGGTGACCCCAAGTGTAAAGGTAAGGCACTTGGAGTACAGGCTGTCAGCCTGACCTACCCTTACCCCGTGGCTGAGGTGGAGGCCACTGTCCTCCCCTCCTCTACAGGAATCACATTTGGTGCTCCGGTAGAGATTTCCTTAGTGTCCCTTGGGGCCTGGGACCAGTACGCAGAAGTACTGGCAACTATCCCGCAGAACACCCGTAGGTTTTTGAGAAGTGTCCTCTTGAATGGCCAGCCTTCTACTGGTTTGAGAGACACTGGGGCAAGCATGACAGTGGTGGACAGGACCCTGCTCAAGCCAGAGGACTATGTAGGTGCTCCTCTGAGAACCACCAGGTTAGCTGGTGGGCCTCCCAAATTATCGCCTGTAGCCCTAGTCACACTCATGATTGGAGACAAGACAACAAAGCTTCCTGTCCTGGTTCAGGACAATGTCCCTGCTAACATTCTGTTAGGAAATGATCTAGTAGAGTTGGGGTTGATCTCGGATGGTCTTCCCATGACTGCTGCTGCAGTCACTAGGTCACAGGTGACACCGGGTCTGGCTGTGAGTCAGGTACCCGAGCCAAAGGCGAGGCCTAAGGCAAGAAGAAGGGAGACCAAGAAGGCCACCTCTGTGGAGGGAACACCTTCTCTTCCTGCTGTTCCGACAGCACCCATTGGGATCCATGCTCCGGACGGGCTGGGTCCAGCGGAAAACCCAAACTCAACTCCTGTGGGAGAAGAGACAGAAGACTCTCCTGTGGGAGAGGTTCTCAACCCGGAGGATCATCCCGACCTTCAATGCTTGTTAGCTGAAGGGGGACCCTCCCGGGCAGACTTCTGTAAGGGACAGAGAGAGTGCCACTCTCTCGAGGGCCTGAGGAAACAGGCCCTGTCCCAGGCACAAGGTGAAGTGCCTAGGACATTCAAGATTTATTGGGAGGGTGAGCTCCTTGTTAGTGAGCCCACTAAGCCCGAACCTGGTGCCCGCAAGAGGTTGGTGGTACCCCAGGTTTACAGGCCCTTCCTACTGCAGTTGGCGCATGAGGTGCCCTTGGCTGGTCATCTTGGGACCAAGAAGACTAAGCAGAGGCTCTCTGCCCATTTCTACTGGCCACGGATGGGAGTAGAGGTGGAGTCCCACTGCAGGACCTGCCCAACTTGTCAGTTGTCTGGCAAGACTGGAGGCAGGGTCATTGCCCCACTGCAGCCATTACCAGTGGTTGGCACACCATTTGAGAGGGTGGGCATCGACATCGTCGGTCCCCTTGACCCTCCCACTTCAGGTGGACATCGGTTCATCCTGGTCTTGGTAGATCATGCCACCAGGTACCCTGAGGCAATACCCCTTCGGACTGTTACTGCCAAGGTGGTTGCCAGGGCTCTCCTGGGCATTTTCACCCGTGTTGGATTCCCCAAGGAGGTTGTCTCTGACCGAGGATCCAACTTCATGTCTAGTTACATGAAAACCATGTGGAAAGAGTGCGGGGTAACCTACAAGTTCTCCACCTCTTACCACCCCCAGACCAATGGTCTGGTTGAGAGATTTAACAAAACTCTCAAGGGCATGCTAGGTGCTTTGGAAGAGCCCCTAAGGAGGAAATGGGATCTCCTCCTGCCATGCCTGCTGTTTGCTTACAGAGAGGTACCTCAAGAGGGTGTTGGTTTCAGCCCCTTTGAGTTACTCTTTGGACATCCCGTGAGGGGGCCCCTCGCCTTGATCCGAGAAGGCTTGGAAGCCACCCCTCCAGGTCCCGCCAAGCAAGTGGGGGACTATGTGTTAGGCCTCAGGCGGAGGATGACACAAATGATGGGTCAGGCAACAGCAAATCTCAAGGCCAGCCAGGAATTGAATAAGTACTGGCATGACCTGAAAGCTTCGCAAGTGGATTGGACTCCGGGACAGGAAATCCTTGTGATGGAGCCTACCAAGCCTAGAGCTTTGGCAGACAAGTGGACTGGACCCTTCAGGATCATCTCCAAGATGGGCGAAGTCAATTATCTGGTGGACATGGGAGCCTCTGGGGTAGCCCCCCAGGTATTCCATGTCAACAGGCTCAAGCCTTTCCACAGGCGAGCAGAGGTCTCATGTCTCTTGCTAGCTTCAGGGCAAGAAGAGGATGAGAGTGAGCCCCTTCCTGATTTGCTGCATAGCAACCCTCAGGATGGCTCAGTGGAGGGAGTACAACTCTCTCCCGATTTGACAACAGAGCAGCAGAGGGCCTGCCGGGCTTTGCTCCAGCAGTATGCCCCTCTGTTTTCACTGACACCGGGCCTTACACCGTGGTGTAAGCACGAAATTGACACTGGTGACAGTGTGCCTGTCAAAAGCAGGAGCTATCGTATGTCAGATACCGTCAAAAACCACATCCAGGCTGAGGTCGCCAAGATGTTGGATCTGGGTGTTATTGAACCCGCCACCAGTCCCTGGTCCAGTCCAGTGGTCCTTGTCCCCAAGGCAAGTTCCCCGGCGGGTACCAAGGATTGGAGGTTCTGTGTGGACTACCGAGGAGTCAATGCCGTCACCAAAACTGACGCGCACCCATTGCCCAGGGCTGATGAGCTCGTGGACACTATAGGTGCTGCCAAATTTGTGAGCACCTTTGACCTTACCTCAGGCTATTGGCAAATAGCTCTGACGGACCATGCCAAGGAAAAGACGGCATTCTCCACACCTGAGGGACTCTACCAGTTTAGGGTCATGCCCTTTGGGTTGAAGAATGCCCCTGCCACCTTCCAGAGATTGGTCAACCATGCGCTCAGTGGGCTGGAAGCCTTTTGTGTGGCTTACTTAGACGACATTGCCGTCTACAGTTCCACCTGGGAAGAGCATTTGACACATCTGGATAAGGTGTTGCAGGCCTTGAAAAGGGCTAACCTCACTATCAAGGCCACCAAGTGCCAGATAGCTCAGGGGAAAGTTACCTATCTTGGTCATGAGGTAGGAGGGGGTCAAATCCAACCTCTCTCCAGTAAAGTACAGGACGTACAGAACTGGGAGACTCCCACTACTCAAACCCAGGTGAGAGCCTTTTTGGGCCTCACTGGGTACTATCGCAATTTCATGGCAGACTATGGAACCATAGCTGCACCCCTGACAGCTCTAACTTCACCCAAACAGCCTAGGAAGGTTAATTGGACTGAAGACTGTCAGAGGGCCTTTGATGGCTTGAAAGAAAGTCTGTGTAGGGCACCTGTGTTGAGTGCGCCTGACTACAGCCGACCCTTTATCGTCCAGACGGATGCCTGCGACACCGGAATTGGAGCTGTCTTGTCCCAGTTAGATGACAAAGGGAGAGAACATCCTATCATATTCATCAGTAGACAACTCAAGGGTAGAGAACTTAGGTGGGCTACTGTTGAAAAGGAATGTTTTAGTATAGTTTGGAGCCTTAGGCGTTTTAGGCCCTACCTTACGGGGTCCACCTTCAAGGTCCAAACAGATCATAAGCCCCTGAAGTGGCTTATGCAGATGAAGGGTGAGAATCCGAAATTGCTCAGGTGGTCGATTAGCCTACAAGGGCTAGACTTCACCATAGAGCACAGACCAGGGAAGAGTCACGATAATGCAGATGGCCTTTCCAGAAGGTATGTTGACCGTCTGGATGAGGGTGTCTATCCCGTGGGAGATTAGGCACCCTCCACCTCAGTCTGGGGGGGGCGACTGTGATGCCGGAAATGCATCTGAGGGACAGGGCCTCTGAATCCTTGTCCTTTTTCTGTTTTTACCGTGTGTTCTGTCATGTTTTCTGCCCAGGAGTCCATGAGGGACTCCTGGCAGTGCAGCTCTCTTTTGGTTTGGTGAACAGACCCATGGGATACCCTTATGGCACCCATGGGTAGGGGTACAACCCTGTGCCCCTAGTGTATGTTTTTGGGCACCTGTGGGTGGCCCACAGAGCAGGGTATGGGCTGGTGGCAGCTCCATGCTGAATTTGACAGGTGCTCTGGGTGTCCTCCATTTTGGGATACCCAGGCCCTGCCATTGGAATCAGTTGATTCCTGATAGGAAACAAGATGGCCCCTGTGGCCTCTTGCTTTCTATTGCCTGTTATCTTGTTTTTCCCAAAGTCCTGGGAAGCCCTGACTCTGTCCCTTCCCCCTGACTGGCTGTTGGGTGGAAGTTCCATATATGGTGTTGTTGTGAAGGCCCAGCTAGACTGACTGGAGCCTTCCCAGTGACTGTATGTTGTGGGTACCTCCTGTGGGTGGGACCTGGGTGAATGGAGTGTGTGACCAATATACACTCCTTGTTGTGGTTGTCTGGTTTCTGGCATGAGAGACAAAGACTGAGACAGCCCTGCCCGAAACTGGCCTGAATGCAGTGTGTAGTGTTGAATGGCTGGGTACTTGTCCCAATCCACATTCCTTGTTGTGAGTGTCTGAAAGGGAGGAGTGTGGCCTGAATGCACTGTGTGCCTGATTGGCTGACTGACTGCATGAATGCCCTTCTGTGTGATTGGCTGCTGTGTGTGTGCCAGCAGTGTGGATGAGAGACAGAGTAGTATATCTGGGGACCTCTCACCACTGGAAATTGTTCAGAAGCATTCAGAAGCTGAGTCTCCACTCAAGAGTAACTGGATTTGCTGATCCTCGACGTCCAACTGGAAGAAGAAGACTTGCTGTGGCATTTGCTTCGACAGAAACTGAAGGTTGTCGACATCGTCGAGGACTGACCCGAGAGAGGACCTGGTAAGGCGCCCTCTTCCCGTGCTCCGAGGGACCATCGAGCACCGCTGAATCTTCGCCGAAGCTCCCTGGACGCCAGACCATCGAAAGGCTGCCGACCGGAGAAGGGGACCGCCGAGGAGATCGAAGTGAAGCACCCGGACCTCGACGCTGTCGAAGTCCATTGCCGTCGACCAGGGTTCGCAGGTCTGTGTAACCGCTGGAGGCCCGTCGAAGTTGTGTTGCCCAGCCGTGGGAACCACTTGACGCCGTGCCGCCGACGACCGGAGCCGTCCGCTCCTTGCCTAAGAACATTTGACTCGAAGGACTCCCTCGTCCGCACCGTCGACCGCTTTTGCCCTGCCGGAGAAAGTCGAGGACGACCAACGCGCCGAGGAGAATCCGCCGGTGGGTTTCCCGCCACCTCACGATCCCAAAGACTCGAGCGACTCGACGCCCTTGCTGGGCTCCCGTCTCTACAATCTTTGCGGTCCCGAACTATTGTCATCGAGGTGCCCCGCACACCTCCGCCTTGCAGGACGCCGACGCCCCGACGCCGACGAGCACCGCTCGGACGAAGCTGCCGCCTCTTCGACATCGTTCTACCTCGTTTGTCGACGGACGTTCGACGCCCCGTGCCTCCCGCTTGAAAGGGAAGGCATTCAAGAAGGGCCGTCGATTCCCCGTCGCCGAACCCCGAGGTCTTCGACGTTTCTCGACGCCTCTCGACGATCCGTGACTCCTGCTTAAAAGGGGGTCATTCAAGAAGGATCTGTCGACGCCTCTTCGAAGAACTCGACTCCACCAGGTACATTGGGGGGGTAAAAACATTGTAGGAGAGAATAAGACTGTTGAACAATATATGGACTGGGCTTGTGTCATATCCCTTTATTTTACAGGTTGCCCAGGTGGGGGGATCTCCACACAGAACTGTGTCCAGTAGCTAGGGCCAGTATTCTGCCTATTGTTTCAACCATCTTTTATCTCTCCTCTCTCTATTGCTGGTTTCCTTCTTATTGATCTGTGTGCCATTTTTACAGTATTGTGAATGCACTTTAATGAGGTCTAATATTAGTGGTACCACTTTAGAATTGTAGATATTTATCATTATTGGTTTTCCTGAGCACAAAGTGCGTTGTTGTGATAAGTGTACATAACCCTTGAATATTAATTATATAAAGACTGTGTTTTCAGTAATACAGTGTGTGGACATTCCTTTGTGGGGGGCTTGGGGATACACTGTACTTAAGAACCAGCCTGCATCACCTCCTGAGAAGCTAGGCCTTGATTGCTCGTCCATCGCTACCGTATTAGAGAATCTTGGCTGGGGTCCTCTGTGCCTCTCCTCTACCATATAGAGAGCGGAAGTACAGACCCCCCCACCGGTCTTGACATCCATGACCATCAGTCTAGTTTCAGAGATGCCAGAGGCATGGAAACTGCTCTCCTGAACACCCATGAAGATCTGCTCTCTAACCTTGATTCCAGCATTCCTTCTGTCCTCACCCTCCTTCTTTCCTCTGCTTTCGACAGTCAACAACGCCATCCTGATCAATTGACTCTGTGAGAACCTGGGCATCATGGATCAGGCCCTGGAGTGACTGACCTCCTTCCTCTTGGACAGCCCCCCCCCTCCCAGGTCCAACCTGGTCCCAATCTCTCTGCCACCTCTCTATACCTGTGGCATTCCGCAGGGCTCTATACTCTCACCCTGATTTTTCAACTTCTACTTGGCCCCTTTGGACCACCTGATCTCTACCTTCTCTAACTTTCAGTGTTATGCGGATGACGCAGCTTTCCTTCAGGCTCCCCTCAGCCTCCGCGCCTCTCTCGCTCATTCCTGACTGTCTAGCCCGATTCAGGATTGGTCCACCTCCAACAATCTCTGCCTTAATACCAGTAAGACTGAGCTCCTTCTCATTGGGAACCTGGCACCAGCTTTCCCTCTCTCACTCTGGCCGTCCGCTTTGGGCCCTCTTCCTTTACCTTCCTGCGAGGCAAAAAACCTTGGTGTCATCTTCTATGACACTCTCTCTTTTTCTCTTCACATCTTGGATGTCACCAAGAAGTTCCACTACCAGCTGCTCCTCGTCAAAGGGACTCTTCCCTTTCTCACTTTCCACCATAAGCTCACAGTCTCCGGAGCCCTGGTTCTCTCAAGGCTGGACTTCTGCAACAGCCTCTTTCTCATTCTGCCTTCCTCTACTCTGTCATCTGCAACTAATCCAGAACCATACTGCAAGACTTATCCTTGACCTCAAGCCGAAGGATCATATCTCTCCACTGGCTCCCGGGGGCTGGAAGGATCAAGTTCAAGACCCTTTGCATTCTCCACAAGGCTTTCTGGGCTGTAACTGTAACCCTGCAGCCCCTTGTTCAACTTGCACTACCCATAGCCGCGCTGCCCTGGCTGCACTTACTCAGAGCATTGCAGCACTGTTTTCCCCTCCCCTCTCCCTTGCACTGCCCCCCCTCCCTTTCCTCTTGCATCTCTCATTCTCACAATGACACAAGGCCTAGTGATATTGTTTGTCTTGTCTTCCCTCTATCTTTCCTCGCTTTACTTGTCGCGCATACAAACACTTGTGTACAGGCGCATTATAAATTACTTTTTTCATATCATTTTATCACAGATGCCTAGAAAAATATACAATGCCATAGTAAGAAATGGCTAGACTGGCAGCACCCAAATGCCAATCTAGCCAGGTAATTACACTTAGCAGGACTGCTTTATCAGAAATTCTCAGTTAAAAGAAAGTCATACCAAACTGAGGAATGACTAGACTGACTGCACCAAAATGCCTCTCTAGCCACTAATACCACATATCATGCCTGCTTAGGCTGGACATGGACAACCATTATGATTTATTGCACAATCCAGCCCCCCCACACATACCCTCTCCCTCCCACCCCCTACCACAACCTGCAAAATCGGCTCCTTGGCCAATAATTACCTCCATGTCCATCTTCCTTGTCCCAGAGCTTACGTATGAGGCTCCTTGCCTCATAGATAAGTACTGGGATGAGGAAGAGTGGAACTAGGAGTCAAGAAGATTACAGGTAGCTAAGTCAGGCATTACCTGCATGTATCTCTACTTCATCCCAGTACCTGTGTATGAGGCAGAGTACACAAGTACTACTACCTCATAAATAAGTACTGGGACGAGGAAGAATAGGGCTAGGAGTAATCAAGGCATTAAACACAAGTAGTGGTGCAACACCATTGAGTTGGCTGGGCTTCAGCACTCCCCCCCGCCCCCCCTGACATTTTGGGCTATGTTGATCGACCTGGCTGACCTTCAGAGGAGTTGCCCTACAGAACAGGACACAGATGTTAAACGGCACCTGGGTTTTGCTTTTAATAAGGGCCCAGCAATTACCAACGCAAAGCATTTCACTGCTAGTACCTGCATTCAAATGCCAAATTTTTTAGGCAATTGATATCGCGATGTGGGTCTAGTGCTTGCATGCCAGGGGAGTGATTGGAAGGTTAGAGAGGGAATGTGAGACTTAAAGGAGAGAGTTAACTGCTTGTAACATTGTTGCACTAGAATAGTCTCATTAAAATGCGTAAAGAAGTTAGATGCTCCCACACAAATAAGTCTGCCCCTCCCCAACACCTGTGAAGTTAGTGCCTCTCCTAACATTTAAAGGGTTAGCCCCCAGAAATGTATGTTTTGTTGTGCCCCTGTACACAAGCACACACATCATTCACCATATACACACCCAGCTATCCATACATTTAAGTGTGCACTCTTTCACCATACAGGCACACCCAGTCAGCCATCCATACATTTAAGTGTGCACCCTTTCACCATACAGGCACACTTAGGCAGCCACCCGTACATTTAAGTGTGCACCCTTTCGCTATACAGGCATACCCAGGCGGCCACCCATACATTTAAGTGTGCACCCTTTCACCATACGCTCACACAGGCAGCCACCTATACATTTAAGTGTGCACCCTTTCACCATACACTCACACAGGCAGCCACCTATACATTTAAGTGTGCACCCTTTCACCATACCCGCACACACGCACACGTCATGGGGTTGAGGGGAGCCCTATTACTTCAAAAAGAAATTGGGGCTCATTACGGGTCCAGCGGTAAATGTGCCGGTGCTACCGTGCTGCCAGACCCGTAAAAATTACTGTTGCCTGACTTCCCGGTGCCACCGGGCTCTTCCAAGTCCAGTGGCCGGGAAGTCAGGCGCCGGTAATTTCGCTAATCCCCATTCCCGTGGAGTCCCATAGAACTCCATGGGATTGGGGACACAGAAGTACCAGCACCACTGTTAATGGTGCCAGTGCTATCGAGACGGGTCTGCCTACCATGGCCGCTGTGCCCAGCAGGGTCAGACCTGTCGGGTACAGCGGCCCCAGCAGGTACACCTGTAATATGTCGGTCCGGAAACAACAGTGCCGGTAAGATTACCTGCACCGTTGTTTCCGGGCCGGCATGGTCAGAATGAGCCCCAATGTTTCTTTTTGAAGTCACTCTAACTTCATTAAGAAATTATTAATTAAGGACCGAACCTTAACGGAAACAATTTCTTTATGAAGGCAGAGTGACTTCAAAAATAAACTATTTCTTTTTGAAGTCATAGGGCTCCCCCTTGCCCCATGACATGGAGCCCTCCAGCCTAGGGTCTTCCATGTCATGGGTTGGGGGGAGCCCTCAGCCTTCAAAAAGAAAGTTTCTTTTTGTAGTCACTCTGCCTTCATAAAGAAATGATTT
Organism: Ambystoma mexicanum; assembly: GCF_040938575.1. Lineage (NCBI taxonomy): Eukaryota > Metazoa > Chordata > Amphibia > Caudata > Ambystomatidae > Ambystoma > Ambystoma mexicanum. The sequence goes on from NC_090925.1 coordinate 487,502,890, forward strand.
CTGTTACAGAAATAATTTCTTTATTAATGCAAAGTGAATTCAAAATGATTTATTTAGTTCAGGTGGGGCCCCTGCCAGGACATGTGCCGACGGGGCCCCCGCACAGCGAGGGCCCCTTTTACGCCAGTGTGTAGGAAACTACACAGATGCTATGGTGAAGGGGGAGCGTGGAAGGGAAGAGGGCGCTAGCTGCCCAATCAGCTTGGAACGCAGGCTTGTACCATAAAACATAGCCTGCATTTCGAGCCTCCTTATTGGCTGCCGCCCCCTTCAGAGAGCTAAATTTGGATTCCCCCTTGCACTTCATTTTGTCCAGTGGTGTATCTCATCTGTGAGAAATGAGCAGGCATTGTGCTTCTGCCCTGATCTCCTGACAAGTAGCATCCTTTTTTATAACGGATGTTGCCCTGATGGCATAAACTCAAGCACCGGAAAAAGTTAAAATGAGGTGTAAAGCAGCTCTCAGACTGCGAACCAACATACTATGGAATATATCATACATGATAAGTAGAACCCAAGGTCATCTCCTTCCATCCAAGACCACCTCTGTCCCCTATCTGCCATTTCTAATTCCTTGGTGCACATGGGCCTCATTCCGAGGCTGGAGCTATCCATGGAGTAAAGAGCACCATGGTAAGCAACCATGGAGCTATTTACTCCATGGATATCCGGCATGGTGAATGGAGTAATTACCGGTCCATTCCAAGGTTGGAGGGACCGGTAAGTCCCCATTCACCATGCCGGTTCCCCATCCCCATTCCTGCCCCCATAGGGCTCAATGGGAATGGGGAAGGAGTAAATTATGGCACCGTAAATTACGGTGCCGTAATTTACTCCAAGGTCCCTTTGCGGGTTGGATTTTTAACGCCTGCTAAAAGCAGGCGTTAAATGCCAACCCGCAAAAGGGAACTCGGAATATGGTGGTAAGTGTTAACGGTCACCGTTGCCATTAACGGTGACCGTTAACCCTTACCTCCAGCCTCGGAATGAGGCCCCATGTGTTTAATGTGCATGCATGCGTGTGCTTGTGAGAGAGAAAGAGAACGAGAGAGAATGGGTTTGGTGGTGGCAAGGGAGACAATGGACATATATTATAAAAGGAGTAAGCTGAAGCAGAGCAGTGTGAGAGGGGGGTAGAGGAGAGAGCAAACAGAGCGAACACAGCCAGACATGATTCGAGAAGAGGAAGATGTGGGTGAGAAGACCGGAGCGGGAGTGGAGGAACATCAGACGTTGGCGAGCGAAGGAGTGTGAGCAGAGTCAATGAAGGTGACAAGAGAGGAGAGGAAAGAATAATGAACTTCAAGAGTTCAGGGCAAGAAGGGTGGCACCCCAGGAGTTGAATAGAAAAGGAATATCAGACTGGGGAGAATGAGAGTGGAAGAGAGAAGGGCAGGGCTAGCCCTTGAAAGGTTTAAGGTGGAAGTATTGAGAGTGGTAAAGCCTGAGCTGGATCAAGAGAATCCTAGGATGAGTGGAGGAATGAGCATGTGGTGAAGCATGGAGGAGGTGGACGTGAGGCAAGTGAACAGAGAGGAGGATGCGATGGGGACATAAGAAGATCCCAGTGTTATGAATAAAGGAACACTCCATAGGTATATTTTGGGACATCAGAAGATGACCACGGGCCGGTCGCCTTAGAGCCAAGACCTTGAGAAAGGGAGTTGGTTAGAGACCTATTCAGCGAGCAAACATTGTAGGGGGGTCTTCTTCTTGCCTGTGGCTCACCACTGCGAGAGACCAGTTTGGACCCAGCCTGTTGTCCCAATCCAACAGGCTATCACCCCTCTGTAACCGATGTGAAGAGATCTCCACCATACTCAAGCCACCTAAAGGCAGCACAAAGAAAGTAACACATTCAGGAGAGATCCTTCACCCGGTGACTGTGAGTGACAGGGAGTGGCTCTATAATTCCACAAGGAGAAACATGAGCGGCCTTCTACTTTCAGTTCTTTATGCGTGTAGTTGGCCAACTTGTACATATTTCTCGACGTTTGTTCAATTTGCAGAGCGACAACAAGGTCATGGCAAGATCTGAAGGACTTTTGATTTGAACTTTTTGTAACCTTCCGCAGAGACACTGGAAGATGAGGCTGACTGAGGGAAACTTGAGCACACCTTAGCGAGCCTCCAACTGCATTTAAGATGAGGTTTATTTCTGTACAAATTTTTATCTCCCAGACCAGAACTGAATTATATTGACCCTCTGGTAAAATCCTGAATATAGAACGTTTGGGAGAGATTTTTTGTATCTGGCCTTTCCTTGATTCTTGTTTGCTTCGTGACACTACTCACACACTGCAGGTGAATACCAGCACGTGCTCCCCTTTCATGCACACAATCCCACCATCCAAACTCTCTCACAAGCGTGTGTCACATGGCTCTCGAGAAACTCTCACCCCCACCGCCCTCTAAGTTCAGGCCTTGCAAGTAGCAAACTGAACATCTGGATACATACACACCAATTACCCTCAGCACAACTCAACTACAAACATACCATCCCATAGAACACATATTTCTTGTCCATTCTGCACTCATCAACACTTCAGGTTTCACATCTTTCCTATCTTTATCATCCCAATAACTTCCCCTCTCTCTCTGACGTATCGAGCTAGCAGCAAGGGGATGTCGCAATGACAGTATTTGCACTATAAAAGACCACTTTATATCATATTAGAGCACATGTCAAATCCCCAGCGGCATCCCCACTTTTATTTACCCAAAAATGACATGGGGCTGCCCACATCTATTTATTTATTTTATTTATTTATTTCAATTTTTGTAGGGCGCTGCCCGCCAGCAGGCCTCAAAGTGCAGCATGTAAGAGAGGGGGGGGAGAAAGCTAGATCAGTAGAGAAACGTATTCTGGATGGTTAAAGAGATGTATCTTGACATGTTTCTTGAAGACCGCAAGTGAAGGAGTGTTTTTAATGTCGAGAGGCAAGGCATTCCAATCACAGGGTGAGCTCAAATCAAAACTGCAGTCACCAAAATGTTTCAGGCAAGATCTTGGTTGATTAAGCAGCAGAGTGTCAGAGGAGGGCACTAGATGTTTTCTTCGTGACTCTGTTAATAAGGTATGACAGGGCTTTGCTATTTATAAGTAAGAGACAAGGGGCCTCATTACGAGTCCGGAGGTAACCGAGCCGGAAAAACCGGCAGGTTACCGTTGGACTCGTATTACCATTCCGCCTCCGTGATTCCCGGTATCACCGGAGCATTACAACCCCGGTGACCCGGTAATTCCGGAGGCGGAATTCGGTAAATCCCCATTCCCATGGAGTCCCATAGGAAGTGGAAACACTGGCACCATGCTGTAATGGTGCCGGTGTTTCCACGTCCGCCTGCAGGCGAGTGGTGTTAAACCCGCCAGGTCAGACCTGGCGGGAGTGACACCTCCCACCTGCAGAACTTGAGATCAGCCGGTCCGGAAAGAACGGCGGTGGCGGATTTACCACCACATTTCTTTACGGACCGGCTGACTTATAATGAGGCCCAAGGTCTTATGTTTGATTCTCTGCTTCACCAGTAGACAGTGTAGCTTCCTCCTAGCTGCAGTGACATGGTCTTGTCTAGTCAGGTCAAAAACAGCGCAAACAACCACATTTTGAGCAGTTTGTAACTGCTTCAAATTCCCCTTGTGAGGTTCCCATCAGCAAGCTGTTGCAATAATCTAATCATCAGAGAGGAAGCCAGCAGAGATCTATTAGTGATGCTGAGATAAGGTCTAATCTGGTGTAGAAGCTTGGTAAAATATCTGCAAGATTAGCGAATGTGAGAAAACTTTACACCCAAGGTTTTTACTGATTTACTGACGGGGATGATGTTACCCGCGATATCAAATGATTCATACTGCTCGGGTAGATTCTTCAATTTAGGCTCCAATGCCAAAATGAGAGGCTCTGTTTTCAAATCATTCAATGCCAGGTAGTTAGTTGCCATAGATGTTTGTATTATGGCGTAAATATGATTCCCTGCGTCCACATCCTCCTGGTAGTTACCGACAGTTCAAAGAGGATCTGTGTATCGTCTGCATAATCAGCAAATTTAACACCCAGGTGTTCCAGCAGATCTGACAAAGGTCTAATGTAGACATTAAAAAGCAGGGGAGATAGACAAGAGCCCTGAGGTACACTCCATATGTTAAGTAAGGGGTTGGCTTGGGAATTCTCAAATGCAACTCTTGAGGATCTTGGACCCAGGAAGGACATGATCCACTTTGCTGCGTTGTCAGAGCAGTTGCCTATGGACATTAGTCTCTGGCTGCGGAGACTATGATCTATGATGTGGAATGCCTCTGAAAGGTCTAACAACATTAACAGCACGGGGTGTTTTTCCTCAAAGATGTCTGTGATGCACGACTTGAGATGCAAAAGAGCGGTTTCAGTGCCATATTGTACTCTGAAACCTGACTGATTGGGGTTAAGGGTGTCATGGTTCTCTATAAATGTTTGCAAGTGAAGATATGCCACTCTATCTAGAGTTTTCAAAAGATAGGGAACATTGGTGATAGGTCTGTAGTTTTTAAACATAGATGGTTCAAGAGAAGCCTTTTTCAATAATGGAGTGGTTCCATGTGTTAATATCCCCGCAAAAATATGGCGATATAAAAATATCGCCATACTTTTGCGGTGATATTGAGTCATGGACCCTGTGGGGGCCACGCCTGAAACCCCCACATTATTTTTAAATGTGCGGGCGACACCCCCACAACCCCGGCTCCCACAAATTTATCACCCCAAAAAATATTGCCTATGGCGAGACAGACGACCGTATGTACGGCAATATTTTTGGTGGGGATAATATGTAGGGATACCAATGTAGTTACCCAAGCCTCTTTTAGGGCAGCAGGTACCATGCCGGGTATGAAAGAGGAATTAATGAATTTCAGGATCCATGGCAAGAGAACATCCAAGGAGTTCTTTAAAATGTCTGGTGGGCAGCTGTCTCCAAAACAAGATGTAGATGTCATGCTCATGTTAATATCTTTAATATCACTAATTTACTATAATGATAAAATAAAGTTATCTGTTACAACTCATACTGCACCAAATCTGTCATGCATGTTTTTTTTTTTTTTTAATTTAACTGGGTTTGCACAGAGCGTATCATTCTGTCCATGTTAGAGAAAGTGAACAAAGTTACTGCATTTTTGGTGATCAGTTTATGCCATTTGGCCTCTGTAATGCACACGTCTCCTTCATTTTCTTTATCAATGAGGTGCTGCATGAATTCTTTGACATTTTGTGGTTGTCAATAAAAGGTAGCATTAAAGTGCAGAGGTATGTCCCTTACAACCAGTGCTTAATTTGTAAGAAAATAAGTGCCAGGGCCCAAATACTTTCTAGCACGCCTGTGACACACCGCTGTGGACGCCACCCACGTGTGCTCCATATAGTGTCAACATGTTTGGCGCTAAAGCTGCAACTCCCACCGGTTCATTTAGGTGATGAATGATCTGACTCTGGCAGTGTCGACATAACATATTAGTTGTGACTCGAAATTTTAACACAGACCATCATTAATATTTTTCTCTAATTCTATCAGTGGCAAGTGGAAAATACTGGCCATCTAACCACAGACAAAAGAGCAAGCACGCTTTATTCCTATGGCGAATTGATGGACAAATACAGGCACGATCATTACTGAACTAATGACATTTCCTGGCAAACACTCTAGTAAGGTCTTCTTGTATAGGTTTCCACTTGTGACAGGTGCTCCACTTTGACATTGGCCTTTTCACTTACCTTGTCCCTGTGTTGGGGCTGCTCACTGGTGACTGTACTGTTGTTGCCAACCCACCCTGCTGTGTCAGTGCTGTTGGTTATTAAGGTAGAGAGTTTGCACCAATGTCATGCAGGCTGAGTGGAGTGTGTGCAGGCATGACTAGCATGAGTGACTAGCATTGTCACCTTCCAACTCATTGTTATTCATGAAAATGGATAGTTAGCCATGACCTGCCAACCTAGGTCACACTATTGTTGCTTGTTGTGTTACTACGACTGACAATTGAAATAAGTTGGCAAAATACCACAACGTAATCAAACTGGGCTCAGAAATAGGCGCTGGGGCTGAGCCCTGGCAAACACCCCCACATATTAAGCAATGCTTACCACTTTCAATGTTTTCGGCTCTATCAATTGCATGAATGCTTTCTGAATTCTAATGCACATGATAGATTGTATACTCTTTTGAAGCAGTGTAAGGTGCAGTTTTCTGGCAAAACTGTTGGAACACAGAAAAGACACAACTGTTATTTAGCTGAAAATGCACCACCATAGCAACAAAAACAGAATCACATTTAGTTTTAGGTGAATGTGGCACATACTCAAAGTTGTCTTTTCTAAGTATTTTTTATGATTTAGATTTTGTTTGGATTTGACAGTCAGGCCTTGCAAATCATTAAAAATCCCACTAGACATGCAGTTTACATATTCGATATAAGAGAAATGCACTCGCCCGAATGTGATTGTCGACAAAATATTTACCAGTGCTTTTTGTGAAATGGTGCATGTCGCCACAAGCACACTTCATATTTGGTGCAATGCTGCCCAGCATTCACTGTGAAACTTGCATTTGCCAATTTCTGCAAAGTTTCTAACGTCCCCATACTCGCTAGCAAGGTCAAGTATCCTGCAAATGGTGCTCGCCCTTCACAAAAATTGCTCACCAATGCTAGTGGGCTAGTAGATTTTGCAAGCCCTGAGAGTAATTACGCAACATCAAGGCTTAATTGCCATTTGCATGCCTGGCATAGGAATCCTGAATACACCCCAGATGTGAATTAACTGTGTTAACGCCATGGTGTGCTGGTCTTTCAGATCCATGTATGCTAACCAGATTTTCAAGATGAAAAACTGTGATGACAAACAACATAAAAGAGGGACTACCCCACCAAACTACCCCCATGTTGCCCCTTCAACCCCACAGTATTTCCAGCACTGCTTCTGCTCCTATGAATTGCGTGATTTTAACTGTGGATACAAGCTTATTAATAATAAAAAATATTTTTTGCTTTGATACATGTTACAAACCTTGTTTTTCACTCATTTACCAAACTTGTCTCTGTGGTACAATTAGTTAATGCCTATGCCTGGTACCTATAAGGTTGGGGGTTTAAGCCCAGCCTGCCATGCCAAAATTATGTGTGTATTTTAATGTACAGTTACTTTATAATTGTTGTCCATTCTCCCTTCCTATAAAAACCGGGCCCGGCATCCACCCTTTCCCCAAAGTCGGGATGGGGTTTTTATATTTAAAAAATTGTCGGGACAGGGGGACGTAGTGCCCAATTCCTGGACTATCCAGGCAAACCTAGGTCTAGGCGGGATGGATTTTGCACTAGAATTGAGTGGATAGAGATGTCATTTCGAGGTTGATGTTATTCCATTGATGTGAGTATGGCCAATATGGTACTGGTTGAGATCTAGTGTGCTCAGGAGGCCTTTCTTAATTAGTGTTGCTGGTGAGGTCTCGCGGAAGGTTGACCTCAAAGGCATACATATTATAGAAATAGTAGTTTGGGATGGATGCTGTTTATTTGATGAACTTGTGGATGAAGATGTTCTAGAATCCTGGGGCCTGTAGATGAGATGAAAAGAAAATAGCATTTTTGGATATTGGATACAGGATTTCAGATGACCTTGTGTAGGGTACTGCTAGAGAGAGAATGATGGGTTTCTGCAAATGATGACTAGACACCTATTCTTTTACATGTGCACTTTCATTGTTCTTTGACTTAACATTTGGGAAAAACTTCTTTCAAAATACAGTGAAGAGGAGGGTTTGAGCTTTGGCTCCATGTGCTTTTCCCAGAAGATTCAGAGTAGACGTTGCACGGCTTAACTCTAGCTTCCAAGTGCTCCAGTAGTCAGTCTGCAATTGTGACGTTCTATTAAAGATTCAATCTTCAGTTCCATTATAAATGGATAAGTCCAATTGTTTTTAACTTTGTCCACTCTTGCCCAACTTGTCCTAAATGCTACCCATCGAATATTTGGGTAAATAAGGATGATTATGATATTTAAATTGGAGATAGTCAATGGGTAAAAGTTTTGTAGCAGGGGCCTAAAATAAGTTATTCACATTAATTTTCCCATAGGGTTTGAATGGGAAGCAAGAAAGCAAAAACATGGGAGAAGAAGATCACTAAATGCTTTATTCAGCCATAGCTTGGTCAAAAGGGACTGTGTGCAACAAATCCCCTCACCTTCTTTTAATAGAAATTCGGCATCTATCTATCCATCCCAAGATAACTATATATGTCATTTATGTAGCACAAACAGTCCATCGGGCAACTATACACTTTGGCACACAGGGGGCGGGTAGTTGAAGGGGAGGGAATACATTTAAAAAGAAGTGTCTGGATTCTTCATCTAAAAATCAAATGTCTTGAAAGATCTTCCCAATGCTTGAACATGTGTACAATGTCGAATGGTCCCTAGACATTCTTTCTGTGAATGCAGATTACTTGAAGGAAAGTACCATTGTATCTTGTTATTCAGCAAATCAGGGCTGCTCCATATTGTGCTTTGTGGGCATAAATCAACACCTTGAATGTTACTCTTGTGTATACTCTGAGTCAGTGACAGTATAGAGGTGTGGTTGTGTCAGTGCTATTCCTGACCACTCTAGCAGCAGCAGCAATGAAGACTACTTAAATCCTCTGAGGACATTCTTGGAAGCACCAAGGATTAACAGATTGTACATAACCAATTCTATCATTGATAATGGCACAAGCAATGCTGACACAGTTGCCCATTCCAAATAAGGGCCTAATTCGTCAAGGCAATGTAAGCCAGTAGTTAGCTCATTTAACAAAATCCCAGCTTGTTGGTTTGTAGACAGTGTGAAGTTAAAAAGGGCACCAACTACCTGTCCAAACATGCAGATGATCTAATCGGAGAAGGACATTTGATGATATAACGATTGCATTTAGGAGTTTTCGAACCTGGTGGCTAATATCAACACCTCATGATTTAATCAAAAATGAACTTTACTTAGTTGTTGTTTTGATTGCGTGTTCCCTTTAAATCAAAAATGACCCGCATGTTGTCTGCATAATTATGAGCGAGTGCTCCCTCCTGACACAATTCATGTAACGCTGTTACATGAATGTTATATAAGTTGGAGGGAGGTTGGCAGGAGCCCTGGACTGCACCACACTCTAGGCTAGAAGGAGGTAGCCTGAAGGAGTCAATGTTTGCTCTAGACTGCCTATCATGAAAAAAGAAATCCATCCAAACCAGAGCCTCAGTCGACACCTGCACCAGCACCCTCAAAAGACTAAGCAGAATAGGATTGTCGAGGTTACTGAATGCAGCTAAGTACAGCAACACTAGAAGCCTGGCCCGGCTGGTAGGCAGCATATTTAACAAATCGTCTTTGGCACCTGACAGCACTATCTCCATCCTGCTTTATGGCTGGAAACACAACTGCAAATTTCTCAAAATGTTCTGCTCCTTCATGTGAGCCTGTAATTGTTCTTTGAAGCGGTCTCTGTCATGGCCACCCTCTGACCAAGACACACACGGCATACCCTCACAGGAAGAGGTCGTTCTGTACCTCTAGTTGCTGCCAGTACAGTGCCCTGTGGGAATGTAAGATCTGCAGGTGAATAAAGGAAAAAACCCTATGGGTGTCGGCACCACCAACAGTACACCTCAGACAGGGCCACATTGCAGAAGTGATCTTCCCCTACAAACATCGCAAGGATGTTGCATGCGAGCCAGCTGATCCGCAAGGTGATGCGAGAGCACAATCTCGTGAGATATTGAGATCTTGCGAGATCTGAGCCTATATGCGACCCTACCTACTGGCAGCATGTGCCTGCCATTCCAAGGATCCTAACTGGACTGTTCCAGGATACTCTCCTTGCCACACACAAGAAGAAAGGACAAGCAGCAAAGAACCCATAATAAAGACTAGAAGACTAATCACTGAGGGATTCTAGCAGAAAAAGAAACACAAGGGACTAGGTTAGTGATATAGGAATCACTGCATATACATACGAGTTCAGAAAATCAGGGTGAGAGTTTGTCTGACTGACTTGGCATTGGCCTAGTGCAGTACGAGCACAGAACAATGCCTATTGATGGATAGAAAGACGGTACAACGTTCATACATCGAAAGTCATTTTTTTAAATGTTTTTTTTGTAGATTTTGTTCTCGAAATAAACATTGAAAAATATAGAGGGTGTGGGGAAGGGAATATAAGGGGTCAGGAACAGGGTTACATGAAGAGTGTAAAGGGAATGTGGGGGGTCCCACCAAAAGAAGAAAACATGGTCAATGGATTTTTTCGACGGAAATATATTAGAAAAAAAACCATCAAAAAATGTATGTTGAAAAATGAACATAGAACCTAGAAAGACTATTGATCAATACAAAGAAGGTTTTAGCACAGCACTGCTGTCTTAAAGCATACTGGGATTGCGAACCAAGAAAAGAGTTACATCTGACAGATTCTACTCCTATAAGCAACACAATGAGAACCAAGCCTCCATAGAGACTTTTTCGTCTTCAACCCTGCAAAGTTCAACTGTTGCCTTCCAACATCGCCTCTTCATGTCCACAAGCCAAGGAGGTGAAGGCCATGAGACAAATAGCAGCATCCGACTGTTGCAGGTCAATCAAGGTTAACTTAAACACACAATTCCACACACTGTAAGGTGGTACTGTTTCTTCCTGGTTTGGAGGAGACAGGGGAGTGGTTGGAGAGACTAAAAGGGATGTAGTAAGGTTTCTTTTTCATTCTCGTTACAGGAAGCAAGGGGGAAGTACCCGGGCCCCCGAAACTACATTTCCAAGACATCATTTTCCACAACACAAGTCCTAAAGAATAACCAACCCTCACCCTTCGTTGAACTTCTTTGCAACTATTGCAAATTCAGTGATATCCCTGAATAGGACAGGCACAGGAATCAGGTAAGAGACTGTGATGTTTCTGGAAGGCAATTTCTAGGTAGGTGTTTAGAGTCACATTTTAATCTGGCATTTTACAAATAATCAAAATAAATAAATAAAACGGATTAAGAACCACCTTGTCCAGAATTTTGAGTAGGACATGAATGTACGGCCTGAAGCTTTTTCAAAATAACCTGTCAAAATACGGCTTTTTCAGAAGAGGGTTGACCTAGGTCTGCTCCAGGTATTGGCCAAACACACTACCCGGCAAAGAAAAATGTATTATATTGGTTATATTGGACTAATTGATTATATTGGTTGTCAAGGCAGGTGATAGTTTCTTCGAATTTCATCATCATTATCACCTGGCAAGGATCAACAAAGCAAATACTTTTCTCTTAATTCCAAGATCTTCTATTTCATGGATTCACAGAACCAAACACCTATCTTAAAAGAGCATCTGATTTGGCGGGGTAATGTTGAAAGTTTCTCAAGAGCCAACAAAATAGACTTAAAGACTCACAAATCCTAGTTTGTTAAATGGAGAAGTATATGTGATGAGCAAAAGATTGCGATGCTCTTACATCATTGTTGGCCAAGGCTTGACAAAGGGGTGTAGGTAATTGTATTTATTGAGATAAGTGTTCCTTTTGTGCTGGGATTTGAAACTTGCGAACCCAAACTAAATATTTTATGCAAATTAACAGCACATTAAAGCATGACTAACTTGATCTGCTTACCTTTTACGGGCATGAATAAATGAATCCTATATAATAATTATGCAAAATGTTAGGACAAACAAATGGCCACTGGAATCTTGGATTTTTCCCAAATTATAAAGGAAAGTGACAGGGTAAATCAATTAGAGAAACTGAAATTGTCGCTTGCCATTTCCCATGCTTGCATTAAACATAGCATACAGTGAAATACATTTATTACTTTGCAATTTTTTGGGTGCACAAAGAATCCAACAATGTTGGTTGTATTTTATATTTATTGTTCAATAATTTGTCAAATGTTAACAAGCCCTTTGGCTTCAACATTTTCCAACCAAACCTAATCAACCGTGTTCTACCTCTCTCAGAAATCTTAGGCTGAGGTCTCCATTCACCCTAATAAAATGGTGCTCATACCCGGGTGCTACCAGCAGAACACCCACATATCAGGATACCGTAAAAAGCAACACTATCCAGGCTAAACATTCACCCAACCACCTTAGGACTACCCACAGAAACCTAAGATTAGGATCTCGACTTTGCCCTAAAACTCCTTGTCTACACCCACTTAAGAGTAGCAAATATTCCTTGCCTCATGCTAAGCCCACAAAAAATGCCACAACGTAGGTACCATCTCTGGCACTGATTCTATGACTGCTACTCACCCAACTACTCGGGAAACGAGCACTAAAGATACTATGATCAAAGCAGCCCTTATAAATGCTTGATCCCTCCCAGCCCATGCATTGGACATTGCAGACTTTATCACTACTGAAGACCTTTAACTCCTTGCTGTCACGGAAACGTGACTACACACAGCAGCTGGCCCTTCCTTGTCCCTTGCCATTCCAGACAACTATGCCATCATCAGATGTGATAGAAATACCCACCAAACTAAAGGAGGCGGTATTGCCTTCATCTTCAAGAATTCTATTGATATTAGAGCTATTCCTAACCTTCAGATCCCATCTGCTGAAACTCTATCAAATTGCAGCTTTCAGCAAGTCATACCGCCACAGTACATCTTATCTACCGGCCACCTGGACCTATCTCTACATTCTCTGAGGACATTGTGATGCTCCTTGCCACCAATACTAAACCTAACTCGTAAAGCATAATTCTAGGAGATTTTAATCTTGGCTTCAAAGACCCCAAGAACACCAATGCCCTTGATTTAGCTACTACACTATCAGATCTAGGATACACTCATTACATTCACGAGCCTACACCTATCAAAGGAAGAACCCTTGATTGGCTCGCGGACCTCAACTGTACAACCAATCTGCTGTCTATCACACTATGCATTTGGTCTGATCACCACAAAATAACCTTCTCTATTAAAACAGCCACCCTACACAGCCCTAATCTGAACATTGCCCCGGCTATTCATACCCGTACTAAGAAGGACATTACAACAGAAAAACTCCTCCCACTTATTCTTCCCCTCCTCAACAACACTTCTACCTCCCACTCAAATCCTACAGGTCGAATGGATATTTACAATCAGACCATTCCAAAAGCCCTAACCACTATAGCCCCTCTAAAACTGTGTACACCTAAACCATGTTCTCACCTCAATTCCTGGTTTACATCGCACCTACAAGATCTGTACAAAGCCAAGAGAATTGCTGAAGCACACTGGAAAACTGCCCTTCTGAAGCCAATAAAAGTATCCTGACCACAGCTTCTTCCAACTACAAAGAAGCTATAATTCTAGCCAAAATACACACCTATAATAAATGAATCATACAAGTTGAATCCAATACAAAAGAGTTGTTCAAGATCCTCAAAGAACTTGAATCTCCTATTGCCCCATTGATAAATGCATCACAGATTCCTTATAGTGTGCCAACATCCAGAAGGCTCTCCTTGACAAAATATCTATGTTACAAACTAAACTTAACTCCAAAAAATGTAGTTTACTTGCTGATCCAGATTCCAAACCAGCTATGTACAATATCACCTCTCCTGAGTCCTCACTTAAACCATTTAGTTTCTCACCTTTGTCTACGCGGAAAGTGGAAAACATTATCAGAAAGCTCAAACCGTCCAATTGTCAAGGTGACCTATGCCCGCACCCGTCATCAAAGCGGCCACACATGACCTTGCACCTTTCATTACCAATCTCATTAATGCCTCGTTCAAAACAGGAATTGTGCCTGATAACCTTAAAGATGCTTGGGCCATCCCACTAATAAAAAACCTACCCTTGACCCTAGTAACCCCTCCAACCATAGACCCATCACAACGGTGCCCTTTTTACTAAAAAACTGGACCGAGCAGCCTACCTGCAAATACAGGCATACCTAGAAACTAACAATCTCTTGGGCCTCAGAAAATCAGGCTTCCACCCCAGACATGGTACGGAAATGGCCTTGATTGACCTCATAACACAAATCCAAGACATAAAAGACAAAGGTAAATTAGCCCTCCTACTTCTTCTTGACCTACCGGCAGCTTTTGATTTGGTCAACCACCAAACTCTCTGCCACTACCTGAAAACAGCTGCCCACTTCTCAGATAGAGATACATCTTGGATTAAGTCCTTCCTTGCAAATAGAACTATGAGGGTCTTCTCACCAACTGCCTCTGCTGAACCTTCTCCAGTACTCTGTGGGGTCCCACAAGGGTTGTGTGTCTCCCCCACTCTTTATAATGTGTTCACTAAGCCTCTCTTTGACATTCTCGATTATCTGGGTGTCACGTATACCAATTATGCGGACAACACCCAGATACTCATCCCCATCACTGGTGACCACGTAACAGAAACAAAAGCCCTTAATGAAATGTACTCGATCATCCAAGCTTGGATGGCGCATCATGTTCTCTGCCTAAATGATGAGAAAACTGGGTTACTAATCCTCGGCTCTCACATTAGACTCAATAAGCTGGACCCGGCTTTTAAATCCTTCACTATAGATGGCAACACTATCAAGGTCTCCAATAATAGTAGACAAATAATTCACCAGACATACTAATGCTGTGGTAGCAGCGTCAGCGTACACTTGCAAACTAATCACTGCGTGCAGGCCCTTCCTTACGACTTCTAACAGTATTACTCTTGCTAGAACCCTAGTTATGGCCAAAATGGATTACTGCAACACCCTCTATTTAGGGACTAGCCGCAGAAACGTCAATCAGCTCCAAGTAACACAGAACAATGGCAACAGGGCCGCCCTCAACATTCCATAGAAGCTCTACATATCAGACACAAGACGTAACCTTCATTCGCTGTCTGTTGAGCATAGAATCTCCCTTAAAACCCTGGCTTTAACACACACAGCAAGGGCGAATCTCACCCCAGTTTACCTCACCAACAGACTCTCTGCGCATACCTCCACAAGACCCCTAAAAGCTGCTCAAGTTCACACCTTTTCCATCCCTAGATTTAAGCTCCAGAAAGCCAGAGGTTCCAGTTTTCCTGTCCTGGCAGCCAAGCTCAGGAACACGCTTCCTTCCTCCCTCAGATCTGAACCCTCCTTCCAACTATTTAAGAGTAATACTAAGCGCTGGCTCCATGAACTGGATCTTGCTGGGTAGCAGTTATCAGTTTAGCTATGCCTGAATTATTTCTTTGTACCCACTGTATAACCTGGTGCACTTTGTTACCCTGGCACTAATTCAATACTGTGTATTGTCTTGACCCCATTTTGTAACCCATGAACAAGATTGTTTATTTTTACGTAATGCCATTTTCTGTAAGACATGCGCCCAGATGGCTCAGGGTCAGGAGCGCTTTACAAATAAAATAAATACAAATACAAATAGACTTTCCCAATTTTTTTATTTTTTGATTTTTCCTAAAAAGTTACTTTTAAAAATGTTTTTCACGTGTGTGTATACATATGTAGCCTGTTCTTGATACTACTCTGACACAATAATAATGTGTGTTCTTATATTGTGCTTCATGCCAGATTTGTCCTGCTCTTAAACACTTTAATGACCAATGATCCGGCAGGTACCCCAGGGTGTAAAAAAAAGTATTTTCAGTCATTGAACAGGAAGCTCTGCGCATCTCGTTCAATGAATGAAAATACTGTCTAAAGATGGCTGCCATACAGAGCCCCTCTTCCATATCCAAGGTGGCCATGGAGCAACAGCAGAAGTGCCGCGTTAGAGGGGCCTCACCGTTGTTGAAAACGGGTAAGTAGGTTGAGGGGTGGAGGGAAACATAAATAAATAAAATAAGGGCGGGTAGGGGTAAGATAGCGCTGCGGGCGGGGGAAGCAGCCAGTAGGCTGCTCAGAAATGTGGGCTGAGATTAGTGGTTTCCGGGCCATGCTTCGAGCAACCTGATTGGTTGGCTCCCCTACCCCGGGTGCTAATTTCTCTTCTAGCATAGAAAGGATGAATGAAAGGCCTGCTTCAGATTCGATCTCGGGAAGCCAGCGTCCGTCCTGTCAGAGACCAGTGCTTTACTCGTGAGCTAAATACCTGCACACGAAAAGATGGACTACACATCTAGGTAGCATACAAGAGAAGAATGTCCAAAGGACACATTGGGCCTCATTATAACTCAGGCGGTCCGGAAAAATAACGATGGCGGTAAACCCGCCGCCACCGTTGTTTCCGGACCGCCTGACCCCGACTCCTGCAGGCGGGAGGTGATGTTCCCGCCAGGTCTGACCTGGCGGGTTTAACACCGCCCGCCTGCAGGCGGACGAGGAAACACCGGCAGCATGACGAGATGTTGCCAGTGTTTCCATGATCCCCATTCCCATCGAGTCCTATAGGACTCGATGGGAATGGGGATTAACACCATTCCGCCTCCGTGATTCCCGGAAAACCGGGGTTGTAATGCCCCGGTAATTCCGGGAATCACGGAGGCGGAATGGTAATACGAGTCCGGCGGTAACCAGGCGGTTTTACCGCCGGACTAGTAATGAGGCCCATTCTGTGTGTCCCTCTCACATTCACTGAACATGCCCCACAGCCAAAGGGTTCTTGGCTATGTATTCCTTGTTGTGTGCGTAGGAGAGTTGGGAAAATCGTCCGTGGAGTGTGAGGTAAACCCGTCACACATGTCATTTCTCAGATGGATTGCTCTTGTGTTTATGATTGCCTGGTTTCCCTTTCGCAGTAACTAATGTGTTCTTTTTTTTACCCACGACCAACATGGTGAGTACCTAATTTAATATCATGACCTTGTTGCTTGCTTGCTCTCCCACCTTTTGTTGCTTGCTATTTGTGTCAACCTTCGTTCCCTTTTGGAACTTTGACACTTGCGCCTTCGAGCATGTGGCCATTGGGCTCAAGTTTTAAACGCCTTCCTCTTCCGCACTCCATGCAATACATTTCGAGAAGAAGAAAACAGAAGCACACCTAGCGCCATAAGGACAAGTTACCAGCTTCTAGGTTTTGCCACACTGCTGTTGCCCGATTTGCGTGAGTTAGATAATGCACCAATTGACTAAAAAACGAATTACTGTATTAGAAGCTATGGCACCTGAGCGAGGGTTTGAGACAAAAAGTTGTGAAAAGTCAAATCTAAGATGTACAGTGCACATTATTTTATTGTAAATCATACGGCAAAACGTAATCGAATTAATACATTCTCTCTCTCTCTCTCGACCCCTGCGTGAAGCGCATCCCTGTCTACCACCACGGAGGCAGAAAACAGGTGATGTTATTTTCTGTTATTACCTTGGCAGACTTAACCATATATAGCATGTCTTTCTTTGTAGATGTGTGCATCGATAGATTGATCAGAAGATATCTCAGATATGACCATGCTGTGAAATAACATGAAAAAAAATCGTAAATAATTTGTTAATTTGCTCACAGGTATATTCCGACATACGAGAGACAAGAGGGGCGTACGTCACCCACATTTGCAGATAAGAAAAAAGATTCACAAAATGTACACTCGCACAAAGCCTCCAGTGTGTCCCCACCATGGAGCGGCCATCCCTTGTATTTCTTGTATCCATAACTCTGTTATGCCAACAATGTACTTAAGCCATAATCTGTTTGGTGTACACATGTGCAACCTGTTCACGCCTCGCCAGAGGAAGAGCGTAACCAGCCCAGGCGGCCTGTGCGGGCACGAGGATGTAATTAGGGCTTTCAAGATGGGGAAATATTTAGTCTAATTCTCCGGTCTTTGTCATTTAATGGGAGCCAGATGGCCTGTAAATACACTACAAGTAGTTAACAATATCCAGAAATGTATTTACCAAGGGAAATCCTGAATGAGGTCTCAACATAAATCAGACCATGTGAAGATGAAAGCCAATTTGCACTAGTATTTAGACTGAAGCGGGCCACCAAATAGCAACATTTGGCTCCCTGCAGGAGAAGGATGCGATCTAAAGGAAACAGCAGATTGCAGCCGTTAAGCCGAAGCAGTGCCCGCGAACCCGCACTTGCAACCTCCTCCGTACCCCCCATTGTGCATCTCTTATGGAGAACCCAATTAGTCCGCTTTTTTTTTTGTTTTTAGGGAAGCGCTCTTCTTAGCTTTCTTCTTGATGTTCCTATAAAACCCATGAATGAAAGAGGTGATTAGTGGCTGCATTGCAGGGTGGTCCTGCTCTGGATGAGAGATTACTTGCAAGCATTGGTGCATTGCACACTTTCAAAAAAATTCATGATCTTTAGGGATCCCTATTTTTTGTCATTGTTCAGACTTTATAACTATCTATATATTTAAATCTTAGAGACCAAGGGAAGAGTGTTAAACACCAAAGAATACCACCCGCACCTCCCACCCACATTATTGCCTCAGACGAAGCCTACTGGTATAAGCTGGGGAAGGGTCATTATATCAAGTGATAATGACTCCCCCAAGGACTGTATGTCTATAAGCAGATGGAGTTGTGCAACACACAATTAAAATATTTTTACTGTGGGTAAACGAATGAGGATACATGGAAACAGTAACATTAAACTTTACATATTTTGTGTTTCATTGCGGTTTGTTATATCCTTCTTCAAAGGCTTAAAATGGTGAATTTTAACTAATGTTTGTAACTATATGTGGGTGGTCGCGGGGAATTCACTGCGGGTATGCTCCATTTTTGCTTGCTTTACAAGAGCCACCTGTAGACTTCACTATGTCCATACTATAATCTGGTGGCTTTAGCAGGCCTTTGAGGAAGAGGCACCCGGGACAAGCTGTGAGCCATAGGATCAGGGCTGAGGATATGAGCGCCGTGGGCACTGACGAGCTGTTCGGTGATCCAGGAGCTAGTGCGGAATAAGGCAGGATTAGAAATGGTAGCGGTGGCAGCAGGCAGTGTGAGCTGCTTTAAGCGTATTGGCCAGTCTGTGTCACATACGAGATCAGCAGGATATACCGCCTCGAATCACCTGCAGATTTTCAGATGAGCGCAGTGCACCTATGTTCTAAGGGATTGAATTTAATTTGTTATATTAAAGTTCAATTTTCATTTGCATCACAAAATTTGAAGGGCACACTCTGAAATATTTGTGGAAGGCAGCTGATGTTTTAGCCATGCTTACGCATTTTAAGGGGTTCAAATGTTATATGGGTTCCTAATTGCATTCTGATTTTTGTGCGTTTTTGGAAGTGTGAAAATCCTTTTAGCACTTTTTATGATATCCCCCTGAAACTGGTTACATAATATGAAAGTATTCATATATATCCTTACCTGGTAATCACACATCCGTGACTGACCTCTTAGATCTATATTCAAATCCGGAAATGAGCATCTGATTGGGTGGTGGAAGCAGACCACTTTCTGAAGATCTCATTGGAATTTGTAGATCTGAAGAGTCATTTGCAGTTGTCAAATGAGCAAAATAAAATCAACAGATTTAGATGCGCACAATCGACACGCTGTGGCACCCGCGAGTGTGTGCCAGAGCCTAACATTGAAAATTAAAGTTTTTCGAAATAAATATATTTTTGGGGGTCTTGAGATTTGCATAACTTTTTTTAAAAATGTGCCTCTTCCAGTGGGAAGCTGTTACACAAATGGGATCAAACCCATGGGTCACTTAGATTGGTAATACTATTTCCACCTGTCCATAAATCCCACCAGGAATTTCGAACTGTTGGGAAAGCAGGTATACAAATAAATTTAGTTTAATCATTGTTTTTTCATGAAATATATAATAAGAATGAACACAACTTCTAAATCATAAACAGCAATAAACAGCTACATAAATCACAATCAGTATACTTAACCGAATTAGAAGAATTATCGGAGAAACATAATGAGAAAGAAGCTCCACTGTAAGTTGTTTACACATTGTGCACACAGAGCTTAGCCTTAGGATGTGCACACTCTAGGCAGGACAAGCATTTACCAAAACACATGGCCATATTTAGCTTCATGAAAGTAGTACACACAATTTCTATGCTTGAGATTTGCCATGGTGTATCATTACAAAATCCATCAAATTCACTGAAAAAGATTAAATGAGTAAATGTGAAGGTTCCAGGGAAGCAGAAATGTGATCCTCTGATAATAAAGCTTTAATCAACACTTTGGGGCGGAGGGGCTTGGCTTGTAATGCCCTGCTAGCCTGAGCTGTGGTCCACCCAAGCCAAGTGAGGGCCTCTGTCAGATAAGTCAACTCCAAAAGCATTGATTAAAACTATTAGCACCCCATGGCTCCCTGGGCTCCCTCCGGCCGATAATATTGTTTTTTTTTTAAAGGAATTGTGTCTGCACACACAGCTGTATTCTGACCCATGTTAAAAAAAACAAAAAAAGTTCCAAGAGGGCCACTGTAGACCAGAGCGGGCGGAGACCACTGATGAAGTGGGGATGGGGTTGGGAAATGGGGGGAGTGAGGATTGAGGTGGGATGTGGTGGAAACACGGGGCGTACGGGGGTGGTGCGAGAGGCTGGGGCTGGATATATGCCAGTGGTACAAACAATGTTCGGAGACTCCTGTTCGGGTGGCGCCACTCCATAGGGTGCTAATAAACCTTTCAATATTCCCCATACAAATGTCTGTGCCTGTGGCTTAAGGCTGCTGCTCAATATGTAAAAAAAAAACACAATGTGCCAATGAGGTAAGCAACACAACCACAATTGCCGCCAGCCCACTGTTCATGCCTACAGACATGCAATCCTAATTGACATTAACAATAACATCCTCAATCAGGCACAGGCCCTGTGCACATTAGCAGACATTCTGAAATGTCTCCTTTGATAGCATGATTAAACATTTCAAGATACAGTTTCATCTTTGGATATGTCAGGCTTTGAATGTTTTGGATGAATTTGCACTTTGTTATTTATAAATCTTCGATGCTCATCTGAGGGTGCTTTTGTCAAAGTAAAAACCCTGTTTATGAATGAATTATTTTACAAAGAAAGAGCACATATATCGCAGCTCACTCACCCTGAGACTCTTCCTGGAGGAGGAAGTAGGTATGATGTATTATTCAGAAGATATGGGTGTTTCCCTTTGTTTAAAGCTAGAGGATTGGCCCCATAGAACCTTTGTGTAGGGTGCAGGTTCCCTAGCTAGGATCCATGCACTGCACAGCATCTGTTACATTTTGAGCTGCAGTGGGTTACTAGGAGCAGGGGAAATGGTTTGGTGGTTGAGGTCTCTTCAGGTATTTATCAATGAGGCAGAGTATCTTTAAAGTCACATGCGCATACACGGGATTCCACTTTAGAGATTTCAGACTCTTTGTAAGTGAGCCCAGATTTTCTTTCCAGTGACCAATGTTGTGACATACTTTGGGGCACAGGCACATTGAAAGGTTTGCATTTGGAAAGGCTGATATAGTGAAAGTGTGCATAATGTAAGAAAAAATCAAACCCCTTGGGATCCTCTTTGAAATCCTCTTTTTGTATGACCACAGAAGGGTCATCACTGTTGGGTCCAGAATCAGAGATGGAGAAGGAGTCTCAAGGTGAGACATGGGATCCCCCTATGAGTAACACCTCCCTTCCCACCCTTCCCTCAGTTGCAGGAGTGTGTTGTGCTATGTTTATCTCACCCGTTTTTTACAGTTTCATAAACACTCTTTAAATGTGATCACTTGTGTCTGTTTTGCTTTGATACCATGCCTTCCTTACAACAATCAGATCTATAGTTAATGGTGGGTAGTTCTCGTGGGGGCTGGAGGAAGTATGAGTCTGAGCAGATGGAGATAGTGGTGGGATGTGCTATTCATGGAAATGATTTGGGTGTCGAGGACAGACTTTTTAGATTGAGGAGTGTAAGGAAGGCATGGTATTGAAGTCGAGACAGACACAAGTGATCACAGTTCAAGGGTGTTTATTAAATTGTATAATGGGTGAGGTAAATGCCTAATCTAAACCTAAAGATGGGAGCGAGCTACGTCCATCAAATAATAATAATACAGTCCAAGTGGTGTCTTAGTCAAATAAAAAGGGCCTATACTAAAAACCCTATTGCCAATCCTTATTGCTATGCTACAAATAGTGTGAGATAAAGTTCACAAGTAAAGAAAAAAGTGTTCTCAAAATGATAAGTAAGGATGGTATAGCTGGGGTCTCCCTTCCCCACATTTTTAACACGGGACAATGCGTAACTCTTGAGCACAGCACATTCCTGGGCTTCTCCAGCATGAGCTTACAGTTCGTTTACAAAATATCAGGGCTGTCTGTGGCCAAGTCTCTTGCCTCAGAGGACTTGATGTGCCATAAACAACAAAAACAAAAGCTGCCTTCAGTAATCTTCACGTCGGGTGATTTCTATTCACTCTCGGACCCCCTCAACTGGGCTCTGATCCTTCTTGCAACGTGGGATTCCCTCAGCGTTTACTACGGTTTTTCATTCAAAATATCAGCAACTTGTACCATTCAAGAGTCTCAATGTCTTTTTAAACAACCATTCACTGTGGACATCCCTCAGCCGGGTACAAACTTGTCGTCACAATGTTCGCAGGTGTATTATGGTTCACCCCAATTCACAGGCATCCCTCAGCCGGGTTCACATTTGCCAAATACACAGTTCACTTTGCCTTATCACAATGCAGGATTCACTTCCCTTAGCTTTTCACTTGGCATCCCTCCATCGGGTTCACATAGCCATTCTAACACAGTTCATGTTTCTATCATCTCATCAGAAAAGCGGGGCTCCATTCCTCTAGCTTTCTTTCGGCATCCCTTCGTCAGATTCACACTTGCCACAGTTCACTAGACCCCTTAGGTTATTATCTTAAATAAGTCAAGGTCTCCCCCGAGGCTTCACTTCTGTTCACACAATGTTCTCAGGGTATTACTGGCCATGCTAATTCATAGGCATCCCTCAGTCGGGTTCACATTTGCCCCCAGTAACACAGTTTGCTTTGTTTCCTCAGCGTGTCAAAGACTTTCGATTGTACAAGGGGTTTGCTTGACCCTCGTATGACCACTTTGACACCTCATGCCGGCCTCCCCTAAGGCCTCTTGGTTCTTGTCGTTTCAACAAAAAGGCCCCAGCCAGAGTCCTTTGAATGAGCGCCCACGTGGCGCCAGACAACTCTGTATCTGGACCTTTACTGTATATAATTTAAAGTTCAATACGTACATTAATTAAGGTTTGCAAATTTGGGGAACTTTTCTAGCTGCACTCTTAAAC
This sequence comes from Ambystoma mexicanum, assembly GCF_040938575.1. Lineage (NCBI taxonomy): Eukaryota > Metazoa > Chordata > Amphibia > Caudata > Ambystomatidae > Ambystoma > Ambystoma mexicanum. The sequence continues at coordinate 487,526,031 of NC_090925.1, forward strand.
CTCCGCGACTTAATACAAAAGTAATAACTCAATCGTGTCGCAATGATGTGTGTAGAGAGCGAAGACACAGAGTTCCCCCACTTCGCTTGTCAAAAATGAAACTATAAAGTTCTACACACATCCATTACTGCGCCACCAAAACAATATTGTTCAAAAGCAGTTATGTTTGTTAATTTTCAGCCTTGTTTATTTTTGGTTACAGCCCATATTGATGACACGTGTTTCGGCACTCTAACTTTCCCTTTCTCAAATCTGGGCAATTATTCTTATACAAATTACTATCCAAACTGATCAGTAAAGAATCAGTAAAGAACCAACAAAAATTCAATTTTCACAGTTATTTTAGAAAAAAGAAAAAAATAAATAAATTCAAAAAGCATTGTTTTAAAACATATCATAATGCAGAGATAAACAAATTTGTCATCATAAATGTCCATCATGAGAAAATAATAAAATAATAAAAAGAGCGCACATACCAATATATTGTCCAGTTGCAAGGTAGGTGCATGTGTGGTGATTTAGTGTTCCGATGGAGATGGAGAAAGAGAGGGGTGGGGTAAATTAAATTAAAAGAAAAAGAGAGAGTAGAAATAAAAGGGGGGTAAACAAAATTTTAAAATTGAATAAGAGGGGTGGGGGGCAAAAATAGTTTAGCAATATGGTTAATGTCGTTTGTCCTTCCAAGTATCATTTGTTTATTAAGTGCAAGTATTGTCTAAAATAGAGCTTACCGATCTTTTGTTGTTCATGGTTTCTCTAAATGACGTGGGTGATACAAATGGAGAGAGTCCCGTCAGACTCGTGGACGAGGTAAGTCCTGGTAAGGTAAAAAGAATGAAATATTGGGAATGGGTTGGTTCCCTCATTTTCCCGCTCGCAATTCACCATTTACTGGTTTAGGGATTCGAATCTAGGCGACAGGTGCATTTGCTTTTTTTAGGGGTTTTAGTTACAAAACGAAATTATAAATTGATAAAAATTGCAACGTTCATAAGTAATCCTTTTTCTATGTGTTCTGCCATTCACAATGCGTTTTTTACATAGCATGGAGGCCGGCTACGGCACATATACACTTTCACTTCTTAACAGCAGTTCATTATATATTTGAATTTTCATTCTGGGGTTAGTGCGGCTCCATGGGCCGTCTCGTCTCTTTTGCGAATCTGAGACTGATAGGAAGGTAGCAATGGGTGGCCTCATGCATTAGTTAGAGCTTACCTGAAAAGTCACAATTCCGGCATCAAGCGTCGTGTATTTACTAGGCGTTCGCCTCCTACTGAATGGGGAGTATGTATGCTGTTACCAAGGTAACTTGTTCGTCCTACTTCGCTTTCCACCTTCTCCCTGCCGTCGGCCATAGATTGGGATACTTTGCCTCTATTAACCTGTGTCATGAGGTTACACGAAGTTTAGTTTCATGATGCAATTTAAACGCATAGTTATGCATTTAACTTTACAAACGGAGCCCTTTTTGTTGTTAGCTCGTGTGAAAACCTAATACATCTTTATTATTGTGTGATAAAGTCATGTGTATCTCCTTCACCCATAGTCTCATGGGAACTGTAGTTTCTGCTATATTTAGTGGCTTTTAATCCCTTCACCCATAGTCTCATGGGAAATGTAGTTTCTGCTATATTAAGTAGCTTTTGATCAGTCCTTTAACTCAGTATGTATTGTTCTTATTTTTACATTGTTAGTGCGAGTCTATGTGTACAAATATACAGGGAAATGCAATTACTTACACATTCTGTGCAAACGGTAAATGCATCGGAGCAGTTGCTTGTGTATAACCACAAAGTTTAATAAATGGTTCAACACTATCGATAGTGTATCGACGGGCGAGAACCTTAAAACTGAGCCTTAGTCCATCATTACTACCTGACGATAAAGAGGAGAAAACAGAGAGCTGGTTACATCCCAAAGTAGGGTTCAGAAAATGTGGAACATGCACCATGTGCAAGCATGCGGTTCCCATGACTGACTGCTTCGAGAATAAAGGTGGCATCAAAATGAAAATAAGGGAGCAGATCAATTGTCGCACGAAATATGTGATCTATGCGATTATATGCATTTGCAGCAAAATCTATATAGGAAGCACGATCAGAGAAATACGCACAAGAATACGAGAACACTTGGCAGTGATTGGAAACCAAGATAAGAATCTACCATTGGCAGAACACTGGCAGAGTCTTCATCAATTGGATTGCAAGCAGGACATCAAGTTTATTGGTCTAAAAAAGGTATCCTTGGGATGCCGAGGTGGAAATCAGGAACTAAGGTTGCGACAAGAAGAAGCAAAGTTAATCAAGTATTTCAGATGTATTGAAACAGGTTTAAACACAGACAATGAGATGTCCAATTTTCTATAATATTAACTCAAAAAGAGTGAACCAAAAAGGACTTATGCCCGAAAATGTAGAATCAGGCAATTGAAAAGATTGAATCATACACTAACCTTTGTGTTTTTACTGAAATAAGTGCTCCATGTACCAGTTGTTTGTATGAAATTGGCAACTATTGAGTTTTCCGTATATATTTGTGGACATATATTTAAAATCAGAACAAAAACAACACATACAGAGCTAATAAACTGCTACCCCTTATATTCACTTAATACAGCAGTAACTACAATTCCCATAAGACATTGGAAAAAGAGATGCACGTGAATTCACCACATATAAAAACTATATTGGTTTCATTAATGAAACAATGTTCAACTTTGATAATAATAAAAAAATGTGTGAACCATAAAGGACCCACGCAATAAAACTTGTAACTATGCTATTGATAGTGTTGAACCATTTATTAAACTTTGTGGTTATACACAAGCAACTGCTCCGATGCATTTACCGTTTGCACAGAATGTGTAAGTAATTGCATTTCCCTGTATATTTGTACACATAGACTCGCACTAACAATGTAAAAATAAGAACAATACATACTGAGTTAAAGGACTGATCAAAAGCTACTTAATATAGCAGAAACTACATTTCCCATGAGACTATGGGTGAAGGGATTAAAAGCCACTAAATATAGCAGAAACTACAGTTCCCATGAGACTATGGGTGAAGGAGATACACATGACTTTATCACACAATAATAAAGATTTATTAGGTTTTCACACGAGCCAACAACAAAAAGGGCTCCGTTTGTAAAGTTAAATGCATAACTATGCGTTTAAATTGCATCATGAAACTAAACTTCGTGTAACCTCACGACACAGGTTAATAGAGGCAAAGTATCCCAATCTATGGCCGACGGCAGGGAGAAGGTGGAAAGCGAAGTAGGACGAACAAGTTACCTTGGTAACAGCATACATACTCCCCATTCAGTAGGAGGCGAACGCCTAGTAAATACACGACGCTTGATGCCGGAATTGTGACTTTTCAGGTAAGCTCTAACTAATGCATGAGACCACCCATTGCTACCTTCCTATCAGTCTCAGATCCGCAAAAGAGACGAGACGGCCCATGGAGCCACACTAACCCCAGAATGAAAAGTCAAATATATAATGAACTGCTGTTAAGAAGTGAAAGTGTATATGTGCCGTAGCCGGCCTCCATGCTATGTAAAAAACGCATTGTGAATGGCAGAACACATAGAAAAAGGATTACTTATGAACGTTGCAATTTTTATCAATTTATAATTTCGTTTTGTAACTAAAACCCCTAAAAAAAGCAAATGCACCTGTCGCCTAGATTCGAATCCCTAAACCAGTAAATGGTGAATTGCGAGCGGGAAAATGAGGGAACCAACCCATTCCCAATATTTCATTCTTTTTACCTTACCAGGACGTACCTCGTCCACGAGTCTGACGGGACTCTCTCCATTTGTATCACCCACGTCATTTAGAGAAACCATGAACAACAAAAGATCGGTAAGCTCTATTTTAGACAATACTTGCACTTAATAAACAAATGATACTTGGAAGGACAAACGACATTAACCATATTGCTAAACTATTTTTGCCCCCCGCCCCTCTTATTCAATTTTAAAATTTTGTTTACCCCCCTTTTATTTCTACTCTCTCTTTTTCTTTTAATTTAATTTACCCCACCCCTCTCTTTCTCCATCTCCATCGGAACACTAAATCACCACGCATGCACCTACCTTGCAACTGGACAATATATTGGTATGTGCGCTCTTTTTTATTATTTTATTATTTTCTCATGATGGACATTTATGATGAAAAATGTGTTTATCTCTGCATTATGATATGTTTTAAAACAATGCTTTTTGAATTTATTTATTTTTTTCTTTTTTCTAAAATAACTGTGAAAATTGAATTTTTGTTGGTTCTTTACTGATTCTTTACTGATCAGTTTGGATAGTAATTTGTATAAGAATAATTGCCCAGATTTGAGAAAGGCAAAGTTAGAGTGCCGAAACACGTGTCATACAATATGGGCTGTAACCAAAAATAAACAAGGCTGAAAATGAACAAACATAACTGCTTTTGAACAATATTTTTTTGGTGGCGCAGTAATGGATGTGTGTAGAACTTTATAGTTTCAATACATACATGTTCTTTGTTCATATATTGTTGCATTTGCAATCTTGGGCCCAACACAGTCCGGTTTACTATCCGCTCTCTCCGACTCAACGGCTGTGCTGAGCTCGTTGACGTTTCTTGCTTCTGGAGTGAAGGACGGTACCATGGCAGCAAGTGCTTATCCCCGCCTTGGCTATCAGTGCTGGAGGGCCCTGTGCACCGTTGACATCTGTTGCACCACACGGCAGCTGTAATTCCTGGTTTTATGATTCCTTTCACCGAAGCTTTGCAGGTCTCGTGGAAAAGGGCAAGGTCACTTCCCTCCCTGTCGTCCCTTCTTGTCTTGCCGCTTTTCTTCTCCATTTGAACTGCCATCATGGAATAGCTGCTTCCTTGTGTGTTTGGACTTGCTCAAAGTGTGCTCTCGTGCTCTGCCTTTTATCCCTGTGGGAAAAGGAAAGGGCAGTCGGGTGTGTGTAGTTATCGGCAATTGCCTGACCCTTGTGTTGAGACATGTCAGGTAAACGGCTCTGATGTTAGTCTGTTGTCTTTCACGGTGTGAGAAAGTGTTTATGTTGGAAAAGGGGGGCCGTCGAGTTTCCAAGTATCCTACGGGGTTGGATCGGGAAAAGGTGTCATAAGGAAGGGGATACTGCGTCTCACCCTTCGGTATCCCACCTCTACCCCCGGAAGACCCCTCATCCAGGTGATCGTCCTACACTGGTCCAGCCCCAGGAACTTGATCCAATAGCGATGTCCGTGTCCTGGCCACCTGGATGATGGATCCCCAGGGAATAGTAAGTGAGACACCTTCAGGTTTGTCACAGGAGTCAATTGCAGTCATGCAGATTTATATGGATTGGTATTGTGTTTGCTTGTTTGTGATGCAAGGCAAGAGTTGTGTGTCACAAGAGTTGTGTTTCATCAATCTAGGAGCCCTAAACTCTTCAGGGGAGCTTAATGGTAGCTACTGAAAAGTTCTGGTGACAGATGAGATACCCTGAGACTCCACGCTGGACCTAATGGGGGTTGTAAAGATAGAATCTGAACGTGTAATTGACACAAAATACGGAGTATGTAGGCTAACCAGGGTAGGGAGGAATACTAGACTCCAGCTAGGCCCTCTAGACTATTGAGAACATCTTTTGTTGTCTATAATTGTGACAAACCGAGACCAGGTCCTTGCACAGATGATTCCAGTGGGGATTCAGACATTAGTGAAATATTTTGGTGATAATTTCAAATAGTTTATGAAAATGCTGTTGCTAATTTACATCCCAGCACAGATGAGTGACAGACTAGATGGACAAAGTATAATCACATTACTCACATGGTCATTGTAGGTTCCAGTTGCTCTTGTCTTAATTGGTCAATCAAGAGTCCCTCACCAGCTATCCCCTCTTGGTGAAAGCTCATATTCAACTGGCCTTCACATAATGCTGCGTCACATCATGCCCCCAACATTCTCCTGAGCTGCAGATGCACTCGGCATGCACCAACATTCTCCAGCATATATCCTTTGCAAGCAGAACTAGACATAATACACCATCTTGTCTTTCCCCCTGCTGACAAATGCACAGCAAACATAGCTGCAATTTGTTTCCTGATAGAAAGAGAATGGTGGCATTGGTGGGTGTGAGTTGAGCGGTCATTTCTAGAGCAAGCATGGCTTTGTAACATTCTTTGGAAGAGGTCCTTTACATCAGATGCAGTATGTGATCCGTACCATGCGGATTCAATGCTTGCGTGTGCGTGTGAGTTCCTGTTGAGGATTCCAGATGATTCATTAAAGTATCTGTAGTTTTTCTTGATGCTGGGTGCAGTATGAAGGGGATAACTAAGTTAGCAATTTTAAGGATGGCTTTTTTGAAAGAGTACAGTGTACTCTGGTGAGCTGCTGGGTGTCCCAGTGGACTGTTCATGTTGAGTCTGGATTGGAAGAATGTTGAGAGAGGTTTATTCAAGGATCTGTGCTGATGTGTCGTGGGGTCATAGATAGCGTGTTGTTAAGGCTGAGGGAGGGTGATTGTATGGGGAATTTGACATTGGCAGGAAATGGCTATGTCATTTAGACCATCACTCGGATGAACTGGAGTTTGGCTATGGGTGTGAGTTGAGTCTTTGATCAGTGCTTTGAAATTCTCAGTGGAGGATGTGGGCATGATGTGACATGATATGATAGGTTATTCACACCGTGCTTAATACCCAGAGGTTTCTAAGCGCGGACCCGGGGATCGAACCTGTGGGATCTGCTGGGAGTTTTTACACAAGTTGAAGTCTCGTAGCAAAAGCAGGTTTTGTGACTTGCACTCTGGAAATAATAGTGATGCATGGAATAAAAAAGGGATTTGTTGTGGTGTATTTTATAATTCAGTACATCAAGGTGGACATCAATTGTTTTTCGTGGGACTGGGTTTTGTCGTGTTATTGAAAGCTATTTTTCAGCAGTACAACATCTTCCAAATAATGTATGCCCTGATTAAAGCTCATTCTTTTTTTAGTCGAGCTCTAGTTCTTTCTCTGAAATAGAACATAAGATTGATCTCAAAAGGGCAGCAAAACCAAATCCAGGAATGTGCAACATTTGCACTACCATGTTTTTAGTCCTGATATCCTTGTTTTTAAGATAGAATAGTTTGAACTTTTAATTCAATTCTGGTACATATCATTTTACAGTGAAATATTTGTAGAGGTCTCGATTTCCAGCACGGATTGAGGAGGGGATCACAGTTCACGATTAGCTCCAGAGTGTTGATAGCTCACTGACACACATCATTAAGAAGAGTAAAGAGAGAGAAAGGCTGTCATGCTGCACTACTTCAAGCTGCTTCCAGACTGCCGAGGGGCAGAGTAACAAATCAAAGTAGCGCATTGGAATCTAGCCACGTTTAAGAGAAATAACTTTTTGGAATCATGAAAAACGGAGTCTGAGGCATTCTAGAGTGATGGTGCCATGATGTAGGGAGTCCCACCCAGGCAAAGTGAGTATTGGTGTAACATAATTCAGATTTATAGTAATGATTTTATATTAGAGGAACCTCGCTAGGAACAAAGGGGGCGCTCTATTTGTCATTGAGTGTGACAGATGAGGTAAAGAGGTGGGTTATAATATGTGGAAAGGGCTGTTCCACCACAGGGTGGGCTGTGATGTGGGAATGCAAGGAGCCCAAGTAATGATAAAGCGAGACCAATAGTTTAAGCTGCTGTTTCGCAAACCTGAGCAGATGGAGTAGTTTGGAGGAGGAAAGTGAAATGAAGTTTGTGAAACTGCTGCAGCCCTCTGCACTCTTTGTCAATTTGTATGACGGTGTTTCAGCCGCACAGTCAATGGGAGCGTGGGCTGGCGTGTAGATGATATGCAACCTTTTATTCCTACCTAGACCAGTCTTGGGCAGTCGGAATGACTGCTTCCCGTTCACTTTTCTGTCCTTACCCAGAACGCTGCAACCACTCACACACTTGCTGGGCACTCCTCTGCCTCAATCGCTGGCTTACTGTGCCCATAGGTGCCTCTGGGACAGTTTCTAGAGCCAGAAGTTAACGATGGGTGCCACCCTCCACCCCTATCAGCGCCCACGGGAGCGGTAAGAGCAGAACATCTGGCCTCAGAGGAAGCGTTTTCAAAGGGCAGGGATCCAATCAAAGCATTTTTGAGACAGTGGAAGCCAAGGGTGGCGGGTGTGCGGTACTATGTTATTGGATGGGATTTTTTATAGCAAGAACACATCTCTATTGAAAACGCGTAAACACTTCTTCGCAGAAGACTAAGGATTTGATTGCTTTTCAAAACTTGCAACTGTCAGATCTAAAAATAGATCATGTCAGTACCCCAAGCCCCCCACTTGTAACCCCCCTCGGTACGACAAAAATGTACAGCACATGTCCCATCTAAATTTGCGCTTCTTAAATCCCCTACAGACTTTTATACATGCCTCATGAATTCCTTCAAATCATGCATGTTTCTTACTCTGTCTTGATGGATTTAGTCCTCTGCAGCTCCTGAAATGAGGAAACCGTTTACGCAATTTCTGTAAAGATAGGAGGATAGTTCAGGGGCAATGTGCCCCGCCTTGGAAGCATGACGACACGGAGCACCACAGGTTCCATCTCCGAGTCTGCGCTTAGAAACCTCTTGCTCCTTATAATAACCTATAATATCATATCATGTCATATCTGAAGGTTTGAGCTGTTCCAGAGATTATATCCATCATTAAGAGCATTCCAAGAGAACAATGGCATTAATAATGAGTATTGAAAAGAAAAAAACTCTATTGTGATCCATATGGTAATGGTACCAGTTCAAGGTTCTATTGTGCAATGGAATAATTGCATACAGGATACTTTGCCATAGTTCAATGCTCAACGGATCATTGCACCCATGCCATGGAAATAAAGTGCTGTGCCATGTATGGTTGCATGTTAAAACATCTCAAAACTCTAAATAGGTTACTCAAATATTGACCAAAAAGCAAATATTGAACGCATATTAGCTGTGTAATAAATGCATATTACATATCGTAAAACTGCCTCTAACCCCCAAACAATGAACTAAAAAATACCTTTTCAAAACCTACCTCCAAACTGCAACATGATTTTCTATTGCATATCAATGTTAATATTGTGGGGGTCGCTGTACAGGTTCTCTGTGTAAAACACCTGCTCAGCTTAGACTCTTAATTCATGCATTATTTCGAACTCCATGTTTTTACTAGTTACCTGTGCTGTGTTGCAGAAGAGGGCCTCGAAGTATATAGCAGTATAGTATACTACTGTAGTTGTGGTGGTTATCTAATAAAATGAAGAGAATTCTAGCATGGTGTATAGTGTAATTAGCATGGTCAACCACAACAGACAAATCCTGTTACCGAAATCCTCTCGAGTGATCCTGAAGACTGCCACACTATGTGGAATGTTCATGAATATGTCTGTTTGGATGGGTTGCCTATGCACCCTATCTATATACAGAGTTATTATGCTCGGTCTATGCCAGGGTCTGCTTATCAGGCACCTTAATAGCCTTAATCGTGACAAAACAGAGGGTCACTCAAAGCGCTTCTCTTCATAATGCGGGGTCTCCCAGACATTTTCTCTTCATAATACCCAGATTCACTCTCTGCTCTAAAAAATGTCCCTCAGAATGTGGGTTTCATAATATCCAAAGTCAGTTAAAATGGTCACTTTCTCCAAGGGCCTTCTTTGTCTTTCAACTTGATATTAGCCAGACACACCCAGGGCTCTGTTCTGAGAGAGTTGTGCTCCTGGTTATACCCAAACATTTCCCATCTATACTAACCAGACTCTCACACATCTCTCCTCCCTATAATTCCAGTTTGTTTGCTCTCAGTGCTTTGTTTGGAATAATAGCCAGATTCACACAAAGCTCTGGCGATAATTATACGGTTCTATGTTCATTCTTCGCATGTTTTTTTTCGTGGCACTATTTTATTTATCCCTATACACCACCCCACCCTACCCCTTATATGCCCTTCACCTAACCCCCTTATTTCTTTATGTATTTTCAGCAAACACTTTTTGGCAAAAAGGGCTGTGAAAAAAATCAGGGGAAGAATCAACGTCATAACGATTGCACGGAGACTCATTCAATGCTTGTGTGCTGATAATACCCGAAGTCACTGAGACCTCTACTCTTGATAATATAGGGAAGCTGCCAATGCTTTGGGTCTGGCTTGAGAGAGTCTTAGCTCTTTTATATAAAGCAAAAGCTAGAAGAGAGTAACTAAACTGCATAAAAAGTAGTTAACACATCAACCAAGATAGTAAGGTAGAGCCGTTAACTAGTTGTTATTGGACTTCAACCTGCGTCCTTCATGTATATTATGCAAGTCACCCTTCTCCTGCCCCTCCTCCCTCTGCCTTCATTCTGCTATCACCGCCGGGTGTACAACATTCCTGTACCCCTCTTCGGAAGACCTTCAAAAGGAACAACCAGCTCTGCTTTGCTTCCCTGAACTCTCGCTCTGCCGTCAAACGCTCCTCTGACATCTGCCACCTCCTGGAAGAGACCTTGACCTCGACATCGCCGCTCTCACGAGATGTGGTTCATGGCCAGCTTTGTCACAGGATTTGACACTCTCCTCCCGGAGGGCTACAAGATCCTCTCTAAATCCATGCCTAACTGGTCCGCAGGTGGAGTGGCTGCGATCTTCCCTGAATTGGGTCTCTGCTACTATCATACCCACTCAGTCCTACTCATCCTTTGAATGCCTCATCTGCAGGCTTGGTGTCTCTCCTATCCTCTCCCTGTCTTTGGCCACCACTACAGGCTCTCTGGTCCAGTCTCCCTCTTCCTCTGAGTGGTCTGACCTCAACCTCCAAGCTTCTACTCGGAGGCTTCAATATTCACCTTGACTCCCATGATGCAGCCTTTGCACTCTTCCGCAACCTCTTTTCCACTCTAGTCTTCCCTATGGTCCGATGCACTCAGCCAGACACACCTTGGATGCTCTACTCTCAGCAGACATTCCCATCTCCAACCCTCTCACTACACCTCTCTCCTAGTCTGATCATGCTCTACTGTGCTCCCACCTGGACCTCTTGGGTCCCCAGCTCAGCACCCCCCCGACCCAGCCAGTCTCCTTCTCCATCATTCGCCCTATGAAGTGAGTGTCAGTTGCGGCTTCTAACGCCACCTTCATTCCCCCTCACACTCCCAAAACAAAAACGGTCCTACTAGGCCTTGTGCCATTCGGATTGTGCAAGTACAGTAACAAGAAGTGCAGGGAAGAGGGGACGAGAGGAGTGCAGGTAATGGCAGAAGGGCCTGTGGGTTATGCGAGTGCCAAGGGGAGGCCAGGTGGACAAGTGCCAGGGGAAAGCAGAGAATGCAGGGGGAAAAAGGTCCACATGCTAAGTGCGAGGAACGGTCCTGGAAGGGCTCAATGAGGTGCAAGCCCAGCCAGGCTAGAGCAGGTGGAAGGAGCCTGGACGGGCAAGTGCATGCTAGGGGAGGGGATCAGGGGGGAGACCATGTGCAAGGGTAGACAGGTGAAGGAGGGCTAGTGTCCCGTAAGAATCTGAAGGAACCAGGCAGCCACTCAAATGAGAAAGAGGGGCATTTGCAGGGGAAGGGTAGAGGGAAGGAGGAAGAGAAAAGGAAGGTCTTGAGAAGCTTCTGGAACTTGAGGAGATCTGGCTCAATTCTGAAAGGGGTAGGGAGACCATTCCAGAGACAGGCACCTGTGCAGGAGAGAGATGTACCCCCACTCTTTGTTTGAGAAATCATGGCTATGATGACCTGGACGATGTCAAAGTTTGAGTGCACTCCTTCCACAAATAGCTCGTGCACCAAGTAAATCACTTTCTTTCCTCAATACTTGCACGCCTCCAAACTCATTGTCAGCCAAGCCTTTTATACCACTTCAAGGACAGCCTTCAAGTGCAGATCATGCTCTTTCTTGTCATGCCCCCAAAAGCATATATCATCCTGATAAAATATGATGCCTTGAGGTAATCTCAGAAGTGTGTGCCTTATCCTCTTGAAGACAATAGCACCTGAGATCAACTCAGATGCCATTCCCCTGCACCTGAATAGTCCAAGTAGAAGAAGTCATCTTGTGGCCCCAGCGAGGCATTCAAGACATTGCTTGTTCCTTGACCACAAGGAAATGTATATTAATCCCACACTGGCATATATGGTTGCTATGCAATGAAGGGGACAGACCGCTCATTCACGCTGCAGCAAGACAGTGTGGCAGGAGGAGCCAGGTAATCTGATGCTATCATCAGGGTGGTGGGTTGTGCAGCTCAGCAGGAAGTTACATCAGGCTATGGCAGGAGGGCAGTGCGTGCGTGTACATTTGTGGTGCTCCCAGAATAGGCTCCTACTGCGATATCAGTGGTGTTTCATGGATAGTCGGCGGTTGGTTCAAAGTGAGCTGTCATGGTGGTCGGAACCTTTTCACCAGCACTGCAAGACTGGAGGGTAAACAGAAGGCCAGCAGTACATGTACTTTAAATAGCTCTTTATTCAAGCAAATGGCAGAAGACAGTTCACAAATATTGCCAAATGACGGACCATCAATCGTCAACTGTCTAGGTATAACGCAACCTTACCTGGACCAAGGCTCACGAGGGTGGGAGAAACATGGAATCCGCATATAATGAAGGAGAACAGCGCGGATGTCAGGATGAGAGGGGGACAAACATGGGAAAAAGTGGGATCAACAAAAGGATGTGCTAACCGCAACACAGGAAAACGGAAGGATCAAAAACAGAGGTACTAGACACACCAGTTACCTTTTCTCTGTCTACCATCTGGCGGCAATGTTAGACTGAGCATTATACCCCCTGTCCGTACTACTTTCCTTCTTCCATTTCTCCCATAGGACCTCTTCTAATTCCATGCTGTCTATTCCTTCTCTTTTCTTTGTTCCCTAACTTAATCCTGACACAATGGACACGGCACACCATCGGCTGCTTATGGATCATCTAAATCAAATAGGAATGTACGAATAGGAATGCTTTGCTGTGCTTGTGACTAGAAGTTTGATTTCAGTCTGTTAGACTGCCCCCACTTACATCCCCTCCCTGGAATCTGCTCTCAAGTTCTGCAAGCTCCGACCCTAAACCCATTACTTTTGAATCCTTACGTTACCACGCTTACTCTACTGATTTCCCCTAATGGACTTTTTTTGTTATACCTATAACCATGACACCCAAATCCTTCTCCGGGCAGATGGCGATCTGGATGTGGGTGCAGATGATTTTGGAAGCATGTCTGGTGCTAGTCAACAGGTGGATGTGTCATAATCGAGTGAATGTGGATGGACATTACCCCATTGTATAACACCACTAAGACCATTTTAACAGGCAAGGCCCAGCATTCCAGCCATCGTGTATGAGAGACCTTCTGTAAACTGCTCAAGTGTCAAAGAATCTTGGAATATATATGGATTCATAGCTAAGCATGCTGTTGTGGCATTGAAGGACGACAGGACGCTCTAGTGAATCTACTCTACTTTATTAAATAACAACTGGTGTGGACTGGTATATGTCCAAGTTCTCATCAAGCACGTACTTACAGTTCAGTTAAGTTCAGGACTTCCCCAGTTGAGTCACTGATGGAAGTGGGTGCACTAGGGTGGCACACTGTAAGCTTCTAGGGCCCCCAGGTAACCTCCTGTGGCTGTGGTGTTACACCCTAGAAGCTGGGCTGTACGGCTGCTGGAAGTTCTTGCCTTCTCGGCTCCTCATCAGGAGCAGCGCTGTGGTGCGACCGCTTCTTCTGGCGGGCTGCCAGCTCTCAAGCGGGAAACGTTTTCCCGCGGAGCGTGGGCTCGCGAGATCTCGTTAAGTGCGATCTTGCGAGAACACGCTCCCGCGATCGAGTGATATCCCCACACACCTCCTTTGCTGGGAAAAAGGATGCATGGTCATTCCATGACAAAGTCTGCAAACTTGCTGGGTTTTCTTCTCTCTCTCTGAGGTCTGCTTAGATCTGTATATGGGGCAGGTTTGCTGGAGTGCCCTTGAGAAGATGCGGGTGATTCAAGTTCTTCTTCCCTTGCTCTTCACTGTGACTCCCTGGGTGTAGTTGGAGAGTCGGGGCTTGAGAACTCGTTGCTCTGGTGTGGCTCCAAGACACCTCTTTCTGAGCGGCGAGGGTTTTCGGATGTCCCTTGGCGGTCTTGATCTTCTCCGGTGTCCCAGTGTGGTTGTTCCACGTCTTCCCTCCTGCGGTACATGGCCACCCTCTCCAGATTCCATTTCCTTCCGTCGCTGGTGCAGATGTGGTTTGACCCTCTCTCCATGACTTCTATGGGACTGCTGTACTTGGAGCCGGTCTCATTGTCTTTGTGGGGAAGGCGTATTTTCACCAGGTCACCTCTGTTAATTGCTGTGTGTCAAGCGGCTCGACGCAAGTCCCCTTGGGCCTTCATGGTTTCTTTGTTGCGCCGCATGCGAAATGCTACGTCGTCCATGTTCACGTCTTCGTCAGCCCTCACTTGATGGAGCCAGGGTGGTACCAGTGAGGATGCGGCCCTTCTCCCCCTCAGCAGATGGAATGGGGAGAAGCCAGTGACGGCGTTGGGGGTGAGGCGGTGTGCCGCTACTGCTTCCTTGACCGTCTTGTACGTGTCAGAGCCCGAGGCATGAGCCAGTTGTAGTGCCCCTTTGATGAAGCGGTTTGCTTGCTCAACCAGGCCATTAGCCTGTGGGTGGTACAGGCTTGCTCTCCGTTGTCGAATGTTGTTGAGCTTGAGAAACTTCTCCATTTCTCAGGAGACTAACTGGACTTCGTTGTCTGTGACGAGTTCTTCTGGTAGACCTTCCCGCTGGAATACGGCGGTGAGTGTTTCAATGACTGTGCTTGTGGTGATGTCTGACGTGAAGTCAGCTTCTACCCATTTGGAGAAGTAATCAACCATGACTATCCCATATCTGTGCTCTGGGGGCATGTTGTCCAGGGGCCCAATGAAATCCAAACCTAGATTTCGCCACACCCCTTTGGGCACTTCGGTGGGCAGCATGGGGGCTTGCCTCACGGTTAGGTACTTGTCACTGTTGGTGCACTCGTGGCACCTTTCGACCATTTGTCTTATGTCCTGGTCCATGCCTGGCCACCAGTAGGCATTGCGTATCCTGCGTCTGGTCATGTTGCACCCCAGGTGGCCTGAATGTGCCCTGCACATTATCACTTTGCGGATGCCGCTGGGCGGGATGATTTGATCGCCTCTGAAGATGAGACCGTTCATGGTGGAGATTTCCTCGTTCACTTTCCAGTAGGGACGGAGGCCTTCGGGGATCGCTCTCTCGTTGGGCCATCCCTCGCGAACCCAGGTGCTGACGTGCCGTAGGGCCTTGTCCTGTTCGAACTCCTCCCGCCAGTGGCGCTCACTCAGGTCCATGTATTCGCCGTTCCTCAAGTCACTGATGGAGGCTACGACACACTCATCCTCCAGGAACGTGGTGTAGGGGGCTCTTTGGCTCAGGAGTCTGGACATGCAGTCCGCTTGTGCATTTTTCCACCCCGCAATGTGTGCTATTTCGTACGTGTATTCTTGAAGCTTTGCGGCGATCCTGGCCAGCCTCGGGGTGGCCGTCTTGGTGCCGCCCGGGCTCAACATGTGGATGAGGGGTTTGTGGTCGGTGACCAGCTTGAATCTCGTCCCCCATACGTACGATCTGAAGTAGTCGACGGCCCATGCACATGCCAACATTTCCTTCTCGACCGTGGAGTAATTCTTCTCCGATGCGGATAACGCTTTGGATGCAAACGCCACAATGTTCTCAGCGTCTCCCTTCTTCTGGGTCTGGGTGGCCCCCAGGCCATACCCGCTGGCGTCTGTGGTAATGCAGGTGTCCCATTCAGGGTTGTATGGTTTCAGGCGCGGCGCGTGTAGGATTCTCTTTTTGATTTCCCGGAACACCTCGTTCGGTTCCGGACCCCACGAGTGGGCTGCCCCCTTCTTCAGAAGCTCCCTCATGGGAGACGTGGTCTCGGAGAATCTGGGGACGAATTTGACATAGTACTCCGCTAGGCCCAGGAATGAGCGTAGCTCCTCTTTGGACGCCGGATCCGGGGCTTCTGTTATGGCCTGGTATTCTACCTTGTTCACTCCGAAGACGCACTTTTCATGGCGTAGGTGAATGCCCTCCTATTGAAGCCTGCTCAAGACAGCCTTGAGTGCCTTGTCATGGGTCTCGTTGTCTCTGGCATACACAAGGATATCATCTTGAAAGAAGGAAACATTTGTGAGTCCCTTGAGTAAGGAGTTCATCAGTCTCTGAAATGCGGATGCCGCCGATGACAACCCGAATGGCATGCGGGTATATTGAAAGGTGCCGAAGGGCGTGATTAACGCTGTAAGGGGGCGAGAGGCTTTGTGCAGGTGAATCTGGTGATAGGCATCACGCATGTCCAGCTTAGTGAAGATTGCCGCCTCTTTCATCATGAGGACGATCTCATTGATACTGGGGAGTGGAAAGCTATCTGTGATCACCTCTAGATTGAGGCTTCTTAGGTCGATGCAGATCCTAAGGTCGTTGCTGGATTTCTTTTTGATCAAAACTACTGGACTCAACCACTGTGAGGATTCCACGGTCTCGATGGTTCCTTCTTCGACCATCTTCCGAAGGTGGGCCTCCAATGCGGGTCTCGCTGTGGCAGGAACTGCCCTGACTTTGTGTTTCATCGGTATGGCGTTGGGTTTTAGGCAAATCCTGTGGACATAGTTTCTCACCTTCCCTGGGTTCTCGGAGAACAGGTCCGGGAACATCTCCTTGAAGTTCAGCGCTGCTCCTGAGGAGACCATGAGAACCTGTTCCGGAGTGCTGGGATCCAGTTTCATGCTGAGTTTGTGTTGATCGTCCCATCCCAGTACAGCTGGGCCTTTGGGTGAAAAATACACTTTGGTGGTGGTGGACCTCCCTTTGAATTCGATCCAGGCTTTGATGTAGCCTAAAAGGTCGACAGTTGGACCACCGAACACCGTCGGCTTTTGCCTGGTCGTTCTGATCTCTACTTGCGCTCGACCCATCATCTCCTTGTACGTGTTGATGGGGAGGATTGTGAGGTTGGATCCCGAGTCTGCCATGACGCGTGTTTCTATTCCGTCAACTTTAATGGTGCAGTGGGGCTTTTCCCTCCTGGCCTGGGGAGCGTTGACCATGACCATCATGGGTCTGTCCTGCTGGTCGTCATCGTCGCTTGAAACGCAGTCACCATCGACATGGGAAACCGTCTTCTCCCGCCACGTGCATGCCTGAGCCACGTGGCCGATGCGTCCGCACTTAGAGCACTCCTTATTCCTGGCGGGGCAGTCGCGATCATTCGCCATGTGCTTGGTGCTGGAGCATCTATAGCATTTGGGTGCCTCCTTTTGCCTGGGACCTTTGTCTCTGGGGCTGTCGCGGGACTGCTTGTCTCTGCGCCCTCTCCATTGTAGCGCCGCAAGTTCGGGCGCAGGCAGGTGACTTCCCGCCTCTTTGCGTCTGCTGGAGGTTTCCTCCTCCGCCCTAGCAATTTGGATGGCCTTGTCAAGGGTGACCTCCTTTTCTTGTATGAACTTGTCCTGCACTTTCCTAGAGTTGGTGTGAACGACGAGCATGTCGCAGATGACCTGTTCTGCGTTTTCGCCAAAGGCGCAAAGAGAGGCCAGCTCCCTCATCCTGGTGATGTAGTCGTCCACGGGTTCGCTCCCTTCTTGTTTGCGGGTGTAGAACCTCAGTCTGTGCAGTACAACGTTCTCCTTATTGGTGAAATTCTTTACAATGCGACGGGCCGCTTCCTTGTAGACGTCGTCGTCGTCGTCGTCATCATCGGCCGCAGGTATCTCCTTCAACCCAGCAAAAATGCGCTGTCCTTCAACCCCCAACGCATTTAACAGCATCGCCTTCTTCCTCACGGGGGCATACCGCGTGCCGCCTATCGCTTCCAGATAGGTGGAGAACAGGGGCTCCCACTGCATCAATGGAATTTCTGGTGTCCCCGGTGACGGGAGAAAGGCAGGGGGCGGCGTGGCGCCTTGCATGGTGAGGCCGTGGGGTCTTTGGTATCCTCATCGCCAATTATGTTGTGGCCTTGAAGGACGACAGGACGCTGTAGTGAATCTACTCTACTTTATTAAATAACAACTGGTGTGGACTGGTATATGTCCAAGTTCTCATCAAGCACGTACTTACAGTTCAGTTAAGTTCAGGACTTCCCCAGTTGAGTCACTGAGGGAAGTGGGTGCACTAGGGTGGCACGCTGTAAGCTTCTAGGGCCCCCAGGTAACCTCCTGTGGCTGTGGTGTTACACCCTAGAAGCTGGGCTGTACGGCTGCTGGAAGTTCTTGCCTTCTCGGCTCCTCATCAGGAGCAGGGCTGTGGTGCGACCGCTTCATCTGGCGGGCTTCCAGCTCTCAAGCGGGAAACGTATTCCCGCGGAGCGTGGGCTCGCGAGATCTCGTTAAGTGCGATCTCGCGAGAACACGCTCCCGCGATCGAGTGATATCCCCACACATGCGAACACACATATCTGCTGCACTGCAAGTAGGATGTTTCTCATCTGTGCGAACGCAGCACAATTATGAACTTTTTTTATATTTCCAGATCAGTTTCATACATTATTGCTTCAACTCACTTCTAGAGATAAGCAGCATAGCTGTCTGTTTTATTCCCAAAGATGAGTCATATCCATCCAACAACAGGACAGGCACTTGCATATAGGTAGCGGCCTGCTCCTTGATGCTACATGCACTGCTGTGTTGATATGTTCCAGTCAGAGTCTGGATGGCACATAGAGGAGCTCTACAATTGTATTATCTGATCTGCAGATGACACATAAAATAATAAAATAACAGCATATTTTCATTTATTGTAATTATTGGGACAAAGAAAGTATTTTACAATAAAACAACCTATGGTTATATAAATGTTACTGGGTGTATCTGGTATATTATATCGTATAATCTAGTGCTCTATCAACTTCTCTTTCCCTCTTTCCCAGTGTCTATCTGTGCTCTCTTTCCCTCGCTGTCTCTCTCTGTTTCTTTTCTTTCTATGGCGGTCAAAGCGCTGCTGGCTGGTGAGTGCCCCCCAGTGGTTGCTGACAGCTAAGTGACCAGAGGGGAGCGGGGGGGTAGATATCTTGAGGGGGGTTGTGATGGGCGTCCTATTTTGCAAAAGCAGCTATTAAAAATATAAACTGTCTCATTTTTTTTACTTTTTTTAATGTTCTTTCGCAATGCTCTCTTTCAGTATATATTTGAAACATACTAAATTTAACGTCCCATTCTGAGCATTATCAAAACATTGACTAACCATAAACATTATTTTCTGGTAATGGTTATAATTCCAAGATGGGCAGTCTTTTACACGCCTAATGCACGCTTTCAGAATACCCCTACGCCAAAGTATAAGTAGACGAATAATACCAGTGTGCCTGCTTTCTAGAAAATCAAAGAGCATTTTGGTCCATACGAATCACCACAGATGTCTATATATGACAATTATGTCTGTGATCAAAGGGTTTAATTATTGAATCACTAAGGTGCTTGGCACTCATTTAATTGTTCACATCACTAAAAATGTTTCTGACTTGAGCCATATGTACTGATTCAAACAGCCTCAGGATTTTGATGTGAGGGTAGAATGGCTGTGAGGCAGGCAAGCCTTTGGGGTCAAATGGACCATGCAAACATACTGGGCCTCATTACGAGTATGGTGGTAGCCATGTCGATCTTAGCGGCATGGCTACCCCCATATCTGGTACCGGGTCCGGGTTCCATGAATGATGAATTCCCGGGCCATTCCGACCTTGGAGGGCCTGGTATTTCCCCATTCCAAGAACCCGGACTCGGTACATCCCCATTCCCATTTGAGCCCCCATAGGGCTCAATGGGAATGGGGATGAAGCTAACAATGGGTCCGTTAATGACGGGCCCGTTGTTAGCATTCTGGTCTGCTAGCGGTTCCTGCTAAGGATGCCTGGTTTTACCAGACGTCCTTTGCGGGACCCGTGAGCAGACCTCATAATGAGGTGGTAGAGGGTTAACGGTGCCGGCAGCTCTACCAGCGCTGTTAACCCTCTTAACACAATACATGACATTCTTCATTCATAGGTTTATTCTCTTTGAGTCCTGGTTGAACAGACTACACGTGTTTCGACAGAACCGTCTTTCTCAAGGCTAGGCTCTCCATTCAGTGCAGTGATCTGAAATGTTTATATAACTTCTGGTCAGTTTCCCCAAATTGCAAGATTTCTGGACCCAAATTTCCTTTGGCTCTATTGCCTGTGTGGCATCCTGTAGGGAATTACCTAAGCGGTCTGCGAAAAACCTGCAGCAACTGACCAGAAGTTATATAAACATTTCAGATCACCACACGGGCAATAGAGCCAGAGACAATTTGGGTCCAGATAATCTGCAATTTGGGGCTATTGAGCAGAAGTTCCATTAACAATTCAGGAGGATATCTGCCAATCAATGATCACATGATCGCGCTGAATGGAGAGCCTAACCTTGAGAAAGACGTTTCTGTCGAAACACTTGTTGACTGTTTAACTAAGTCTCACAGAGAATAAACCTATGAATGAAGAATATCATGTATTGTGTTATGAATAGATTTTGAAACCGCATCATGTACTTTAATTAAAATAAATTCACCAATAATTTTCGGGCATAGCGCGAAGAGCTGGTGGTACACAGATATCTCACATATAACACTATGCATTCCCCCCACCAGCCGCATCACAGATGGAGAGAAGACCCAATGCCTATCTGTCGAGGGCAAGTCTCCAAATGGTGTCAGCAGCAGAGTGCACACTCTGTGTCTATCGACTCGACCAATGGACCATCATGACCCAGCAGGTTTCGCAGCAGCACAACCAGAGGCACAGATCAACATTGGAATTGGGATTCCACCAATACTAAAGGTGAAAGGTGACTTGCATTTTTGTGCCATTGGCTGTTTCCAGACCTATGTGGGTCATGTTACTGGCATCATGCAACCAGCATTCAGTAGCTTCAATACATTGGGGGTCACAACACATTTCCAACTGATGCCACCACCATCAACAATATCAGGACTGAAGTTCACACTGTCGCAGACATGCCTGACTTTGTAAGTGTGCTTGATGGAACATATGTGGCTACATATCCCTTAAGCATATTAACACATATTTCAGATTAGAAAGCGGTCCGCAGCACTAACTTGTAGGCTGTGTGTGATTCCCACATTTAGATGTGCCAAGTTCCCAGGATTTTCACAGGCTGCCATGGGACTGCAGAACAGCAGTAGACCCCTGCGGACGTGAAGTATGAGCAACGGGAACACAGGCACAATACGGAAATAGCCATTAAGAAAATCGAGAATTGTATGGAATTCTGGGTGAAGTTGCCCCTAGCAATGATGGGACGGGGGCAATGCTAAAAATTGTGGTTTTGCCTAGGCTCCTGCACTATTTTGGGAATATACCATACTTGATACCCAAAATGTTTTTCAACAGATTGCACAGTATGTGTAGGGATTTCCTGTGGCATGGCACGCGGAATAGAGTGGCACTATGGAAGTTGCAGAACTTTTATGAAAAAGGGGGGATAAAACTGCCTAATTTTGAGGTTTATTATGTGGTGACTCAGCTGCAGTATGTCGCCAAATGGCTCTCAGATGAAATGACCCCTGAATCCAGGTTGTTAGGACATGATTGTGCTCCATTTTACTTAAGAGAGATGATCTGGCTGCCTGAGACAGAATTAGTAGGGCGTCCCAGGATGATGATGCTTGGGTGGAAGATGTGGCGCCGGGCATGCCGGATGATGGAGAAACCATTTCCGTGCTCCCCGCAGTTACCACTAGTTGCACTGGCAGGGGGAGATAAGCAGCTGAGGATGATAATTAGGAATCACTGGGAATCGTTTGGGCTGGTGACTATGGGTGATATTTGGCGAGAGGGTACCATTGTAGATTTTGAAGCATTAGGGGAAGAAATGGGATTACACACGGGCCAATATATTACGTATCACAGAATGGTGCAGAGGGTCAGGGAAACGTGGCCCGAAACAGTACTGGAAGAGGAACCAGATGCTACCAAAGATACGATATATGACATAGCGAAAGGGGGGCACAAGATCTCTAGATTGTACGAGATGATGATGTCCAAGGTTGGAAAGGATCTACCGCAATTAAGGCTGGACTGGGAAGCGGAAGTAGGGGACCCGATAGAGGATGGGATGTGGGAACGAGCCCTGAGGTATCATAAGAAGGTGTCAAGGAATGCTAGATTAAAACAGATACAGTTATAGATCACGCACAGAGCATACATGACACCCCAAAGAATATCCAGGTTTGCAGATACAGGACGGCAAGCATGCCCCAAATGTGACGAAGAAAAGGCTGGCATGATGCACATGTTTTGGTCATGTCCGGTTATTGAGAGATTCTGGGGTGAAGTAGCACAGAAACTGATGGAGAAAGGGGTCACGATTATTATTGACACAGTCTGGGCCTGTTTGCTGGGGGGGGGGGGGGTTCCCCAGATCGCAGAAACTAAAGCATGTTAGTAAATTGAAAGACCTAGCATATTTGCTGGCAAAAAGGAGGATTGCCATGGGATGGAAGACGTGCCACAGACCACTGGTGGAGATTTGGTGGAAAGAGTTACAGAAATGGGCAGAAGCAGAAACCATGGTATGGCAAGAGGCGAGCAATGTAGGGGGGGAAGAGGAGGTAGGAACCCTGATGGCCTGGAAATCATTGATAATGGAATTATTCGGATCGATACAAGTTCTGACAGAACTTACAGAAAGGGAGACCCTGCCATGTGATGCAGAAGCAAAGTGCGGGACGGAATAGGCTCGGAATGGGGGGGTGGTATAAGGGGAACAGTGACCGAAATTAAGCAAGTATAAATGTGCTGTTGATATATGCACTGTTTGTTTGGTTTGTATTGTTGTTGTTTGAATAAATCAATAAAATAAAATTTACAAAAAAAGTATGAGCAACGGGCTGGCATAGCTGATTAGCAACTGTCTAAACACATGAAGCAGGGCACAAGTGTTTTGACAATGGTCATATATGTATTTACATGGACCCAATATGTGTTCCTGCTACCTCCACGGGTGATGCTGCCTGCCCATGCAGACCATGGCTGCTGACCCCTGTGAACAATCCTCAAAGAGCAGCTGACTACTATTATAAGACACAAAATTTGATATAATGGGCCTTTGGAATGACGAAGAACCAATGGCTACTGGTGTTGCCTGTTCACAGTGCATGAAAGCTGAGGTTGTTTCCACACACCCTAAAAAAGAGGGTTGAATAACAGAGGTGCAAGCTGTTCCTGCTGCATGCGAGTTGAGAGTTGAGGTAATTTTTCCTCCCACTTAAAAGGAGGGTTGAGCAGAGGGGAGTGGGTTAGTCTATAGCCGCTGTTACCCCACTGTCTGCTATCATTGCCGCCTACTGCCACTTCCAACTTTGCCCTCTGGGACATCAGACATCTTGATTTGTAACACTTTACCTGAAGTGATTTTCAGCGCCTTATGCCAATTTTAATAATAGTTCCTCTGACATTCAGCAGCTAAAGTTGGACGTGGCGGTTGGTTGGTTAGTGTCCCATTGTCTCACTGCACCCCACTGTGCCACCTTGGTAATGAGTGCTTCACTTTTGGTTTTAAAAAAAACTTTATCTTCAAGTTTCTTCTGCTTTTATTTTAATACATTATAAACAAAAATACATGGAGCAAGGAGAGCTTCATTTTCTTACTCCATTCAAATCAGCCAACAAACGGTATTGTAAGGAGCTCATGGTGACAACAGTGAAAAAGACACAAGTGATCACAGTTAAAGGGTGTTTATCAAACTGTAAATGCAGGGTGGAAAAACACCTAACCTAAATATAAGATGGGAGCAAGCATCGACCATCAAATGAAAAATAAAGCAGTCCTTGTGGCGTCTTCTCAAAGTAAAAAGTCTATACTAAAAAAAAAAAAAAACTATTGCCAATTCCTTACAACTAATTACAGAAAGAGTGTGGGATAGGATATTCAAATAAAGGGAAAAGTGTTCACAAATAATAAGTAAGGATTTGATTGCCTTGAGGTCTCCCTTCCCATTTGTTTTCAGCACAGGACAAGGTGGGGCTTTGGAGCACAGCACACGCTCGAGCCTTCCCAGCATGAGCTAACAGTTTCGTATCAGTTATCAGGTTCTTCGATGGTTAAGTCTCTTTTCAATAAAAGTCTCCTGCCTTTGAGACCTGATGCTCTCAGCAAACACAAAGTTCTGTTCTACAAACACTTTGGGTGATGTCGTCACCCATTGGTACCCCTCTTCTATGTGCAAACCCCTCAGAAGTTGTATTCAGCAAGTTAACAAGACAGTGCCTTTCTCAGTGAACTTTGGGTGATAACTTTCCACCCCTGGATCTCCCTCAGCCAGGCTCGGACCCCAGATGACAAGGGAGACACTTCCCCTTGTCTTTCAATACTTCTCTCTTTCACAAATCTTAATGTCTTTTTAAACAGTTTTTCGGGCTTTGCCCCTGGTTTTTGGCTTCCCTCTGCCGGGTTCAATCCCGCCGACTTTTGGTTGTCGGCTTCCCTCTGCCGGGTTCACTCTTGCTGAATTTTACAGACAATTCACCATGGGACTTTAGACTTCATCCCTTTTCATTAGCATCCCTCTGCCGGCTTCACTCTTGCTAATCTTTACGAAACACAGTTGATGTACTAATTTTCACCATGCTGGATTTACTGCCCTTTGCTTTCACAATCATCTGCCGGTCAAAGATTTCCGACGGTACAGAGGATGTTACAAGACCCCTGTATGACCACTTTGACCTTTCTTCACCTCTTCCCAAGGCCTTCTGGTTACGGTAGTCTTTACCATTGGGTAATTGCTCAGAGTTTCCTGCGTGAGCACCCACGTGGTGCCAAACTCCTCTGTTGCTGGTTTCCCTCCCCCTTCGTTACTAATATCTTTGGCTTCTCAAAGTTCAACTTAGCCTTCGACTAGTTTTTTCGTTCAACACAGTTTGGTTTCTTATTGACACTCCCCTCGACTCACCAGCTGTGATGAACATCCTGGCTTTCTTTTTCTTTTGAGTCAAGGTTGGTACCATAAAGACAAGTGTCCCTCCCTGGCCTAGTAATTAGCGGACGAGAGTCTTGTGTTCCATTGACATCTGTTGCAATACACATTAGCTATTGTTCGCAGACTTATCATTCCCTCTGCAGAGGTTCCACAGGCATTGGTCGGATGGGGCAAGGTCGACTCTCTCCTTGTCACCCTAGCGGTCTGCGCCGTCTTTCTCCTCCTCTTGAACTGCTGTGCTGAGTTAGCTCTTACGTCGTGCGGGCTGCCTTGTTCTACCTGTACTTACTTGTGTGCTCCACCTTTTATCCCTGTGGGGAAGCAAAAGGGCCGTCAGTTGAGTGTGATTCTGGTCGATTGCCTGGCATTGCCTGACCCTTGTATTGGGACATGTCAGGTAAACCGCATGGGTGTTAGTCTGTTGTCTTTTGGTTTGTACGAAGGTGTTCATGTCGGAAAGGGGGGGTTAGAGAAGAAGAGGTGTTGTATGGTATTATGGTTCCGATGCTAGGGGTTTGGGAAAATTCAGAATAATGAAACTGGTAAAATTTGCGAAGAAAAAGGGAGTGATCGGGATTATTATCATGAGATAAACAAGAGGTTTTGTGGGAATGGTATTGTTTTTTCTGAGCAGTTTGGGAATGCAGGGAAGGATAATCATAGGGATGTGAAGAAGAATGGTTGGGAGTATTTGGGCAGTGACCAGGAAAATAGGGAGTCTGGGCGAGATAGTTTCTGGGTTCAATGAGGTTTGGAACTCTAGAGCATTGCTTATGTATGGAGGTGTTATGGGATTTTGTCAAGAGAGATTCAATGGGAGGCAGATAAAGGACAGCCTACAAAAGCCCCAAGGATCTCATCCTCCTTCTTCCCCGGTATAATACTGCGTTATGTTCCCCCAAGCATAACCCCAGGCTCCCCTACCCAGGTGATCCTCCCTCGCTCGTTCACCCCCAGGGTTGGGATCTGAGTCCCTGGCCATCTGAATAAGGAATTCCTGATGTCTACTTGGGAGAATACCATCATGCAGTAGACAGACCAGCATGCCCATTCGGCAATAACAAGTGGTCAAGGTGATTCATTCTTCACAGGGAGACGTTTTATCATTTAGGCAAGACCTGAAGCCCGACCAACAGTCCTTAGGGCGGATAAGAAGTGCCACAAGTTCTCTATAGGTATCTTCTTGCTTGTTGCACCAAGTAAGACCCCCTCAGCCCGTCATCAATCACAGTTGGAACCTGTTGTGATCACCATCCCATGGCAACATGCT
The DNA here is from genome assembly GCF_040938575.1 of Ambystoma mexicanum. NCBI lineage: Eukaryota > Metazoa > Chordata > Amphibia > Caudata > Ambystomatidae > Ambystoma > Ambystoma mexicanum. The sequence continues at coordinate 487,552,331 of NC_090925.1, forward strand.
GCTTCTTTATCAACACGACAATGCCCATGAACCTACGATCTTTCTTTGTAAAGTTCTGGGTGAGGCCCAGCAGATATAATTCAGGGGTAATCGTCACATCCTGTACCAGTATTACATTTAGCTCTATCAGTATTTTCATCCAGTATGCATCCACTCCTGCACAGTTCAAAGCCATGTGCCGAAAATCTGCCTCAAGCATTTTGCAGCACAGGCAACTCCTTGAGAGGTAGGGTCAAATGTTCACATTTTATGAGGGGTAATAAACACCTGATGAAGACATTTAAACTGAAGCAAGTAATACTTATAATTCGTGGACACTTTCTTAACCTGTTTACATATGTATCTCCAATCCTGTTATATCACGGCCTAAAGTGCTTTCCCATTTCTATATGGCTGCCCTCAGCTTGCCGCCTCACCACCCCTGAACCATATGGTGCATTGTTGAGATCATGTGGTGTGACTGATCATTGCTCATGAGTAGTTGCAGTACAATGTAGGGCTGAAGTATGTGCAGGAATGTGTTAAGTATCGCCCTGACTATGCCTTAAACCCTGTGATAGATCATTTGCAACTTGTGCTTTACGCCCCCCAATGTTCTTTTAGTCAGAGATAAAGTTACTGTCTCTGTATCAGTCATCCATTTTAATAATACCAAGCATAGCAGGCTCCCTACCCACCCCTGGGTCAAATGTGCTCTCCAGCCTGCCTATTCTAATGAAGAATATGTCTGTTGGCATGGGGGTGAACTCGGTATATTTCATTTGGAGATAGCGTAGTGCAGCTGTGGACGTATGCATCGTGTTGATCTTGTTATGTGGTGTGTGCCGTTTCCCCCACATGTCCCGATCAAGCCTATTCAGGGACACAATGGTTCTTTCGAGAGCAACCTGTTAAGCATACAGTGTCACTCCAAACCAATACTTGATGTGACTAGCCTGAGCCACCTCATGGTATATGCCCATATCTGGCAATGCGAGGCATCCTTCTTTGAGTGGGAGTGTGAGGACCTCCCAGCTCACTCTTGCTTGTTTCTCCACCCAGATAAAGTTGATCAGTATGGATCGTATTTTATCAAAGTAGGTTTAATCCGGACCTTTAGAAATATGTAGAGAAAGTTGAGAAGGACCACCATTTTAATGATCGATATGCAAACTATGATGGATAATGTAATGCAGCTCCACCTCACTAATTTATCTTTCATGGAGCTGGATGTGAGGTAGATATCCTCGAAGAGCTTGTGTGCACTTGTGGAAACCTGACGCCTATGTATCTTATCCCTTCTGGGCACCATCTAAATCCCAAATGTGTCGATTGCTGGGTCGTATGGGGCGTGAGCGGAAGGAGTTCCGACTTGGCCCAGTTTATTCTGAGCCCGGATAAGTCCCTAAACTCAACAATTGCACTTACAATAGGGTCCAGGTTGTAAACATGATCCGATAAGTAGATCAGGTCGTCATTGGCATATAATGAGATCACTTCCCTCTGGGTATAGTAGCTAAGACCCCTATTTGTATACTCCGCACAAAGAATAAAAGCCATGGGCTCATTGGCCAGTGCACAAAGGAGTGGTGACAAGGGACATCCTTGTTGAGTGCCTCTATGGAGCTCAAAGGAGGATGGGATGATACCATTAATGTTTATTATTATTATGATGGCATTTATTGAGACCAGACCTAGATTCAAGAAGCAACAGAATACTTTACAGAGGTATACAACAGTAAACATGCATAACACAGTACTTTCCAGAGGTAACAACAGATCAGATATACAGTGGGAGGCAGGATACAGTGGGGCACAGAGGAGGGGTACAGCTGTACATGATGGCAGGGAAGAGAGGGGCGGATGGTGTCTAGTGAGTCAGGTGGTGTGGGAATGATGTGATGGCCTAGGTGTTGAGGAGGAGAGAGTCCTTGAAGGGTGCTTCTTGAGTTGTTTTCTGAATCGTAGGAGCATGGTGGAGAGCCTGATGCTGATGGGAAAGAGGTTCCATAGTCTTGGGGCGTAGGGAGACAAGGCTTGGTTTCTGGTCCTTTCCTTTTTGCAGGAGTGGATTTCTTGTCTTCACATGTCCTGGCTTCTGGTGGTGTGCTGTCTGCTGGAGATGCTGAGTTTCTCCATGAGCTAGCTAAGCTAGTTGAGGGTGATTGCTTTATAGATGATGCAGCAAGACTTGAAGGTGATTTGTGTGTTCGGTGGGAGCCAGTGAATGCTGATGAGGGCCGGGGTGATGTGGTCACATCTGCACAGACCCTTGATGAGGCATGTCGCTGCGTGTAAGACACTTCTCAGGTGCACAAGGGTGGATGACATTTGCCCCATCGAGGTGGGATAGGACCAGTGATTGAGTGGTGGATCTAAAGCTGTCGGGAGGGAGGAAGGGCTTGATTTTGCGCAGGAAGGAGAGCTGATACCAAGCTGAGTTTTCTTAACTATGTGTGTCTATAAGGGGAGGTATTTGTCGATGTGGAACCAGAGGGACTTGGCGCAATGAGGTGAGCTTGGGTGTGAAGCCCACAGGTCTCATGGTTGATATCCAAGTCTGTATGTCTAGGTGTTTGGTGTTGTTGGTGAGGAGTAGAAATTCGGTCTTGGAGGGGTTGAGCTTCAAGTATGCACTGCACATCCAACACTGGATCAGCAATGTGGATGTCATTGATTGAGTCAGTCTTGAGGTAAAGATGTGTTTCATCGGCTTATTGGTGGATGTGGATGTTGTGTGTGGCTAGGATGGCTCCCAGCAGCTCCATGTATAGATTGAAGATCACTTGGGAGAGGATGAAATCCTGCGGGACTCCACATGTGATGGGTAGCATTGGTGATCTAGAGGAGTCCATTGGAACAAACTGCTGGTGGTTGGCGAGGTAGGGCTTGATCTAGTGTAGGACAAGGCCGCTGATCCCAATGCACCGATATAGGGTGTCTTTGAGTGCCTGGTGGTCTACTGTGTCAAAAGTGGCCAAGAGATTGAGTAGAACCAGGAGGCAGAGGTGGCCACTGTCAATAATGTTGAGAGTGTCATGGAACACCTGCACGGTTGTCATCTCTATGCTGCATCTAGGTCTGAACCCGGATTGTTAGGTTTGGAGTAGATTGTTGGTGTCGATGTGTTGCTGCAGTTTCCCGGCTACTGCTTGCTCGATGGTTTTACCTAGGAAGGGAAGATGGGTGAAGGGTCTATAGTTACCCAAGTTGTTGGGATCCAGAGTGGGTTTCTTTACTAGATGGAGAATTTGTCCTATCTTTAAGGTTGATGGAAAGGTGCCATGAGTTAGGGAACTGTTGATGATCTCAAGTATGGAAGGAGAGCTTCTGCAGTGAGGGCCTTGAGGATGGATGCTGGGACAATGTCGTCTGTATAAGATGTGGCTTTGAGGGTGGCCAGGGTTTCTTCCAAGTCCTCTGTGGAGAGTGTCTTGAATGTTGTCCAGGGTATCGAGATTTTGCGAGGAGCAACGTGAGGTGAGTCTTTGAATGCAGAGCCAGTGTCTATTTGCTGGTGAATCTTGCTGATTTTGTCTATGAAGAAGTTGCTGATGGCGGTGGATTTTTTTCGATTGAGTTTGTTATGACAGGGTCAGGAAGCATGTTTATGCAGTGTTTGAGCACTTTGAAGAGTGCTCTGCTTTTGCTGTTGGCTTCTGCTATGGTGTTCTGATGGCTGTGTTGATTAATTGTCAGTGGATAGCTCGGAGTTCCTTGAGGAGTGCCAGGTTGGATGTGGTCGTGGAACAGTGCCAGGTTTTCTCTTGTTTCCTGATAACTCTTTTGCTGAGGTTGTGTTCTTGCCTGTACTAGAGTTCTGACGGTTTTGGTTTGCAGATGGGTTGTTTCTAAGGCGCGTGCCGATTGATGGAGGCTGAGAGGTTGTCATTGAGTGCTTTCAGTAGAGCATTGCAGTTTGATTGGGGTGTTCGTTCCATATGAGGTGGCAGTTGGCGAGGTCTTCCTTGAAGGACCTGAAGGTTTGTCTGATGGGTTCCTGCTGGGAGTGCTTGACTGGGGTGGTGTGCAGGATGTTCAAAGGCACAGCAGGTGGTCAGACCAGTCAAGCGCGAGAGGAGAGCTGTAGTAGAGTAGTGCAATGCAGTGATGATTAGGTCGAGGATGTTAGGTCTTTTGTCTGCTGTGTGAGGCTGAGGGTGTCGAGAAGGCAGAAGAGAGATTCTTTCATCAGTTTGGTTGCCTTGTTGCCTGGGAGGTTGAAGTCGCCTATGAAGATATTGTTCGTGTGCGTGACATGTTTGTGACCAGGTCGGTGAAGTTTCTGATGAAGGAGGTGTTGGATTTGGGTGGTCTGTATGTGAGATGGAAGGTGATTGTGTCCATCGGGGAGAGCAGGAAGTGGCAGGAAAGGACTTTGAAAGAGCCAATGTTGTCGACATCACGCCTTTTGCAGGGCCACAAAGTCTTGTGGATGACTTTGAGGCCTCTGCCTGTCTTCTTCGGCTGGTCTCTGTGTTGGATGCTGTAGCTGTCGGGGACAAGGAAGTCTAGGATGTGGGTGGAGGTAGGCATCAGCCCGGTCTTGGTGAGGAATATGTCATCAAGGCATGTGTACTGATGAGGTTGGCTGCATGGCTGATAGCTCAGCGGACGTTGGCGAGCATCAACCTCCATGTTGTGGATGGTGAGGGCGTGCTGATGGGCTTGAGGCTGGTGTGGGTGAGGTTGTTGCTTTGCGGAGCCCATGTCTTAGAAGAGGGGTGATGTAGTTGGCATTGTCTGGGGATGGCGAGGATGGCCTATAGGGATGGATGGAGTAAATACCCTTCCTGGAGAGCAGTATGTCTGCCGACAGACTACAAGAACTGCTGCTGTTTATTTCATCATCATTTGGGTGCTGCTCAGCTCCCTCGGACTGCAAGTCCCATCTGTCCCTGGTGCTGGACACACCCACTTTCACCCTCCCTCCACCCTACCAGAAGCTAAAAGATCCTGCCTGTGCCGGTCCCGGCTAAGTCTGCTGCACTGACAGCCACTGTCCGCAGCTGGTAGCAGTTCGACTTTACATCTGCAATGCTGCTCTTTACTGTTTTGACTCTTTGCCATCCATCCCTCCTTTCTTACTACCGGTTGACCTGCTTAAATCTTCCAGACTTCTGCCTCCATTTGCATCCCCCAACCCAGTTGTTGCCAATAGGGATTCCTGTTTTCTACACTGTAGCAGGTGCTTGCATTATCAAGCTTCTACAGTTTTTCCTATTCATCTCTTAGTTTATCATGCCCTATTATGCCACCATTTCGTTCATATATCTCATCTAATAATCTCTCTGCTCGTAACAATTCGAATCTCATCTATCCCCTTTATCTGACTTTTCTGATATCTTTAACATTGCTTTATGGCACATTCTTGTTCCCTCAACAATAAAGCCCACTCCTTGATTTTTTCACTCGCTTTCATCTACTCATAGTTGGGAAGTGCAGTAATGCGGCAGTATATGGTAATACTGCCACATTTAGCCTGCACCGCCAAACTCATAATGACCCCATGGTGTGATGATGGTGGTTTTTTAATATCTCTAATTAGACACTAAGGGCCGAGGCATAGAATCAGCGCATACCCCCTGCAAAGTACTCTGCACTTAAGACCAATGTTGACCGCAAAGTAACCTTATGTGTAAGTAGTGACCAGAACGCACACAACACGCCCCCACGCAAAACCAGCAACATATCCTGGCCTCTCTGCCTTATCCACACCATCAAGCACCTCGGCAGAACTGCGGGTCATCCCCCACAACCAAGGCAGCACCCCAGCGACACTGTGTACAAAGCCTGTAACCCAAAACTGCACCTCGATAATCTGTGTACCATTTTGCATAACTCCAGGCAGCGGCAGGTAAATCTGCATGCAAACACCCATAATTCAAGGTTGCACCCACTAATCTGTATACGTTCACCCCTAACTCCAAGTGGCACCTCAGCTTCGTGCTGTCGCCCCTAAATTGCTATGTAAACCTTTCCCTGCGTGAGGTTGCACGTTGGGTTTCATTAATTGGGTTTGGTTTGCGCTTGACTGGGCGTGCGATCACACTGCGTGGCCCCTCCCTCTACACACCCACATTCTTCCTAACTTTCTGGAAGAATGGGGAATATGCATGTTCAATCTCATATTTATTGTCTGTGTAGGCCCGTCCCACACTTTGCATGGAGTGGCGCGCAAAGCGCTCGACTGCACGCAAAGCCTTGATGGATATGCGCAGAGTCCCCGCAAAGTCCCAGAAAGGCACGCAAACTTGGTTCCATGAATCAACGAAAGGAGTTCTGCATGATGATAAGCATGCAAAGACACTTTTCAGTGCGCAAATCATTCTGTAAATCAGGCCCTATATGTGTTGTATGTGTTGAGTTTACGCACGCAGACGTATTAAAATAAATATACTGTGCTATAAGAAACTGATTTATTTTGTCCAAACAAAGCAAGACAATTTACGTTGACTATTCTCATAACCCTGAAGCATTTAATGTATCAATCGGTTATGGTTTGTTTGTTCTAGGGTCAGTATTTGTGCCAGTGATGTGTGCAGAAACACATTGTTGCCCTTAGAAGCTTGATGGTTGAAGGGTGGGAGGGAGTCAACAAGTGGGAAGGGTAATAATAACTGACTAGGGTAGACATTGCAGAGTTGAATTTGGTAAAGGTCAGTTCAATTTAGTGCACAAGAAGAGGAGAAGGATCTTGGAGCAAGATATTGACTTCGATCATAGGATCAGTCTTCAATTTACATTTGATGTTAGCCAAAGGAGGAGATGAGAGCAAGTCATCTGACCTGAATAACAGGGAGACTGAAGGAGGTGGAGGTTACCTTTTGGTTTCCAGCACAAGAGACTATGCAATTTACAAGAAATGGATTCCACATTGCATCTACTAAAGATATTTTTTTATATTATTCATAACAAGTGAGTTTAGTACTTTTGTTGGTAGGGGAATCAACACACTTATTCTGTATTTTAACTATTTTTAAATAATTTGTATTGGTTTATGCACACCTTATACCAGCATAAAAAGAGTAATTTTACATACATCATTATTGAACAATTATAACATTATTTACTTAAGTTCATTTCATAGGATCAAATAATTTCTCAAATTCCTCATGAAAACAGTACCTCATGTTTCTTTAAAAAGAAATATAAAAAAAAATATCAATTCATTTCATCACATTTAAAAATGTTACTCTCACAATTGTAATAGCAATAGCTTCACTACAATAAACACGTCTCCAAAAATAATACTTGTTCAACCATTCTATTTCATGAACACATTTTGAGAACATTTCTTGCCTCAATGTCTGCAAAGCCGAACATTTGGTAATTACATGTTGCAAGGTCTCTTTTCCTATGTTACAAAATCTACAAACATTATCAGTACTAAGTGTTTATGTATAATACAATATTTCTTATTCTTAGTTGTTGTATCCCTGTTTAATTTATAATGTTCTCTTTTGTCGCATATCTCACTCCAGTCCCATTCATAAAGTTTTACTATAGCAGCATTAGAATTCCTAATTAAGTTTTCATAGCTAATATTTGAAATGTTTAAAATTTGTAAACACATTTCTTTAAGGTGCTTCATGCATCATGAGTTAGCCTTCTCCATCTCATCTCTTGGGATAGATCATAATATAAATAGTTTTCTGTCGCCATTACAATATTTATAGGCGGCAATAATCCTCCAGATATAAAATGCATACATGGAGTGTTCATATTTTAATTTTGCACTTGGTACACAATTCAGGAGTGAGAGGGCTTTATGCCAAATCAAATTAAAAGTATTTTAACAGTGGGAACATTATTGTGAGCCATACCTAGCAATAATTCCCCTGCTTGTGTAAAGTCCCACTACCTGTTGACCATAGTGACTGATGGAGGGTTATTTCCGGGTAAATCAACCCATGTGCAATCAGTGGTGGATATCTGTCCCTTTTGCCCTTGGGGTAGTAGATTTAGCATGCACCATTCTTGCAGAAATATTGTGTTCCTTCTACCAGTAATGCAATGATTCTGTTAAATTTCACGGATTATCCAGAGTAAGTATTGCACATTCAAATAATATGGATAAAGCCTGATGTCTGAGACAGCATGTTTCAGGTTTTTAGTCTGTAGGCTCTCTGAAAAATTATGTTTAATATATTTACCTTATTTTCTTTATAATTTTAACAATAAGGACATTTGTTAGGTCCACTTTAATAGATTGCTGTAGCTAGTTGTCCTGTTGATATAACTTTATAATATCTAACTGTATATTTATGTGACTTCATTTTATTATGACTTATTATTTCAAAAGGACAAAAGCCGTGCGTGAATAACAAAACAAAACCAAATGGTGGCCCAGTTAATGCATCAATGGCAGCTACTTTGTCTGCCCACCTTAAGACACAGGTTTGACCGACATCTCCACAACAGATCATTAACAGAATGCTAACCAACTATATCGCAGCAACCTGGCAACAGCAATGGGAGCCATCTTGGGACATGCATACCACACACCTCAACACATACTTTAAATTGATCTAGCACATCAATTTCATTTATGCCATTGTCAGAGCCAAGCCCAACAGTGAGCTAACTTTAATGCTCGCTACAAAATTATTTCCAACAATGACCTTATATGTTCCTTTAAAAGGCAAAAAACACTGATGACCACTACTGAAGAGCTTCTTAAAAAACTAATGTTGCACACCTCACTGCACTGCACCATAAAGGGGGCATTATACTGAGGGATGGCCCATGGTGGATGCACAACCTCGTATTTTGTCCTCACAATTCATCATGTCGGCTATTGACTACTACTTTGCCAGCTATCTAGCATGGTTACTTGGAAACGTGCCAGCAAAATGCTAAAAATTAAAAGCTGTCATCATATTTAGAGATCCTAATTGCTGTATATTCTTAATGTACTAATATTAACTCTTAAAGAAGACCTCATTATCTTCATCCCGGGACCTGCTGCTTGGATGTAGCCTCCCCTTACATTCAGTCCTCAGACTGCAATATCCAGCTTTCTGGGTGTGAAAGCAGTGTCTGGAGATTTAAGTGCTTCCAACCACCTGTTCTTTAAATAGTAAGTCTTGAGATAGTGGGGAATGGCTATAGAGGCCGGTAGCGAACTGAGCACCAAGTTAGAGGGCTGAGTACTGTGAGGGCCTTTAGGATGTCCTCTGGCACCATTGCCTCCCAGTAATAACCTTGCTGATGTACATATTGCAATTAGATTCCCCGGACAATCAGCCTGAAGTGGGAGGTCTTTTTGGGACATTGGAAATTATGATGCCTTAGAGTCTAGGTTCAGACTTGTTTCAGGGTTTAACTGACAGCCTTGCTCATCCACTTCTCCCTCCACCAACCACCTTTATTAGGGCAAAGGCCCAGTCATGAGCCCTTCAAATGATTTCCAAAGAAGCACCAAGTTCACTGCCTAGTTCCTGCCCAGGATAGCACAGCCAGTTTCTGAGAATTTTACTGGATCACCTGCCTTTAGAGGCCGATAGAGGGACTGTACTGGTAACAAAAACCCCACTGACCACTTTTACCTCTGGTATGTTGTTTTATGCATCCTCAGAGCATGCTCTAGGGTTTAGCCTGGTTGGATAGCTCACGGGTAAAGCACTGGCAACAGAAATGGGATTTGTTTCACTTCAGTAGTCTGAATCTAGCCAGTGCCAACTTGACCTTTCATGATTTCAGGCTTGAAAACACGAGACCTACTTCTGTTATTACAGTGCTTAGAATTTGGAAGATCTAGTATAAAGCACATATTAGAAACCTGATATAATTATAACAACAATAATTATTATTATTAATATTAGCCTTAAGGTTGGTCCAGCACACTTCTCGCGCCGATAATGTATTCGATGTTGTGGAAGGTCAAATAGTTCACATTAAGCTAATACTGCCTGCCAGATTACGTACATGCATGACATGATTTCAACAGTCATGTGATTTCTTTCTGACTAATCACATCACTTGTTTTGCAGAAATTGTTTGACACAGTCATGTTAGCTATTCATTTTCTTATATTGCCAGGTGTTTGATATCTTCCAAGTATGTTTACAAGAAACTAAAGCTCAAAAGAGACACCTGGTTTTCCGTTTCAAGTCCTTGGTGAAGGGGTCTGAAACGATCAGCCTCTTTAGAGGTGCACCAGTACAAAGTGAGCTATTTGCGACGTTGTGCGGAAACTATTAATCATTGAGCTGTACGTAATCAGGAATCACCTGTCCTGCTGCAACGTGTCGACACATTTGCTTCTTCAGTGTAAAGGGAGTGCACCGTTCCACAGGCACCCCAACGAACTTGATAAAGCACAGACGCCGACTGTGAAGTGTTGAATGACGCACCACACTCGGAGCAACGCTTAGGAGAGCCTTCGCCTGCACTCCGCTAGCAGCCAAAGGCATGTGTAGTGAGAAAGCATCGCGACCAATTGTGGCAGCCTACCTCCTCCTAGCACTACTGATGCTCGTGAAATTAATAGCTGGCGGGAAGGGTTAATTAGAATGCCTGCCAACATTTGAGATGGACTTCAGTGCAGGGTTCATGGTACAAAGGCCACGCCACGTGGCAATTTCATGTTCAACGTAAACTATGATCCCGCATTTGATGCTTCCCTTGGTGTCAAGTATAAATTCCCTCCTGAGATCAACGTGGAGAAAATGAGCCGCATTACTACTTTCCGCGCATTCGGGCAAACTCTGGTGCATTCTGATGCGTAACAGCTGCTTCCCAGGGGACTTTCAGGTAGAGTGAAATAAGTGCAAGTAGTCACTGCGAGGCACCTTTCTCCTATTACTCTTTAACCCTACTTCCATGTTACCACCACTGCCTCCAGACTAATGGGCGGTCCTGCTGCAGAACATGCTACCCTCAAATGATTTGCACAGCATCAAATGTCTTTTAGTTCGTGTTTTCACAGTGACTGCTGCATTCATATTTACATTTATTTTCTGCAACCCAAAAATCAGGCACGTGGCTTCTTGCACTATGCTGCTGGGGTAACATACGTTGCTTGATCAACTCACTTCAGATAGAGCCATGTCTTGACTTACTTCTGCAAAGAGAACGTGATCCGCCCTATGTTATGTTGTTTTATACCGCACACCGCTACCACCCAAGGGCAGTCTCCAGACGCTCACGTGGCTCTGCAAGAGAGGAGGGCTGGGTGTGTTGGTGGGGATCGGGCGATGGCATAGGTTCAGAACCAGGAGGAACTGGCATCTGTGAGCGTTGTCTTGCATGTGGGAGTTGGTTCGGGTGGCACTGTGTGTTGTAACTGTATGGGTACGAATCAGTGCCTCAGGTGTGTGCTAGTGTTTGCACTGGGTGTGTGTTGTGTGATGTTAGGGTGGGGTTTGTGGTTGCACGCACTGGTTAGTTGTATCCATAAGGGGTCCAGAATCGTGCATGACAGGTGTTTGCATGTTTTGCTTTGGTGTGCGTTTGTGTAGTGTCGATGGATGTATGGACTATGGGTAAAGGTGTTACCTCTAATGCTGTTTCCACAGGCTCAGGGAGTTGGCAGGGTGCGGGCGTTAGATTAGTTCTTGGTGTGTCTATGTGTAGTGTGGCTAGCCCCTAGTCATGTATAGTGGCGCTGGCTATGTTGGTGGACAGTAGCCCATGGGACTTGACTTTCAAAGCTCTGAGGCGATCATGGAGAGGGAGGATCAGTCCAATGTGTTTGGCCTGTAGGTCAGAACTTTCAGGAGTCTAAGAGAGGCATAGAAGAGGAGAAGGGTCGAAACATGGCTCAGAGGTTTAGCCAGGAATAACGGCTGACCAGAGCCTTGAACACTCAATTGGTTACACACACAGCTGTAAACAGTGAACAATGGTGCACTGGAAGCCAATACACGTGACGAAGAAATGCAATGCACTCAGATCTACGAGAGGCTTCCACTAGGCGTGCTGAATAGTTTTGAAGAATTTGTAGGTGTCTAATGGGAGAGGCCTAAGAGCCAAGATACAGAGAATTCACATGATCTAAACGAGTAATAATAATGGCTGCAATTACTGGCACCTGCTGCGGTGCAAAGCGATAAGTAGGAATCATAGACAGCCTCTTCAAGTGGTAGTTACAGGTGCTGAACACAGACAGCATTGACCGGAGGTTTCAACAAGAGAGTTTGGTCCAGTTTGAATCCTAGTTTTTCTTTTTTACTTTTACCCCTGGATATGAATACAGACACATAGGTGAGGGCTAAAATGAGGAGTTTCAAATCTCACCGTTACCCAACATAATCATACATGCAGCCTTGTCTGAACTCAATCTAACTCACTGGGGTTCTCACCCACTGCGCCAAGCCTCTCTGGAAGTTATTCGCTAATGCTTCCTATCCTCCTCCTAGGCAGGAGCACATGGGTGTCCTCGGGCTAGGAGTAGAGCCTGAGGTGGAAGGAGCGGGTGCTGGCTGCCAGGTGGCAGGTATACTGATTACAGTGGACTGGGGATAGCAAAGACTTGCAGCACCCTACTGGCAAGAGGAAAATGGAGACATAACTATTGCAAATAACAAATCACACTTTCACTCTCTGGTTCAATCATTGGTTCCCTCACACATTGAATTTGGAAACTTTTTGCTAACAGGCCTTCATAAATGTACCTTTGAAGTCAGTGTTTAATGCAACAGCCCGTTTAGTGTGCGGGGCAAGGGCATTTGACCACATTTCATCTCTCTTGAAAAATGTGCATTGGCTACCTATTGAACACAGGATAAAGGGATAAAGTTCAAGGTGATCACCATTATCTGTATAACGTTTCATTTTCAATTGCTGAGTGCTATTTAAAATTTTTAAATCTCAGGTGATCATTGAGGATTGAGTAGCCGAGAGTCACTTCAACTTGTGGTGCCGAGTTTTAAATGCTATTTGAATCAATTTTTTTCGGGTGCTGCGGTAAAACCCTGGAACGGTTTACCAAAAGAACTTTGCTTGATCGAAGACTTAATGAGGTTTAGGAACATTGTAAAAGCATGGCTTTGGAAGTAGGCTTTTTAGGGATATTGATTTCAATCTGTGCTCTTTTATGAATTTTAACCAAACGTTTTAGATCATGAGTATTTTATGAGTTTATTTTAATCATGAAATGAAACAGATTATTTGTTTAGATGAATGAATACATTTTCTGAGATGTCTCCAATAGAAAGGCGCAGGTCTGAGAAAGAACCTAAGATAACCTTCTCTGCAAATCTATTGATTGTAATATCTTGGTGCAAAACACGCTGACGCGTCTCATCGGACCAATGCTGTGGCACCGTCAACGTCAACTGAAACCCTGAGATCAAAGAGAACTGAAATGAGGACAGATTCAAAACAGAGGCAGAAGCCCGCCTGAGGATTCTACTGGCCATCAGATGTCTATGTGAAAACACGCAGGTCAGAGTTAACTGCCGACTCAGTGATCATAGGCACTAGTGGAAGAGATGAACTTGTCTGGATCCTTTGAGGGCTTTTGAAGCAAAGGAATAACGTAAACATCTTTAAGGTCATAGGGTACGTGACCAATTGAAAAAAGAGGCGCTAATTATCTGTGTGATAATAGAAAGAACGAGAGCGACTTGGTCCTTAACAAGATTTAGCAAGACTGGGAACATTAGGAAAGCCACATTGTATAAGTTCAAGAAGGAGCTTGGTCTATCTCCTCTCCCCACGATGTTCCGGCCTTCTCCACGCAGTATGGGCCATACGGGAGGATACAAACCGATAAGGAGGGATGGTTGTCAGAATCATCTTCAAGAAGGGGAAACAAAGGCGAGTAGACTTGTCTTACTGGTACATTAATTTGCCACTTACAGAAGACAGATGGCAAGTTCTAAAAGTATTGGTATGGTTGAAGACTGACAATTGATGTCTACATTCAAGATATTCTTCCGAACGGCTTGGGAAAGCGTAATTTCTGGCCTGCAGTCACCATCCATAGGATAATGCCTACAGAGGACGAGATCCCGTGAGGCTAAACTACATACAGATGATACCCACCACGTCATGATGTGTTGAATGTTGGAAGAGCTACCTTTGATGAGGCTGCATGCACCTGCATACCTACTGAAAGATTGATCCTGGCATTCGGGCAGCATCTGAAAAGCAGAACACAGGCCATCAAGTGATGGAGAGAATAGCCACTTGCTTTTAGCAGCCACTGGAGATGTAGAGTTTACCCCCGGTCTTGAGGAAGTCACACCCTTTTTCGCAATCCTCCCATGGCACGGGGCACGATTGTAGAAGGGCAGCTCTGTACTTTTGCTACTTCGCATTAATGATGGGATGCAGGAGTGTTGGCTCAGAGGCAGAGTGGGGGAGGGGTAGGGTTGATGGGGGAATGGCTGGGGCTACATGTAGCAGGCCAGGTGCCTCAGTTGGATCCTTTCCATGTGGTTAAGGGTGTAATCGCTGGGATGGCCTGAACAACGGGGGGCTTGATGAGTGCTTGCTGGAGAGTCATGCTACTGTTGTGACTTGGAGGGTTCTCTCTGTGACAATTGTTGTTAATTTGTGAATGCGCAGATGGTTCTGGATACTGGGTTGTTACGAGGCCTTGCTAGAAAGTCGCGGTAATGCTGCAGGTTGGGGGTAGAGAGCGGAAGGTGAGTTTTCTGTGACCAAACCAGGGTGCAGGCTAAACCGAGAGATCCCCTCATCACAGACGTGTCCCATCGCTGGATCCTGGCTATACCCTCAAATGCATCATGAGGGATGTCTGGTGGCATGTTGGGATGCTTTTTAAGGGGGCAGAACAAACGTTCCCGTAGGCATTTCAGGTTGGCAGTAACTTGAGGGATCTCTTGCATTTGGCTCTGCATGTTGCTACTTCACTTATTTGCAGTTCGTACTGAACTGTGCTGCCATCTTGGATCCTTCTTCCTGCAGCCATCTTAGCATAACGTCACATTAACAACTGGGAGGAACCATGAGAGATAAGTGCGTTGACGAATGTTTGAGGGTCTGATAGACTTTCACCCCAGTGGGCAGCTTGAGGGTTGTGGGATTTGTTGTAACAATGCATTTGTCCTTGTTTTTTTCAGATTGCAGGTGTCAATGCTGGCCATTTGGTTGTGATGGAACTGAATGAAATTCTAAGGTTTACTGCGCCCCCATGGAGGCCCTGTCTGAGTCGCCCTCACCCACAAGCTCCCACTTGGTCTAGTAAGGTTTTTAAGACCCATGGGCGTAGATTCCAATGGCTCAAAAACACTGTGTTTTAAGGGTAACAATTCCGGCCATTGGGAGAGGCCTTGCATGAGACCCAGCCCCTGCAGGTCTCTGAGGCTTTTGGTGCACAGTCAAATGGAATCCCAGCTGGCCCAAAAGCTGCTGAGCCCGACTGCAAAGCGAGTGCTTTCCAATAAAAAAGAATAGGCTCAGAGTTGTCTGCAATGTCAAATTTGATATTTGACTTCATGTGCTGATGTGTAGCGCTTTATGGTTTGCAACAGCCAGCGAGGGGCGGAGACAAGAGCTATGCTTACACTGCCGCAGACCACTCTTCTTTTCGGAGGGGGACCCCACTGTGTTTGACTCCTATCATTCTCACCATAACAGTTCTTCCACTGCTATGATGCCCTCTAACTCTGTGTATTTCTATATCCTAGGCTTCGCCCCATGTCTCTTGGCAGTGCACTGCTTCTGCGCTTCCCCATTTTTAACTGTTTTTCTCACCCCTGCATTGTACCCTTCCTTGTCTGCCTGGCACTTGATTTCGAACAAGGTGTGTGTCCCTGTGCATTTTGCTCCATACTGCTATTTTGCTCCCAGACTGTGTGGCACTGTGGTTGTGCTCGTGGCTTGGGCCCCACTGCATTTGTGCTCCCACTGTCTATTGTGTTCAGCTGTTGGCCCCTAATGTATTTCTCCTGGCTTCTGTGGCTGCACTTATCTCTGGGTGGTGTTGCTCTGATACACCTCAGATGGAGCGCCCCACTGTTTTCTTGCACTTATCTATTAGTATATATTCCTGCTCCCTAATGTGATCTTCCCTACATTGTGCGCCCTGGTGATGGTGCTCCAGGCTGAGGTGCCTACTGTGTCTTCTGAACCCTTTTCATTTTGTTCAAGAGTGGGGTTACAAAGACAAGGTGGGCTGGCTTCCTATGTCGTGTCACATTGTGCTTTGTGCTCCCTGTTCTGATTTTGCCCTTTGGCTGTGTTCTAATATACTTTAATGCCCAGGCCGACCCCTTTGCCCCCTAATAAACTCATTGGTTCTATCACTCTATAGTCTCCTACTTCTTGTGCATAGGCGGTGTCGTGGTCTCTGCCTGACTCCAGGCTAGATGCGTCCCACTGTGGGTTTTGCCCATACACTTTCCCATACTCATATTTGCTAATCAGGGTTGACCAAAGGTACAGGGGTGCATGATTTGTTTTTTGCTCTAGGATTTGGTGAATAATCATCTTTTTTTTCTTCTCATCTCTGAAGATCTCACTTGGTATTTTGAAGCTTTCTGTATTAGACTGCAGGATTTACACCTCCTTTTCCCCACAAGAGGTGCCCCTACATGCTGGCTGGCTGGTTATTTGTGCCCGGGTTACTCTTGCCGTAGGCCAAAAGGTTAAAAACCTTACAATGGGGCTCATTAGGGGTTTGCTGGTCTGGAAATAAGGTGCTGCTAACAATGTGTACCAGCACCTTTCCTGACCGGCAAACTCCAAGTCTACTGGTAGGGGCTGTGATCTACCTGCAGGCCCCTACCGGCAGACACTTGCAGCTATCACCGGCACAGGTATTACCAGTGCCTGTGACTGCGGCATCCCCTGAATGGGGAGATACTAGAGCCTCTGCCGCCCTAATATCCCAGTAACACTGGGATGTCAGGCAGCAGAGATGGTATGACAGTTCCATAGGGGCTCCTTACAAGTTTGCTGGTATCCCACCGGCAAACTGTAATACTGTTTCCGCCACTTGGGCTGTCGGAATTAATGTCAGATTCCAAGTGGCAGAAACGTCAGTAAATCCACATTCAATGGAGTCCCATAGGAATCCATGACCGGGATTTGCAGGAATTACCAGCACCGGTATTACCAGGCCGGTTATACCGGCAGTTTTTTGCCATTAGGCTGGTGTATATACCTCCATCTTCTTAGAGCTGAATGTAAATCCACCACCCTACTGGCAAGCTTGGAGTGTGCCGGTGGAGTAACATGCCGGTATGCATTAATACTGGCACTTTATTACCGCACCAGCACACTCGTAATGAGGCCCAAAATGTTAATGTCAATTGTAAATATACGAGGGGGTTGAGGGAGTTGTGATGTGAAAGTTGGGATGCATGTGTAGTCATTGGCAGTGGCTCAGGCAAATCAAAAAGAGATAAACAAATGAAAATCTCCTGGAAACTAGCATTGTTCTGGGCTAGCAGTTTCATGTTCTGGGCTAGCAGTTTCATGTTCTGGGCTAGCAGTTTCATGTTCTGGGCTAGCAGTTTCATGTTCTTGGGCTAGCAGTTTCATGTTCTTGGGCTAGCAGTTTCATGTTCTTGGGATGTGGCACTAGAAATAGTCAGGGCATGGTTGTGAGGTGTGCCTTTTAAATGTGAAGGTTTGTTTGTCAGGTACACGTTTCAAGTCATCGCCTCTCTATCCATGGGGAAGTAATCTGTGGCTTCCAAACCGATTATCAGAAGGGACCGAGCCAACAATTGATTGTGTTCAAATTTATGAGGTGAGCACAAATTGAAGATGGCAACAGAGAAGGAGTAAAACAGACCCTCCAAGAACCATACCTGCATGGCCTCCCAGTGAGGACAACTTTACAAATAAGTACTGTGGCCACAGTGAAATGAAGTGCAGCGGATGGGGAAGCTACGCCAATCAGGCGAGGAGGACCTGCTACCTACATATGGAAGCCTTTAAATCCCCATAAAATGGTGGGTATGAGGATGGATGTACAAGAGGTTCTCTGAACTCATTTTCCTGCAGGAGAGTCGGGGGGCAGTCCAAATCCAGTTTTGTCTGTGTTTTTCGATGCTTCTCCTACTTTATCCAGCCTTCCAAATGTTTCTCTCTTCCTTACCTCCACAGACCAAGGTCTTGCTACCCTGCCACTTTCCTGACAGACCTGGCACTGTAAGGCCACTGTGGTGGTGCCTTGCTCCGTATCAAGGGCTATTATCACCATAACACAGCCATGAATGTAAAGGTATCCTATATCTTTTTGGGAATAAAAGCAAAGAAAACTGTCCTAAGTGGCTCACAAAATGTTTGGGAAGAAAAGTAGAGTCTACCCAGAGGACTTAACTGTTGGGAAAAGTATTGGTTGCATGACTTCTGAGAAGATAGTACATGGCATGCTCTCAATATTTAAGCAGAGGTGGCGGCAAGAAGGCAGATAATCTGGCGTGTCACGAGTTTAAGAGTTTAAACTTATTTAAACCATAGTTATACATATTTTGTGTCCCAAAACAAAGAAAACAATGCACACATCCTAATCTGGGGGATGGAGTGTTTCATTTGTTGATTCTGGTCTGCGCGGTCAGGGGGTTTGCAGAGATGCAATGTTTCCACACATCGTTGATGCACTAAGCAACGCTGCCGGTCTGCACGGAAGCCATGCTACAGGGGCATTGTGGCCCCATGCTGCGTAGACTGACTGGAGACACGCTGCAGAGACCGATGGGCGCTGTGCTGCAGGCTGATTGGTTAGCATCCACGAGGCAGGGACATGCTGCACTTTAAGGACACCGCAGAGAGGTACCCATGCCTTTCAGGGGAGTACCCTGGGTGTTAGGCTGTATGACCAAGTGTCTCTGTGGGCTGACATCCAGAGACCAAGTGGGAGTCGGGCGCTGAGATAGTGTGAGCGGCCGACCACAGTGCATGGCACCTAGGGGAAACTCATTATCCTCATCTGAATGCCATGCTTCTTGCCCACCAGAAGAGACCAAATAAACTTCAAAATCCTTTGCTGCAGTCTTGCCTGTCCAAGGATTGACCCGTCCTAATAGTTCCCATCGTTGGCAAAGCCACATAACTTACTAAGAGTCTCAAGTAGAAATAAAGGTTCAAGTAAGACCTAGTCAACCGGATTTTGAGAGATTATGCAGCTGATGACTTGCATTTTGGTGTCCAATTGTCAGTGAAAGCTGTGAGCAACCCATTCCCATCGAAAGGGAGTTCCACTACTTTCTCTTGGGTATTAGTTGCTAAGGTAAACAGAATGCAGTCAGACCTGAAATGAGGCAGGCTACAGCATTAGTTGAACTGAAAGTGGCACAGATGGCAACACTGTGAGAGCCAGGGGTGTTGCGAGGTCTGGAAAAGATCCAGGGCTAGGCAAATGTAAGGACTGTCAGGAGGAGGGGCTAGCTAGCCTTTTGGTTGTAGCACCTGAACTTCTATCCGTGGCTACAACCAAAATACCCAGGTCTACAGCCCCCTCAGACACCCTCTAGCAACGTCTCTGGGAGCAACGGTCACCAGGATCTCTGCTGGGTGCGGTGGGCAGGGCAAATTGTCGATAACGGCATTAAGAAGGCCGTAGGACCCATCAAGAGTGGATGCAGGTAAAACCTTTTTGTGTAGTTCGACTAACCTCATACTAAGGTGTGATGGAAAGTTTGGTTTCAAATGCAGGACATTATTTTGCCTTTCAAATACGATATTCATAATTCATGAAAATGACACTTTAACCTTTGAAAAGACGGTTGAGTTTCCCATCTGATTACTAGTTAAGATGAAAAACAGAGTGTGGCTCAAGTAGTCCTGGGAAATGTAGAATTTCTAAATCCATATACTAGGCATTGGAACAGTAGGAGTTTCACGCCCTGAAACACCTGTGTATGAGCGCGCTATAAATAAAATATCATATCATATCAATCTGCCCCTGAAACCTCATTTTCTTTGCAAAAGGTGCAAAAGTACGTGATTTTTAGCACAGTTTTCCATATGTCGTGCTACAAATCCATGGGGGTCACTTTCATTATGGAATGATGTAAAATCGTAAAATGCATGCTTTTTAAACTATGCCATGTTTTCGTTGATTTGAATGATGGACTGGGAGCACGGGTGGAGTTAACGCTTGCGCCACCCCCTTCTGCAACACTATAACACTCTGCATGCATTACTGCCAGTAGATTAGATCTGGCAGTAATGCATTGGATTTGTATGCAATCCAAACCTGCTAGGAATCCATAGGAACCTGCTGGCGGATTCCATAGGAATCCATTGTAAATGCTTCCTGCCATACATACATTATAGGCAGCATTTAAACAATGTGCACTAGGAACTGCATAATGTGGTGTAAAGGTGATCTTGCCTGCGTTTGCACTGTTTGTTGCAAGCAGAAAACGCCCTATTTGTACTTAAGAGCAAACATAATCGGTCCCGTCTGTTCAGTTTATGAAGTCCTGAAAAATGAGCTGCCATATGTTTTAGGAAGCGTTTTGAAGAGAACATTACGAATTTCAACAACCCCTAAGGCTGCCTGGGGAGGCAGGAGCAAGTCGGAAGCAGTACAGAACACTGGATGGACACGAGCCAGCTATGTGTGCTACAGGATAAATTGTGTCCAGTGGCAAAAAAAAGAAATGGCCATTGCAGATGCAATTACAGTGCAAAGAACACAATTTACAATCTGATCGAGAAGATAATGGCTGTCGCTGTTCCTGTGCAAGTTCCACATCAGAGCCATAGATTCATGGACGGCATCACATCAACTCAAATCTGAGCGCATTGTATTGCGAAACATCGAGAACATAAAAGCAGTCACTAAGAATATATTGCTTAAACAGATTCAAAGAGAATACAGCCTTCTACAAGCTATAATCACATTTACAACCATATTTTGTGACTACATCTCTAGATATGTTCCTAACACGTTGGAGGTGTTGCGCTATGCTTCTTCCTAATGAGCTCCTCGGAGTGCATGGCCAATGCTCAAGTGCTTTGTTGTGATTTCTCAAGCCCTCCAGATTGAATTAGTAATAGCAAACGTAACCACGGTAGAATTAGAGGTTAGGACCGACTGGAGTGCTGTTTACAAGCACCTAATCCCCATGGCTTTCAAATACTTGCTTGACACACCTGCTCCTTCTTGGCCCTGATCCTAAGCCAGAGCAGCCTAGTACCGCTGACATACAGCCCTCTCCCAACTGTAGATTGGGGCCCCCATGAGGCGGGCCAAGATAGATTTGAAAGTTTAGCGATATTTCCTATAGTGATGTGGCCAAACTCAATTACTGTTACCGTATACAGTAACAATCATTTACCAGATTATTTAGAGACTCACCACTTATTCCCCATTTTGATGTTCCCTTGGACTCAATTGGAGACATGGGCCTCATCACGAGTTGGGTGGTATCCCGGCAGAATTCCCGCCGGGATACCACCTGTGCTAATAGTGCTACCGCCACCCGGTCCAGCGCTATTAGCGCCGGATCACGGCTTGGGAAGAATGGTACATCCCCATTGCCCATTGGGCCCATTCGGGAATTCGCCATTTCCTATTGGACCCGATGGGGAATTTTCAGCGCGAATACAATTGGCTGTATTACTGTGTGGTAATAGCACCAAAAATCAGCAAATTCCCGGTGGATTTCCCCCAGCTCAGAGCTGGGGGCAACTACTGCCAAACCCGTGATTTGGCAGACCCTTAAATGCGGTGGTAATAGCGTTACCGCTGCATTTAAGGGTTACCGCCCAACTCGTGATGACCCCGATGGAGTATTATTGCATGCAGTGTTTCCCCATAGGTTGTGCCACCACCATTACCACATTTGTGTGAAGGTAATGACCAATGCTACTGCAATCCATAACTAGGCAGTGTGTTAAAACAGTATGGAGGAGCAGGGGAGCACCTGTTTGGAGGAGACTTTCATAGAGAAGACCTGTCTAGTGTCTTCATCCGGTGCTATGGGCGAGAAAGAGGAGAGTAGGAGGGAAGGGAAAAGGGGGGGGGGGCAAGGGAGGCCTGAGAACTGGGGAGGGAGGTGGAAAGATATAGCTGAGAGTGAGGGCAAGAGATATTTGGTGATTAATAATAAGGATGCCCCATCTGCGTGGAAGGAGCAGAGCCTAGAACTCAGACTATTTGATGAGTATCTAGAATCCAGGAAATCTCTCAAGTCTTATCTGTTTTCATGCCAAGCAATTACATTGCCTTCTTCTTCAGCACTATTCCGCTCATTTCGGAGTACATGTTAGTGCAGGGTGTGATCACCTTTGAACCTTGACTGGAAAAAGGACAGAACAGTGGTCCTCAGGAATGTCCTGTTTTCCGACCCACCAAAAATTCACTTTTTAGATCATTGTTGATAGTGTTCAAAATTCAGCAAATGTTTCAACAGAATACCCAGAGACTGTCTGCCGGAGCTAACACTGACCTGATCATCCTGTGTAGTAATGACTCTCAAGGCCTTCTCAGGAAATGGGGCATCTGTTCTCCTCTTTATTGGAATCATTGGGTGGGGGTGGGGAAACAGTGCCATCCAGACAGTAGCTAGGACCGTGAGTGCAAGCAGGGATCAGAGAACCAATTACTGGTACACATGGGAGTGATGTTAAGGTGGGAAGTTACCATTGGGAATAATTTGAAAGTGGAGGAGTCAGTGGGTCAGAAAAAGCCATGCAGGGTGGGCAGGGTTTTGACTTGGGAGGTCACTGTAGAGATGATGATGAAAGGTGTGAAGGAGAAGGCAGCCTAAGGGGCTCTTGCATTGGTTTTTAAGTGTGCTGGGGGAAAGGTGTTGAAGGTTGGGGTTGAAGGAATTAGTTAATACTCCTTAGGTTAGTCATTGTCATTACCATGGATGTCAAAAGAGCTGAACTCTAGTTCACCAGGTGTTCCTCTCTGCTAATTGATCCAGGCAGCATATGGTTATTTCAAAGGCAGATATGCCACATTTGGCAGTTCATCAGACATCCTATGCATACAAAAGCATGGGGGAGGCAGTACGAGAACTGCAGGAGCCAGACAATTTGTGAGGGTGCCCAAAGGACCTCTTCTGTCCTTCTTTTGGAAGCACTCTCTTGTGTACTGATATCAATTCCTTGTCCTCTTGAGTTTTCCTGAATCGTCTGCATCTCACAGTATTGTTCCGAGACCTGATTTCTCTCCTTCTCGATAGTCTCGTCCTGTGGCTTGATATGAAATGTATCACCCAAGACCTTTTCCGGCATGAGGTCCAGCATTGTTAGAGGTAGCTGATGTTTTGCAACTTAAAGGAAAGAAACATACAGCATGTTAATTTGTTATGCACATTGTAAAACAGTTGGCATAATGTCAAAATAAAGAAGAGGGTGAAGTCAAAACCACTTTTAGGCCATGGAGTTGAATATTTCTTTGGGAGGTGGAGGCTGAAAAAGGCTTACTTGAATGGAGTTTTCACTGAGAGGCATGGGGATTGCTGTAAGAGTCGAAATAAGATCAACAGAGATGACATGCTCGGAATTAAAGTGACTTATGAAATATGGTCCTTGATGGATAAGCACTAAACAAATTGGGTTCCTACAAATCTAAATATGCATGTATAATTGTTTATGTATGCTTCCCTTAACATTTTCCCTTGATAAGGAATACATACACCACCCATCTCCTACACGGCTCATATAATATGTACTGCATTCAAACAGGGTTGAAGACATTTTGTACAGTACAATCACTCATCTTTGTCATTCAAGAAAGCCTTGGCCTTTCTGGAAGCCACTGACATTTTTGTTGACCATTGAAGAACATTCACCATTTCCTCCTTGGGTCTTTGCTTTTCAAAGTGGGCACCTCATGTCCTAACATTTGTCTAACAATGAATTGCAGATGTTTGCTTGGCATGATCAACCAAGTGTAGAACCTCGTTGCCTTCATTTAGATATTGATGCTTTCACCGGGTTGGGAATGAGTAAATACCATGTTCAGAATTGTACCAGCAGTGCTGGTTTCAGTTTCAAATCTGTCTCTCATTTTCCAGTGCTACAAGGAGCATTGCCACATGGGCAGTCTTTCTATCATGCAAATTATTTCAATTTGGCAGAGAACGGGTGCTATTGCATGTTCTACTTGAAGGTGAGATTCAAAAGCTTGCAGTGAAACCCTTCCTGTCTTGTGGGGTGCCAAGGACGAGTATGCTCGTCGTTTTTGCATAGACTTGCATAATAGGCTGGCACTTAAGGGGTTAAACGTAATCCACAAAGAACACTTGATGGCCCTAATGAATGTCCCCATAGCTTGGCAAGGGCTCTGGCGTGAGGGAAGGAGGGGCACACGAGAGTTCAACAGGAGCAATCCCTCCTAAAGAGGGTGCGTTTAGTCAAACAGTAAAAAGTGGGGGCATGCCTCAGTAAATACAAAAGCAGCACCAAGTGGCAGCGAATATGCCAAACGCCTGTAATTTTTGTTGGCTGCGTGGGCAATCTGCCCCTCAGCTGATGTGTTATTGAAATTCCTACTGCATGGCTCACAACCCACTGTCTGACTTTCACAAAGCTAACAAAAAAAAAGAAAAATGTAATAGGAAATGATTTCACAACATGTAGACCCGTGTACACACCAAGAGTATGCATGTATATCAATGGGAAAATAAAATGAAAGGCAAAGTGCATTTTGCGGGAGGATAGGTCAGGGGCAATGAGCTTGTCTTGGAAGAAAGAAAACGCACAGCAACGCAGCAGTTTGAAATCCCGATCCCGCGCTTAGAGACCGTTCTCCTTTATTAAGCGCGTTAAAAAAGATTAATTCGTTAATTTAGGAGGGGCAATTTTTGAGAGGTGAAGAAATTGCAGTGTCTGCCTTTGCAAGCACCCATATGAGCATTGGCCACCTAGTAGTGTTATTGTGGTATTTCATGAGTGCAGACCTAGCTTCGGGAAGTAATGGAGCGCTTTACAATCATAGGCGGAAGAACACGTTAAGGAACACAGGGAAACAAGGTATCGAACAGAGAACAAGTATGTGTTTAGGCCAATGATGATAGCCTATACCCTCAGTTTCTCTAGACAAGCAACACCATGCCAAAATCTGTGTCTCAGATTTGAAGCACCCCCCGTATAGAATGTATGCTTTATACACTGTAATGGATATTTTTTTAAATATCTTTTTAAATGGCTCAATTCGCAAAAAAATACTATAGTGCAGATTCTGTTGTTTTTGCAGTGATGATGCCGTGTTTCTTTTTAGGTTCACCTTCCATGTGTGTATTAATAAAGTGCAGGGAAGCTCTTCCTGACTACTTAGGATGCAGCACATGTGCAAATGACTTCCAGGCGCTGTCATAATTGAGCATCTATAGACCTAGCTCAAGGGGTGTACTGGGAGTTTTGGTCCATGAAGACTGAGTTAAAGGCCCAAGCAGAGTGAGCGTGTTGAACGAGTTTTACAGGCACATAACTCCAGGAACAACTCAAGGGCAGGGTCTATATTATTATTATTATCATTATGATGGTATTTATTGAGTGTGGACCTAGCTTCGAGAAGCAACGGAACACTTTACAATCATAGAGGGACAAACACTGTGAAGGAAGGAGAGAAAAAGGGAGCGGGTTGCTAACAACAGGGGAGGGAGCACAGTTAGCAGCAAGACATCTACAAGCACCAAGGGCAGGAAACAGTGAGGATCAGATCAGAGTCTCAGGTGGGTTGGGGAGTGGAGGGTGTTTGTAGCTAGGTGTTAGGAAGGAGCCAATCTTGAAGAGGATGACCTTGAGCTCTTTCCTAAACTATAGAAGCGATGGAGCAAGGCTGATGTTGACAGGTCGGATGTTCCAGAATATTGGGGCATAGACTGAGAAGGCCTGTCTTCTCGTTATTTCCTTCCTGCACCAACTGAGTCCAAGTCTGCACATGTCCTTCTGGTGAATTGCAGGCCTCCAGAGATGCAGAGTTTCTCAGTGAGATACCTTGGGGACTTCAGGGTGGCAGCCTTGTAGATGATGCAACATGATTTGACGATGATACAGGCTTGCAAGGGGAGCCAGTGCAGTGTGATGAGGGTTGGGATGATGTGATCGAATTTTCAGAGTACTTTGATGAGTCATTCTGCTGCATGCAGGATTAATCTCAGGGGTGCCCAGGTAGTTTCTGCAAGGCCTACCAAAAATTGTCTAATAAGGCCTAACCTTATTAGACAAGGGCCACAAACAAATCCACTGGGAAATAAGGTCAATGAAAAATACTTTGATGGAAATGATAGCTAAATTAAATACAATGGATGGAGCAATGTTTACATGTGACGTGATAGCTTCACTGATAACGGAACAAAACAAAAATCCAGCTGCGCACAATGTAAGATCTTACCACTTAGTGGGCCCCTTTTGCCGACCACAACTGTAGGCACATATGGTGACAAAGAGGTGGGGGGGAATTATAAACTCGGTTAACCCCCAAGACCTGGTTTCAGGATTTAAAAGTGGAACTGTGGGCGAAAGGGAAGACCAAAAGGATGGGTGACTAATGAAAGAAGTAGTATCAAATACAGAGAAAATCAGTGAGCTGATATCCTTGGTAACTACCCTGATGGACACAGTAAAATCACTGCATCTTATGCAATGCATGGAAACTACTTGTAGTTCCTCCTCCCAGGAGGACACTGCCACTCATGATAGTCTTTCGGTCCTTACAGACTTGATAGATCTAGAAACGGAAGTTGGCAAGGCTGGATCTCAGAATAATTATCAAGAATGGGAGGGTGAGGCACATACTGACGGAACTTCAACTGTGGTACTTATCCGTAAAGAAAGACGCTCTATGTTGCGTCTCGAAAAAAGGAAGGCTAGACAAAATAAAAACTTCAAAAAAACCCGTAACAAAAACAAAAGGAAACAGAAAAATCAGTCATGTGATGATGTCCTGAAGGACCACCACAAGTTTGACGAGGAATCTAAATCCTTGTTAGGTATAATGCAATCAACTAACTGTAGACACCCTCCGAAGCTGGTGGGGGTTCCTCAATTACTGAATAAGATAAATGTGTTGGAAATAGACAATGAGATCAAAAAATAAATGAAGTATCAAACCTGACCCACTTGGGTATAATGACCAAAATGAAAATAAAGGAAATACGTGTCCCGTTCGGGATACTCAGTACCCGGCAAGCGTTAAGGAAATGGGTGAGTATATAGCTTCAAATACCTTAACAGAGGAAATGAGGCATATGGATACAAAGGGAACTGTAGAGACTGAAAGTAAAGAAATATATCAGTTGTTTTCCAAAAATCTACGAAAACAGGATCCCCAAATGAAAGCCCCACATCGGATTGGTTTAAAGTCCCAGAATACAGGGCTCTTTAGTAAAAACCAGAAAGGTGAGTATGTCCAAGCAGAGGCAAAGAAGAAACTTAATGATTCAAATCCTCCCCCAAATGCAACTAAGAATGAGTCGGTGGGACCAAACACATTTTTGGAGGTATTTAACGAACAAATCAAATCAGTTAAATTTGTTTGACCTAAAGTTAACATGGACCATAATTCAGATCCAAGTGTGGGCCCGATTGTTAAGGATCCAGCAGATATTGTCAAGATAGAAGAGCAGAAAGTTTTGGATCATTCCTCCCTAGTCTCTTTGATCAAAAGCACTATTGAACTAACCTTACTACAACATCCAAACTCAATCCAAGTCAACAACAATACTGTAGACAGTAACCCGTTGGTTAAGGCAAGTGTTAATCATGAGGAAGGCACTAGTGAACCCACAATGAAGGTGTCTCAAGAACAATGAACCTCCTTGGATATTGGAAGAAACAGTGGGAATCATATCAATGTAGAATCAACACAATATAACGCAGACCTGGAGGGCAAGGCATTTAATCTTCCATTGAAAGAGGATTTTGGGAAAATCTCCTGGCGTAGACCAATAATGACTGACCATTCTAGCCTATTCCTATTCTTTTTATTTGATTACGGAGATCCCCCCAGCCTGAATAGAAACTGCGTGCTCTCCCTGTTCAGCGAGGTTCCTAACTTGAGACTCCTTACATCTGCTGACTTAAAACTAATAGACTACATTCATCCAGAACGCTTCGACTTTGTACGAATAGTCTTCCATTCTCGCACTGTGCATGATTTGGTTCGAAAGGAAACCACAGAACAGAAGAGATTAAGATATGATGTTAAAGATTTCAACCTGATTATAAACACGAAAACCCAGGGCCACATATCAAGTGGAAATAATAGGGATGATCTTAGAGAAAGACAGGAAAGAGAAAAACGTCTACGAAAGCAACTGGCTCCCCCCCAAAAGTGATGATGTCAATTCATGGATGTGGTTGGCACAAACCCTGAAAGAATCAGTTGCAGAACTAAAAAAGCTAAAAGCGGGACTTTAGAATAAGATCCTCCTACTATCCTGGAACTCAAGGGCATATTCCCACTTAACCTCCTCTAAGGAGTTGTGTGCTGAACTTGTAATCAATAGCATTACTTGTATCTAGGAATCATGGTTGACATCTGAATTCCACATCGATGGCTTTGACTCAAGGTTTCAATTGGTGACCAAATCAAGTAAGGGTCCCCCCTCAAGTGGGTTAATCATCACAGTCAAGATAGGTGTAGGCCTTAAAATCTTGGAAACTATCTCTCTGGTATTTGGGGTCCTGGCAGTCTTCTTAGAATTGTCACAATGTAGGGAGGCAATGTATGTCTTGGTGGTAAATATATATTTTAATCCCCTTCACAACCTCTCTAACAAAATTAAGGAGATCAACTCACTTTTGGTCGACATAAACATTAAATATATAGGTCTGCATGTAATAATCGCTGGCGATCTGAATGCCGAAATTCCAATTACAGACATCAAGGGTTCGAAATTGGAACTAAACATTGGTATCATGTCGTTTGGAGCTGGAAAGGAAGGTCAAATAATTGAGAGAGGCCCATTGGCTTGCTCTCGGAAAATACTCCAAGGTCATATATGGTATACATTCTTCTCGAATTGGGGTCTTTATCATGTGAACGAATTGAAAGAAAGTTCGGATTCCACATACACCTGGTCAAATGGTTTTTATAATTCTACAATTGGCCACATATTCATGTCAAGCAACTTGTTTAAAGTATGTATATCCTTTGATTTGATAAGCAATGATTTAGTGATCACAGATTTCTCCAAATACAAATGCACGTCCACCTTCAACTACATAAAAGGACTCAGTTTGAGAGTAATATAGAAATAAATACAGCAAAAAATAGAATAACCTGCCACCCGGGAAATGTTGCAAAAATAAACAATGCCCTCAATATAGATACCCAAGTGTTACAACTAGAAGAAAGGTGGAAGTTTTTCTCGGGTGAGGAGTTTAGTATCTACACTGGAAAAAAAATTGCTAGGTCCACAAGTCTAAAGAGGAGTATTGCAAGAGTTAAACATCCACATGTTTTTTACCATTTAGTTAATGACCATAAAAAAATGTGTAATAAAAATATTCGGCAAATTAAAAATCTTCCAACAGCTTGGGAAGGGAAAAATTTGTTAATTCACAAGGAAAAACAAAAACAAAAAAATTGGTTGAAATTACATAAGTCTCAGATGGTACAAATGGATAGCGAGGTAATGTTAAGAACATTTAAAGATGAGTCTTCCAGGAACTTTTGGAAGCTTACACATTCTATGGAGTCCCCTCTCTTGATGTCTCAGGTGAATAGTGTCACGGAGGAGGCCTGGGTAGGGCATTTTGGGGAACTCTATGACGCCAATAAAAATCCTTCCTTACCTATTCCAGGAATCTATGAACTTGATTGGGAGTGTTATTTTACCGAAGCTGAGATAATGACCCAAATAATTAAATCTAGCTCATCAAGAGCGGCAGAACCTAATGGTTTAGCAAACGTCATCTTCAAGGCGGCCCCATTTCAATGGGCTAACGCCCTCTTTATGTTGTTTGGGAATATAATAGTCTCGAAGCATATTCCATCTTCATGGAGAATTTCATATGTCATTCCCATATATAAAAAGGGGGATAGAGGTGCCCCACATAATTATATGCCCATATCAATACTGGATGCCGACTCTAACATCTTTGCTGGTCTGGTACTTAGTTTGATTGAAGAATGATAGAAACTAACACAATATTCCAGTATAAGCAATTTGGATTCAGAAAGCGAATGGGAACAGAATTGAGAGGCCTAATGTTTTCACTTTTACAGGATAATCAGTGCAAGAAAGAAGCTTTCCCGACATATGTGGCTAGTATAGACCTTTCTCAAGCATTTGATAGAGTGAATTGGTGTCATACCATGTAGTACCTGGCGTTTGTGGAGCCGATGGCGACGCGGACTCTAGTCTCGTTCCGTTCAGCCTCCGCTTAGCCACGCCCCCTTTTCCTGTGTTTTCTGTCTTCTGCCCTGATTCTATTGGTTGTGACGCTCCCCGACTCGGAGTCTTTACCAGCTCCTTCCGGGTCGGGGATGCGTCGCAACGCTTCCGGGTTTTCGTACCTACAGAGCCTTGCTTGCTGTTCCCGTTCGCCTCCCTTTTTTCCGTGACTCCAGCTCTTTCCCCTGAGAAGTAAACTGCGCCTTTTCCTGGCGCCTCTCCTCCCGTTCTGGTTCCCCACTGTATCTTTTCTTGTACCCACCTTCTCCTTCTCCTTCCAGCCTCTTACCTCCCTTCCTCCCTTCTTCGTTCTACTCTTCCCTTTCTTCCCTTTCCTGTTTCCTTGTTTTCTCATACTCTTCTTTTCGGGGTTCTTCTCCCGCCATACTCTCCAGTTTTCTGTGTACTTCTGCCCTTGCCCTACAGTGTACCGGATCTTTGCCTGTTCTCTGGACTGCCTCTTCTTGCCGTCTTGGATACCTGGCTATTTGCTTACAGTGTACCGGATCCTTGCCTGTTCTCTGGACTGCCTCTTCTTGCCGTCTCGGATACCTGGCTATTTGCTTACTGTGTACCGGATTCCTGCCTGCCTTTGTGGACTGCCTTTGCTTACCGTTTGGGAAACCTTGAACTACTGCCTTTCCTGGGTACCTCTCCACGGAGTACTCCAGATCTCCTGCTCTACACACCTTTCCGGAGATTCTCAGTTGTACCACAACCAACGAACATTGTAGAATTCAGGGGTTTTTTGTGCCTCGTAGGCTTTTTCCCCTCCTGGGCGATTCCGGAGGGGAGCCCCCTGGTCTTCCTTATTGGAGACACGGTGGCTTCCTTTCGGGGTCGTCCCTATCTCCATAAAAAAAAGGAACCTTCAAGGAGAAGAGAAAAGAAGGGTACCTGGAAAGAAGAAGAAGGTGAGGAGTTAGGGGAGGGGGGAACTTCAGAGTCTGATTCCTCTGACAAAGAGATCACCGATTCCGTTGACAGTTTGCGACGCCAACAGAAAGTAATGGCCACCCCGCAGCAGGTACAAGAGCTAGTAGCTGCTGTACAAAGCTTAAATCTGGAAATGCAGAACCTAAAGGCCGCTAATGCCACCCTGCAACAGCGGCTGACGGACCGAGAAAGACTCTCACCTGACTTACCTCCGCTTCCCCTTGTGTCAGGAAAGTTTGACGGCTCCCCAAAAAAGGTTAAGGAGTTTCTGGATGCATGCAATTTACATTTCTCTTTTCGCACACAGACCTTTGCCTCTGACCACGCAAAGGTAGGATTTATGATTACGCATATGACCGGGAACGCCCTAGCCTGGGCTACCCCACTTGTTAACCTACCGGACCCTGTACTGCAAGATTTCAATGCCTTTAAAAATCTGCTACAACAAACCTTTCTACGAACTGAAAGCACCTTCCTAGCCTCAGAGGACCTGCTTGATATTAGACAGGGTAGCTCAGACCTCCTAACCTACATCACCACCTTTAAACAAGTGGCCGCTGAGGCAGGTTGGCAGGAGCAGGCCCAGTATGCCATATTCAGGCGGGGTTTAAGGGAAGACCTCAAGGACGAACTGGCACGGATAGAAAGGCCTGGGTCTTTTGCGGAGCTCCTAACCGCTACCCTGCGCATCGATTTCAGGATGTCGGAAAGACGTCAAGAGAAGAAAAGAATTAAGTCAAGCGCACCCCCCCTCTGGGATTCTTCATCTTCATCGGTACCCTTCCAACGATCCGCTAAAGAAGAACCTATGCAGATAGGAACGGCTCGAGCACCACTTACCCCAGAGGAGCGAAAAAGGCGAAGGGAGAACTCCCTGTGTATGTACTGTGGGTCTGCTTCCCACTTGCTCAGAGATTGTCCAGATGTACCACTCAGAAAGTCGGGAAACGTGCGCCCTCGGTAAATGTTGGGACACATAACCGAGGGGCCGTTCACAGTCCCTATGCTCCTCTTTCGGTATCCTCTGCAGAGGTCTCTGCGGATTCCCGGTTGATGGTGCTCACAGTCACACTCAGAATCGACTCTAAGGAAGTCACCACTTTAGCCCTACTTGATTGTGGGGCTGCAGGAAATTTCATGGACATCCACTGGGCAGACAGACAAGGAATTAAAAGAATCGCTAAACAAGAAAACCAGAAAGTCGAAGGGGTGGATGGCAAGCCCCTGAGTTCGGGCATGATTACTCACACCACCATAGCCCTCACTTTGTCTATCCAACAACACGTTGAAAGTATCGCGTTTGACATCATCAGAGCGGCCCACTTCCCCATTATTTTGGGTATCTGCTGGTTACGCAGACACAATCCCAGAATCGACTGGTCTAGTAATATGTTGGATTTTCAATCCTCGTATTGCAAGACAGAATGCTTACCCGAACCCAAGTTCGAGATGGTAAAGACCTCCAACAGCTGTGAAGTCCGAACAGTACACTGTCTACCACACTACCTTGAGGAATTCAACGAGGTAGTAACAGAAAAGACACCCATCGAACTCCCAACACATCGACCTGAAGATTGCTGCATAGATATAGCCCCAGGAGCATTGGTGCCTTTTGGGAGAATGTTTCCCCTTACATTGGAAGAGAAACAATACCTCCGCAAATATCTGGATCGCAATATGGAAAACGGACTCATAAGACCATCGAAATCACCCGCTGGAGCTTCACTGTTCATCATCTCCAAGAAGGGATCTAAGGAACTGAGGCCGTGTATTGATTATCGCGGTCTCAACAAAGTCACCATAAAAGATAGGTACCCCATGCCTTTGATCACCGAAATCCTACAAGCAGTTCACGGAGCCAAGATCTTCACTAAACTTGACCTAAGAAACGCTTACCACCTCCTCCGGGTTCAAGATGGGGACGAATGGAAAACAGCATTCCGGACTCCATTTGGCCTTTTTGAGTATAGAGTAATGCCTTTTGGGTTAGTTAATGCTCCATCGATATTTCAACGATTCATGGACCGGCTATTCTCTGATCTACTGTGCCAAACCACGTTGGTGTACCTAGACGACATTCTTATCTTCTCCAAAACTCCCGAAGACCATAAAAAACATGTCAAGGAAGTTTTTCGCAGGCTTCAAACCAACCATTTGTCCGTCAAGCTTGCCAAGTGCGTGTTCGCAGCCTCCTCCATCCCTTATCTCGGGTTCATACTCTCGGAACACGGAATAGCCATGGATCCTTACAAGGTGTCTTCCATCCTGGACTGGCCTTCTCCGACTTCAGTCAAAGAGGTCCAACGGTTTTTGGGTCTGGCGAACTTCTATAGGAGGTTTATCCCCAATTTTTCTCAAAAAATTCTGCCTATCACTTCTCTCCTAAAGAAGACGACAACATCATTCAAATGGTCAATTGAGGCCGAAGACAGTTTCAAGATCCTCAAGAAAGCTTTCTGCTCAGCTCCCATACTACAACAACCTAACCAACACCGACCCTTCATTCTGGAGACAGACGCTTCCTCAGCAGCTATAGGAGCTGTTCTGCTTCAAGAAATACGGAATGTTGAACATCCGGTGGCTTACTTCTCCAAGACCCTAACCCCCAGTCAAAGGAATTACTCAGTCATAGAAAGGGAGTTATTAGCTATGAAAGCGGCTTGTTTGGAATGGCGTCACCTCCTCCAGGGAGGTGAGTTTCCATTCACTATTCGGACGGACCATAAAAACTTACAAGTCCTAAGACAATTCGAGTGCTACAACACCCGACAGGCACGATGGGCCCACTTCTTCGCACAATTTGATTTTCATATCACATACATCCCAGGCAAACTGAACCTAGTAGCAGACTCACTGTCCCGCCGAAGCGACTACCTGCCAGAGACAGAGACATCTTCCGAATTCATGTTCCCCAAGACAAGAACCATCGGAGTGGTTTCAACATTCCTCAGACAAGTACAGGAGGACTCCGGAGGTTGTTTCGAGTTGGAAAAACACCCCAAAGACTTGTCTTATGAAGTCAGAGACGGTCTTTATTTAGTCAAGGGACGACTGTACCTACCCACACAATCTTTCCGCAAAATGGCACTGAACTGGTGCCATGACTCCAAACTAGCGGGACATCGAGGCGGAACCAACACTCTCGAGTATCTTCAACGACACTTTTACTGGCCAAAGATGAGAGAGGATGTGGATCGTTATGTTCAGTCCTGCATCGTTTGTCTTCGGAGTAAGTCTTCACGCCAACGACCAATCGGTCTCCTCGAACCATGTGAAGTGCCCAAGAGTCCTTGGAGCACCATCTCTACTGACTTTATTGTGGACTTACCCCCATCTCAAGGGTGCACATGTATCATGGTAGTGGTGGACTCGTTCACCAAGCTGGCTCACTTTTCTCCATTACCAGGGGTTCCCACAGCGGATAAAATGGCGGGCGTATTTCTCCAGGACATCTTTCGATTGCATGGTATGCCAAACAAGATAATATCAGACCGCGGTAGCCAGTACACCTCCCGGTTCTGGAAGGCATTATGTGTCAGACTGGGGATTGAAAGAGCTCTCACTTCTGGATTTCACCCGCAATCCAACGGACAAACTGAACGTTTGAACAGGACTTTAGAGCAGTACCTACGGTGCTTTATCAATTCCCAACAGGATAACTGGTACACACTACTCCCACTCGCAGAATTCTCCTATAATAATTCTGTACATTCTGCTATTGGGTGTAGTCCTTTTTTTTGTATGTATGGATACCATCCTCATTCTATTCTTCCTGTCTCTGATCTTCCTTCTGATTTGCCAGCTGTCGATTCATCCCTCTCTCTTCTCAAGGAAACTCACAAGAAGACACAGGAGGGCCTTCGATCGGCTCAAGCGCGCTATTGCGTTCAAGCCAATAAACATCGTCGGCCGGTTCCGGGGTGGGAGGTAGGAACCAGAGTCATGCTTTCCACTCGATACCTACCACGTTGGGTCCATCCCTCCAAGCTGTCTCCCAAGTTCTTAAGGCCATATGAGATAATACAAAAGATCAACCCAGTGGCCTTTCGTTTGCGATTACCCACAACTCTAAAGAGGGTCCACCCTGTATTCCATGCCTCCCAACTCAAGTCCTTCCAGGCTGACCCCTGGGCACGTCAGGCTAATCAAAACCCGATTCCTCGGGGTCCCTCACAGACGGAGTTTGAAGTTGCCCAACTCTGTGACTCAAGATACCGTAAGGGTAGATTAGAGTATTTGGTCAAGTGGAAAGGCTATCCCTCCTCGGAAAATTCCTGGGAACCCATCACTCACATTAATGCACCTTCCTTGCTTCGCAAGTACCACTTTTTTCACCCGGGGAAACCGGGGGGTGGGGTCTATCGGAGGGGGCATACTGTCATACCATGTAGTACCTGGCGTTTGTGGAGCCGATGGCGACGCGGACTCTAGTCTCGTTCCGTTCAGCCTCCGCTTAGCCACGCCCCCTTTTCCTGTGTTTTCTCTCTTCTGCCCTGATTCTATTGGTTGTGACGCTCCCCGACTCGGAGTCTTTACCAGCTCCTTCCGGGTCAGGGATGCGTCGCAACGCTTCCGGGTTTTCGTACCTACAGAGCCTTGCTTGCTGTTCCCGTTCGCCTCCCTTTTTTCCGTGACTCCAGCTCTTTCCCCTGAGAAGTAAACCGCGCCTTTTCCTGGCACCTCTCCTCCCGTTCTGGTTCCCCACTGTATCTTTTCTTGTACCCACCTTCTCCTTCTCCTTCCAGCCTCTTACCTCCCTTCCTCCCTTCTTCGTTCTACTCTTCCCTTTCTTCCCTTTCCTGTTTCCTTGTTTTCTCATACTCTTCTTTTCGGGGTTCTTCTCCCGCCATACTCTCCAGTTTTCTGTGTACTTCTGCCCTTGCCCTACAGTGTACCGGATCTTTGCCTGTTCTCTGGACTGCCTCTTCTTGCCGTCTTGGATACCTGGCTATTTGCTTACAGTGTACCGGATCCTTGCCTGTTCTCTGGACTGCCTCTTCTTGCCGTCTCGGATACCTGGCTATTTGCTTACTGTGTACCGGATTCCTGCCTGCCTTTGTGGACTGCCTTTGCTTACCGTTTGGGAAACCTTGAACTACTGCCTTTCCTGGGTACCTCTCCACGGAGTACTCCAGATCTCCTGCTCTACACACCTTTCCGGAGATTCTCAGTTGTACCACAACCAATGAACATTGTAGAATTCAGGGGTTTTTTGTGCCTCGTAGGCTTTTTCCCCTCCTGGGCGATTCCGGAGGGGAGCCCCCTGGTCTTCCTTATTGGAGACACGGTGGCTTCCTTTCGGGGTCGTCCCTATCTCCATAAAAAAAAGGAACCTTCAAGGAGAAGAGAAAAGAAGGGTACCTGGAAAGAAGAAGAAGGTGAGGAGTTAGGGGAGGGGGGAACTTCAGAGTCTGATTCCTCTGACAAAGAGATCACCGATTCCGTTGACAATAGGTCTCTGCAGTGGTCAAAAATGCTTTTACTTGGAATGCCTAGTAACATATTATCTCTTATTATTCATTTATATGAGGGGTCTGTGATCAAAGTTAGATTGAACCAGGATGGCAAATTATCAATTCCAATAGACACATGGAATTGCCTGAGACAAGGTTGTATTTTTGGCCCCACTTTGTTTAACCTTTTTGTTTCTGACATGGGCTCCCCATTAGACGCAGCCTTGTTTATCTCCCCACAAATAGGAGGGACAAAACTAAATTGGTGCTCTTACGCAGATGATTTCCTATTGATAGATCAAACTCAAATAGGATTACAACGAATGATAAACAAATTCAAGGACTATATAGATGTAAATGGTTTAAGTATAAATGAAAAGAAATCCATAATTCTTATCCTGGGCTCAAGTAAAAAATCTACAAGATTCAGTTGGTACCTAAATAATCATAAACTTGAAATTAGACGATCATTTGTGTATCTGGGTTATCCTGGGTTTGGAAATATAACAAAATGTGCATATTGGAATGTGCTGGAAGAACGCCTGATTACTTTGATCGCACAAACCAAAAGAATCGACAGGATGTATTGTACATTTTCTTTTTTACCATTGTTGCGTTTTTATTGCTTGAAAGTTGTCCCCAAACTCAGCTATGGACTAGAATTCTTTCCGCAATTTGTAGACCCAATTATTGCAAAGAATGACTCTAAATTTTGGAGAAGTATACTTTATTATCTCCCAAAATGTATCCCTATATCAGCAATTAGGTACGAATTAGGCCTTCAATCGGTTCAAAGTCCAATTGAATGGAAAAAAATGGCTTTGTTAAGAAAACTTCTAATGGGATCAGGAAGCAACTTATACTCGATTTTGGGCAATCAGCTGAGATTGGGCAAAACTAAATCAAATTTTATACTATCTTTGTATGAATCGACCCGAAATCTGCTCGTTAAAATCGGTACAGATTTAGAATTCCTAATTAGGAAGCAGAAGCAAGTAAAAAGTCGAATTAGATGGGCGGATTGGGTCAAAACTATTGAAAAGTAAAAATGTCACCTTTGTATTGTCATTTGGTATCTGACTGGAAGTCAGTGGGTACTTTGGAACCATATTTAAATAAATTCCCTGACAGAAACTGGAGGTGCAACCTTATGCAGTTTCATTTCAATGTATTGCCCACAGGCCAAGTTCAAGAAATAAGAGATAAATTGGGAAAAGGACATGTACCCTGTCGTTTTTGTAAAAGCACAACCGTAAAGGAAACTCTACAACATTTACTGTTAGAATGTGAGTTCATCAGTGAGGAGCGTGAAACTTACTTTGGAAAATTTGTATGTGAGTCAGAAAGATACTTCCCTGATGTAATTTGGTGTAACATATTGCATGGTAAATCGATTGCTCTAAAAATATCAATTGTAAGATTTGTATCGAATGTCTGCGGACTTATAGCTTAAGTTATATGATTTTATTCTATTTAAAGATGAACTTAAGGTTTTTTTGGAGGTCAGTGTGAATAGATTCTTGAAAAATATGTTATGAAACGTTCGAGAAATAATAAGCAAAAAGTGTTTGTATTATTCACGATATGTAGAATTATATTCATTGTTTGTTGTTCTTTTAAATGTATTGTGATATTTGTTCTTTTTGTAAAGGTTTGCTTTTGAAACCAAATACAAATAAATAAATAATAAAAATAATTGCCACAATCCAGGTAGGAGAAGACCAAGGATTGGACAGCAGATCTGAGGTTGTTATCTGGGATGAAAGGCTTGATTTTCCACAGGAGAGAAAGTTGGTACCAAGCTGTTTGTTTCTTCCTTGCTATGTACTATTTGAAGATGAGGTGTCTGTCGACATTGAACCCAAGGGACTTGGCATAGGTGGCCAGCTGGGGTGTAAAGCCCACAACGTTCATAGCCGAAAGCCAGCACTGGATATCAGGGTGTTCGATGTTACCGGTCAGCATTGGGAATTCAGTCTTGGAGAGGTTGAGCTTTGGGTAAGCACTGGACATCCATGAATGGGTCAATGTGAGGCAGGCCATGAGCCTGTGGATGTCTTTGACGGAGGATGTCTTGAGGTAGATCTACGTGTCATCTGCATATTGGCGGATGCAGATATTGTGTGGAGTGAGGAGGGTTCCAAGCGGTTCCATGTAAAGAATGATTATCACAGGGGGCAGTATGGATCCTTGCAAGACTCCAAAGGTGATTGGTAGAGTTGGTGATCTGGAGGAATTCATCTGCACGAACTGTTGGCAATGACCAAGGTAGGATTTGAACCAGGACAATCTTGCTAATCCCCATGAAATGATGTAGATTGTTGGTGAGTGTCTGGTGGTCTACTGTGTGAAATGCTGCTGAGGGGTCAAGGAGGACCTGGAGGGTTTAAAAAAAATATGGTGTGCCAATAGTGGTTTCTAGAGACTGGGTTATTTCCAACAACCGCGTAGCAGTGTGATGAGGATGGAGGGAAAGGCTTGGAAATCAGCTGGGCTGCGTCTGTCAGGTGTTTCCCGGTTAAGATTTAGTGGCAGGAGCAGC
The DNA here is from genome assembly GCF_040938575.1 of Ambystoma mexicanum. Classification (NCBI taxonomy): domain Eukaryota; kingdom Metazoa; phylum Chordata; class Amphibia; order Caudata; family Ambystomatidae; genus Ambystoma; species Ambystoma mexicanum. The sequence continues at coordinate 487,591,483 of NC_090925.1, forward strand.
CCCAGCTACACAAAGGTCAGGAGCAGGGGGGGGTGGCGGAATGCTTGGACACCCAGGCTGCTTCTGTCAGATATGGCCCAGAGGCGACATTGAATGGTGCAGGCCGTGGGGCTTTAAGAGCTGTGCCCCCGTGATCAGAGGGAGCACCTTGCTGAGAGCCCTGCTGGCATCGTGGGCTGTCTGAGAGGCCCACTCGTGATTAGAGGGAGAGCTGTGCTGAGAACCTCCCAGGGACATAGCTATATAATAACATAGCTCTTATTGTTACCCAATTTAACATTACACCATATATTGGAAGCATGAAGGATTTAGCCGCCCCGACTGGAATTCAAACCTAAGCCAGCAGGTTGCACACAGATATCTTAAGTTACACTTAAGTTACTGAGGTACTGTACAGGAGGGCCCAACACCCTCCCTAGGATCTTGACATCTCTGGATCAGGGAAGGCATGTTGGAGACCAAGCAGGAAAACAGGCAAAGACTGAGGCTGAATTTTCAAATGCATTTTTATTCTTCCAGGGAACAGCAAGGCAGGATACAGCAGTCATCATACATCAGGGACTCCAACAATTCTCAAAAAAGTTCTGAATTCTGCCTTCTTATATATATTTTGCAGTTGGCACAGCTCTCTATTTCATGATGCAGTTCACTCTTATTGGTTTAGGTACCCAAAGACAAGCCCTTTCTCCTTCTAGGATTGGTTGACTGAACTGTCACTCACCAAGCACCCATGTCATACCTACACATGCAACTAATAAAAATTGTGTGAGATATTCCTGACCTTTAAAATGAATCCCTTGATGTCTCAAGAAAGAACATTTCTGAAGGCAACTCTGAGATATGTTAAGCTAGCAGCACCATGTCTACATGTCACAGAAGCCCAAGAATGTCTAAGCTCATTGCTACCTTGCCTTGACTCACTACATGGCAGCCCCCGGCTCATCAATGTCAAGATTGTTGCTGAGAAGTCTAGACAGTATGTTCTCTTCTACTGAACCTTCAATGAACTGCTATGAGGTAGTTATTTCATTATTTCAGCATGATTTTTCAAATGTCCACCATCTTAGAAATTGCCTGACTATGCCTGGTTATCACAAAATAGTGGACCAACCTATTCTTGATCAGAACTTGGTACCTGCTCAGATTTGAATCTAGATTTTTAGTAACTATGATATGCATGTACTACTTGACACACTCTCTATTGCGCAAGACACTCTGACCCCAAAAAATACACGTAACCCTTAAAATGGGTATTCTTGCCCTCTTAAACCCTATAAGTTCGATTTTTGCACACTCAGAACTATCTGCATTCGGATTGAGGGGGATGGGGGTCTATCTCCTTTACATTCAGTTCAAGGGGGAGGGATCTACCCTCTGCACAGTACCTTGCTGGCTCTGTTAGTGCATTGTCCAGTATACTGTCCTATGTATTTAAATCAATGCCATCAGTATTATATAGCAACAGAGGTTAGTGATAAGGTTGGAGTATTATACAACAAACTTCAAGTAAACAGAATTCCCATCAAAACATCGATCAACACATATGTGGAAAAATTATTCAACACATCAATATAAGAAGTTACACAAAGTGCACACAGAAAATCACAAAAGATAACGGAAAGATCCCAAAATGAAATACAAAACGAATGAAATACAAACAGTTAAATCCTAAAATGTAAAAATAAAGAACTCATAATAGGGACACAAACAACCAAAGTGAATTCAGAAGTTGTTCCATTTAACATGATCGTAATCCATAAATCAAATTGAATGAGATTCACAATCAACCAGTCTACTAGAAGAGACAATGGGCCTCATTACGAGTCCGGCGTTAACCGAGGCGGTAAAACCGCCTGGTTAACGCCGGACTCGTATTACCATTCCGCCTCCGTGACTCCCGGAATTACCGGGGCATCACAACCCCGGTTTTCCGGGAATCACGAAGGCGGAATGGTGTAAATCCCCATTCCCATTGAGTCCTATGGGACTCAATGGGAATCGGGATCATGGAAACACCGGCAGCATCTTGTAATGCTGCCGGTGTTTCCTCGTCCGCCTGCAGGCGGGCGGTGTTAAACCCGCCAGGTCAGACCTGGCGGGAACATCACCTCCCGCCTGCAGGGGTCGGGATCAGGCGGTCTGGAAACAACGGTGGCGGCGGGTTTACCGCCACCTTTATTTCCGGACCGCCACGATCGTAATGAGGCAATATGTTAATCTATGCCTTCTATGGCAAGCTCATAAAGGGGCGTTTTATGATCATCACCACACTAATTTCAACTATGTCCCTGTTATTGGGCCGGTTTTCCTCAGGACTTGATCCTATCTTTTCTTTTTTTGGAGGTGCTTCCTTCTCTTATTTGGTGACTGTATTGTATGCTATAGGCTGAATGTAAATTGTTCATTCTAATGTGGCTAACGTTAGGAAAGTCTCCAAAAATATTCCAAGTAAATTTAGGCTGTAAATGTGCATCTCACGCTTACCAATTGTCAATGCAAACGGTGAGAATGTCAGGGAACACATCAAGCAAAGTGAGTCCTAGGTGGCCACTGCCTTAGCCTCGGCGCACAACAGGCCACTAGAGGACCCTGCCCCAAGCTTGGGGACAGCAGAGGCAGACAGGCGGGCACCAGGTAACAGGAAGGTGGAGGAGTGAGGGGACTTGCAGTGAGAAAGGACAGGAAATGGGTAAGGAAGGGGGCTGGCCCAACCCATACAAGAGGTCAAGTGATATATTATTGTCCAGGTGCGGTTAGGTGCTGAGTGTGGGGGAGGGGCAAGGCACGGGCCAGTTCCTTGTAGTGTTGGTTCTTAAAGCCCTTTGTTTAACACCCTCCCTCTGCTTACCTCACGTTTGGGCATTTCAGTTCGTATCTTTCTCTGCGATAGAGACAGTCCTGCGTGTGAATTTAAACACAGTAAAATTCATCAAAAGCAGACCATAAAACCTTGCATATAGTAAAATGTCAATGTTGTGTCGGTCGCTGTGCGCAGAAATAATTGTGTGATTTAGTCTGTTGTGTGCCTGGAACACTTTCTGTGCCATGCGGGTGCCTGTGTATGTGGAAATTAAATGTGTGTCCCTCGGCCTGTAGCCGTGCTGTGGCTGTTTGATCAGATGTGAGGTTGAGACGAAGTAAAGTAAATTGGCTCTTGCAGAGAGCTGGGGTTGCATGATGTCTGCATTGTTTGAATGCGTCACAGTTCAAGTTTAATATGTTGTGCTTTAATTTAATGGGTTGAGTGGTGAGCCTGATCCTCTGGTTCCATGTGGTGTGAGTCGCCGTGCTGCAGGAACGTTTTGTGTGATTTAATGTGTTGTGTGCCTTGAACGCTTTCCGCAGAGGTAGCTATGACTGCACGGTTGCAACGCCGAGTTAACCTGCTGGGGGCTGAGGCCAAGCTTCTCCTCGAGCACCAAATAGGAGCGTATGATAAAAATGTTGGCCTCATACAACGGTTTATTTAGGAAGCACAGCATGGAGAGGTTGTTCCTGTGATACCGTCTGTGTGCACGGTCATTTTTTTGCAATTCTAATTTTTTATAATGCGCTATTTCGGGAAAAGGGCTGTGTTTTGCGGGCTATGGCCTTGGTGGTCGCCGTGCCGCCATGTACAATGTCTATCAAAGTGATTGTTCGGTTGCTCTGCTGCTGGTGGTAATGTTTCTCAATGTACTGTTTCTGGACACATGCTGTGTTTCGGATTAGGGCCTGGTCGGTCGGCGTGTCACCAGGGACAATGGGTATAAATGTGTTGTTTCAGGACACGTGCTGGGAGTACTTCTGTGTGGTTGGTTGTGTTTAATTTAATCACAATGGGCCTCATTACGACCCTGGCGCTCCCATAATGAACGGTGCCGGTACGGGACCGGCACCGTTCATTACGGGATGCCCTATTACGAGGTCCCCTTGCGGGACCCGCTCAGAACGTCTGGTCAGACAGACCAAACGTCCTCAGCGGGACCCGCAAGGGGACCAGGGAGCTAATAACGGGCCCGTTACTAACGGGCCCGTTATTAGCTCCCTCCCCATTCCCATTGAGCACTATGGGGGCTCAAATGGGAATGCGGATGGGTTTTTTCAATGAGGAATTACCGGGTCCTCCAACGTTGGAACGGCCCGGTAATTCCTCATTGAAGGAACCCGGACCTGGAACCCGGTATGGAGGTTATTAAGGGCATGGCTACCTCCATACTCGTAATGAGGCCCAATGTGTTTTTATTTCACGCTACCCCGCAGGGCTGCCACCCTGCATTATGGTTATGTAGGGTTTGCTATGTTATTTACAGGGTTTCTTAGTTTGTGGACGCCGCGTCACAGCAGATTTTAACCATGTGCACGTTGGGGATGTTGGCGGGGTCGGGTTGCAGTAGTCCTTGCAGGAGTTTCACGCCGGGTGGGACCCGTCGTTGCTAATGGCTGCTTGGTTGATTAATTAATGTGGACGGCCCAGCGCCGCACTGCTGGGCTGTGGGGGTTGTTACAGCATTGGTCGGTTGAATTACAATCGGCCCCACAGGCGTTTGTATGGTTGAGCTTCTCTATGCTTTTGCGGTCAACATGCCATCTCCGGCGCCGGGGACAGTGGAGGGAGGTCATCCTTAGGGGGCCTGGTCGTGGATCGGCTTAGTTTTATTTGGAAAAATGTCCCTCCATGTTCGTTTATACACAGGATGGTTCATGAACTCATTTATTTATCTATTGTGCATTTGTAAAACGCGTACCCATCGTGTAAATTGGGGTTGCTGCATAGGGGACAATCGGCTATCTCGTTTAGCTTGCTGGGTTTATATTATAAATGGCCAGCTGCTGCCGCTTGTTTGACCTTCGGTTCTTCTATGAAATTAATGCAGCCCGGTTTGTCATGATTGAATATCGTTTATTGTTTGTGCATTGGTAAGGCGCATATACATCAAGGAAATGGTGGCAAGTAACAACCTCGATGGCTATGGCGATATATGAGCTACTGGCATGATGGTTACACGAGGATACAGGCCCGACCTGGTGCTTCGTATGGTGTATGAAGGGATTTATCATAATTCACTTCCAAGTCACCCACAGTGGGTTTTGTAAGGCAGCAGAGGCCACAGGGGGTCTCTTTATGTGGCATCCGCTGAATGTTCACTGGCGCAGGTGGATGGGGTGCTACTGGTTGTGGGGGGCATACTTGGCCACTGGGGCCACGCATTTCTGTATTTATATGTATATATAAAACACGAAACGAAGGATATGTAAAAATGACATGGTTTAGGTGTGCATTTAATTCACTGTACGGCAAAAAGGTGCCCATCCAATGAGGGTTAAACACACGCGGGGAGTTACAAAGGTCCCTTGCCTTTGTCCTCTTTTCCCGAGTAGGCATCAGTGGTAGTAGTGTACTGAAAAAAGTAATGGAACTGTGGCCTAGATAGGGAAGAGGGTAGGCATAAGCCTAGTGGGCTTGTGCGCCTTGAGGCCTACGGGCGATGTGGTGCGTTAATCAAGAGTTGAAATAAATAAATAGTGCAACATGTGACACGTTGTTGCAGTCAGGGCATTGCAATAGTATAAGTGACTAGTAACAAAGGCTCCTATTACAACTTTACACTTGCACAGAGCCATGAGTGGACAAATCCTTTATATAGAATTGTGAATATGGTCATAAAAAGTAGAGGCTTGGTAAACAGAACGAAATAAAAGTAGTGGAACACCGCTCCTGACCATTTCCGTTCACTTCGAACACTTGTAGGCATCCCAGTTGCGGAAAGACACAGGAGATGTTGGCCCATAACGAGGCCGGTTTTGATAAATACAAACGGGTGTTGCGCCCTTTACAGCTGTTGGACAACGAGGAGCACTCAGCACGTATATTAAACAATTTGTCGCTCCGTTGGTGGTCGATCATTTTTGCCCTGTGTGGCGTACAAGGATGAGAGGGTGCAAAGGGGCATTCATTTGGGCAGGGTTTTCCATGCAGCTGACGGTATGCGACAAAATGTGGATGGGTGGAGTTTTATACATCTGCCAGTGGGCCTCATTATAAGTTTGCCGGTCCGGTAGTAACGGCGCCGGTAAGCTACCAGCACTGTTACTACCGGACCAGCAAACTACGAGTTCTCCTCGCGGGTGCCTTTTCGCCCACCAGGTCGGACCTGGTGGGCATACCGACACCCGAGCAGAGCATGTTGCATGCACCGGCTCCATTCACAAATGGTTCTGGTGCATCCGGCTTCCCCATTCCCATTGATGGGCTCAATGGGAATGGGGAAGAATTTTTTCCGGTGCCCGCGAATGTGCAATTACAAGGTAATGACCAAGGCTGTAATGACCCGGTAATTGCCCATTCGCGGGCGCCGGAAAAAAAATGATTCCAGCAGCAGCCGTGCCAGTTTTACTGGCACGGCTACCGCCAGTATCAGAATAAGGCCCAGTGTTTTGATAACAATAAGGACCTGATTCACAGAGCATTTTTCAATGGGGTTGTGCCATTATAAAACACTTCTGTGAATCAGGCCCTACGTGTCTGGCAAGTTACTGCTCATTCTCGGGGTTTCCTATGAGGAGAGGGGACGAACGGGGTGCAGGAAACTAGTTTGAATGATAAAAGAGATGCCGGGGTGTACAACAGGCACAGCTTGGTGTTAAATATGAGCATATGGAAGAAATAAATAAGCATTACAGAAATACACTAAGCAAAATGTACACAATTCTGGCATCATTCCCCCACCTTGACCACAAATACCAGAATGCAATTGGGCCAATAAATGGCCTTTGGTTTTGGGACTATATTTTCGTTGAGTTTATCAACTTGGATGTGTTCTAAGGGCAACAAGGGGCGAGATATGCTATTCAGACAGTTAAAAATTGCGATAGAGCACGTATTACTTAGATATTTAAAGATAGTGTTTCATATGCTGCTCCGTCTGCCTGTACGTGGCCCGCTAAGATTGCAAATACTGCTGCGTGAAAAAGCATGGATGCTGTGGAGCTGACGCGTGTTTAGTACGCGGTGGAGTGACATCTCGCTGTGCAGCGTGCCTATAAATAAACGGGCCGTGTCCCGGCCGCGCAGAGCGACCGGGGAGCCCAAACTAGAAACATCTCTCTGTGTGAGTGTGTGACTGTGAGGGGGCTCAGGGCAGCATATGTGTGTTCAGGAGGCACATGTAACAGTGGCGACCAGTCGGGATCTGCAACCCGGGCCTGGCGGTAAAACTGGTGGGAATTTAATTTGTTTTATTATGATGATTTCACCATTCGAAATGCTGCGGAAGGGGGTGCAGACCACGCGGCTGGCGGCCATTTTACACAACGGGCCCAGGATGGTTGTGGCTCGATTTTAGGGCGAGGGTGAGCCATCCAAGCCTAATTTTTTGACACTTTAGTGGCAGACAGCTGCTACTTGCACATGAAGTGCTTTCTGGAGTGAATTTTACCAATTTTCATCCATTTTTGTCGAGTTTGAAGTGAGGAGCCAGGGAGGCCTGCCCTACCATTGTTGTTTTCCCTGGGCCCACCCCACTCAATTTTTGGGACCACTGGCTGGCCTATTCCTTTGGCCCGGCTGGCCTATTCCTGTGGCTGAGACAACTGCATCTTCCTGCTGGGACTCTGTGTCATCAGTTTTTGACAATTTTTCACCATCAGTGGAGGATCCAGTGACCTGGTGTTGCCCTGCCTCAAGGGGTGAGAAGCCCACGTTGCCAAGAAGGGTGAGTGAGTTGCGGCCCCATCTGTAATTTAGGTGGGGTGCCTGTGCACTCATAGCCACGAACGATCAGGCTGACCAAGGAGCGCCTCATCCTGGACCTCTGGCCCCTGTGCCACAAGTGATGGCCCCGATGAGACCACCAGGGGCACTGCAACCAATCCCTGTGTTTCACATCTCGGGTGCCCTGTCCAGCCAGGGGCCCCGATGGAAAAGGTGGATAGATCGGCTGGACATGTACTTTCGGGCCACTATGGAAACTAACAATGACAGTAAGCTGGCAACCCTCTTATACTCTGCTGGGCCTGCGGTGCACAAAGTCTTTGAATCCCTTCAACCGGCAGACACCTCATACGATGCAGCAAAGGCTGCACTTCACAATTACTTCCTGCCGCTCGCAAATGTGGACTATGAGCGGTTCATCTGGAAAACGTCTATGGCCGACTACGCCGGCTGTCACTGACAGGAGCCTGGGACAACCCTGACACGATGGTCAGTGACCAGCTGATCCAGGGGTGTGCATCTGGCAAGCTAAGCCGACAGGTACTGCGGGAGCCAGGCATCACCCTGCCACGCATCCTTGAGCTGGGACGATGCCAGGAAGTCTCTTAAGTGAGGACATCCAGGATGGAGGCCGGGGTGCAGTCTGGCAAAGCAGAAGTGTGTGCCATAGGCCGTGGCATGGGTGGCAGAGGCGCCCGAAAGTCAGAGGGCAACATCCATGATCGGGGTGGAAGGTCGGGAGAGTCGTGCCTAAAGTGTGGGTATGACCTTCCCCACCCTGCGGAGGGCCCCGCGGTGGGGAAAGCGTGTGGCCGGTGTGTTCTGGCCAATCACTATGCCTGCATGTGTCGAGCTCCCCTGCCCGTGGTGGTGCCGCAAGGTCCAGTCCGGTCTGGCTATTTTCGTCAGTCACGCCCACCCAATGTCACCCAGGTGGACCAGGGAGAAGAGGGCGCATGACTTGAAGAAGATGAGGAGGAGGAGGAGAAAGAGAACATTTTCTTTGTGTCTACCATGGGGGTCCTGCGCTCGAAGACCAGGCGGCAACCGAGATGTCTGGTCACCGTGAATTAGTCATCTGTCCCAGTGCTGGTTGACACTGGGGCCTCAGTAAATATAATGGCGAGAGAACATTATGATGCTATGGAACCACCCCTGCAGCTTGCTGCCCCCAAGGCACGTATATTCATGTTTGGAGGGGTCGCAGCCCATTCCACTGGACAGAGCTTTTGTGGCTAATGTGGGACATGGGGACTCTCACATAAGAGCTTGCTTTTACGTCACAACAATGAGCAGCAATACCCTGTTGAGTTGCGCAGCGGCAGAGGCCCTGGGAATTGTCAGTTTCGCATAGTCGGTGTATGTTGAGGACATTTAAATGCTACTGGACAGGTACTCCTGTTTATTTGAGGGGATTGGGCGTATGGCATGAGACCCTGTGAGGCTGCACATTGATGAGTCGGTTCAACCCATCGCTCTGAAACATTGACGTGTGCCCTTCCACTTGCAGGAATTGGTCGATAGGTAGCTGGACAATCTGCTCAGCCTCGACATCATCGAGAAGGTTGAAGGCCCAACCCCGTGGGTGTCTCCTATCGTCATTGCCAGGAAGCCAAAGCAGCCAGATGAGGTGAGGATCTGGGTTGACATGCCCCTCCCCAATAAGGCCATCAAGAGAGAGCGGCATATGATGCCCACCATCGATGATATCATCACCGAGCTGCAGGGTGCCCGCCTCTTTTCCAAATTGGACTTAAGGGCTGGATGCCACCAGGCCGTGCTACACCCCAACTCGTGGTACATCACAACATTCACCACACATCGTGGGTTGTACTGGTACAAAAGACTGAGTTTTGGGGTGTCATCGGCTGTGGAAGTGTTTCAAAACATAAGTGGCACCCTGGCGGACGTGGATGGCGTCCTCAACATAAGTGATGACATCGTAGTCTTCGCCAAGTCTGAAGTGGAGCATCTACGGAAGCTGGCCAAGATGTTTGAGCAGCTCCAGTCACTGGGCCTGACCCTGCACCGTGACAAGTGCGAGTTCCTCAGGACATCTATCGAATTCTTTGGGTTCGGGTTCAAAGAGCATGGCGTGTAACATGACCCCGCAAGGTTAAAGACATCAAGGAAGCACGACCGCCAGAGAATGTGTCAGAGGTGCAGAGTTTTCTGGGCATGATCACATACTGTGGCCACTTTATCAGGAACTGTCATGATGCCTACCTCCGAGGTGCCAGACAAGACCCAGCTACCCCAGAGGCAGACATCATGTCTTCAAGGGAAGTCACAACAGCCTCAAGTAGGGGCTCTTTGGACTCAGTCCTGGCGCCTTTGGCGCCAGGCTCATATCGGGCCACAGTCCTGGCGCCATAGGCGCCAGGCTCATAAAAGGGGACTTTGTGTTAAAGGTGCTTAGTGTTAACTTACCTGATGCAGACCATGCTGCAACATCCAGGCCTTCTGAGGCCTGAATGGGACTACTTTATCTTTGGAACTACTTAACCACACGGGTGTGGTCAGGGGAGGAATACATACCAGAGAGGAAGGATACATACCTGGAACTACTTTGAAGGCTATTTAAGCCACGCCCAAGCAGCAACTCACGCTTCACGTTGTTCTGCATCTAGCAGCTGGACGCTCACCGTGTTTGCTCCTGCATTCTGTCTTCTGCCACTCCTGCCAGCATCCTGGAACACCTGCAAAGAGAGAAGAGAAGAGAAAAGGGTAAAGAAGAGTCCTTACCTGCTAAATCCGCATTCCGGAGACATCTCGCCGACGGTCCTGAAAAGGAAGACATCCATTTAAAAGCACATCGCATCGATCGCTGCAGCGCCGCATCTCACTCACCTGTACAAGGTACCACCACGTTCTACGGCGACATCTGGACTCGCAGCCACATCACCGCGCCTAGGGAGAAAAAGACAAGAATAAAGGTGAGAGGGGAAAGAAAACAAGGAAACCTTAATTTCCATTACAAAGCTTACCTGTTGGGTTATTCCAGCGTCATTTCGGGTCGGTGCCGCATCCTGGCATTTCCGGACCCCGGCCCCTAAGGGGAAAAAGAGACATCAGCGTTAGTGGGCGCATGAAAAGACGTTACCGAACGCCCATTAAAGACTTACTTGATTTCTTCTGGATTGATCTTTGTTTCGGGTCGGTGCCGCATCCAGGCATTTCCGGACCCTGGCCCCTATGGGGAAAAAAGACATCAGCGTTAGTGGGCGCATGAAAAGACATTACCCAAACGCCCATTTAAAGACTTACCTGATTTCTTCTGGATTGAGCTTCGTTTCGGGTCGGTGTCGCATCCAGGCATTTCCGGACCCCGGCCCCTATGGGGAAAAAAGACATCAGCGTTAGTGAGCGCATTGATACAAGGACACTGAGAGAACTCTCATCAAGCTCACCAGAGTCTCATTCTTCGGTTCCACAGCTCTACTCTGAATAGTTTCCGCACCTGAAAAAGAGACAACAAACAATTATTATTGTGGAATCATACTCATTAACAGAATCCTTACGGTACTATAAAACAAAACTTGACAAAACAAACAAAACTTGAACCCTCTACAATCAAAATCCCAGTGAAGTAACTGGATACAACGCGCCCCTGCATGAGAAGCAGGATGGAGAGCTCAACCTTTCAAACCCTAAGGTGAGACTTCACGTGGGGGTCGCAGGAGGGTTTCGTAGAGGGGTGAGAAGGGAGCGGGAGGCTTATACTTTCTCCCGCAGATTGTTAATACTCCCTTTTCACATACAGAAAGATATTCCTGCGAGCCAGACAAGCCAGATTCGAAGGTCCGGTCCAGTCCATCTTCCGGGTCCAGCGCTTCACCATAGAAGAAGCAACAACACTCCAAACCAGACCTGCGCCTCCGTGGGAGTCAGGTGAGCGTAACAGAACGCGAAGCCTACCTACAATTTCCCACCCGGGCGCTATGGAAACTTCCGAGACAGACCAGCTGGCTCAGCTTTTGGGGGAATTAAGGGCAGAAGTACACTCCGCCCGCCAGGAAACTAATGCTCTCAAAAGAGAATCTTATCCAAGGAAAGAACTGATGACCTGGCCAAACGATTGTTGCAGGGTCAAGCAGGACGAACTCCTTTACCTAGTTCTGGGGGTAATGCCTCGTCAATGGTTTCGAATAACCCGGTACAAATCAATCTACCTGGAAACATGCCTTTGGCCCCGCCTGAACGTTTTGCGGGGGACCCCAAGAAATATGCCGTTTTTATGAACCAATGTCGCCTACACTTTCTATGCAGACCTGGGGCCTTCCCTAATGATCAAACCAAGGTAGCCTTTGTATTATCTTATCTCAGTGCCTGTGCTGCCGATTGGTCTGTTCCGTTGGTAAGTCAGGATGACCCAATTCTCCAGGATTTTCAAAGCTTCCAGGCGAGCATGGAAAGATTATTCGCTCGACACTCTCAGGGACAGGCCCTTGACAACGAACTACTATCCTTACGACAAGGTAACAAAGATCTCTTATCTTATATTGCCACCTTTAATAGGCTGGTTGTAGAAACGGGGTGGCCCGAAAATAAAAGGATCACACTATTTAATCGAGGCCTGCGCGGAGAACTTAAGGATGTTCTAGCTCAAATAGTAAATCCACCTCAAGCCTGCGCAGAATACATAGACTTAGTGGTCCAACTTGACCACAGACTGCAAACTAGAAAAGCAGATCGGTCCAAGTTCGAAACTCGAGTGCTGATCAAAACTCACGCTAACCCTAAGAGTACCAACGTTTCAGAACCTATGCGGATCGGCGGTGTTAAAGGACCATTGACGCAGGAGGAACGAGAGAGAAGACGGCAAAAGCAACTATGTCTCTATTGCGGGGCTTCTGGTCACTTTCTACGAGACTGCCCGGTAAAGCCACCTAAGAAGGTGGTTGGAGCCACTGACAACAATTTAATAGAACCTGATTCGGGAAATGGTCAAGCCCGACAAGCGTAGAGGTCCGCTTGCCGAGCTTGAAAACAGACTCTTTGACCTCGCATTTTGTCATGCCAATGGTGCTCGTGGACCCGAAACAGCCTCAGCGGTTGCATGCTATAAAAGCATACATCGACAGTGGAGCTATTGGAAACTACGTAGATTGTGAATTGGCCTCCAGGATTAATCTTCCTCTCCGTCCGAAAGTTAACAAGGATGTCATTACTACAGTAGATGGAACCGAAATAGCCTCAGGGCCGGTAATACATTCCACTACAGAAATGACACTAGTGGGACAGGATGGACATCGGGAAGCAATTGTGTTCGATGTAATCAAGGCCCCACAATTTCAAGTAATTCTAGGAATCCCTTGGTTAGAAACACATAATCCTCGAATTGACTGGCGAGCAAAGAGAATAACCTTTCCTGATTGTAAACTGACTTGTTATCCAAGAAATCCAGATATGGGTCTGGCCACAGTAACTTCCACCACGATACAACTACCGGTTGAATACCAAGAGTTCCAAGACGTTTTTCAAAAAGAACAGGCGAACACGTTACCTCCCCACCGGTCGTACGATTGTCAAATCGACCTGGTACCCAATGCTCAACCGCCCTGTAGTAGGATTTATGCTCTTACTGAACCTGAGAACGTTCATTTGCGTCAGTATTTAGATCAGAATCTTGCCAACGGTTTTATTCGCCCGTCAAAGTCTCCTGTTTCCTCAGCTCTGTATTTCGTGCTGAAAAAAGAAGGCGACCTTAGAACATGTATTGACTACCGCGCCCTAAATCAAATAACGATTAAGAATCGTTATCCTCTGCCTCTGATCCCTGAACTTCTTGACCAGGTAAAAGATGCTTGTATATACACCAAGTTAGATCTCCGAGGAGCTTATCACCTGGTACGTATAAAAGAAGGCGATGAATGGAAGACTGCATTCCGCACCAAATATGGACTCTTTGAATATCAGGTGATGCCCTTCGGATTATGCAACGCACCTGCCGCCTTTCAATACTTTATGAATGATGTTCTTCGGGAACTTATCGATGTTTGTGTCATCGTATATATTGATGACATCCTGGTATACTCCTCCTCGGAATCCGAACACAGAAAACATGTCAGGGCAGTTCTTGAGAAATTGCGCCAGCACAACCTGTTTGCGAAACTCGAAAAATGCGTTTTTCATACCACAGAGGTCGAGTTTTTCGGATTCATCCTGACATCTAAAGGAGTCTGAATGGACTCGCGAAAGGTGGACGCCATCCTCAAATGGCCATCTCCTAACTCTGTTAAGGGGGTTCAGAGTATGCTTGGCTTTGCCAATATCTATCGAAGATTCATCCCGGAATTTTCTCGAGTGGTTCAACCCATAACAGCCCTCTTACGGAAGAATAAACGTTTCAAATGGACTCCTGAGGCAGAACAGGCCTTTCAAGACCTAAAGACCAAATTCACCTCCGCCCCTGTATTGAAGCATCCGCGCCCAGATCTCCCTTACCTTGTTGAAACCGACGCTTCCAGTTTGGCCATGGGTGCTGCCTTGTCTCAAAGGGATCCAGAAACTAACCAGATGCACCCTGTAGCCTTTTGGTCCAGGAAATTCACGGCTCCTGAAATCAATTACGCAATCACCAACAAAGAATTACTAGCTATTAAGTCCACCTTCAAGGCTTGGCGTCATTACCTCCTCGGCGCAAGACACACCATTACGTTGATTACAGATCACAGGAATTTGCAATATCTAAAAACGGTCAAAGCCCAATCATCCCGCCAACTCCGATGGGCTTTATTCTTTGCAGAATTTGATTTCATAATTACCTACCGCCCTGGTTGCAAGAATGGCAAAGCGGACGCTTTATCCCGGATTGGAATGGATGAAACAAATTAAAACTTAGAACCAGTACCAATTATACCCGAACAAAGAATTTTAGGCTTGACCTCTTTACAAACTATAGAGGACGTTCAAACTCGAGTTGAACAACTTTTAAATTCCACAGCCTTGCAAGAATGGACTCAAAAGGGGTCACACTTTTCCATTAATAACGATTTACCGTACTTCCAGGGGCGGTTATTTCTGCCCAACAAAGAACTGCAAGAATTGGTCATTGCTCACTATCATGATACATTAATGGAAGGATATCCTGGTATCGCAAAAACTGAGGAAAAGATCAAACGACAATTCTGGTGGCCATCCTGGAGAAAAGACATAAAATCTTTTGTGATGTCTTGCGGAGTTTGCGCCCAAAATAAAGGTCAAAAGAAGAGACCAGCCGGTCTCGTACAACCCTTGGATATTCCACCGGCCCCTTGGCACACCTTGCCAATGGACTTTATTACCGACCTGCCTCCTTGCTATGGATATAACACTATCTTGGTAATCGTGGATCTGTTCTCCAAGATGGCCCACTTTATCCCTTTAAAAGGGGTACCTTCAGCCTCCATCTTGGCCAAGGAATTTCTGGAAAACATAGTTCGTATGCATGGTTTTCCATCCATATTAATCTCAGACCAAGGAAGCCAATTTATTTCCCATTTTTGGATGAAATGTTGCCAACTGGCACAAATTGATGTACGCTTATCCAATAGTCACCACCCCAGACCGATGGTCAAACCGAGAGGACTAACCAAACCCTTGAACAATATCTTCGGTGCATGTTGCATCAATCTGAAAACAGCTGGAAAGATATTCTATGGATCGCAGAGTATGCATATAACAATTCTGTACATTCTGGAACAGGACAAACCCCTTTTTACACCTTGTATGGTCATCATCCTAGAACCTCAGACCTAGACCCTCCTCAAAACCTGGAAATGCCTGCAGTTGATCATTTGCATTCTACTATAACCCGAGCCTTCCAGGAAGCTACAACTCATTTGCAACAAGCCAAGAAAAAATACAAAGAAAATGCTGATCTACATCAGAGTGAAGCACCTTCGTACCAGATTGAAGACTAGGTCTGGCTGGCAACCAAGCATTTGCCTCTCAAAGGACCGCAGACTTTTAATCCCAGATACATTGGACCCTATCCCATCAAAGCTATAATTAATCCGGTGGCCTTTAAACTCGATCTACCAGCCAACATGCGAATTCATCCCGTTTTTCATGCATCACTGTTAAAACCGGTGCAGCCTGGAACCAGACTAAGCAAACCACATGAACCAATTCAAATCGATGGGGAATTAGAATTTGAAGTTAAGGACATATTGGATTCCAAAATGTTAAAATCAAAACTCTTCTATCTAGTTGATTGGAAGGGGTACGGACCTCAGGAAAGATCTTGGGAACCAAGTGACCATGTACACGCCCCGCGATTAGTGCAAAGATTCCACCGAAAATTCCCAAGCAAGCCGAAACCCCCGGAAAGGACGACCTTGGGAGGGGCCTTGGGAGGGGGTACTGTCATGATGCCTACCTCCAAGGTGTCAGACAAGACCCAGCTACCCCAGAGGCAGACATCATGTCTTCAAGGGAAGTCACAACAGCCTCAAGTAGGGGCTCTTTGGACTCAGTCCTGGCGCCTTTGGCGCCAGGCTCATATCGGGCCACAGTCCTGGCGCCATAGGCGCCAGGCTCATAAAAGGGGACTTTGTGTTAAAGGTGCTTAGTGTTAACTTACCTGATGCAGACCATGCTGCAACATCCAGGCCTTCTGAGGCCTGAATGGGACTACTTTATCTTTGGAACTACTTAACCACACGGGTGTGGTCAGGGGAGGAATACATACCAGAGAGGAAGGATACATACCTGGAACTACTTTGAAGGCTATTTAAGCTACGCCCAAGCAGCAACTCACGCTTCGCGTTGTTCTGCATCTAGCAGCTGGACGCTCACCGTGTTTGCTCCTGCATTCTGTCTTCTGCCACTCCTGCCAGCATCCTGGAACACCTGCAAAGAGAGAAGAGAAGAGAAAAGGGTAAAGAAGAGTCCTTACCTGCTAAATCCGCATTCCGGAGACATCTCGCCGACGGTCCTGAAACGGAAGACATCCATTTAAAAGCACATCGCATTGATCGCTGCAGCGCTGCATCTCACTCACCTGTACAAGGTACCACCACGTTCTACGGCGACATCTGGACTCGCAGCCACATCACCGCGCCTAGGGAGAAAAAGACAAGAATAAAGGTAAGAGGGGAAAGAAAACAAGGAAACCTTAATTTCCATTACAAAGCTTACCTGTTGGGTTATTCCAGCGTCATTTCGGGTCGGTGCCGCATCCTGGCATTTCCGGACCCCGGCCCCTAAGGGGAAAAAGAGACATCAGCGTTAGTGGGCGCATGAAAAGACGTTACCCAACGCCCATTAAAGACTTACCCGATTTCTTCTGGATTGATCTTTGTTTCGGGTCGGTGCCGCATCCAGGCATTTCCGGACCCCGGCCCCTATGGGGAAAAAAGACATCAGCGTTAGTGGGCGCATGAAAAGACATTACCCAAACGCCCATTAAAGACTTACCTGATTTCTTCTGGATTGAGCTTCGTTTCGGGTCGGTGTCGCATCCAGGCATTTCCGGACCCCGGCCCCTATGGGGAAAAAAGACATCAGCGTTAGTGAGCGCATTGATACAAGGACACTGAGAGAACTCTCATCAAGCTCACCAGAGTCTCATTCTTCGGTTCCACAGCTCTTCTCGGAATAGTTTCCGCACCTGAGAAAGAGACAACGAACAATTATTATTGCGGAATCATACTCATTAACAGAATCCTTACGGTACTATACCGGGAAAAACAAAACTTGACAAAACAAACAAAACTTGAACCCTCTACAATCAAAATCCCAGTGAAGTAACTGGATACAACGCGCCCCTGCATGAGAAGCAGGATGGAGAGCTCAACCTTTCAAACCCTAAGGTGAGACTTCACGTGGGGGTCGCAGGAGGGTTTCGTAGAGGGGTGAGAAGGGAGCGGGAGGCTTATACTTTCTCCCGCAGATTGTTAATACTCCCTTTTCACATATAGAAAGATATTCCTGCGAGCCAGACAAGCCAGATTCGAAGGTCCGGTCCAGTCCATCTTCCGGGTCCTGCGCTTCACCATAGAAGAAGCAACAACACTCCAAACCAGACCTGCGCCTCTGTGGGAGTCAGGTGAGCGTAACAGGAACCTGGCCGCTCGGTCAGAGCCATTGCGAGCTTTCACGAAGAAGGACATTACGTGGCAGTGGGGGCCGGTGGAACAGGCCGTGTTCGAAGACATCAAGAGTGCCCTCACAGCTGAAAATACCATGGCCTTCTTCGACCCAGACCTGCAGTCGGAGATTGTGGTGGAACCCAGCTCGTTTGGCCTGGGGGCGGTTCTAACCCAAGTTTACGCCATTTCGGGTGTCCGGCCAGTGGCATACCCAAGCAAAGCCCTCTCGGAGACCGAGCAACGATACTACCAGATCGAGCGGGAGGCCCTGGTGGTCCTGTTGGGATGTCAGCATTTCAGGGTATACGTCCTGGGGCGGCCGGTGATGGTGGTAACAGACCATAAGCCCCTGCTGCCCATCCTGGCAGGCTCGTCCTCAAAGCCCCCTGCGAGGATTGAGCAATGGATGTTAGCGCTACTGGAATATGGGCTCTCACTGGTCTATAAGGCCTGGGAAGAACAAAGCGGCCGATTACTTATCTCGCCACCACAAAGGGGTCCCGGATGATTGGGAGGACACCTATGCAGAGGAGGGGGTTGCCCATGTCCAACTAGCGGTGGAGGTGACGACTCCCAACTCAGTGCAGCTGGCAGACTTAGAAGTGGCGGCGGCCCAGGACAAATGCTTCCTCATCCTGAAGTCAGCGATTCAACAAGGATCTTGGAAGGCTGTGCTGGACAATCTTTCACTACGGACAAAGTAGGGCAAAATCATCCTCGAACAGCTGTGGAAGGTGAGAGATGAGCTGACGTTCTCTGGGAATGGTCTTCTGCTCAGGGGTCACCGGATCGTGGTCCCGCAGGTGAAAATACATCTGGTCATTGAGTTGGCCCACCAGGGACATCAAGGCACTGCCAAAACAAAAGCTTGGTTGTGCCAGAAGGTCTGGATTCCTGAATTAGAGAGGCGAGTGGAAGAGTTTGTCGCATCATGTGTGTGTTGCCAGGCAGCCTCCCCAGCCCAACGGGAGCATGTCATTGAAACCATGCCTCAACACCGTGGGAGGTGGTTCATGCAGACTTTGGACCCGCGACACGCACTTCTTGTTCGTGGTGGATGAGTGGTCCAGGTACCCAGAGGTGTAGTTCGTGGAGTTTGTCGGCTTTGAGAACTTGGTGGTGGCGATGGAGAAGATCTTTGCTGCTCATGGGCTCTCCGAGGTACTGTGCTCGAATAACGGAGCACCCTTTCAGGGGGAGAGCTTCGCCAAGCTGATGGAGGACTATCGCATCCACCACCGGAAGGTGACCCCGCTTTGGCGCTGGGTGAACGGGGAGGCGGAAAGGATTATGAGGACCCTAAATAAAGTGTTCTGCATCGCTCAAGGGCAGGGCGAGTGTTTGCAGAGGGAGCTGTATCAGTGCTTGCGCATATATTGGGCCACCCCGCATACATCCATGGGGTGGTGCTGGAGGAAGCTCTGTTCAAGAGGTGCCCAAGAGGACTACTACCCGAGGTGGGTGAGAAGGAGCTGGCGGTGTTCGATAACCAGCAGGTGGAAATGGACAGGAGGCTACGGACGGAACAGGAGAACCTTCGGAAGGGGCTCAGGCCCCAGCAGCTTACTCCCGGGGATGAGCTGCTGGTAAGAAACAGGCACCCGCACGGGTAGCTGTCATTGACATATGAGCCTGGGCCGATGGACGTGGTTGCGGTGAAGGGGTTGATGGTCACGGCCTCGGATGGAACTGCGTCTGTCACCCGGAAGTCCAGCTTCTTTAAGAAACTGGTGGAACCTCGAACGGACGTGACACAAAGCCAGGACATGATGGAGGTTCCGGATGAGGGTGGGGTGTGGACTTCTTCCTCAGCTCTCCAGCCAGAGCGAGCCGTGCTGAGAGAGTTCCCGTCTGGGAGGCTGGCAGGGCCAGGCCCAGCCCTGGCGTAGGAGTTCCTATCCGGGAGGCAGGTAGGAGGTACCACCTGAGGACAGGGCAAGGGAAACCTGTCCACCTCAGTGACTATGTACTGGACGATTGAGGCTGGAGCAACCTCCGGAGGTCTTACAGTTGGTGCCGGGGACCGGGTGGTTCACATTAAAGGGGTCTTTTCTGGGTTGTGGTTTGGAGTGATATTGGTATTTGAAGTATAGTTATGTTATACTGTTTGTTGTTATCCTCATGAAAAAGGAGGAATGTGGTGCTGCCCCTTTAAGGGTTCAGCACGCGGCGGAGTGAAGTCTTTCTCCGTGCGTGGCTATAAATAAACGGGGCATGTCCCGGCCGTGCAGAGCGACCGGGGAGCCCAAACTAGAAACATCTCTCTGTCTGAGTGTGTGACTGGGAGGGGGCTCACAGCAGCATATTTGTGCGTTAAGGAGGCACATGTAACAGATGCTTATAATTCTTTTAGTATTCCGTGTTGGGCCGTGGCACTCGCGTTTCTGGGATGCACATGAAGGAACATCTACTCTCTTTAAGCAGCGTGAAATCCAAATCCAAAATCAAGCAGAGTCCGGGGAAGTTCAGGAGTGGTGGTTGCTCCCCAGTGGTTTGCTGAATCACAGTGCAGGCCCTGGCAGAGCGGCAAAAGACATGAGAGACCGCCCCCCGACCCCCGTAATTCGCTTAAAATAGCGACATTAGCAATATGTGAGAACCAGTCTTTAGTGAGCAACTGTACAATGGAAGTTAAAAACATGATGCCATGGGCAAGGTAGCAGACGAATGCACTGCGAAAGCCGGCATACGATCTATCAGTAGTAACTTTTAACTATGTGGGATTATAAGGAGAGGGCAAATACGTGGGGCTCGCTCGCTCGCTCACTCATAATTTCCCCTCAACACCAGGTCTGGCTTTCAACAATTCTCGGCTTTATAACTTGACTAGTACACATACCATAGGTACCCACTCAAATAAGCATTACAGAAACATGGTAAGCAAAAGGTGCACAATTGTGGCATCATTCTCCCATCCTTGACTGAGAGACTACAAACGCCTGCATGCAATTGGGGCAAAAAGGGCCTGTGGTTTCCGATCATGTATTTTCAAGGAGTGTATCACCTTGTATGTTTTCTGATGGCAACAAGGGGCGAATTAACTCAGACAGTTATAGAGATGCGAGTCACAAACCTCCATTTCGCTCGTTGTTATCATGGGGTTGAAGCCATTTCGATTAAGGACAGAAAGCGACTTTTATTGGTCATGCATCGATGGTAGACACCATGATTATAAACTAATCTTTAAATGAGCACTTTGTGTGCGCAAGGTAACCGTCACAGATGTGCAAGGTAGCTAGTGCTTTACGTCTCCTGGGGGCCAGAAATGTCCCATCATGCTTATGAAAGGCGCTGCCACTGATAAAAGAACTATATTTGCAACCCGTGCATCTTAACTACCAGCAGGAGCACGGACGCTGGGTGCGGGTCGGCTTCTCTGTCACTTGGGGAAACCAGCAGGCATGAAATCGTGGGAAGGGCAAATTAATGCCTATTTGTGTTTTATGTAGGGTGCTCCGGTTGGATCCTTTCTCCCCAAGATATACAAGGGAGTGGTGAGCTCTGGCTAGCACAAATAGGGGGTTTCGGGAGGAGGCAGTGGGGATATGGGCGAAGGATAAAAGCTATCAGCGCAGGGTTGGTAGAGGGTGAAAAGTGAGAGAGGGAAGGGAAGGGAACAAAAGGGGGGGAATAGGTTAGTAAATGGTACATGACAACAGCAGAAAGAAATATTGGCTTCCCAATGAGATTAGGGACTTTCTGGTCGGAGTGAAACAAGTAATAGGAGGGTTTGCCGCAACAGGGTGTGGTTGGCTTGGGGAAAGCTGGTAGGGTGCACCAGATGCCGGATGTACTAAGAGCAATCAGAAGGATGACACAAATGGGTAATGTGCTACAAGATGTGGATTATGGACTCCATGTGCCATGGAAAACAAATGATCTGAAGAAATGCCATTACAGGGGTGGTCGGTTCTGTGGCAAGCTCAAAGTGGGAAAAGGCAACATGATGGGGTCAATATTAGGAGGATGCCATTACGGGGTAGTCGGCAAGGGGAAGGTGGTGGTGGGAATGCAGAACAAGTGCAAAAAAGGGTAAAAAAAACATGGCTGTGTGGCAATTTCAAAGTGGGAAAAGGCAACCTAAAATGTACTAAACTAGGAGAGCGCAGCTACAGAATAGCAGGCATTGGGAAGAGGGCAGGGGGTCACAGCAGAAGGGTGCAATAAGAGTTAAGGAACATGGCTGTGGGGCAATTTTAAACTGGGTAAGGCAACATGATGTGAACTAAAATATGTATATGCCTCTACTGGGTAGCGGGCAAAGGGGGAAGGTAAAAGGGGTCCAATAGAGTGTAACAAAACATGATCGTGGGGCAACTCCAAAAGGTGCAACAAGAGGGAACTTAACTAGGGGTGGGGGCACTGAGTAGCAGTTATGGAAGTCGGGTGGGGGTGTGAGAGGGAGTTAGCTAGAAAAGTGGCTGAGGAAGGTGGGGGAACTCCTCGGGGGCGGCAGCCACCAATGAGTCATGGTGGGACTAGGGCAGGAGGTGGAAGGGGCTAGAAAGCATAAAGGTATACGTGTGCGGGAAAACAAGTTAGGTTGGGGAAGGGGCAAGGGTCCAAAGGCACAGCAAAAGGGTTCGTCAGCTGGGGAGGGAGTAGAGGACATAGAGGTCGGAAACAAAGGAGGCAAGAAAATGGATAAGAGGAAGAGCGGGGAGAATAGGGGAAACCCAGAGAGGCGGGAAGAGGTCAAGAAATGTTTAAACCCAAGGATCAGGAGAGAGGTCCAGAGGGCCGGGACATAAGGAAAGCATGGAAGAGGACAACAGTCCAGGGGAACGATGGGGAGTAAGGCCACTCCATGGGAGGAAGGAAGCAAGTGGGAAGATTGCAAGTCCCTGGGGAAATGTTAAGGGGGCAAGGGCAGGACACACAGAAAACTTCAAGGAAGGAGCAACTGGGTAAGATGACAAGGATCCGGGGGATAATGGACACTGGGTAAGAGGTCAAGGCACCTATGTAACGGAAAAAGGCGTAAGAGGTCCAGAGACTGGGGAAATTAGTAAGAGGTCAAGACACCTGGGGATAGGAGGAAGAGGTAAGAGCTCAAGGCACCTGGGAGCAGGCAATTGCATAAGAAGTCGGTAACCTGGGGAATGAGTAAGAGGTCAAGGTGCTTCAGAATAGGGTAAGAGCTGTAACAGTTCAAAGACACCTGAGCAATGTGGAATTGTTTAAGTGGGCAAGAGACCTGGGAAAGGAGGAACCATGAAAGAGGTCAAAGCACCTGGGTAACAAATAAATGTGTAAATGTTTTAGTAACCTGCAGATTGCAGAAGGAGATCATCTGGGGAAAGTACAAATGCGTAAGGGCACCAGCTCAGAGCAGAATTCTGATGCTGCATTGCCAAAAGTGGACCACCTCTAAGTTACCTCCTGCCTAATAAAGCTGCTGCAGCCTTTTCCGCCCACAATATGAATCCTGTGACATTATTATGGGGCAGAGTGGGGGGCAAAGAGGGCATGCGGGGGCCAAAACGATGCACAAGACCAGCAGGGACGGAAAATGTAACAGGGTCGATGGGGCAAGTTTATGCTGTTGCGGCTAAACCTTAGGCGTCTTGCCAGGGCAGAGTCACGAGTTTAGCCTACTGCGGTGGAAAGCATGTGGTTTCAGGGAGACCTGATTGTCTGCCATTATTATCCCGCTTGAGGCAACGTGCAGGGTGTATAAAGAGTGAAGGCAGAGGACTTTCTCCTCGCTATCTGCAGTTTCTGTTCTACTTGCAGCAACACATAGCGCGTAATGTAAAAGCAAGGCAGAGCACTTCCTCCATGTATGGCTGCTAAGTAACCAACAAGGGACGCTCTTGTTCCTGCATCATAACTAGTGAAAACCAAAGACAGACTATCATCTGCCTTGCCTAAAACTAAACAAGATTTTAAATTGCTAAGCAGAGGCGTTGCTGTGGGGGGCTGAGGGGCTATAGCCCCTGATCTTTTGGTTGTAGCCCTGGATAGACGCTCAGGAGCTACAACCAAAAGACTAGCTAGCCCCGAGTCTCGACAGTCCCAACATTAGTGTAGCCTGTTAGGGAGAATTCTCATTTATGGCTAATTTCCCTCACCTAGTGAGTCCCCCAGCAGCTTTGCCTGATCTCTGGAGTTTATTTTTTTCCACTTGGTAAGAGTGAGAGCTTTTCCCCCACTCTTCCCTATGTTTTGCTATGTGTTTCTACCTGTTTTTGTGATTGTGGACTCTGAAGTACACCACTTCAGTAGCCCCCTTCTTTTTGTGTGTCGCACAGCACCTTCAGTGCCGTGGCACAGGGTTGTCTTTGAGACTTCCCTCGACTCCATTTTTGAGGTGACTACTGTCCCCCAGAAAAGGGTAAAGTTACCATTACCTTTATTTAGTCAATCTACCACAGATCCAGTATACCCCATCTTCCATGTAGTACTGGAAAGGGTTAACTCATATCCCTTTTTTATCTGTACCTCCTAGAGCATTGTTTCGCTCTTTTAACATTTAGACTTGGCTGGTGGCAGTGGTATCTACCCTAACTTTTCTACCGCGATTATATTAGATAAACGTGGTACTGTTCTTGGCTATTATATTAGCCTCGAACATAAACCTGCTTGACCAAATCGTCTTTCTTTTGGCTCCGGTTGGGTTTATTCGCCATTTCTTTTTGTCAAAGTCCTACTTGTGTTTTACTTTGTGCGGCAAACTAGGTTCGCCTTCTTTGTTCACCGTCTTTTGGCGGGCTTTCTGTTCAGAAGCCCTCCACCAGGCGCCTGGGTGTCTAGGTGGGCTGAATGTGAGGGAGGGTTATAGTCATCCCCTGCACAGGGTATCCTAGGAAACCCAAGTCGCACTTTGTCATGATTGGCCAGGGTAGTTATCCAGGCTGGACAACCTCTCTGCTGGGTGATTGACAGCCAGGCTGTGTGAATGGGGGTTTTTCGCATAAAAAGCAGGTCTCTTGGGCTAGAAGTCAGAGAGTCACCACTGGAACTACAAGGAACTGAAGAGAAGCAGAGAGAACGACGGCTGCAGCAACTACCCCGTCCCGGTGAAGCCCTGCTGCAGTCCTGAGCTAT
Source organism: Ambystoma mexicanum (assembly GCF_040938575.1). Classification (NCBI taxonomy): domain Eukaryota; kingdom Metazoa; phylum Chordata; class Amphibia; order Caudata; family Ambystomatidae; genus Ambystoma; species Ambystoma mexicanum. Next base: position 487,616,302 of record NC_090925.1, read on the forward strand.
CTGCCCTTCAACGATTCAGAGAAGATCCAGTCCGGAGTCTTCTTCCCTTGAGCTTGGTGGGGATAACCAGCTCATCTTCTACAGCCAGAGGATCCTCTTCCGTGGTCGAAATCGCTGCACACTGTTGTAGTGGTCTGGATAGCCACCTGAAGAGCCTCTCCTGTTTTTAAGGAGCGTACCTTTTATTCCTTGTCGCTGCTGACAGCCTCATCCCTGTGTGGTGCAGACGCCTTTCAGACGTCCTCCTTCATGACGAAGCTCCAGGAATCGTGGGTCTGCGGGAGACCAACAGGAACAACTGCCAGGGCACCAGCTGCACCATTGGAACAAGGTACTGTGTTCTGTTGAGGAAACTGGGTAATCCCTTTTACTTCATTTCAAAGTCTTGCCCTTGTCTTCCCTCCTTCTTATAACTTTTGCTTCCGAACATTGACAATATCGAAGTACTTTTGGCTACGTTGAATCGTGAACTGTCTGACCGTGTGATCTTCGGCAACTGGCCCCGGTGTCCTTCGACCCTGGCTCGGGCCCTTTGACTTTTGAACTCCTGTCTCTGAATGTTTCTTGATTCTGCCTGCCTAACCAAAATATTGCCTGTGATTTTTGCCTCCAACTCCCTCTGGGTATCTCAGGTGCTAAGTGTGTTTTTGCCCCGGTAGCATTTCATGTCACGGATACGCGTTTGTTTAGTACACCTAACTGTCAAAAAGTGATCGCAATCGTATTTGCGGTAACATGTTTTGTTCATAAAACTGGTTCATTCAAACACAGGGTACTTACCTTGAGACTTACTGTACAAAGTGAATTGGTTAGTTGTAGTATATTTAACGTGTGATTTTTATTTGAGTTTGATAGTAGTGTTGTGTTTATAATGAATGGTTTAAAAATAAATGTACTTATATTTTTCTACATGGAACCTTGAGTCAGTGTTTGCTTGAGTCACAGTAATTGTGGTCCCTTTGTGTAATCTCTGCTACTGCTCATATACTCTTGAGATAAGCCTGGATGCTCTGCCACTGCTACCACTCTGACATAGTAGTACAGGCGTGTACCAAAGGTAAAACTTGTATTGCCACCTGTAGTCTTAATCGTGTGTAGTGGTCCCTAAGGGCACTGCAGAGGATTCTGCCTAACACAGCCCCAGATATTTTCCTGACCTAGCACCCCTGTTGCTAAGAGATCAAAAATAATGCCACATCAATACCGATACCCCTCAAATATCAGACTGTGTGTATCGGAAATCTAGCTAACACCACTAATTCTATTTATCTAAGGAATCATGTCAAATATGGAAAACTACACTGAAGAATCTTTTACTCTACACTGCTGAGGTTCTGAGAACCATGTGTAGGGATATGAATATCTCTGGTAAAGGAAAGAAATCTGAACTGGTTGCAAAGTTAATGGGAAAAAACCTGGAGAGTGGGTCAGAAGGACCTACCACTCCAGCAAATGTGGATTATGATGTTTCTGATTCTGAGAGTGTTAATTGTGAAGAAGTAAATGAGTCCTTGCTAGGAAAATCTACAACTCCCTTGCCTGCTCAGAATGCGCAACCTCTGTCCACAGGGAACCCCACAGGTCCTACACTTACTCCTTAGGTTATTGCACTTGAAAAAATGAGACTAGAATTGGAAGTGAAACGTATTGATGCACAAACTGCCATGAAACATCAAGAGTTAAGGTTCAGAGAAATGGAGCTGAACCATGAACTAGAAATGAAGAAACTGTCTCTAGAAAATGCTTCTCTCCCAGAGTCCTCTAGGTCTTCAAGCCCTAAGAGACCACATATGCCAAAGGAAATGATTGGTATGTATGAGACTAAACTTGATATTTTGGATTGGTTAGCAATGTTTGAATACACTCATGGGATTCAAGGTATCTCAGGGAATCAGTTGATTCCTTGGCTTTTCTCTAGGCTCCCCCTGTTGCAAGTGATGCTGTAATGGATTTGGGGGAGGAAGATAAACAGGATTATGAATGTGTGAAACTAGCATTAATAGCTAGGTTTGGGAAGACCCCTTCCCAGTATCTTAAGAGGTTTAGAACCCTCAAAAAGCATGATGGTAACCCTTGGGCTACCTGGGTGTGTGAATGTTTGAACAACTTAGATGGTTGGGTTAAGGGTTACAAAGTGAACACTTATGAAGGTTTGAGGAATCTTGCAATGTTGGAGTCTATTTTTGATGTCTGCTCTCCTGAGCATAGACAGCATTTGGCTGATTCAAAGGAGATAGATCCTAAGAATCTAGCTAAGGCTGCTGACTTGTGGGTTGCCAACAGGGCCACTCACAAGGATTATGGGGCTACTCAGAAGAAGGATGAGGGGAAGCAGTCAAAGAAAGACAACCAATAGAATTCCAATACCTCCCATCCAGAAGAGGTCCTCAAACATAACCAGGGTAAGCCACAAGGGAAACCAAACAGGGCTAGTGTACCTCCTGGTGCCAAACCAGAGGTAAGTCAGGAAAGACCCCCATCCCAGAGAGCATTTGGTAAATGCTTTAGTTGTGGGTCAGCTGACCATATGAGAGGAGATCCCAGATGCAAGGGTAACCTTGTAGGGATCAGCACTACCTCCTTAGCCTTCTCCCCAGAGGAAGAAGTACAGATGGCTAGTGCCCTCTTTCACTTGGTTGCTGAAGAACCTTTGGCACCTCAAGCAACTGTATCCTTAAAGTCCAAGGGTCTGGGTAAGAAACCACATAGTGATGTGTATGACTCCGTTCCTGAAAACTCTAGGGAGTATTATGTGGACAGTGTTCTTGTCAATGGTCAGAACACCCCTGCCATGAGAGACACTGGGGCCAGCAGAACAGTTGTGGACGAAAGATTTTTCAGGCCTGAGGATGTTGCTAAGGCACCCACAGACCCCACCAAACTTGCTGGAGGCCCTCTCCAAATGGTTCCTATTCTACCAGCTCTCATTCAGTATAACAACATGACAGTGAGGATCCCTGTCAGTATTCAGAGTGAGGTGCCTGGGAGAGTCCTGTTGGGGCATGATCTAAAAACTCTAGGAGTAGTATCCAGTACCCCCCGACCTCCCAGTATGAAGAAGCAGAACCACACCAAATTGGCTAGAGAGGCCACCTTAAGGGACCACTCTGAGCCTGTGGGAACCTCTACAGAGAACCACACTACAGGCCCTGGCGTTAGTAAGTTGACCTCTAACCCAGGCACATTTCAGGCTAGTATGTTAGGGAAATGGGAGCCCAAACCAAGCTCCATCATTGTTCCCCCAGTTTTAAAGTATCTGACTCCCCCTGCCTCTGAAGAAGAGGTGGATAGACCAACTGGACCCCTCTCTAGGCCTAAGAGAACTGGTAATTCTCAGTACTGGTGGAAAACCAGAAAAGACAATTCTAAGGCCAAACACCTTCAGACTGTTGGGCCTTCTACAGAAGACCCCAACTCAAATCCTAATGTTAGGAGAGAAACTCCTAAAATAGGTAAGGTTAGATCTAAGAGGAAGGGGAAGCATGTACCTTGCTTATCCCCAGCCCCTCCAACAAAGATGCCTGAGACCCAACCAGCTCCCAAAAGAGAGGTGGTGAGGAACCCTGGAGGCCATTCTAGATCCAAGGGAATCCTTTATAAGGACCCCTTGAAAAAGCCTATCACAGGTTCAGGAGTTGTACCAACTTCTAAGGGACTGGTCAACCAGATCCCCTATAGATTCAAAAAGAAAGATGTCTCTCCAAGGGTATATAGGTCATATAGCTTACAAAGGAAAACCTTTGATTGTAGCATTGAAAACAGAGTAGGAAGTCACCACCAAAATGCTGATGGTCTCTCTAGGATGTTTGTAACCGACTAGAGGTATGAGGTCCATCCAGGAGTGGATTAAATCCTCCCGTCCCTTAGTCTGGGGGGGGGGGCGAGAGTGGGGGAGAATTCTCATGTATGGCTATTTTCCCTCACCTAGTGAGTCCCCCAGCAGCTTTGCTGGATCTCTGGAGTTTATTGTTTTCCACTTGGTAACAGTGAGAGCTTTTCCCCCACTCTTCCCTATGTTTTGCTATGTGTTTCTACCTGTTTTTGTGATTGTGGACTCTGAAGTACACCACTTCAGTAGCCCCCTTCTTTTTGTGGGTCGCACAGCACCTTCAGTGACGTGGCACAGGGTTGTCTTTGAGACTTCCCTCGACTCCATTTCTGAGGCGACTACTGTCCCCCAGAAAAGGGTAAAGTTACCATTAACTTTACTTAGTCAATCTACCACAGATCCAGTACACCCCATCTTCCATGGAGTACTGGAAAGGGTTAACCCGTATCCCTTTTTTATCTGTACCTCCTAGAGCATTGTTTCGCTCTTTTAACATTTAGACTTGGCTGGTGGCAGTGGTATCTGCCCTAACTTTTCTACCGTGATTATATTAGATAAACGTGGTACTGTTCTTGGCTATTATATTAGCCTCGAACATAAACCCGCTTGACCAAATCGTCTTTCTTTTGGCTCTGGTTGGGTTTATTCGCCATTTCTTTTTGTTAAAGTCCTTCTTGTGTTTTACTTTGCGCGGCAAACTAGGTTCGCCTTCTTTGTTCACTGTCTTTTGGCGGGCTTTCTATTCAGAAGCCCTCCACCAGGCGCCTGGGTGTCTAGGTGGGCTGAATGTGAGGGAGGGGTCTAGTCACCCCCTGCACAGGGTTTCCTATGAAACCCAAGTAGCACTTTGTCATGATTGGCCAGGGTAGTTGTCCGGGCTGGACAACCCCCCTGCTGGGTGATTGACAGCCAGGCTGTGTGAATGGGGGTTTTTTGCATAAAAGGCAGGTCTCTTGGGTTAGAAGTCAGAGAGTCGCCACTGGAACTACAAGGAACCAAAGAAAAGCGGAGAAAACAACAGCTGCTGCAAGTACCCCGTCCCGTTGAAGCCCTGCTGCAGTCCTGAGCTATCTGCCCTTCAACGACTCTGAGAAGATCCAGTCCAGAGTCTTCTTCCCTTGAGCTTGGTGGGGATAACCAGCTCATCGTCTACAGCCAGAGGATTCTCTTCCGTGGTCGAAATCGCTGCACACTGCTGTAGTGGTCCGGATAGCCACCTGAAGAGCCTCTCCTGTTTTTAAGAAGCGCACCTTTTATTCCTTGTCGCTGTTGCAGGCCTTATCCCTGTGTGGTGCACACCCCCTTCAGATGTCCTCCTTCACGACGAAGCTCCAGGAATCATGGGTCTGCGGGAAACCAACAGGAACAACTGCCAGGGCACCAGATGCACCATTGGAACAAGGTACTGTGTTCTGTTGAGGAAACTGGGAGAATCCCTTTTTCTTCATTTCCAAGGCTTGCCCTTGTCTTCCCTCCTTCTTATATCTTCTTATATCTTTTGCTTCCGAACATTGACAATATCGAAGTACTTTTGGCTACGTTGAATCGTGAACTGTCTGACCGTGTGATCTTCGGCAACTGGCCCTGGTGTCCTTCGACCCTGGCTCGGGCCCTTTGACTTTTGAACTCCTGTCTCTGAATGTTTCTTGATTTTGCCTGCCTAACCAAAATATTGCCTGTGATTTTTGCCTCCAACTCCCTCTGGGTATCTCAGGTGCTAAGTGTGTTTTTGCCCCGGTTACATTTCATGTCACGGATACGTGTTTGTTTAGTAGACCGAACTGTCAAAAAGTGATCGCAATCGTATTCGCGGTAATGTGTTTTGTTCGTAACACCGGTTCATTCAAACACAGGGTACTTACCTTGAGACTTACTGTACAAAGTGAATTGGTTAGTTGTAGTATATTTAACGTGTGGTTTTTATTTGAGTTTAATAGAAGGGTTGTGTTTATAACGAATGGTTTAAAAATAAATGTACTTATATTTTTCTACATGGAACCTTGAGTCAGTGTTTGCTTGAGTCACAGTAATTGTGGTCCCTTTGTGTAATCTCTGCTACTGCTCATATACTCTTGAGATAAGCCTGGATGCTCTGCCACTGCTACCACTCTGACATAGTAGTACAGGCGTGTACCAAAGGTAAAACTTGTATTGCCACCTGTAGTCTTAATCGTGTGTAGTGGTCCCTAAGGGCACTGCAGAGGATTCTGCCTAACATAGCCCCAGATATTTTCCTGACCTAGCAGCACCCCTGTTGCTAAGAGATCAAAAATAATGCCACATCAATACCGATACCCCTCAAATATCAGACTGTGTGTATCGGAAATCTAAATTTCCATGCTTTTGGGTGGCTAGGCAGCCTAGCCGCACTTTCTAACAGCCGCATTGATATTGATAAACATAGAAAAAAAAGAATCATTTCAGCAATGGAAAGAGTAGAAATAATCTTAGACACAGGGGTGTGGGCTTGCTGTCTCTGTGTGCCTACAGAAAACCCATTGATGATGCACTGTCCAAATCTCATAACAGTAGCAAAACACCACTATGCCCACTCATGTGTCCACTGTAATAACATGAAATGTGTGGATATACAGATTGTACCAATTTCGATTGACAATATACATCTGTGTCTTATTCCATGATCTCTCCTATGAAAAGTCAAATTACTGATGTGTAAAACGACCACATTCGAGCGCCGGTGGTGGAATGCGCGCTCCTGGTGGGCATATAATGGCTGCAAGGAAACATCAGATTTTTGTGTGGATCAAATGCAAACTAAAGGGTGCCACTCGTTTCTGTCATTGGGCTCATGCTGATGGCTCTGTAATGTATGGATCCAATACTGTTCTTTTCTCATCAGCTGTGTTTCCTTCATGTTTCTGTCCACTGTCTGTATCTTTTCAATCAACAACCATTGTAGTATCTTCCTGACTGTGTCCTTCTTCTTTAGCAGGGGCGCTGTAAGAGTCTTGGTCCTGATCTTGGAGCGGTGTTCAATACTTTTTGTTCTGGCACGTCTTCTGGTTTTGCCCACATTTAACTTTTTACCTGGGTATTGGGTGATATATATCACGTCAGAGCTTTTACAGGTACTGTGAAATTTCAAAAACCATTCCTTTCCATTGACTTCAAATGAAATTCTTTTACCAGTACATTTGCAGCTAGAGCAGTGTTCAGAGGCATAATGCCCCATTATTTTGGGTAAACTAAAATATGTTCTCAGGTTAGAATCAGGTTAGTTGCCAATCTATCTGCTTTAATCAAATGTTGTTTTACATGTCATCCTCCTTTGAAAGCAAAAGGGGGCTGTTCCAAATTTGGATTAACCAATTGTAACACGTGCCAGTATTTTTTAATTTGCTTTTTAATCGGATTGCTCTGTTGCAAAATGTGATGACGCAGACTATATTAGAGTTCAATTGTTTGGCAATGGATGTGTCTTACAAATTCTGTTTTGATTTTGAACTCTCTTCTTGGCTTGTCTTACCGGGTGTTTAGTATAACCTCGATTGATGAATTTCTTAGAAGCTACAGATGCCTCAGTCTTAAAGGCTTCCAAAGTGGTACAGTTCCTGCGGATTCTCAGAAATCATGCAAAGGGAATGATTTCCCTCAATGCAAGAGCACCACCTCATAACGTTCATACTAGCCTCATTTTAGGTATATTGGAAATCGCTCTAAGTAAAAACGTTTTCAGATTTAGAAAGCAATACTTTTTAGAAATAAGACAGAGTGGGGGCATTTACCGCGATATAGATTTCCATGCGGCAATACGGCTCTACCAACAAATAGTCCCATGGTTTTCTACCATCATGCATTTTGATGTTGTCGAAAACTCCAGTGGATTCCTATGTGATCTTGCTTAACTTTTCTCTTCGCTCTTTGCTCCTTTACCTCCAACTCTCTCAGGGTCAGTCGTTTTTCAAAGAAACGAGCTGGGGGTAGATCTCTGTCTTTGGCTGAGGCTTCCCTCTGGAACAGCCTCCCTGCCACTCTAAAACTTGAGGAGAACCATCTCTGGTTCCGGAAGACCTTCCTTGTTTCTTCTGCCTTCGCTCCCCCTCTCCCCTGCTGATCTGTTCTCTCTTGGACCGTGCACCTGGCCACCCTCTGTCCTACTGGCACAGGTACCTGCTCACCCTGCCAACCTCCCGCACTGCCTCTGGGCCACCCCTTGCATTGGGGTCTGTATCTGTACCCATACAGGACCCCGTTTTCTCTTCCTGCACTTATCAGACCTACCCTGTCTGCTGCCTTAAACCTAGCACTTGCCAATTGCCGGCTGCACTACCACTGTTTGTTGCCTTTATTATTTATTTATTTATTTATTTATTTATTTATTTATTATGAATCTGTTCTCCTTTGCTTCGCACTTTCCACTTCTCCCCCCTTCCATGCACTCTTCCCCTGCCCCTCTCCCATGCACTTGCACGTTCTCAATCTCACTGGGCCTAGAAAGATCGTTGTTTTCCCTTGTCGCGCTCTGAAACACTTGTGTACGAGCGCGATAGAAATAAAATATCAATATCAATATCAACTTTGCCACCCTGCGAAAGCAGGTGGATTCGTTAGGAATCCATTATACGTGCCACCTGCAGAGCGTAATTTGCAAGCAGCTTTTATGCGTTTACAAATCGTACTTGAAATTTGAAGAGTGTAGGTGATTTTGCCTTTGTTTTACTGTTTGCCGCGGTTTTGGCAGTGACAAAAATGAAACAGATGGGACCTGTTGCATGTAAGTGCAAGAAGATATGGTCCCCTCTAGAGCAATGTAGGAGGCGTGTAGAATGTCACCCACCCACTGTCATATCCCTGGTAGGTCCAGTCTGCAGAGCACTTGCACTTACCGTCCTGTGCTTCTGTTACCCATAGGTTGCCTTTGGCAATACAATAACCTGGGTGTAGATCCTGCTGTTCGCGATTGTTCATTATATCCTGCTACCAGCTAGCTTTGAATACATTACACCCCAAAGTTGAACACCGCATTAGATGTGCACTTTATTAATTCCACTGAAAAACATGTAGGCGGCCAGTGTAAATCCGAGGTGAAAACCTTTAACGCCTTACGCCTTACTTCTACACTTGGGGTGCTGCAGGGGATGTGGGGGGGGGGATGGATTTTGCAACCATTTTGAGGCGGAGTAGTGGCACCAAGCAGATTTTACATTTCCGCTGTTCATTCCTTCTCTGCCTTTAAATGACTCATGGTTTTACTGTAGCATGAAATGTTCATGCTGACGTAAAACCAATAAGATTCCTTTGTTATCCATCTGATTTTAGGACCAGCTATAAAAGTATGCTGTCTCCCATTCATTAATGGCAGGCACCACTTATAAATTTTAACAAAACAGAGTGCAAAGCAAGGATTAAAGGCGATTTTGCCAGATTGTACACTTTTCTATTGCCCTCTGTGAAAAATTGCACAGTGGAGACCCTGCAGCCTCAAATGCTGACTTTGGTGGTTCCCTCCGTGTAATTAACACAGCTTACAAAATGACCACGTGATTAACTCATTTGAAGCTTACAAGCTCCATCAAATCTGATAACCGGCACAGAACAGCTGTCCATCTGCATTAATAAAAGACATTTATATCCTTACAGGAGTTGTGCAGGTGGTAAATCATGAGGCCTGCAAAAAATTCTGCGCTTTTGAAGACCTCAACCCTGATAATGTGCGATAGATGTCACCTCTGAACCAGATTTGAAATTATTGATGACAAGTTCTCTTAATTGGCAACGACCGAGTTCTCAATATTATTCATGCAAGAAGCAGCAGGCATTCATACATTACCAATGCCCCGTCACCACAGGACAGACCAATGCCTCATACAGGTGCAATTATCAGGGTGGTCAGCTAGCATTGTTTCGGCGGGTTACAACTTTGCTTGTTTCTTTCTCGGTGACCTGAGCATTTAATTCGTTTTTATAATAGTGTCCTAATTCCCATTTGTCCTTCTTTTTTGTTAGTTGCACCTTCCTCTCTTCCACTTTATTTGAATATATTTTCAACTCCTACACATGATGTTGTTCAAAGGTTATTTCATGCATTGTCAGAGCTTTAAGTAGGGTAAGGGTTCTAGGGTTTTGAATTGGGCCTAGAGGTGGGGGTCCTACCTTATATCTCCGCAGCAGGAGTACTTTAACGCCTCACTGTCGACGGCAGAGTGGACCATTGTTTTGTTACAATGTCCCTTTGCACCATTCTGCCCCGATCAGTCAAATAGAGAGTATATTGTCTTTGTGGAGGAGGGGGGACTGGAATAATGAGAATGGGACCCCTGATCTTGTATTTTGGATGGAGAAAGCCTCACTCCATGTTTTAATCATACGTCTGCACATTAGGGACATTAACCTCTTCAGCTACCTTGCTAGGATGCCATATTTTGAGGTGTATGGTGCAAGCACTGTAACAGATTGGGCTCGCTTTCAGGCAGGGACTTGAGCCTGCATTAACTTAATTTGATTTGAATGTTTTTTGTTTCAATTTTTTAACTTTAATAAATCATTTTGGATACTGATTAATTTTATTTAACACACCTTTTTTTTTAACGGATTTGCCTTCCTTTTGTGTCGGGTGTATTTCAAAACATATCAAACATTGGGGATGCATCTCTTCAGTATTTTGCAGCCCTTCCCCCTCGTTTTTCATTCCATCCAGAGGACTGTGTGTTGTGCACACTTACAGGTTAAGTGTGAGAAAGTGACATGTGATAACTCTCCTGGGGGGCCCTGACGGGGATGGGGGAAGTCAGGTGTGCACGAGCCACGCGGACAGCTACCTGGAGGTGGTAAATCTGGATTTCCCAGAGGCCCTCCTCAGCACCCCAACTTCCCATGTCATGAACCCTGAAAAAAGCATCACCTCCTTCAGAGCTCCCAAGCACTTTATATGGAGCATCCACCGACATGTAAGGTTTTCTAATAGCTCGTGCCCAACCTACACTCCATAGTATCTATTCACAGACCTCATACTGAAGGAGTTACCCCAAAACCCAGATCCTCCTGCTTTCTGCCAATTGAGAGGAATATGTGGATATGGTTTCACGTGATAATCTGCCACATAGGTTTAGTGGCTGGGCATGTCAATCCCCGTTAGAGCTTAACTGTGCAGGTGATGGATGACCTGTGCTGTTAGATGGGTCTGAAAGTCGCTATTGCAGTTGGGGCAGACACTGGTGCTGCCACTCATGGGGGCAATGCTTTCTTTCTCTGCAAGGCAATGTAGGAAGATCACTAACACTCATCAGTGCCCTGAGCTTCACATATTGCTGGGGAGGTGCCAGGAGGCAGCCACTCTGTGCAACAGCACCGATTAACACAAAGGCGGTACTTTTGCCACAGTTCAAAATGGCGGACTGGGCGTTTAAGCTCTCAGCCATTGCAATAGTCCAATTCATTTCAACAAATCGCCAATAGAAGAATATAGATCATGGACTGCCAAGAAGCGTAAACACTGTGTACGGAACAGAAGTGCAAGAATCAGATAATGAATTTAATAACCAATCACGATCAAAAAAGTTAGGGTCATGCCCATTAGTGCAATGGCAGGGTGTGCCCTTGCCAGTAGTAGATGCTGTGTGCCATAGATCCCTGAGGATGTTAAGCCAAGAAGGTTGCCTGGAGTTATAACCCTAAGGCTGCAGGCTTGAGAGGAGAAGAGGCCAGGGCACTATATTCCTAGGACTATCCACCAGTTAGAACATCCAGGGGAATGTTCAGCCACAGTTAGGTCCTTGGATAACAATGAGTTAAGACGCCCTGGCTCCTGTACTGCACGTGTTCTATATTCCTCTCTTGTCCTTTCCCTGGGCCATATATGAGTCACATCTACCCAACCTCTGTACTTTTGTGAAAGTGTTGAACTTCTCTAGCGATTCCTGTCTGTTCTTTTGATCTGCCATCACATGTGTCGTTCAACTACCTTCAAATGTACTCTACAAAACTCTTCCCTAATTGTCCCATGGAGATCCGAGGCACAGGTGAAAAAATGCCATATAGGAGAGACCTGCATTTTTCCGAGTGAACTGCAATGTAAGTTTGCACCTATGACATTGTTTGACGCCACCCATAATGTGTGAAGTAACGTGACAAATGGAAAGTTACATTAGCAGACAGTGAAATAACCAACATGATGTTAATTTAACAGTGCTAATAATGGGAACAATTCCAAAAACCATCCCCCATAATGGTTTTCATACTTATATTAAAAGTAATCGTAAGAATCGTGTGCAGACCTAAATATGCTACAGTATATGTGTTACCTACTGTGTGACCCCCCCCCCCACTTCCTGCATGTCCTGTTCTGCTGATTGCTCTCCCTCCAAGCACCTCCTATGGTGTTCTCCAACTGCTAATCTATCTCCTACCCTATCGCTCTTACTAAGTCTGGGAGGAAGACGTGCAAGAGGGATATCCTGGTGTCCAACCCAGGCCTCCCTATCGCTGATACCTACACTAGTGCTTTCTCCAGACAGACTCTTTGTTGTTCCCTCTACTGACCTATGGACCCCTCATATGGTCTCTGTTCTCTTTCCTTTTTCCTCCTCTCCCATTAATGGTGGCACTAGGTGGGAGGTCCTCTTGGCCTCCTTCCACTCCTCCAAGACCATCATTAATGACTATCCGAATGGTACCGTCTTGGTCCAGGGCCCTCAGCCCAATCTCCTATTTTTGATAGACGCTTCCCATGTCTCATTAATTTCCTCCTTTCTCCAGCTACTTTTTCTCCCACCTCTGTGGCACCCTGCTCTTCTTTCTCCGCCCACCCTTGGGCCCCTTTATCACCTCTGCATGGTGTGCCTCAAGCCTGTACCCCTCCAAGGAAGTATTTCAAATGTAGCAACCTGCTCCACATCGCTACTCTCAATTCTCGCTCTGCTGTCAAACAGTCTCGTGACATCTGTCACCTCTTTGAAGAACTTGACCTCGATGTCCTCACTCTCACCGAGATATGGTTCACGGCCAGTTCTGTCACAAGTTTTGACACTCTCCGTCCTGATGGCTACAAGATCCTCTCTGAACCCAGAACCAACCGCCCTGGAGGTGGAGTAGCCCTGATCTTTCTGGAGTGGGTGCCTTCCTATGTCATCCCTACAAGGCCTACTCTTCCTTTGAATGCATGGTCTGCAGGCCTCTATCTCTCCTGGCATCTCCCTAACCGTGGCCACCATGTATAGGCCACCTGGCCATGTGGCCATCTTCCTCTCTGAGTGGGCTGACCTCTCCTCTTCTCTCCTTGTCTCCTCCTCTCAACTTCTCCTGCTCAGAAACCGCAACGACCATCTGGATGCCTCCAACCCTTCCTCGGGGCTCTTCCGCAATCTCTGCAACACACTCTGTCTCTTTCTCTCTCTCTCGCTCTCTCTCTATTCTATTCTCCGGCCAAACACACTCAGCTGGGAACACCTTTGATCTTCTCATCTCTTCTGACATCCCCCTCTCTAACCCTCCCACCACTCCTCTCTCTTGCACTTTCTACTCTCCTCTCACCTGAAGCTCTCTATCCCCCAGGGGAAGCCTACCCCTGCACTGCCACCAACCTTCTCAGTCATCCGGCCCATGCAGCATGTGCCAGTGGAGGCCTTTGCCGCTACTTTCTCCTCCTCCTACTCCTGCAGCTGACTCACACTGTGAGACAGCCATCTATAACCTGCATCTTTCTATCACTAATACCCTTGATGTCCTTGCTCCTGTCATGAGAATCCACCTGAAGCCTACCCCCAAGTGCAACTCTTTGTATGACTCCAACCTCGCCACTCTAAAACACAAGTGTAGGGTGGCTGAGAGGAAGTGGAGGGCATCGGGCACCTCTGACAAACTGGCCTGTTGCCTGCTCCAATACCGACTCTCTGCCTATCTAAGAAGAGAGCTCACATTCAAGCCCGAGTCATTGCAGCCTCGAACAACACGGCTGAACTCTTCAAAATCTGCAGAGTGCTGGCCAATCCTGCTGCTGTCTCTACCTCTCCTGTTCTCTCCCAGACCCTTTGCACTGCTCTGGCTTCTCACTTCACCACTATAACTCAGGACATTCTGTCCTCTCTCTCCTCTATTTCCACTTCCTCCTTGCCCACCTAATCTCTTGTCCCCCTTGAGGCTGCCTCACCTGCTCCTCCTCCCCCTTTCTCCTTCTTCTCTGTAATCAAACCTATTTATGAAACTGTCATTTAAGCAGGTTCACCCCTGCTCTTCCAGAACCATCAAGGAACACCCTTGCCCCAGCCTTGGCAGATTTCGCCAATCACTATTTTGCCACTGGGACTTTGCCCTCCCCTATGAAGCACTCCCTTGTGCACCCCCTCCTGAAGAAACCTTTTGCCGATCCTTCCTGTCTGGCTAACTACCGCCCGATCTCTATCTCTCCTTTCCTGGGCAAACTCCTGGAAAAGCTGGCCATTTTCCAGCTTACTCTCCACACTGAATCTGTTGGTTTTCTCCATGACCATCAGTCTGGCTTCAGAACAGCCAGAGGCACGGAAACTGCTCTCCTGAACACCCATGAAAATGTGCTATCTAATTTCGACTCTAACCTTCCTTCTGTCCTAATCCTCCTTGATCTTTCCTCCTCTTTTGACATGGTCAATCATGCCACTCTGATCAAACATCTAAAGAGAACCTGGGCATCATGAATCTGGCTCTTGTATGGCTGGCCTCCTTCCTCCTGGACCGTCCCTCTCAGGTCCCACTGGGGTCCTTTCTCTTTACCACCTCTCTCTTCACATGTGGAGTTCCCCAGGGCTCCAACCTTTCACTGGCTTTTCAACAGCTACGTGCCCCCTTGGCCCATCTCATCTATACTTTCTCCTCCAACTTTCAGTGTTATGCGGATGACACCCAGCTCCTTCAGTCTCCCCTCTGCCTCTACTCCTCTCTCTATTATCCATGACTGTCTATCCACGATTAAGGAATGGTGTGCCTCCAATGATCTCTGCCTCAATGCCAGCAAGACTAAGATCCTCCTCATTGGGACCCCTGTTCCCGCTTTCCCTCTCTCTCAATGGCTGCCCTCATTGGGCCCTCTCCCTGCACCTTCCTGTGAGGCAAAATACATTGGGGTCATCTCCGGCTCCACTCTCTCCTTCACCCCTCACATCACAGTCCTCTCCAAGAAGTCCCACTACCAGCTACACCTCATTAGAGGTATTCTTCCTTTTCTCACTTTCCTCAAGAAGCTCAATGTCTCCAGAACTCTGGTTCTCTCTAGGCTGGACCACTGCAACAGCCTCTATCTCAACCTGCCTTCCTCTACTCCCCACCCTCTGGAACTACTCCAGACCAGAACTGTGAGACTTGTCCTTGGCCTCAAGCTTAGGGATCGCATCTCTCCACCCCAGAAATCTCTCCACTGGCTACCAGTGGCTGCAAGGATCCAGTTCAAGACCCTCTGTATTGTCCACAAGGGTTTTTGGGGGTGGGGCCCGCATTACATCCAACTCTCTCTTCCTAAACATCTTCCTTCTCGAGCTCTTCGTTCAGCAACCTCCAACTCTCTGATGGTCGGACGCTTCTCCAAGCAGAGATTGAGAGGTAGACCCCTCTCCTCTGCAGGGGCTTCCCTCTGGAATGGCCTCCATGTCCCTCTCAATCTTGAGCAGGATCACCCCAGGTTCTGGAAGCAGCTCAAGACCTTCCTTTTTGCTTCTACTTTCTCTCTCTCTAGCCCCTGCTGACCTTCCTGATCTTCTGCACTGACTGGTTGCATGGCTATCCTCGGAACCACATTGAATACCAGGCTCCCCTATGACCAGTAGTATCTGCACTGCTTTCGGGTTTACCACACACTTAGGGCATGTATCTTGAACCCTGCAGTCCCCTGCCCCTTCACTTACCTTGAGCCAGCTCCCCTGGCTGCACTTCTCAGAGCAATGCACTTCACCCTTCCCCGCCCCCTGGCACTTCTCCTCTCCGTCTCCCCCTGCACTTACAATAACTGAATAACGCAAGGCCTAGTAAGATCGTTTTTGTCCTCCTTTGTCTCCCTACCTTGTCTTGTCGCGTCTAGAAACACTTGTGTATAATAACAACTTATCATATCATATATTATGGGATTTTGAAACAAAATCATGGGTGCGCATTAGGACATGCTATCAGTGTGGCAGTACCCACACTGCACTTTACATTTGTGGGTGGGATTGATGCCCCCCTTAAGGTGGGTGCATTTGTTTGACGGTACCTATCCTTGACCCTCCTACCGAAATAAGGATCTGGGTGGCTTCTTGCACTCTGTTGATGAGTGTCTGGTAAAAACTATCAATCAGTGACAGTCTCCGACTGATTGGCCACTGGCCTTCCATGTTACAGTGCACAGTCTTCTCTTTATAGTTCTGGGTTGAGCACCAGTTTGTATGATGCACTAGTAAAATGGCGTACGCATGCTGTGCTTGGCAACTGCTCTTCTAGGGGGCATCAAAGCATTTTAATTGAGAAAAAGGCACAACCCCCGCCTCCCCGTCCCTTCCCGATGATCAGTCTTAAAAATAGGGCTGGCGAAACTGGGTAGAATCAGACTGAACCCTGTCTAAATAACAGGGGTTTGCATTGGCTCGGAATGATTTGAACCATTTGGAGATGGTGGCTTGCTCCAGCTCAAACATTTGGCAGCTTTTATTTTTTCACTTAATTTTATTGTTATTTTAGTTATATTTTATTGCAATACATTTTTTTCCTGCTATTATGTATTTGGTCAGATTTCAATCGATTTGGCCTGATTTGACCCAATAGATATAATGTTAGAGTTACAATGTGCCAACTTCAACGACTACAAACCGTCATGTAGCTAAGTTCACCAAAGTCAACACCATAATAATGAGATTAGAGAGAAAATGCCGTTTCTAATTATATCTTTCTACCATGCAAAAACCTCTCTCCAATTCAAATGTTCTGATTTAATGTTCCACAGAAGCGTAAATTATTACTGTGTCTGTACAAGGCTTTTTTTTTTTTTTTTTTTTTTAAATAACTTGACATTTTATCGAGGCCACTCCTGCTAAAAGAATTGTATTGCGCTGTAATTGTCATTGCCCAAAGTCTGCAAATAGTCTTAAACATCTATGTATTTATTAGAAACCTGCCTGCAGCACATTACAGTGACATCATTCGAAGTGGACAACCTTTTTTCTGAATTCTGTCATTTTTTTACTTTGTTTCTTGTCTCTATTAGAGTTTTAGGAGTGGGTAGCGGGGTTAAAGGATGTCAACCACTCCATCTGAACATCTTTTCATGACTGTTACTGCTCTTTGGAGTATGGTATAGTATTGTTTACTTATAAAGCGCCTATACACAGGCAAGTGTTTCAAAGCGCTCAAGGAGGGAGGGAACACGGGAAAAAACAACAGTCGCTCAGAGCCCTTGAATTTCTGAGACGATAATAGTCTGCACAGGCAGAGTAAGTGCGTAAAATACATTTAACAGTTTCAGATCAGCAAATAGGCCTGACGGCGATTCTGCAGTTTATACCAGTGCAATTAAGGGGTGAAGCCAAGGGTGAACAGACAGACGATCTCCAGGCATGGAGCGTACGGATTGTGCAAGTGCAAGATAGTCGCAGGGAGGGGGGAGGTGAAGTGAACCCGGTCGGTGGAGACTGGGGTAAGTGCAGAGGGAGCCACACTCTTGGGTTATTTCTCAAGTGCAGTGAGTGTGGGTGGGGTGTAAGACCCTGAGGCAAGTGCGAGCGAAGACTGGCAGGGGTGCCAGGGACCTGTGAGACTCTGAGGTACACCAGTCGGCCAGTCAGCAAGCTGAAAGGAAGAGGAGGGAGAGAGGAAAAGAGCAGAGAAAGGTTAGCAGGGCAGAGAAAGAGAGAAGGAAGAGGAGAAAAGGAAGGTCTTGAGGAGTTTCCAGAACTTAAGAAGATCAGGCCCAAGACAGAGGCCGGCAGGGAGCCTATTCCAAAGGGGGGCACCTGCTTAGGATAAGGATCTCCCTACAAACCTCTGCTTGGAGTACTGGCTCACTCGCAGAAGGTTGGAGGTAGATTAGCGGAGGGCTTGTTAGGGACTGTATTTAGCTAAGCAGAATTGCGGGTAGGTAGGTCCCAGGTCCCAGAAAGCCTTGTGAATAATGCAGAGGGTCTTGAAATTAATAATTGTAGCCATGGGGAGCCAGTGGAGGGATTTCAGCGCGGGAGAGATGCAGTCCCTGGACTTGAGGCCAAAGATAAGTCTTGCGGTTCTGTTCTGGATGAGTTGCAGAGGGCACAGGGCAGGAGAAGGGAGGTTGAGGAAGAGGCTGTTACAATAACACAGCCTAGAGAGAACCAGGTCTTTGGAGACAGTGAGCCACTGGGGGAAAGTGAGAAAAGGTAGAGTACCTCTGAGGAGGTGTAGCTGATAGACTTTTTAGAGATGCGGGAGATGTGAGGAGAAGGAGAGCGTGGAGTCGAAGATGACCCCAAAGTTTTTTGCCTCGCAAGTGGGTGCAGGCGCAGGGCCAAGGGAGGCTGGCCAGAGTGAAAGTGGGAAAGCGGGAGCAGGTGTCCCAATGCGAACGATCTCAGTCTTACTGGCATTGAGGCAGAGGTTGTTTGCAGCACACAATGAATGAATAGCAGACAGACAGATATAAGCAAGGAGGAGGAGGTGGCTGAGGGTAGCCTGAAAGATTGTTGCATGTCATCCGTGTGACAATGGAAGTTAGAGGTGGAAGTGGCAATCACATGTGCCAAGGCAGCCATATAGACGTTGAAGAACCAGTGGGAGAGGTTAGATCCCTGGGGAACGCCACAGGTTGAGAGAGCAATAGCCGAGAGAAAGGCTCTGAGTTCCACATGGGATGGATGGTCGGAGAGAAAGCCACACCAGACCCTGACCTGTGATTCCTAAAGTGTCACGGAGACGTGCGATCAGGATGTTGTGGTTAACCACGTCAAAGGCAGAGCGCAGGTCTTCACAGGTGTTCAGAAGAGCAGTTTCCGTGCCTCTGGATGCTCTAAAGCCAGACTGATGGTCATGGAAGCAACCAATAGATTCAGTGTGGAGGGTCAGCTGAGAGATAGCCAACTTCTCCAAGAGTTTGCCCAGGAAAGGAGTGATGGAGATAGGGTCATAGTTTGCCGGAATGGGGGGTCGGCAGAGGTTTTATTTTAGCATAGGGTGCACAAGGGAGTGCTTAAGGGCAGTTGGGAAAACTCCTGTGGAGAAGGAGAGATTGAAGGGATCAGTTAAGGCTGGGGCGAGGGAGTCACTAATGTCTTTAATGGTTTTAGAGAGGCAGGGGTCCACCTGTTTGGATGAAGCCTTCATAGATCACACTTGTCTGGTGCCCTCATTAGGTGTGATGGGTGGGAGAGAAGAGAGGCTAAGTGGAAGGGGGGCCGAGGGAGGCTCCAGTGTTGGTGTATGCTGTGGAGTCGTAGAGAGGGTGGAAAGGTGGTCTTGGGTTTTTGTTGTGAATTGTGCGGCCAGGGCCGAGCACAGATCCTGGCTGGGAGTGACAGAAGAAGAAGTTGCTGCAGGATTGGTCAGTTCCTTGCAGACTTTGAAATGTTTGCCCCCATTGTTTGATGCCTCGGAAATGCGGGCTTGAATAAAAGACTCTTTTCTTGGAGTGGATGCAGAGTCGATATTGCCTTTGAAGGATGCAGTAGGCCAGTTTGTCAGATGGTTCGCCCAATGAGTTCCATTTCCACTCAGCTGCCCAACACATGCGTTTAAGGGCAGCCAGGTTGTAGACGTACCACAAGTTGCACTTTTTGGAAGGGTTCAGTCGGACCCTCATGGCAGGGGCAAGAGTGTGAAGAGTGTTGGAGATTGAGGTTAGGGAGGGCTGTGTCAGGATGGGAGTCAGCCAAAGGAATGGATGGAAGAGAGCAGGTGGAGGCAAAGGCAGCCACTGTCACTTTTTTATGGGTCTGGTGACTATGAAGCTGGGTGGCTGCAAGAGGAGAGGAGAGCCTCAGGTGTGTTGGAGAGAAGAGAGTGGTCAGCCCAAGAGAGGGAGGTAGTGAGAGGGATAGAGAGAGGGATGTCAGTAGAGAAGAGAGCATCTAAGGTGTGGCCTGTGGTGTGCGTGGAGCCAGAGGGTAGTATAGAGAGGGAGAGAGAGTCGCAAAGTTTGCGGAAAGGACCTGAGGAGTCAGGAGAGTCCAGATGGATATTCAGATCACCCATCAGGAGGAGCTGAGAGGAGGCGGAGAGTAGGAAGGAGGTCAGGTCAGCCCATTCTGAGAGGAAGAGAGTGAACTGACCTGGTGGCCGGTAGAAGGCGGCCATAATGAGGGAAGATTTAGGGGAGAGTGAGAGTCTGCAAACGAAGGAGGAGTAGGCCTGAGTAGGGATGATGGACACAGCTATCCAATCTGGGAAGATAAGCGCCACTACCCGCCTGGTTTCTGGGGCCTGGGCGCAGAGAGGATTTTGTAGCTATCCTTAAACCATGTTTTTGTGATGGCGAGCACATCAAGATCCATGAGTTTGAGGAGGTTGCAGATGTCAGACAAGTGTTTGACGGCAGAGCAAGTGTTGAGAGTGGCAATGTGGTGCAGCTTTTCATCTTTGAAGGTCTTCCTTGGGGGTGGGCGGCACAGGGGACATTGGTCCCCCCCGAGGGTGGCAAGAGGGCCAGGGAGATAGGGTCAGATGGTGAAGGAGCCAGGGACGACAAGGGAGCCGGGACAGTACGGCAAGGCAGGGGCGCCTGAACAGAGGAGGAGTAAGTCATAGAAGGCAAGGGAGCCTGTGCAGAGGAGGAGGAGGGCACAGACGGGAAGGGAGCCTGGCTGGAGGGAGAGGTGAGGTTAGAGAGGCGAGGGAGGAGTCTGTCGAAGAGAAGCAGGTTGGGGTGAGGACCCTGAACCATGATGGTTCCATTGAGATAAACATTAATGATGGCTCAGGAAATAGCGAAGAGCTCAAGGGAACCTACCAGCAAGTGCCACCATTAAAGTCCATAGATCAGGTGCATTAATGAAGAAGAGGATGTCAATGATAGTCTCTCTGACGGAAGCCGTAACATAGGTGTCTGCAATAGGAAGGACTGGGTTGGAGCCCAGTATGTCCTTCTTAAGTTTCGTCCGGCCAGATTTAGTGATAGGAGAAGGTAGGAGATAGTGAAGCAGTTGGAGAGGATAGGAGAGATAGAAAGCGACATGCTTGGCTGCAGTGGAGGGGGGAGACACCAGTCTGAAAGCACTGATGCACTCGGAGGAAGGGGGCTCAAAGGAGGGGGAAGACAGAGGGTAGCACACTAGCTAATCTAATGAAGAAACCAGGCAGCCACAAGACAAAGCCAGATTAGATTTCAATAGGATAAGGTGAAAACACAACCCAGCAACTGTGCACAGCTCAATTCGATTTTGGCAGGCTAAAGTGAAAACATAACCCAGCAACTGGGCACAGCTAAACTCGTTTCTTTTGCTGTTGAAGGTGTTAAGACGGATTTCTGAACTCTGTCCTGGTGGCGCAGAAGTTCAGAAGGCCAACCTAATTACTTGGAACAGGGTAACCTCTGGACGAGCCAGACCAATCAAGGTAGCGATCGCGGCGGTCAAGACTAGGTCTCAAGAGGGGTGAGGGTGACTGAAAGCCCGCAATGAGCACACAAAGCAAGAGCGCTTACAAACTACTCCAAACAGTTGTTATATCAAAAATATATACACATTTATTTTAAGGCCTTTAAAATAATGACCGTAGCGAGAAAATCACAATATCACAATATTAAGCCAACACATACCATATCAACACAATATATATACAAATACGACAGTCGCAAGCGTTATATGCACGAAATGTGTAGTCCACCTGAAAGGGAAAGAAAACAGGCAGTGCGATAACGCTTTAGACTCAGTTCGCCTTCAGAGGCACCTAACTAGATGGAAGTCCGAGCCCTGCGAAGAGTGGAGCCTTGTGCTCAAAGTACCTGCACACGCTGGTGCCAACGGGCAAAAGGAGAAGCTCTTCGGAGGAAGTCAGGCAGTTCGGGTTAGTGCACAACAGAAGAAGAACAGGTTCCGCGACTCAAGCGCAGCCTCCACAGTGAGCAGAAGCAGAGCGCGAGTACGGACAAAAGGGTGCTGTTTTTACACAGCGGGGAAAAGCAATGGGCTACTGCAGGAGGGCGACCAGATCCTAGCTATACTACTCA
The DNA here is from genome assembly GCF_040938575.1 of Ambystoma mexicanum. Taxonomy (NCBI): domain Eukaryota; kingdom Metazoa; phylum Chordata; class Amphibia; order Caudata; family Ambystomatidae; genus Ambystoma; species Ambystoma mexicanum. Next base: position 487,638,213 of record NC_090925.1, read on the forward strand.
CCGGTCCCCGATGCAAGCAGACCCAGGCTTCTCCACGTTAGTTTCAGCAGCTGGCAGGTTCAGAAGAGCCGGGAATGCCTCGTCGTCGTGTAGAGAAAAAAGACATCCCAATCGAAGAAACCTGCACAGTTTTGTCACCACAGCAGGGCAACGGAGCGGCCGTGTGTATCTGAGCCAAATGTACACTACTCACTTCAGACTTGGGAACGCCAAGTGTACTAAGCGTGTGAGAGTGACAAGGACTCGAAATACAACACAACCTGGCGGCGGTTACAGAGCAGGACTCCCGTGTAAGCTGGTCAGTCAACTGGATGGCCCAGAGACGCTTCCGAAGGCTTACTGGCAGGAGATGATGAAGTCGCCGAGAATAGCTGTTCCTGCTATTCCAAAGGTGGAAGCACCAGTACAGGCCTTCTGGTTCGATCAAAGGAGGAAAGGGTTTCACAGGACGACAGCAGTGCAAAGGAGGAGTCCTTCAGCGGGTCACCAGCGATTCCTCGGTCCAGCCTCTTGGTTGCAGGATACTTGGGTCCTTTATTCCTTCGTTCGTGAGAACTCAGGAGATCGACATGGTAGTGGTGTTTCCAGCCCCCTCTTATCCACGGTTCCCTTCGCGCCAAAACGGAGGGGAGCCAATGGGAGATCCGCTCATCAACACACACGCCATTCGTGGACCAATCACGGACCACGGTGGTCCCAGGCATTCACACCACCCTAGACTCTCTGGCACCCAGGATGTGTATTGGGACCAGACATCCCAGCCCACACCCTGGAGGCACACAAAAGACATGTAGAAGCCCGCGAAAGCATCCGTGTTTCGCGGGAAAGTACATGCCCAAATAAGGAAGGCCCCGGGTCGCTCGACCTGGGGAAGGTGAAGGGAGCAAGACTGTCAGTGGACAGGACAAAGGAGCCTCGTGGTCTGGCCATTTTGGGAGCCAGGCCACCATTTTGGGTTCAGCGCGAAAAATGTGCTCAGAACCCCAAAAGGAGCTCAAAATACACAAAACGATCGCTGCCACCATTCCAGTCCCTGAATGACTTGCACCGATCAAATACAATCCTAAACGAGTATCTAGGGCCTGTAGAAAGCTAGAGACCCAAGAGAGCTGTAACTTAACTTACAGTGCCCTCTTGTGTCATGTTGCACGAAAGCCGCAACATGATAAAAGAAACTACGGGAAACAGCGTTCCCCGGTACTGACTGTCTTAAGGGCATGTCAGTTTCCCCATAAGAAAAGGAGAGAAAGCCCAGAGGAGTGCGGCAGAAGGCTGCACTTCTCTAGCAAAGTCAAGAACAAGGTGAAAAACAACAGCAAAAAATTTAGGGGTTGCCACATGGAAGGAAAATTACCTACAATTACGAAATCTTTCCTAACACTCGCCCCTCCCAGACTATGGACAGGGGGAACTAATCCACCCCTGGATGAGTCTCTTGTTCAGGTCGGTTAAACATTCTGGACAACCCATCAGCATTGCTATGTTGGACACCTGGCCTATGCTCAATAGTGAAGTCGAAGCCTTGTAGACTTATGGACCACCTAAGCAACTTTGGATTCTCCCCCTTCATGTTCATTAGCCACTTTAACGGCTTATGGTCAGTTTGCACAGTGAAGTGGGTCCCATAGAGGTAGGGCCTCAGCTTCCTTAGGGCCCACACAACAGAGAAACATTCTTTCTCTACCGTGGACCATCTGAGCTCTCTGTCCTTAAGCTGGCGACTAATAAAACCGATAGGGTGTTCCTTACCCTTCTCATCTGCTTGTGATAGTACAGCTCCTATCCCAGTGTCAGAGGCGTCCGTCTGCACGATAAAAGGTCCTTGATAATCAGGGGCCCTGAGGACAGGGGCCTGGCACAAGGAGTCTTTTAAGCCATTGAAGGCCTTCTCACACTCGTCGGTCCAAGTTACCTTCTTGGGTTTCTTCGGAGTTGTGAGGGCAGTCAAAGGAGCAGCTATGGTGCCATAGTCTGCCACAAAATTGCGGTAATACCCCGTGAGTCCTAAGAAGGCTCTCACTTGGGTTTGCGTAGTGGGGGTAGGCCAGTCTTGTACTGCTTGTACCTTACTGGGTAGAGGCTGTCTCCTCCCTCCACCTACTTCATGTCCAAGGTAAACCACTGAGCCTTGTCCATTTTGGTGAGGGGCCACTCGGACGCCCTCAAAAGAGCTATCTGAAGGACTGCTTGGGAACAGGTCGGGGAGAGGTTCAGACTCCTCTTCCTCAACATCTGAAGCCAGTAGCAGTGCTGCGATTTCGACGCTTGGGACGAAAGCCTTCAGCCTATTCACGTGAAACACTTTTGGAGCCTGTTCAGGCCTTCCAAGGTCCACTGAATAGTTAACCTCACCCAGGGGCTCCACCACTGGGTAAGGGCCTGACCCTTTGTCCTGTAAAGCTCGAGGCCTTATGGGATTCATGATCAGGACTTGCTGACCAAGTGTAAAGTTGATGAGGGAAGCTTTCTGGTCGTACCAATGTTTCACCAGCGCTTGCCCTGCCGTCAATTTATCACTAGCCAAGCCCATCAGAAGTACCATCCGTTTTCTGAGCCCTAGCACATAATCAACTACGTTGGTAGTAACAGGGGGAGTGGGCATCTCCCATCCCTCCTTGACGATGGCTAAGGGTCCCCGTACGGGATGACCGAACAGAAGTTCGAAGGGGCTGAAGCCAACACCCTCCTGTGGTACCTCTCGGTAGGCAAACAGTAAGCATGAAACAAGAAGATCCCATTTTCTTCTCTGAGGCTCCTCCAGAGCCCCAATCACGCTCTTTAACGTCCTGTTGAAACGCCCCCCCAGACCATTGGTCTGGGGGTGGTATGCAGAAGAGAACCTGTAGGTGACCCCACATTCTTTCCACATAGCCTGCCTATACTTCGACATAAAGTTGCTGCCATGATCCGACACAACTTCTTTAGGGAAGCCAACCCTAGTAAATATGCCAAGTAAAGCTTTTGCAACTGACTTGGCAGTTACAGTTTTCAATGGGATGGCCTCAGGATATCTGGTTGCATGGTCGACCAGCACCAGGATAAACCTATTGCCCGAGGATGTTTGCGGGTCAAGGGGACCAACGATGTCGATCCCTACCCTTTCAAATGGTACCCCCACAACTGGGAGCGGTACCAACGGAGCTTGGATTGTCGCGCCAACCTTACCAGACAATTGGCAGGAGGCACAACTCCTGCAGTGACTTTCTACTTGCACCCCCATCTTGGGCCAGTAGAAGTGCATGGATAACCTTTGCTTGGTCCTCTTCATACCAAGGTGACCAGCAAGGGGAACTTCATGCGCCAACTGCAGGAGGAAGGGCCTAACAGCAAGGGGAACCACCAACCTCCTATGGTCTCCTTCTGTAGACTCTGTGGGCTCACTATAGAGGAGTCCACCTTCCCAATAAATCCTATGCGTCCCAGGAGGTTCACCCTCAAGCTGGGAGCAGGCCTGTCTCCTTAGGCCTTCCAGAGATGGGCACTCACGTTGGCCTTTACTGAATTCGTCCCTATCAGGACCTCCTTCAACTAACAAGTCTTTTAGTTCAGGATGATCGTTGGAGTCGAATACTTCAGGCATCGCCACCTCCTCGTCAGGCCCGGGCGATTGACCAACTTCCTCCACCGCAGTGGTAGGCGAGCTCGGGGGAATATTCTCTTTCCCTCGTCTTGACTTGTCGACTCCTTTCGCCTTGGGTTTCCCCTTCGGCTGGGGCGGCGTATTGGACTTGGCCAATGCTGCCCGTGCTTGAGACCGTGTGTAGGGTCTTTCGGCAGTGTCTCCTACGAGCCCTAAAGCTCTGAGATCATTAACCTAACAAGACCTTTCCCGGGACGTTTCTCTGAATGCTCACTGGAATCCTGACTGCTGTACCATTTAAAGTAAGATTTACAGGTATTACTGGAAACATACGGAGGGGGCCGTCAGCCAACTTAGTGGGCATCAGAGTAGCTCTGGCAACTTCCTCTGAGTCTACCAAGGTAGAATCCACTACAGTGCGACTGCACCCACTATCCCTAAGAGCTGGAGTAGCTACTCCATTGATCAGCACACTGTCTTTAAAGTAGTGCTTGGTATTATCCGGAATCCTAGCATAAGCCTCTGCGACTTTAGGCTCCCAGGAACCCAGGGACACTAAAACTACCTCAGCCTCTATCCCGCTGGGAAATGAGTCTGAGGAGAAGGATGCTCCTGTAATCTCTTCTTCCTCGTAGGAGGAGAAGGCCAGATTAGCGGAGTGGACCCCCAAAGGTCTAACCTTACAACGGGGATCCCCCTTCACGTGGTCAGTTGCTCCACAAGCAAAACAAGATCCATTGGGTCTGTTTACATAGGGAGGCTTATTGTAACCAGAGTTTTGTTTCGGAGGCTGACCTCCACTACCCTGTGAGTTCTCTTGTGTCCTACCCTTATTTTTCTTTTTGTGGCCCTTATGGGAAGAAGATTTAGCAGATTCTCCACCCTCCATATCTTTGGACTTTTTCCCTTCCTCCTGCTTACCAGGATGAGTTTTGTCCTTATGGGACACTCGATGTGACACCCATAAGTCTGCTGCAATGGCCAGCTTCTTAGGATCTATCTCCTTCGAATCGGCCAAATGCTGCTTAAGCTCCGGGGAAGAAGAAGCAAAAAGGTGTTCCAGCATGACAAGATTTATCATGCCTTCGAAGGTAGAAACCTTATAACCTTTGACCCAGCCAGTTAAGTTTTTCAAGGATTCAGTGACATAAGATACCCAAGTACCACCTTCCTTTTTCTTATACTCTCTGAAACGTTTCAAATATTGGGCCGGAGTCTTCCCAAACTTTAAAATGAGAGTTTGCTTTAACATTGCGAAATCAGCTCGCTCAGCCTTCGACATTTCCATAATGGCACTACAGCCAGAATGGGGCAGTCTGCTGAGTAACCAGGCAATCTTATCAGCATTGTCAACTTGTTGAACTTCGCATGCATACTCAAACGCATTCAGCCAGTCCATAATGTCATTCCTTTCCTCATACACACTGAGCAGATCTTTCGGAAACCGTGGATGAGAGGAGGCCCCAGACCCATGTCCAGGACCCTTGGACCCATTTGCAAACTGAAGCTTGGCCAGTTCCAACTGGTGATCCCTGTCTTTTTGTTTTTCTGCCTGTTCGATTTTCAGTTTGGCTATGCTGAATTCAAGCTCCTGCTGCCTAAACCGCAGCTCTTGCTTCTTGAATTCAAGCATAGCCTCCCCATCAGCACTGGCAGAGGAAACATTAGACATCTCGTCCTCCCTGTCCCCGTGGTCGCGATGGATCAGTGCAGCGGCAGAACCGTCGGTTCTACCAGTGAGAGCAGCCCCACCACCTTCTGCACTGTCCTCAGAAGTTATAGCGTCAAGCTGCGCTTCTTGCCACGCCACGATTCTTTGGATCATTTCCAATTTCGTGCCTTGAGAGGAAACACCTCTCTCCGCACACATCTTCTTCAATGTTTCTGATTTGGAAGCATTTAAAGTTAACAGGGTATTTGTTTCCATACTGTTAGATAGGACTATGGCCTTTTTAAAGTTATACTACAACAATTCACTACGTGTCCTGGTTGGAATAACCTGAAATGCCTTAGTTCGTGCGCAACACTGGATACCTTCAGTCGTATCCCACCGCTGTACACCAATTTGTTAAGACGGATTTCTGAACTCTGTCCTGGTGGCGCAGAAGTTCAGAAGGCCAACCTAATTACTTGGAACAGGGTAACCTCTGGACGAGCCAGACCAATCAAGGTAGCGATCGCGGCGGTCAAGACTAGGTCTCAAGAGGGGTGAGGGTGACTGAAAGCCCGCAATGAGCACACAAAGCAAGAGCGCTTACAAACTACTCCAAACAGTTGTTATATCAAAAATATATACACATTTATTTTAAGGCCTTTAAAATAATGACCGTAGCGAGAAAATCACAATATCACAATATTAAGCCAACACATACCATATCAACACAATATATATACAAATACGACAGTCGCAAGCGTTATATGCACGAAATGTGTAGTCCACCTGAAAGGGAAAGAAAACAGGCAGTGCGATAACGCTTTAGACTCAGTTCGCCTTCAGAGGCACCTAACTAGATGGAAGTCCGAGCCCTGCGAAGAGTGGAGCCTTGTGCTCAAAGTACCTGCACACGCTGGTGCCAACGGGCAAAAGGAGAAGCTCTTCGGAGGAAGTCAGGCAGTTCGGGTTAGTGCACAACAGAAGAAGAACAGGTTCCGCGACTCAAGCGCAGCCTCCACAGTGAGCAGAAGCAGAGCGCGAGTACGGACAAAAGGGTGCTGTTTTTACACAGCGGGGAAAAGCAATGGGCTACTGCAGGAGGGCGACCAGATCCTAGCTATACTACTCACCGGTCCCCGATGCAAGCAGACCCAGGCTTCTCCACGTTAGTTTCAGCAGCTGGCAGGTTCAGAAGAGCCGGGAATGCCTCGTCGTCGTGTAGAGAAAAAAGACATCCCAATCGAAGAAACCTGCACAGTTTTGTCACCACAGCAGGGCAACGGAGCGGCCGTGTGTATCTGAGCCAAATGTACACTACTCACTTCAGACTTGGGAACGCCAAGTGTACTAAGCGTGTGAGAGTGACAAGGACTCGAAATACAACACAACCTGGCGGCGGTTACAGAGCAGGACTCCCGTGTAAGCTGGTCAGTCAACTGGATGGCCCAGAGACGCTTCCGAAGGCTTACTGGCAGGAGATGATGAAGTCGCCGAGAATAGCTGTTCCTGCTATTCCAAAGGTGGAAGCACCAGTACAGGCCTTCTGGTTCGATCAAAGGAGGAAAGGGTTTCACAGGACGACAGCAGTGCAAAGGAGGAGTCCTTCAGCGGGTCACCAGCGATTCCTCGGTCCAGCCTCTTGGTTGCAGGATACTTGGGTCCTTTATTCCTTCGTTCGTGAGAACTCAGGAGATCGACATGGTAGTGGTGTTTCCAGCCCCCTCTTATCCACGGTTCCCTTCGCGCCAAAACGGAGGGGAGCCAATGGGAGATCCGCTCATCAACACACACGCCATTCGTGGACCAATCACGGACCACGGTGGTCCCAGGCATTCACACCACCCTAGACTCTCTGGCACCCAGGATGTGTATTGGGACCAGACATCCCAGCCCACACCCTGGAGGCACACAAAAGACATGTAGAAGCCCGCGAAAGCATCCGTGTTTCGCGGGAAAGTACATGCCCAAATAAGGAAGGCCCCGGGTCGCTCGACCTGGGGAAGGTGAAGGGAGCAAGACTGTCAGTGGACAGGACAAAGGAGCCTCGTGGTCTGGCCATTTTGGGAGCCAGGCCACCATTTTGGGTTCAGCGCGAAAAATGTGCTCAGAACGCCAAAAGGAGCTCAAAATACACAAAATGATCACTGCCACCATTCCAGTCCCTGAATGACTTGCACCGATCAAATACAATCCTAAACGAGTATCTAGGGCCTGTAGAAAGCTAGAGACGCAAGAGAGCTGTAACTTAGCTTACAGTGCCCTCTTGTGTCATGTTGCACGAAAGCCGCAACATGATAAAAGAAACTACGGGAAACAGCGTTCCCCAGTACTGACTGTCTTAAGGGCATGTCAGTTTCCCCATAAGAAAAGGAGCGAAAGCCCAGAGGAGTGCGGCAGAAGGCTGCACTTCTCTGGCAAAGTCAAGAACAAGGTGAAAAACAACAGCAAAAAATTTAGGGGTTGCCACATGGAAGGAAAATTACCTACAATTACGAAATCTTTCCTAACACTCGCCCCTCCCAGACTATGGACAGGGGGAACTAATCCACCCCTGGATGAGTCTCTTGTTCAGGTCGGTTAAACATTCTGGACAACCCATCAGCATTGCTATGTTGGACACCTGGCCTATGCTCAATAGTGAAGTCGAAGCCTTGTAGACTTATGGACCACCTAAGCAACTTTGGATTCTCCCCCTTCATGTTCATTAGCCACTTTAACGGCTTATGGTCAGTTTGCACAGTGAAGTGGGTCCCATAGAGGTAGGGCCTCAGCTTCCTTAGGGCCCACACAACAGAGAAACATTCTTTCTCTACCGTGGACCATCTGAGCTCTCTGTCCTTAAGCTGGCGACTAATAAAACCGATAGGGTGTTCCTTACCCTTCTCATCTGCTTGTGATAGTACAGCTCCTATCCCAGTGTCAGAGGCGTCCGTCTGCACGATAAAAGGTCCTTGATAATCAGGGGCCCTGAGGACAGGGGCCTGGCACAAGGAGTCTTTTAAGCCATTGAAGGCCTTCTCACACTCGTCGGTCCAAGTTACCTTCTTGGGTTTCTTCGGAGTTGTGAGGGCAGTCAAAGGAGCAGCTATGGTGCCATAGTCTGCCACAAAATTGCGGTAATACCCCGTGAGTCCTAAGAAGGCTCTCACTTGGGTTTGCGTAGTGGGGGTAGGCCAGTCTTGTACTGCTTGTACCTTACTGGGTAGAGGCTGTCTCCTCCCTCCACCTACTTCATGTCCAAGGTAAACCACTGAGCCTTGTCCATTTTGGTGAGGGGCCACTCGGACGCCCTCAAAAGAGCTATCTGAAGGACTGCTTGGGAACAGGTCGGGGAGAGGTTCAGACTCCTCTTCCTCAACATCTGAAGCCAGTAGCAGTGCTGCGATTTCGACGCTTGGGACGAAAGCCTTCAGCCTATTCACGTGAAACACTTTTGGAGCCTGTTCAGGCTTTCCAAGGTCCACTGAATAGTTAACCTCACCCAGGGGCTCCACCACTGGGTAAGGGCCTGACCCTTTGTCCTGTAAAGCTCGAGGCCTTATGGGATTCATGATCAGGACTTGCTGACCAAGTGTAAAGTTGATGAGGGAAGCTTTCTGGTCGTACCAATGTTTCACCAGCGCTTGCCCTGCCGTCAATTTATCACTAGCCAAGCCCATCAGAAGTACCATCCGTTTTCTGAGCCCTAGCACATAATCAACTAAGTTGGTAGTAACAAGGGGAGTGGGCATCTCCCATCCCTCCTTGACGATGGCTAAGGGTCCCCGTACGGGATGACCGAACAGAAGTTCGAAGGGGCTGAAGCCAACACCCTCCTGTGGTACCTCTCGGTAGGCAAACAGTAAGCATGAAACAAGAAGATCCCATTTTCTTCTCTGAGGCTCCTCCAGAGCCCCAATCACGCTCTTTAACGTCCTGTTGAAACGCCCCCCCAGACCATTGGTCTGGGGGTGGTATGCAGAAGAGAACCTGTAGGTGACCCCACATTCTTTCCACATAGCCTGCCTATACTTCGACATAAAGTTGCTGCCATGATCCGACACAACTTCTTTAGGGAAGCCAACCCTAGTAAATATGCCAAGTAAAGCTTTTGCAACTGACTTGGCAGTTACAGTTTTCAATGGGATGGCCTCAGGATATCTGGTTGCATGGTCGACCAGCACCAGGATAAACCTATTGCCCGAGGATGTTTGCGGGTCAAGGGGACCAACGATGTCGATCCCTACCCTTTCAAATGGTACCCCCACAACTGGGAGTGGTACCAACGGAGCTTGGATTGTCGCGCCAACCTTACCAGACAATTGGCAGGAGGCACAACTCCTGCAGTGACTTTCTACTTGCACCCCCATCTTGGGCCAGTAGAAGTGCATGGATAACCTTTGCTTGGTCCTCTTCATACCAAGGTGACCAGCAAGGGGAACTTCATGCGCCAACTGCAGGAGGAAGGGCCTAACAGCAAGGGGAACCACCAACCTCCTATGGTCTCCTTCTGTAGACTCTGTGGGCTCACTATAGAGGAGTCCACCTTCCCAATAAATCCTATGCGTCCCAGGAGGTTCACCCTCAAGCTGGGAGCAGGCCTGTCTCCTTAGGCCTTCCAGAGATGGGCACTCACGTTGGCCTTTACTGAATTCGTCCCTATCAGGACCTCCTTCAACTAACAAGTCTTTTAGTTCAGGATGATCGTTGGAGTCGAATACTTCAGGCATCGCCACCTCCTCGTCAGGCCCGGGCGATTGACCAACTTCCTCCACCGCAGTGGTAGGCGAGCTCGGGGGAATATTCTCTTTCCCTCGTCTTGACTTGTCGACTCCTTTCGCCTTGGGTTTCCCCTTCGGCTGGGGCGGCGTATTGGACTTGGCCAATGCTGCCCGTGCTTGAGACCGTGTGTAGGGTCTTTCGGCAGTGTCTCCTACGAGCCCTAAAGCTCTGAGATCATTACCTAACAAGACCTTTCCCGGGACGTTTCTCTGAATGCTCACTGGAATCCTGACTGCTGTACCATTTAAAGTAAGATTTACAGGTATTACTGGAAACATACGGAGGGGGCCGTCAGCCAACTTAGTGGGCATCAGAGTAGCTCTGGCAACTTCCTCTGAGTCTACCAAGGTAGAATCCACTACAGTGCGACTGCACCCACTATCCCTAAGAGCTGGAGTAGCTACTCCATTGATCAGCACACTGTCTTTAAAGTAGTGCTTGGTATTATCCGGAATCCTAGCATAAGCCTCTGCGACTTTAGGCTCCCAGGAACCCAGGGACACTAAAACTACCTCAGCCTCTATCCCGCTGGGAAATGAGTCTGAGGAGAAGGATGCTCCTGTAATCTCTTCTTCCTCGTAGGAGGAGAAGGCCAGATTAGCGGAGTGGACCCCCAAAGGTCTAACCTTACAACGGGGATCCCCCTTTACGTGGTCAGTTGCTCCACAAGCAAAACAAGATCCATTGGGTCTGTTTACATAGGGAGGCTTATTGTAACCAGAGTTTTGTTTCGGAGGCTGACCTCCACTACCCTGTGAGTTCTCTTGTGTCCTACCCTTATTTTTCTTTTTGTGGCCCTTATGGGAAGAAGATTTAGCAGATTCTCCACCCTCCATATCTTTGGACTTTTTCCCTTCCTCCTGCTTACCAGGATGAGTTTTGTCCTTATGGGACACTCGATGTGACACCCATAAGTCTGCTGCAATGGCCAGCTTCTTAGGATCTATCTCCTTCGAATCGGCCAAATGCTGCTTAAGCTCCGGGGAAGAAGAAGCAAAAAGGTGTTCCAGCATGACAAGATTTATCATGCCTTCGAAGGTAGAAACCTTATAACCTTCGACCCAGCCAGTTAAGTTTTTCAAGGATTCAGTGACATAAGATACCCAAGTACCACCTTCCTTTTTCTTATACTCTCTGAAACGTTTCAAATATTGGGCCGGAGTCTTCCCAAACTTTAAAATGAGAGTTTGCTTTAACATTGCGAAATCAGCTCGCTCAGCCTTCGACATTTCCATAATGGCACTACAGCCAGAATGGGGCAGTCTGCTGAGTAACCAGGCAATCTTATCAGCATTGTCAACTTGTTGAACTTCGCATGCATACTCAAACGCATTCAGCCAGTCCATAATGTCATTCCTTTCCTCATACACACTGAGCAGATCTTTCGGAAACCGTGGATGAGAGGAGGCCCCAGACCCATGTCCAGGACCCTTGGACCCATTTGCAAACTGAAGCTTGGCCAGTTCCAACTGGTGATCCCTGTCTTTTTGTTTTTCTGCCTGTTCGATTTTCAGTTTGGCTATGCTGAATTCAAGCTCCTGCTGCCTAAACCGCAGCTCTTGCTTCTTGAATTCAAGCATAGCCTCCCCATCAGCACTGGCAGAGGAAACATTAGACATCTCGTCCTCCCTGTCCTCGTGGTCGCGATGGATCAGTGCAGCGGCAGAACCGTCGGTTCTACCAGTGAGAGCAGCCCCACCACCTTCTGCACTGTCCTCAGAAGTTATAGCGTCAAGCTGCGCTTCTTGCCACGCCACGATTCTTTGGATCATTTCCAATTTCGTGCCTTGATAGGAAACACCTCTCTCCGCACACATCTTCTTCAATGTTTCTGATTTGGAAGCATTTAAAGTTAACAGGGTATTTGTTTCCATACTGTTAGATAGGACTATGGCCTTTTTAAAGTTATACTACAACAATTCACTACGTGTCCTGGTTGGAATAACCTGAAATGCCTTAGTTCGTGCGCAACACTGGATACCTTCAGTCGTATCCCACCGCTGTACACCAATTTGTTAAGACGGATTTCTGAACTCTGTCCTGGTGGCGCAGAAGTTCAGAAGGCCAACCTAATTACTTGGAACAGGGTAACCTCTGGACGAGCCAGACCAATCAAGGTAGCGATCGCGGCGGTCAAGACTAGGTCTCAAGAGGGGTGAGGGTGACTGAAAGCCCGCAATGAGCACACAAAGCAAGAGCGCTTACAAACTACTCCAAACAGTTGTTATATCAAAAATATATACACATTTATTTTAAGGCCTTTAAAATAATGACCGTAGCGAGAAAATCACAATATCACAATATTAAGCCAACACATACCATATCAACACAATATATATACAAATACGACAGTCGCAAGCGTTATATGCACGAAATGTGTAGTCCACCTGAAAGGGAAAGAAAACAGGCAGTGCGATAACGCTTTAGACTCAGTTCGCCTTCAGAGGCACCTAACTAGATGGAAGTCCGAGCCCTGCGAAGAGTGGAGCCTTGTGCTCAAAGTACCTGCACACGCTGGTGCCAACGGGCAAAAGGAGAAGCTCTTCGGAGGAAGTCAGGCAGTTCGGGTTAGTGCACAACAGAAGAAGAACAGGTTCCGCGACTCAAGCGCAGCCTCCACAGTGAGCAGAAGCAGAGCGCGAGTACGGACAAAAGGGTGCTGTTTTTACACAGCGGGGAAAAGCAATGGGCTACTGCAGGAGGGCGACCAGATCCTAGCTATACTACTCACCGGTCCCCGATGCAAGCAGACCCAGGCTTCTCCACGTTAGTTTCAGCAGCTGGCAGGTTCAGAAGAGCCGGGAATGCCTCGTCGTCGTGTAGAGAAAAAAGACGTCCCAATCGAAGAAACCTGCACAGTTTTGTCACCACAGCAGGGCAACGGAGCGGCCGTGTGTATCTGAGCCAAATGTACACTACTCACTTCAGACTTGGGAACGCCAAGTGTACTAAGCGTGTGAAAGTGACAAGGACTCGAAATACAACACAACCTGGCGGCGGTTACAGAGCAGGACTCCCGTGTAAGCTGGTCAGTCAACTGGATGGCCCAGAGACGCTTCCGAAGGCTTACTGGCAGGAGATGATGAAGTCGCCGAGAATAGCTGTTCCTGCTATTCCAAAGGTCGAAGCACCAGTACAGGCCTTCTGGTTCGATCAAAGGAGGAAAGGGTTTCACAGGACGACAGCAGTGCAAAGGAGGAGTCCTTCAGCGGGTCACCAGCGATTCCTCGGTCCAGCCTCTTGGTTGCAGGATACTTGGCTCCTGTATTCCTTCGTTCGTGAGAACTCAGGAGATCGACATGGTAGTGGTGTTTCCAGCCCCCTCTTATCCACGGTTCCCTTCGCGCCAAAACGGAGGGGAGCCAATGGGAGATCCGCTCATCAACACACACACCATTCGTGGACCAATCACGGACCACGGTGGTCCCAGGCATTCACACCACCCTAGACTCTCTGGCACCCAGGATGTGTATTGGGACCAGACATCCCAGCCCACACCCTGGAGGCACACAAAAGACATGTAGAAGCCCGCGAAAGCATCCGTGTTTCGCGGGAAAGTACATGCCCAAATAAGGAAGGCCCCGGGTCGCTCGACCTGGGGAAGGTGAAGGGAGCAAGACGGTCAGTGGACAGGACAAAGGAGCCTCGTGGTCTGGCCATTTTGGGAGCCAGGCCACCATTTTGGGTTCAGCGCGAAAAATGCGCTCAGAACGCCAAAAGGAGCTCAAAATACACAAAACGCTGCCACCATTCCAGTCCCTGAATGACTTGCACCGATCAAATACAATCCTAAACGAGTATCTAGGGCCTGTAGAAGGCTAGAGACCCAAGAGAGCTGTAACTTAGCTTACAGTGCCCTCTTGTGTCATGTTGCACGAAAGCCGCAACATGATAAAAGAAACTACGGGAAACAGCGTTCCCCGGTACTGACTGTCTTAAGGGCATGTCAGTTTCCCCATAAGAAAAGGAGCGAAAGCCCAGAGGAGTGCGGCAGAAGGCTGCACTTCTCTGGCAAAGTCAAGAACAAGGTGAAAAACAACAGCAAAAAGTTTAGGGGTTGCCACATGGAAGGAAAATTACCTACAATTACGAAATCTTTCCTAACAGAAGGTATGAGGAGTGGGAGTCCAGTTGAGATAAAGTTAGAGGTGGGACAGACACAGGTGTAGAGGTAAAGGTCGATGAGTTTAATAGAGGGAACTAGCCTCAGAGATGTTAGATGTTTCAGGTGATCTCAGTGTGTCCAGAACGGCCTCCATGTGGGGGTAGGAGAGGGTCCACAGACCCGCCAGGCAATGGACAGGGGAAAAGACAGGGCTTTTGATGTGGGCCTTTGGAGAGGGGGGTGGCTAAAGCCTGCCGGATTCCAATAGGCCCATTTGTTGAGCTCCAAGGCCAATCGTCGTGCAGTAAGCTGGAAGAGGAGGACTTCAGGCCTCCTCCTACGGTGCACGGCAAACGGCGGCCATCATGTAGTTGCCACGTGGAAAGCCTGGCGAATGGGCAATTGTAGTAGATCTCAATTCAATGAGCTTACACGCCACCCCAGCGTGATGAGTGATCAACGATGAGACAAAAAAAGGCAGTGTGGTTCAGTACAATCATAAAAGAACGCTTTGCTTAAATTAATTCAATTTTTACATTTTCGCTTAAAAAAAAAAGCATGTAAATGAAAACCCAGTCTTTCGGTGCTTGCTTAAAGGAGATGATGGATTTAAGGGAATTTGGTTCATAGTATAAAATTGGTGAGGCATGTGGAAATGAAACATTACACGTATATCCGTGAACGTGCCGAAATAAAACCGAATGGAGACATTACCTAATATTTTTGACCGAAAACCGAAAATAACTTTTTGCTTTTTTTACTTTTTGTGTAGTAATGCAGTGGAGTCCCCCCACCGCCCCCCGAACTCCTGCTCACCCCTTACTCTAACCTATACTCTTACCCCAACCCCCACCTATTATTTAGTATACATATATTAAAATACCTACCATTTTTGGTCAAATAAATTCGGTAATTTCTCCTTTGGTTTTTTTGCATTGGTTTTTTTCTACGGATTAGAAATGACACCATCAGCATTGCCAGGAAACTCAGTTACGTAATAAAAAAGAACCTGCAATGAGCCCTCTGCAATATTGAATGCAAGGGAATGTGTTTTTCTGTTGGTGCACAATCTCTTAAGAGAACGTGCTTCAGAACACATACATCCAAAAGGGACACAGAATGTCTGCCACCTGTGGGAAACATTTGCAAAACTGAAAGTTGATGGTTGGAAGATTTTGAATTGTTTATAACCTCTGGCGTTGCTCCAGGCAACCCCCCAGACCACTGCTTTTCAACCTGCCATGCCATTACGAAAGGGATACAAAAATATACACGCAAGCTTGGTTCCACCCCAACAGAGGCAGTCAGGTACAAACTGCTAGGTTGCGTCCATTCTGCACAAGACTGCAAGCAACCCTGGGCATCATCCGTGAAGTGTAAATTGTAGGCGCAGCAGACTTGAGACCCACATCAGAGCATACCCGCCCCAGCCCAGGAGGGTTACAGTAATTTTGCAAACACCCACCCTGAGATGCCATTTTTGGGGGGGCAAGGAGAGATACAGAGACCCTTTGGTGCATGATCTGTCCGGTAGGCCTCTCGTCCCTGGCAAAGACATGCCAGGGGATACTTGTACAAATGTTAGCTCTGTAATGGGAGCCATACAGTACCAATTTCTGTTTTTCACACAGGCACCCTCACCCTATAAGGGGTGGATAGTGGTCGCGCACTAGTGTGGGTAAGATTTTGAATTTTCTGATACACACCCTGCGGCTCTTTCAGGGTGCTGCTTGGGACTCCCAAGGCCAGAGGTGGAAATGTATCATTTGTTCTATCTACCATAATATTCCTCTCGTTTCCCTTAGAAATGACATCTGTGTGTTTCCCTTTTAACAACATCTATTGCCCCTTTAATGATGTGTCATAACAACGTCATGACTAACTGGAAATAAAAGGAGCCTCTGACAGCACATGCGCCTGAACGGCTGCAGAATCCATGTAATGGCACTGTGTTTCTGTGTCTCACTTCTTTGGGCCTCCAGGCCTGCACCGTGTGATCACGACCCTGCCACCCTGCTGGTCTGGGTGCCCCCAGAGCAGCACGTGTAACCTAGGTGCACCCAAGTTACTGTCCCTCTGTGCTATCACAGAGCAGCTGTACGTCTGGAAGCTCCTGGCAGCCAGGGCCGGTCTTACAACAGATTGCACCCCAGGCAGGAAGCGTCGTTGGCGCCCTCCCTCCCCCGACCTGTGATCTCATGCATGTGTCATGGGCTGAGCAGCGGGAGTGGGGGACTATGAGTTAACAAAATTGTCAATGCTGGCATCTGCTGAATTTCATGAACCTCAGAAAACAGCAATAAGAGGGTCAAACCCGAACAGGCCTGGTTATGTTAGTCTGCTTTTGCTCTTCATTTTTAGTAACAATGACCAGTTTGCTGCTGTGACTCAGGTCAGAGAATCGACAATTTCAGATCTACACTAATGTCATTCGTATGACCTCAAACATTTAACCACTCTTAAAAGGTGATGAACTGGTTTTGAACAGTGTTACTCGAACCTCCAACAACAAGCACCAGCAATATACCCACCGATAGCTATACAAGCCCGTCTATCTCAGCATTAAAATACATGCATTTATGCAATATGTATTGCATCAAATATTTCACAGGAAGTTAAATATATTTAGGAGGGACACACGTAAACAATATCACTACTCCATGTGAGTGGTAAAGTCTACTTTAAACATATGCAGAGAGTTAACATGCATGTACAATTCAACATAGCTCCAAATATTAATGTTGGAGAGGTGGCGTTCTAAATTTATGACATTACAATATGGACTTTACATTGAAACCCACTGCAGTGCATTACCGCGGCAGAAAAAGGGCAGTTCGAGTATTGGGGTTTGTTTCGCTCATGCTTGTGAACTCTCAAAATTCTTAAATGTTTCCTTCGTGATCACTCATTTTAGCTCCCGACAGCACCATGAAACTGTAAGATCGCAAAGAAAAACGATGTCTACCATCCCAACATAAAAACAAAAACAATCAAATTCTTAAAGGGTGGAAGATGACCTTTTCTTGGGACTCGTTAAGTTTACTTTTTGCAAATTACTAGTTGGGTGCTGCTTGAATAGCAGCGGCCCTTGCATATTGTGCAGTGTATAGAAGAATTTCATTTCAGGGGACTTGGGGTACTGCGGGTATCAGGGGAAGCCTCTCCAGTGTACCCCAAGCGTAGTGCGCTTTGCCCTTTTTCACATTCTCCATTATGGTGAAGAACATTGTCCCGAGCTTGGGAGAGAGAAGGAGCTGCCTCCACAGGGTGTGTTTAGCTGCTTGTGTATCAAATACAGAAATGGGTGGCATCAAGAGCCCCACGCTCTGAAACATCTTTTGCGCACATGTTGGTTACACAACAAAGTGTGAGCAGGTCATTCCCCAACACTTGAACCATTCTTTAGAGACCTGGCTTTGATTAATGTGGCGTTAGCTAGTCATGGCCATTTCCCAGCATTTGTGTTAAAGGAGATCGGAAGCTGCACCGTGCAGGGTATTTTAAAGGCCATGAATTGATGGTACAGCATGTCGCCCCCAATGGAACAAAGAAAGTGAAGCATGCATCCTGCAAGTCTGGGTTTTGGTATTATACGGAAGACGGGCCAACCGTCCACGGAGACGGTTTCTACTGTAGTTGCTAAGTCGCTTTCCCAAGCCAGCTGCTGCGCAGACTTCGCTCAGCTTTTGGTCCAGTGCCTGCATCCATCCTTTACACCATCATTCACAAGGCACGTTCGTGTAGGTGTTTGTTTATCTTGTTAGACTAGCGTGATTGCTATTCCAAACAAAAGAAGCACAACGACAAAGAAGAGTATAAGACAAGTCTGAGCGAACAGTGAAATGTATGAAACTCTTGCACAAAAATAAAGTCATCCGTGTATGCCCAGGAAAAAGGGAACGACAAACAATATGCTCGGGAGCGGGAACTAGGGGGGCGTAGTAACCCCCAAACCGGCCCAAGCGTGGTACCGGCCCCCAAGGCCTCACTCTCGAAGTGATTTTGGCCCGGCCAACGGACTGACCAATCCAACCGCGGTGGAACGTGCAACTGTCTAAGATCTGCTCACGGTGACACTCTGCCCAGGTCTTCCGAGAACCAGCCTTTTGATCTCCTGAGGAGAGTCCACCACCAGGGCTCGCTTCCTTTTTCATGACTATTTGAGCCTTGACAAAAGTGTGTAGCTTTGTGGCCTCCAGAGGCTGTTCTTGGATTGCCCAGTAATCTCTGAAGTACCACTTTTAAATAGATAAAACACCTATGCAGCAATAGGCCTCACCTGCGAGGACGGGAACAGGAGGAAAGAAGTGTGCTTGCTACGGCAGGCTGTAGTTACTGCCGGGTTTCCTGAAACAAGGCCAATCAGCGAGGGCAGGATGCAGCAACTGTTTGCTGATTCTGCTGCTGCTTGGCAGTGTGTGCTTGTGATGGGAACAACTTCAGGATTTAGTGACCCACTCACTCCTCTTTTCTGTAATGGCCGGGGCCGACAACACCAGCCAGCCCCAATCGATCCGCACTTCAGGATCAGTGCGCACCCATAGCCGGAGGAGGGCACACGCACGTGCGCCCATGTGCCTGGCTGGCGCCAGCTGCTCCGGCGCCACCCTGGGCCGGCGGAAGGTAATAAAGCAACAAATGTTGCTAATTTATTTGCCAATTGCCCTGCCCTGCCTGAGGGCCGTGGCTAGGCCTGTTTCTTGGCCCGGACGAGGCGGGCAACTGCCCGAGGTGCAATATCCCCGGGGGGCGCAATTGCCCAGGTCCCTGGAGCCTCTGGAGGGGATGGAATTCCCGTTTGTGGGGTGGCGCATTGACATGGGGAAAGTTCTGCAGGTCAGGTGTTGGCAATGCCCCTAAGGAGACCAGTGCCGGTAATCCCTTACCGCCCAATTCCGAGGTCCCTTAGTGGGAGCCTCAAAGAACGTGTGGTCTGACCACACGTCCTTTACGAGTCCCGCTAAGGGACCAGGCTGCTAATAACGGTACTGCAAATTGCGGTACCATTATTAGCTACTTCCCCATTCCCATTGAGCCCTATGTGGGAATGGGGAATGGCATTTGGAATGGGGACCTACCGGGTCCGCCAAGGGAGCAATGTCCCGGTAAGTCTCCACTCCACCAGATCGGACCCGGACACGATTTTGGAGGCAGCCATGGCGCTAATAGCACCATGGCTACCTCCAAAGTCATAATGAGGCCCTATATATCAATTACACTTTTAACCACTTCCATGGCACTGGTGATGAGTTACTTCACTATGCGGATAATAGTTTTGACCAGTGTTGCTGAGTAAATATTCTTTAAGCTACGAACCGGTTTATTTATTTATTTATTTATTTATGCAATGTTTGTCGGGTACATGGAGACAGATAATTTATTTATTTATTTATGCAATGTTTGTCGGATACCTGTATCCGACACACATTGCATAAATAAATAAATATGCAGGTACCCGACAAACATTCCATGAATAAATAAATAATCCAGGTCCATGTATCCTTACAACAGTCAAGACTTTACTGTATCAAAGCATAACCCTTGATTCCCATTCAAAGAATGTTAAAGTGATTGTTTATTGGATTCAGGTGTCTCCTTGACATTGCCCTTTTGGCTTAGGTTGCCTCCAAACACCCTTCAGCATCTTGTGTTCTTTGTTGGTTGTATATACTGCATCCTGTGCCATATTCATGGTTTCTTGGTTGGTGTGCCCAGTCCTCATTATCTGCAGCCTAAGTGGAACAGGGGCATAAAATTGTCTTGGGCACCAGTGAAAAAGTGGCCCACCGTTGCAAATGGCAATTCATTCCTTGTGTGACGGACTGTTTGACTTTGGGTAGGAGTTCCTTAATGGTGTAGTTTGAGAATGGCACACAGGGTGCAGTGGGAGTGGTGCGCAGGGTGCAGTGGGAGTGGTGCGCGGGGTGCTGTGGGAGTGGTGCGCGGGGTGCGGCGGAAGTGGTGCGCGGGGTGAGGCGGGAGTGGCGCATGGTATAGGGTGCGGGGGGGGCGCATTCCTAGTGTTTCGCCCTGGGTACCAAATGGACTAGAAACTGCCCTTGCTGAGGCCACAGCCTGCAGCAATGTCAGTGGTAGAATACACGTATAACACATTTGTTTCCTAACATTATAAAAATGAACAGGCACATTCATTTTTATAATGTTAGGAAACTAATGTGTTACACGTGTATTCTAGCACTGTGGACTGCTGGTGCAGTGCTCCCTAGAGGGTGACTGACGTCAGGCAGCCGCCTGGGCTGCCTGATGCAAAGACCGGCCTTGCCGGCAGCTGGTGTCTTGCCGTATGATCACAGCCCACAGATTGGTCCCTGCAATAATAAGTGTGTGCTGGGTGCCCCCAGCAAGCCCCGGGCTGGACCGAGTGCCCGTGAGCCAGCCCGCAACTGTGCCTGTTATCAAGTATGCTGGGTACCCCAGCAATGGTCTGACTGGCCTGTGTGACCACAGGTCCAGTCACAACAATGGCGACTAAGGTGGTGATACCTCGCTGTGCTGCTAAGCTCTTGGTAAATGTGAGGCAGTGAGCTCCATGGTCAGAGATGACGGTGAGTGTGTGGTCCGGCCTCCCCTGCAAGTAGCTGTGTTAGCCCACGGTTCGCCGCCAAGGCCCCCAGAGTAATCCTGGGCCCACTGGCGGTGAAAAGTGCAGTACTCCTTGTCGGAGCAGGAAATAATTGATAAGCTGTTCCGTGAAGATTTCAGATTTTAGTTTTGCTTCTGATCGGAGTAATAAAGAAAAATAGTGTGCCCCCTCCCTGATTGACCTGGGTCGCTGGGCAGCATGTCCTCTGTGCTGCACGTTCAGAGCTGTTGCTGTGGGGTGCCTTGCTCTTTCCTGCCTGGAGTGCATTCCGCACAGCATCAGGCATAACTGCTGACCCCATATGCATGCATCATTATACTTTGCCGAAACCATACCCTTACCCAGAAATAATTTGACTAACACATTGTTTGTCAAGTGTTGGCAATAAAAGGCTGTAGGTTTTTATAATACAGATATGGTTATGCCAATAACAATAATCACATATCATAAGATAATAAACAATACTTTTGGGCACCGGGTCTTGGGGTTACCCCCACTGGCCCGTGCCGCCTTCATATGTCCCACGACTTGTTGTGGGCACCGTACAGTGCCCTGTACTTCTTTTCCTTTGTTTTTCTCCCTTATTTGTAGGGTGGGAGGGTTTTGTGGTAAAAGAAGCAAAGGTTTGGAAGGCACTAAGTAAATAGTGCACATCCTGTGTGTTTGGGTCCCCGTTCAGGGTCCACAAACTGATTGTGTTTTCTCAGAGCATGCCGCTCTGTATTTATAAGACCCAGGGGAGCCCTGGCTCCTTGATGTGTATAGTAGTGGGGGCTGTTAAGTGTCAGCCCCCGGCCGGATAGCCGACTATCTGGCCCCCCGGGGGGGCAGGTCTTTGAACCTGATCCCTGCCTGCCTGTTGGTGTCCTTCGGTGCTTAGCACCTCGTTGCATGAAGGAAGGGTGAGGTGATTGCTCACACTTCACCCTTCCTCAGCTTTGTGCAGGACAGACTGCGTGTCTCTATGATTAGGAGGGGGAGGAGAGGAACAAAGAGGGGGAGAGGACCTGCTGCCCCTCTCCAGGCCTGCTGATGGTAACAACAGTTACCCTGCCTCGCTTTGTGAGGCCCTGCAGCATTGCCCATAACTGCTGAACCGATATGCATGCATTATTATACTTTGCCGAAACCATACCCTTACCCAGAAATAATTTGGCTCACACATTGTTTGTCAAGTGTTGGCAATAAAAGGCCGTAGGTTTTTATTGTACAGAGATAGTTATGCCAATAACAATAATCACATATCATAAGATAATAAACAATACTTTTGGGAACCGGGTCTTGGGGTTACCCCCTCTGGCCCGTGCCGCCACACATAGGCAGGTTGACGGCTGACCACGTTCCCCCAAAAGTATCTCCTATTTACAACCCCTGGAGGCTAGAGTTGCTGTAATTTCTCGAAAGAAATGTTCCATGCCCTTGATTGATAAGTGAGTGGCGTCTTTGTGAAAAAGGTCCGGATCGCCCAGTGTAATGGCTGGGTGCTTTATGAAGCCCAGTCCGCTTGCTGTACAGAATCTAGACCCCTGTTGATTTTTCATCTGGAAATGTCTACAGATTTGTAGCAATTGGCCACTTGCCATTTCTTTCTAGGCAGGATGGCTGAGAAGTATATTTCAGTTCCTTTCCAATTGTGTGCGATGCCTGCAAGGGAGTCGCACATGTCCTCGAGTAACTGTCTCCTCCCCACCGATACAAGGTCATTGCCACCTAAGTGGATGATCAGAAATTCTGGCGGATCCCTGTATGCAACCAGTTCCGCTAATGTTTCATGGATTTCTGCCCATCGCAGGCCTCTGTAGCCCCACCATGATGAAATGGTGTTTGTGAATGGTGGCCATTCTTTGGTCTCCTCTGGCCATCGGCCCGTCTTGAAGATAAAAGAGTGGCCGACTATCCATGTTGATTGAAGCACGTTTCTCCCTTCGCCTGGTGTTTCTGTATGAAGGGAGGGAGAAAGAAAGGGTGAGGGTGGCTGGCTATATTAGTTGCAGTCTGATGTATCTTTTGTAGCAATCTTATTTCCAACCCCCTATGTTTTTCAGATGTTGGGGTGCTAAACCTCCCTGCCATGCTGAGGTGGCGGCACCTATTCTGAAGGAATGGGTGCCGAAACCCTTGGGGTCCCATCCGGCATTGTTGATTGCTTTAATCAGCACCCCTTTAAATTGGTAGCGGTTTAGTGCCGGGGCATCCTTGTGGATCAAAAACCTCTCCCCAACCTTAGGTCTTTGCGCATAGTAAAGATTGGTGATACATACCGGGCAGTTTACTGCTTCATCGATACAACAAATATTGATGGTTCTTTTTGCCCCAGTTTTCGATTGTTGTACTTCTATGCTGATGCTCTCCTGTCTGACCCTGACTTCCATGACGCCCAGGCCGTTGCTGGCCTTGGTGCTGGAAGCAATGAGTTCACCCACTCAAAAAGCCTAGAAGTATGCCAAGAAAAAGGCTGTTCTGAACAACAAGATCTCATATGGATGCCAACATATGGCCTCCAGCTGGTTTGCAATTTGAACCAGTTTGCAGAAATCAAGGGGGCGGCGGGTGTCTACCTGTGGGCCCTCTATTCTGCCCCACCCTTTTAATGCATAAGTAATGAGGGGACTTTGTGTGGAATCTTAGTCACCCCGTATTTTAGAAAAGTAAGAGATTGCGACTAAATGTCTTTTTGCCCAGTCTCTCTTAAGGCCCTGTTCATGTGCCCATTTTAAAAATGTTTCTATGTCTTTAATCGTTATTAATTCTACGTGTTTTATGCCTGTGGCTTTAAAAACTGTTTGTAAGCACTTACTGTATTGCGCTGCGGTGGTGCTTGCCAGCGCTATCCCGCCATCTCCGTGAGGAAACTTAGGGCGGTGTTGACACCTGTCTTCGAGGTGTCTGGTTCTCGTTGGACATCCCGGCCTTGGCTCTCTGGCACTGGCGTTGATGCCGTTATATTTTTGGCACCCGTATTTGAGGTGCCTGGTTCATGTTGTGCATCCCGGCCTGGGCTCTCTGGCGCTGGCATTGATGCTGTTATTTTTGATTTCCCATTATTTCCCAGCATTCCGCTGGTACTGGCGTCATCTGTTCCTGGGCGTGCTGCGCTAGCTCCCGGAATCTTGGCCACTGGAAGCGAGATAAAGCATCTGCAATGTTATTATCTGCCCCAGCAATGTGCTTAGCTTTGATCACAATGTTTTCTTGTAGTGTGACTGCTGTGATGGCTCGTAGGACTTTTAGTACTAGAGGGCATTTGGTAGATCTTCTCTTGATGGAGCCTACTACTCCCATGTTGTCGCACCATACCCAGAGTTCCGTGTTAGTGAGCTGCCTGCCCCAGATATGTAGTGTTAGCCAGATGGGAAATATTTCTAGGAGGATGATGTTTTTTGTCCACCCTGCCTGTTGCCATGAGTTGGGCCAGTGTCCTGCCACCCACTCTGTGTCTAGTATGGCTCCAAACCCCTTGCTCCCGGCTGCATCGGTAAAAAGGACCCTTTCTATCCATGCGTTCAAAGGTGTTCGCCAAAGCGAGGTCCCGTTGAAATTTTTTAAGAAATTCCTCCAAATTTACAGGTCTTGTTTTACCTCTGTGCCTAGTCGGATGTGTAGGTGGGGTTTGGTAAATGATTTGATTTTCAGTTCCAGGCTTCTGGAAAATATCCTCCCTTGAGGGATGATTCTGGTAGCAAAATTGAGACTGCCTGCTAAAGATTGAATTTCTATGACTGTGCCCTTGTCTTTAGTTATCAGGGCTTGTGTCTTCTCTAAGAGTTCTGCGATTTTTGTTTTGGGGTTCCTGCATAGCCCTTGTGCAGAGTCAATTTCAATGCCCAGAAAAATTATGTTGGTGGCTGGTTTGGTCGTTTTTTCTTTTGCTAGGGGTATGCCCCAGTGAGTGGCCATTTCTTCTAGTTTTGCCAGGGCCCTGTTGCATTCTACTGAGTTCGCTGGGCCCATAACCAAAAAATCATCCAAATAGTGAACTACTTTGGTCCCTGGTCTCTGTTTTTGAAATGCCCATTGAAAAAAGGAGCTAAACTGCTCAAAAAAGGGCGCAAGATACTGCGCACCCCATCGGCAGGCATCTGTCTACATAGAATTCGTTGTTAAAAGTGAAACCTAACCATTGCTGGGAGCCTGGGTGGACAGGCAATAATCTGAAAGTGGATTCAATGTCTAGTTTGGCAATCAGGGCGTTCCTGCCACATTCTTGTATGAGTCTTACTGCCTCTTGGAAGTGTGTGTAGGATACTGCGGATTCCATGTGTGGAATGCCATCGTTTAGGGATAGGCCTTTGGGATAAGATAGGTGGTAGATTAGTCTCATTTTCCCTGGCTCTTTTTTGGGGACCAGTCCTAGCAGTGATATTATGTACTCTTTGAGGAGCATGTGGTCTCAGGGTCCAGCGATCCTGCCCAAAAGCAGCTCTTTCTTGATTTTGCTTTCCACTATTTGGGGGTTGTCCCTGGCTGATGTTAGGTTCAGTGGGATGTTCTGTGACCCTGTGCCATGAAATGGTATGAAAAACCTTCTGAGAAACCCCGCCAAATGTTTTTGCTGGTTTCCCTGTCTGGGTATTTCAATAGTGCATCTCTAAAATTGTTTGGGTTGATTGGTGTGTTACCTGGGGTCAAGAAGGTGGTCGACCCAAAGTGGTTGCCACTAGTCTTTTGGGTTTTTGGCTGGCAGTCTGGTGCAGTTGCTAGCTGCGTGGTCACCTTTGCAGTTTGTGCAAGTGTGTTTGTACCAGCAGTCCTTGCCCCAAGAGCATTGGTTTTTCCCAAAGTTCCTGCATGGAGTGTTGGCTTTTGAACTATGGTTTTGTTTTGCCTTTGGGTATTGGACTTAGCCGCCCACGGCTGGTTTTTACGAAAAGGCTGTTCTCCCTTTTTGTGCTTTTCATTATCGCTATTTCTGGGACCTGTGTTTTTGGTATTTTTGGAGGGATTCTGGGAGGCCTCATCCTCCGCTGGGGCATCAGCATTTAACATGTACAAATCGCTTTGGACCTCGTCCCATTCTATGGCTGGCCTCTCTGACATGCTTCTCCTAAATCTGATGTCGTATGCTAGCCAGGTCTTCCCTTTCTGTGCGACTTTCACCTCTCTTATTTTATCCATGTAGGCCCATATATATTTTTCTCTCATCATGGGGAAATTTCTCCTCATAGATTGTTGCCAAAATGGCGAATGCTTGGAGCCAATTGTCCCAGTTCTGTTCTACCTGTGCGTTTCTGGCTATGGCTTTCACTTCTCTCTTTTTAGGGTCTCTAAAAGCATCTTTTCCTTTGAGTTGGGCTTCTATTAATGAAAAGATTTCTATGAATTCTTTGGCCCATATGGCTTCTTTAATTGTGGCATCAATATTCCATTCAAGGCATCTTTTATATCTGTTCAGTATTTCATTCTGAAAAGATTTCATTTTTAAATCTAATTGGGCATTGCATATCGTTGCTATGTCCGTTGGATTGTTGTTGCTCTCTTCCGTTTGGCCTACTGCCACTGTATTGGGAGTTGACCATGCCCGTCCCGGGTTTTTCATTTGGGAACCATCTCTTCCTTTTACCTGTTTAGGTTGGAAAGATAAAAGAAAAATTATATTTGCTGTGACTGCAAACTCTGCACCAATATTGAGTTTCCTGTTCTTGGCTGTCTGATAGCTGTCTTTAAACTAATTTGGCCTTTACATAGCGCTATGAACTTTCAGCTATTTAAGCGCTGTTTATTAATAAAGCCATACAGTGTTGGTGTTTATTTTATCGATCTGCCGAGATTTCGAAACTGCGTTAGCAGATTTTGTAAATGTCAAAGAAAAAGCGCGCTCTTGCTGTGCAACTTGCCGCCCTCTTTCTGTTGCACTGCCCCAATTTGCTGTCTCCCGTGCTGGGAAAGTGTCTGTTGATGTCTAAAACAAACGAGTTGTAACCACCCCTTCAGAAATACTGGGGCTGGAGGTTTGGCGAAAAAATGCCCCCCTCTACTTATGAAATCCTGACACTTACTTAACTGTGTCACTGCGAAAGGCTATCTATACTAGGATGTTGATTTCCCGGGCCGGTGTCCCGCAACTTGCCGGGGGAGCGGCTGACGCAGATTTTTGTTTTGACCTACTCGCGTAGGAAAACAAAGTATCTAATGTGTTCGGGATGGCCTTCTTTTCCTTTGTTTTTCTCCCTTATTTGTAGGGTGGGAGGGTTTTGTGGTAAAAGAAGCAAAGGTTTGGAAGGCACTGAGTAAACAGTGCACCTCCTGTGTGTTTGGGTCCCCGTTCAGGGTCCACAAACTGATTGTGTTTTCTCAGAGCATGCCGCTCTGTATTTATAAGACCCAGGGGAGCCCTGGGTCTTTGATGTGTATAGTAGTGGGGGCTGTTAAGTGTCAGCCCCCGGCCGGATAGCTGACTATCTGGCCCCCCATGGGGGGCAGGTCTTTGAACCTGATCCCTGCCTGTTGGTGTCCTTCGGTGCTTAGCACCTAGTTGCATGAAGGAAGGGTGAGGTGATTGCTCACACCTCACCCTTCCTCAGCTTTGTGCAGGACAGACTGCGTGTCTCTATGACTAGGAGGGGGAGGAGAGGAGCAGAGAGGGGGAGAGGACGTGCTGCCCCTCTACAGCAGTTACCCTGCCTCGCTTTGTGAGGCACTGCAGCATTGCCCAGACTCAGTGTAGAGACGCACCGTCATTGTACCTAGTGCTCGCATGATGGTGAGAACAGAGGCTGATCCTGGCTGATATAATTATTTGCATAACTTCTGCAGGGGCCCAACACCAGCCATGCCGGCGCTCTCCCTGTGGTCCCGGGCCAGGCGGCAGTGAGTTTGGAAAAACGGAAAGAAAAAAGAAAGGCAGTGCAGAGTACTAGGAGCAACTGTATGACTCCCTGGAAGAGCCCCCTGCAGCTGGTGTCTTGCCATGTGGCCAAGGTCCACGGGGTGATCCCTGCAGCGATAAGTGTGTGCTGGGTGCCACCAGCAACCCTCCAGCCCGCAACTGTGCCTGTTGGCAAGTATGCTGGGTGCCCCCAGTGATGGTCCGATTGGCCTGCCTGACCACAGGTCCAGTCACGGCATCCTCTTTGATCGCTCAAATAAAATAAAATTCAATCATTGTGAAGTACAAGGTGAAAGAAGGCCTATGGCAAGGGCATGGATCGTCTGGAACATGCCCACAGTAGAAAGGGAAGAGGAGCTCTAGCAGAGCTCCTTTTCCATTTCATGCCATGTGAAGATGTGGCCGGCAAGAGACAGGAAGGGGATGAGAGCAGTGTGGGCCAGAGAGGAAGGGCATCCATGTGTGGGAGTGTGAAGGTGAGATGGGGGCAAGAGGATTGCATACATGCCAACATTCCGTGACCAACAAATCTGTAGGACTCTCAACGTTTCAAAAATAATAAGTAGTATAATGATGATATCACAGGAAATGATTGAGAGGTGGTGAGGCCCAACAAAGCCTACATTTTTAACAAAACACTATTATAAGTGGTGTTATCAAACCTAATGTTATATTTAAATAAATAAGCATCAGGAAATTAGGGACAAAATATGATCAAACATATAATACAGGGTTTGAAATTCAGGGGAGCTGGAAGCTATTTAGCTCCTGCTTGTAGCCTAGGAGAGCCTGGCTAGCTTGACAAAAACAGTTACCAGGAGCTACATTTAACTCCCAGACCAACTGGTGCCAAACAAGCACACCTATGGGAATTTAACTCTGTGCATAACGGGTCATAAATAATGGGCAAAATGATATGTTTCCATCTTTTGTGGAAGCTAGATTTGCAGAACAATATTCACTAGCTCCTTGATGCCCAGTGTTAGCTCCTGTTCAAAGGTCATGCTGGATACCCAGGAGCTGCTTCCAGCTCCTGCTTCTCCAATCTTAATTTCGAGGCCTGTAATACTTATTGAGTATTAGAGTCGAGCCCATACTGGCCGTACTAAGTGGTAATTCTGAACATGTTGGAATCTATGAGAGGAGAGGAGGGGATAGGAACAGGGACAGAAAGTAGAGGCGTCAAACAGTGACAATGTAGCACAGGGTACACCCTGTGAAAGGTGCATTAGAGGCCAACATAATGTATCACTCAGTTTCCAACACAGCAGTCAGACCTCACAAGATGTAGATACACTGTTGGGCGTCTGTGAAAGGTGCATTAGAGGCTTAAATAACATATCACTCAATTTCTTATACAGTCAGTCAGACCGCACACAATACAGAAACACTGCCAGGGGCCTGTGAATGGTTTTGACCAGTGTCTCACAAAGGCATGTGACAGGCCTGGGTAGGCTGGGGTAAAAGAGTATCTCTTGAAAGCATTCATGGAAGAAATTGGGTATATTTCCCTTTTAACAAAGTTCAAATAACAACATACACAGTGGTTTGCCCAGAAGTCCTTTGTAAGGTCTAGCACCCTGGTCTTTTATTGCAATTATTGAACTAATGCTCTGATTACTTACTGTCAATCATCATTACACCTAGTCCAACTCTTCCTTGTCACAGTACTTATTTAAAGCGATCTGCCTTCTGATAGGACCCTTGCCCATATTCGTTTTCAAAGCTGTAGCCCCTCACAGCCTGAGATATAACGCACCTGACATGTCCAAGAATCTGCCTGTCTATACCAAAGGGAAAGGGACAATTGCACCTCTGAGGAGGGAGAGACTGGAATCAGAAATGGGACGAGGAAGAGTAGCAATAGGAGTAATACAGATTACCAGTGATGGACAGGAATGGACTGGCACATACTTGAACTGAAAAAGAATGGCCTTCTCCTGCACAGCAGGAGCAGTGCCCATCCCATGGAGAAACATTAGCAACCCGCCAAGGTAGAAAAGGAGTGTGGGGGGCATCCTTCACAGCGATCAACTGGCAACAGACCAAAGGAGCAGGCACTAAGGATACGCACAAACCCAGGCAGCTCAACAAGAATACTTCAGGTAAGCTAAGGATCCCTCACCTGGAAGACACACCAAACCAAACCAAACCCACGAACCGCCAGAGAATAACAAGACCCAGGAAAGCAGGGAAGAAGACAGGAGGATTATGGGACATGTCATGCGCTTTAAACCCCAGGCTGCAGCGGGAGGTGGGATTATGAAAACAAATTGGGAAAGGGTCCTGTTGGTAGTCAGACGGACCGCCTTCTATAAGTACTGTGACGATTAAAAGGGACATGGAGGTAATGATATTTTATCATTATATGTATTAAATACACATAAGAAGCAGACGTGAACTGAGTGCAGGTCTTTGTAGGGAGACAGGTGTGTGTCCACAGGGGGGCCAATGGACCTTGCAGCCTCTTCAAGGCTTATTCAGATTTCTCTGGTCTCATGGTCTAAAATATGTTGATTTTATTCCCCAACCTTAGGTATGCTGACAAACTCTGTATCACTTTTCACTCCTCTTCTCCAGTGCCACTGAAGCTTTCAAATACAACCAATGGTACACTTGATCTCAAGATATTAACTATTCAAATATGAAAGGGATGTATTCCTGTACGAAGTTAACATCAGGCTAAACAAGGCGGAATTTCAATTTCTTACAGAAACCAAACACACACGCAACTTTCAGTTTGCCACACAGACTCATTGCGCTTGACCAGGGTTGGCTGCCCCTTGCTTAGAGCATAAAAACAGTCTGTGACACCCGTCGGGTGCATACATTATAAGGGAAACAAAGAAATACAGATGGTGGTTAGTTGCCACAGATTGTCACGAGGCGGCCAGCCAATAGAGAGATGAAAAACATAATGACCGCTGACAAGCTGTAAATCCTTCTTTGTTGGCAAGAGTCTGCTGTGGGACCAGTGTTAAAAGGCAACAAGGTAATAACACCTCTGTATACCCCATGGGAAGTGACTGCCCCAAGGGCTCCAGCAAATGCAGCTTGTAAGGTGAGCAATGCAAAGCACACATTTAGATCTCTAGAACAAAAGTGATGTAGAGAGAAGTATATTGCCATTTCATAAGACTGCTGACTGACAACATGGGGTAGTTGCTGGGGGCCCTTCTATGGCACGTGGCTCCTTTCATCTGAAAGGTTGAAAGGCTCTGATGCTGTTTCTGGTCTTGACACATAAATTAAAAATGTTTACTAAAAGTGTACACAATTTAACTGCCTCAGAGAATGATTGAAGACGTTTGCAACTGTGTGTTATACATCACACACAGTTACACTGGGAAGTTCAGTAATAATATTCTGCAGTGAGAGCACCGATTCAGAGCTGTGAACAAACAGTACATTATCTCACAACGATGAGCTCAGGCAGCCAGCTATGATCAAGGCATGGGATGTGTGTGGTGTCAAGCTTACATGCTCTGATACTTGCCTAGACCTCATGTGCTTTCAGTTAGGTCATCTGTGACCAGGCAGCATGTCAACATCCATCAAAGTAATGGTCAATTTAAAATGCTCACGCCAATGCACATTAATGGATGCTGCTTGTTGCTCACACTGGGCTGGCTGGGCCTCAAGCAGCCAGGCCCAGATGAGCCATACATCGGTAGGTTTGGTCAACTAAATCTGTAGGCGGTAGGACTACTTAAAAAGCAGTAGCCCACTTACTAAATCAGTAGGGTTGGCAAGTATGGGATTGGCAGTATAGTGCGGTTGGTAAGAGCAAGCCAGGGAGGGAAATGCAAGCAGGTGTCAGAGCAGCCTCAGCTCACTCGGAATGCAGTCTTGGATGGTTAGGTGGAGCCTGCATTCTTGAGTAAGCCCATGGGCGCAGGCACTCGCTGATCCAGAGTGGACTCTGAAGTGTCTCTTTCTATACTAGAAAAAGGTTTCAAGCCGCCCACATTGAGGGACAGCTACCCTTGAAACAGTACTTCAGCAGCAGAGAGAGTGTGCTATGTGTCTGTGTGCATCCTCAGCCATCTTGGGCTTTCAGTAGAAATCAGATGCGCATTTCACGGACATTTTCCCCACACCGTCTGACCTTTTAGCATTTGTGGCCTACAAAGGATTGAGGAATAGTGTAGGAGTGGTGTCATACTTCAGTCCACAGGGAGGAATGCTGGAGGATTTTTGTACTTACGTCTTTCCATTGAAAACTATTATGAAATGAACAAGATGAGTGACTCGTCAGAGTGATTAAACCTCACACATTCATTGGTGTTCCAGGGGAAGCTGAGGTCAGTCACCAAGTGCGCAAGTTAACAGAGAAAGGCCAATGAGCAATAAAACAACCAAAGTGATCGCTGATACAAAGCAGCATCAGAGCTGCTGTTCGCTTTTCACTGTTCTAAAGTTTCGTCACTTAAGGCACACAATCCGTCCGTCCGTCCGTCCTTCCTTCCTTCCTTCCTTCCTTCCTTCCTTCCTTCCTTCCTTCCTTCCTTCCTTCCTTCCTTCCTTCCTTCCTTCCTTCCTTCCTTCCTTCCTTCCTTCCTTCCTTCCTTCCTTCCTTCCTTCCTTCCTTCCTTCCTTCCTTCCTTCCTTCCTTCCTTCCTTCCTTCCTTCCTTCCTTCCTTCCTTCCTTCCTTCCTTCCTTCCTTCCTTCCTTCCTTCCTTCCTTCCTTCCTTCCTTCCTTCCTCCCTCCCTCCCTTCCTTCCTTCCTTCCGACTTTCTTGCTTCATCTATCTTTCTTTCTGGTTGGTTTAATTATTTCATCTTATTTCCTCTTTGTCTTTTGCTCATATCTGTTTTCTTCGCTGCACTCATTCTTTCTCGCTTTCTTTCTACTTTTGTCTACTCTGTGTCATTGGCTTCTAGAGTAACCCACACCAGTGACGTCAATTTATCAAGATACCAGGAGTAGCGGAAGTAACATCATGCGCCTGGTGACATGCCTGAAAGTGACATCACATAACCTTTGGACCTGTCAACATCCCAAAAAGTTATCTCACCCATTCTTTATTATATGTGACATCAAAGGAAGTGACATCACCGAAGTAAAACAGATCTTAAAATATGATAAAGCATAAAAATATATAGCTATTAAAGTAGCCAATATAATATATTTGTTAGCAACCATATTTCAACTAGTGCCTTCCTATGTCATGGGTGGGGGTCATCATATCTAGGGTACACCCAACAGAAGTAACATAGGCCCCTACCTCTGGCAACCCCCAAGGGACGGTTCTGACATTCTAGGAATGGCAGATTGTTCATCTTATAATAATGTGTAACAGTGCAACCTAAAGTTCAATATAAATGAGAACAACATCTTTCTCAAAATCATTGACAAAACCTGGGTGCAAGGGAGGTACCACAACCCTGGCACGGATTTGAGAGAATACAGAACCAAGCAAGTTGTGTTCTAAGACAGGACAGTCCTCACCCCTGCACACCTTAATGCTGTAAACACATCTATAATCAAAATCTCAAAAACAAATATACACACAAAAATGGTGTTAGTCGCGCCCATGTCAACGTCCCTTTCGAGCTTCGAGGAAGGGATACAGTGACCTGCCATTGCCACTGGATGTCGGACTATATGCACAGCATGTGAGTCTATACAAAAAATTGCAGTTATCCATGGACAAATGCAAACCCTCCAACCATTTACAATACAATTCACGCATTAGAGCGCCACACAATCCCTTCCAAAACAGAGCCTACTTGAAGGATATGAATTCTAGACAAAGGACAGTTCATTTATTAACTTTCATTTTTATTTCTTTTAG
Organism: Ambystoma mexicanum; assembly: GCF_040938575.1. Classification (NCBI taxonomy): domain Eukaryota; kingdom Metazoa; phylum Chordata; class Amphibia; order Caudata; family Ambystomatidae; genus Ambystoma; species Ambystoma mexicanum. The sequence goes on from NC_090925.1 coordinate 487,671,542, forward strand.
TAAGCTAATTATCATCATCATGAAAATACATCTACAAAACCAACCAGTGATCACATATCACACATCATTCATCACATCTACTTTCATCCCCATTCATACCAACAACCATTCGTACTTGTGCAATAACCACAATATCTATTGATCTGTTCTAGAACCAGAACTTCTATCTATATCATAGATTTTTCACTACTAGATATTGTTCATTGTCTACTAAAGTGCATCAACATCAATCTTAGAAATGGCATATGTTATCAAAATTGCTTTAAACATATATTTATTGCCACATTTTTCTATGTAAACCCAAGTCAGAGCCGACTCCTAATGGAGTGGGATCTAAGGTTATGTCTACTCGAGTTTTGGGCAGCTAGACAGTTGTACAATTGCCATTTAGTGCACCTCATCAGGACATGTACATTTGAAAAAACAATTGACGGTAATTCAAGCTGGTGTGTGTTGAATCTTGTCCAATGATTAACATATACATTCTTCCAATTTGCAAATTCCAGAGCTTCTATAAGATGTGTTACCATTGACTTGTGGATGAAAAACAATGGATATAACCCAACGTGCATTGCCATTCATTGGGAAAGGGTTCTATACCATTTTCCAAACCGGGACAGCATGTGAGTCTAAGCATATACAATCATCAGAAATAAGATTACGGTAAGTAATGTTTGTCATACCCCTACCTGGATGAGTGGCTGGTGCGTTTCTGCTTACACGATCTGGAAAGCAAGCACACAGCCAAAACTGTGCATCTGCTGACTGAACTGGGGTTCTCCATAGATATCAGGATTCTTGCTTGAAGCCATCTCGGGACGCTCTATTTCTGGGCGCACGACTTGACACAGGTGACGTTCTCAGCATCCCACCTCGGAGGAGAGGATGAAATCCATACAGGGCAAGGTGCAGCGCTTGTCGTCGGCCACTGTGTGATCCATCAAGTCACTTCTGGACATGTTGTCCTGCATCCACCTTGTTCGCCTCTGCAGGAACTTTACGGACAAGATAGCCCTCAATGAAGAGCTCACACGGGCGTTAAGGTGGTGGGGGTGTGGCATGTGGCAGCACCTCGACCAGGGAGCTCTGTTTTAGATTCCTCCTTACCACCTTACCAGGAGACGGTCACCACAGATGCCTCTTTAGAGCAGTGAGGAGCCCACACCGCAGAGTTGCATGGCAGAGGCCTCTGGCAGCCAGGACCGCCTTCTGGTACAATTACAACAGCAGGAGGGATTGCTCGGAGAAGGCAGTTAGCTGGGTCAATTCCTTCCTTTCCAATCGAGAATCCTATATACAATGGGGCTCAGCCACATCCCAGCCTCCTCAATCAGATTTGGTGACCGCCCAAGGTGCCTCAATATCGTCACTCCTTTTTAATCTGTATATGTGCTCGCTTTGCACCCTGTTGGAAGAGCTATGGATCTTTTTTCCCAACTACGCCGATGACACGCAGCTAGTCAAGTGTTGACTACCAGCAAGACACAAACACAAGAGGCCATCTACAATGCCATCGAGGGCTGTATGTCCTCGAATTAGCTTTGCATGAATGACAATAAGTCTGAGCTACTGATTTTTCGCTCCTCTCAGGCTCGTACCAAATTAGATCCCACATATGCCAACTTCATGTTGTATGGCAACAAGATCCCGACTCAATCCACAGTGAAGACTCTAGGGGTTGTCCTAGAAGTCTCCCTGAAATCAGATGCCCAGGCACAAAACCTTGGTAAAATATGCAACTATCACCCAAGGATTCTTCGGACCATGCAGCCTTTCATTAACAAAAATAATTCGACCATCAGGGATTTTATCAAGACTAGACTATTTCAACATACTGCTGTGCGGAACATCAAAGTCTAATCTTCGGATCTGCCAGACCATCCAAAATGACGCTGTCCGCATTGTCATCACACTGCCTAGAAGAGCTCATATCTCTAATGCCAGGAGAGAGCTGCACTGGTTACCAATGCAGCAACGCATTGAATTCAAAATGGGCCTAATAATCCACCACTCCCTCTTTGGAAAAGCACCAGAGTACTTAAATAAAATGATTATACCCTACAATCCAGCCAGAGAACTGCGATCTTCCGCCCTCTCTCTCCTACAGCAAATAAGAAACAAAAGAACCAGAGGCCTAGGTAGGTCTTTCTGGGCATTGGCTCCCTCTTTCTGGAACTCCTTACCGCTGTCCCTCAGAGAAACCTCCATTTTGAGTCAATTTAGAAGATCCTTGAAGACACATCTCTTCAGATACATTTCTTCAATATTAGGAATTAACTCGCCTCAGCAAGGGAATATTAGTTGTGCCTCTCTCTTGTCCCGTCATTGTGTTGTATTCTTTGTGTATATGTCGGCACCCTGATGCCCACAGGCTTTCAGCGCTATAGCAGTAAATAAATAAATAAACATTTTGTATTTAGGAAGAACAATTTCCGGAGAAATTTGTATAAAATGATGAAGCTTCTTTATTTTGCAAAGTGAACTGCTCAACGCGTTTCAGGGACTATACCGCCTTCTTCACGAGCACAACTGTAAACATAATAATATTGACAAACTTAGACACTCATTTTGTATTTTACAATCTTTTAGCTTTGTACACAGCAAATTAGAGAATACCGACCTAGTCATCAATATATGTGTAAATAAAACTGAACATTAAAGTAATTGTTGTCCCAATTTGAGAAGGGAAAATGTGAATCAGTAGCCAGCCACCAACCACAAGGGTGTACACATACACTTTGTGTAAACCCCAAATTTGAAAAAAAATAATTCCAAACATGAACGCCAAAGAAGACACTGTTAAATACGAATTATATGCCACCCATGCTGAAAAGCATTGCTGAAGAATATCACTAAAGGACCAATTATTCAAACCACTAGCCTGTAGATAAATCTACCTAGCCCACATCCCAGACATCAGGCCAGTACATTTAAAAGCGATGAGAGCAAACTCTTGCCTGGAAAGCAATATAGATAAAGGTAGAGTACCGCCATGGTCAATATGAGAATCATCAGAATTAAAGAAAGACTCTTTTAAACAGAGTATTAGAAATGATAATGGGTTTAGTTTCGGGAGGCCTCCCTCAAAAATGTTTGGAGATTATGTGGAAAGTTGCATCCACTTATCAAACCGTCCTTCGACTCCACTTGCGTTCCTTCTGTTTTTAAAACAGCCACGGTCATCCCTCTACTAAAAAAAGCAAGGGGCTGATCCGAACCTACTGACAAACTTTCGCCCTCTGTCTCTCCTTCCACACTACTCTAAGGTGCTTGAAAGGGTTGTGTTCAACTGTCTTGCCAGTTTCTTAGACATCCACAAACTCCGAGACCCCCTACAAGCAGATTTTCCCTCCTGTCACTCCTCGGAAACTGCTCTCATGAATGTGTCCAACTTCATCACGTCTGCTAAGGACTCAAACCTATCCTCTATCCTAATTCTCCTTGAGCTGTCTGCTGCCTTTGACACTGTTGATCACTCTGATCTCCTTGATACTCTCTTTCTTCTTCAGATTCGTGATCATGCCCTTGCCTGGATTGAATCATACCATGCACCTCACCAATTCTCTGTCTCCTTGAGCAACAACACCTCTCAACTCACTCATCAAACTGTTGGTGATCCACAATGCTCCGTCTTCGGGGAATCATCCAAACAGACAGAGATTGAAAGACATGGGAGCTTTGGCCGAATTCGCAAATGTTCAGGGGAGGTAAGACCGAAGGTTATTTTGGAAAATGAATCTTTGGCCTTTTCTCCATTGAACATTTCCATCACAGGCTTTCAACCCTGATCCTATCTTGGGTCAGCTCCTCTTTACACTCTACACATCTGCACTTGGGGCACTAATCTCCTCCTTTGGCTTCGCATACCTACTCTTCGCAGATGACATCCAAATTATCTTCTCTTTTCCTGACCTCTCCTCTGATCTCTGTATCAAAAGTTCCAACTGTCTCTCTGCCATTAAATATTGAATGGCTTTGCACTCTCTGATGTTAAACTCTACCACAACAGAGGTACTCCTCTTCCCTGCCAAAAGCTCTCTCTTATCTCGATCTCTGTCTACTCAGTTCCCACCAGACACTCTCCCCTACTTTTCTTCAGCTAGAAACCTCTGCATCATCTATCACCCTTCTCACACCTTCTCTACTTTCATCTCCACAACTTGAACAGCAGCTCGCCTCAACCTCCTAAATATTAGAAAAATCAGGCACCCCGTCCTTTCACCACTGCCAAGCATTTCTTAACCACTCTTGTCTTCTCTAAACTGGACTACTGTACGAGCATCCTCTTTGTTCTACCAAACTATGCTTTTTGTCTTCTCCGACAAGATCATTAACTTTACTGCCAGGACTCTCTTTGAACTCCCTCACTTCACACCTACTTCTCGTACCATCACCAGGCTGCATGGCTGGTGATGCAAAACAGGGTTGGATTTAAATTTCTTCTGGTTCACAAATCTATCCACGGTAAGGCACCACTGCAACTATCCTCCTCTTTCCAACTCTATAAGCCTTCTAGTAATCTCCACTATGCCTCTGTGGCTACCCTTGTGGCTCCTCGACCTCCATGTGCTTCCTCTCACTTCCACTGTCCTCTCTTCTTGCTCCACTTGCATGGAATACTCTTCCCCTGGACATCTGAGAAACAGTCCACATGGATTTGTTCAAACCCAAACTAAAAGCCTACCTCCTCGCCTCTGAGTTACCCTTTTATCCTTCCTCTCATCTGCCTGCTAGCTCACATTTTTCCCTCGCCTCTAACCAGCCTCTGCTTCTCACTTTCTCTGACTCCATTTTAGCACTTGACCCATCATGGTCACATCCTGAGCACAGCTGGCCGTACCACCTACCTGCACTTAAAAATGTTGGTTGTCCTTCATCTATGTATGTCTCCTTAGGTATTGTCCACGGTGACTGTTCCATTTACTGCCCTCCACAACCTGGTAAAAATGTCCCTCAAATTCACCCCATTGTAAGAATCTCACTTCTTCCTGTCAAATCAGATTTATTTTCTATTTTATGTTCTTTTGTGATCAAAAGAGCATTGTTCCTCCTGTGCATAAATAAATAAATACAATAAAACAATAAACTGCACACAGTAATAGCAGCCAAATACAACATGGCTGTATGTAGATCACCATACACACCTGGGTGTATTCGCTCCAATATATTTCCGCCTGCAGCGAAATAATGGCCATGGTAAATGTTTCTAAACAACATATAGAGCATAATAAACAGGAACCTATGTAAACACCTATATATTTCACAAGTTGCGAGCCCTCCTCCAAAAAGCAACGGGTATTAAATGTGTCAATTTACCTTATCGTGTCACCGCCTATACCATATACCGACAGTACACTGAAGTGAAAAACCAGACTCTAATAACCCCGACTGGGACCCATATTGTGTAACCAAAGAGTGTCATGTGTTAGAAAATTCACATGACCCGTTCATTGCAAGAAATACAAAATGGAAACTTACATCTAATCCCCCACACTTGTGGCAGCCATCTTGGAAATACCTCTGCACCCCGTGAATGTACCATCAAAGCCCAACTGTGTATAGTAGAATCTGCACAGCACACCTCAATTAATCAAAGAGAATCAAGTCCTAATCACAAATATGTGAAAGTAATACAGACAATGTGATTCAAATATGGACCTCAATTAATCAAGCCTTTAATGTTAATTAAATCTAATCAATTAACTTTTTTATCACAGTCAGTGAGAGAGTACTGTGCATCATGTAATAGAGTATACACATCACCAAAAATCAAAGGTGACCACGTCTATACAATATACATCATTCAATAAAATAAACAGCACAGATTTTATGACTGCAAAAAGACATACACTTGAACATTGTAAAGATCATCCCACCAATGCATAATATTCCTTATAACAACAATGATACTCATACTTATAATCTAAGATGTTAAGCAATGTAGTTTAAATGAAACATTACTCACACTCTATCTGAAGCGACACTCCCACCTCTTGCATAATATCTAGTGTAATCTACCAAACACGAAAAACACAGTGCATTACATCATAGAAAAATGCTCTTAGTATGTTATGCAAATATTCACACAAATCAACACAGTTGGAGTTTTCAAAGTGCTATATAGAATGTTGCATGTCTCCCTATAATGAGTTTAATATTACAGTCAACAGGTGACAATGATATTGATATTGCTGGTGATAGGAAATGTAGGCTTATAACAAACCATAGCAATACAGATTCAAATAAAGCAATATAAACTGAAATTCTCATTCATGCCCTTGGCTGTACCCTATCGAGTAGGTGTATCCAATACATCCCATGTTGAAAAATAAGTGTGGTAACATCACCATCTCTATTGGGAGTATTCATCTCCCCTGTCATGAATCTAACTTGTGAGACATTGTGGTGTTACTCATAGAAATATTGCAGAACCGGTGATCTATAGTTATGGTTATGAATATATGATCTGTGTTCAAACCACCTCTCATGAGCTGGTGTTGAGGTTTGACCAACATATAGTAGAACACAGGAGCACTTAATGCAGTAAATATCCCCTGATATAGTACAAGTGGCAAAATCCCGTAAAGCAATTTTTTTACCTCTGTAGGGATGAGAAATCGTGTTGCCTTTGATAACATTGTTGCAGTTACTGCAGGAGAGACATGGAAATGTACCTCTCTTGTGTGTCCTTAAGACCATATGTCTGTCTTTTTGAACCATCTCTGCTCGTACCAATCGATCTTTGAAGTTCTTCTCATGCTTGTATGTCATCATGGGTGGCTTCGATTTTTTTTAACAACAGTGGATCACAGTGTAGAATCTTCCAACTTCTCTTAATGATATGTGCAATGTGAAAATTCTGTTTGGAGTATTTTGAGACTTAAAGAAGAATGGTTTGTGTATTTCTTTGGCTAGGTCGTAATAGCTTTTCCCTGTCAACCATATCAGATATACATGTTGCCTCTAGGAAAAACTTCTTCAGGGTAAACTCTGACAGTAAATTTATTCTGAAGATCAATATGTTCTGAATTAAATATCTTGGGATCAGAAATAATTCTCTTCAACCTCAACAGTTGACTGCATGGTAAACCTCTGGTCATTGCTATGAGGTGACTGCTCAAAAAGTGCAACAAATTGTTCACATCTGTGGGTTTATGATATATAGACATCACCAATATGCCCTCTACAGTACCAAGTTGGACATCCAGAAACAAATTCAAGTAAGTAGAACCAACATCTAATGTGAACTTAATATGTGAATGTGTTGTATTTAAGTAGTCAAAGAACTAATTAAATTCCAATGTGGTGCCATTCCTGATTCCAAAAATATCATATATGTACCTTTTCCACATTGCTATCTTCCCAGACCAATGTGGATGATCCAATACATGTGTCCTCTCAAACATATACATAAAGATATTTGCGCATGCTGGGGCCATTGCTAAACCCATGGACGTCCCGGATGCCTGGGCATAGTAGGTACTACTGTATCAAAAGTAGTTATTAAATAGGATAATATGGATGAGTTCAACCACACATTGTTAGCCCTTACTGCCTTAGATTGCAAAAGAATCCATTCTACCGCTTCTATGCCCTCATTATGGGGAATAGATGTGTACAGGCTACACATATCCACTGAATCTAGTCATCATTCAAATCTCTCACTTCATAAACACAATTCATAAAGAGTGTGTTGTCTGTGAAGGCATCATGAAGTAAGACACAGACAACAGATTCAATCTTCAAAATACAATGTTTTTTTTCCTTTAATGCCAGAATTGAGTAAGGCCTAACTTGCCCTGTGCTAAGGTGGGATTTACCTACCTAAAGAAACTAAGGATAGTCTGTGTCAGTAAGTTCAACTCAAAAATCTGTCTGTGTCCAAAATCTATACTTGCCCTCACAACTAAAGATGTGCAATGTGTAGGGATGTCAGCAAAAAAAGAAACAGTGTTTCAAATTAAGCTCTGAGCTTCTACCAGCTCCTGGCTTACTTTCCAGCTACCCCTTCCACAAGTTCAAAACAGTTCCAAAAGGCCTCTGGGTTCACTTCCCCAAGAGTTCAACTTATCTAGCCAAGTCCAGCAGTTTCCCTTCCCCTAGAGTTCAACACAGTTCACAAAATCTTGCCGTCCTCGAACCACGCTGCAGTGTCCTGCGGCAATTGGGAGACTTCTGTGTCCCACATCTCTGGCGTGGACACACATCAAAGGGGATTGCAGGCTCCTCGACCATCTTGCGTCCTGCTCGGGCCCCAGCATCTCTTTCACCCTTCTGCTGCACCCAGGGTCCTTCCCGCCAGCCCCTCTCCAGCCTGCTCCACGTCTGCCAGTCGCGTCCTTCTCTGCTGGAGGGTTTCTCTCTCTGTTTCCCTGGGAGTCTCCCATTTTATGCACCTGGGTCCTGTTAACTTGTTGCAGGTGAAAGTCCTTTACTTTAGTTGCCTGACCATAGTTAAGCCTATGAGCTGGACATGCCAGCTATTGCAATGGTACTCTTCCACAGTCCTCTTCCTCGTCTCTGGTGTGAATGAATGGAAGTGTGCATAACTCCCAGCTGCCTCCTCCTCATCCCAGTCTTAAAGAGGAATGGCTGTGGGACATTTTGTGTGTAAGAAAAAGGTAAAGACTGACAACCTATGAAGGCAGGGGGAGGGTAGGGTTCATTCTGACAAGGGAAAGGGGGATAGTATGTCTCACCCAAAGACATCCTGTTGTAAGAGGATTCAATTCAACACTACAGCTAAGTCAATGCCTAGTCTGGGATACTGAATGGAAACCCTTATTGATATATCTTTATGTCCAGTTCATGCGTTCTGGATGACTACCCCTATATAACACCCCTCTCTTGGAATCCTCCTGACCCCACTGAGCCAAGAAGTAGTTCTGCTTTGCAAGTTAAAAAGGTTTATGTGATAATTTAAACAATATAGATATATATATCACACTTTATAATAAATTAATAATTGAATATCACACTGAATCTGAGCAGTAATCAATAATGGATAGTCTGGCACTAGCACACTTGTGAATAGGAACAGAAGAATAAGGTGGTAGAGAATGCTTTATATAAGTTCAGATGGATGTAATGTTGAATGAAAATGCAATACAGAAAATACTCAATATTATTTCAACAAAACAATGTAATCACTTTTCTCTGGCAATCCCCTCCCCCCTTTATGCAATGCAAGGAAATGGAAGGAAGCACACAGTTCTCAGAAATGCAATCAAATGTAATTCAGTTCACCCAGCAACTTAGACTACAGACGTTGAAAACACAGGCCCAAATGCTTTTAAATGTGCTGGCAATGAAGAAAAAAAATATGCTAAAATGCTTTTAATTCCCTCTAGGAGTTCAGGGTGAGTGATATCAAGTTAATATTAGTCCAGGCTCACTTTAGCAAGGATCTAGGAGTAATTGGTAGGTTAAACGAATTTTTGGCAAATGAAAGGCAAGCAGCAGCAGATTTTTACACGTGGAGAAATTGGCAAATCGTGGTAAAATTCGCGAGTGCGTTTTTCACGATTGCGGCAAAACTATCAGAGGTAGGAATGCGGTTCTAGGTTCGTAGGAAAGCCACGATTCTAAGCTTTCTGAGGAAAGTTACTGCAAGTCTCTAGCACAAACGGTCACGGAGATATGAGCGATTAAATAAAGGTCGTTTTTCAGATTTGAAATTTTAAAGTTCAAAAAGACAAGTGCAGCTTGCAACTAGAAAATGACAGGTGACAGCTTTACTCAAGTTAAAATAGCTTGCATTAGATTATTTTAAGTGAGAGATTGGGTTCTGCACCGTTTTGCTAGGTACTCACAATATATTTAGAAATATGCCTCGTCACGGATCTGGTCAGGTTTTAGACTGGACTCTGGTCTCTGCACTTCACAGTGATCTGGGTCAGCTCTGCTCTGCCTCTGGTCTGGCCTGATGGATTTGAAGTCTGGATCTTTCTGCACAGCTTTCTCTAGAGATTGATGGAGGTAAAGTATGGATTTTCCGGCAGAGCTTCCAGCTGCAAATGGATTTGAAGGTCCCTATCTGTCCTGTCTGTCTGCTTTTATCTGTTTTTAAAATGGGTGTGTGTGCAGCATCACTAGACCCTACCCCTCTCCACTTATAATTGGCCAAGCTTTCATTTCTCCCCTGATTGGGGGAGCTAAGTTGTGTCAGAGTGATGTCATTTTACAGCCTGCAGAAAGTCCACTCCTCCTGTCAACTTGCACACAAATCTAGATTTGAACCAAATACATATTTGCAGAGGTACCTATTGTTTTAAAATTACACGCACCCATCACATATCACAGGAGGTATACCCTGTTCAAACTCTGCTCTTCCTGGGGGCTTGCATTCAGAAATGGCAATATTTTGCACTTTTTAACTGGTTTGCAATACCGGATATTACCCCAAATTTACACACATGTGCGCAAGGAGTATGGACATTAGTTGATGAAGTGTCAGATTTTTCACATGCACACATTTTGAGTAATATCCTCTTTTCCGCTAAAACCCCCCTGAACATGCCACCGGTTCTAAAAACCTCTTAAAATGTGGGCAGAAAAATCACAAGAATTATGGTGTCATTTAAATAATTTTCACAAGTCCGTACTATGAGTTATTCATCTTTTTAGAGTTATGTTCTGGCCCCAAAGGGGTGTGGTTTCCCCCCAGCACAAGGTTGAATTTCTGTTTTTTCCAGTTCTGCCAAGCCAGCTTGCTCTCACAGGCAGTGCCCCTCCCCTTCCCTTCCAGGAGGAAGCTACATTTACGACATCTGCAATAAACCATCTGCCTGGGTCAGGACAGGGCTTTGTTCAGAGCTCCTGTATTCTGTGGGGGCTCCCCTTAATTCAATTATCAGAGAGATGGCATATCCTTAGTGTGGCCAGCAAAAGGCAGATAGGCCTGGGAACACAGCTGTGACTCAAGTTTCACTCCTGATGGGGGGTAGTTGCCAGGCAAAATTGGAATCTCTTTAAGCCAGTTTTTAGCTACATGTCATTTCTGTTCCCCAGTTTCCTGCATTCAAATAAAACTAAACATTTTTACATATGCAGCTAGAATGCTGATTCTAAGTTTAAAACTATGACATTTAAACAATTGCAACCTATGTGACACTCAAAAGTAGGTCACTCATTTCTTTTAAACATTTAGATTTTTAGTGTCTTTCAGTCCAAATTTACTTAAACTGCTGAAATCCACAGCTCAGCCAGTCTTGTTATAAACCTTCAAGTCACTTCAGAATATAACTTTACATTGGATCCACCTCTCAGTAAGTCTTTCTTTGGCTTGCTTTGGGTTCATTTATTCAGTTTTCTACAAAAAAGTAAAATCTGGCGTTGTTTTAAAACGCCGGCTTTTGGATAGTGGTGAGTACTGGTACTGCACCCTTTTTTGGGATTTAAGAAAATGAATTCCCAACAGTTATGGGTTTGCTTTTGGCAATCAGCATTGCCATTCCCAATGGTTTCAGACTACTGTGTGGGTAGTCCAATGGTGGTTTTAGGCAGTGTCCTTCTGTGCCCATAACATTGGCAAGAATGAGTGGCAGCCTATTCTTCATGCATTTCCCTGTGCATTTTCTGGGAAGCTCTGGCCATCATGATGTTTTCCATGTCAGTACTGCACAGTTTTGAGGTAGGGCTTGGATGCGTGGATAAAAACATCCCACAAGCCCCCCTTCTTGCGGTGGCCATCTGATCCTTCACTGGTGGGACCCGCAAGATCTGGGATGTAGTTCTCATCTTCTTCCGGTAGATGGCACAGTTCAGCATCTTTTTCTCCATCCGGTCGGATCGATCGGTTCTCCTCGCTGGTCCTGATGGGAATATTGGGCGGTACTCTGGGCCCCTTGTGTCTCTGCTCCCGGTCTCCGGATCGTCCTCCTTGGCCCGTCTCCGGTTCTCTTTCTCCTTGGACGACAAAGGAAGAGCGGCAATACCTACTCATAGACGTCTTTCCACCACTGTTGAGATAGTGGGGCAGCATATGCATTTCATCATAACGAAACATTACATTCTTATTTTGAAAAAAAACAGTATAACTAAGAGACAGTTTCATGCAAATCACAATATTTTAGAGACTAGATGTGGTATGTTTTATGGTTGGAACTGAATTAGTCTGAGACAGTACCCGCTAGGATTCCAGAGGATTCCTCCAGTTGTTGCAGAGTGTGCCTGGGATGGCAACACTTCAACTGGTTTATGTGGACCCACTTGTCTTCCCCCTCTGCCAAACCGCCTTTGGGGATGCGGATCTTGTAGGCAACAGGGGAGATTTTGTCTATAATCTCAAAGGGTCCCTTCCAGGTAGGCAAAAATTTTCGCTGTTTGGCCTGGTTCCTTTGGAAGTTGTATAGATAGACCCGGTCCCCCACCTGATATTCCTTCCTGGAAGTTTTCAGGTCATAATGGGTCTTCATGCTATCAGCCGATCTTTCTAAATTCCGCTGAGCATAAGCAAAAGCATGTTGAAGGTGTTTCCTTAAATTCTCCACATACTCATGAGTTGTGGAGGCATTTATCAGTATCTGCTCTTGGGTCCTGTAGAGCACATGCTGAGGAAGCACCATCTTGCGTCCAGTCATCAACTCGAATGATGACATTTTGGTTGCAGATGAAGGGGTAGATCTGATGGCCATTAGGACCAGAGGTAATCGGATATCCCAACTTGGCCCAGAATCTGCCACAAACTTTTTTAGTATGCTCACAATGGTCCGGTTATATCTCTCTACTGCCCCAGAAGAAGCTGGCCTGTAAGCAATATGCAACTTCCTTTTGACCCCCAGTATCTCCCACATCTTTGTCATGACTTCACTGATGAAGTGGCTACCTCTGTCTGACTCAATCCTTTGAGGTAGACCAAAACGGGAAAAGATGTGGTTAATCATCAGGGCAGCTGCTGTTTCTGCCTTGCAATTTGGGGCTGGGAGACATTCCACCCACTTGGTAAACAAGCATGTCACAGTCAACATGTACTTATTCCCCCTAGCAGAGCGAATCACAGGGCCTACAAAGTCGATTTGTAAATCTGACTATGGCAGTGTCATCCCCCTCTTTTGGAGAGGCGCACGGTGCGTGAGGGATGATGGCTGAAATTGTGCACACACAAGACACCCCTTCAAGTATTGGTCGAGGTCCTGCCCCATGTGTGGCCAGTATGCAACCTCTCTTAAGATTTCCAATGTTGTGTGAAACCCCCTATGACCGGCGGTGGCCGCATCATGGGCGTGACTTAACATCAGGCTTCGGAATGAGGTAGGAACCACCCACTGATCGTGGCCAGCTTTGGATTTCCTTACCAGCAAACCGTCTTGGATCCGGAACATTTTTGGACATTTCATCAACACCCTTAGGTCCTCTTTCCCAATGTAATCGGTATCCGTCAGGGGAAAGTTTTCAGGGTCCTCAGGGTGTTGGTAAAACTTACCAATAATTGGATCCCCCTTCTGAGCTGTAATCAAATCAGCATCAGGGGTCTCCTTACTCCATTGTGCAATTGAGAGGTCATTGTGAGCATTTGTCTGGGACCTAGTGATAGCAGTGACCTGGATTTCCCCCAACAGGGACTCAATCTCAATTAGATCCCCTTGGATGGCCCCGGTTTTGGCCAGCTGATCAGCTAAGTCGTTTCCAGTTTTGTCTGGTCCCTCTACTTTGGAATGACCCTTGATCTTTTTCCAATAGATGGTCATCTCATTCGAGGTGACCAGATCATCAATGTTTTGGATCAACTTCCCATGTTTCAAGGGTTTGTTATTAGCACATAACATGCCTCTGGTTTTCCAATTAACCAGGTGCTCCACGAACCCGTTCCGTACATAATCCGAATCTGTGATTATGACCAGTTCGCGGAGTTGATGCTGGACAGCAGTGAGGATGGCCTGATGCACAGCCATCAATTCTGCCACCTGACTACTTCGGGGACCAATTTTGTATCCAGCGGAGGGTTCTGGGGACTCCTTCACCCATGCATTCCCTACGCCAGCCACCAGTTCTTTCTCCCCGTCGTTGTCAACATGGTAAGAGCATCCATCCACATAGACAGTGGGCATTCCCTCACACTTGTCCTCTTCAAAGACTTTGTGTGGGGAATTAAGGTATGCCTCCGTGTTGTCCTTTATTTTTAGACTTTCGTCCTTGAGACAGTTTTCTCTGGCACAATCATGCAAGTCAGCCAGACCTTGCGCGAGGGGACTCTTCTTGTTTTGGCCATATCTGACCTCCACAGGAAAGCCTTGCATTGACAGAATCCAGGAAGTAATTCGGGAATTACTCACATTTCCGGCCCGGATTCTGTCACTTTGGAGATATTGCAGAGGCTGGTGTGGAGTCTCCACTATGATGTGTTCCCCCTGGATGAACGGGCGGTAATTCTTCAATGCCCACACCGTTGCCAGGAGTGCCTTCTCACAATCGTTGAATTTTTCCTCCACAGAGGATAAAGTTTTGCTCGCATAGGAGATTACTTTATTGACCTTGTCATGCTTTTGGTATAATACTGCCGTCAAGCACGTATTAGAGAACCCCGTCTCCAGGAAGAACTCCTTGTTTCCGACAGGGTAAGCTAGGCAAGGCGCTTGTGAGAGGCTTCTCTTGAGTTGTCTTACTGCCTCGGCTTGTTCTGGACCCCATTCCCACTTGACCCCCCTCTTCAGGAGATGAATCAGGGGTCTGGTGATCTCTGCGTAGCCCTCAATGAACTTTCTGCTGTAATTAGTCAGTCCAAGGAGGCTCCTTAGTTCCCGCAGAGTTGTGGGGTCTTTCAGTTTCTGAAGTGCTTCCACTTTCTTTTCCTGGGGACAGAGACCCTGAGGAGTAATCTCATGCCCCAAGAAATTAACACGGGTTCTACACCACTGTGCTTTCTGAAAGGAAAGTTTTGCTCCGGCGGCCCTCAACTGTGTCAGAACATAACGGATCTCCGCTATGTGTTCCTCCACAGTTGAGCTTTTGATGAGGACATCATCTACATAAGCCAGGTTACCCCTCGCACCCAAGTCGGGCATGGCCTTGTGTAGAAAAATGTTGAATTCATTGCCGGAGTTGAGGTATCCGAAGGGAGTCCGGGTCCATGTGTACTGCTGGCCCCCAAAGGTAAAAGCCAGTTTGTATTGGTCCTCCCTGCTGACAGGCACGGTCCAGTATCCATTGGTCAGGTCTATTGCAGTGAATACCTGTGACCCCTGAATCTGGGCCAGCCCTTGGTCAATGTAGGGAAGAGGCCATCGGGAAGTATGGACCCGTTTGTTGAGCTCCCTGAGGTCGGCACAGAGTCTCCACTGGCCGTTTGGCTTCAATATTCCCAGCACCGGATTATTGAAGGTGCTGTGGACTGGACGGATTATTCCCCGGGACTCAAGGTTCTTAATTATTTCAGTAAGGGACTCCATTGATGCGAGAGGCAAGCAATATTGCTTCACAAACACAGGAGTCATGCCAGGGTCCGTGGGGATTGTTGTTGTGTGGATGTCAGTGCGACCACAGTCATATGAGTCTACCGCAAAGAGATCTTGGAAATCCAAGAAAACTTGTTTCAACTTTTGCTTTTGTTCCAGAGTCACACAGGCATCAGCTAGGTTGACTCTCTCTTCCACCATCTGTCTGAAGCCTGGAAAGACTTCTGGTTTGGCTATCTCAGCGGCCTCCTCCAGCTGGGTGGAGAAGTCCCTGGTCAGAGTGCTGATTTGGACTGGAGGCTTCAGGTGGGAAAGGCAGCCCTCATGGACCTGGAAAATCACCTCGTCCCTCCTGAAGTCACAAGTCACATCTTCCTTACCATAAGGGCAAGAAGTGTACACCAGGAAGTTCCCCCCATGCCGGGTAAAAATCCTGTCTGGTGTTGTATTGTCATCACTGCCACTGTCAACGCAGTCCTTGGGGATTGGCCCTAACAGTTCATTACCTAAATCTATGGAAAAATGTCGGTCATCAACCGCCATTCCAATAATGGTGCCTGCGGCCAGAGTAATACTCTTTAAGTCGCTGTTATCCACCTCTATTGGAATGGTGTCATGTTCTATGTTGACTAATGGAGTTGGGTTTACCCCTAACCCTTGCAGTTGGAGAGAAGCATTTAGATGTATGTAAGCATCAGGGTTTTTCAACTCTTGTCCCCTTTTAACTTTCACTTCCAGGGAGAATTGTCGGGTCCTTTCTGGGATGGTGACTTCCTCTTTAACCTGAATTTCAACTGCATAAGGTAGCAATTGAGCTGACCTAAATGCTTTTTCTGGATCATCAAAGCCCATGGGATTATCCGCTTATCGGGACCAAGCTTTGAAGTTTATTAGGTCCAAACTAATGGCAAAGCGATTGAGAATGTCACTGCCTAAGTAAAAGGCGGCAGGGACGTCTCGCACGACCCAACAATTGTGGACTATGCTCTTGTTGCCAATGGAGATTTTGAGCATACACCTGCTTGGCAGGAGATGTTTTGAATTGGGTGCTTCCAGGTCCATTTCCCATTTGTCTATCAGTTTGAAGGTGGGAATGGCTGGATCTTTTGGGAGTTGGCGAAACATGGCTTTGCTGATGAAGCTCTTACCATTGTTCACACACACTCGAGCGAGAACAGAGTCCTTCCCATCATTTAACTGAACAGGGATGAACAACTGCTCTCCAATTTGCTGAATATCAGCCAGGCTCTGAGCTGATTTCACATCTTTCTGGACTATAGGAGTGGGAGTTTCTGATTGTGGATTAGTAAAGAATTTCAGAGTGTTTCCTTCCAGCGTGGAATACCACCTTAAACTGGAAGGAAGGTTGATTTTCAGAAATAGAGCGGACCCTCCATCACCAGTCTGTTGTCCTACTTCTATTACTGTCACGTCTGGAATTTTGCTATTCTGGAAGTGAAATTCTACTTGGTCAGATTTTTGTTCAACCATGTGGCAGGTGCCGTTTAAACTAACATGGTTGACACTCTGTTTTAATTTTATTGGTCGGCTAGTCTGGGTCCAGAGGACCTTGTTTACACAATCTATTAGGGGTGACAACCTTCTCAGGAGGTCATTCCCCAGTAAACAAGGGGTGCCCTCTGGAGTCACAACTATGACTGGGTGTTTCAACTTGTGTCGCCCAATTTTAATGTCCAAGTCTGCCGTCCCCTCGACGGGAATTTCCTTCCCGTCAAAGTTCTGGAGTTGTCCAGGAAGTGAGGTGAGAGGAATTTGGTAATTCTCTCCCCTTCCTGCATTCAGTTCATCAAAGGCCCTTCTGGACAGAAGGGTGGCTTGAGATCCAGTGTCCACCAGTGCCAAAATTGTACCCTGCCCCTGTACTTGTACCGGGGCATAGTATCTTCCCTCCTTCTCCTCAAGGGGGCACAGATAATGCACATTTTTGGACAACTGGTGGGCTAACTTTCTGGTTTTGGACATCGCTAGCGAAGAGATTTGGGCGGAATTCTGTGGAGAGCCTTGGGAATCTGAAAGAAAAAATTGGCAACTGGAGATCAGAGCCATTGTGGGTTCCCCTGGCTCCGGTTCCGGGCCACCCCCCCCTTTTTGGAGGCAGTCATCAGGATGGGTTTGAACCAGGGGATTTTCTTGCGGTTGGTTCTGGGATGAGATGGTGGGCGGCGGTAGCTCAGTCTCCACATCTCCCCAGTCTGGATTTGCATCCCTAGGGACCCATTTTTCCTTGGGAGGAGTTCCCCCATCTCTGAAGGAGAAGATCCTTTTCCCAGGATCCTCTGAGGATCCCTCTCCCTCAAATTGGAAGATCTGTACCTCCTCCTCAAACTGGGTTTGTTTGGGTCTTTTGTTTCTCCTACCCCCCCTCTGCTCCTTAGGAGGCAGACTTTCAGGGGCAAGAGATTTTGTTTCCGGTTCCTGGGTTTCCAGGGGCTGTTTACAAGTGAGGAAGGAAGCTTCCTCCAAGGCTTTACACCCCCCTTCCCTTTGTGCCTCCTCCCAGGGAACCGGTGAGTTATCGGGGTGCTGCCCCCGTCATTGTTCTGGAGCACCAGGTCCAGAGTTGGGTGCGTTCTGTGCCGGCATGCCGTTCTGAGGGTTCTGCTGCGCCCTCAGTATGTGACCCAGATCCCGCGCCATGTTTTGAACCTGGCGCTCTAACTGGGAAACCCGCTCAGGCTGATACGGGGCCCTGTTTTCTCCCCTGGGCTGATCCCGGGAAGGGTAGCTATCCCTTCTTTGGTAGTACCCCTGGTTGGGAAGATTTGGGTACCCCTCCACCCTTGGCCTTCCCTCTCCCGGATTAGGTTGTCTGGGCTCAGGGAATTGGGGAAAGAAGGATGGATGGTTTTGGGGCTGAAAGTTGGGTGGATACCTGGGGAAAAAGTTCTGCCCAGGACTTGGAGAATTTCTGCCCTCCGACGGGAAGTTAGGAGGGAAGTTCCCTGGGTTAGGAGCTTGGCTGGATTCCCCCCCCTTGGGCTGGAGGAGTCCACACATAACCCAGGATGGGTCGATTTCCCTTGTAACGGGGACTTACATAATCAGAAGAGCGAGGGACCCCATTTGTGGGGCTGCCTCCCTGGCTCCCTGTCTGTGACTGGCCCGAGGACCTTCTGGGCCTAGCATTATTAGGTGCAGGTAGGTTTTTAGGCCCCCCCATCTCCAAATCCAAAACAGGGGTGACCTTTACCTCTGCCACCTTGGCAGCAGCAGGGGTGCTGTTGGCTTTGGGGTTTTTCTGGGCATTACTTTTGCTATCTACCGGTTTCTGCACCTCATAGATCCGGGTAGCCTGTTCAATGACCCAGTCTAAAGATCTTTTCTCGTGAAAATCCCTCACGAGCTGGGTCATTATGTATTTGGGCAAGGCATGAAAAAATGTATTAATGAATTCTCTACTGTCTGTGCGCACCCTTCTGGTGGTCTGCGCGAAGGCACGTTTCAGTTCTTGCACAAACTCTTGTGGGGCCTGATCCTCCCCACACTGCAAATTGTAGGCTGCCTTGCGAGCCTCTTGAGGATTTCTGTGAACAGAAAAATGTTTCAAGATGGCCGCCTTATAGGTGGACCATCTTAAATGATTTTGGTCCTCCAGCCCCGCAAAGAAACTGGAGTATTCCGGGGAGAAGGTCCACTTTACATATTGAATACAGCTTTGGCTGTCCTTCAAATGGAAAGTCTCCATCATTTGCTCAAACAACTCTAAGTGCTCCCAAACAGAATACTTAGCGTTCTTATGGTAAGGCGTGATGACGCTCCTGATCGCCTTAATCTGCTTTAAGGGGTCCTTAAGCAAGGCCCTTTTTGCCTTATTGGGCTTTTTGGTTCGGGTAACCCTTGCCCATTCATCCTCTGACTCAGAGGCACTGCTCCCAGAGGTTCCCGTCTGTTCTTCCAGGTTTTCCCGGATTCTGCGAGCCTGGAAATGGCTGGCAGAATGTGGGGACCTGGTCTCCTGTGTCCTGTACCGCTCAGAGGAGTCTTCAGATCCCTCCTTGCTGCCAGGATTTGCTGGGTACCCCCCTACTGACCTAACTGGGCAGAGGTTTTCAGGATGCCCTTAAGGGGCCTACTCTCCTGGGGTTCCCCACTGAACTGTACTGTACTTGGGTGCCCATACCCGGATGCCCACCCCTCCATTCCTGAGTGGTACTGGCCTATGAGCCCCATACTTTTAGCTGGATAGTAATCTGCCATCCCTGTGGCCCTGTGCTCATGTGCGCCAGGGGACATGGGGGTGGTAGAGTCCAGGGACTGGGAGAGATGAAGGCCCCTGGTGTTAGGGCTCCTGAGGTTATGGTCAGGAGTCTCTCTTTCCCAGTGGACCTCATCTCCCAGCCCCTGCTCCCTGTTGCAATGCAAGAGCCTGCATTTGTGCTTTCAGTTCCTTACTAGACTCTATCAGACTTTCCTGCATCGCTACCTGTTGTTGGAGCCTATCATTGTGTTGACAGAGGGCCTCATTTTCCCTCTGTGCTTCCTGGTTGGTCCTGGAGAACTGGGCCAGTCTTTGCTGCAGGAGGTTTACCTCCTGAGTCCCATCCCTACTGGCCTGCTCCTTTCTTGCCAGAGCATCTTCCACCCTTCTGGTGTGCTCTACCAAGTTCTGGTTTTCTTTTTGGAGGTCACCCAGCCCCTGGAGGGCCAGGTGATTTTCTTCAATTTCCTTTTTTAAGTGGCAGACTTCCTGGCCTAAAGTGTCTCTTTCCTGACTGAGAGCCTGCATCTGTGCTGCCAGGTCGTCCCTCTGTCGTTGAAAGGCACCAGCTTTTTGGCGCTCCTCATCAAACTCTGTCTGGGTATCCAGGTCTTTCAGAATCAGTTTATTGCTCTCCTCTTTCTCTCTATCTAGCTGGCTTTGCAGGGTGACTACCTGCTCCGCGCATGCCCTGTTGAAATTGATCTGTTGCTCCAACTTTTTCTGGTTCTGCAGTAAGGAGTCCAAACTGACTTGGTGCTCCTTCTGCAGGGCCAGAAATCTGGTATCCTGGTCTGTCTTTTCCTGTTGTAGGATGCCCATATCCTCTTTTATTTTAATGATATATTGCCTACTATCATTTTCTGACTCCTGGCTCCTCTGCAGCCTCTGCTCAGAAGAGGCCAGATCAGATCGGGCCTTCTCTACTGCCATCTGTTGCCTATTTGCCAGATCTTGGCTTTCAGTGCATTTATCCTGCATGTCTCCCATATATAGGTACAGGTATGCTGCTATCCTGGCAATCTTATTGTGTTCATCTTTGGCTTTAGGAGCCATATATAGTTCACTCAGGGCCACATGTAATGGACCCTGATCTCTCCATAGGTCTGACCCTGTTTCAGTGACCTGTCGCGTGATGGCCTGCAACCAGGCATCCTGGCCCTGTTCAGTCCATTCACCTCTCACAAATAGTTTATGTAAGAGGTGCTCTCTGGCTATTTTCATGTCTACTAAGGTCGTCATTCTAGAGATTGGTCTCTGTCCTGACTTACAGAAGTTTGTATTTTATTTTTGCAAAACAGACCTTTTCCTAAGAGCGTTCCTTTGAGGAGTGCTTTACAGCGTAACACAGCGTGGTGATCCGACCGGATATGTGTATCTGGTCAGCTGGCACGCTGTATTAATCTGCACAAATGGTAGATCTAACCCAAACGTCCGGCACGAGCCCCCAATTTGTAAGAGGATTCAATTCAACACTACAGCTAAGTCAATGCCTAGTCTGGGATACTGAATGGAAACCCTTATTGATATATCTTTATGTCCAGTTCATGCGTTCTGGATGACTACCCCTATATAACACCCCTCTCTTGGAATCCTCCTGACCCCACTGAGCCAAGAAGTAGTTCTGCTTTGCAAGTTAAAAAGGTTTATGTGATAATTTAAACAATATAGATATATATATATCACACTTTATAATAAATTAATAATTGAATATCACACTGAATCTGAGCAGTAATCAATAATGGATAGTCTGGCACTAGCACACTTGTGAATAGGAACAGAAGAATAATGTGGTAGAGAATGCTTTATATTAGTTCAGA
Organism: Ambystoma mexicanum; assembly: GCF_040938575.1. Lineage (NCBI taxonomy): Eukaryota > Metazoa > Chordata > Amphibia > Caudata > Ambystomatidae > Ambystoma > Ambystoma mexicanum. The sequence goes on from NC_090925.1 coordinate 487,692,973, forward strand.
TGGATGTAATGTTGAATGAAAATGCAATACAGAAAATACTCAATATTATTTCAACAAAACAATGTAATCACTTTTCTCTGGCAATCCTCTCCCCCCTTTATGCAATGCAAGGAAATGGAAGGAAGCACACAGTTCTCAGAAATGCAATCAAATGTAATTCAGTTCACCCAGCAACTTAGACTACAGACGTTGAAAACACAGGCCCAAATGCTTTTAAATGTGCTGGCAATGAAGAAAAAAAATATGCTAAAATGCTTTTAATTCCCTCTAGGAGTTCAGGGTGAGTGATATCAAGTTAATATTAGTCCAGGCTCACTTTAGCAAGGATCTAGGAGTAATTGGTAGGTTAAACGAATTTTTGGCAAATGAAAGGCAAGCAGCAGCAGATTTTTACACGTGGAGAAATTGGCAAATCGTGGTAAAATTCGCGAGTGCGTTTTTCACGATTGCGGCAAAACTATCAGAGGTAGGAATGCGGTTCTAGGTTCGTAGGAAAGCCACGATTCTAAGCTTTCTGAGGAAAGTTACTGCAAGTCTCTAGCACAAACGGTCACGGAGATATGAGCGATTAAATAAAGGTCGTTTTTCAGATTTGAAATTTTAAAGTTCAAAAAGACAAGTGCAGCTTGCAACTAGAAAATGACAGGTGACAGCTTTACTCAAGTTAAAATAGCTTGCATTAGATTATTTTAAGTGAGAGATTGGGTTCTGCACCGTTTTGCTAGGTACTCACAATATATTTAGAAATATGCCTCGCCACGGATCTGGTCAGGTTTTAGACTGGACTCTGGTCTCTGCACTTCACAGTGATCTGGGTCAGCTCTGCTCTGCCTCTGGTCTGGCCTGATGGATTTGAAGTCTGGATCTTTCTGCACAGCTTTCTCTAGAGATTGATGGAGGTAAAGTATGGATTTTCCGGCAGAGCTTCCAGCTGCAAATGGATTTGAAGGTCCCTATCTGTCCTGTCTGTCTGCTTTTATCTGTTTTTAAAACGGGTGTGTGTGCAGCATCACTAGACCCTACCCCTCTCCACTTATCATTGGCCAAGCTTTCATTTCTCCCCTGATTGGGGGAGCTAAGTTGTGTCAGAGTGATGTCATTTTACAGCCTGCAAAAAGTCCACTCCTCCTGTCAACTTGCACACAAATCTAGATTTGAACCAAATACATATTTGCAGAGGTACATATTGTTTTAAAATTACACGCACCCATCACATATCACAGGAGGTATACCCTGTTCAAACTCTGCTCTTCCTGGGGGCTTGCATTCAGAAATGGCAATATTTTGCACTTTTTAACTGGTTTGCAATACCGGACATTACCCCAAATTTACACACATGTGCGCAAGGAGTATGGACATTAGTTGATGAAGTGTCAGATTTTTCACATGCACACATTTTGAGTAATATCCTCTTTTCCGCTAAACCCCCCCTGAACATGCCACCGGTTCTAAAAAACCTCTTAAAATGTGGGCAGAAAAATCACAAGAATTATGGTGTCATTTAAATAATTTTCACAAGTCCGTACTATGAGTTATTCATCTTTTTAGAGTTATGTTCTGGCCCCAGAGGGGTGTGGTTTCCCCCCAGCACAAGGTTGAATTTCTGTTTTTTCCAGTTCTGCCAAGCCAGCTTGCTCTCACAGGCAGTGCCCCTCCCCTTCCCTTCCAGGAGGAAGCTACATTTACGACATCTGCAATAAACCATCTGCCTGGGTCAGGACAGGGCTTTGTTCAGAGCTCCTGTATTCTGTGGGGGCTCCCCTTAATTCAATTATCAGAGAGATGGCATATCCTTAGTGTGGCCAGCAAAAGGCAGATAGGCCTGGGAACACAGCTGTGACTCAAGTTTCACTCCTGATGGGGGGTAGTTGCCAGGCACAATTGGAATCTCTTTAAGCCAGTTTTTAGCTACATGTCATTTCTGTTCCCCAGTTTCCTGCATTCAAATAAAACTAAACATTTTTACATATGCAGCTAGAATGCTGATTCTAAGTTTAAAACTATGACATTTAAACAATTGCAACCTATGTGACACTCAAAAGTAGGTCACTCATTTCTTTTACACATTTAGATTTTTAGTGTCTTTCAGTCCAAATTTACATAAACTGCTGAAATCCACAGCTCAGCCAGTCTTGTTATAAACCTTTAAGTCACTTCAGAATATAACTTTACATTGGATCCACCTCTCAGTAAGTCTTTCTTTGGCTTGCTTTGGGTTCATTTATTCAGTTTTCTACAAAAAAGTAAAATCTGGTGTTGTTTTAAAACGCCGGCTTTTGGATAGTGGTGAGTACTGGTACTGCACCCCTTTTTGGGATTTAAGAAAATGAATTCCCAACAGTTATGGGTTTGCTTTTGGCAATCAGCATTGCCATTCCCAATGGTTTCAGACTACTGTGTGGGTAGTCCAATGGTGGTTTTAGGCAGTGTCCTTCTGTGCCCATAACATCGGCAAAAATGAGTGGCAGCCTATTCTTCATGCATTTCCCTGTGCATTTTCTGGGAAGCTCTGGCCATCATGATGTTTTCCATGTCAGTACTGCACAGTTTTGAGGTAGGGCTTGGATGCGTGGATAAAAACATCCCACACTGTCCCCACTGCCCAAGGTCCCTTCACACAGGTGATCCTCCCTCGCATATCCACCCCCAAGGTCAGGATCCAAGAGTGATGGCCTTTCCCTGGCCACCTGAGAGGAAGATCCATGGGGAGTAGAGTGAGGATGCCCTCTGGTTCCACACATGCCATGTAAGTAGGTTGGTATGTCCTGCACCAGAGGTTACACAATCCTATCGACATACATAGCCAAGGGGTCGAATATACTATCGGTTCCAGCCACAATAGGTCTCAATGGCGGTAATGTCTGATGTGTATGAATCTTATGCAGTCCATAGAAAACCAGAGTGATAGGAAAAAGATTGGTCAGAAAGGCCTGAGTTTTTTCACTAATCCATTCATTGCCAACTGCTACTTTCAAGATGGGTTGAATCATGAATTTAATCACACAGATAGGGTCACTGTCTCACTTTATGCAGGTATATCAATCCCCCAACAACGATAAGCAGCTTTTATGATAGAAAGTAGAAACCATAACAACAATGGAACCACATTTATCATCTGGCTTAATTGTTAGATTTCATCTTTAGCTAGTTTTTCAATCTGCTTTAGTTGTGTTTTCCTAATGTTACATGTGATCCATATCTTGTTTCTCAAAAATTTTAAGGGTGAGCCTTTGAAATGGCGAGTTAAATGTACTCTTAAAACACGGTTCTAAAGCATCAAAGGGCATTGATTCTTCCTCCACTGAAGGTTGCAAGTCAAATAACATTTGTGAACTAATCTATCGCAATAGCCTATATAAATAAATCTTTCCTTCAAGCTTGTTTTAGCAGTTGGCACAAAAGAAAGACCCCTATTTAAAACTACAAGTTGACCTGGTGTCAAAGATTTACATGAAATCTTAACGACAATGTTATGTTCTGCAATCACTTATGCCACTGACAAACCAGTCTTTTAACTACTTCTCTTTTTTTTTCTTGAGTCTAAAAAAGTAACCTCAGATCGAGATGGTGAATTAACTACTCTAGAAATGCTAAGTATTGGAGCCTCCTCTAGTGGAGTTGAATCAAGTACACAAATGTAGGCGTGGAGGTCTCAGTGGGAATGCTATCCCACAGCTGCTGTCACTACTTCTATCAGTACCTGAATGGTCTTGGTTCTGTTTAGTAAATCTATTATTAGATCTCTAGGGGTAATGCTCCTGCCAAGTGTACACAATCTCGTTCATATAGTCAAATGTGTCCCTCTTGTACTTCCGATGTTTTCTTTGCTCGATATTCCTCTGATCTGAAGAGAGCGTCTGGTTTATGGCCCCCAAAATGGTCTTAAATTCATATTCTGATTTAAAATTGTGTCTTCAAATCAGTAATTTTGTTTTCAATAGTATTCAGAGATTTAGAAAGTTCCTCAATAGTCAAAAAGAACAGATCCAATGAGCATTTATTCAGGATCTGATCCCACTTTTTGACAAAGTCTACCCCTCTCTATATATATTGAGTCTTAAATATGCTCGTAACCCTCATGCCTTTTATTGTGATTTGTAATATTCAACAAGGGTTAGCATGCAATTTTTGAGAAATCTCTCTCCGGATACATCTTTCCAATTTAGAGATACATTTTCCAGGAACAAAATTAACATCTGATATTCTTTGAACGTGCTTGTTTGTTTGTTTGTTTATTTATTTCTAATGAGCACCAGACGCGATGGTAACAGGGCGCAGCAACAAGACAATGCAAACCTTATAGAGTTACAGGGTATGGTCAAGGTAATACATATATACACGTTATAAACAGGTAGGATACATAAGTACAGTAAACAGGTATTACAATATGATTTGATTGAACATACAGGTATATCCTAGGGATCAGTGGATTTGCGCAGGTTGATGTCATTGCATCTAAAGTTCAAGTACTGTTGATCTTCTCTAAGTGGGTGTGGCAGGGAGTTCCAGAGTTTGGCTGCTTTCACGGGAAAGCTACTGCCGCCTACCTTGGTGAGTCTGAATCTTGGTACAGTGAGGCAATTGGTGTTGCTGGCTCTCATTGGTCTGATGGATGTTCTTCTATGTAGTCTATCTATGAGATAGCTAGGGGCAGCATTAGTCAGTGCTTTGTGGGTAAGGGATGCTGTTTTTAGAAGGATTTTATTATGAGTCGAGAGCCAATTGTTTTGACGTCTAGTCGCAGAGATGTGTACTCTTTTGTTCACACCTAGTGCGGCTCTTAATTATTTTGGAGGATTTGTATCCTCTGGATAAAGGCTTTATTGGCACAGATGTAAAGAGCATTGCAGTATTCTAACCTCGAAAGTATTAAAGCTCTGGCCAGGATCATGCAACTGTCATTCGATAGGAAGGGTTTTCCGGTCCTGATGAGCTTACACGTGTAAGCAGTGGTGGAGGCCATTCATTTCACTTGTTTGTCAAAGGAAAAGTTAGAGTCAAGGTAGAAGCCAAGGGTTTTGACCTCTTTGGCTACCCTGATGAGGGTCCCATCAATGGAGAATGAAGAATATTCATGGCCTCATTTCTTAAGGTTGAGGTGGGTTCCCAGGATGATGAGCTCCGTCTTGTCATCATTCAGGCAAAGACAGTGGGTGGCCATCCATGCCTGGATGATGAGATGCACTCTATTCACCTGTGCCAAATCCTTGTCATAATCCCCAGAAAGTGGGAGGAGAATCTGAGTATCATCTGCAATAATTAGTGTAGGTGATACCCAGAAGGTCCAGATCATCGAACAGGGGCTTGGTGAATATATTGTATAATGTAGGGGAGAGACATGAACCCTGGGGGACACCACATGTGATAGGTGCAGGATCAGCCGCTGCCATGGTTCTATCACTCAAGAATGATTCAATCCATCTGATAGCCTCTGTGGAAAAGTGAGCTGCTGAGTCCAGTTGGCTGCATAAGGTCTTGTGATCCACCAGATGAGGGCGGTTTCCGTCCCATGTAGAGGGCGTAAACCAGATTGTCTTCCTTCCAAAGCTTATGGAGTTCCAGGTATTTTTGGATCTGAGTATAAGCGACCTTGTCGAGTATTTTGAGCAGGAATGGTACTGTCGTGATAGGACGGAATTTGGTAGGAATAAGTGGGTCTAAAGTTTGCTTCTTTAGCAGTGGGAGTACCCAATATTGCTTCAAGTTAGAGGGAATGGTGCCAGAAGAAAAGGAGGCATTAATCAGTTTAGAGATAAAAGGGGCAAGACCTCTTGCAGCATCTTTTATAATCTGAGCTGGGCAGAGGGCGCCTTGGCAATTGGACGGCTTGAGAGAGAGAATGACTTTTTCTACCTCAAGTATGGAAGTTTTAGTAAAATGGAATCTGGCGGGATGGTCAGATGGTATTTCGCTACGGGGGAGGTTTAGGTTGTTTAATTGTGGTGGCAAGTTGAGGGTATCTTTTTTTTGGGCAATTTTGTTCTGGAGGGTAGCTACTTTATTGGATAGTGCCTGTTCAATATCTGAACACCATGTTTTGTTTTTAGTACAAATGTCAGGTGTAGGGATAGGAGACTCTAGTTCTTTTAGTATGGTGAATAATTCCTTCATACTGGAATTGGCATTGGAAATACGTTCGTTGTAGGAGTTTCGTTTCGCCAGGCAGATTTCATTTTAGTATTGCGAGGAGATTTTAGTTAGCTTGGATTTGTTGTCTTCTGATGGGAGTAATCTCCAAGCGGTTTCACATTTCCTATTTAGGAGTCATAGTTCCCTTAGCTGGGGGGTGAACCACTTGTTTAGATGAGACTTGGGTTTGCTGGGTCTGAGTTTAAGTGGAGCAATTTTGTCAAGTGCTGTTACCATAATTTTATTATACTCATGGACCAATGTACCTGGGTCTAGGTTGTCAGCCAGTCTGTTGAGGGTAGGGAGAATGGCCTGGATCACTTTGTGCACTGTAATATTCTTTCTGTTCCTTGTTAAACAAGGTGGGGCAGTAGGTGAGGCTATCGGGAGTGGTCTAGAAGTGGATAGTGTGAAAGACACAAGGAAATGGTCTGTCCATAATTGCGGGGCGATGGAGGTGATAGTGGCAGTGCAGTTATAGTCAGCTACCCAATCTAGGGTTCTCCCTTTATTGTGGGTAGGTTTGTTGATTTTTTGGGAGAGACCTAGTTCTGAAAGGATGTTGGCTATGTTAGAGGCGTGCTTATCTGCTGGGTCATTGAATTCTAGATTAAAGTTGCCTAGTAGTAATAGTTGGGTGGTCGTTTTAAGGTTGTAGGATAATAGGGTGTAAATATCCTCCACAAATGTCCCCAGTGGGCCAGGCGGTCTGTAGATTAAGTGGATAGTAAGGGTCTGGGATTTAATTAGAGGGAGTTTAACGGTGAGGACTTCACAGGATTGTAGAATTTGTGGAGGGGCTGGTCTCAGAGTGAGGCTTAATCTAGATAAGATAGCGATACCTCCGCCTCGGGTTTTATCTCTGTCCAGTCTGAATATCGTATAACCATCTGGGACGGCTAAGGTGTGCAGTGGTCCTTGCGCGTCATGTAGCCAGGATTCCATTATGGCAAGGAAATCCAAATAATCTGCCAGTATCAGGTCAGAAATGTCTGTTGCGTGGGCAACTAAGGACCTAGCGCTTATGAGTGCTCCTTTAAGAGGATGTGCCTCAGTTATGGCTGTGGCATGGATGGGAGTAGATGGTATGAGATCAGCTATCTTAGGTTTATGCACAATCTACTGCTTAGTGATGGCATAAAGGTGAGGCGAGAGAGTGACGAGGTTGGTATTATTCAGCTTCTCGCAGGTGGGGAGATTTGTTTTCTTGTTTATTGGAGGTTTTGATCTCGTGAGTGGTTCGTGAAGTTTGGTTAGTCTGGCGCTGAGTCTTATGTTTCTGTCATTTAAAGTGCAAGGATAACTTGCGTGGGATCCTGTTGCAGTCAAATGGTTGGATTGCCTGATGATAGGAAGGTTATTAACTGCCATTTTAGTCAGGTTAGGTATGGCTTGTACAGCACCAGAGGGTGGGAGCCAGTCACAGTGCACTAGGAGGCTAGTTATGAAGAGTATAGGCATATAGGCTGTAATTAATAGTGTGCATGTTTTGGCAGGACATATGCTAGTAGTTGGGCACTTCGAGCGGCACAATAGGCCGTTCAACTGGGCACAGGATAATAATGGGCCAGTTCAGTTAGGCATAAGAACGCAGTAGGCAGATTCAATTGGGCATAGGAACACAATAGGCAGATTCAGCTAGGCATAGGAACATAGTGGGCAGATTCAACTAGGCATAGGAACACAATAGGCTGATTCAGCTAGGCATTAGAACACAGTGGGTAGGTTCAACTAGGCATAGGAACACAATAGGCGGAATCAGCTAGGCATAGCTAGGCATAGGAACACAGTGGGCTAGTTCAGTTTAGGTCTCGGGGTCTGCAGAAGGCTGGGTCAATGGGTGGTGGGGTGACTAACAGTGGCAAAAGTGGATAGTAGTAAGCCGTTAAGCAGTAGTAATCCACCAGTATAGGAGCATGGTATAAGGTGGTTTATGGTGGCAGTGTTCATTCAGACATAGGCAATATTTGTAAAAGCATAACAGAGTAACGTTAAACAAGGCACATTAGAAAGGCACCAGAGGCAACATTGCGAAATGACATATCATAGATATAGTCTGGGCCTGGTTAGGCAAAGGAGGCCAGGGCCATGCAGTGGCCCGCCATCTTGGAAGGTGGTGCCTTCCTCATGGCGAGCAATGGAGGCTCAGGGTGAAATTGACTGTGAAATCCAACACGGAGCCACCGGAGCCTAGTTGCTGGCGGGACCAATAAGATAGAGTATCTTCTGTGCCTCCTCCACTGAGAAGGGTAAAGGAGAGGCAGGTTTGTCAGTGAGCTCATTTATTCTAGAAAACGACATTATATGAAGTGGGTGCAACTGTTAAAGATGTGTCACACTGGAGACCAGAGAAATTAAATCTATAATAATGTGTAACAGTGTACACCTAAAATTCAATATAAACGAGAGCAAAATCTTTCTCAAAATCTTTAACAACACTTGGGTGCAGAGGATCTACCACAACCCACAACCCAGACATGGAGTTGAGAGAATATAGAAACAAGCAAGTGGAATTGTTCTTCCTATACACAAAATGTTTTGTGTATATTTGTTTTTGAGATTGTGTTTACAGCATTAAGGTGAGCAGGGGATGGGAGATTCCTGTTTTAGGACACCATGTGCTTGTTAGATTGTTCAACTTAACCATTCGATCATTGAATTGGGTCAAATCTAGAGCAGCACATAGGTCAGCTGGATGCAGACAAGAGCTCTTTTAAATTGGATTTCTTAGAAAAAGGAATTCAGCTGGATCTCTGGGAGAGGTGTGGTAAGCTGTAGGGTGTTTGATGAAGGTTTCTGAAAGGGGGATGTAGCATCTGCCACTGACCTAGTGATAGCATGTCTGTATTTGAACCCCTTAAATGTAGATGACAATTTTTTATGCACTCGTATGTCATGACCAGACTTTTGGAAATCAAAGAAAAGGTGGCCTGTTGGACGCATACCTTAAAGTACTTTTGGTATTCATATATATCAGTGGATCCAGAGTTCAATAAAGCTGGACATATTTATATAAATGAATGGAGGTGATGGATACTCTGTCTTTAACAAACCAAACATATCCCATATGGATCTAAGCACAATGAGTTTGTTTACATGCATACTTACTTACATACTTTGGCAGTTCACCAATGCCAACAAGTTCTTTTCCTATACCATAGTATGTATCTGAAAACGCCTTAAAAAATGTGCATGGGCCCCTCAAATCTTTTTTTTCTAGATTTTCCAGACGTCTCAAGGGGTTTGTGCACTGTATGGATCACCTTCCAATCGCCACTGATCTGCGTGCAAGTGAACCTCAAGGGAAGTTTGGAGCAATTGCAGAGATTGGAGGTTGGTTTGAGGTGCAAAAAGGGAAGATCAATGCACTTTGCAACTCCCAAGGCCAAAGCAAGATAACTCAGTCGATTTACAGAAATGGTACATTATGCAACCAACAATTCACAGGTTTGTATGTGGAGATGGAGGATTCAGGCTTTGACCTTTCTGAAATTTCTGAAGGTAATACCACTGTAAACCTCACTCTCAAGCCTGAAGGCATGGATGGAACCCATACAAAACATGGGAACATGTATTTCTCCATCTCTAAGCATTCTGTTCCCTTCACAGGATGTGCAACATCTATGCCAGTTCATAGTTCCTGATCCTGTTCAGGAACCCCTTATAATCTTAAACTTTGCTGGCGAAGTCGCTGATTCCTATCAGACTTGAAGCAGAAGATTTCAACAGATTGTGCCTTAATATTCTGCACCTGCAGAAACCAAATGCAATCTGCTCAAACAAATATTCTAATGAAGAACCATATGCACCAAGGTTCATTCCAAATAAACCACTACATCCCAAAACTGAACAATATCAATTCTGATTCAGCCTGAGAGATAACTTCACTATCGGTTCCATGATACCTGTAGATCTAGAGGGTCCATATATTCAACGTGAGGTCGATGGACAATCTTTTCCGTGCTTAATAGACACTGGTGCCAATAGATCTGTTACTCACCCAGAATGTTTCCCTGATGTGCCATTATCGTTGGAATCCAAGATAGCAATAAGGATAGCCAACATTGAGATAGCACTTAAAGTCACAGAGCCACTCATTGTTACCTTGTGTCCCATTAATGACATAGAGGCATTCCTCCTTAGTCCTTTAGCTCCAGTTCATTTACTTGGAAGGTAGGTGTTATGCATATTAAATTGCACCATTATTGTATCTGAGGGAACACTTTTGAATATCTCTAGTAAGAATACTAAGAAAGTTTTTGCTACACTCCAGCTTTTGCAGGTACTGCGTGAGATGAGAGACTGATCACTCGATTTGAAAGAATTAATCAATGCAATTCTAGAATATATATGGTCCATCCATGATATTGAGGAGGATATATCCATGGTGAAAATTCTGCACTAACCACTAGCCATGAGCTAGTGATATTTGACTTTTGGCAAGTAAGAAATCCTGTGCTGTGTATATGTATAGAATTGAGGTGGCGAGTGACTTATAAAGGATGTTTAGAAGCTTGCAACTTGAATTGTTGCCTCCTGATATATCAGTAATGCGTAGCCGGTGAGAATTACAATTGATCATTCTAAGAAGCAACCCTGAATTTCACAGTACTCTTTGAAACCGGAAGGTATTATTATGCCTATCTCCAGCCCCTTTAACACTCCAATTATGCCTTTCAAGGATCCAGATAGGAACACTTTTAAATGTGTCAAGACCTGAAAGCAATACACTCTGCCATTAACCCATCATTTCCAGTAGTGCCCAATCCAGCTACAATTGAATCCTGAATACCACCAACAGTCACACATTTCACAGTGGTGAATCTCTGCTCTGCATTCTTCTCTACACCCATACATATAGTCAATTCCTTTGTGCATTTTACTGTTCAGGATTTCAGTACAAGTAGACTAGGCCGCCCCGTGGGAATACTGAGTCTCCCAGCGACTTAATACAGATTTAGATGGTATTACATTTCTGGGAATGTCAATGTTGGCACAGTGGGGCTCAGTGCGAGTTGGGTGGTGTGGTAAAAATGCAGCGGTAACACCATTACCACCGCATTACTGCACAGACCAACTGAGTTTTGCATAAAATTGGAGGATTCACCTCCAGCCAACCATGAGCTTGAAGTAAATCTGTCACTTTCTGCCAAATTTTGGCAGGATCACTACAGTGGTAATTCTGCCAAAATCCCCCATGGAGTCCTATAGACTCCAATTAAATGGGGACTAACCGCCACCACCACTTGCAATTTGACAGTAGTACTGCCAGACCAAGTGGTGATAATGGTATTACAGTTTGGTGGAATCTCAGTGGATTTACCTCCGAGATTCCACAAAACTCAAAATGAGCCCCAGTACGTTGATGACCAATTGGAAGAAGCGTGACAATTACACACACGAGAATTGTTGACTGCACCAGCCAAACAGGGACACACAGCTTTTAAACCGAAACAGAAAGTGTGCAGAGTGCAGACACACTATTTAAGACATGAAATTATAATGGGACATATGCGAATTGCCTCTTCTAGGAAAGCAGTGTATAAGATTCCAAAACCTCAGGCAGCTACACAGATGAGAGCATTCCTTGCATAGTGGGCTGTTGTAGACAACAGATTTTAGGCTACGCAGAGACAGTGAATCTGTTACACCACTATACAAAGGCCAATACTGTCAAACCTCGTCACAGAACACCAAAAGCTGAGGATGTCTTTGAAATCATAAAGCGAAAGCTAACTGAGCCCCTGCTTTAGGTTTTCACGATTTTCAGATGAACATCACATTATATTATGATGAAAGAAATGAGTTTGCTCTTGCAATACTGACACTAGTAGTAGATTGACATTATCAAATGCCAATTGTACACTATATCAAAGAATAAGACCCTCTGGCAGTGGGCATGCCACTTTGCTTTTGGTCTGTAGTTGCAGTGCAAATGGGATTACAGCAATGAGAAAACATTTTATTAAGGTCTACTGTAGAGGTGGCTATTTCACACTTAGTGGTAGCATTATCACTCAAAACCCAAGCACAACATATGTCTACCATCCATGCTAACTAATTCTGGCGACAAATTCCTCCAAAGTTATTTTTACCCAATGCCCTGTGTTGAATCCAACATCCCTGCTTCCTACTCCCCAGGGAGGTGAACCCCATGAAACATAGCTTCCTGGTTTTGTTGCTACAACTGATTTTCTCCTAACTCCTAAAAATGATTTAAATATTGCAAATTTGATATATTTTCTGTATGGTTCTTGTTATCGGGATCGGAAAGGCTAATTGTTATCTGGATATGCCGTATGTGCCCCATGATAAGAGGTGGACAGGGATACATTGCCATATGTTAAATCTGCATAGCTGGCTGAGCTTGTGGCAATTTATTTATTCATTTTATTTATTTATTTCTATAGCGCCGAAGCCCGCAGGCATCAGTGCACATTACTTGAAGACAAGGACAACAGAAAAGTGACGGGACATTACAATAAGATTACTGGTTCTGAGTAGGTTACACTACATAGACATTAGTATTTTTGCAGGTCCTTTATTTGAATACCATTGTCTCCAGTTTCTTCCTAAAGGATAGGTATTTAGATTCTAGTCTTAGGCTGTTTGGGAGCTCGTTCCACTTAGATGCCGCTTTGGTAGAGAATGCTCGTCCAAGTCCATTGGCTTTTTTGGAGTGAGTTACTATCACAAACCTTTGCACCTTGGATCTTAAGGTGTGGCAAGGTTCGTATGTGGTTATTTGTTTTTTAGGTATACGGGTGCAGATCCATATAGTTTTGGTGAAAATTAGGCTTTTTGGCTTTTTCTGGTTCTCCTATTAAAAGTCGCCCGTATGTGAGTGTGCTACTGGATGCACACATGTTACCCAAACAAACAGCAGTTGTTGAATGCACAGCACATCAGCCACAAGATAGTGGACTTAACTGTGACAATCATTTTGCAGACTGTACTGCAAAACTGGCAGCTGTTACGGGCACTTATGCTGCATGATGCCTCTCTATGTCGAGGTGAACTGCAATGTTTGTTTGTACAAAAATTATTGCCTCACATTTGGTTAGGATATGTCACGGACAAGCAATTGAACAAATATTGGTTTGCACCTGAGTTCACCAAGAAGGCACAAGATAGCTGCAGAAGTTGTGTCATCACTCTCCAAAACAACGTTGGGAAGGCAGGGAACACATCCACCGCTCTATGGACTGTTTGTGGATCTCAAAGCAGACTTTGTCGACTTACCCCATTTTAATAACCTGCAGTTCATCCTGGTGGTTTTTGGTATCAAAGCATATCCATGTCAAAGGGCAGATGCTGTCTCTGTGATTAAAGCATTAATTAATCACCAATTAAGGATTTTATGGCAACATTTGGGACAAACAGAGATCAGGGGACCCATTTCGCCAACCAAGTTAAGGAACCTTTAACTTCCCTAAATGTGCACATGATCTCCACTACCCACATCATCCTCAGTCAACTAGTGTTGTGAATGTCAAATGGGGTGATGAAGAATAAATTGGCAAAATATGTCAGGAGACTGGTCTGACGTGACCAGAGGCTCTTCGTTTGGTAATGTTTAGTAAGAGAAGCACTCCCAACAAGTAGACAGGTCTGAGCCTCCATGATATCACGCATGGATGCACCATGAGATTGCCTTCATCTCCCCTCCCCCAGTTAAAAGTATTGATGCAAGTCAGCACCTTACCGGTGAGAATCTGCTTGACTATGTGTGCCCATATCATATATCATATCATATCACATCATATCATATCATATCATGTCATATCGTTTCATATCATATATCATGCTATAGTTCTCATTTATTCCATCAGTTCTCTCCACAAACAGGTGAATGAGACTCTACCTATGGAGCCAGCTGAAGCTTGACAGTTCCTGCAAGCTAGTGTTTTCGTTTTGGTGAAGAGTCATCAATGAAAGTCTGCAATGGCGCCATTGCAGATTGTATAGACTGTAGCAGGCAACACTGACTCCTAAGCCTGTCATCAAAGTGAGCAATTTGCCCTCTTGGGTACACGCATCACAATGCACCAGTACATTGCTGCACAGCACACTGCTTTTATACCAACATAAAAATGAATAGCGGCCCTGTTTTCAACTTAGTGTCTTTGGGACTCTATTGTCCATTTGTTACTCCAAATGGCCCTTTTCATTTCAAAACATATAAACCAGTTCCAACTTGACATGGGCCTGGGAGAAAATGTAATCTATCTCATTTGGTAACTAATAACGAGGTCGCCTCATGGCCATTATACAAGAGGAGGTGTGGAATTGATCTTCTTTTAGGATTTTTGCCAAATCCATCTGTGTTTCAACCAGGACAAGTATGTATCTATGTGAAGCTCTTCCAAACTGGTTAACTGATGAAAGCTACACCTGAGCATTATCAATGAAGCATCATAACATTAGACCAGCCCTAGCCATTTAAGTGATGACTTCACCTGTTTGGATTCACCCGACCGCTGGAAATGTGGCTTTACCTGAGCTGCTGCCTCTCTCTGATTCATATTACTATTGTATTTCTGATTTATATTTTAGAAAAAGGAATTGGGAGATGGAACGAAAAAAAATTATATGCCTACAAAATGGGTCTGTGCTCACACGAGTGGCAAATATGATGGGTCAGAGGTCTGTTCATGAGGTGACTTATAAAGAAATAGATATCCCACAGGGATTTCACATAGTGGCGAACATGGGCAGGTGCGGTATGGACTTTAATTATTTTGCAGGATGGTTTTGTTTCTTGAGGACCTTTCTGATTATCAGGAAGTCTACAGCTACTCATAATGTCTGTTCAAATAAATCACAGGTTATATGCCAATATGCGGTTGCCAAGCAAAACAGGTCTTCCTCTCTGGTGCAATTAGTAGTGTTACAAGCTTTTGAGGTGTCCGAATTTCAAACCACCACCAGAGTGATTTCACAGTCATTATGATATGTGTGATTGTTAACTAGTCTTTGGGTACACTAGTGTTGTCAATAGCTTTGTCTGCCTTTCAGTTTACTACTCAGATCCTGAATTTTTCTGAAAGAGTGGCCACAAAATTTCAACAGCAGAAAAACCATTTGTTCCCCCACAAGTAGGAGGAAATTGACAATTTGTGATGGTGCAAATACAGCCCTTGCAGTGTGAAGTGTTTATCAAAGACAATCATTAAATGACTGATTGGGCAGGTTAGAACATGCTATAGGGCTTATCACTGAGGTACATCACACCAACTTTGATGGGCACTATATCATCATAACTTTAGGCGCAATCACTAGAGTAGTTCTAACGGAACTGATCTGGGATTTTGTGTCAACTGGAGCAATCCTGCAGTGGGATATAGCCTGTGTAGAAGTGCAAGATTTTCTGAACAATGCGTTAATCAGCATCAGAGAAAATATGTTCCATTACAGCTGGCCAAGAATCATTAAAAATGATTCTGGGGACTTCAAGATGGCCGCCGGCACTGATTAGACGTGCCGACGGTGCTCCAGAGCCCCACAGCGAAACTTAGCGGTCCCACCACCCAGTTGAAGCGGCTGTGTCAGTGAAACGGAGCAGAAATCCAGACTACTAACCCCTACAAAGCCAAGGGAGAGAAGGAGCGGGCACGGGGCACCCATGAGCCAAGGCAGGAGGAGAAGTGTGGCCGACCCGAGTGTTGGAATGGCAGGAAGCGGTGAGGCGGAAAGCAGACCCAGAAGAGCGGATCAGAGATCAGGAGTGCCACAAGGAAAAGTAAGCGGAGGCCCGAATCAGCAGCGCTCACACCACACGACCTCGAGGGGCCGATAGGACTGAGCCCGCAGGGCTGGCGATAGCGCAAGGGAGAACGAAACACGAGCCCCAGACAAATAGGGAGGTGCGACCTGAAGGAACACCGCTGCCAATTTAAACAGGGAGCCTGCAGGGGAGACGACAACCGCAGGGTGAGAGAATGCAGGCGGTGGCCCGGACAACTCGAGGGGGCCCAAGAAATCGAGGGCCATAAGGAGAAGGAGCGACCCCGCAGACTCGAGCGGATCCACACTGGGAGAGGCCGGAGCAACGGGCCCATGGGAGGAGAGAGACGCCGGAGCCAGATAGGAGGACCAGGCAGTGGAATCTTGGCCTGAGGAGAGAGGTCGCCTCAAGAGAAGAGAGTGCCCCGACATACCGAGGAGACCAGCAGCGGTAGGTCAGGCGAGAGCGCCAAGGCTGTAGGGGAGGTCGGCCCCCACGGGGAAGAGTACTCAGCAAGAGAGGAGTATCACATAGGAGCCGTCTCCCGGAGTGCAGATGGAGTCTAGGAGCACTAGTGTAAACAAGGACTGAGTGACCTCTGACGGGCCCATAGAATCAGAGCTCACCCTCGAATACCTTAAGACAAGATAGCTGCACCTTGAGGAGGTTAGGGTGCAGGATTCACATACTCCAACACAATTCAATAAGGACAACTCAAGGATTTGGCAAAGAGACTGTTAAATTCATAGAGGTTTATTTCATGGCACTGTTGGCACAGAGCAGCCTTAGTGCCGTGGTTGAGCTCCCAGCCTCAACTCCCCTCAGCATCACACAGATCTCATTTTTATAGCCAAATGTGAGGGAGCAATCTGCCCCCACCATTCCTGCACAGTCTTAAGCAACTTCATCGTTAGCATTAGCTCACTGGGCAATTAATTTTTAATCGAACTAAACCTTCAAAATGAAATACGCACTAGCATGCATTCCTGACTCTTCTTCGGTGCTCTGCTCAATTATATTTGGTGCAACTGGATTCTTCAGATAAGGTTCCAGACAGGGCCTAATTAAGAGTCTAGGTTCTGCCCATTCGTCAAGTTTCTGACTGCATGCTACCGTTGAATGTTTCAACTTTAAAATGATCTCATCCTACATAGTCTGCTCATTTTAGCCACATTTTCAGTTAAATGCATTTTCATTAAAGGAATTAGGCAGCGCTATTATGTGTCTGTATACAGAAAATCTTATTGTCCATTCTGTGCCTTGCCACCTTACTACATCATGATAAGGACATTTTCGACATTATAACCATGATGCTTTTGACTACTTGTATATACTAGCATTAGGAATACCATTTTCACATAATTACAACACCACATTAGTCCATACGAATTTCTCCGCTTAGGTTTAAGTGGGGGGTTCCCTCCACTTCATTCAGCTGTTGATTCAATATATTTTTAATTCGGGTCCTCCAGTACACTCCCCCGTCTTGAAAGTTTTTTGTTTGTAAAACAACAACTTTGAACCGTATCCAATGTCTATTCTCCTTAATATTTATCCAAACCATCTTAATACAATCTTATAATTTGGCACATACTAACATATTGTTATTTAATACAATCATGTGTGTGTCATCTCCTTCCATGTAAGCCCTACTTCCTGTAATCGTGTGCCTTTAATCTTACTGTATGCCTTGGACGATTCACAGCCATTGTGAGACTAGAGAGGTTTGGTCAAGCTTTGAGGTAACCCATTAGCTCATTGTCTCTTCGTATGTTGCACCTTATCTGCAACTCCCACCCCAACAAAGTACAGTCTCTCCTTGATCATCTTTTTCTGCCGATGCATATCGTTTTCACTTTGTCCTTAACTCTTTTCCACACTCTTTCCTTTTCTGTATCTTCCGTTGTAGTTGTCATGAGTTTGGCAATAGTGGACCGTCTGCGTCCTGTCCCCTTTTCCTTTCCATTGTGCTGTTTTCACAGTCGGTATCCCTTATTCTTTTGATGCTTAGACCAGAAGTCCATTGTTTTTTCCTTTTCACAAGAAGTTCAGTTTTTTTTCCAGAGTGTCTCTCTTTCAAAAAGGGTTCATTGTTCAATGAGTCCACAAGAGGGGACGTGGGAATGCAGGGTTGGGGGAGTCTTTTTGCAGATGCAATTCAGCATCAGGCTTTCCCTGGGTTTCTCTACGACCTCCCTCTCTCCTCACGCGGTTCAATGTTAATTTCCCAAGGCATACAGGTCCCTCGATGTATACCTGTAATATAAAACGGAATGAGTTTCTTTTATAAAATAACAGGTCTCTACTATTTAACACATTTCCTACCAACCCATTTCCTTAGAACCTCTTTTCGCATTTGCTCTTATACCATATTCCCTAGAAATTGTGAGACATTCCCTCTTATTTGACACCCCTGCCTCCTAGACAAGCTACAAAACATTTTCTTTCAAACATTTCCCTTTTGTGGGTCATTTTCACACCATAATTAAAATACCCCCCATTGCTAGCTCTGTGCCAGCTGGCTTAGAAAATGATTTTTGTTTTCAATAACACAAAATATATCTCGTCCTTCATGGGACACATTTTCCCCTTCCGGGGTGCCACATGCAACCCCAAGGAGACAAAACAATTAAAGAAAGATGTCTTCTTCTTTCCTGGTCTTCTAGGCACGTCCGTAGTAGATGACAGAAATGTCCTTGGGGATCCCTGTTGTCTGTAGAAAGTAAAAAATAAAGAATAATGTCATTCGGGCATCGGCAATGGGTCAGGTTTTCTTTCTGACTTTAACCCCCTTCCTCCTTTTCTGCTATCAAAAAAGGCTCTCTGGGTAATTCTCCCCTATTTGTTGGTGCACATTAACAACTATTTTCCAACCACCCCCCGGGGATACTTAGTTTTGGCTTGGTTCTTTGGTCAGCTTAGCTGCACATTCTTCCAGGTTAGCTGTAAATTCTTGCTGGTTAGCTGCACATACTTCTTCAGCTTAGAAGCCATTCTTCCTATTTTTTTCTTGCCGTTAGTTGGACCATGGTCTATGCTTATGCTTTGTGTTCATCCTAGGGAGATAAAACAGAGGCGTTTTGCTGCACACCGTCCCTGTCTAACTTGATCTAGCCTACGCCTGTCTTCCAGGACTATGGCACCAATTCTTACTACGTGCCTCCACCTTTATTGTTCCCATTAATGTTTGCCTATTCTAATGCTTGCATACCTCTATCATAAGAATCCTTTTGACATTATGAACATGAAAATGATTACTCACCTTCAATTTTACTTCTGTTTTCTGTGGTTGTCTGAAATGGCCATGTTTTTATCTATTTTCTACTCTTTCCACACCTGTTGTACCTGTCTTGGGGGAAACAACTAACTTTTGAAGACATTGTGTCTCTTTCTCCCTTTTTCCTGTTACTCACCTGGATCCTCTTACCTTTAGTATTGATCAATTGTGTGTTCACACCCTTTTGGCGTGAACCAGTACTTACCTTTTTCTCTTTCTCCCTAATTTAAGGCCATGCAGACAATTTCTTGTGCTTCCATGCAAGAGGTCCATAGCTTGTCTGTAAAATAAATCAAAATTGCTACTGGCATTCACAAGTTGTTTTGCTTACTTCACCATATGTACTTAAAATGGCTTGTGCGAGTTTCCTTTGTTTAATTGACCCAATTTTATCATCCATGCTCCTTTTCTTGGTCTTCATGGTCTCTTGATGTTTTTTATTACCCAACGCTCATTTTTCTGTTGGCCAGGAAACCTCATAAGTGCTATTTGTTTTCCACGTTTTGCTTTTGTTTTCACTTTATGCTTTTGAGTGTATCCCTTATCCTTTTATTAATTTGCCCAATTGTTCCTATTTCTCAATTTTCCCTTTATTCTTTTTTTATTCAAGTCAACCACTCAGTTTCAGTATTTCCTGATTTATTTTTTTATTTATTTCTTTATTTATTTCTGTGACCAATCCTTTTGCGCTTCCTCACCTCTTCTCTGACCCTACCTTCTTCCTTTTCCCTTTATTTGTACGTCATCTTTCCTTTGAACTTCCTCATCCCTTCTTTCACGTACCTTTTGCTTTTCTTCTAACCTTTACTGTTTCTGTCTGTCTCGTTCGTAAGCTACTCTCTGGTTTGCGATCGAGCTGCTTTTCTTGCTCTTCGTGATATAGCTGTTTCCGCCTTAGCCTGAATTTCCTTCTTATCCTTCCGTCCCTTAACTCCTTCTCTTTCTTCTTTCCTCTGTGCCTCATCTAACTTCTTTTTAGGTCTCCCATCATCACTTTCTTTCCCATCGAGTTTCAATGAGATTTGTCCTCCCATCCATCCGTCCTGTGTAAATGCTATCTCATCAGTTTTGTCTTCACTTCCTTTCCTCTTCTTTCCCTCTCTCCCCTTATCGAGAGATGCACTTGTCTGTGCCTGATCCCCGACTTCATTAACGCATCATCGCGTCTCCCCTTGTCCCTTTGGGGCTAGGGATGTGAGATTCTTGTCCTTATCCTTCCCTTGATTTTTGTTACTACTTCATGTAGGCGACTCATAAGCGGGGTTGCTAAAGCCTGTGGCTGCTTTTATCTTTCTTTAATGGGTAAAGTCCCTCAGGCTTACTTCCCTCGGTTCCTGTTTCAGGCGGGGCAGGCGTCGCTGCAGGTGTCTCACCCCCCTCATTGCATATTCTTTTTGCAAGCAAGCTTCTGGAGGCTCTTCCCCCTTTCCTTGATCTTATATTTTTCACACTTGGAGAACAGCATAGCGTTTTCTGACTTTTTGCTTGTACATGCGGCATGTAAGTAAGTTGCCATGCATTGTAAAATGGCTTTAGATGGAGACTCACTTTGTGGCCGCGGCATAAACATCTTGTGGGCGGTACCTTTAACCCATTCCTCCAATTGGAGTAATGTTTTCCGGGCTTAACTCTGTTTCCAACAATATCCTTATGTGAGTCCAACACTCCCATTACTACGAGCGAGCACCAAATACTGCAAGCTCCAATCCAGTCTCTTCCCGCCAAATTAATTATACCGCCAGTTTACTCAAAGAACATCAATCTGTGTGCGATTCCCTCTCAACTATAGAATCGCATAAAACCCTTACTTGATTTCAACCAACAAGGAGACAAAATTCTTACATGTGACATACAACAGGACATGTATAACAGACACTTGACAGACTAGACAAACACCAGCTGGACACACATATACCTGCCTTCTAATCAATACCCCGACATGGGGTGTAAACAAACCCCTTTGATGCCATCTTTAATCGTCCCCTATTATGTGGGCTCTGGGTTCATGTTTCTTCTGACGCTGTATTAAAGCGCAGGAACAAGGCGAATCCTCAAACGCTTTTCTCTCGGGTGCCCCCCGGTAACCTTATGTTTTTCTCTCAGGTGCCCCCCCCGGTAACCTTACGTTATTCTCTCGGGTGCCCCCCCGGAAACCTTATGTTTTTCTCTCAGGTGCCCCCCCGGGAACCTTACGTTTTTCTCTCGGGTGCCCCCCCAGAAACCTTAAGTTTTTCTCTCAGGTGCCCCCCCGGAAACCTTACTCGAACCACTACTGTCCTTCATGATTCTTATTTCCTTCTGCTTGCTCTTTAAATATTTGCCATATTTCCCTATTTTATGGCTGCCTTTATTTTCCTGGAGGTCATCTGTTTCTACCTCGTGTCTGCAAACGCTCATAATTCGTGGCCTGCGCCTGAATTTCTGAAATCCTTCCTCTCCTTTTTCGTTATTTCTTCACCAGGTCATACAGCTAGCTGTTCTTTACCATGCTGCCATGATAATGAAATCTTTTAGTTTTCACCCAAACATTCTCATTGACCTTCTGCCGCTTTCATGGCTCAAAATCGTGCTTATCCCGAAATGGGGTATGTTCTACATAAAACATGCTTTCCTCAGCAATCTAAATGCCATCATCATGCTTTTACATATTGTCATTCAAACCTTTCGTCATTCATCTAAATCCTATAATACCTGAATCACAACTGCTCGTCTCAAATCACAAAAGGGTTTTCCTTATTTAATAACAATGTTCTCCACTCTGGCCGTCGAGGCCTCAAAATTATAAAATACCACACCTGGTATGACTCCATGCAAACTGTCCTACCCCTCACGGTGGAGCTCCTAGAAAAAGCCTTTAGGAGCACCCCAAAAAACCCCTTCACTACATGTGTTATATCCCCAAAATTCCCCAAAAGCAGGTCGCAAATGACCCAGTAACTCCTTCAGTTTAAGGGGGCATTCTAAGTCAAAAATCATAGAACACATGAATGGCAATGGACCATTCAGCTGCAGGGCAGTGCCTGCTCCTGGCTGCACGTTGATTTAAAACCCCTTGTAAAATCACTTGCTTCTCATCTCATGAAGTTTAGCACTACCTCTTTTAATTCTAACACTACTTCTGTAGGTGTACAATAACCCTTGGTCATGTCATGCCAGGTTACATGCTACACTCTGTATTGTTGCACTTATTGTTTGAGTGTCATTGCAGGGACGTCATTTGGGGGTCGCCAGGGGTCGAGGCTGCAACCCCTGAGGTATCCCTTGTTGCCCCGCGGTCTCCTTTGCTACCCTAAAATAAAAAGAATGTTTAAAACTTTTCCTACAGTGATATCATCAGAGGTCAAGGGTCATGAGATGTCACGTCCCGTACCTCTATCATTTTGGTGGAATGACGTCCCTGTGTCATTACTTCCTTTTCACTACCACATATGCTAATGCCTCCGGCCCTTTCCTTTCCCCGCCATACTTACAACACCATGCTCATTCATTTCTCGTGTCATTATTAGTGTTAAACTGTATACGACACAGCCATTCTTGCAGGCATCTTAGAAAGTCTTCACAAGCTCTAAAAGGTGCAGTACTGCTGTGCGCAACTCTCAGTATTCATTGAGAGAATACACATGATTTCGCGTCAGACGAGCTGCGCACTGGCTACCCATGGAGGAAAGGCTTATTTTTAAAATCACGAATGTAGGTCTTACACAGCGCTAGTTTATTTAACTGATGCTGCTACTAGGGTCAGTTCAGCCCAGTGGCGGCTGGTGACTTTGGAAGTTGGTGGGGCGTACATATCTTGGTGGGAATTTGGGAGTGGGCCGGTGGCTTCTCCCTCTGCAAGGCATTTTGGAAAAAATGGCTTCCAAGATGTGCAATTTACTGTCCAGGCCCACAGAAATATGACATCACAAATCCTGGCCTAATTATGAGTCGGAAAAAGCCTGGAATCCACTGAAATGTCGACAATAGTTTTTTCCAGCTCAAGGACATCTGGACTGGACTAATGTGAAAGCATTAACAAATAATGCATACAAATACATTTTTCTAAAATGAAGCACCTATCGACACCATCAAAGGCAGTTCACAAAAATGGGAACACTGTGCCTCTGCCATACAACGCACATACACAATAGACTTACTTAAAAGTCCACATATCAGAAATACAAGGCAATATCTGTGCCAAGGTGTCTGCAAACACAGGGTATGAAAGCCAAGTGTCCAAACAGCACACCATTGAGTGACATGTATGAGACTGGTGGCATTCTCAGCTATGCACAGACACAGATTCTGCCCTTTGAAGGATCTCTGCCAGCCCAGAAAGGGGTTGAGAGCGAGGAGGCAGCTAGATGACACTATATCCCCCATTCTCTAGCTCTTTCAGAGCCACACATGCTATGGGGAGCAGCATTCATACTCTGATTGCCATATTCCATTTGCCTAACTTTCCTGTAATCCTGCATGTATGCGTCACTGGGACTGCTGGCGCATTGACCCAGCCAATATCTTCTGTGATGCTCAGCCAGGGTCAGGTTGCCTACCTGCACCAGGCTGCTTGCCACCCCACAATATAAAGCAATAGAAATGGAGCTAAGACCTGTTTCATTGTCATCACTGGTTCCCCTATTGGGTGCGCAGGATGGTCATACACAGCCTTGAATTCCCCCTCCCCATGCAAGGAATAAAATCCCAATTTAACAAGTCAATTAGGCACGCTCACCCTGCAAACTCAGTTTTAAAATTCACCACTACAGCTAGCATTCTGTTTCCATACAGCACTTACCAATATATATAAACACATACACACTCGTCGATGCAGTGCCTAACTAGATGAGAAGCTTTTTCGGCATGCAATACGAGAGGCAAGCACTTCTTAAATCCTGAGATACCCCCCAGTGCTCATGCCCATGGACTCCTTGTCACCAGCTGCTGTCCCCATTAACCAAAGAAGCTAATGCCACAGGGCTAAGCTCCCCCGTCTTGTCCCTGAACCCTGGAATGCTTTCTCTAGTGAACTTAGAGCAGAGCCATCCCTCCTCATTTCCCGCAAAACTCTCAACCCTACTTTGGTTACCTACCTCTATCAGTTCCCCCAGCGGTGTCTGCACTCATCCCCCTTTTGCTAAATTAACCACTATGCTGTGTTCTACTTAATATACTCTATCCAGTGTGAGATTAACGTGCAGCTCATTCATAGTAATTACAATATATATCTATTTGTCTTATAACTACAGGCGATGCTTCATCACGCAGCCCCTGGTGTATGCCTTTTTATTGTAATCTGCAAGCCCCTTCCTTGTAATAGCACCACAATGCTTAAAGGCTTCTGTGTGCTCCATGCTACTACGAATCGCTCATTCCTTGCCAGACGACAGTAGACCCCAGAGACGTTTTTATTGGAGGGCACATGGGGTGGCTGCCCAGGGCCCCCCACAATGCTGCCTGGTCTGAAGTAAGATTCCAGTTTACATCAGGCTTAAATAGCACATGCCAGGAAGATTTGATTGCATGCTGCTGAGGCTCCAAACCCATTGCCTGTCGGTTTTGACAAGTACATTCTGCCTTGATCAATTAAAACATGCAATGCCTTTTGTTTTCATTGTGGAATACATAGTTTGGGTAACACGACCTTTGTAGCGTTACTTCCCCTCGGTGCGAATGTTGCTGATCGTGTGCAACAGCATAAGTTGACATCCATATTCATCCACGGTGGTTCAGAAGTTGTCTCAGTGTGTTAAGCACTTATTGCAGAGATATGTGTTCATGTGAAAGATCAGAAGGGCACATCCCAGTAAGACTGGCTGAACCATCTTTAAATCTGAAGTTCACAAACATACCTGCACATTTACATGGGTTTGCAGCACAAGCGGCGCAATTAACAGCACTGTTCCTGCACCAGATAGGGGTTGAAATTAGTTTGCTCAGCTGGGCATTCTTAAAACCTAAGCAATCCCTTAAAGGATGTGCATAGAACATCTGTCCAAGCGGCAAACAAGTATGCAAATTCGAGACTGTGCAGCCAAAGTGTTCATGCTTGTATCCTGGCTATGCCAGCAGACGGCACAGTGATCCTGGTCAGATCATATAGGATCCCTTGCATTACTGTGCTGTCTTCTGTGAGGTTTTACCTACTTGCATACTGGAACTCCCCTTGATAATGGAGAAACTGATGCTAAAATCATTCCCACGTTGTGTAACCCCCTTCTGTAATATTTTGGTTTTAAAATTGTCAGGTTTGGAAATGCGGGTTGCATACTTTTGCAAGTCATTTTATAACATTAGATTGTTTTAGTTCATGTTATGAGCTGGAAGAGAAAGTGCTGAATGCAGGAATTGCAACATTGGCACAAATCCCAGCCTCACCCCTTAAACACTGTGTGATCCTGGGCATCTCATTTAATCTTTTATTGCCTCACATTTCTTAATTGCCAGTCTCTAAACCTTTCAAAATCGTCAGCCCTTCAGGGTGATTTCCTTCTCAGGGTATGTTTTTCATCGAGGCACCACTCATAGTTTCACTGGCTATGGGGTTGTTTCCATTATGATAGTGAGCATTGACATATTGCATACTACAGGCACTTGTCCCCTCAACCTCTAATGGCAACGCAATTCGAAAACCATGTCACACTCCCACTCTCAGTCTGCCTGGATAACGACACCTTCCTGGCAGCTTCTAATCTACCTATTCTGGGCTGCATGTATCTTTTCACATACAGGGTCTCATTACACGGTAGGCGGTAAGGGTTTACCGGTACCAGTATTTTACCGGTACTGGTAAATCCTTACCGCCTTACTACGAGGTCCCTTTGCGGGTTGGGGAATTTAACACCTGCTTTTTGCAGGTGTTAAAAACCAACCCGCAAAGGGACCAGTGGAGCTAATTACGGTACCGCAATTTGCGGTACCGTAATTAGCACCCTCCCCATTCCCATAGAGCCCTATGGGGCAAAAATCGGAATGGGGAAGGGCAATGGTGGAAGGGGGAATTACCGCCCCGCCAACCTTGGAATAGGGTGGTAATTCCCCTTTCCACCAAGGCGGTGCCGGTATTTTACCGGCATGAACCATGGCGCTAATAGCGCCATGGTTCTCCGCCTACCGTGTTATGAGGCCCATAGTCCTACATTAATGCTGCAGGCTGCACACTTTCCCGGATGCTAAAAGGTATCTTGTTTCTATACTGGAAGAGAAGTAACCTTTTCATAAATTGCTAATGTTGGCCTTCAATTGTTACTTGTTTCTCATTCTGAATAGCACAGGAATGGAGAGGGTAGGGGATTTAAAAAGGGCGTAAACATGCTTATCTTGAATGCTGCACAGCAGTATGAGTATGTCTTACAGAGAGTAAGGCCTCTAGGCAATACTGAATATTTCCATACAGATGCCTCTCACAAGACATGAGAGAAGCGCACAGGTTATCAGTAAAATAATGCATTTCTTTCTTGTTAACCTCATTGGCAGCGCGCAAAAGATGTCTTTTCGTCCGCGCTCATTCATCCTTATCGGAATTAATCACTCTTGTTAATCCTCTAGACCCTCCAGGTCACCCCAATAATATACGCCTATTCTTGAAACTCCACAAACGGGGCCTAGCTTTAGTCATCCGGCTCCTAAAAGCTGGAATGTCCGTCCCCCCAGTGCTAAAATGAAAGAATCTTGCAGTGCTTTCCACAACAGGCCGGACACATTAATATGCAATCAAGCCCCTTTCCTACAATTCCTGGGGCTGTTCTGCCGTGAGACACATTCATTCTGCATGTAATGCACTCTATTTTCAAAAATAAATGCAATTTGTAAGACACTTTCACTCAAGCATTCTCCAGATTACTGAAATAACCTCACAATTACAACGGCTGCTAGCGTGTCCACCACGAGTCAAAATGAAAAATGTAATGACCCAGCCAGATCTGAGCCCTGCATTTACCATACAGTGCATTCCTTTCGCTCAGCGCGCTTAACGCATGAGAACAATACTTCTATAAATCATTATATTCAGCTATTTTATTGCGAAAATCTATCGTTCTTGGCACGATTTATCAGTTATCTTGTCTTCTACGAGGACATCACAAATTTAACTCCATAGCTGCTGGTTTGAAACAAAATGTGTTTGCTTAAAGTGTACCAGCTTTTTGCACTTTTCACAGGCTGTTTAACTCTTTTTGGGCTGCAATCACCACGAAATTTGTGTGCTTTACACTATAATATCTGATCACCTATTTTAATGCAATTTTTTGCAATTTCAAAACCTAGGCTTGATGCCAATTTTTAATCTAGCTTAAAATATCATTTTATACTAATTCCAATATTTTTACAGTGCACATGCAGTTATGCCATAAGATAAATCACATAAACAGCTGTAACATACGACAATTAGACACACAACATAACATGACGTGTCAAAATCAGACACGATCTGGTCGGCTTCATGCGAGCCCCTCACGAATATTTTACTCTTGTTATTGATTTTTAAATGCAGTTATTGTTTTTGGTTTGTTCCCAAATCTTGACTGCCATTATTCTTTTTCTCTGTGTCCCTGTCTCTATCGGCTAGGGCAGTTTTCACTCACCTTTTTTGTTCTCCCAAGCCTCGCGATCACTGCCTTCTTCAGGTTTTCATCTGGTCCGCTGCCTGTAGGAATGGAAATAGAGATGTTCATAAACACGGGCTCCTTCAGGTCCCGTCTGCAGTCTCAATTACACTACCATTGTCTACTGGGAGCTTTACAATCTACTCAGCCCGAAATGGTGAAGGACTCGTGATTTTGCCGAAGACCTAGAGTTACTTTGTGTCAACGGCCATTAGGTGTCTTATTTTAATGAATAGTTGATGGTCAACAACCATCCTCTGCTACCAAATGTAAACGAGGACCGAGTGACCTCTGACGGGCCCATAGAATCAGAGCTCGCCCTCGAATACCTTAAGACAAGATAGCTGCACCTTGAGGAGTTTAGGGTGCAGGATTCACATACTCCAACACAATTCAATAAGGACAACTCAAGGGTTTGGCAAAGAGACTGTTAAATTCATAGAGGTTTATTTCATGCCACTGTTACCACAGAGCAGCCTTAGTGCCGTGGTTGAGCTCCCAGCCTAAACTCCCCTCAGCATCACACAGAGCTCATATTTATAGCCAAATGTGAGGGAGCAATCTGCACCCACCGTTCCTGCACAGTCTTAAGCAACTTCATCATTAGCATTAGCTCACTGGGCAATTAATTTTTAATCAAACTAAACCTTCAAAATGAAATACGCTCTAGCATGCATTCCTGACTCTTTTTCGGTGCTCTGCTCAATTATAATTGGTGCAGCTGGATTCTTCAGATAAGGTTCCAGGCAGGGCCTAATTAAGAGTCTAGGTTATGCCCATTCGTCAAGTTTCAACTTTAAAATTACCTCATCCTACATACTCTGCTAATTTTAGCCACATTTTGAGTTACATTCATTTTCATTAAAGGCATTAGGCAGCACTATTATCTGTCCGTATACAGAAAATCTTATTGTCCATTCTGTGCCTTGCCACCTTACTACATCATGATAAGGACATTTTCGACATTATGACCATGATGCTTTTGACTACTTGTATATACTAACATTATGAATACCATTTTCACATAATTACAACACCACATGAGTCCATACAAATTTCTCCGCTTAGGTTTAAGTGGGGGGGTGCCCTCCTCTTCATTCAGCTGTTGATTCAATATATTTTTAATTCGGGTCCTCCAGTACACTAGCTCTGGAGGGAGAGACCCAGGGGACAGAAGGGGGTGTAGCAGCCCCCCGACAACACCATCCAATGACCGAAACACATTGGTAAGGGCCCGATCTATCATACACGCAGGAGCCCCACTAGAGAAGGGAACAGGCTCTCTGGTCTGCCCATCGAGAAGGAGCATTGAGGCACGGGGACAGGGTAAAGGATGGCCTGCCCCCACGCACTCTGAGAAAAGCTCAGCACAAGCAGAGTGTTGTCACCCCCGGGGAGCCTTAAGACCCACACGGATACACCCAGCTAGGAACAGCAACCCAGGGTGGAGAAGAGACTGATTGAGAGGGCCAAACCAGTAAGGTGCCTCAAGGACACAAGTGCGCAGCAGCAGAAGCACCCTCCCCAGCCCCGGACCTTCCAGAGACACGTCCCCACAGCCACAGGGGAACACAGCTCGGACAACAGGCGGGGTGAGGGAGCCAAATAAAACTTACAAAGTCAGAGACAAGAGGGCAGAGCCAAATGCCAACAGCCCTAGCCCCCTGGACTCTAAAGGCACACAGTGGGCTAGTAGGGTCACAGCAGGACCAGGCCTAGGGTGAACAGATAACCAGGTTAACGTTCGGTCAGAAGGGGCTGCAAAGAGGGCGTTCACAAGTGTAGGAGAAGGGACCTGGACAAGGAGAAGGAAACACCCCCAAGGGGGGGGGGGCAAATACAGCCGAAGGACCCGAAGAAGGAGTTATAAGAGAGTTAACCCACGGAAGGGAGGTGGAGACCAAAACACACACCCGAGATAGATACCATAGGCGACACAGCCACAGCCACCTTACACGAGGACAGGGGAGAGAAGAAGGTGGGAAGGCCATCACAACCCCCCAAAGGAGCACCCACCTGGGACACAGGAGGGTAAAGCCCAGCGAAGCGGAACAGAGGAGGGCAGAGGCACACTCGGCACCAAGGAACCCCTATTATGGCATCCAAAACCAAAAACAGACAGAATAAGGGGGGACAGGTACATGGGGTCAACCCTGGCACACTCCCAATGATGTGGCAGCCCAGAGAGGCGAATGAGGAACAGCCAAACACCCAAGAAAGGATGACAGGCCACAGCTCCCTGGACGAGGAGACAGTGTCCACCCCAGTGTCACGCCAGGACCTCCACGGGGAAATGCTCGCACAACAGACCAACTTGGCCAATACTTTTCAGGACCAAATCCAGCTGATAAGATCCAACATCAATCTGGCTATGGCAAAGATGAAGCAGGAAGTGGGGTAGCTAGGAGAGAGAACGGACACTCTAGAAAAGGGCCTACAGGAAGTGGATAGGGAGACGATGGCAAACAGCGAGGCGATTGAAAGGCTAGACAGCGCAACCCGAAACTTAGGACTGAGAATGGAGGACATGGAGAACAGGTCCAGAAGAATCAATATAAGGCTGAAATTACTGCCGGAAATTGTCACGGAAAGAGAGCTAATGGGAACATTGCAGAACATATTTGCACAGCTGCTGGGTGAAACAGCTTCAGACATAATTGAACTAGACAGAGTTCAGACAGTGGGCCACCTCAACAAAGGGGCAAATGCCAGACCACAGGATTTCTAGCTGCCTTCGCAAGGTACGGCCAGAAGGAAGCAGTACGAAGGGTTGCTGGCCAGAGAGAACAAATAGAACACAATGGCCATAGGGTAGAGCTGTATCAGGACTTAGCTAACAGCACCCTGGTGAAGCACCGCCAAATTAACCCCATCCTGACAAGCCTCAGATAATGAGGAATTAGGTACAAGTGTACCTTTCCCTTCGGCCTCCTTTTCGAAGGGGCAGGGGCGCAGAAAAGAATAACCACCCCCCAAGAAGGGGACGACCTCCTGCAACTAGACTTAGAACAGGGAGAACGAGCAGGAGGCCGGAGTGGTCGCCAGAGACGGAGCCCCGCCCGAGACCCAGACCATGAGAATGGACGACAGTCAGAGAGAGCTGGAGGAGGAGACGCACGCTGCGAGGTCCCTGGGGAAAAGGAGGCAGCGTAGAAGCGGACAGAGAAAGGGGCGAGGCAGCCAAAGGAGGGAAACCCTGAAACAGCTGCCAAAATAAAGGGGTGGTGGGTAATAAGGTGAACATGGGGCAAGGGGCAGAGGAGAGCGAACATTATGAAGTTGGCAAGGGCGGTCGAGACCCGGGGAGTTCGAGGTAGATATTCGGGAAGGCATCAGGCCTATGCATTAACATGGGTAAGCCAAAACTGATGCATCTAACCCTAGACAAGGAGGCATGCAACCGATTAAACTGATTAAACCGATTAAAAACGAGACTCCATTTGTATGGGCCGCAGGGGGAATTAGGTATCAAGGAGTACAAATCACCTCACCTCATACTGCACTATGCCTTGGCACCGCATGTTACCCCAACTCCATATAAATCACACAAACCTTCCTACCACCACTCACTTTCATTCCCACGTGCGGTTGATATAATTTCCTCAGCCTCAGCCTAAAGCGCCTGGGCAGACATGGGAGCTGGACCTGTATCCCAACACACTCCAAGCCCTTAAGAGCAGACTAGTGGGATAGCCTCTCCGTTCTATGCTTGGTTGATGGGGCTAAAGATTTGATCAAGCTTGTCACCTGCTGTGTGTTGGTGTCTGCTGGTGGTATGTGAACCCCAAGTTCAAGAAAGGTGCTTACTGCTTAGAACTATTTAATAAATGGAAAGGAAGGAAACGAACCCCAGTAAAATAAACGAACTACATGTGATAGCATGCATGCTTAGTTAAAATAATCATTGTTTACAGCAAAAAAGGCTCCACTGCAGAATTGGATTTTAAGTGATAATGATGTATTGATGATGTATTGTTTATATAATGCTTTTGCCAAAGCGCTTTACATAGAAAATATTTACCTACAATATCACCCAACTGAAGTTGATTCTCCTCGACCTCGGAAGGATGAAAGGCTTTGTTGGTCTTGCCGGGATTTGACCCCTCAAGTCACACATAGATTGATTCAGCATGTTTGAGATGTCTGCTATTCCTATTCCTCCTCCTCTGGAATGTTTGGCAGGCCACACAGTTTTCTAAGTTCACTAAACATTTGCAGTGTTATATGACTGCAACCAGAGCATTATCTCCCCAGTTCATGGTCCCCGCCACTTATGATGAAAAAATGCAGGAAGTATATTGTTTAAACGTGCACTATATGTATTCATTATAACCATCTTCAGGGCTCTGCCTACAATGTCTGTTTGGCCAGCATGGAAAGTGAAAAGGGTCTGTGTGCAGCACCCTCTCAAATGTCTCCCCTGGTTGGCATCTTTGGCTGGGAAAATATTGCCTTTGTTGTGAAGCGCCACATTTCATAAAAGAAAATAGTTTTAAAGGACACCACTAGCACCTAGGTCATGACTCCTGCCCTTTAGTAAGTTAATGCTAGTCATGAAACAACAATTAGCAAATAACCATGTCATTTTTTGAAATGCTTATCTAATGTACACAAACATTTTGAAACAGCCACATGATCATTTGCAAATTGTGGGCACATTACCTTCTGAGGGGCACGAGCGCACAATGAGAGGGGGACTCTCAGGATTCTAACCCAGAGTCGTATGACCAGCCAAGGCCAGCCCAGGTTATTTAAATTACCTGAGAATGCCTCCTGTTTTAAATGTGTTAAACTTCCTTCATAGCTGGAAATGACTCCTTCAGAGCTATTTACCAGCAAAAAAATGTGTTTGTTAAGGCGTCCCAAAAAACCCAGAGGAACTGGAGCCAAGCCAAACCAGATTCAGTGATGGAGTAGACAAAGTGCAAGGCACAATCCATCTTTATTGTTATACAAATAAAGCAGGGACACCATGCAAGCATTACAATCTTGCGACTCTCCGATTGTTGAAACAAAACATTTGTTTAATTACTAGAAAAATGCATCATCCATGATGTCATAGTTACAAAACCTACATGGATCGGGGATTGGTTAGTGTGTTTGTCTACATGTAGATCATGTAGGGGGTTCAACAAGTTATTGGGTTAGCCATATCTGATAGCTCCACCTGGAACCACCCTTATTTTGATAAAGGTAAACCAATATAAACACTGAGAAAAGTAATTGTTTGGCCTACTGTTTGATGGGCTGCATGATATGAGCCAGAGAGAGAGTAAGGGAGAGAGGCCCATGGACTGTCCTTTGTTCAATTAAAGAAGTTACCATCCCTCTTTTTCAGGCCATGAGGCCAGATAATTTCTTTGTACTTGACCTTGTAGGGCAGCTTGTGTCTGTGTGTGTACTTTTAGGGAGTACTACAGGTGTCCTAACCTATGCTGGCTTCTAATAAATAGTCGGTGCTCTCAAATTATAGGTCATGTTATGATTTATTAGGCGGTCATTCTCAACTCCGGGAATTCCTTTCCCCTCAAGCAAGGTGACTCGCACTCAATGCGCTTATACAGATTAAACATTAGTGAGGCCTCCAAGCTATCTCGCACCACCCAGCAAATACCCTCTGTACCACCAATGAGCTAGGAACCAGGCTAGTGTATAGTAAGAATATGTATTTATTTAATGTTTGACAAAGAATAATAAAACAACCAAAACATCAGCCACCAACGCCGTGGCACAACACAATTTCACAATCTCAAATTTCTTGCACCAATTGACATCACATTACATCAGATTTCTTGCAATTTCACCCCTTACCAATATGACTCACACCGTGATTGCTTAGTCTGTTATCAAGTTCTTTTCTGCTAGCAACCCCCACCCCCAGGCATCAATTAGCTATGACGCCTCTGGTTTGAAGGCAAGGTACAGGGAGTGGGAATACTATGGAAAAATCGTTCTGGATTTTTAGTAAAAGGCAGGATTTGGGAAATGGACACAAAGAAAATAAATCTTATTGGGCTTTTTATTTGAGAGGCAAAGTCAGGAAAGGGAAAATCGTTTTGGGCTTTTTGATTGCGTGAAATGCAGGGCTTTGGGATTCTGATTTGGGATGCAAGTAGATAAATGGGAAATTTTGTTTTGCACACTCTACATTCACTTGAATGGCAGGGTTTGGGGTTACTTATTTTGGGGTTATGGACACCCCCTGTCTGTACAGAAGACAGGGGTTTCAGAAAGGTAGAGACGCACAAGTACTTTATTGTCTATACTGGCTCTAACACATGTTTTGAATTCTAACAACACTCATCCTGTGATTTTCTATATGGGAATTAATGGATTTAACTTCAATTCAATGCGCTACGCTAAAGATCTGCACAGCTTCACCCCCTCCCCACAATTTAATGGAAAGGATTAATGCAGGCATTTCCCAAAACAATTCAGGTTAAATGGATAGGATGATTTTCTATAGTGGAATTAATTTGAGTTAGAATTAATTAAATGTGCCAAGGGTATTCCCAGTTCCACCCCCTATCTGCTATTCAAGATGGAGATCAAGGGTGGAAGATTCCCCCACACTTTTGTTGTCATTTGGATTAATGTACTTACATTGGAGGCCTTGCTGATGGGGCATCCAGGGACACAGCAGGGCTCCTCTGAGGACAGCAGAGATCTGGTCAAAGGCTTTGGTCAAGGGTTGTATGCAGCACCCAGACTTCCTTTGGCTCCTCAAATGGCAGGCCCAGCTAGATTTTTGATTTCCCATTCTCTGTCTGCCACACAATGTTTAAAGCCTTGGTAGCTCTCCCTGCTTCTCTGCTAGTTGTTCCTTGCAAATGTCCAGAAGTAGACTACCTCCAGCAATAGAGTGGGTAAGTCAAGGGAAAAATCAAAAGTCCAAAGAAAGTTTCCTAGAGTCAAAAATCAAAGAAAAGTCACTCTCAGATTGAAAACTGATCTCTTATAGGGCTGGTGACACTTCAATATTATCATAATTCTGACGCTGCGGATTGGCAAGCTCTCTCCCTCCCCTCCCCCCACATGCCCACTTCCTGCTGATAGGACAAGTAGTTGGGGGGTTTGGATGATGGAGGCTGAGGGAGGAGAAAGATTCATCACCCCAAAATGACAAGTGGGTTTAACTTTTTCATTGTCCTTAAAAACCTAACGACATGGAGCCACCCCAATTTTTCAGATAACTACAGGCACATATACATATGTGTGTGTGTATAAATATATATATATATATTTGAGTTCTATATTTTATGGCGAGTCGGAAAATACAAATCATATCTAGGCATGCCCTTTCATGGAGGAGCTACCATTTTTATTTATTTACTCCTGAGCTGAAATAGTCAAAACTCTGACCCTTCAAGATTCAAACCTTATTTCTATAACCTATCGCCACACCAACTTTCCATTCCCTCATAATTATGAGAAGGCTGGAATCATAATCGCCTTTATAACTCAACTTGTATATGTGGGAAACCTAAATGTGTCTCCCTAACCAGTCCCAGGGGATCTGTCATCCAGGTGGCCAGGATGCAGCCATCACTATTGGATCAAGTTCCTGGGGGTGGACCAGTGAGGGAGGATCCCCTTGATGAGGGGTCCTCAGGGAGTCGAAGTGGGACACTGATAGATGAGATATGTTATCCCCTCCTTAGAACACCTTTTCCCACTCCTACCACGTAGAATACTCAGAAACTGTACCCCCCTTTTTCCGACCCGAACACTTTCGCACAACACAAAAGACAACGGACTAACACCAGAGCCATTTACCTGACATGTCCCAACACAAGAGTCAGACAACTGATCAGAACCGCACAAACCTGACAGCCCTTTCCCTTCCCCACAGGGATAAAAGGTTGAGCATGAGAGCACACTATGAGCAAGGCAGATCGCACGACGAGACAGCTAACCCACGACTGCAGTTCAAGAGGAGGAGAAAGGTGTCGAGAATCGAAGGAGCGACAAGGAGAGAAGTGACCTTGCCCTTTCGGACCCAGACCCACGAAGCCTGCAGGAAAAGAATCATAAAACCACGAACAATAGCCACTTTGGGTTGCAGCAGGCGTGAACGGTACACAAAGCCCTCCTCTGCTGATAACCAGACCAGGGAGAGAAGCTTGCTACTGTGGTACCATCCTTGACTCCAGAGACAAGAAAAGTCAAGCGATTCATCACTGCCGGTGAGTCGAGGGGAGAACTGATAAGAAACTGAACTGTGTTGAACGAAAGTTACAATTGACAAATTGAAGCAAAAACAAAGAACTATTAACTCCACAGGGGAAAGCCAGCGGCAGAGGGGTCTGGCACCAAGAGGGTGCTCACTCGAGAGATTCTGGTTAATTCCCCTAGAGTTGAAACTACCAATATCAGAAGGCCTTAGGAGAGCGACCAGGAAATGCTCAAAGTGGTCATAATGGGGCCTAGCAAAACCCCTCTGTACAGTCGAAAGTCTTGATCGGCAAGTAAATGGGAAATTCTAGGAACTGTGGGCTTGCAAACGTGAACCCGACAGAGGGATGCCTGCTGAACGGGGGAAGCATAATGGCCCCATGAGCATCGTGTTGACAAGACTGAACACGGCATAGGGATGTCCACAATGGATTGTTTAAAAAGACCTTAAGACTTGTGAAAGCGAAATGTAAAAGCATCTTTGAAAACAGGCCACAGTGAACCCGTCAGAGGGAGGCTGATATTTCAGAATAAACACCATAGTGAACCCGACGGAGGGAGGCAAACAGTTGAAAAGGGTCTGAGCCAGGAAGAGGGGGATCCAGCGGTGCAAAGTCATCACCCAATGACACGTGAATATAATAGATGAAATCACCTTGAAAACAAGCAATAGTGAACCCAATGGAGGGAGGCTGACTTTCGAGAAGGGTCAGAGCCTGAAAGAGGGGGAACAGGGGTACAGAATCATTACCCTAAATATAATCAGAAAATAACTTTTGTTTGTTATTTTGACCCATACAGATCCATGGAATCATGAAACTCAAACCACAGATGATTTTGATATTGCTGGGAACTTTTGTGGATCTGAGCCTCGAAGAGGGGAGATCCAGGGGTGAAAAGGCATCACCTGAAGTGCAATCAGAAAGGAACTTTTTGTTTGTTATTTTTAACGCTTCTCCTCGGAGGCAAGAGACTTTTTGAAGAAAAGAGACTTAACCACAGAGGATCCTGATACCTGTGAACTAAACTGTAGTCTCAGGCTGGGAAAGATCGAGAGTGTGCTGTGCTCAGAACTCTCACCTTGTCCTGTGCTCAAAATGTGGGGAAGGGAGACCCGCGGCTACCACATCCTGACTTATCATTTGTGAACACTTCTTTCTTTCTTGTGAATCCTATCCCGCATTCTTTTTGTGTTTAGTTGTAAGGATTGGCAATAGGTTTTTCTTAGTATAGGCCCTTTTATTTGACAAGATGCCACTAGGACTGCCTTATTATTATTTGATGGTCATAGCTTGCTCCAATCTTAGATTTAGGCATTTTTCTACCCTACCTATACAGTTTAATAGCCACCCTTGAACTGTGATCACTTGTGTCTGTCTTTACTGTTGCCACCTAGAGTTCCTTATATATACATCACCCAGGATTCATATTTACATGTCACTGACAGGCTTTTTATCCCCTTAAATATGAGTCACGGATGAGCTCACTGGGACATACAGTTCGATTTGTATTAAAGAA
The DNA here is from genome assembly GCF_040938575.1 of Ambystoma mexicanum. NCBI lineage: Eukaryota > Metazoa > Chordata > Amphibia > Caudata > Ambystomatidae > Ambystoma > Ambystoma mexicanum. The sequence continues at coordinate 487,730,381 of NC_090925.1, forward strand.
AAGGTGGCACAAATGTTAATCATATGGCAAGGCATCACATGTGTCCCTCATCTTTACACTAGCCCCATCCTTTTTTAAAGTTTAATTTCTGATTTTGTGACCTGACACGAACATCTGCTTATCAGCAAGTTCTGTTTCATACACAATGTCTGATCATCCATTAGTGGCTCTGAAGCCATTTCTTGTGGTCGAGACAGCCCTGAAAATGTCCTTTCTGTTGGCCACTAACACACAGCTAATGGAGAGACCTGACCTTAAAGGTCATCTCTTCTAGTTGTGCTATCCACAGCTCCCACAATTTTGATCTAATTCTCTGTTATTTATTTGTATTTCTAACAAGGCCTGCCTTTCCTGGGCATCCCAGCCCACAGGTCTTGAGTTCAAATTTGTGAAGGCCCAGAACTTTCAGTTGAGTAGGGAAAACACCAGCTGCATCCATACTTCAGAAAATACAGCTATAAATTGACAATATGTGCTTATATGTAACATTTAGCATTATATCTGGGCATGTTATTTATAATACAATCTTTCTTTGCATACGGTTTGGACAAATATAAGTTAACTTTGGAAATTAGTCACACATAGACTACAGTTAAATAGAATATTCTTGTTCACTTTTCCAACAAGTAAGCCTTTCGATTTAAATGTCAGTTTATTTGTGAAAAGTATCTCCAAAATATGTCACTTGGCTTCAGTTTTTAAATGTAAGGCACAATTCCTCCTTTCTATTTTTGCAAGGCACAGCATTTCAGTGTATTTCTTCCCATGTGTACTGCTGCAGTTTTGAATCTGCCAAAGGGTGCCTTTTCACAGTTTACAAAAAAAGTCAGCATCTGCAGCACCCCATGTCTTTTCCCATTCCTTGGACATTGTTAGCAATATTACCATTCTGAGCCACACTGTCCTTCAGCTGAGTGCCTTTCCATTTTGATAAAGTTGAGTGAGGCCCATTCTCCCTCATTCACTAGCACTCTTGTTGGAAATCACTGTTTTGTACTGACTTATATATTTCAATAAAGCCAGATTCACTCTCACAATAGTGGCCTAGCATGGCCTCTCCATCTCCGTCACTCTGGAGCTGTATTTTCACCCCAAAGTCACGTGCTAGAAGACTGTGTATGAAATGGAATTACCTTCTATTTATTGAGATTTTAGCTTGTGTGTGTATTGTTTTCTGTTTCCACCAGGGACACCCTTGAGTTATTCTTCAAGGACTCTTTCGCTTGCTGTTTAACTGCACCCGGCTAACAAAGACTGGTTGTATTCTTATAAAACTTGAATTAATCTGGGAGTATCCTGCTTGCATCTTGGGAACTGCTATCTCATGCCTTTGTTCCGCCATTCTCATCCTCCTTATTTTACTTTAACCATGCACTAATTGTCAGCTACTATCTGAGCTCTGTACAGACATGTATTTCTGTGGCTTTAGCATTTTGAGTAGTCTCAAAATCTTGAGTCCTTTGCTTATCTAAACGTATGCTGCAGCTTCCATTTGTAAGAAGATTGCTGCTCAATTGCTCTCTGGTTTCAGTGTTAGCGAGCTATATTCGCTTGTCGTTCATGTTGCATACAACTTATTCATTGGTTACGCTAGCGTTCTTCATGTCTTTAGGATGCTATGTTAATATTCTGCATGTATAAATATTACCTAGTGTACGTGGTCTTCGTGTGAAGGGCACGTTTGCTTCAGCTCTAATACATGCACTTGTTACTGTTGCAACATTAGCTTTACTGCTTTCGCCATCTTCAGTTTAGCTTGTCTATATGTCTTGTTGTACCTGCCTGGGATAAGGGCCCTATAGTTGTCTAGGTATGTAATGTTTCTCACCTGTGTGGTATTGGGTCAGGAGCGGGGCAGAAGCTATGGATGATGTATTCATCTACCTCCCAACATATTTCCGCTTCTGCTAGTGCTATGCATTGCTTCTTTGTGTCCCCTAATCCCTAAAAATCAGCAAATATCAACCTGCTACAAGACATGTAAATACCTCCACGTACATGGGCGACTACAGAGACAGCCTGGTCTTCTGTTCTATGCCTATGTTGCATTTTCTCATATAAGTCTCTCTCGCTTGCTTTCTCTTTACAGACCATCGAAAACACCTTGCACAAACACATACCAGTCCAGTTTAATAATACAAACTGCTGTAAAATACACCATCACACTTACACAGGTAAAATAATTTACCATCATAAGTACCTAAATCCAAATGCTTTTTACATGTTCGTGTGGGTTTGGACAGTAAATTGCACATTTTGGAAACCATTTTTCAAATTTTCTGCGGGGGTGGAAATGCCCCTGGTCCCTCCTTGATGTGGGCCGGGCTTGCTCGCTATGTTCGCTCGCTTACAAATTCACCCTGCTAAATATACGCCCCATCACCTGTCAGTCACCAGCCACCACTACGCATGGGCACTATCGGGTAGCGGCCTCACCTCCCTGGCCACATGGGAAGGGGCACCTCTAGGGGAGAAGTGACAACATCCAAGGATTTGTCACACACCACATTGCATCTTTCAAACACTGTGCTCCTTGGGTTGGGCCTGCTTTGCATTTTGAATCTTGCTAGTATGTTCCACCACATTGTATATTTCTCCCACTGTGCCCCCTCGGTTGGGTCTGATTTGCATTTTGGATCTTGCTGGTATTGTTTTCCACCATATTGCATTTTCTTCCACAGCGCCACATGATGTGAGTTTGGTTGCATTTTGATTCTTGCTAAGGTTGAGTTCCAGGGAATTACATTTTCTTTCCACAGTGCCTCCTCGGTTGGGTTTGCCTGCATTACTAAATATCTATAGGGTTGTGTTCTGCTATGTTGCATTTTCTTCCCACAGTGCTCCCTGGGTTGGATTCCCATTTTTCAATCTCACAAGTCTGGCCAATACCTGTAGTTTGCCACACTTGTATTCTGCCTGAGTAAGGCTACTATAAAACTGGTACCTTTTGGACTCCAACACACAGAACCTCCCATTACTATTTCTGGAAACCTTCAACCCCTGCCTATTATAAAACTGGAGTTCCCAAGCACCGTGAAGTCCAGAGACTAAGATACAACACCACAAGGAGGCTTTCGCCACTGTGAACCCAATACCACTACCAACCCCAACAAGCTGGGATCCAAAAGCACCACGATACCCTGAGACTGAAATGCAACCACCACAGAGAGGCCCTCACCACTGTGAAGCTGATACAGAACCCCATAAAGGAAAGGCCAAACCATCAGGATGCTAAAGCTACTCTAATCGCTCACCAATACAAGAGACCATCACTAAGTGAACTCACAACCAGGAACCATAACACAGTTAGAACTTACCACTCAGAAATGTAGCACTGGCAAATAATCCAACCAGGGAATAGTTCCACCCAGGAACAGCCTTACTCCTGAGATAACTCTGCCCAGAAACATCTAAGGACAAAGGATGGCTCAGAGCCTTGAACAGCTTGCACACTTGGGATAGCTCATGGCCCTGGGATAGCTCACCCCATGGGATGGCTCACACACCCTGCAATCGATCCTGCAATAGTCCCCACCCCTGGGATAGCCCCCCCCTGGGATAGACCCCACCTCAGGGATAGAACCCATCTCCTACGATAGCCCCAACTCCTGGGATAGCCCCTGATCCCTGGGATTGGCTCTGACTCTGGGGTTGTTTGCCCCTGGATAGCCCCCACCTGTATAGCCCCCACCCATGTGATAGAACCAACTCTTGGAAGAGACCCCTAACCACACAATCCCCTGCACCAGGAAAGATAAAAGCACAAGGAATAACCATAACAAAATAAACCAATTGGAACAATCTCAAAGCATCACACCTGGGAGCCAACCTGTACCAAGAGATAACACACCTACCCGCTCACTGCAAATGAGCCCCTTTGCCAGAACAAGACCAAAATCACTCCACTTATCACACTACCTGTCAACTTACCACCCACTTGGACAACCAACCAACCCCAAGAACCGAAAGCACATAAGGAGGATAACCGGAAACCCAACTGACAGACGGGAAACTCGCAGAAACAAAATCGAAAGAAATGACCGAAACACACCATTCTTAACAAAAAATGTGCATGACACAATGTATCATCATTGTGAGCAGACAGACAACTCTGAAGAAAACATCAATCGAAGACTCAATCTTGCTAAAGTACTCAATAAAGAAACAGAAATAGCAGAACTGAATATACAAGTTGATAGAAAAAAGTTTATAGAAAAATTAATCAGTATCGAGCAACCTCCCAACTCCACAGCCAAAGACCGAACAAACCGCAGAAAACAAAAAGATACACTGCAAACTAATTAACACCCAATCAGTGTCCAAACACAAAACACAAAACAGAAATATCAAAACTGCTAAGCAATGCTGGGGCAGATATGCTATTCCTCAAGTAATTCTAGCTAACTCAAAACTCCAAAGTAACAGCACACAACTCCCTACCCAACAACTTTAAACTTAAACAAACCAACCCAGAAGGAAAAAGCCAAGGAGGTTTCACTGTGGCACACCATACATAACAACAGCACCACGATTAAACATCCAAACTGTAAATCACTCCTCCTGCACTTAGCCTTAGATCACCAGACCAATCTATCATTCCTGCTTATCTGTAGGCCACCGACATACAACCCTACACTCAAGGACACATTTATGGATGCCATTACCAATATCCCTGTTAAACATGGTTACCTGATTATACTGGGAGACTTCAATATCTGGTTCGAAGAAGAAAACATTGACTCACCCAAAAATCTTATCAAATCAACTAGCAACAATGCATCTACAACAACTGGTGAAAGGAGCGACATATGCATCAGGCCACACCCTAGATGCGATCCTCTGCAACAAAAACCTGCTCACAACTGCACCAGCAATACAAATCCTCTGGAGCAACCACCTCATTATAGCCTTTGTGATGCAACCACCAACACAGATACTTGCTAACCTCCCAGAAAATCCTCCAATTCTGAAAAGAAACTGGAAATCTATTAACAGTGTGGACCTTAACGCAAGACTGAAAGCCACAAAACCGCCAATCACTATTGTAGACTCAACCTGTACAGAAGAAAGAACGGACACAATCCAAAAATGGATCACAAAAACATTGGATGACATTGCACCAGAAAAACCATTCACCCCCTCTCTAAAGAAAATGATGGCAAGATGGACCACACCCCACCTCAGAGCACTAAAAAAAAACTAACAGGTAACTGGAACAAGAATGGAGGAAAAACTATGACCAACTAAACAGTATTACTATTGATATGCGACCAGGGGTGTTCCTAGGAGGGGCTAAGGGGGCTATAGCCCCTGATCTTTTGGTTGTAGCCCCAGATAGAATCTCAGGATCTACAGCCAAAAGACTAGCTAGCCCCCAGTCCCAACAGTTCTGGCATCAGTGTAGCCCTGGGTCTTTTCCAAACCTAGCAACTCCCCTGTATGCGACGATCTAAAAACCAATGCAGACTCTGCCAAATCAACACTAATACTACTTCGACTATCAGCAGCCTTCCACAAAACACTCATCAAAATACTCAAAGGTATTGAACTCAGCAACACAGCACTCCACTGATTAAAATCCTTCATGACAGAAAGAACAGAAACAACTTGGATAACACCATTCAAGTCAGCACCTCGTAACACAACATGTGGAGCCCCACAAGGCTCATCACTCTCACCACTGCTTTTCAACATCTCCATGACCCCCCTGATTAACCTCATCAGATAACACAGCCTGACCTTCTGCATCTATACAGATGACATTCAGATCATCTAGAAAATCAATGGCACCGAAGAACAAAACCCAACCCTTATCAACTGCCTTACACTCAACATGGACAAAATAGAAATCATGATCGCGACTAACGACCCACCGAACTATCATCACATTCCGTGGCCTGCCGAACTGGAAACCCACCAGACCAATCCAAAGTGGTAAAAATTCTCTGAATGGACAACAAAGTAACATGAACAACAGAAGATAACATAAAATTCAGGAAACTGTTAAAAACATGGGTCTTTAACTCACCAAGCTAAAGAGCAAGCATGAGCAAAGGAAAAACTGGAACTTCTGGCCCCTGCAACATCTATAGCTGCCATGCATTAGTAGGTTAGCAAGCAGCCAGGTGGTGCTAATCGAGAACAGGAAACATTGTAGTGATTTTGCAACAGGTATCACCTTGCAGGGTAAACTGCCCTTTTAAGAAAACAACAGTTTGTTGAACTAGTGTATTTGCCTTCTGTAGATATTCATTTTGTTTTGCAGACCAGAATGAAGCACTACAATATCTACTGACTGGCACAGGAGAAAAAGAAGGTAAGACTGCAGGTTTAGTTCGATCATGAATGGACAAGAATGGTTTCCAGGAGATTTGAAAATGTGTTAGGACTGTTGAAGGCAATAGAAAGAATAACAAATGTTCAGCAATATTTGCATGTGCTAGAGGTTGTTTTTAATAAGAAAGAAAAATGCTATTAGATCACTCACCGCACTGTGACTCTGTATACTCCCTATCATGTGATATGCTCTGTCGCCAGGGAAGTCAGAGAAAGACCTTTCCTTGTCACCACTGTGAGTGTAATACTGTACTTTGTTCTTTTGACAGGGAAGTTTGTTTGTTGTTGTAGATGCTACCGAAGAAAGGATCAAGTAGTGGTGAATGCTGGACCCTCCACAACCTGGGAAACATTGTCTGAAGGAAGTCGGGCTTCTAACTGGCCCTGGGCATTACCTGGCCCAGTAGTGCCCCCCGCACGCCTTGCTTGGGTTATATTGCTTAATTAAAGGCCTCTCTGCAATGGCCCACTTCCCATGAAATCTTGGTTGCTTCTGTAACAGGGTGAGGATTGTGGGAGTAGATTGTTTTAAATAAATAACTATTTCAATAAAAGACGATGGATTGGATTTTTTCTTGGAGGTGCACTTTTTATCATGAACCAAAATGGTATTGCCCCCTGCCCCATGATGCCATATTGCTCATTTCCACTACATTTTCTTTCTAACAGACTTTTGATTTAGGTTTCCCCTACCCTGTCTTGGCTTTACCATTGCTTGTCCAAATCATAAACTATGGACACAAACTGTGGGCTTTTAGACATGCATATTAAGGATCAGACCAATGGTCACTGAATGGACGCGATAATGTTGCGAAGTTCAGAGGCACTTGCTTTGCGGACTTAGCCATTATGAACTGGTATGAACTTTAAGGCTGCTTATAAGAGAACAGAAGTCATCATGGGGGTGGATGTCTAAAGCGTCTTGGTCAGAATTGGCTGATCAGAAAGCGTCATAACCCATCAGTATGGAAATGGAAATAAAGGAAGAACTATTCAAGATGAATGAATCTATTGTTTTCGCAGGAGACAGGAAAAAATAACCCAAAATGAATGCACAAGCTTAGTTTTACATACAATTCGTTGTTCATATCAAAATAATTCACAAACTTGCAGATATATGATTTATATCATCACTGTCAAACCCAGGTATATGATTGGTGGGTTCTAATCAATAGGTTCGTAAATTTGGGACCATCATGTGAAGTGCACCCTCCCATTCCAGACGTGATCAAAGTAACTTTGCGAGACCAACTCTGCTTTGCTTGGACAATAGGTTTCCTCATTAACCCAGATTCCATGGCGGAAACAAGCTGCACCCCTGACCGTGTACTAAATTTCTTGGCATACCCCTTCTCCTTCTGTCCCAAATTACAAAAAGTTCCAGACACGGCTCCACCCTTATCTTCTCCCAAACTCAGGTCCCCAAGGATGACATGACCAGGCACTGCATTCAAGTCTGAATTTTTAGGATTTGTTTGCTTAAATTGTGTGTCTAGTTGTAATTCATATGGGGTTTTCGACCCGGGGTGAGGGCAGTAGTGTTCTAAATCTTCACCTGGCTCATTGGCATCACAGAGCCTCATGCCTTATTCTCATGAATATTAAAGGGCAAATCCCTTCCTGCTCTTCCACCAACCTACATTCCATTCCCACCAAGTTCAGGCCCCGCAGCTGGATACAATTAGTGCTTATCTGTGCACCGTGGGTGCCTCTGACATTGGCTTCTCTCCTCAGTAACCTGGTTTTTGGAGCTGAACTACCAAAGCCACAGCTCCACACCAAGCCCTCTGTTCTCTTCTGTTCATTGTGTGCTAGTCCTTAACATCAAAATGGCATGACTTCTGCCATGTTAACACACTGAACTCACTTCCACCACACTGCCTTGCTGTCTCCATATTCTGCGCTTTTCGAACCTTCCCGCACATCACGCTACCCTATGTTACAATAGTTACATCAACCAAACCACAGGGCCTATAACACTGCCATATCGCTGATCTCTGAAACAACATTTATACATTTGTTGATCTTTCTGTTTGTTTGTTTATTTATTTGTAAGGTGCTCCTCACCCGAAGGTATCTAGGCGCAACAAGATAATGCAGTTTTTTATGTACAGTACAAGATAATTATAGGTAACATTACTATTTACAGTACATGACAGGTTGCAGGTAAAGTGTTGTAATGTGTTACCACATGCAACGTATAATACCTAACTAAGACAATGCATGCGCTGTATATGGAGCAAACATCACTCTGCTCCTCCAATGTTGCATTCTGATAGGTTTTTCTTAACCTGAACCTTTTTGACTGGCTGGGCCACTGTACATTCCAATATTCCCATCTTTAGTTAATACTCTAAGTTAATCTTTAGTTAAGACCCCGCCTCCCTCTGGCATATTCTTCTGGGGTGTAAGTCATAAAACAGCACCTTCCATCTCCTGCTAAATCGACCCAACACTCAATATAATTCTCTGATTGTGGTGTGGTCATTGTCCCCAGAGGTTCGAAAGGCTGCTCTATTTACACAATTTTTGGCCTGACAACCCCAACCCACCTATCAGGCTGGATGTATATGTATTTTTTGAGAGGAGGAGATTTAACCATCCTTTAAATTATCATCATGGTGCTCTTTGGCAAAGTCTTCGTGCAGCACCTCAGAATCATCCGACAGGAGCACAAAATCGCACAAAAAATGCTACGATGGACACCAGCATTTTTGCAGCTATTTCTAACCACGATGGGGCCCATGAAAACATGACATTAAACCAGTCACATGCATTCACTTCAGCCTCTTTCTCCATGCCAATCCTCAAATTGTGAAGGGCCCCTATTACATGGGATAACAATCCATTGTCAGTATCATTTGGGGGGTTGTATGTGCAGCAAGACAGTCCAATTTTCTTACAAATGCCCCCTTCCATGTCTCCGAGAATGTCCACAACATATTGGTTCTGGGGGGGTCATAAGCCTAATGGCTGTCAAATCACTCTTTATTGAGTTAAGGCCCTGCTCTGTCTGGTTCGCCATATGAAGCATCTCCCATTTAGTTATCTGCATACCTATCAACAATGCCTGACGTATCGACAGGGTTTTTCGTTATGTTGTCCACCCGACTCGAACCCTGAGAGTCTTCAAGTTCCCCTTCCTCCTCACCTGTTGATGAGAAGTCCAACTTCTTTCCGCGGGATCGACGAGTAAAAGTCCTCCTCTTCTTGTGTAGATAGGGTCGGCCTCGGGAGGAAGCCACCGCGACCCTTTGGGAACGAATCAGCGGTGACTCCCCCCCGCGACAGACAAACAAGGCAAGGGGAAAAGCCTTACGGCACAAAAACCCCTTCGGAGTGTAGATATCCGATGCAGCGGAACGAGAGGATAATCCAAGACCAGCTGGATATGGGATACCGGCAAATCCGGCAGGTAAGGGCTCCGCCAGGAGAGTTGAGAGGACGGAACTGAATGGAATCAAAGGGGGGGGAAGCCAGAGAGAGGAGATCTCAATTGAGGCAAGGCAGGAGAAGCGAAGGGAGGCGAGCAATCCAAGCCCCCGAGTGAAATAACGGGGCGCAGGCAAGAGAAGGAAAAGAAGACAACTGAATGAGAGAGGTAAGCAGGGGAAAATAGGACAGGAGCAGAACACCGCCAAGCGAGAGAACTGAGGAGCGCTAGCAACGAAGAGGAATCAGAAGTTGCAACGCGCTGAGCCGCCGAGCGTAAACAGGGAAATACACTCGGCGGCGGCCATGATGGAAAGGACTAGACTGCTAACAGCGCTTGGGAGCACAACGTGGCGGCACAGTCGGACGGCCGCCATGTTTCCACCTCTTCCATAAATGCCAGGAACCTGCGGTTGTGACAGTATTCCACCCTCGAAGTCGGGTTCCCCCCGGCTTGCTGGGATGTAATCTGTGAAACTGACGTAGCAAACGGGAAGCATGCACATGGGTCCGAGGTTCCCAGGTATCCTCAGATGAAGGATAGCCTTTCCAATGAATAAGATATTCAAGGCGACCTCTGTGGTAACGAGAATCCCGGATGTGGGAGACCTCGTATTCCTCAGAGGTGGGAGCAGGCAAAGTGTGGAGTTTGGGGGTATTCTGTCTTTCTGTTCCCTGATACGAAGGGACATAATTGAGAGGTATGAAAGGTCGGATGAATGTGACTAAGATTCTTAGGCAGTCTGAGGCGATAAGCTACTGGATTGATCCTGGATAGGACTTCGAAGGGACCAATGAATCGGGGGGATAGCTTAGAAGGATGTACCCAGCGGGGCAAAAACTTGGTGGATAGCATGACCTTGGAACCTCTGTTCCAATCTGGTACAGGTCTCCGGTGTTTATCAGCTTGTAGTTTGTTACGGGTGTTGGCCTTTAGAAGACTTTGGTTGGCGGTGTTATGGGCTTCCTTAATTTAGACAGAGCGGTTTCTAAGGATGGGAGTCTCAGTCCAGAAGGTGGGTACTATAGATTTAGGATGGTACCCATATATACAAAAGAAAGGGCTGATCCCAAGTGCGCTGTGTACAGAATTGTTATATGCGAACTCAGCTGTTGGTAAGAGGGAAACCCAGTTATCCTGTTGTTGGTTAATGAAACACCTCAAATACTGCTCGAGGGTCCCGTTTAGCCTTTCTGTCTGCCCGTTAGTCTGTGGGTGGAACCCAGAAGACAGAGCCCTTTCGATACCCAGCAGTTTGCACAAGGCAGTCCAGAATTTTGAGGTGTATTGGCTCCCACGGTCAGACACGATCTTTTTGGGGAGACCATGCAACCTGAAGATATCTTTCATGAAGACTTACGCCATAAGGGAGGCCGAAGGTATCCTGGGTAAGGGGGAAAAATGAGCCAACTTCGAGTCCACAGTTACCATGATACAGGTACAGCCTTGGGAAACCGGTAGATCTACGATGAAATCTGTAGAAATGTGCTTCCAGGGGCCTGAGGGAATCCAGTCTTGTTGAAGCAGGCCAAGAGGACTTCGAGTGGAATGTTAATTTTGCATACAGGTCAGACAGGTCTGGATGTATGCCTGAGTATCGGCTCGCATACCGGGCCAGTAAAAGGATCTCTGCAGTAATTCTAAAGTACCTCGTAAGCCTCTATGCCCAGCCACCTTCGAGTCGTGACACCACTGAAGAGCTTGTATTCTGAGGTCCTGTGAAGGAAGGATGAGCCTCCCTCGAGTGAAGTACAGACCGTCCCTCCGATCCACCGGAGTCCTCCCCACTTACAAGAGCGTTTCTTCTGGGGAAAGAGATCCTTCCCTAACTTCTTCCAAGAAAGACGATACAGCGGAAATGATCTTGATATGAGGAAACATGAGCTCTTTCTCGTATCCCGGAGAGGTCTCATCTCTGCGAGATAAGGCGTCAGCAACCTGGTTTTGGGTACCAGGTATGTATGTGATGAGAAAATGAAACTGTGCAAAGAAATGCGCCCATCGGGCTTGTCTGGTGTTATAACACTCTTGTTGACGTAGGATCTGTAGGTTCTTGTGATCAGTACGTAACAGGAACGGGTGTAAGCTTCCTTGGAGAAGATGCCTCCATTCTAGACAATTGTGTATGAACAAGCATGCCACTAAATACAGCTACCCGCCTACACACATGCTAGGTGTGACTAGTTGCACCAAGTGTTAACAAATCGTGTTGGTTTATAAATCCAAACAGGAAAGAGAGATAGAGATAAACATATTTTAATCAATACATGAGAAAACTCGACATGTTAAGAAAACAACAATGCATTTCGTTTACACAAAACATAAAAACATGGTTTGAAAAACAGCGTGTATCCTAACCAGAAAGACAAGAACTGCAAACATCATTTTTAAACAGTGTTGTGAGGTTAGTACAAATGTGGTATTGACAATTCGCATATCCTCAATGGTTGTTATTATTATTTGTCCTTGACTCTGTCGACACAGAGAAATGTGTTTCTGGGTTCCAGCGGATGTTGTTGGAAAGAAAAACTCTCTAGCTGACGTTAGATTGCTATGAGACGTGTGCTGGACCCATCTTCAGGACAATACTTTGTAGGGCCACTGGATAAATCTCAGTGGTAATGCTGAAAACTGATTTTTTAATCATAGGACTATCACAAAAACAATCGTATAGTCCAAGAAGAATTAAAAAATTCAATAGCCCAAGTTGCTCACTTAGGGTTTGTGTATTTTTTCGCACAGAATGCGATAATTAAAATACAAATAAATGTTGTTTAAACAAACAGCTAAAATTCATTTTTCCTTTTCAGCGTTCTCACTGTGAGTTCCCACAGTTACCACTATCGAATTCGGTCTACATGGTCACCAAATCCGATGCCACACACAGCTATAAAGCAATTACAAGGTTAGTGCTAACAGTTGCACGTGTACACCCATAGAGATTTTCAATTAGTTTTTAAGGTACCACTAACACGTTTCTCTGTGTTTTTGGTTTTTAGCATTACCACTGAGATTTATAAAGTGGCCCTACAAAGTATTGTCCTGAAGACGGGTCCAGCACACGTCTCATAGCAATCTAACGTCAGCTAGAGAGTTTTTCTTTCCAACAACATCCGCTGGAACCCAGAAACACATTTCTCTGTGTCGACAGAGTCAAGGACAAATAATAATAACAACCATTGAGGATATGCGAATTGTCAATACCACACTTGTACTAACCTCACAACACTGTTTAAAAATGATGTTTGCAGTTGTTGTCTTTCTGGTTAGGATACACGCTGTTTTTCAAACCATGTTTTTTTGTTTTGTGTAAACGAAATGCATTGTTGTTTTTTTAACATGTCGAGTTTTCTCATGTACTGATTAAAATATGTTTATCTCTATCTCTCTTTCCTGTTTGGATTTATAAACCAACACGATTTGTTAACACTTGGTGCAAGTAGTCACACCTAGCATGTGTGTAGGCGGGTAGCTGTATTTAGTGGCACGCTTGTTCATACACGTTTGCATTTTGTCCTCAGCCACGCAGCCCCCTAAAAAAGAGGACTTTTCTAGCTCGAAACGCTTGATTTACTCCATTCTATACAAGCCAGTTTCATAGCTAAGAGCTCCTTTTCTATGACGGAGTAGTTCAGCTGACTAGGGTTCAGAGTCTTGGAGAAATAGGCGATGGGATGTTCTTGGCCCTGATTTGATTGTAGGAGAACGGCGCCGACCGCACCCGCGGAGGCGTCGGTCTCAAGAATAAAGGGTAGCAGTTGGTTCGGCTGTCTCAGAATAGGGGCAGAACAGAACCTTCTTTTCAGGCAGATGAAACTCTCCTCGGCTTCCCTGGACCAGCGAAAAGGCATGGAGGCTTTCTTTAGTAAGGAGGTGATAGGCAGAGTGAGTCTGGAAAATTCGGGAATAAACTTCCGGTAAAAGTTGGCCAGTCCCAAAAATCCTTGAATCTCCTTGACCGACGAAGGGGAGGGCCAGCCTAGAATAGCTTCGACCTTCTTGGGATCCATGGTGATCCCCTCGCTGGACAAAATAAACCCCAGATAGGAGACGGAGGATTTGGCGAAAGCACACTTTTCCGGCTTGACCAATAAATGGTGTCGCTGCAGCCTGTGTAATACTTCCTTCACATGACGAGTATGCTCTTCGGGCTGACGGGAGTAAACCAGAATATCGTCCAAGGAGAAAACGGTGTTTTGGCCCAAGAGATCAGAAAATATACGGTCCATAAACCTTTGAAAGATTGAGGGAGCATTGACCAGTCCGAACGGCATAACCTGATATTCGAACAGCCCATAGGGAGTGCGGAAAGCCGGCTTCCATTCGTCACCGGTCCTGATGCGGAGCAAATGGTAATCACTACGTAGGTCGAGTTTGGAAAAAACTACTGAGCCTTGGATGGTCTCCTGGATCTCCGAGATGATGGGCATAGGGTACCGGTCCTTGATGGTAAGTTGGTTAAGGCCTCGGTAATCGATACAAGGTCTTAGGTCCTTGGAGTCCCTCTTGGGAATGAAGAATAGAGATGCTCCTGCTGGTGATCTGGAAGGTCGGATAAGTCTGTTGGCTAAGTTGTCATCTAAGTAGCGTCTAAGGACTTCCTTTTCCGACAAGGAAAGGGGATACATCCTACAAAACGGAACCAGAGCCTGAGGGACTAAGTCTATCCTACAGTCCTCAGGTTGATGAGGAGGAAGTTCCATGGGTTGTTGCTCTTGGAACACTGTGGCATACTCCTGAAGACAGCTTGGGATACAATGGATCGTGCTCCTCTCAGGGGCACACCCCGTCTTGACGCTTTCGAACAAGGGTCCTGGAAGACACTTCTCCTGGCAGTAAGCAGAATGAAACCTTAGAAGATTTGCCGACCAATCTATGGTAGGGTTGTGTCGTCGGAGCCAACCAATCCCCAAAATGACTGGGAAATGAGCAGCACGAATGATATCAAAGCTCAGTACTTCAGTATGTTGTTGAATGGATACCTGTACCTCCTCTGTGGTGTGGGTAATGAGGCCGGAGCACAGAGGGGTACCATCTACTCCCTCTACCTTCTGGTCTTCCTTCTTGGCTATCCTGCGAAGGCCTACCTTGTCGGCCCATAGGGTGTCCAGGAAGTTCCCGGCTGCTCCACAATCCAGCAGGGCCAGGGTCTCCATTTCCTTTCCTCTGAACATGAGACGTTGGTCTTCCGAGGGTTGGGCAGAAGTAACTGAAAGAGTGATGTAGGAACTGGGAAAAGCCCCTCGGTAGTCCGTCCTGCCAACTACCGAGGGCGTTCGTTTCCCGGACGTCTGGGGGGTACATCTGGGCAGTCTCTCAAGAGGTGTGTGGAGGAGCCACAGTATAGACAAAGGCTGCCCTCCCTTCTCCTCTTCTTCTCTTCCGCTGTCAAGGGCGCTCTGGTTGCTCATATTTGCATAGATTCTTCCCGGGTGGATGGACGAGCGGCAGGTGAGGAGGTCGATGGGTGAGTCTTGGGGTAAGAGCTGGAGTTACGGGTCTTTCTCTTTTCATTCCTCCGTTCAGTCAACCGAAAATCTATCCGTACAACAGCCTTTATGAGATCTGAGAAAGAATCGGGGCGAGGGATCCTAGCGAGCTCGTCCTTTAGCTCTTCGCGCAAACCCCTCCTGAAGATGGTGTATTGAGCCTCTTCTTGCCAGCCAGCTTCTGCAGCCAGTCTTTTGAAGGATGATATGTAAGTGAGTAGGTCAGAACCACCCTGACGAACATCCAACAGGTCTTCACTAGCCAGGTGAGCGCTTTCAGTGCGAAGAAATGTCTGCTTGAGAAGATCCTTGAATGCTACAAAGTTCTGTAACACTGGGTCGGACTGGGACACCAATGGGGTAGCCCACGCTAAGGCATTACCAGTCAGGTGTGTGATCATAAACCCCACTTTAGCATGATCGGAGGAAAAGGTGTTCTGTCTGAAAGCGAAATGGATATTACAAGCTTCCAAGAATTCTTTGACTTTTTTCTCTGATCCGTCGAATTTGCCTGAAACCAGAGGCAAAGGAGGTAAATCTGTGACTTGCTGTTCTCTGGTGGTAACTCTCTGTTGGAGAGCGGTATTTGCAGTCTTAAGGGCTTGAACTTCCAGGTTTAAGTTTTGTACCGCCGCAACCAATTCTTGAAGTTGCTGGGGAGTTGCCATGTCAGTATTTTGGCGTTGCAAGCTATCAACAATGCCTGACGTATCGACAGGGTTTTCCGTTATGTTGTCCACCCCACTCGAACCCTGAGAGCCTTCAAGTTCCCCTTCCCCCTCACCTGTTGATGATGAGACGTCCAACTTCTTTCCGCGGGATCGACGAGTAAAAGTCCTCCTCTTCTTATGTAGATAGGGTCGGCCTCGGGAGGAAGCCACTGCGACCCTTTGGGAGCGAATCAGCGGTGACTCCCCCCGCGACAGACAAGCGAGGCAAGGGGAAAAGCCTTACGGCACAAAAACCCCTTCGGAGTGTAGATATCCGATGCAGCGGAACGAGAGGATAATCCAAGACCAGCTGGATATGGGATACTGGCAAATCCTCAGGTAAGGGCTCCGCCAGGAGAGTTGAGAGGACGGAACTGAATGGAATCAAAGGGGGGGGGGCCAGAGAGAGGAGATCTCCATTGAGGCAAGGCAGGAGAAGCGAAGGGAGGCGAGCAATCCAAGCCCCCGAGTGAAATAACGGGGCGCAGGCAAGAGAAGAAAAAGAAGACAACTGAATGAGAGAGGTAAGCAGGGGAAAATAGGACAGGAGCGGAACACCGCCAAGCAAGAGAACTGAGGAGCGCTAACAACGAAGAGGAATCAGAAGTTGCAACGCGCCAAGCCGCCAAGCGTAAACAGGGAAATACACTCGGCGGCGGCCATGATGGAAAGGACTAGACCGCTAACAGCGCTTGGGAGCACAACGTGGCGGCACAGTCGGACGGCCGCCATGTTTCCACCTCTCCCATAAACTCCAGGAACCTGCGGTTGTGACAATACCTGGCACCAGAAGTGAGGCAAAAAAGGTTTCTGTCTTGGTAAGCAACCAGTATTAGTCTGGAATGGGCTTTAGTTTCTCAGAGGAGTCTTTGGGTAGGTAGTTAGATCAGCGACGTCTTAGAGAGCTGCAAACTTGCCTAATCGTTGGAGGCTTAGATGTTCCTGGGGCTGGCAAATGTATAAGTGATAGGTGAGAATCAGGAACTACTAAAACCATGGAGTGTTCGTGGTTAGTCAGTGAGAATACACACCTCCATGATGGTGGGCGGTTTAAACATGCATATTGTCCACACACCCAGTACAAATCCATTAACACTGCTGTGCCCTCAATTAGATCAGGGATAAATAAGGTCTTATTGCAATAGATGTTCATTTCTATGGGTACAGTGTCATTTCCTCAAAAGCAAAATGAGTACTCTTCTGGCCTTTGTACTTTGGCTTGTGTCTCACTTAACTCAATCCATGTTAATTTTCGGCATGTAGTAAACCCATATTTTGCCACAATTCTGATTCACTTGTGGCACCACTTCTTCAGGAATACCCCATAAGCCCCTCAGTAGGCCACTCACTGCACAGCTCACTACTCCTGCCACCCATCTATTGTTAGAAAACAATGCTACTTCAATCTTCATAAATGGCCGTGCCTTGCACTGAGCCTGTTCTTTCTTCTTGGCACATTTTTCATCATCCCTGTTCATAATTACTGCTTGGACAGTGTGTCATTGGAAAAGACGCCATACACTGCATTGTGCTAAATGAAGCAGGTACTGGGCTATAAGAGGCAGGGTTTTCTGGGGTATAAACAACTTGGGTGTGCCTGTCGCATGAGGTATCAAAGAGCATATATAGCAGCTCTCATTTGACCTCTCCCTCCCCACATCGCTCATGTGATTATACCACATGTTGTCTGCTTCGGGGTGGCGCACATTGTCAATGGTGTCAAATATAACACCCTTATACTGATTGTGCTCTGTCTCCTCCTCAGTTTCCCTTATGATTTGTTGTAATCCCCAAATAACAACATATACAACATAACATATATATTACATCTGCAGAGGGAGAGAAAAAGTGGACATCCATGCAAGCAACCGCAAATCCTTCATCAATGAAAGGGTATCAAAATAAGCTATATTATTAAAAAAGGGACCGTGATAGTTTATGCACTTTTATCTCCATACGCAACTGCTTCAAAAAGGGAACGTGGCTGACCATAAACCTTAATGGGTCAATAGAAAATGTAGAGCACATTACAACTTATAGTGAGTCAATGCTTGGATCTGCTCAAACTTTCATGGGACAATCAGGAGTGCAATGCACTAAGCAGCTTAATCTGGGTCAACTCTTAGGTTAGTTTCATGAGAAGGTGGAGTATTGTTGGGTACCTTTTGAACATTGGATAGGTGAACCCAATACTGCAACTCCTTCATTTTAACAGCAAAGGGTGTTGCAAACAACACAGTGTATCAGCCCTGGAGCCTTTGCTGGTTCCAGCGATGGACAAAAGTCCTAATATATATCTTTTCTCCAGGAAATAATTGTATCGGTTGCAAGTTCTGTTCAACAGTCGCTGATGTTACTGTGGCATCTTCCCTTCTAGGAGAAATCTGTCGAGAGAGCACTTTAATGCATTTGGTTAATTCACACAAGTACCCATGAAACTCCTTCCCCAAAACTCCTGCTTTCCTGTGAGCATCTGATGGTGTGTGTAGGATTAAGAGGTGTATGCATCCTTCTCCCCGTGGCTACTTCTTGGAAGGACAAGTGGAGGTCTTTGGTGGGCTGCGTTCTCAGGCTAAACAGAGCCAGAAGGAGACATTGCACCCAGTTCCTCCTTAACATTATACACATTTCAGGCAATTTGCTTTTTAAAAGTCTGTTAATCTTTCCTATGAATCCGTTGGCTTGAGGGTGATATATGGAACACAACTTATGCCGAATTCCTAATAGAGATGCTATCTCCTTAAATAAATCATTAAAAAGTGAGTTCCATTATCAGATATTCTCAGATATTAGCACCTCACACACACCCCAATGAGGAAATACCTCACATACTAGAAATTTGGCTGCAGATTTTGCATCTGGGTGTTCACCGTGGCCAGCCTCAACCCAATGGGAGAACTGATACACTACTACAATAAGGTAATGGTAGTGACTACACCTGTTAGACATATACACATAGTCAATGTCAAGCTCCTGAAATGGCTGAGTGGGACGGGGCAATGAGTGTCTGGTCAGTGTTGGAAAGGTGACACGTTGTGCAATTTGTCACAAATGTATTGAGGAATACTTGCAAACTGGGGACAAACCAGTCCTCCGATACATCTACAGCGATGTGCTGTTTTGAAACATGTGCCAGATAGTGCAACTGCTTAAAAGCAACTGTTAGCAACTCCTTTGGCATTATCACCTTACTTGTAATATTTTATCTCCAAATCAGGTCCATTGGGGACTGCGAGCAGCCCCTCTTCACCCACAGATCCTTTTCTTCTTGGGGTGCATGTCCCTGCAACTAAATTATTTGTACAATCTGTACTGCAGTGTATGGAATCATTAACTGTAACAGCTGATTTACCACCTCAGGGTACGCAGTGACATCTGGGTCCTTGAGATGCACTGCTTCTTTGGCAGCCTAGTCTGCTGCATCATTTCTGAGTGAAATAGGGTCTGTATTTTGAGTGTGTGCAGAGAATGTAACCACTGCTACTAGAGAGGGGTGTGACAATGCATAAATCAATCTTTCTAATAAGGCTGCATGCTTTACAGGCGTGCCATCGGACCTGCAAAACCCTTTACTTTTCCATCGTGACAACCCTGAATGTACATCGGTGGTGACATACTCTGAATTGGCATACATTGTCATCAAGCACCCTTTGGCTCCCTCTAGTGCTTCAATTAAGGCCATGAGCTCCACTGCTTAAGTAAAGTAATGTGTTGGTAATCTTTTCTGAACCACAACCTTGTATTCCCCGTCTACGAGGTGCACCACTGCTGTGCCTGAATGCCTTTGGCCAGTCTCCTGATCCATCGTCAATGAACCTTCAAAGAAAAAAACCTCCCTTCCTCCAGTGTGTCTCCCCGTGCCCATACCAAATATTCTTCGGGACCTTCATAAGTGACACAATCATGCGCTTCCTCTCCTTCCTCAACAGATATAGTAATAAATGTGGCAGGGTTTACTGTGCAACATATTACAATGTGAATGGATGGGCTGGACAAAATTACTTCATATGCCAAGGCCCTTTGTGTAAAAACTGTAGATTTTGACCATTCCAGTATTGCGAACACTGCGTATAATGTAACTGAACACCCCATACTGATGGTCAAACTTTTCTCAATAGCAAAGGCCGCAGCAGCCAAAGCCTGTTCACAGGGAAATTGGCCCTGCATTACTGAATCAAAAATACCACCGTAATATGGTAAGGGCTTGTGTACCAGGGATGTTTGCTGCACCAATATGACAGTCATTACTTGTCCATTAGAATGTGAAAATATATAAAGGTATTTTGTGTAATCCGGGGTTGCTAGTACTGGAGCATTACTTATAGCATTTTTCAATTCTGAAAAACATGTCACCATTTTGCCTGTCCGTGTCAGTGACCCCTTCCCCTTCTGTGCTTCATTAAGTCCCTGCAGGAGAGGTTTTGTGTAACTAGAATAGTCACAAACCCAAGCTCTACAGTAGTTACGCAAACCCAGGAATTGTTGCATCTCTTTGACTGTAGTAGGTTGTGGTTTATGCTGCACTGCAGCAGCTCTTTCTGCAGTTACTCTTGTCCTTCCTGATGATATTATCTTCCCCAAGTATACAACCTCTTTCTGTAAATATTGACTTTTTCTCCTTGTCTACTTTATATCCTTTGTCAGCAAGCAATGTCAAAAGTGTAATCGAATCTGCTCTGCACTTCTATTCTGTGGTATTACATACTAGAAGATCATCTATATACTGAATGATTGTGCTTGGTACATGCATATTACCGAAATCCATGAGCAATACTCTTTTAGAAATACTCGGGGACTCACAGTACCCATGTGGCAGTCTGGTGTGTTGAAATCTCTGCCTGGTGTAGGTAAACGTGGTAAATTGAGAGCCAGGGTGTAATGGGATAGAAAAGAACTAACTTTTCAAATTGATGAGAGTAAAATGTGTGGCCTCCTTTGATATGTTACAAAGAATTGTGGTGGGATTTGGCACAGGTGGGAACTCTGCTTCCACTATGCTATTCAATGGGCGTGAATCTTGTATGAACCTCCGACTTTACACCTTTGATTTTTTGACAGGGTATATCACTGTATTACACAGTGACTCTGAGGGCACTATAATGCTGTGCTGCCATAGCCCGAAAACTGTCTCATGTATCACTTCATCTGCTTCTCTCGACAATAGGTACTGTCGCACACTAGATAACACTGCTCACTGCTTAAATTGAAACATGCAGCTCATATGCTCTTCAAGAGCCCTATGTCATGATGGTTGCCTGTCCATAATGTGCTTGGGACCTGTAGCAGTTCATCTTGAAAATGTGCACACATGCTTTTAGGAATAAGTACGGGACATGGGACATGTCTATGCTGAATCATTATTTGACAGGGAACGCACACCTCCAGATTATTTCACCGTCATTGTCAGCATCTTCAAACAACTGTCCGAAACCCCACTTAATGGTTGAGGAGGGTCAATACACAAGAATGTTCACCACTCACCTCCCTCTTCATCAGTTCTAATGAGTACTATTTTGTAATCTGCAGTTAACACCCCTTCTAAATTTTATGTAACAATTGTACCTGGCACATGGTCTTGGGGCGCTGCTGGTCTAAACAAAAATTTGGAAGGCACTCACCATGACTTATTTTAAACGTCTAGCACCCAACACAACAATACTGTTACTCCATACATAAACAAATCTGTGTGCACAGTCACTCCCCTATTAGCGCCATCACTGAACAATGCTCTTGTTATCACCAAAACCCTAGCATAACACATTCCTGGAGTGGGACACACTACCCCTCCTTCTGAAAATGAAGTGTTCATGTTCAGTTTAATTAACGAACCCCTTCCCAACAAGTTTACTTGTGCTACCTTTGTAAACAATGGTGGTGCTAATATCTACCATGATGTGTACGTTTTCTGTGAATGGAACCAAATTAATTGCCCCAGAGAATCCCTCAGTGTCCATTACTTTACCTGAAAAGGGGAAACACCCTTCTGTTATGCGCAATTTTGTTTCACCACTGTCAAGCATAAAAACAAACCACACCTACCAGGGGGTTCGTCTTCCGGGTCGGCAGTGACTGACAGGACTGGTCATGTCAGGATTCCCTCTGATCTGTCCTAATCGGGATATGTGTTCGCCCTGGGAATAGAAAGGGGTTACCACCCAACAAACTTGCCTCTGTATAGGATCTCACTGTGCCGTGCCGCAAAGTGTTTTTGTCCCACACTTGTGAGGCTGGCTGTTGTGATTTCTGCTGTGCATACACTGGGGTATTATTGGGTACTGAAGGTTGCATCTGCTTATGTATGGGTGCTTGAGTTTGATACTGGGGCTGTTGTACCTGTTGGGACACCTGCACAGGCATCACACTATATGGAGTGCTTGGGGGCTTCTTCTCATACTGCTGCTATGTGACTGGGGCTGCTGGTCCACTAAGATATACTCTTGGATTATAAGTAAAAGCTTGCCTGCTCCTACATTCCCTGCAAAATGACCCTCTTTCCCCCATGACCAGCCTGGTCCTGGCCCACCAAATCTCAGCCCCATTGCACCAAATCCTCCTCCTCTACCTCTGTGGCCTCCTTGAAACACTCTTGTACCCTGCGGATAACCTCCTGGATAACCTCCCTGATTACCGCCCTGGCACCCTCCCTGACACCCGTGGTTGTCTGGATATCCTTGGTACTCCCCCTTCAGTCCATTACAGCACCATTCTGGCTTCTGCAAGAGCCGTCCGTTGTTCCACCTGCTGCACGGGTACCCCCATAATCACTGCACCTTATATACTCAATTTCACCAATATCTTTTGCACCAACTTCGCCTCTGCCTTCTGTGAATTAACCACTACTTCCTTTTCCTTCTACTGCTGCCTTGTGAAATGATTCACTATAATCGCCCAAATCTCTGCCCATCCCTTGGCCTCGATCCCTATTACCTTATCTTAATCCTTCTGCACTTCTTTTGGGAGTGCCTTCTTTACCCTATGATAAATATTGCTCCAAAGCTCAATAATGCCTTTTCAATTCGTCAGCTTCTTCCCCTTATATGTTGCTGCCAAATACATATGACTCAAAGTGTCTCTATTATTTGTTCCTTCTTCGGGTCAGGGCTTATATATTGTCCCTCTTGTATCAACAAACCACTCATTGTGATGCTTAATTATTTTCTCCCGTTACAGCAAGGTGCTGAACACATATGTTTGAGTGGTGTCAGGGAACTCGTGTGTAACCAAATCTTACCTCATAATGCTATCTCACTTTCTAAACATGGATCCAGCGGTTCCAATCTTCCTCACCCTCCCACTATTGTCCACCATTCCCATTACCACTACCTCTCCTTGTCGCCCCACACACCACAAACTAAATACCCAACACAACTATCCACAAAATTCTACATCCATTACTTCACACTACAACAATTCAATAACACGAAGCTCATCTTGTTTCAAGACGTTCCCTCTTTTACAGTGGAAAAACCGCAAATTAACAATAGTATGCATAACAATGAGTACAGAATAATCTCACCAACCTCATTGGCTACCACCTATAGAACATGCTAATCCCCCTGTAGTCTCTCGACAGATTAGCCACATCTATGCTACCCCCATTCCCCTAGACACGTGGTCCCCCACATCATCACTGTTGAACCCAGGTTTTGATTGGTGGGTTCTTATCAATAGGTTTGTAAATTTAGGACCATCACGTGATGTGCACCCTCCCATTCCAGACACGATCAATGTAACGTGGCGAGACCAACTCTGCTTGAGTAGACAATAGGCTTCCTCATGAACCCAGTCACCATTGTGCACACAAGCTGCACTCCCTACCATGTGCTACATTTCTTGGCATCACTTCCACTCCTTCTGTCCTGAATCGCAAGATGTTCCACAGGCAGCTCCCCTTATCTTCTCCCAACCCCAAGTGCCCAGGGATGACGTGACCATGGCACCTCTCTCGAGTCCGAATTTCGAGGATTTTTTTGCTTAAGGTGTGTGTCTAGATGTACTTCATATGGAGTGTATGGCCCGGGGTGTGGACAGTAGTGTTCTAAATCTTCGCCTGGCTCATTGACAGGACAGTGCCTCGTGCCCTATTCTTATGAATTTGTCTTTCAAATGGCGCATCCCTTCCTGCTCTTTTACCAACTAACATTCCATTCCACCAACGTTCATGCCCCGCAGCTGGATACAATTAGTGCGTGTCTGTGCACTGTGGGGGCATCTTTCCTCGGCTTCTCTCCTAGGGAACGCAGCTCCACATCAAGGCATGTGTTCTCTTCTGTTTATCGTGCGCTAGGCCTTAACATCAAAATGGCATCACTTCTGCCAAGTTAACACACACACCTCGCTTCTACCACACTGCCTTGCTGACTCCATCTTCTGCTCTTTTCGGTCCTTCCCCCACATCACGCTACCCCACATTACAACAACAGTTAGAACAACTAAAACACTGATCCTATAATACTCTTCAACCACGAAATGCATACATTTGTTTCTCTTTCTGCATTGCTACATTTGAGTATCTAGTATGTATCAGCCCTAACTAAGAAAATGTATGGTGTCTATGGAGCATACTTCACACTGCTGCTCCAATGTTTCATTCTAATATGATTTCCTTAACCTGAACCTTTTTTCCTGGCTGGGACACTGTACGTGCATCCCAACACCCAATAGTATCAAACATGTGTTGGCTTGTTCTTTGAATAATGTTGATATTATTAGGATGCACACTGGTGCACTAATTTAAATTTATTATACAAAATTCAATACAAACCACTGTAACATATCAATTAAACTAAAATAATTTAATTCACACAGTGGTATCAAGGGGCTCTATAATCCATTCCTCTATTATTCATTGTATCTATGTCTTAAGCCATGGCTTTTACCAGTGTCTGTATTTTTCAGGTGTGATACATTACAAACTAACTAACCGCAAATATAACACTTATTCTAACAACAGCAGTGGCACTGGGATTCAGGATACATCAGAAATTAAGCAGACTATCAATTTAATTTCACTGAGAATTGTGCCCAACTGATTTAAGGGTTTAAAGGCCACTGCACCCCATCCACGACAACTGTCACATATGGATCATTTATATCAAGTGCAATACTTTAATTGAGTTTCTTCACAAATCATTGCACATGGAAGCCCAATGTGAAATATTACCTGTATACTGCATTGATGCTTTTTAGAATATGTTTTTGTAAATGGAAACTGGTGTTCTTTAAGGAATGCTGTACACAGACAATACTGCTGACCCCCCCCCCGATCCACTAAAGCATTAACATAAATTGACCCCTTAGGTTCATGTTACCTATTGTATGTCACCTATGTTCTTATATATATTTCTGCTGGTTTTGTCCCTGGTATATGTCCTATTTTTTTCACCCTCATAAACTGGCTCATCACTTGGTCTTGTCTTTGTGCTATTGCACAGGGACCCTTCATGGGAACACTTCTGGCATCTATTAATGTGTTAATTTTAGTAATTTCTGATCGAAATTCACATCCCTGTCCTTCAAATGCATACAAATAAAACATTATAAAGATGTTCCCCGTGCAAGTAAATGGAAGATCTGTAAAAAAGCAATTGAGGGGCAAATGAGATTCTCTTTTTGCTTTACTTTCAGTGGAAGTGAAACGTACACCCATCAGTTCCTTCCCTACGTTTGAAGACCTCTCTTATTTCTGAGCAGTCTGTTCCTTCTTTGGAGCAGTTTTGCATAGAATGGGCCTCATTACGAGGCTGGCGGCCGCGGAATGAACGGTGCCAGTAAGGTACCGACATAGTTCATTCGGCCGCCACATTACGAGTTTGCTCAGGGGTGGCAGTATGCTCGTCTGGCCAGACCAGATGTGCATACCACCACCTGTGAGCAGGCCAGGATGCTACCAACGGACCCATAAGTAACAGGTCTGTTGTTAGCATCTTCCCCATTCCCATTGAGCCCTATGGGGGCTCGAATGGGAATGGGGATGTACCGGGTCTGAGTGCAGAGAAAAGGGAATTACCAGGCCCGCAAAAGTCGGAATGGCCCGGTAATTCCCTTTTTTCGGGACCCGGACACGAGTTTGGAGGCAGCCATGCGCTAAGAACGGCATGCTTACCTCCAAACTCGTAATGAGGCCCAATGACTCTCTCCCACACAAAGAAACAGAGATACTCTCATAGTCTTAGTACTCTTTCTTTAACTTTGAAGGGGCCAAGCACCCCACATTTGTAGAGGTTCAGAGTTGGAAGCAGAAGTTGTTTTGGAATTAACCTTGAACTTTAACCTTGAAGTTTCAAAACCACTCTAGTCGCTGTCACTCATTCTTCCTTTGCTCTGATCACTGTTCTGTTGAATTAACTCTGTATATCATTCCAAGGCAGTGGGGGATGGGATGACATGGGAAAGAGTATAGTTAAATTCCACTTATAAACTTCTTCTTTACATCGAGAACCTGACCATCTTGTAGTTGATTGTGCTAGAGTTCTTACCCACACTACCGCCATCTGAAATTAATTAATTTCAGGGACAATTTGTGTGCTTTCTTTCCTTAATGCCAATACATCCCGTTTGCAATTCTTGGAGAACCTTTAATTACCCAGCCATTGTATGATCCATTTTGCCAGTCAGGGGTGCAGAGCGGTCTTTGCAAACTGAATACATATATTCATGGGGCACTGATACATAGGGCCTCATTACGGGATACTGGCAAACGGTAATACCGCTACTGGCACTTGTCTGCCGGTAATACTGGCAGATTACATGTGCCTGTATTCACAGTAAGTCTCCATTTCCATGGAATCCCAGGGATTTTGATACAATTACTGGCAACGGTATTACCGTGCAAGTAATAAAGGCATTTTATTGCCAGTAGGGGTCATATTTACCTCCATCACCCCTACCGGCAAAGTTGTACTTGGCCACTCTGGTTAAAGTGCCAGTAAATGTTATTACTGGCACTTTTAGCATGTACTGGCTACATTTTAATGAGGGCCATAAACTGTTATAGTCTCCAGCCCAATGAATTGGTGAAGGCGCACCCAGGTCATGACGAGAAGAAGGCCTTGTCATTCCTGTACTCTCTCACATACATAAGGGAAAGTCAGTATCTCAATGCATCTCTAGTGACCTGAGCTAGGAGTTTGGACTGGTACTAAGTCACCCACCTTTTCTGCTGCTGTCCTGGATTGAGCATGTGGCCTATTGGGATACTGAAGACCACATCCAACAAGGAAGGTGCTGGACCTGCAATTCAATAGGAGATATTTCTTCACTAAATAGGATTCATCAGGAAGTATATTGTTTGCTTACTTTGAAAAAATCAGGAACCTCGATCAAGGAGCATGACAGCTCTGTCTCCCAAATAAACAGAGTTAGGAAGGCCAGGGGTGGAGAGTTCATGGAATGCAAGGAGTCGTAGCACACACCAGCAAATCCAGGATACAGTGAACCTCAGACGCACTCGAACTGAGAACCATCCGCAACGCAGCAGAGTGAAGGGAAAATGTGAGGTGGGATTGTCATGAGTTCATAACCAAAAAATAAACCCAAAAAATTGGGTATTATTCCAAGTGCAACAGCCAATTAATTAGAATAAGTGAAAGACAGTGAGTATGATGAGGGGCCACAAAGGAAACCAAAGCCCTTTCAAAAGCAGAGAAGGATTGATAAAACCAAAATTCCTTGTTTTAATAACAATACTAAGGACACATATACACTGTCTCTAGAGTGCCTCTTAGTAATGATATTTATACTGCTGCAACTTGTATGACCTTGCCTTTTTGCTGCATATTTATCATGTGTACCACCGGTTGCCAAAAATCGAATTCAAATGCCCATAGCGTGTGCATCTTGCTATTTCCCATGCTTCTTACCATTGGTTGCAAAAAGCAGGCGTTAAATTCCCCAACCCGCAAAGGGACCTCGTAGTAAGGCGGTAAGGTTTTACCGGTACCGGTAAAATACCGGTAAACCCTTACCGCCTACCTTGTAATGAGGCCCACAGTCAAGAAGGAATTTATGGCCGGGATCTTATCTCCACTCTGTGCCCCTTCTCCATATTTCTTTATAGGATTTTGGTATTTTTTGTGCCCACGCAGTTACTGTGACTTTGTGGGTGCACACAATACCAAGCACAGCAGGGGTTGCAGTGGTGTCCCCTGCTTTCCTTGTGCGCAGTAATGGGAGTCGGGGGTGTCCCTTGCTTACCATTGCGGTAAGCAGATGACAAGAAAGTAAAAAAAGAATTAAAAAGAAAAAAAGCACCCTGCGCCATCAGCTGTGATCCACATAAGTGGGGGAAACCGACACTGCAAGCATAGCGGGGAGTCAGCGGCACACACAAAAGTGTGCCGCCGTAAAGGTAAGTGGGGTGGGGGGGGGTCGGACAAGGAAATGCGGGCCAGGGACGTGGATAAAGTGATCTATTTGATCGCTGCGCCGCACCGTAATTGGCATCAAAATTTTCATCGGCGCAGTACGGGTGGCGCAGTGATCACATATATTCCTGAAAAAGTACACTGGCTTGTTCTCTGGGTCAGGGGATATGCGATTTCACTCCAATAATGTAATTGGGAAGCCATGGAATGGCTCATTATGTCACCAGCAGTGGCCCTTTGGATTAGTGAAATGAAGCCACTAGCAGAAACCACTGCTTTACCAGCTTTTCTGCTATTGGCCAAGGCAGGTCCACAGTCCAAACAGTGCAATGCACACCGACCTTCTTCGTGTTTTCTCTCCCTGGCTACAAAGTTAAAAAGCTCCCTCTTTTTCACTAGAAAATGATTACATTACAAATAATCATCATTCGGTTGCCTGTTAAGATTACAAAGCCCGGCCAAGATGTCCACTTACAAAAGAACACAAACGAATGAGTTTATTTTATAAACATCCATCACAGATGAGTTTCTGACAGCTTTTAACTTCTAACAGTTTTCTGGACTCTCCCCTGGGATGCTTTTGAACTAAGGCTATTTATCTCGGGTAACAGTTCTATTGTATACATAGTGCTTCCGGTGTTCACTGGTCAGATGGCTTTTCTCACAATGTCCGACTGCTGTAGATTTTTTAAAGCCTTATTCCTTGTGGACTTTTTTTTTTTGACTGAAGATGAATTGTAATTAGAACTGGCACGCAGTTTAAGGGGCATTTTCAACAAAGAAAAAAAAGCCGATTAACACATGAAGATTCAGAGAGGGACTCCACAATGAAAGCTCTGTGCTCCCAGCCTTGCTCTGATATTTCAGATCTCTGGGCGCCATTTGCATTTCCCCCCTGATGATAAATGGCTGCTTTGTGGCACAGGCACTGTCTTGCCACAGCTATGACTCGCTCGACCTGCTCGCTCAGCTGCATGCAATCTTTGTGTTCCTCTGCTCCTCTACTGATTACTGGGAGGGGAACAATAACTAACCCCAATTTTCCAGGGGTTAGCATGGCCGGATTATTGACTGACATCAGATGGTTCCCATTGTATTGTTTAATAAATGATGTCAGCTGCCCAAAATACCCCCACGGTCATCACATTCCACTGTGGTGACTGTTGTCATCAGTGACCAGCTTTCAAGCGAATGCACACTTGGCAATAACGGGACATTGTTAAGAAACAGGACAACTTTCGCCTCTGTAATTATTTTGTTAAAATACTGTAGGTCATTGGGAAATAAATGTTGCTGTCATTCAGTGGCAATTCAGTTGTTGGTATGACGTACTTTAAATTGGTAACTTAGCTACCAGTGGCAACAAGAACACAGACATTTTGAAGCTCACTCCAGATTGAGGCGCAAAAGGCATTCTCACTATAGCCCTCCTCATTTCCTCAGAAGCATAGGAGGCCGGGGATGAGACAAGGTGCTCATATTGTAATCAAACGATTCCATGAAGAGCATTTTACCTGTTTGGTGCTCATCCTGATTAGACCAGAGAATGTGTCCGAAAGACCACCACAGGACCTGCCTCCATGCTCATGGTCCCTCTGCCAAATTTCCATGATGCTCTGGCTTTGAAATCGGGGCAGACTCTTGGTTCCGATGCTTGCTATCGCTCCTACGGATAATATGTATAGATCTCAACAGTGGATGCATGCATGCATGGCAGAGATCAGTAATGTTGGCTGCCATGAAAATGCATGGCTCCTCCAATTACTATTGACTCTGAGTCGGGGCAAAGCTGCTAGCCCGGTCCATACTGATCAACAGGGTGTTGCTTGGTCTGGATAAGATTCAGGGCTATGCTAATGTCCGGCCTGTTGGGATCCGGACCAGCTAGCCATTTGGTTGTAGCCCCTGAGCGTCTATCCAGGAATGCAACCAAAAGACCCGGGCATATAGCCCCCTCAGGCTCTCCCGCCCTCCTAGCAACGCCTCTATGGATCAAACCTATACATTGGATCAGACTTCTGGGCACTGTGAATTGATTTTTGATTTGCCGTGTGGAGCGACCACCTCACAGTTAAACTCTGAATTGCAGTTTGTTTGCATTGTGCCCGCTGCATGTGGCAAATCTTTTCACAATGGGTGGAAGAGGGAAATCCTGGAGGAACACTTTTTAATGCAGGTTTACTCATGTCCAGCTTAATATGTTGATTGAAAGAAAAAGCTTGCATGTCGTCCAAATGTCCCACTGTCTGTGGGGAGAGCCACCTTAAAACACATTGGGGGTCTTTACACGTTCCCCGGTACAGAAAAATGCTGGTAATTCCAGCACCAGCATTTCTTCCAGACTGGGGAAACACAAGTTTGCCGGTGGGGGCAGTGATTTACTGGCAGGCCTGACTTGCCAGTAAATCGTGCCCCTACCGGCAAATAAATGCTGGGATCACCGGCACAGGTACTACCGGTAACGGTGATTGCGCCAATCTCCATGGAATGGGAACTTACCGCCTTTTCCGCCACTTGTAATATCCTGGTAATGGCAGACTATCAGGTGGTGGAAACGGTGGGGGCAGTTTGCCGGTATGACACTGGAATTACCGTAACAAACTCGTAATGAGCCCCATTATCTCCCAAATTAGAAAAACATGATTTTTTCAACTCAGCACGTTCTGATACCTAGAGCTTAGCAGTTGGAGTGAATAAAGCTTAGACGCCATGCCATTGAGTGAATGGGCATTCTATTGTGACCTGGGATGAATCCCGGAGGATAACCTTCTGGGAGTTTCCCCGCCAGTGAGACAAAAACATCCCCTGAAAATGCAGTATTTTTCTAGCAACGCTTCTAGCACCTCATAAATCCCTAGAATTCATTAGTAAAGAAGTTACCCACGGATCCCCACTGAATTGGTGGAACGTGTTGTAAATACTTCTATTAAGTATTATTCAGAGGAGTTTAAATACAAATAACACTCTTCCTTGTTTTAGATGTGGTACTTGTTATCTATGGAGAATGTGAACGATTTTTATGAAATCGGAATTGGTTAAACATCTGGTACTTCCTCACCTATAGATATGTGTACAAAGGGTTTGAATCCTCTTTGTCGATAGACTTCTTTTTCTTATTGTCCTTCAAGAAGTTCTCTTTGAGGATAACATCCTTGTTTTAGTTCATAGAACTTGTATGTAGTATTGGCGGTTTCAGCCTAGTCCTACATCGATGGACTGTACTTGAGATCAACATTTGTACATATCTCTGTTTTATAAGCTGACCTAGGCATCTCACCAACACATCTCAGCACTATTTGGGCTCTAATGTGTCTCAAATAGATGCCGGACACCGTTTTCTGAGATGGTGTTCATCATTTCGCCAGTAGATGGCCCCACGTCTTTCATGAGGGTTTGAAGTACCTGCATCTGCATGCCATAACTCCCAAAGATGCAGTGTGTTGAGAAGGAGAGTGTGACGTAGATGCCTTTTCAAGCACATAGGTGTTCAGCCAGCCATGGTTCCCTGTAAGATCGATGAGGCATGGTTGAGCACCTGCCTAGTATACCCCGAATAGAATGGGAACCAGAGCTTGCTAAAGGCTTTTACGTCTTTCATTGATGCCATGACTCAGTTTCATTCATTTGTATAGTGAAGCGGTGGGGGGGGAACGCAGCTTGCATTTCCGCCTCTTCTCTTCCTCTCCACCATACATGGATTTTCATGCCGGCCCAAATGGTAATCCCTATAGGGTCCGCTAGCTTTATACACCTGCTTAAAGCAGGTGTCACCATAGGGATCCATTGTATGCAGTCCCTGCTATGTGCGCATGGCAGGGAGCGTGTACAATTGAAATGAAAGCCTACCTGACATGCAAGCATGTTGTCGAGGGTTTTGTTTCAGTTGTGAGCACCACTTGCCATGTGATCATGGCAAGCAGTGCTCACAATTAAAAGTAACCACTTTGCACTGCTGGGTACAAATGTGAAGGGCAAAATGTGGAGTACACACTTGTACGCCACATTTTGCCATTTACATGTCATGTGCACCCCGCAGTGCAAATTATACAAATTCGATGACAGGGACGTGGCTATACCTGAGTGCAAACATACCGGATCCCCACCGTCAAATTACGCTCAGGAGAAACATGAGCTCCCCTGCCTGTGATATATTTGCAATATGAATCACTGAGGAACAGTTCAAGCTTGAAGAGACCACATCCATGAAGTGTACCACGGCATTCCTTGACTTGTGGAATGCATCCCAGTAATCTCGAAGGGTGCTGCCAGTGATCTTGGCACTGTTGGCACTGTTGCTGTCTGCACACCTTTACCAATCACCTCAGTACCCACAATCCTCTTTTTGACATTCTGCCCACCGGACTAGCCTGTTGCCCCAGTTATGTCACCCCTAATGACAAGCCTAAAGGCACTTTTCCCATTAACAGCTTCCCTACTGGCAGCTTTCACCTAACCACCAGAGGTATGCACTAGACATTGGCACCCCAAACATCACCATCGCTCCTTGAAACACCTTTACATGATTGCTCCCCATAGTAGCATGCACCTCTTGCCCTTTACCCATAATTCCAGTGAAGAAGAGGGCATTTGGCAGTTCCTGCTAGACCTTGGAAGCCATCGGACTGGAGGATGAGCAGGTGATCATTAACAAATGCAAATATTCCCAGGATGAGATGGTCCGCATACTGTTCAAACACCTGATCACTTTTGAACAGCTGGGCTCAGGTCTTTTCAGATTTCCATGTCCATTTGCTCAGCTTAACTCTTAAGCCTCTGGGCTGGTCGAGGGGTGGTATTTACTAAAAGAGTGGAAGAGGTAGGAGTTGTGCTGTATTTTTGTGTCAATTTATTTTTCACTGTTAGTTTTAGTTACTTTGTGTCTTTCCGCCAAGTGTGCATGCGGTGATGTTAGCATGTTGCTATTTTGGTGATGGTTTTTATTTTATTTTAATTTAACACACTTCTGTTAGGGAGCATGTTGCTTGATTTTTTGTGTTGGGTATGGAGCAACCACCCAGTTTTGTCATTTTTTACATTGGGCGGGTGAAGGGTGTCCTGCCCACAGTGCACACTCAGTTAATGACCCCGATAAATAAAAAAATTTGTTGCCGAGATCCACAATTCTTGACTGGTACCCTGTGCCAATTTAAAGGCCCCATAATAATCTGTGGCTTGCATTCTGTAACCATTAATTGCTAGTTTTGTACTATCCCAGTATCATCATTGGTCAAATGTGGATTTTTACATTTTTATATCTGTTCTATGGGATCTGTGAAACCTTCTTTCCCTGATGAAAATGTTGAAATGTATGTGTAAACGTTGAAACCGGTCGGTGTATATAGAAGTAGCCGGAAGACAAGGACAGCATCTTGATTTATTGTGTCTCCAATTGGCTACATCTCTGTTCAAATTGGATTAAATATTATGTGAACTTGCACTTTATTTGTGTCTATTTGTGTTGGGCTAACTGGTTTAGCTTCTATTGTATATGTTGTGGATGTAATATGTAGGTAATTTTATTCAGTTAGATATGTGATTCGTTTTTCAAGTGTCTTTATGTGTGTTTGATCATTATTGTATGTACTGATGCTGCAATGCTGATGGTTATGAATTGACCAAATTACATTTTGTATTGATTTGCAATTGTTTCATTTGATGTGTTGATTTATTGTTCTAGATTTGCATTTTCAGATTTGTATATTTTGTTTCCTCCAATCTAGAAGACAGGGAATCCTGCTTTTCTGTTTGCCCCTTTTGAACCACATCAACAATGGCATAAGAAGGAGAGCTTTGATGGGACATACAGCAAGACAACCCTGTTTACTAATTCGAGGTTGAAACTGTTGTCCTTTGTGCTCCTAGGTCTACACACCCAACACATTAAGGAAACGATTATCAAACTCTTGGGGATACTTTGACACCATGCTTGGATCATTTTCCATGCCCACTTGCCTGCTTCCCCTTTGCCCCATTTTTCCAAGCAAATGTTTCTTGCATCTCCCTTGGGACAACACACAACTACTCTCCCTAACACATCACACATCCCACCCACGATTGGACAGCCCCTGTTGGTGACTGCAGACTCATTTCTTCATGTGTTAATGTCTTCATATGTTTATTTATGCATTCCTGTTGAACCAATATCTGAAAATAAAGAAGACAAAAAGAAACTGTTCATTTCCTTTCATTGTACTCAATCTGGGTGAGGAATAGAAAATGATCACATCAATTGACATTAGGAAACTTTACTTAATATCTCGGGGAAAGTGCATTTCTACTGTATGCGGGCATGAACCTACTGAAGGAAGGCGGGGAAGGAAGTTTGTTTGAACTTCCATCTTCCCTCCCCAATGAATATAGTGGGTAGGACAGTTGGGGTTACATGTGATTCTGACACATTACATTACAGAGAATGCTTTAATAACTAAACTTTTATTATAGAAAATATCGATTTATTTATTTATTTTATTTGTATGGAGCCCCTAACCCCCCCATTTCCCTATATGTTTAAACCCACCCAACCCCACTCCCCACCAGTTTTAACTCCTTACCCCAACCCCACATACATTTTAAACAAAAACCCGATATTGTTTGCTTATTATTGTTTCTTTATTAAAGGTATTCTCTGTGTTTTATTCGTTATAAACACTGCATACCGACAGTTGGTTGTTGTAGTAAAAAGATTTGGTTAACATTTGCAGACACTTAGGGCATCGCCTGTCTGATTATGTGTGGCAATGGAAAATGAAAAAGCGTCACGTACATTGACATTACTGAATATAAAACTGTTCCATGCTACTGTATGCTGGCATACACATACAGAGAGAAGGTGGGTGAAACTGCGATTCAGACTCCCGATTCAATAACCTGAGTAGGGGTGAAGGAAGCTGTAGTGAGAAAACTTTGGCGAACTGTGGCAGAGAATTAAGGGCATTGCATTTCTGAATGTGTGTTGCTCGGGAGAAGATGGGAAAAAAGGAAAAAAGTTCCCATCAAGTGACATGGGCAAGCATTGTACTTATGCAATATGCAACGAAGACAGAAGATTAAAAGCGAGAACGTCTGCATTATTGTTATGTATAGGACAACTGTTATATCTACTCTAATAAAATGCAACTAAAAGAATCTTACTCTATATAGGTTTGCCGGATAGGTTTGGGCATGATGCCAGTATTTAAAAAAAAAAAGTGTGTTCTAACGAATTTCTATTGGTGAACATCCATGACCTAGATGACACAGTGTAACAATCAAGATCAGTCTTGCCTTGCACGCCAGGTCAAAAGAAATCACCCATTAAAACGGTGTCCACGCTTTTGCAAAAGGGAAAATGCCATAGAGCACCCAACTTCAAGTACCATGTGCTTTGCAGGATACCCAAGCTTAACCTCACTGATGATGCCCAATGAGGCAGAAACATGTCTGGGGTTGCATTTGGACTCTTGCATAAAGGACGTGACCAAGCAGCTCAGGCTGGACTGCCCCTTATGTGGCGGGACCAAGGCAGATACGCATATGCTCTTTCTCCTTTCTGGAATGGCTTGGCATGTTGGGAAATGATGGTCTGGAAGGGTACAGAGAGTGATGTGAGAGGTTAAGATTAATTCTGAACCTTCCAGCCATCAACTCTGTTGTTTTTCTTCGTAGGAGGTTAACACGTGAGGCAATACTGGGTCCGCATCCCAAGTCTGAATTACCAAACAGTTGCATGTGAGTAGGAATAACACTCTGAGACCACACACAGACTGACACCTCACACACAATGCCTGGCAGGAGGCTGGTGGAGAGAGTTATGAACACACTAGACCAGAAGGATTGTATTTTCTGAAGAATAAGGGTAATTTCGAACAGAAATAACGTATACATTGTGCAATAACAAGGAGCAAAGCCGGTCCTAAGAGAAGGTGCCTTTAGAAAAAAAAACATAGTTTGCTTAAATGGGGAGGACCAGTGGTTAAATCCATATACCAAGGACAGGAGCAGTATGACAACACAAACATGTTCAGGCATTTAGGTTGATATTTACAAAGTCACAGGGCCTCATTACGACTTTGGCCGTAGCCATGCCACTATTGGCGGCATGGCTGCCGCCGAAAATTGGGTCCGGGTTCCCAGAATGGGGAATTACCAGGCCATTCCGAGTTCGGAGGGCCCAGTAATTCCTCCCTCCAGGAACCCGGGCCCAGACCTTCCCCATTCCCATCTGAGCCCTCATAGGGCTCAATGGGAATGGGAGAGGGTGCAAACATTGGGCTGATTACGAGCGGCCCGTTGTTTGCTCCCTCTTCCCCTCGCGGGAACCAGGTGTGACCAGGTGTTACTTACCGGGTCCCGCGAGGGGAGCTTGTAAGGAGGCAGAACGGGTTTAACGGGTCCGCCTCCTTTAGCGGAGCCCGTTAACCTGTTCCGCCTCAGTCGTAATGAGGCCCACAGTCTACATAGTAGTCCTGATGGCCAAACACAAGCAAGGCAGGTTGGGCAGTCAGTTTGGAAAGGATTGTGGATGGGTAAATGGTGGTTCTGTGATTTGTCAGGCCCTGGTCTTCAATTCAATTAATGCTCAGTATTTTGTTTGTCACAAAATGACATCTAACAATATAATAAAAGGCCAAATGTATGTTTGTCCCTGTATGTGTGTCCGATGCAGTAGCTTCACCTGTTGTCACCGCTTGAGGGAGCTGTTGGATTAGGATGTATAGTGGTCCTACTGTGTAATTGAAAACCTGCACCTTTGCCCCTGTACACAAGCCTGTACACTAGTTCGTTAAGAAGGAGCTGAGAGCCTGGGCACTTGGTTTCAAGGATTCACTACCTCCAATTACACATTATTAATCATGGGGAGGCAGAACTCTTTGGCTATCATGCCAAGAGGCTAATTGCTGCCCCAATCATATGTTGCCTTAAACCTCATGTTGTGTATGTTTTTGTAATCCTGTTATTTTCAATGGGTAAACAAAATTAACAAAACACACAAAAACAAAGGTTAATTTAAAAACATATTGGCAGTCTAGAGTTTCAAACCCAGCTTCCACAGCTGTTCTCTTTTTCAAAGGTGAGCTTCCAAACCACTTCACAACCAACAATGTAACTTGAAAGGCCATAGAAGTATATATGGCCTTCAACACAGCTGAGCACATCCGCATACATCACTATGCGTTCGACTAGGTCAAAAGCTTGTTCTTTGGTAGTGCAGTTTATTTCTCACACCGCCGTGTGGAGATAGTGGACTGGTGACAGTAGTTTCTCTTTTGGCCTGTCAGCAATTGAAAAAGGAAATGAATCAATCATAGGTCACTCCCTTTCTCAAGGCAATGGATCTATCACTTGTATGATATTTTTAAATATTGTTAACAAATACTATAGTGCACGTTGGTGGACTTAACTAAATGCAAAGGTCTCATGATCCACCTTTTCAGGGATTCACAAAAAGGTCTGGGAGCCCCTGTACCAAGCAAGAACACGGCCAACTCACCTGTTTGATGGGATTCTCGGGGGGTGGAGGGGTCTACAACCATGTTTTAGCACACTGTACCTTTCACAGAGGAGTAATAACCATTTTCATATCTGTCTGCTCACACCTACTTAGGCAGTCCTGCCCCAACATGCTAGGCAATTCTCCTCTGAACAAGAGTACCTGTAGCAACCTGTGAGGTTGACATCATGGAAGTCGACAGAGAAAACAGATTCAAAGTTGAACAAGGCTTTATTAAAGTAAAAATCAGGATGGATAGAAGCCTAACTTGTCCAATACTATGGAGGAATTTCCCTACCTAAAGAAACTAAGGAAAGGCTATGTCAGTGTGGCGAATCAACCTCCGGGACACCAGTGGTCCAGGGATGAATAACGGTTTCTAAGCCATCAATCAACCCCACACCTCTAGTACACCAGAAGGGATCCAAACAGATTGGAATACAACTGAATTGTAAGACCTCCTTGTCCAATTTTGTTAACGTGAGTGGAACTGCAGGCTTATCTCCGCAAGGTCATGGATCGTTGGTAGTAGCAACACAGCGAAAATACAATTCGTACCCCATGATAAAGGGAACTTTCCAGTCAAGGTTGTATACAAATATCTACTTTATTATTACTACAACAGTTCATTCTAGCACACTACAAAATACAACCCACCGTGTAAAGGAACACAGAGGACAGGCAGTTCCACAAAGGAAAGGGAAGCACTCTGGATACTGTCAGGTGGGTGGTTGGTAAAGTAATCAGTCTTACTTTTAAAGGTTATTTGGTTTTAGCACTAAGGGGGCAAAGGGTTGTAACTGTCTCTAAGTGCCTTCGGAGAAAGACCAGGTGAACAGAACCACAATGTACCTGGTTCTGAAAAAGTTGGTGCTCAATAGTGTCAAGGTGGTTCCAGGGTGCTTTGCAGCCTTTGAGACAGAGTTAGTGGCGGCGCAGTGGCTCAGGGCCAATAATCATTATCTCTGTGCTGGTTGGCGGATCTAGAATGCTGGTCGAGGCGTCTTGGATGGCTCTGGTGACTGCGGCGTGACAACAGTCAGCGGTGCAGCCGGATGCGGTTCGAGGACTCGACTGTCTCTATTAAAATTTAATTAAAGACTGGATGATGGATGATGCTTGTGTGGCACTCCTCCTAGCTTCTTCGCAGGGCTCGTGTCCTTTCAAGGCGGAGGGCCCAATGCTCAGGAGGGTGATTGCAGGCAACAGCCTTGTTTTTGTTTCGAAACTCTCCCCGGCACTTCCCACCTAGGAAGTTTGCTGGCAGAATCTAGCAGGGCACGCTGTGTGCTGGCTGGGTACCGGTTCAGAAGCTGCTGGATGGTATCTCCCTCTGTTCCTTGGGAGATATTTAGGGGAGGGATCTTGCTTCCCTCTTGGAACTCCTGGCCTTCCTTCACTGGCAGAAGATGTAAGGTAGAATGTACCTTCAGACTGGGTCCAAATGAGTCCTTCTTCTTACTCCTTTCAAAGTCATCAGTTGATCTGCTAAGTGAGGGGTTCAGCCCTCTTTTAAAGCCAAATGGGCCCAGTGATTGGTGTAGGCTAAGCCCAACTTAATGAACCAATCCTGGGTCCCCACCAACAATCTTCTGTTATGCATGAGGCCAGCACCAAAGTGCTCTGCAACAGGAAATGTGAAGGGGTGACAACATATACCTAAGTCCCACCCATCTCCTTGTCTGTTGTTGATCAAAGTGTCTCTCTGGTTAACTGAGCCCTCTCTGAATCTTGATTAAATCATAGGGTTCCCTTGAAGTTTGTGCCAGGAGCCGACTTCCTGTCTCCCCCAAACCACATACTTCTCCCCTATGAAAGGGGTCAGCTCTGCATGGGTTTGCGTATGGTAAATAGTGGACCCAGACATGCATTTCACTGCCTATCATACAGAGGGGTGGGAACTAGCTTCAGCTTGACACATTGCATACCAAAGGGGTGTTAGCTCTGCCTTTCCTGTTTTCTATTCTGGCAATCAAGCCCCTTCAGGCTTGCTTCAATCATCCCTCAGTTTTGCACTGCCACCAGCCTGAGGACAAAGGAAAGTAGGTCCATGGGACCTTTGATATTTAAATTAGGCTGCCCATGCTGGAGGAAGGTGTGTCTTCCCCCTCCTTGAAATGCTTTGATGTACCCAGGCTGTCGAATTCCACTTGAATATGACAGGGGAAGATGGCGCCTGTAGACTGTCTTTTCCCGGAGTACATGTGACTATGCGTTTTGTGCGGGAAGCAGATGGACTGTGTGTACACATATTGATCAATCAGGACTTCAAGCACTCTGAAATGAATGTTAACACAATGTTTATTTCAAGTCCAGAATTGTGCATTTCCAAGTGGCTTAGGATGCCATATGTGAAGGGCTGAATTGTGCCCAATTGTAAACAAGTTTTTTAAATAACGTTCTTTCTAGTCTTTGACTCTTCTCTTGAATTCCTCTTCCTCTGGACAATTCTGGTCTTCTCTTTGGGGGCAAGTATTTTCCACACAGCCTTATCTGCTATTGATTTCAATAGTGCGGCAGAGGGCTGGAAATATACTATTAAGGAAGGTCAGAAAGGCAGATTTATCATAAGGAATGGGCACAAAGATGCTAGGGCAGTTCCTACTTTCTGTCCTACTTTTAATAATGAATGTTCAGCAATATGATTAATACATTCACTCTTTCATATCAACATTATTACTTAGTATTCTGAAAAGAATCCACTTCATTCTTACTTTTGATTTTGGCCAGGACCTTATTCTGAGGTCACCTCAACTATGGCTTCAGATAGTTCTTCAGCCTCACTAATAGATGATCATTGATGACAGTGCTTCAGCTGGTTAATATGTACCCAGCAATCTTCTGCCAGAGCCCATTTCAGCATACACATCTTATAGACTACTGGAGATATGTTGCCTATAATTTCAAATGATCCTCTCCAAGAAGGAAAACTATCCTGTCCTTAATTTGGTCCTCTGTAAAGTACAAATGAGGACTTTAACCCATAAGTGAAATTCCCTTTTTGCAGTTCTGATGTCCAAGTAATGCTTCATACGCATTGCAGACTTTTCACACTTTTGTTGTGCCTATGTAAAAGCATGGTGCATATGCTTTTGAAGCTTTTCAACTTATTGATGAATAGTAGATGCATTAATCAAGGTCTGTTCCTGTAATCATTATGAGAGGTATTGGGCCACATCATCTTGTTACTGGCCATGAGCTCAACTCAGGGATATCAAGGTGACAAAGAAGGCGTAGATCTAAGAGTTATCAGAACTAGAGGCATTCAAAAGTCCAGGCAGAATCCAGAGTCTGCCATAAGCTTCTTCATAACTCTCACAATTCTTTTATTGTATGTTTGCTCTCCTCTATGAGATGAAGGCTAGTAGACAATTTCAGATTTACATTTCATGCCTAAGAGTACCCACATGTTTGTCATCCCCTTGCTGGTTCAATGGCTACCCCAGCTTGGCTCAAAGACCAAAATCATGTGATTGATCATCAATTAGCAGCAATATGTGCCTAAACATTTGGGTTCGGGAGACATTCAATCTACTTTATGATATGATATGCCATTTATAACGCGCCTATACACAAGTGTTTCTAGGTGCACCAGACAAGTGAGGGAAGGCAGAGGGAGGACAAGACAAGTAATCCTACTAGGCCTTCTGTCATTCAGATCATACATGTGCGAATGCAAAGTGCAAGGGGAAGGGAGAGAGGGGAAGGTCCAGGGAGAGGGAAGTGGAATTAGGGCTACATTTCTCTGAGTAAATGAAGATAGGGCAGCACAGCTCTGGGTAAGTGCAAAGAGGAAGGGGACTGTAGGGTTACAGTTACAGCCCCTAAGTGCACGGTATGCCCGGAGGTAGTGCAGGGGAGACTGATCATGGAGGAGCCTGGTACAGAGTGAGCCACTGAGGGAAGCGCATCCAAACTCTGAGGTAAGGTATCATTATACATTTCCAATCTTGGCATTACTATTAGATAATAGGACCAATAGTGAGGAGGGGCCCTTGGCTCCGTGAGTCTACTGCAACTGGTCTGAACATTGTGAGAGATATGGGGTAAGTGCTACGAGGGAAGTAGGTGCACATGTCCTTGTCTCTGTATTGCTACACCACTAAGGATTTTATCTGCAAGGGTGTTTTATGTTTTCAGTTAAGGGCTGCGTAGAATGGCTAGCGGAGCACAGGAGAGGGGAACAGTTGATGTTGTAACTAATTGGTGCCCTGTTTGCTTCACGATCTCTTAAGTACTACTCCGTCGACACCCTTCATATATACTTCCACCAGGATTTTACTCATCGGCTCGGTTCCAGACAGCATGGTGAAGACACAATGTTCTAACGAAAGTCTTTTATTGGTTTGGGTGCTGTGCTGCTCCTGTGGAGCCACGGCATCCTGACCACGTAAGAGTACCATTTTGGTTGTTCCTTCCTCTAGCTTGACCTGTCCCCTCTATGAGATGAAAACCACAAGCATCAGCTTGCTCAGCCTCTTCCTCGTCCTCCTCCCCCTGCATTGGCTACCACTCCTCTGCCACCAGCCCTTCTTCCCCCTGCCACAAATCCATACACTCACCATTCTGCTCCAGCCCTGCATCCAACCCAAGTTCAGCTCCTAGTGCCCCACCTCCTGCCCCTCATCTACCTCTTCATGTTGCCCCCTCCAACTGCACCTCCATCTCCTTCTCGTGTTCCATGCCCCGGCCTTCCATTTCCTCCTTTTCTGCACCTGCATCAGCCTCATTGTCTTGCTGCACCTCACCCTCAACCTCCTGCAGCAACATCTCCTAAAATGCTAAAATCTCCACCTCCTCTCACACCAAAGCTACAATCTCTTTTATGAGAATACAGAGGGCTTCATCACGAGTTGGGTGGTAGCCCTTAAATACAGTGGTAACTCTGTACCACTGCATTTACCGCTCCACCCAATCTTGAGTCCGTCGTGTTTACCCCAAACTCAGAGCTGGGGGGGAAATATGCCAGGAAAATGCCCATTTTTGGTGCAATTACCACCAGTGGTATTACTGCATGGTAATATGCGCTGAAAACTCCCCATTGGGTCCAATGGACCCATCACTTGACAGACCTCCCCAAAGACTGTATGTTACTGTTTTGTGCCTCCACCCTTTTCACCCCCTCTTCTCACTGTTCCTGTCCATCATTTGGCAACTTTCTGCCTTTATCATCCTTTAAAGCTTCCACATATATGTCTGTGGAGGAGATGTTACGATCATTCTCAGTAGCATCCAAAAACAACATCTACGCCGACAATTACCACCTCCTCCTCAACTGAGGATGCTGCGCTCATGAAGAGAATTCTTTGTTCCTTTTCTTTCTTCGTGGTAAGAGTTGTGGGGTGCACCAAGATAGAGATCTGTATGAGGGCTTTAACAAAGGATTTATCAATGGCTTTCTATGAATTTTACATATTTTTTTGGTGGAAGCCGGACGGTGTAAAAAACCTAAAAGTGGTTACCATAAAAGGTTTACACAAGGGCTTCCGGCAAAGGGTTTCCTTTTTTCGGTGGCCTGGTGAAGGTTAAAGGAAATAGATTTCTTTTTTTAAAGCACAAGGGGCGTCACAAGCAGTTTTCACAACCTTTTTCGCTCAAAGGGTTTGACAAAGGATTTCTTTTTTTTCTTTTTGGCATGTAGGACATATCAGGAGAAGGTTTTCACAAAGCAAACAATCACAAAGGGATTTTACAAAGGGTATTAAACATGCAGGGTCAAACATTAAGGAACTAACTAAAACAAAATGGCACATGAAGGGAATTAAATGTGCAAAAAGATTTTAAAAATGCACTGCTCTGAGGGGCAACAGCACAATCCCTCCTCCTGCTAGTGTGGATCAGCTTGGTCCCTTGAGCTAGTACCCAGACACCACCCGCAGAAACCCATTTAGTGTGCTGGGCCTATCATATGGATACTGAACTTTAGCCAATATTTGAGGACTCATGCTAGCTTGCTACACCTCACTGAGAAATTTGGCAGCTCTTATCAGCCGGCCAATGTTGGACCCACCCATCAAACTCATGCAGGGGTTTG
Organism: Ambystoma mexicanum; assembly: GCF_040938575.1. Lineage (NCBI taxonomy): Eukaryota > Metazoa > Chordata > Amphibia > Caudata > Ambystomatidae > Ambystoma > Ambystoma mexicanum. Next base: position 487,774,217 of record NC_090925.1, read on the forward strand.
AACTTGATTTTCGGTTGCTTCTGAATACCACTAGATCTCGCGACTCTGCAAAATCCTGCATACAATATTTGGTTTCACTCGTATGTTCTCTCAGGCAGAAAAACATTGTCCACTGTAACAGAAAAACGTTTAGCATGGTGTGGGAGAGGTCAGCGGGACCTTTCAGGACTGGAGAAAGCACCCACTTGGAGATGTAACCGCTTTTGGTAGCATCTGGGCGATTTCCCAGATTGCGGCCAGCCTCCACCGACCTCTAGAACACTCAACTCTGAAGCAACTCCTTAATGGGAGCCTTGCTCTATCAGCAGGCATGCAACAGCCATTGGGCTAATGGGGCGCCAGGCCCCATATCGATATTCTGAGCCTTTGCTGACTGGTCTGTGGTCGTCTACTGAATCGTCTTGATCAGGACAAGACACAGATAGATGTGCTGTTGCCAAGGGCTTGGCAATTACTTCTGTAACACATTTCAATATCAGCAGCAGCACATTTTTTATGCATGTAGTTTTAGGAAATTGAATCTGTGTTTGGGATGTTTCCAACTCAAAGACCCCACATAGCTTCAATAATCTCCTGAATCTGTGGCTGCGTCGCAGATAATCACAGGACGTCGCAGGGACTTTATTTGTCAACAAAGGACACAAACTTTAGGAGTGAAACCATATCATAAATGAATGATAAATAGAAGTCAGGTGCTAATTTAGTATACAGAATGTCAGCACTTGTATGGAAGGAGAGTGCTTGGGAGTGTGAGAGGAGGCAGGAGACTACTCATCTTCACAGCAGTCCTCAAGTGCATGGCTTTAGACATGAAGTGGAGAGTTCTGGCAGCTTTTGTAAAGAAGTTAGAAACCCTTACAACATACTGGATCAAGATTTTCCAAAGAAGGCTAGTAAGACATAGAAAAAGCTCCTTTTTAAAACTGAGTTTATATACAAAGGGTATCCTCGTTTAATATGCACATAAATGTGGGTTTGCATTCTGGGACTTTTAGTCTTCCATTCAGGAAGTCCAGTTACAATGATACCGTTTATCTAAACACATTTGCATAAGGCTTTACATATTGACAGGTTGCTTTAAGTAATTTATGTACTTTGCAAGTTTACTCAAAAAGATCATATTAGTGTAGTTCTGGAAAGCCAAAACAAATATTTGTACTAACTTGAGCTCAGACTGCATGTGGCCAAGTGCCTAAATTACAGAGTGGGTTAAATCCCTGGCTTTTCTGCTTGACCAAGGTGTGCGGGTGATCCTGGGCAAATAAATTAATCTCACTGTGCCTTAACTGCAAAAACGGTACACCGTAGAAGTGATTCACATTAGTCACAGAATACCCTTATATTTGGGGAAAATGTGATAATTATATGGACACAATGGTGTGCCCTCATGCTCTGTTGCCAATAGCTTCTGAGGGCATCAGCTGCAATTGCATTATTGTACTACTGACCTTCCCTAAATCCCACAGTACTTGGCTTGAGAGGGAAGTATGTATTCTCACAAGCCCATCAGTGCACCAGGGATTCCAGAGAAACAGACCCATTATTAGTGTCTTCACATGTGGCTGCACACTAGCAGAGTTGCTTGGGCCCAGCCAGAGCTCTGCCTCGCGGGAGAAGGTGTGACGGTCTTTGCAGTGACCTGCTATGCTATATTACTGAGTCTTGTACAGCACAGCTTCTGCCATTTTCATGGTTTCTTGGTGCTTGTGAATCTTCATGAGGAAGTGTAGGAGACTCACAAAGAGGGATCAGGGCAAGGATGCTTTGTTTCAGTGTTGTGTGCATCTCTGAAAAGATAGGAGTTCTCTGGGTGTCTGCATTTTAGATATTTTGAAAGTTGTCAGTAGCAATGGTTATTGTGCGATCCAGATTAATGATGTGAATTGCGTGGGTGTCTTTTGTGCCTGCCAGAGTGGTGACTAAGGAGAGGGTGGGGAGTTGTTTTAGTTTATCTGTGATGCGCTTGGTGTGGTGTTCATGGAAATACAGTGTAGATACAAGGGTCTTCTGGTAGTAAACAGGGTCGGATGTCACATTTTCTCGGGCGCCAATGGAAAAGTGACCCACATTTGCAAATGGCAATTCATTCCTTCTGTAACAGACTGTTTGAATAGTACCCAAGGGGAGGTTTATTGATAAATTGTGATGAAAGTTGTGCAATTTAAAGATTCTTTATTCAGCATATTCAGCAATAATGTGCAAACGTACGAGCTGCATATAGAAGTAATTCATCAAACTGGCCCGCATTGGCCAAAAAAGTGGCCCACTTGACCAAAATAACGGTCCCACACTAGTATTTTGTGTTTTTGGCCAGGGCATTGCCCTATTGCCCTATAAGCCAGTCCGAGCATGGTAGTACACTTTCTATGATGCTCACCTGTTTTCTTTCGGTGCTGGAGTTATGTTTCGATATATGTTTTCAGTCTAGTTGGGGTGGGAGGTAGAATGATTTTGATGAGTTTTTTTTAATATACCTTGCTCAGGACTCCTCCCAGCAACAGCTTGGGGCAACCCTTTCCATTTTGGAACCATCACAGTTGCTTACATTTGTTTGTTTATATCTATACACAATGTTACATCTGCAGCATCCATGCCTTGCTATGCTTTATTATGTGATGTTAGTCTGCGTCATGCTATGTCACATTGTACTATGCCAAGGAACACATTCAGGGCCAGGTTTTCCAGTCCGGTGCCGCCTGGCGACACTATTCTGACACCTCAAAGACAACCCAAACCAAAGCAACACTCCTACTCTAGTGGGATTATGGTACAATTCATGGACATGTACAATGAACCAGAAGCTGACAAAGTTAACCACACCCACATCACAACCACAGGGTTACCATGCTGGCAAGTACAACTAGAAATGTGCATTCTATCCTTCAGTCCTATCATGTATACTGGAAGCGTGAGTGACCTGATTAGCTTTAAATTGCACCATTGCTGCTAACTTGACACAATTTCCCACACACTTTCCTTGGCACAGAACGCTATCCCACAAGTAAATGGACTCCACCCCCACACATTCTCTAAAGATATCCCCTTTCCTACCATTTTAAGTTATCCGCCTTCCTGACGTATTTTGCCTAGTTGTGCTCATGCTTGTTATACACCAGAAAAAGGTGTGTAAGTGCGACACAGCAAGATCCCCCTCATGTTGTAAGCATCTGTGGGTTTCTGATGCCATAGGTCACAGGCAGTCAGAGCAACAGCATTGGTTTGATTGCACAACAGACACTACCGAAGTAGTGAGTACAATAGTATTTTTGAACGCAGTCCAAGCGTATTTCTTCCTGGCATATTTTGGATGCTGGGGAGCATTCACAGGATGAATTGATGGCTCATAGGAAGTGGGGAGGATGCTACTCATCAACAAAACATAACATGTAATTTCTAGGGAATTAATCCAGTGGCAGGGCTGTGAACTAACCCATGGAGGCAGTAGGTCACCATGTTGTTTATGACTGATTCTAAGATGGCAGCCAGACACCTTAATCAGCTCAAGGAGCACAACCAATCAATCCCCAAGATGTGCAACAGATAGAGGAGATACATAGGATAGAGAAAGCACACGAGAAAGAGGTGGGGCCAAAACCTGCTGTCCAATAAGATAAGCCAGAAATAAGGTGCAGAGAGCTCAACAGTCATAGAGCCTATTAAGACACTTAATCCAGTAGAAACATTATAAAAGGTGGCAGAAAGAATGAAACGGGCATTGTGGCGAGCTGTACAGCATTCCAAAGGTTTGGTGTGTTTTCTGAAAAGCATGATGGAGAGAGAGAGACATGATAAGCGAGATAGGAAAAAGAGAGGGAGAAACAGTGAGAGGAGAGAGAGAGACGGAGAGGGATGAGAGTGACAGAAAGACAGAGCTAGAGAGAGACAGACAAACAAGAGGGAGAGAGAGAAGAGGTGAACGGAGGAGTTGTTGAGTACTGTAGCTCATGTTGTCACCTTGCAAGGAAGGTGCCTTGAATAAAACCTTCTTGGGGCTGTAGTCGAGACCATGGTGGAAACAAAGACCACCAGTACTAAGGAGGAATGTGTCCTCGTGGCAGGTGCCACATACTCAGACCACAGTGGAAGGCAAGGTCCACACACACCAGAGAAGGTGAATACCGTAAACCTTTTGGAGGCTTACATCTGCAAAGGAGAAACAAGGGCCTGACGTTCCATGTTGCTCCAGCCAAGGAGACAACTCTTGACTGGTGTTAGAATAACCCCAGTCTGGTAAGCACCCAAGCAGGATGGTGGGAAATTCCTTCCGGTAATTTGTCTTGGGCAACCCCAAGGATAGGGGCAATCATACATTTTGGTTGGTCGGCATATGGTGTGCCTACAATTGCACCACCGGGCGGGCCAATGATGATCTGAGGAGCAATAGTCCAGGCCAAGTAAGAAGTATTCCAAGATGCTTCAAATACCCTGAGAATGTGAGTGAACTGAAGAAGGCCACGAGTTGAGGCAACCCTGTGCTCCTGTGATTTAGAATAAGGGAACACACCTGTACTGGGACACTGTGTCCCCTCTAGTATAGAATCGTGCACCGGTTTTATTGATATTTGTTGCTGCCACTGTTAGCATTAGCTTGTCCCTCTTGAGGTTTAGACATTATGCCCATAGATTTTCTTTGAGTTCCTCCTGCACATACACTGGAATATCCAGCCCAGTGGTGAGGATAACCCCAAGAGAGTATTAAGGATTTGATCAGCGAAGAACCCTGGCATCTAGAAATCTAGGAAACTGCTCACACGCCAGTGTTGTGTTTACACTGCTGTACACTGTTTAAATAGAAGAGCTGAGCCAGCTATTATTTTCTGATGTACACCCCTTTTCCTTACAAAGGCATTTCTCCGGGCCTACCCAGACAGAGAATAAAGCGCTTAAACCCAACATCTTTAGTGTGTTCCTGTCTAGTTCCAACTCCAGCACGACACCACCCTTATTATTAGCGTGCACAAAACAAAAGCTCTTGGAATGAAAGTAACACTATTGGAAGGAGAAGTGATAATTGTTTTAAATACATAAAGTTATTGCTTGTTGTTCAAATAAACAACCAGAAATATCACATGCACGTTACTCCAATGTATGGCATTTGTTGGACCAGTTCTTTCAGGTACGAAATCAGTGCCGTTTTTCACTTAAACCGTTTTGACATTATCCTATATCTGACTGAGGCTTTTAGAGCCATTAAGGGAAGACGAACATGCATTATGAAATATGGGGTGGCAAATTTGCGAGCCCCTAAACATTTTCACTCGGATTTACTTTTCTCACTCACATTTGACTCCAGATACAGAAGAGTATTGTTATCATACATTCATTTATGTATTAGAGTTGCACAGATTGAATTGGAGTGATTTAAAAGTAGTGTAATGCACAAATAACACCAACATGTTCTCTCTGTGTGGGGATGGTCTCATTTTGATTTCTCTTTCACCTTTTTTCATAGCAAACAATGCATAGACCTTATACTGTTTCTCTTTTAAGACTGTGGGCCTCATTCTGAGGTGGGCCGTAAGGGATACCAGGCACCGGTAAGGAGACCGATGCCGGTAATCCCTTACCGCCCAATTCCGAGGTCCCTTAGCGGGAACCGCAAGGGATGTGTGGTCAGACCACACGTACTTTACAGGTCCCGTTAGGGGACCAGGGCGCTAATTACGGGACTGCTGTTAGCAGGCCCGTAATAAGCGCCTTCCCCATTCCCATTGAGCCCTATGGGGGCTCAAATGGGAATAGGGAATGGCATTTGGAATGGGGACTTACTGGGTCCGCCAAGGACGGAATGTCCCGGTAACTCCCCACTCCACCAGACCGGACCCGGACACGATTTTGGAGGCAGCCATGGCACTAATAGTGCCATGGCTGCCTCCAAAGGTGTAATGAGGCCCTGTGTTTTTGTAGGGTTAGGCCTGTCGCGCCACCAATTATTCAACATTTTGGGGTTTTTAGAATGACTGCCAAAGATGCAAATAATCTCAAATGTTATTGTTGGCATCCAAAGAAATCTGACTGAGTCTACTGTTCAGCTAAGCTTTGACACCGTTTTTACTCTCCTACATTACATAATTTGCTTGAATCATTTTTACTTTTTACTATTTTTTGTAGGTTTCATTCCTTTCTGCATATTGTAATATTTTGCTGCAAATTAATCCTTGAAACATTGCATTTTCTATTGACCTGAATATGCCCCTCGTGCACCTCCAATGATCTCTGCCTCAATGTCAGCAAGACTGAGATCCTTCCTATTGGGACTCCTGCTTCCTTTTTCTTCCCCTCACTCTGGCCGTCCTCTATAGGCTCTCCCCCTTCTCCTTCATTAGAAGCAGAAACCTAGGAATCACCTTCGACTCCTCTCTTTCCTTCCTCCCTCACAGTCAGGACATTGCCAAGAAGTCCTACTTTCAACTCTATATCATCAAAGGAACTCCACCTTTTCTCACTTTCCTCCAGAAGCTCCTTGTCTCTAGAGCTATGGTTCTCTCTTGCTAGACTATTGCAATAGCCTTTTCCTGAATCTACCCTCTTCTTCTCTATGACCCCTCCAGCTAATCCAGAATAGGGCAGCAAGACTTATCCTTGGCTTCAAGCCCAGGGACCACATCTCTCCAGCCCTAAAAACTCTCCACCGGCTCTCGGTTGCTGCAAGGATCAAATTCAAATCCCTCTGCATCATCCAAAAGGCTGTCTGGGGCCGGGACCACACTATCTACAACTTGCTCTAATTAAATACCCTCCCACCAGATCTTTACGCTCCTCCGACACCAACTCTCTGTGTGTCAAGCGCTTCTCTAACCAGAGAGCTGGTGGTGGATCTCTTTCCTCAGCAGGCTCCTTCGTATAGAACAGTCTCCCCCTTCCTCTTCATCTTCAGCCAGATGTCCTCAAATTCCGGAAGGTCCTCAAGACTTTCCTTTCCACGTCTTCCTTCCCTTCCTCCCTCCTCTTCTAATCCCACAGTTGCTGAGACTGGTGACCAGGGCCCTTATGTGTCCTTCTGGGACCTGGCCTTCCACACCTAATCACTTTCAGCCCCAACCCACTCCTAGAACTTGGCCTGACACTATTGGCCTATACCACCACAGGCCTGCACTTATTTATTGGAAGCAGACCACGCACCTAGCTCTTCCTCCACTTGGCACTTACAGATGCTCACTCCCTAGCACTTCCTTCCTGGCACACCTAGCACTTCTCCCTTCTCCCATCCTCTCTCTTCTCTCTGCACTTGCATGTTCTCAATGCTTAGAAGACCTAGTAGGTCAGCCTCTATCCTTCATTGTTAATTGATTTTCATTCCCATGTTCCCTCCCTGTTGCCCTGTGGGCGCTTTGAAACACAATTTACTTGTTATATAAGCACCTTACAAATGCACAATAAATGCATACAAATAAATAAATAAATGCTTAATAACATTTATTTGGGTTGATAGACCATGAACTAAGAATTTGCGTCAGATATGAGTCCTTCTGTAGCGCCACGCCTAACTTACATCGTTCAGAAGTTGATAAATTGAGCACAATTAATATTAATATCTGCCATTTTAACACTTAGAATTGGGAGGAATCCAGCAAGAAAAACTTTATAAACTCAAATAATTAGATTATTGATATTAATTTGTGGGCTTTTCTGCTCCTATACTCACAAGCTCACCTCATTCTAACCGTACCCTCTACACCCGGCGCTGTCTCCCAAATTTGCTCATTCACCTTGTTTGCACCCCAACACTGGAACTTCCTAGCACCTGAAGTTAAGGAAATCCTAACAGTGACTGCCATTAAGATCACCATGAAGGCATCTTTACTCCAAGAAGGGAACACCCATCCTACTGTGCATTTGCGCCCGGCCTTAGAGCTACCATCCACCTTCACCACTGGATTGCATATCTGTATATCCCTCTAAATATGGTCATTACTGAGGATAGATTTAATTTCTGCCCACATTAACTCTTCACAGCTCCTTCTGCCCTCAATGGGACTTTTCTAACCATCAAAATGACCTTTTTTACAGTGCGTCTTCGGGAAGCACTTTTCATGTTCAATAAATACATCCAAATACACATTTACTGCTGTATATTTTTATATTCTGAACAAATTGCCAAAATATATTAAAATGTACGTTTTGCTGTGGCTGGTTTTTGGTAGTACCTTCTGCAATCCTGTCAGTTCCTTCATTTGCCTGCTGATTTTCTGCCTCCAACCTGTGGTCAAAAGGCGTACATATTATGTAGGTATCCTAATATTGAGTTCAAATCCAAGAGAGAATGTTTTCAACAAGTAGTGCAAATCAGAAGGAGAGTGAATCTTCCATCATTGTTTGACCTGTGAGGTTTGAGAACCTAACACAAGTCAAGCAGGAGTCTCGCTGAATACTGTGTTATGTCTTGACTTCCAATGCCATTATAAAACTACATAAAAGAGATTGTGCTCTCAATCTAAAAAAAAAACTCTTGGTAATGGGAAACTTTGCTTTAGCTCAAGCAATACTACTGTGCCAAATGTCATGCTACAAATTGATGATGTGCAGCATGTTAGTTAATGTTGTGGCATTTTACAGGGGTCTGCAACCTTTGGCTCCCCAGATCTTTTGGACTACAGCTTCCATCAGCCTGAGCCAGCACAGTCAATGGTGAGGGGTTATGGGATTGGTAGTCCCAAACATCTGGACAGGTCCAGGTTGCAGACCCCTTGCATAGATCCTCCACTCCTGTCATTATTGTGTGGTTGTCTTGCACTTGTGTGCTCGTTTCACAGGATTCGACTCATAAGTCATTAAGGTAAGTGGCATATTATGAAATCAAAATATATAACCCAGAGCAATATACGAGATTATTATTTTATCCAGCAATTCGAATATTAAACAGATTACATTACAACAATCCCTCCTTCTATCAGCTCCCTGGTGCGTAATATCTTAAACGTTCCCCAGAAAGCAATATTCGCACCTGGCTTTTAGTTTTATTTTTTTTTTATAATTCATGAAGAGTTAATAGTGAGTACAACGTGTTTATTGTAGAATCGCTCTAATCCGAGATGAGCCCCAGGCGTTGGTATCTTTCACAAATGGAGGGCTCTAACCCGCATGAAAGGGCACACTTTCTGATGTGGCAAAGCGGTTTTAATTAAACTCGCACAACCGAAACAGAGTTTAATTAAGAAAGCTTTTATTTTAAGAGCATTACTTTAATAATGAGTTGTCAGAATATGATTTTGAGCTGACAATTCTCTTGGCATCAGTTCGGGTTTGGTTGTATTCCAGCAGAAATACTGCCAAACATAGTTAATATCACTGTCACTGTGTTCAGCGGATCTACCGCTGGATTATTAGCACAACTATGTCAGTGTGAATCCCTATTTTCCTTAAGACTATGGAGGGATTTGGTAAATGTTGCACAGTGGTAATTCCTTCCATGGTAAATATGACACCTTTTATCAATGACGTGGATGAACTACCTTCAATTAAAAGCAGGAGTTATCTCCGCCAGTTTACCTCCACATTTGAGAGTTGGTGGTGCAGTAAAATAGTAAATTGACAGTAACAGGATTGCTGCCTTTTCACTGCCACTTTTTCTCCCACTGCTAAACTCATAAGGAGGGCCTTCATTTCTCACAGTCTTTTCAGTTAGTTACTCACCAGCCTAAATGTACTATACCCTCCTTCGAGCACCGACAATAATTCAATCAATTTCCACATGGTCCGTGCCTCGAACTTTCTTTTGGTTTCCTGGCAGCTTGGTCTTTGCCTTCTCTCCCACAGCATCTTGACTTCTTTCCTGCCTCATGGAGATTGCCCTGCCCGTGGAGCTTCTCTCCCAGAGTCTTGCAAATGTACCGAAAATGTACTCCTCTTAAAATCTCAAATGACGCCTTATTGTTTTGGTAAGCATTGCCCTCTTGTCATGTCTCCATGGTGTGCACTACTTTGATACTGCACAATCTCTCCAGTAGCCTCCTAGAATCATGTTGGTGGCTCATTTCTCACAGCGTACTGCTAAGACACCACTATCTTGGACCTGGTGGCATCCTTTGTAGCCTCCTAGTAACAGCTCACCATACTGGCCCTGATAGCATCTCAGCATGTCTCGGTATACTATGTTTTCGCATTCAGTCTACTTGATGCACGCTTCACTATCCACACAGTTCTTACATCGTCCACTTTTCCGTAGTACTCTAGAATAAGCCATGTTTGATTAGGGTTTTCCTAGGAATGGTATGTTAATGGTTGGCAGATGGTAAGCCACACAATGGGCCTCCAAACCAGTGTCCGGGTCCGTGTAGTTGGAATGGTGACTTACCAGGTCATTCCGACCTTGGAGGACCCGCTAAGTCCCCATTCTGAAAACCATTCCCCATTCCCAATCGAGCCCCCATAGGACTCAATGGAAATGGGGAAGGCACTAATAACGGGCCCGTAAATAGCAGGCCCGTTTTTAGCTCCATGGTCCCCTAGCGGGTTCCGCTAAGGGCGGCTGGTTTTGCCGCCCTTAGCGGGACCCGCTAAGGGACCTTGGAATGCGGCGATAGGGGCTTAACGGCACTGACATCCTTACCGGTGCCGTTAACCCCCTACTGCCGTACTCATAATAAGGCTCAGTGAGTAATTCTAAAAATAAAGCGCTTTCTGATCACTGTAAAATGTACTTTTACTTTTAAATGGCTTATATCTTAAATACATCTGATTTGGAATTTTATTAGGTCACGTGAATGGGCATAAATACAGATTCATAGACCTCAATATTTGTGGTTTGGAAGAGAATTGCATGACAGAGTATCAACAATAACAGATAACATACAGTTGAATTAGTAGATTTGTATTCATGTACTTAATTTTGGGATTTAGTCAGTATTTGAACCCTCATAAAAAATAATCATCTGTTTTCTATTAATCAAAGTCCTTCCACAGGAAACCTTAGTGCCAGGTTCTTTTTTCATAAATCTCTCTTTCAGAGTACATATTAGTAGCTAAGTGTCTTATCTTGTTTCAATCTATATGAGTTAAATGTTCCCAATAATTCAAAACCTTGCAGGTTTGTGGTTTTACCACCACTCAGGTTCAATGGCTGCTCCTTTCTCAGGATTGAGTCTTCCAGACCTCTCAGGCTTTAAAGACCATCATTTCTTAGTTTTGAGGTTTCTGCACCTCTCAATGTGTCAGTGCCTATATGGGCTCAAGGTTTTACCACCTATCAGGTTCCTGGTCTCATCCCTGCTAGAGTTAAAGGTTTCAACATTTCTCCGCTGACAGTTCTCAGCGACTTTCAGCTGCAAGGTGTAATAATTGAAATGAGGGTTCCCCAAGGTGTGGCCATGCCCCCTTCCATCCCTGAATATACACAAAGATACACTCTGTTGTTGATTGTGTTGATGTTGTTTTGGTATAAAATAGGATGGTAGAGTTATTTTTGTGTGTTGACAGAGTAGCAGTTAGGATTGTTTGGAGGTAAATATGGAGTAGATTGAGATGGTGTTTTTGGCGTGAGTAAGCAGGGACATTGTATTGATATTGTGGGGAATTCTGAGGGAGGGGAGCAAAAAGAGGGGAAAGAGTGGGAGTGTGTTGAAATGGCACTCGTAGAAATTATTGGTAAATTGAGTTTTTTATTGTTGTAATGACGGACAACCCCATTGTTCATTTGTGTAAATTGCTCCCCCAATATAAATAAACTATTTTGAAATATCACATACAATGGGTCAAAGACACAATGGCAAAATGGTCGATCCGTGGCCCTAAGAAGGGAGGTACCCGAAGCATATGTTGCAACATATGCACATATATTTACACACCAGACATAAGAGAAAGAAATTACAGAGCAGACTAAGCATACAAGATTTATGGAAAATGTTTGAGGAGGAGGAGCAGCTCAAAAAGGAAAGTATAAATAGAAGAGACAATGAAGGGCATGTGAAGCCCACAGCACCTCCCCTCCTCAACCATGTCCTTCCGTACTCAACTGTGCCAGGATTATATGCACTGCAAGCTGCTGCAGGTTACAGTAATCCCAAAAATATGTCCCCCGAGGCAGAAGGAAATAACAAAGAAAAGGGAAAGGAAAGTGGCTTAAAGGGCACCTTAGCAGAGCAAGTAGAATACAATAAAATACATAGCTTAGAAGCACATTTAAAAGAAGCTAAAGAAAAGTTAAAAAGGGTGAAAAACATGAAGGGAGGGGATCAGGGAGAAACAGTTAAACCGGAAATGGGTAGGAGGACAGATAGTATTTAAATCAGACAGACTGGGAACTGACAATGATAACGTGAAGGCTTTGGTAAGAGGGGATGAGCAGGCAAGAAGGAGAAAAGAGTATAGGAGGGAGGTGAATGCTGTCATCAGTAGAAGGGTGACAGAATACAGAGATGGGGAAAGGAGCATGAGAGGAGCTGCTGACAATGCCAGCAGAAACTTAATAGATGAGATTGAACGAGGAGTGTGTGTGAGTGGGGGAAGAATTAACAACCGGTTAAAAGAGGGAGAAGGAGAGGACGAAGAGTGGGAAGATGAGGATGCAGAAGAAGAGGCAGTACAAGCCCCCCAAAGAGAGACACTTGGAAGAAAAGAGTATCCCTGTATAGACTTGTGGTATAATGAGCTAATACGGAAAGAGAGCCCATCGTGCCCGGGGCTCCTTCCAATAAATTCAGGAAGAAAAACACCATAAGCAAACAGATTAAGAAATTTGATAGGACACCAAACAAGCCACGTGGCGATGACATCGAAAGGGACATGGGGCACGGCCGTGCATGTAGGCAAATCAAAGGGGACTCAGGTAACATTGCTCTAAAAGGGGAGGGGGCTGGCACAGTGTGTGCTGTGGCCATAAACAGATAAAAACAAATTGATGGCTACTTTACCATCATTGACAGCACAAGCAGGGAAGTGGATTCATGAGTTGGAGAAAAAGACGGCAGGAATGACGTTAGCGGTGGGGGATGTAAAGAGCTTACTTGCTTCGACATTAGGAGAACATTCAGACTATGAGCCTCATCACGAGTTGGGCAGTAAGGCCGGCGGTATTAGCGTTATTAGCTTTGCCGCCAACCCCCTCGTGCTATTTGCGCCGGATCACCGGTTTGGCAGAATGGTAAATTCCCATTCATGTATGGCGCTATTACTGCTGAAAATCTGCAAAATCACAGCAGATTTGCCCCCAGCTTAGAGCTGTGGGTAAATCTGCCAAGCCCATGATTTGGCAGACCCTTAAATGTGGCAGTAATAGTGTTACCATCGCATTTAAGGGTTACCGCCAAACTTGTGATGAGGCAGTATGTATGGAAAAGAGCAGGTTATCCCGGTGTGACGGCACAAAATAATGCATGCGAAGGTTCACTGTTTAACAATTGCAGAGCATACAGGATTTATGGAAAATGTTTGAGGAGGAGGAGCAGCTCAAAAAGGAAAGTATAAATAGAAGAGACAATGAAGGGCATGTGAAGCCCACAGCACCTCCCCTCCTCAACCATGTCCTTCCGTACTCAACTGTGCCAGGATTATATGCACTGCAAGCTGCTGCAGGTTACAGTAATCCCAAAAATATGTCCCCAGAGGCAGAAGGAAATAACAAAGAAAAGGGAAAGGAAAGTGGCTTAAAGGGCACCTTAGCAGAGCAAGTAGAATACAATAAAATACATAGCTTAGAAGCACAGCTAAAAGAAGCTAAAGAAAACTTAAAAAGGGTGAAAAACATGAAGGGAGGGGATCAGGGAGAAACAGTTAAACCGGAAATGGGTAGGAGGACAGATAGTATTGAAATCAGACAGACTGGGAACTGACAATGATAACGTGAAGGCTTTGGTAAGAGGGGATGAGCAGGCAAGAAGGAGAAAAGAGTATAGGAGGGAGGTGAATGCTGTCATCAGTAGAAGGGTGACAGAAGACAGAGATGGAGAAAGGAGCATGAGAGGAGCTGCTGACAATGCCAGCAGAAACTTAATAGATGAGATTGAACGAGGAGTGTGTGTGAGTGGGGGAAGAATTACTAAGAAGTTAAAAGAGGGAGAAGGAGAGGACGAAGAGTGGGAAGATGAGGATGCAGAAGAAGAGGCAGTACAAGCCCCCCAAAGAGAGACACTTGGAAGAAAAGAGTATCCCTGTATAGACTTGTGGTATAATGAGCTAATACGGAAAGAGAGCCCATCGTGCCCGGGGCTCCTTCCAATAAATTCAGGAAGAAAAACACCATAAGCAAACAGATTAAGAAATTTGATAGGAGACCAAACAAGCCACGTGGCGATGACATCGAAAGGGACATGGGGCACGGCTGTGCATGTAGGCAAATCAAAGGGGATTCAGATAACATTGCTCCAAAAGGGGAGGGGGCTGGCACAGTGTGTGCTGTGGCCATAAACAGATAAAAACAAATTGATGGCTACTTTACCATCATTGACAGCAGAAGCAGGGAAGTGGATTCATGAGTTGGAGAAAAAGACGGCAGGAATGACGTTAGCGGTGGGGGATGTAAAGAGCTTACTTGCTTCGACATTAGGAGAACGTTCAGACTATGAGCCTCATTACGAGTTGGGCAGTAACGCCGGCGGTATTAGCGTTATTAGCTTTGCCGCCAACCCCCTCGTGCTATTTGCGCCGGATCACCGGTTTGGCAGAATGGTAAATTCCCATTCATGTATGGCGCTATTACTGCTGAAAATCTGCAAAATCACAGCAGATTTGCCCCCAGCTTAGAGCTGTGGGTAAATCTGCCAAGCCCATGATTTGGCAGACCCTTAAATGTGGCAGTAATAGTGTTACCATCGCATTTAAGGGTTACCGCCAAACTTGTGATGAAGCAGTTATCCCGGTGTGATGGCACAAAATAATGCATGCGAAGGTTCACTGTTTAACAATTGCAGAGCAGACGTTTGGAGGGCATTGATGGTACACTCGATAGAATGAGTGCAATTATGACACATAAAATGTGGACGCATGAGAATTTAGCAGCATATATACAAGAAATACAGTCAGTCAGTCAATAACTTTATTTCGGACTGGGGCCATAAAAGTACATTATCACGCATACAAATTAACAATAAAACAAATGAATGTACCTCCTTCCACATTCCAATTGAGCTAGTTAATTTTACCCTGCAACCCAACTCTTATCCCCGGGATATGATCCCAATTGGGTTCACTTCCAGTCCGATCGTGGAATCAAATTCATCGGTGGGTGTGGTTGCCCAACAGTCCTTTTCACCAGCAGCAACACATTGGCCCCGAAAGCACCTGACGTTGTAGGTTAGTTTCAAAGGGGTGATCAATAATGTGCTTTGGATGGTTTTCAATTACTATCTTGCTGTTTGATGCAGAGTGGCTTCTCGTATTGATGCCCAATATGACTTTGGCTACTCTCTGCTCCCTGAATTAAATCCGTAGTGAGTCAAAAGTACTTGCCCCCTGGTGGTGCACCATGGTACAGTTTAAGATATCCTCGCAGATTCCAGATAGACAACCGCATGTTGTACGGAATCAGTGGGTGCATTTATTTACGAGCACTTCCCTGGTTTCTAGTAGTTAGGGGCCACATTGGCACCCCCCACTAACCTTGCTGTTTCTCATGCCCTGCCAAAGTAGCGATCTGCGATCCCCGGGGAAGGCACCATAGGTAGTGGAGTTGGGTGTCACATAGTCAGGCTTTCTGGCTGACTTACCGACCAATAAATTAGAGCTTGGTGTGTAGGCTACCCACCCGCTAGAGGTTGGCACAAGTGGCAGTGCTGTACAATCCAATATACTCAGGATAGATGCAGGGGGGCCTGGGTGGTTTAAACAATGGGGCCTCTTGGCGAGTAGTGCACTTTTAACCCTAGTGCTCTGTCTGTGCAAGTGGGCCCCACCCCAGTCATAGTGATGCTAGTCATGGTTATGAGGGCATTGGGACCCCGTTTACCATCATGCTAGTTGGTGGCTCCCTCATGGTTCCCCCCTCCATGAACTTCCAGAAAGGCCAGAAATAATCTCTTTTTTTCGGCCACAATATTCTGAACAGACACAGCAAGTGCAGGGCACATTTCAATATACATAGCAACAACCATTTCCACAACAGACGCAACCTCAGACACAGTCGCAGATGCATCAAACACTGCAGCAACACGCACCATAGATGCATTAATTTCAACAACAACAGCAAGCGTTGAATCCATTACAAATGCAAACACAACAATCAGGACAGTGGTATGGGTATATATCGCCAAAAACTAATACATTTACGACAGGGCTTGTGGCAGTTGTGGGAGGGAACTCCTTCACAGGAACAGGGAAGAGCATTTATCCACAAAAGGACAACCCACAGAGAAACTTGATGTGTCCAGTGCTATCAGTAACTCCAGACCTGAAATAGGAACCCGGGTGGGGTGAAAATAGGAGATAAGATATTTTGCTTTTTGGTTGACACCGGGCTACAAGATCTTGTGTCAGGGAAGGAGGGTTTCTACTGTCACAAATAACAATGGATGCACAAGTGTTTTCTGGGGTTATGACAAAGGTTGCATTCACAGAAGAGCTACCTTTAATGGTGCGAGAAGATACAATGGCAGCATGGTTGTACTCTCGAAAGATACTGGTCAACATATTGGGAAGAGACCTGACGGCCAAATTAAACATGACAATTTCATTTATGAAGGAAGGAATAATATTTTCAACACCAGGCATGTATTATGCAAATGAAAGAATGTTCCTTCAAACATTTTATAGCTGGAAAGCATTAACTGGGATAGCCTTAAATTCAGAATGATCCCTTTATGATTTGCAAGTGTTGTTAGGATGGCTTCAACGAATATGAGAGAAGTTGCTATGATTACCTACAGAGTTTTTGTTCAAAGCCTCAGAGCCGAAGTACCCACAGACGTGGCAGAGGGAGAGATCACAACGATACATTAAGAAGCAGCAATAGTGTAAGAGGACAGCGTAGTGTTAAATGGGACAGACGATGAAGATGTTAGCTGGCACACAGCCATAACACTTGACTCAACATAGCGGTTCAGTGGCAAGACTGCTGACAAGCAATTTGAAGATGATGATACTGAGGATGATGTTTTTTTAAAATATCTATTCCATACCAGCTGCATACACAGTACAGAGAAATACATCAGATAATGTTGTTGGCTAAAAAGGTACCATCCTTTATGCAACAAGATTTGGCTAAAGTACGAAGTGTGCTATGAACTAGCGGTTAAGCAGGGTTGCTGAGAGGGATTGGAGCAGTATGAAGAAGGGAGCAATTTTATCCTGAGTTAAACAATATCCCTTTTCAAAAGAGGCATATGAAGGCATTTCTGAGCCAATTGCCACCTTGATGTGACAAGGTATCATTGTACCATCCGAATCCCCATGCAACACAGTGGTGTACCCAGTGAAAAAGGTAAAAGGATGGTCTTGGAGATTCATACAAGATGTACAACCCTTAAAAAATATTGTGGAGGTGGAGTTTAATGTTGTACCTAACCCAGCTACAATTTTGTGTAACATACCACTCACTGCCACCCATTTTACAGTAATTGATCTATAAAATGCTTTGTTTTCCACTCCATTTCATGAAGATTCTCAATATCTCACAGCGTTTACCTACCGTGTGATCCGACTCCAACACACAAGACTCCCACACTCGTACTGTGAGTCCCCCAGGGATTTCAACAGAGTGCTGCAGATGGACTTGGGAAATGTACAGACAGCCAGTACCATCATACAGTATGTCGATGACTTGTTGGTGTGTAGCTCCACACAGAAAGAGTGCAGTGCAGACTCAGTAATGCTATTAACAGTAATGACTGACAAAGGATACAAGCTGGACAAAGAAATATTGAAGTATTGTCAGGAAGAAGTATTATATTTGGCCCAGATGATATCAAAGGGAGGAAGAAAGGTGACACCAGACAGAGCAGAAGCAATTCCTATCCCAGGCTTGAAATAAGTAAAATCATTAGGTGTCTACCTAGATGCCAACCTTTCTATCAACACCCTATCCTCTTCCACTGCCTGTACCACAAAACATATCTCACTCAGCCGACAATCCCTCACTCCCCAGAACTGCCTCACCCTAGCACAAGCCCTCATCCTAGACTACTGTAACATATTGTTACTGGGCACCATGATGACTAATCTCGCCAAACTGCAACTACTTCAGAATAAAGCCCTAAGTGCGGCCTTTGGCTCAAAACGGAATGGTCACATCTCCGATATTGGAAAAGAAGCTCATCGTCTCCCTGTTAAAGTGAGAATCCTCTTTAAGGCCCTGACCACTGCCCATAAATGTATCTCCAATGATGCTCCCATCTATCTGAACAACAGTGTAACCCCAAAGGTCTCCACTCGTTTACTAAAATCATGCACCAGCATTGCCCTGAATGTTCTTCGTTATAAGAATAAAAGAGTGGGAGGCTCTAGCTTCACAGTAGCCACACCAATGCTTTGGAACTCACTACCAGATCACATTAGAAATGAGCAATTAATCCATCACTTGGAGGAAATGATCAAATACTGGCTCTTTGATAAATTTGACTAAGATCTTAATCAAGAACATCAATGCTAAGAATATACTGAAACTGAACATATGTATGTAACCAGAACACTAAGACCATCAATGTGTATTAATATGTTGAATCCAAATGTATATATTCAACCAGAAACCTAAGATTGCAACAAGCTAAATTCCTAAGTAACCAACACTGTGATACCCTTGAGTCTGGGCACTGAAGGACCTAAAGTAATTGCTGTAATTATTATTGCATATGGGTCTTTGACTATAGCAAATATTTTTTGGCCCTTTTGAGAAGGACTGAAGGAAGCACAGAAAGAGAAAAGCCCATAATGTGGACAGAGAAGATGATCAATGTGTTTGAGTCCCTGAAAGAAGCAATAGGTACAGCTCCCATGTTAGGGATACCAGATTACAAGAAGCTATTTTATTTATTCGCACATTAAAATGGGTATGTGATGATGGCTGTCCTCACATGAATAACTTCAATGGTGCAATGACATATTACAATGGGATCTTAGATCCAGTGATGAGAGGGCATTTACCATGTGAACAAGCATTGGCTGCAGCAGCCTTTGAAATCGAGAAATCATCTTCAATAGCGATGGGCTGGGTAGTAATAATGCATGTGGAGCACACCCTGTTTGCTGCCCTTAAAAAATCAAAGTCCACGGTCACTTCCCAGCGAGCATCTGGCTATGAGGTCATATTGTCCAACCCATCAATAAACATCGTTAGATGTAGCATGGTGAATCCTGTGAGAGTTATAGCTGAACAAGTAGGAGGGGAATTACTGTTCTACACATACAGACATACATGATGATGTGCCCCTAGTAAAAGTAACAAAGATAGAGGGGGTAGAGGTCGTCTTCTTTGATGGTTCAGTGACGATTGATCAGGGCACGGGATTGAGCCATTCCAGAGCAGCAGTGGCGAGGAGTAAGGTTGATGGTTTTGAGGTTGTGGCAAGCATCTGATTACAATGCACATTGTTCTGCTGAGGCAGCTGAGTTAGTAGCAATGATATTAGCATTCGAAGAGCACAAGGACCAGTTAGTGGCAATATATTCTGACTCTGCCTACGTGACGGCTAAAGTACATTCAGGACTGTCATGATGGAGAAGGCGGGACTTCCAGCACACACACGGCACACCAATACATCATATCCCATTATTAGGAAGATTGCTAGATGCATTGGAATATCCTACGGTGACTGCTGTGGTGAAGTACACAGCCCATACAAAGGCACAGACTTGGTTTCCCGCGGTAACGATGCAGCAGATGGAGAAGCAAAAGGGGCAGCATATTTTCCAAAGAGAGCAGAAATGACAATTGCCCCACACAAATATATGCTCATCATGAAAATAACAGAGAGCTGTAATGCATTCCCATTAACACAGTTACTAGAGGTACAGGGACATGCAACACAGGTGGAACAGGATCTTTGGGTTAAGAGGGGATGTTTGTTATCCCCAGTGACCTAGTGTGTTGACAGGGCAGCACAGAAAGACCTGTAATGCCACTTGAATTACTTACATTAGCGCTAGAACAGCTGCACTACGTGTCAGCAATATACCGCTGGGCATACTCTGAGAATGGTGAGAAGAGCAATACCCTGCTCTCAGGCCCATTTTGGCATTTGCACATCGACTATGTTGATATGCTCCAAAACTGTAATGGATACCAATACATGATTGTAGTGGTGTGTAACTTTTTATGCTGAAGAGAAGCAGGTCCATATACCATGCTGACAACAAATAAGCAACCAAATTCCTGGTAGGCAAGGTGTTTTCCTGATGGGGAGTGTGTGAAGTGCTGCATTTAGACAATGGACCACACTTTGTAAACAAGCTATTTTCTGAATTAAGATTCCTGCTCGGCATTAAGCATGAGGTTTGTACTGTTTACCATCTGCAGGCCAACAGCCGTGTGGAACGCCTCAATGACCTCTTAAAGGAACTTTTTGCAAAATTGACAGAGACCCTAAAGAAACATTGGTTGCATTGCCTTCCCCTGGCTCTTTTGCCTCATGCAATCAGCCAGGCATGGACCATCATCTTACACCCCATGAAATTGTGACAAGCAGAAGGATGCACATCCCCATTGCTCCTCCCATGCAGGCTCGGTTGGATGCAGAGAGCTCTGTTATAGTGTTAGGAGATAAAATGCATGATTATTGAACTGTTATGACTAACTGTCTGAAATGTATTTCTCGACAGATAAAAGTGCGGCAGGGATGCCAAGAAGCAAACAACGAGAATAGAGAGGGTCTAGTGGATGTGAACACTGTAAAATCCCCTTTGTCACTGTTCCCTAGAGACCTGATTTATGTTAGGAATTTGGTTCAAATGTGGCACAAGCCACAATTCAAGGGCTTGTTTACCATTCAGAATGCGACCCTCACAGCAGTAAAAGAGCATGGCAAAAAAGCTTTGGTACATATAAGTGATGTTATAAAATGTGTAGGCACGGTCCCCTGTCAGATGAAGAGAAGCCTGAAGCAGAAAAGGAAGATGTGACCTGACCACAGACAAGGGCAAAGGCAAGGACAAGAGCTGACCAGCAACGTAAAACGTGACATCATCCTCATTGAACTATATTGACTGAACTATGTATTTCTCCACAGCAAAGGCAAATGTGTCCTTATTATTTGCAACATTTGAAGAGAAGAAGATATTTAAAGAAGCCAGATTCATTTGCCATTATGATTGGTGCTTTATTCTTTTCCTTTGTGCTTTTATTTTGCCTATACCATTAAAGTGGGAGAATGGAACAAAAGGCCATCACCAATCCCCTCACGCCCCTGGCCTAGAGGATCGCAGCCCAGACACCCGCCACGAGAGGAGTTTGCTTATCTACCAGATGACCAAATACCCTGGTACAGGAACATACGGATGTGCCCACCAGCCTGCCCACCAGTCTGCCCTGCCCATGCCGACGCCTGCGGCATGGATGAACTCGACGAACCATTCAACAGTAAATGAACACATCGTTAGAGATGCCATGATGACCTAGCCAACGGTCAGCACACTCGTGCAAACATGCACACTGGACACTCCCACACCAATCCACACGAAGAACATATTCAGTGCTATGACGTAGGTGACGGGCACACCCACTGACGCGCATCTTTATTATTTTTCACATAGCTTTTTCAAAACGCAGAAACGCAAGACGCACAACAAACTCATCTAAAATGCTTGCTGACGCTTCTCCTACCCCATGCATTACAATGAGAAATATAACAAAGAGATGATACTGGGGATAAAGCAATATGATACCATAACCTAAAGCGCCGTACATCAAACATCCCCACCTATGCACCAGGCCCAAGTAGGCCGCAAGCAAGAGCCTCCATGAACATTGAACGAGTAAGAGTACAATTGCTGACCCTGCAGAATGAGCCCGGCGAGAACAGACAGTCAAGGGCACAATGTTGCAAACTCGCATGCCACAAGCCGAAGCCAAGGTCACACCTGCAAACTAAGCCAGACACACAGTGGAAAATGCAATATTAAATGTGCAGAATTCTGCCTTAACCACGGTCTCTCCTCACGTGACCAAGCCGAACCTGACAGGGTGCCAGGCCCAGGAGGAAGGAGGCACCTGGATCCCACGTTTTGAGACACAGGCAGGAACAAATAAGTGACTCAATGGACATCTGCGGCAGTGGGAGTAGTCTGCCCTCCAGCATATGAACAAATCCTCGCATTGTCGGCACATACCCATAGTTATACATTGTTGCAAATGACAGGTGCACTGCGAGCTGGGAACAGCGATGGTCCCAGACTGGGGGGCTCGCGAGTGGACCAATCAGAACATGGGGCACTTATCACTGACGCCCTTAACATTAGCCAATCCTCAGGGGTCTTCATGTAACAATTTTTATGTATCTAATTGAAGGGACAACCCAAGTATACCACCTGACTGACCCTCAACCACTAACAGCGTTCTCTATACGTATGCTATACTAACCCTACCACTCGGGGAACCAATCCAGAGTGGCGATAGGTTTTTTGCTAACTTTCCCAGGTGACGCGAGTAGCGCGTCATACTGAGGTAAAAAGGGCCTGCGAGCCCCACGAAGACACAGAAGGTGTCAGGACGGACGCGTACGATCCTTGACCCATCCCTGCCGTTTGTTTAATAAACAGCAGAACCACCTTGCTTCTTGCGTGTGCCTCATACTCATTTTTGGGATACGCGGGAGGAGTTGGGGCCTCCCTGCCCGGAGGTCCGCGGAAGGCCCAGCCGACCCCGGGAGAATTTCCCCCCCGACAAGTTGGAGGCACTGCTGAGATCTGTTTAAGATCTGCTTTTATTTTATTTTTCCGAGTGCTCCCGTTGCGAGGAGGCCTACAGGACCATTGCGGAACTGTGAGAAGACCGGACAGCGCAATCCGGATATTGGCCTTCGGGAGCCGGTTGAGAAGTATCCCGCCCGCGGTTGGCGAGTGTCCAGAGGTGGTCCAGACGAAGGGAGGTGGCGAGCCGCATGGAGGGGTGCACGCAGTCGAGCGGCCCCGCATCAAGAGAACTTGGTGAGTATGCCACGCCCAACAAGCAATGTGAAATTTTGAGGGAGGGGGGAGGAATGAAAATACGGGAGGCGGGAGGTGTTATACAGGTGCACGGCGAAGGTTTGATAAATCAGTATTAACGGTGAAGTGAATGGTAGCTGGACAAGTGCGAGAGCAGTCTGCTACGTTATGGAAGAGGAGGGGGCGGAGCACGAAAACATCACATGCGGGCGCTCGTAGAAACTGATTGGCCTAGGTCGCGACCACGTGTAGGGGTGTGTGTGTGTGCGGTTTGGTGATTATTGATCAATGAGTAGATGAGGATCCCTATTGATCGAGCACGAAACTCGATAGATAGATGACGTTTCCCTGTAGGCGGTAGCTAGCTGGTTGCCTAATACGGAAGATAATTGGCTGGTTAAGCCCTCCTGTCGGGGGGCGTATCACACGCGAGGCGACGCAGCGTGCGCAGTCCGATTATATTGTTGATTACCTTGTTCCACGCGTGACAAGAGGACAGCTGTGGGGTTAACGGTGGTGGATTGCAAGCATATTTTGGCCTTTAAAAAAAAAAAAAAAAAAAAAAAAAACATGAAAAGAACTTACCAATAGTTTTGGAAGAGATTGGTGACGTCACCAGTCGGGCTTTCATAGGATATCTCGAACGCGAGGAATTTTTCGGAGAGTGGTGGGGAAGAGAATAATGGTAAGGGAATGGAGACGGAGATAAACGGTAACAAGTAGATTTCACTAGGGGCAAGGTGAAAAGGGGGACGTGGCCGCGCACGGAGAACGCTGGCCACGACAAGTGAAGAAAGAGGAGGATAGGTAAAAGAAAGTGGGACGGCTGTACAAGAACGTCACACGGGGCACGCAGCCACAGGGGGCTATGTGCGCCTCGGCCGCAGGGGGCCGTAAAGGTGTTCGGTAAATGAAGAAAAGAAAGAAAAGAATATACAAATGCAAATGCTATATTTTACTATTTTGTTTCAGCGGACAATCGCAAGTCCCCAAAATTACGGGGCCAGGTAAAGAACTGAAATTGTATAGCGTAGACTATTAGCAAGATAACCACTACTATATAGAGGGAGAATAACAATTGAAGTGCTACTATGTCACACGGGACAGGATCGGGTGGGTGGGGAAACACCCTCACTACACCGCTGCAGCATATATGTAAAACACTGTCACCCCATAGGGAGATACTGATAAAATACAGCATAGAATGGACACAGGGGACGGACAACAAAATGACGACACCATAGCCGCCTAATGGCAGTTTCGATCCATATACCCAACATTCACTATTAACCCATCTGCATAACACATACAAGGGGAAGAAGTTGACACACCACGCGGAGGTGTTTAACTTATGGACGATGTTCCAAGGGTCCCGACCAGCACCAAACGGAATGTTCTCTATGGGGGAAACAACGGAAGCGGAGATTAAGGAGGAAGGAGAGAATGGGGAAAAAGAGAGTGCAGGCACACAGAACACGGGGAACGGACAAGAGGGAGGAGAAAAGAGTAACAACTCAAACGAAAATGAAATAAAAAAGGAACAGAGCGACGATATACCCCTAGCGAAGGTAGTGAAAACGGAGGGAGGGGGGTTGTATCCTTTAAGAGAACTAGGAGAAATAGCAAGAGAACAATTAAGGGCGGCTGAGGGGTACTCGAACCCGGCATACAGCCCGCCACCATATACAGCTACAGGTGGCCACACGGGAGAGGAGCGGACTAGTACGACGGGATCAGCTCATAGGAAGATGCCCACAGGGGAGGGGAGGACTGGAGAAGAGCAGATCGCAGAAATAGGACATGATGAGTGGGTAGCTGCACAAGTACTATTAAAATTACGAGGTTCATTAACAGGAGAAGAGAAGGAGGTAGTAAGGAAAATGGACGAGGATAATACCAGGAAGAGTGAAATGAAAGGGGAAGAGGAGAAAAGAAAGGAGGAAGAGCTGTTACGACAAAGGGAAGAGATTTTGGAGGAACGATTAGCAGAATTAAGGGATGAGCAGAATACACTGATCAAGAAGCTCGAGACAGAGGAAAGAGAGAGAGCACGGGAAAGGAAAGAAAGTAAGAATGAGTTGGACAAAATGTGGGAACGAACTGAGGAGCAAAGGAGAGAAGCCGAAAGGGTAAAAGCAGTAGCAGAAAGGGTATCCAGAGCAGCACTGCGTGACAGGAAAAGAGAGGAAGAAGAGAAAGAAACAGAAATGGCAATGTGGAAGAGGAGATTACTATCAGAATCGACAAGAAAATACGAAGAAGGGAGGATGATAGAGAGTATATTAGAACGGGAAAGAGCGAGGTGGGAACGGAAGAAAGAAGATGAAAGGATATTGGAAAAGATGAGTAGTGAAGTAATGGAGGAATTGAAAAAGAAAAGAGAGGAAATTGGTAGGGAAATAGAGGAGAAAAATGAAGGGGAAAGAGAAGATAGGAGAGGGGAGAGTGAAGTAAGGAGGCATGTACACAGAGACACAGAAGTAGCAACAACATCAGCACAAAGGGGAGCAATTGGTAAAAAAGAAACAGGAGGAACGGATCTAATAGACTTAAAAACAGTAACGATTAGGGGGAAAAAGACAGATTGGGGGTTGCCATTCCTGAATGACTTTTGTAGTGAGGAAGAAGAAGGAATGGAGAAGGAATGAAGAAATAGTGAAAGGGAAAGCCTAGATAAATTATACATCACCCGGACAAATAGAGACTCACCATGGGCCTGTAGGAGAAAGGAAGAACTGGAGGGAAGTGAGGGGGAAGAGCAAGGAATGGCGGGAAGGCAGACACGTGCAGCTACACCCTCATCTTCCCGTCCAACATGCTCCACCACCCCACACTCATTACGTGCAACATGCCCACCTAAACTCGCACCCTTCCCCCACGAACTGACGCCCTATGAAGCAGGCTTAGAGACCTCCCTGGACGCAGGCAGGGAGAACGAATACACACGCCCACATTAAATAAAGGAAATGATGAAAGAAGGGAAAGAGATGGAGGAGAAACAGTTACGAGCAGGGGAAATATGGACGCAATTGACGATGTAGAAGACACGGAAGTAGAGGAGGGGTGCGCGGACTCGATTTTGTGGAACCCAGGGGGTCAAACGGGACACAACTTAATGCCACTTCTGGAGAGGGGAGGGGTTAGACCACAATACGTCCCTTGGAAGCATGCAGACAAGGAAAATATAAAGTGCAGGCTCCCGTCATTAAGTGGAGGTGCGGGAAAATGGATATATGAAATGGAAAAACACACCGCAGGACAGAACCTGGCAGTGGGGGATGTAAAGGGCCTTCTAATATCAATATTGGGGGATGCAGCAGATGACATCTGGAAGAGAGCAGGCTTCCCCGGTGTCACAATAACAAACACATCACACGATGGGGCACCATTCGCAAACTGTAGACATGCATTATGGCAAGCGCTGAGGGTACAGTACCCAGGCACATCAGACATAGGAGCAATTACCTCACGCAAGATGCGTGAGAACGAAGATCCTGTTGATTATATCCAGGAAATTCAAGAGAAGTGGCGTATGGAAACTAGAGAATAATGCGACAAAACACCAGCAATATTCTATCATATACTAATACAAGGGCTCCCAGAAGCAGTTCAGAAACAACTGAAGAAGGTAGTGCGGATGGAAGCAAAAGCATGGCCAGAAATACAACTGACGATAGTACATCATTGTAGGACATGGCAAGAAAAAATGAAACAAAAGGAAGAGGATAGAAAATCGGAAGAGGCTAAATTGGTACAGAAAAAACTTACCAAATACACGATGGAAGGTGCACTAATAACTACACCTGCAACAATGACTCAAAACCCCACACAAGTAGTGGCTGCACAAGATCCCTCCCAAATACAACCATCACAGATTGTAGCACAACAGCTGCCACCGCCCCAACCATACACGACTAACATGGGAGGAGGATACTCAACGCCAGGAGCTGGATATTATAATTATAACAGGGGAAGGGGAGGAATAATGAGGGGGAGGGGGCACGGCTATAACACACAACAGCAAGGGGGAGGATTCAGAAATGTGTACCCCTCCGGGCAACCAGTATACCAGGACAATTCAGGGAGCTTTCCATGGCAGAACAGGGAACCGCCGGTATGTTGGATTTGTGGATTACTAGGGCACATGTCACGCACATGTAGAATGAGACCAGGCACACCATCATGGGGAGAACAGGGACAACAAGGGCCTACAAGAGAACAGCAGGACACCCAACAACAGCAGGCACTGCAACCGGGAAATGTGCAGCAACAACTAGTAACACAACAACAGCCACAGACATATTCACTACCACAACAACAGGTAGCGATAACACAACAACATCAAGTGCAGCAAGTACAGCAACCTGCCCAAATTCAAGACCATAAAATAACCTCTACCAATACACAACTACAGCAAACACAACTGGGAAGGGTGACGGTCCTGGGACACAACCCTTACACAGGAAGTGGTCAATCATAATACCCACAATAGGACAGCCCACAGACGGCCTTGGTGTGTCCCATCCTGTCGGTAACACCTAATAGTGCGGAGGAACCACGCATAGATGTAACGATAGGTGACAAAAAATTGTCATTCCTTGTTGACACCGGGGCGACCCGGTCTTGCATAAGGGAAGGTAAATTTAAGCTGTCAGGTGAAGCCATGAACACCCAAGGATTCTCTGGGGCTGGGGGGTTGGTTCCCTTTACTGATAACATTCCCTTATCAATAGGGGATTATGACATGTCCGTCCCGCTTTTATATTCTAGGGCCTCACCAGTAAACATACTGGGGAGAGACATAATGAGCAGGTTGAATATGACAATCTCCTTTACGGAGGACGGCATAATTTGCTCCACTCCAGGAATAAACATGCTCACTGCACGACAAATTATGCAAGCCTATTGTGGACAGACAGTGATTAGGGCTGAGCCAGTAGATGGCAAACTATTCCAGTACGGAACAGACATGGCATTTGCATGGATGCCAGGAATAGAAGGAAAGATCTGGAGGAGGCCAACAGCCTATTTGTTTAGACCAGAAACACCAGCCAATGAACCAGAAGGAAAGGTGATTTCAGTGAGCATGGAGAGCATTATAGCAACTGCTGATTATATCGCAGTACATGCCCAAGACAGAGAAGGAAAAGCATGGAGGGCAGTGATAGCCCTAGCAGAGGGATGCAGGCTCACCCAGGTGTCAGACGAGGAGCTCTTTTCAGAAGAAAAGGAAGAAGGTGAAATGGTATTTATGATGAGTGTAGACATATGGCTATGAGTAACATACAAACAAGTGGCACGGAAAATTGCAATGGCACTTGAAGTACCCACATCCACCCCAGTTCCCTTCTTTGAGGAGGATATGGCAAAAGTCCCAACATCATTATGGACTACTAGTCCCTATGACGTGGGGTGCATAAAGAGTATACGGGGAGTAAGAATAAAATTGAAAAAAGGTGCAATACTCCCTAGAGTGAAGCAATACCCACTATCAAAAGAGGCAGATGAGGGCATATACGAAACAATAACGGCCCTTATAAACAATGGCATATTGTTACCATCAGAATCACCATGTAACACAGCTGTATATCCAGTGCGCAAAGCTAAAGGAGGGTCTTGGCGTTTCATCCAGGACCTCAGGCCCTAAAACAAAATAGTGGAAGCAGAATACCCCATAGCAGCAAACCCGGCCACAATATTGTGTGGCATTCCAGCAGAGGCATCACGATTTACAGTGATTGACCTCAAAAATGCCTTTTTCTCAATACCCCTGCATCCAGACTCACAAGATCTAACAAGCTTCACGTACAGGAACACAAAATGGAAACACACCAGATTGCCACAAGGGTACTGCGAGTCACCCTCAATTTTCAACAGAGTAATACAGATGGACTTGGGAAACATTGAAGTGGAAAGCACAGTGTTGCAGTATGTTGACGATATAATAGTTTGCAGCACAAGCGAAAAACAATGCAGAGAGGACTCATTGAAGATGCTGACAATATTGGCTGAAAAGGGTTACAAGGTAGACAAAGAGAAGTTAATGTACTGTCAGGAACAGGTACTATACATTGGCCAGCTCATATCCCAATACGGAAGAAAGATGCACCACAAAGAGCACAGGCCATATCAAAAACGCCGTTGCCACAAACAGTGAGGGAACTGCAGCAGTTCCTGGGACTGTGCAACTACTGTAGAGCATGGATATTTGATTACAGCTTTTACATAGGACCCCTACTTGAGGCATTAAGAGAAGTCAACAAAGGGGAGAAAAAATTGGGGTGGACAATGGAAATGAAAGAGGCCTTTGATGAACTGAAAGATGCAATATCAACTGCTCCGGTACTGGCCACCCCAGATTATGAACGACAATTCTTCATATTTTCACATTGCGACTCAGCAGTAATGAAAGCAGTGCTGGCTCAAAAAACAAGCATGGGTTACAAACCATTAGCATTTTACAGTGGTCACTTGGATCCTGTAATGTTAGGACATTTCCCTTGCGAACAAGGTCTCGCCGCAGCTGCCTTCGCGGTAGAGAAAGCATCATCAATTACAATGGGGTGCCCAACCACACTATTTGTGGAACATGCACTATTTGCAATATGAAACAAGCCTAAGTCCACACTAACCACACAGAGGGTGTCAGGTTATGAGATCATCTTATCTAGACAAGAATTATCAATTGTTAGATGCAGTACAGTTAATCCTGCAAGGTTTATAGCGGAAGTGATTGAGGAAGGCGACTATGCACATGATTGTACGCAGACTACCGAAATGTACTCATGTAGTAGAAAAGTTGAAGAGGACGCGCTAAATGGAGGAGAGCTCTTGTTCATTGATGGGTCATCAACAATAGACCAAAGTGATGGGATAAGGAGAACTGGGGCAGCTGTGGTAAAAATGACAGAGGAATCAGTGTATGTGGTGGTGAAATGCGTACAATTACCACAACATTACTCTGCTCAAGCAGCAGAATTGGTTGCACTGATCTTGGCGTTGAAGGAAAGCTTTGACAAAAGAGTAACTATATATTCTGACAGTGCATATGTCACATCTACGGTGCACTCAGGATTGTCCAAATGGAGGAGAAGAGGGTTTAGGAGAGCTGACGGCACCCCAGTGCAACATGCTCTCTTATTAGCTGAATTAATTGAAGTAATAAATAACCCCCAAGAATTAGCTTTGGTCAAATGTACTGCACACACTAATGGAGAAGATCATATCTCACGAGGAAATGCAGCAGCAGACGCACATGCAAAGTATGCCGCATATTTTGGTGAGATATGGAACCCCCCAGAGTCAGAGAGAGGGAGAAGGAGGGGGATAGCTAAAGAGATGTTGATAAGAGAAGGGTACACCCATCTCCCAGCCACACAGATAATGGAGTTACAAGCGGCTGCACCAATGGCAGAAAAAGAAATATGGGTAAAAAGAGGATGTACAATGTCACCAACTGACACACTATGGCGCCAGGGTAACACTGGAAAGATGGTAATGCCATTGGCACTATTGAACACCGCCCTGAGCCAACTCCACCACCCAGCCCACACAGGCAAGGAAATTATTGCAGCACGAATTAGGGAAGATTGGTTCTGTCCCGAGTTAAATTCCCATGTGACAAATTTTATCAGCAATTGCAATTGTCTCACATGTCAACAGTTTACGGCCGGTCACACGCTGAAAGTGATAAAAGGTACTATACCCCGGCCAGAGGGACCTTTCCTGCACATCCATATTGACTATGTTGATATGATCAACGTATGTCAAGGAAATAGGTATATGATTGTAGTGGTATGCCCATTCTCCAGGTGGATTGAGGCAGGACCCTGCTGACACCCAGATGCATTTAGAGCAGCTAAATTTCTAGTGAGGGAGGTTTTCCCCAGGTGGGGAGGGTGTGAGGTACTGCGGTCGGATAACGGCCCGCATTTCGCTAATGAAATGTTCCAGCACATCACATCCTTACTGAACATCAAGCATAAATTTGCATGTGCATATCACCCGCAGGCCAACGGTATATGCGAACGCCTGAATGGCCTACTGAAGGAGGCGATTGCAAAGATACAGCAAACAACAAAGAAGAGTTGGTTGTATTGCCTTCCGCTAGCTCTATTTGAGCTGAGGAATAGACCAGGCTCCGACCACCACCTCACTCCTCATGAGGTGGTGACCGGACGACAAATGCGCCTTCCTCTAACGCCAACATCAAGGGCATTCACAGACTATGAAAACACTGCAACTGTTCTTGGTGATGAAATGTACCAATATGTATCTTCTTTGGTTACTAGTGTAGTGTTTGTGTCTCAACAGCTTGAGCGCACGCGGGGCGGGTCTAAGAGTTACCAACAAGAAGACGAGGACCAAGGACCGGAAAAGGAAAAACTGTGCAGAATTGCTAAAGGTGACCACGTGCTACTCCGCAATTTCAATAGAAAGTGGAACAGCCCACGCTTCACTGGTCCCCACCTTGTAGAGGAGGTATCTACGAGAGCAGTAAAGTTGCAGGACAAGCGTACTTGGAATCACCTACATGACGTAAAGATCTGCAAACTCCAGACCCGCCCTAGCGTCACCGATAGGGCCATTGGAAGAACAACGACAGCGTCACCC
Organism: Ambystoma mexicanum; assembly: GCF_040938575.1. Lineage (NCBI taxonomy): Eukaryota > Metazoa > Chordata > Amphibia > Caudata > Ambystomatidae > Ambystoma > Ambystoma mexicanum. The sequence goes on from NC_090925.1 coordinate 487,805,831, forward strand.
ACGGAGGAAGAGACTTCTACCACAGCTGACGACCTAAGTGTCTCCATACCCTGCCACCCCCCAGATTCCCCAGAGACAACTACTGAAACTGGTAATTCCTATACCGCCCACCCCATGGTCACACGATCAAAGAGTAAAGAGACTTCCGCCAGCTGTGCCCAAACCCATCGACCCCCTACCCACTACAGTAACCACCCAATTGACGGACATTGTCTTGCACATATACACATGTAAACACTTGAATGTTCTCTTTTTCCTTTTTCGCACATGCAGGTACCGCGTATTATTGTATTGCTAAGAAAACAGATAACTAAAAAAGTTCATTGCCCAGGAGTAGATGCTACCCTCAGATGATAACTACCCTGAAGCCCTATCACACCAATTTGTCTATCACATAAAAAGGCCAAAGTACCTAAAAAGAAGGAGGGTACGTGTCTACTACACAGCATTTATCTTGGCCATAGAACAATCAATGCCCCATCTTCACCAACACTTGCCTGCCCTAAGAGACAGATCGCTTAGATTGGCGTGGGAACAGCCCTTCGCCTGGGCACTGAATGACTACTTGATAGGGAGAGCTTGAAAACAACAACTAACACTAATAACAAGCATATTGAGAATTTTCAGGCGGGCAACTGTAATGTTGCAAGAATAAGCTGCCGGACTGCAGCAAGGTAAGAGCAAAATGACGGTGAGACTAGCCTTTGTAATAAAGATGATAGGGATTTTGATGATCACTGGGTTTTTGGCTGCCTCTGTATGGCAGAAAAGTTATGCTATCAATATTTTGGCTGTACCCAAACCTAATATACCCCCACCCACGGCTGCAACAGGTGTCACGTCAGGTGGTACTAGCAAGATCCCACATAAGGGAAATAGAGTTAAACGCAGCACATACTCAGATAATAAAGGTATTGATAACTACATAACAGATTCAGTACACGTCTCGAACAACATGTGGTACCAACACATGACCCAAATAGGTAAGCAGACAACAGAAGACAGCTGCTACGTCTGCTCATTGATCCCATACGCCATGAGCGCTTCTCGAACATTCGTTGCCACGGAAATAGATGAAAAGACAGCACGATGTATAATATACTTGGCCCTATTCCAAACGAAAGGGAGATTTCAAGGGACGGTGGTGAACCTGGTGTGGAAAACGCGAGACACATATCCAGACGAAAACAACTTCCTCAAGACTTATTTGAGTTACCACAAGAGCAGTTTGCATGCTGAAGCATTCAGATACATGACAAGTGGCCCCGAAAAGGGAGAAACAAAGAAAGTAACACTACAATACCTACCATGTGACTGGTACGCCACTGAAGTTCCTGGTAAACAAGGATGTTGAGAAAGACCACTGGTAACAATAACCGGGAAGGTGTACATGGACAACAAATGGGACATAGGAGTGATTGGCAGCAACATGGTAACAAGAGAAAATATTACACAATAACAGATGTTGGACGATTTGGGTCAAGTACGTACCCATGCTGACGTGGATAGAGAAGGATGAAGACCCAATAAGCATACTGCCGCTGTCTGCACCTAAGATATGCTACCAACATAGAGGAGAAGTGGACGTGGGATACGACACCAACTGTGCAAGCGTGATGGAGTTACCTGAGGGGGGAGCAGGAACAGCAGTATTAATGGACCATTATTGGGCCTGCGGAAACAAGGCATACCACACACTGCCCCCTCTGTGGAACGGTATATGCACAATGGTACACGTTAATGTACCATCATTAGTGGTGCCCCAGAAACATGTGAACATGGCGAACTTCCCTAAAATGGATGAAGGAAACAAGAGGAAGAAGAGATCTGTAAAACCTCAGAAGGGGTCAGAGAACGAAAACAAAAACACCAACAATGTCCTGAATAGAAAGAAAAGACAAGGAGAACCTCTGACAGGAAATTACCTATGGGGAAGGTCGGAAACAGCACTCACTTCAATCCCACCAGAACACAGACTATTCAGCAGAGCAGCAATGTTCATCTCGTCAATAATACATCCGGGACTACAAGCTTACGCAAACGCAAAATGGCTCCAGATAACTCGATGGGAGCTAATGATGACAATTAATTCTAGAGTAAATGGATTCAACGCAATAAAAGAGGAACTGCGAGCAGTGAGGATGGTAGCACTACAGAACAGATATGTATTGGATCTCCTTACAGCAATGGAAGGAGGAGACTGCGCAAAGATAGGACAATCATGCTGCACATTCATTCCTGCTAACGATGCTGACAATGGTACACTGACAGAAGCAGTATCACAACTGGCCCAGATGCACTCCAAAATGATGAATGAAAGTAAAGGAGTGAAGAAGGATGACAGCTGGTTTTCAATGTTATGGTCATGGATGCCATCTTGGCTGTCGGATGGACTGAAGATTATAGTTGGATGCATAATACAGGCTGAAGCTGTACTGATCATAATAAGATTTTGGAAGGCCCGGAAGGCACGCACTACAGACGAAATGATCAAAATGGTTGGTATGCACCCCTTAATGCCGGCAGATGATGGCTAGCACACGGACACAATAATAAAAGAAAGAGAAAAACTGCGCAAACAGATCATCACCAACCACCTGGACCCACCATCTGTGAAGCTCGAAAACCCAAGAAACCCAAGGAGCTACATAGGGAAGTGGGTATACTGCACCCCTCAAGGAACCTGTCTATATATGTATTGGTCATTTGAAGACCATGTCAACTACTATGGACACTTGGGAGGAGTAACTAAAATATGCAGAGTGAGAGGAGATAAGGAAAAAGATATGTTTGTGGTCGACAAGTCGACCAGAGGGGGGACTGAAGTGGGAGAATGGAACAGAAGGCTCTCACCAATCCCCTCACGCCCATGGCCTAGAGGATCACGGCCCAGACACCCGCCACGAGAGGAGTTTGCTTATCTACCAGACGACCAAATACCCTGGTACAGGAACATACGGATGTGCCCACCAGCCTGCCCACCAGCCTGCCCTGCCCATACCGACGCCTGCGGCATGGATGAACTCGACTGAACCATTCAACAGTAAATGAACACATTGTTAGAGATGACATGACGACCTAGCCAACGGTCAGCACACCCGTGCAAACATGCACACTGGACACTCCCACACCAATCCACACGAAGAACATATTCAGTGCTATGACGTAGGTGACGGGCACACCCACTGACGCGCATCTTTTTTATTTTTCACATAGCTTTTTCAAAACGCAGAAATGCAAGACGCACAACGAACTCATCTAAAATGCTTGCTGACGCTTCTCCTACCCCATGCATTGCAATGAGAAATATAACAAAGACATGATACTGGGGATAAAGCAATATGATACCATAACCTAAAGCGCCGTACATCAAACATCCCCACCTATGCACCAGGCCCAAGTAGGCCGCAAGCAAGAGCCTCCATGAACATTGAACGAGCAAGAGTACAATTGCTGACCCTGCAGAATGAGCCCGGCGAGAACAGACAGTCAAGGGCACAATGTTGCAAACTCGCATGCCACAAGCCGAAGCCAAGGTCACACCTGCAAACTAAGCCAGACACACAGTGGAAAATGCAATATTAAATGTGCAGAATTCTGCCTTGACCACGGTCTCTCCTCACGTGACCAAGCCGAACCTGACAGGGTGCCAGGCCCAGGAGGAAGGAGGTGCCTGGATCCCACGTTTTGAGACACAGGCAGCAACAATTAAGCGACTCAATGGACATCTGCGGCAGTGGGAGTAGTCTGCCCTCCAGCATATGAACAAATCCTCGCATTGTCTGCACATACCCATAGTTATACATTGTTGCAAATGACAGGTGCACCGCGAGCTGGGAACAGCGATGGTCCCAGACTGGGGGGCTCGCGAGTGGACCAATCAGAACATGGGGCACTTATCACTGACGCCATTAACATTAGCCAATCCTCAGGGGTCTTCATGTAACAATTTTTATGTATCTAATTGAAGGGACAACCCAAGTATACCACCTGACTGACCCTCAACCACTAACAGCGTTCTCTATACGTATGCTATCCTAACCCTACCACTCGGGGAACCAATCCAGAGTGGCGATAGGTTTTTTGCTAACTTTCCCAGGTGACGCGAGTAGCGCGTTATACTGAGGTAAAAAGGGCCTGCAAGCCCCACGAAGACACAGAAGGTGTCAGGACGGACGCGTACGATCCTTGACCCATCCCTGCCGTTTGTTTAATAAACAGCAGAACCACCTTGCTTCTCACGTGTGCCTCATACTCATTTTTGGGATACGCGGGAGGAGTTGGGGCCTCCCTGCCCGGAGGTCCGCGGACGGCCCAGCCGACCCAGTGAGAATTTCCCCCCCGACACCATAACAATAAGATTTTTCAATAATAATACTACAAATACAACAGTTCATATCAACAAAGAAATAATGTGAATAAAAAGAGATGTCTGTAATGATGATAATCTCAGCAGTCAGTACTTTGGGGGTTACACTCAAAAGACTGGTAACCTTTGGTACTCCCACATGATCAAAGTGGAAGAGAGAAATCAGGTGAAAACATTTGTGTGCTCACTCTTTCCTTATGCTTTGAGCGTTTCCATATTGTTTGTGGCCAAGGAAATACCAGTATACAAGGTGTACTTCTAAACTCACATTGCATTATGTAAAACAAGGGGACAATTCTAGGGGAGATCAGCTACCATGAAATGGCAACAAAAGCACATTTCCTTTATGCAGATAATTATATGAAGGAGAAGACAATGGTAAATAAAGTTATGAAATTCACACTAACAGGGCCTCAAAGAGGAACAATGACAGTAACTGCTCATCTGTTATTGAGATGCACTAACAAACAAGGACAAGCCATACCGTTTTGTTGGGACAGACCACAGTTGCACATAGCAGGAAAGGTTTTTTACATTCCGAGGTTGGGTATAAGGGATAATGGGATGTAGAGCAGAGGCACTTATAGGATTTTCATAGCATCCTATAGAAAATGCTAATGAGAAGTGCCTAGAAGAATGGGTGCAAAGTGCCAAACTGTTAACATGTGTAGAGGATGAAGAGGGGCCAGTGCACATAACAAAGTTAGAAACCCCATTGCTGCTTTTCAGAAACAATGGCACAGTGAAGATGTAGGGTGCAAACGCATCATGGATTTGCCAGATATGAAAGTGGGCACAGTAGTGTTCATGGGCCACTAGCATGTATGCCACTCTGACCAAATTGGGCTGGCATTTGCTCACTTACAATATAACATGCTCAGGCACTGGTAGTACCTCAAAGTGACATGGTGCAAATATTAGACTACCCCATGGTAAAAAGTGATCAGAAAAAGAAAAGATCACAGGGCACAAAAAGAGATCATTACTTTTCAAAGGACTCTGTTGACACCATGGATGCTATCACATCCGAGCACAGGTTATTTTACAAGGCACAACTGTTCTTTTCATGACTCATTGCCCATGGCTTACAATCGCCAATGAATGCCACGTGCCTGCAGATAACGAGGTGGGAGCTACTGCAGGACATCAATGACACAGAAAAGAGGCACAATGCAATTAGAGAGGAGCTGAGAGGAATCAGATTGATGACTCTCCAAAACAGGCATGTACTCGACCTCCTCACTATTATGGAGGGAGGCGTGTGCACAAAAGTTGTCTCAAACTGCTGCACATTTACATCTGCACATGATGAGCAGAATGGGAGCTTAACGGAAGCAATATCTTCCCTGCAGGACATGCACACAAAAATAGTGCAGGAGACCAGTGAAGTATAAAATGAGGACTGGTTTAAAGCTCTGTTCTCGTGGGTGCCTACCAAGTTGTGTAATGCATTCAAAATATGACTAGCAGTTCTGGTATTGATACTAGCAGACATTTGCACCCTGCAATTAATATTATCACAGTGTAGGAAAACTGGGGAAAAAGCTGTGGAGCAGCACATGATGATGATGATATTGGGTAAAGATAACATGGTACATATCCACACCCAAAGAGATAAACCACATGAAATACACATAATTGAAGGAACAATAGGACCAGAGGCAGTTTGAGCCCCCAATGGACCTAAAAAACTATACTAAGCACTCTATCAATTGTGAAGATGATTGGGAGTATTGCTTTATGACATGTGGGCTAGAAGAGTACGTAGAGCAAGGAGGTAACCTGGGGTATAGGGGTTGTAAAATATGGATACCAAAAGATGGGTATGATAGGATAAAGCAAAATGAAGGTGTGGTCAATATTTTGACCAGCGGGGAAATGTAATAATGGAAATGAGGGTTGCACCAGGTATGGCCCCGCCCCCACCCATCCCTGAGTAGTGACAAATATACAAATTAAGAACTGCTCTATAAACAGTTAGTAAAACAATAAGAGCCATCTAGTTATCATTGAGTGTAGATTAGATTGAGTGACTTAAGTAGCACAACAGGTAGATTGCAGCTTGCTGTATGCACAGGCAGGAAATAATGAAATGGTGACAAACGTAGACATGAAGAACACTTGCACGTAGACCCGAAGAACACTTGCATGTCAACACTAAGAATACTTGTCCATAGATGCTAAGAACAATTAAACTTACACGTACATATGAAGAACACAAATATGTAAGACTCAAAGAAAACAACAAGGTGTCGAATTACCAGAAATTCTGCCAAAATTACACCAAACCTTGCTAGGCATTAATTCTGAAATACTGTAAAATGACTTAAATATCATAGTTCAGGCCTCACAATGCTCGGACAAGCCCCAGACACCAAGGTGAGTGTGCTGAGCAGAGTTTTGCTTAGCAAGCTGAAGCCACATCGGATAACGTTTCCCGTGGCATAAAGCATACAATTATTAAAGATAATTAGTTTCACTTGTTAGCAGTGAGAAACACATATATCCTTGTAGGCCAGGTGCAGGTAGCTAATCTGCCAAGCAACCCCATACCAAATGAATATACAGCACCCTAGTGGCTGCTGAAAGAAAGAGCACAAACACACATTAGAATAGCAGAAAATCCAATGAATAGATGAAATTCAGATCCCAACAGTGGTCCTCAACCATGTGATCCCCACAATGACCATTTATTCCTGAACCAATTAGATAGTGCACCTGCCACTCCCTTAGCACATGCAGACACAGAGATGATAACCAAGACCACATGCAAAGCTGGTCCATAAGACCTCAAGCCTGGGAACAGAGAAGAGTAACTTCTTTAAACCATATCATAGTGGTTCGACCATCTCTCCATGCCCATCATGTAACTTGGCACTGTGCAAGGTGTTTGAGGTCAGATGAGAAAATGTCTGAAAAATGAGATCATGTTCTTCCTATCAGCTATTGTAGTAGAATGCCAACCAATGGCAGACATATTATTTGTAGAGGGTTTACCCTAGGAGGGGTTATGTGTTGTAGAAGGACCAATTATGAAAAGGTCCTTTATAGATAAATATATATCCTATATTCTACCATCCAATCAAGTATGAGAATAGAAATTTGTTGTGATTGTATTAACAATGACATCAATTGTGATGATTTCCTGTATTTAAAATGGTATTCTATGTACCATTTTGAGATTGCCCACTTCCCAGTGGCCATCTGTTTTGGAATAAAGCTGGGTTTTCTTGTGTACTTGGAGTTACTTCGTTATTGAGCATTTTCTTCTTATTGGTATCTTTGGCCTATCATAACTAAGGTTGCAGAACCTTCCAGATTCAAGGACTCTGTCCCTCTCTAGTTCAAGGGATCACTGGATTAAGTATTCCTCAGGCTCATCTTTGGCCTTCCTGTTCTGATGTGCAGACATCAAGTACTGCTAAGAGTTTGTAGGAAGCCTTGATGGTGGTCTTCTTCTCCCTTTTATATTGGTGCTTTTCTCATTCTATTGCACTTTACCGGTATCCTCTGAGAACTTATTTGCCCCCCCCTAAATGTAAAACAGAACTCAGTACTAAGTTATAAAATGGTCTGTTGACATTTTAAATTCCCTATCCACTGATCCAAATGTATGGTGGGTCCTTATACACATTCCTTCTTCTCTCGTGTAGAATGATGTGGGACCATGTGATTACAGTGTTCTAAAAAGGTCCCCTCGTCATCTGCTATCCATTCCAATCTTCTTCCAGCAGTCCTCTTTGTCTTACTCTTAAGTCTTGGTCACAAGAGATCATTACGGATCTTGGTGGCGCAATGGCCTGCTTACTGACATAGTATCACATGTAGAAAATAAACACAAAGGCCCTCATTACAACTCAGGCGTTAAGGGTTAACGCCACCGTTAACCCTTAACGCCTGATTCCCACCTTAACGCCTGCTTTTTGCAGGCGTTAAGTTCCATGGTGCTAAGGCACCTTGGTGCTAATTACGGCACCGTAATTTACGGTGCCGTAATTAGCGCCTTCCCCACTCCCATTATGCCCTATGGGGCAAAAATGGGAATGGGGAAGGGAAAATGGGAAATGGGGATTTACCGCCCCACTCACCTTGTAATGGGGCGGTAAATCCGCCATCCACCATGGTGTAAACGTAGTTTACACCATGGTGGTAAAGTTGGTGCACTTAGCACCTCAGTTGTAATGAGGGCCAAAGACTCTCATGCATTCTCGTGAATATTGAGCTTGTCCGACTGATTTTGTTTTCAGTACACTTCTTTTTCCCAGATCTCAAGAATTCCATTCCACAGTATCCTATGTAGGCGTTTTCCACTGTAAAGAGACCATCTTCAAACCAAATATTTTAGGGGTTTCTTTCATCCTCCACATGTTCACTTTTTCTTTCTGAGTGTTCATCCAATCCATTTGTTTGGATTCTTTATGAGTAGGCATCCTTCCTCTGTGTATCTCCTACTCTTCACACCTTTCTGCTTTACTAAATACCCACATTGGAGAAAAGCAGTCCCTAATGACACTGGTTCTGGTGTATTAGGCATGACCAGGAAGGGTAGCTCCAAGTTAAAGTATCTTCCAGAAATACACACATTACATCCTCTCTTGCAGAGATATTATGATCTCCAAGTACTCATGTGAAATGAAATAATATGTGTTTCCTGATCTTACATGGGTCAACTAATATTGGGTGAACCACAGTGGTTTGGTACCTGAAGTCTACTATGGTTTTCCTTTTATAGCATATCGCTATAAGAGGAACCTTACTAATTGTTGAATCACAATTCAGATTACCCCTGCACTTGTTCTTCTATTATTAGGTTGCCTCAGATGAGGACGCATTGTTACTGTAAAAACAGAGATGTGTATAGTTTGTTTCTTCTGAATTGGTTACAATTATTGGTATGTGAAATGTGAACTTACATTCTTTTGGGTACTGTGCAACATGTTTTGCTATATGTCCCCATTTACTACACTTAAAGCAAACAATGAAGTAGGCAGTTCAAATACTTAAGAGCTATAGGTTCACCCAAACTCTTTGATAGCTACGGGTCTTCTGGTTGATGTGACAGACTCTGTAATTATATTCATCATCTGTCCTGATCTGACATTCTGAAAGGCTCTGGTAACAGGCCACAACCCGTTCTGGCTCACTCACTGGTAGGCTGAATAAGATATGGGAACTGCCTCCAGAAATTGTTCAAGGATAACCTTTTCAGTCCCTTTCTTGGTCGTAGCGTTGAATCTTGTATGGCGTCAAGATCACTTATAATGTAATTGTCAATGCATCTCCCCTGGTGATAATCTGAGAGCTCAACACTTCATTAGTTAGACCTCTTCATCAAACCCAAGTCTCTTGAAGATGGTTTTCTTTACATCCATATACAGGATATTTCCAATGGCTTGCAGCCTGGCAGGCCAACAACATTTCACCTACCAGTAAAAGAATGATATAGGGACCCTACATTTATTCCGGACAAATACTCTTTCTACTGACTCTTTCAAAATTGTTAAAAAAACAATTTCAGGACTTTGCTGGGTGAAGAATACTTCAGAAATGAGGTGTGTGATGGACCAGTGCATAAGCTGTAAAATCCCAAAGGCGTAATACTGCCCCCTAATGTTTCTTTTGCTACCAGTTGTTTAGTGACTTGAACCTGTAATATCTGCTGCATATACTGTTCATAATTATGATGATGCTTAACATACAATTCCATGACCTGTTTAGAATGATTTCTATTGACCATTAGAGTGATGTTACATGATTGTCTGTCTTTTCTTTTCCGAAAAATGACATAGTAGGTTGCTATTTATATTGAAATCTCTGTGGAGATACTACTGGCACTATATGTAACGAGGGCATGGACCTTCACTGTGGTTACTCTGGTTATTTTGTTTTTACCATATATTCCAGAGTAGGCGAGGTCACAAACTGCCAGCAACTCTTTTGTATCACCACATCTGGTGGGTCCCCAAAATGCTAAAGAACTGTAGCACTGAAACCTCTACTTTATTGGGCAAAAATGTGGACAACTAGTGAATTGGTGAACTACAAGGGGGCTTTAATGGATCTGATGAGCTACCAGGGAGCCAATAAATGACTGCAACATAGTGGCTTGCTCATATCAGATCATTATTATTTGTCCTAAAATTACAAATCTTCTGGAATAATCCAAGTAGGATGCATGCAAATGTCCAACCTGTAATAAAGGATGCTTTCTATGAGTGGTCCCACACTGAGAGGATTAATACATTCCTCCCTCTGAGATATGGTTGGACATATCTAACATTAAAAACTGATTTCCAAACTGAAAGTTATCCAGCCTACGTCAAATTATCATATACATGCTCATTATGAAAAAAATGTGGCTAACAATACTTCCACTGGCCCCATTCATGAATCAATGGAATAATACAGGGTCAGTACGTTGTCCATTTTGCAACAATGGTATATAAACCCTCCAACACTTCCTGTTTCTTTGCCCTGAGTACTTACGGATACCCAGATTTATGAGAAATTGTTTAATGAATCATGGGGTCAGAAGCTTGTTGCTGCTGAAGGTTTGTGCAAAAACCCCCTTCATTTTGATGTGGTATATGCTGTTTCAGACTATATTGTCAAGGCATGGAATAAAAAAAAATACTAAAGTTAGAGAGAACATTCACAACCATTAATGTTTGATTATGCACCCAACACTTTATAACAAAACAGAAATGATGTCGATAACGGGCCACACAAAGCCTTCTTAAAATTGATGGTTCTTTTATTCAGACAGTTTTAATTATGGAACTTTATAGGGATTTCAATTTTATTGAAAATGTGTGTTGTATAATGTATTAAGTCTTGCACTGTTGTATCTATTCATGTGTTCCTGCTTTTATGGTGTAGCACCAAAATAAAGTAGATATTGATACTAAAGAAGCAGAATAACTTCAATATCGGTTTTGTTCAGATGGCCACTCTCAAAGACGATCTTAAAAGGGTCTGAAAAGCTTTCATAGAAATCATAGTCAAAGTCAGAGATCTTCTAATGGAGTTGTTTCTTATTGTCCTTGTTCCTTCACAAGGAACATTGGTTCCAGAATGGTTCTCTACTATCCTCCTTACACTTTTGTACTAGGCAGTTAACCTTTCCTTTTTGCACCATCTGGTTTATGTTTTCTTACACCTTAGTTACCAATACAAGGGTTCTGGGTTGCTCTAACTTTAATTGCTTTTGCAATCATGAACACTTTCTAGTCTTGACAAATGTCCCTATTGTGAAAGACTTGATTCAGGTGCCTCAGGCTTCCACCGGTATTTCATTTTCTACAGATAACTATTGCATCACATATCTCCCAAATTAGATTACTTTGGTTGTTATTTTCCATCAATCTCTGTTTCTTATCACCTATGCGTTTGCATGTGGCCTCAGCCTCTGCGTATCTCTGGGTTAAATGTTCAGTATCTTTTGGTTCATGGTTTCATCAGTTCTTAGGTTGGATGTTTCCAGACTGCTGTGTTTCAAGGATTCCTTGCTTCACAGTTCTATGGTTCACACATATGTCAGCTTTTAGCTCCTAGAGTTCTCTAATCATCTGCAATTCAGATGTTTCTTACACTCAAGGGTTCACCACTTTGCAGGTTCATTTTTTTCACACTTCTTAGGCTCAGGGATTGATTAGTTTTGAGGTTTTCACACTCTTGAGGTTCATTATTTAACTCCTGCTCTGATTCAGGTTCCTAGAACCTTTGGGGTACTGGCTCCAAACCCTTCTCAGATTACTGTTCTCAGTACGTCTCACGTCAAAGTCTCAGCACCTTTCTGGTTCAAGGATTCAGCAGCAGCCGGGTTCAAGGTCTTAGTAACTCCCAGGCTCAAGATGTCATCCCCACTTACACTTAAAGTTTAGAACCTCTCTTGCTCAAGGCCTCATCCCCTCTCACATTTTAGCCTCACTACCTTTCAGGTGGAAGCTTGCAGTGCCTCTAATGTTCAGGGTCTGCTCCTCTACCAGGATGAAGGGGGTCAACCCCTCTCTGCTTAAAGGGCTCAAAGGAGTGAGCATCCCAAAGGTTCCACTCTGGGTCGCCTGCCCTGCTGTATGAATGTTGACTACTTCTGAGGGCTTGGAGCCATAATTTATAGTGGTTTGATCCCCCTTTTTGACCGTCCGCAATTATTATATGTGGTGAATCCCTCTCAAGTGCGATTTTACTGCTGGCATTTTATTAGTATCCTCAAAATACTTCTATTCCTCACGCAATGTAATTCAGATCACAATATAAAAGTATACAATTATCTGTCACTCTTTTTAATTTGCTATGAGCACTGACGCAGGGCTATATTAGATCCTTGTAACCTCTTCTGCTTTCCTCGTATAGGAGGTCACAGGAAGCTCATAGCTCTGGCACTCCAAAGAGCACTTATGGGCAACCTCTGTCAACTCAACTCTACTGCCATTGTTCCTTCTCTTACTAGTAATTCTTGCTCACTGTGATATAGCTGCAGTCATCAGCAGCCGTCTGTCCTATCTGTGAGGAATGGAAACGCCTGCAGAAAATGAATGCACTGTGGCAGGAGGGAGAAACAGTACTGAACACATTCATAAATGATGTTCAACACTTTTTATTAACAACAGTGCCAGGATGGATCCTAAAGCTGCTACCAGTACCACACTATAAATAATAAGGGTACCTTGGTAAAGGTACATAGATGTGATAGATAACTAAAGGTGTTGTCAGGATCCAACTGGGAGTACACATCTTCCAAAAGATCCCTAACTTAATATAATGTCTGAAGCATATACCACCCAGTACATGTGTTGATTCATACTGAAGAGTTTCAGTGTTATCCGCATACTTCTTGGCTTCACAATCTTAAGGTTATTGCACCCATCTCTCTTCTTAGCTTCACCTACCAGCTGAGACATCTCTACTCTGGCTCAGATATCCCCCCCCCTCGAGCCATGGTCATCCTGCTGGGCTTATGATAATACCTTTCCGTTTTATCTCCCCCCTGGATCTGCAATATAGCCCTCATCATGCCCTCTGTTCCCTCCTTCTCTAGCACTTGCCTCCACCAGTGTCTGAGATATAGCCATCAGCAAGCTTTCATCTTTCATTCCTACTCTTGATCCGGTATCTGCTAGTGTCTGGGATATAGCCCTCAGCAACCTTTCACCTTCATCTCCTGCTAGTGATCTGGACTACTCCAAGGTACAATCTTCAGCAATCATTAAGGTCCTTGCATTTCTCTTCACCTGGTCTCAGTAGCAGAATTAAAATGTTCTCTCCTGCGCTCTGTAATGTTTTGATCAAATTAAAAGCCCATCGGCAACTAATTAGCAAGTTCTACAATCTTCATTGGACAAAAAAATCTAAAATATTATATAGGAATTTTATGTTTGATTACTTATATTACATGTATTCCAATACGTATTATCTTTCTGGTTATTCACCAGACTCACTCACAGAATGTTTCTATAATTATTTAAAATCAATTAGAAACAGAAATAATGTTATTTTAGCCTTTTTGTTCGCTTTTCTCTCTGTAAGGTATATCCCATATGCTCCTTTCCCCTGCTCTCTACCATCTGGCCAGCAGCCCAGTATATGCTCAATACTGCGACACACTGAGCTTTATATTGTCCCTTTGATTAAGGTAAATGCTCAAACATTCTTGTGATATATTATCCTTTTTCTCTGAGTGTGATAGGTTCTTCCCCCTTTCTGAGACAGGCTTTTCCTCGGTTTCTACAAGGTTCCCTTGGTGAGTCTAAATGTTACCCTCTAAATATGAACCACTATCTATTTTTCTCAAGTATGATATTTATTACAAACACAATTATTTGGGTTACAAATTATTTTTAAAACATTGGGCTTCATTACAAGGTTGCCCGAACAGCAAGCTCCGAGTTGTGCTTGCGGGTGCCTTTCATTCCGCCAGTTCTGCCCTGGCGGAATAAAAGGCACCCGCGAGCACAGCAAACCTGTAGCACCGGCAGCGTTATGAAACGTGCCGGTGCTACAGGCACCCCCAATCCCATTGAGCACAATGGGGCTCAAATGGGAATGGGGATCTACCGGCTCTGGCACCCGCAAATGGGCAATTACTGGGTCTGGCGGGGCTGGAATACCCCGGTAATTCCCCATTCACAGGTGCCAGACTTTCTTGCGGGTTTGGAGGTAGCCTTGCTGGTTTTACCGGCAAGGCTGCCTCCAACCTTGTAATGAGGCCCACTGTCGCTATTTAGCACAAATGTGCATACAACTGTTTTCTAAAAAAGAATCATTCAGGGGCTTAATTATGAGTTTGGTGGTATTCTGCCAAAATACTGCCAAATTCAATTATGGTTACTGGAACTTGGACCTGTGGAATTACCAAGGGATTACAATGGGTGGTAATTTCCCATTTGTTGGTGTCCATAGGAGTCATTTGTGATTTTTGGCAGATTTACCGCCAGCAGAATTGCTGTGACAAATCTGCCAATTTTGGAGGTAAATTCAAGGATCTACCTTCAGCACCAAGCTAAAGGTGAATCAGCCACTTTTCCTCTGAAAATCGGTGGATTTGCAATGCAGTAGTTCCAGTGGTGCTAAATCCGCCAAAATGTATATTTTTTTGGTGTAGGAAAAGTGGCAGTAATGGAATTACTACCACTTTTTCCCACACCACCATACTTGTAATGAGGCATTAGGAGACACATTATGAGTTAGGCATTAGTTTGGTGGTAAATCCACTGAACTACCGCCAAACATAATTACTGCCAGATTATAAGTGGTGGTAGATGGTGTAATTCCCAATTTTATGGAGTCCATAGGACTCCATCTGGATCTTGGTGGAATTACCACTGGCGGTAATACTGATGGTGGTAATTTCACCAATTATGCAGATTTTTGGTTGGTAAGGCAGCTGATTTTTCTACAGGATTTTGCTGCAGGAAAACCATCCATCTCATCGTCAATCCTGTATTAGGGTGGTGCCGTAATGCAGTGGTAATGGAATTAACCCCACGTTGCCTCCATTTTTTAATGACCACATAAGTCTTTTACTGCTTGTCAGAAGAACACAACCTACCAACCCATGTTATGTACCAATAGGCACGTTGTACGGACACAATTTTCAAAAACTGAATCTCGTATTTATATTTTCATCTATCCTTTGTTCAATGCTGAATGGTAAGGGTAGTTATCTTTTTTTTCTTGTTTAAGTACTTATTCTCTCCAAACTTGTACAAGTACTTGCCAATTAATGCTAATATTATGAGCTGACAAGCCTTGTTGTTCAAGCAAGGTTACAGAAGATGATTCATCACGAATCAAAAGTGTGATATTTTTCATTTTTAAATAACATATGCCAATAATTAAACAAACTGCAAGTTTAGAGACATGTTGCCAGGTTGTGTTCAGCTTCTATATGTTTCCTGGTTCTTTTCTGGAAAGTATTATCCTGAACATGAGACATAAGAGACATTGGGCCTCATTCCGAGTACGGCGCTAACCAATGGCGCTATTAACGCCTTGGTTGACGCCGTACCCGGACCGGCAGCGCATTGGTGGATGCCGGAATTACCGTCCCATTCCAAGGTTGGCGGGGCGGTAATTCCCCATTCACCAAGGCTCTTCCCCATTCCCAAATGAGCCCCCATAGGGCTCAATGGGAATGGGGAAGATGCAAATAACGGTGACCGTTCATTACGGTCACCGTTATTGGCTTAGAGGCCCCTTTGCGCCCTCGACTTTAACACCTGCTCAAAGCAGGCGTTAAGGGCGAGGGCGCAAAGGGAACTCGGAGTATGGCGGTAAGGGATTACCGCCACCGGTCTCGTTACCGGTGGCCGCTATCCCTTAGCGCCATACTCGGAATGAGGTCCATTGAAAAAAGATAATATGTGATACAGATTAATAGTTTTTGTAATAATATCATACTTGTATAATAGTTATAGTGGTTCTAGTATCTTATATTGAGTGCACATCCAGGGATATTTAGTCATCACATTGCAGAAATTACAGTGCTGTACGCAGTAGCCTCAAGGTGGGGGTTGTTACTACTTTAATTGCTTGATTTGTCATGCTGGATAATTAATACACATTTTCCCCTCATACCAAAAAATATGAAAAAGTGCTACAGTTCCACACTTAAAAGTATAACCTTCGTGCCCACTTCAATGTCCAATTACCATTAAACTTGACATGGGATGAGATAGTTCTCTTTAAAATTTGGGACGATTCAGAATTTGCATCAAGTGCCATATGTTATGTTATGGTGATTTATACCGTGCACCGCTACCACCCAGGTGCAGTCTCCAAGCACTTGCGTGTCTCCGCAAGAAAAGAGGGCGGATGTCTTTGTGAGAATAGGACGATATGATAGTTTCAGAACGAGGAGAAACCGGTATCTGTGTGCGTTGTCTTGCATGTGGGTTGGTTGAGCAACCCGGCTTGTTGTACCCGTAAGGGTATGACTCAGTGCCTCGGTTGTCTATTGGTGTTTATGTTGGGTGTGCGAGTCGCGTGTGGTTACGGTGGTTGTATAATCGTGTGCACTGGTTTCTTGTATCTGTATGGGGTGATCCAGTGTCGTGGTTGTTGGTTAAATGTCTGAGTTAGTTGTGTTGGTGTGCGATTGTGTGTGGTGAAGCTGGGTTTTGTATGGATTGTGTCCACCAGAATGTTCTGTCAGGTGAGGTCCAGTGTCTCTGACGTTAGCTGAGTGTGAAAGTTAATTAATGCTTGGTGTGTGTATGTGTAGTTGGGGTAGCCCATAGTCATGTATAGTGGTTGTGGATTGTGTTGAAGGAGCAGGAATGGGGTGGATTGATCAGTACATTGGTTAATCTCAACAGTACTTACAAAATAAGTCCTCCGCTTTTATTTAGTTGCCGCTCAGTGATACCCTCCAACACTCTCTGCTGTGGTCCACTGGCTGTTCCCGCCACCTCTACTAGCTCAGGGCTATCTTCCCCCACTGGTTCCTTTGAGTGCAATGGATTGGTTCCACCCAATAGGTCTCTATTTACTCAGCAAGGATTTTCCAGTGTAATTGGGCTTTGGCTTGTAAGGTTAGCAGCTAAAATGAAGCATGGCTAGTTTTCACAAACCTTCAGGAGGTGATGCGTGAATGAACTATCCTAACCATTTGGAGTGATACATGGTTAGTCTACATGCTTCAATGTAATGTGTTTCATGGTCGGTCTTTACAGAACGTCTAGATGTTGTACATGATGGGTCTTTCACTGATCTGTCTAATGTGAATCAAGCCTACTCGTCACCGATCTCTCTTGCTGGGGTGCATGGCTGGGGGTGGACGGCGGTGTTTGGTCCTCATTGATTTCTCTGCTGTTGTCCCTTACCTGTGTTATTGTCCCTTTGTTAAATATAATTTATGGTGCTCATAGAATCGTAACCCTTAACCAGCAGAACATGTCTTCCATGACACAGCACTGAGGTAATGCATGCTCTACTTACCAACTCTACCATGGCAGCCGGAGGGAAGTGCAATCTGGATGTCTGTTTTTACAAGTGCCTTCTCCATAGCGGGAATTACATAGTCGGAAGCACTGTTCAGGTTGTGTTGGTAAATGAGTGCTCTAGAAATCACTGCTAACATAAAATCTGTTGTCTTGATGGAGGACACTCCATCCAAGCCCTACTTCACCTGCCCACAGTGTTTGACATCATGGATGATCAAGGTCTGTTGGAGAAGTTATCCAAGATTACCCAAACCAACCTGGGCACTATTGGTTAGTACAATCATTTGGCACATGAAGAGTCCCAAAAGGAAATATTGCTCTTGTATTGGCCTAGGAAATTCAACTAGACTTTAAAGGGTCCACTTTGTTATAAGGTCGTGTAAATCTCTACATGGCTCCACTTCTGTAGTGACTACAGAGGTATCCTATCCACTTTTATTTCTGAATGAACGCAAATGTATAACTGCTAGTATCCTGCATTGAAAATTAATTTGAGCATTTGACCTTGAGTCTACACAACACCTAAAGGCAGTCTATATTAGATGTAGTATGAACATTTGAAGGTTTTGGTAAATGCTGTACATTTAAACATTCAACAAAATTGTGTTTGATTGAGATGCAGTAGGTCTAAGTGGCCCAATTTGCACTTTGACTCACCCATTTTTTAATATCCAAATTTGGGGGGATTCAGGGTACACCTTCAGATTTCAGAATGTGTTAAGCCCAAACACAATACCCCCCACAGATCAGTATGTAATTTCATATTAAAATGTCCTATAAAGGTGGCCAGGCCCCTGCTAGGTAGGAAGAGGTCTTTTTATACCAATGTTTTCCTCTCCTGACGAATGCAACCAAAGTATGGCGTGATAGGGGAAGGGCAAGCCATCATAGGACAGTGCATTGTTTTTATTTTACATTTTTAAACTCTGATCAGGGGACAAGGAACTGCTGTGCTGTGTTCTGATGCTTGTGTTCAACCCATATTAGATTGGATAGGGAACACACTAAAGTAACCTCCAGTAAAAACCCAGGGGGCACATCTATATTGGCACAAGAAGGTTCTCAAAGGAAATGGTTAAAAGACAAAATCACATATTGTTACAATCATAACAGCTTACCTTATTAGGATCACAATTATCAGCACAAAAAAGAAATTAAAAAATAGAGTTTAGTATGCACATATAAAGATGATTTACATATTTGTCAAGAACACATTTACTTTACCCTTCACAGTGCAAATTGTGTTAAATCACAATTATATAATGAACAGAGACCCAAAGAACAATTAAATTATAATAAAAGGAAATCATAGACATCACAAAATATTACTAACTCTGTCAAAACAAAAAAACAAACATACATTCCTAGGAAACTACCCAGAAATATTTGATATACATATGTTATTAAACAAAGTGGCACTGTATCACTTCTGTATTTTTTATAATACATTATTTCTTATGGCAATAAATATAGTGAGATCTGAATGACAGTGAGTTACCAGTTTCAGCAACAGAATATCTTGTCATTTCACATCAGCTACCCTTCTGCAGTGCAGTAACAATTTTCCCAACCCAGTCTTTTTACCCAAATATCTGAACACAACTCTGCACTGTGGATCTCATTTCATGTTTACTACTGTAAAGGGGAAACAGTTAAGCGCAATTGTGCATGTCATTTATCCTACCCTAAATGCACAATTTCATGAAGCACATTCTCATTATCAATTATATGAATTTCTATGAAAACTTAAAAAGTTGCTATAGAGTGGAATTTGTCCACTCAACTCACAGTAAATCTCAAAAGAAACACAGCATATCATGCGTCTGTTGAATGAACTGACAGAAGCTATGTTTAACAGGTTGTACCTCCTATTTATATCCTTTAAGAGTCAGACTAAACTCATTAAACTCAAGCAACCAAAGGTTTACCTAAACAGGGAGACAATTAAAGAAACGAGATATCAGTCCATTGCTAAGTATATCAAACAGCTCTATTTTCTGGGTAAAGAAAACCTTTGTGTAGTTTGAACACTATTAATTATGTAGCCTCACTTATTTCGAATCTCATAAACTGAGGTCCTCACAGAACTGTTCTATTATTTAGTTCACAGGAATATGTTTTATTGTTTCCATAGGATACATTTACCTCCCTTTACATTGCTTGATATAGGGACAAGTATAATCGGCCCCCTCTATCTATCAAAGTTTACAACAGCAACATATATCTCCTCATAGAGATCGGCATGCAGGTCTTTCTTAACTTCATGGTAGAGTCTTGCGATTCATGTAGGACAGAGACCACATGCTGTCACACATACACTATGGTTGCATACTGTGTGTGGGGGTGTTTGAATATGGAGGGTGTCATACTGTCTACTCCCTAAATTTCCTTGTACAAGCATACCATGTGACTTTGTCACTTCAAGCTATCCACTAGACTACTAACTTTTACAGAGGGGTATACAACTCTGAATGGTTCTGGTGGCAATCCAGAGTGGGTGTGTGTATTGTCTTGTGTTAGAAGTATATCACAGTGAGGATATACTGAGTAGTTTAAAAGTAGGATTATTCTAGATGTATTCTATAGCTCATCAATGCTATAAAAGTGGACCCTACACCCAGGGTTAACTCAACTGTTTCAAAATCTCCTCCTGGTACATCAATTAGGCTAATTCAATATTGATGATATAGCTATTTTATATTAATTTCTCCAAGAATTCAAATTAAGACACACCGCCCATTCAGTATTTTCATTCAAGCCCCAGTGATTTGTATCCAATGTTAGGATAGAGTCTTGTTCCATTTTCTTCTAGAGAATCCCTATATCAGATCTGCTGTCATCCTCATTAGTCACTATTGACTGTGACCATTTCAAGCCATTAATGAATGTTCTTTTTCAATGTAGTGTGGTATTAGGGGCAGTGGAATTCTTACAAGATAATGGATGTTAAGGGTAAGAGGGACTGAACAAAAACAAGTGTGTTTACCTATTTCCCTCACAGACACTGAGATACATGGGACAGTGTGAAATTCAAATCTATAGATACACAGAAGGTGCCCTGATGAAGGCTAGGTGAGGTAAAATGACAAGATATTCTGTTATCAACCTGGTCATTAGTTGTCATTCAGATTTGACTACATTTAGTGACATGAGAAATAGTTGGTGATAAATCATACACCTATGAAATAGTGCTACTATTTAAACAAAAAACATTTATATTACATACTTATGTGTAGTTTCTCAGGATCATTTATTTGTTTTTTGCTTTATTATTTTAATAACATTTTGGCGAGTTTGTTATGTTTTTTGTATTATGATGTAATTGTTGTTTGGGTCTTTTTCTTTTTATTATATGTAATTGTTATGATTTAAAACCATTTGCATTTTGGCGGAATACATTAAATGTGTTTTGACAAATATGTAAACTATCTTTATGTAGACATATAAAATTCTATTTTCTTAATTGTTATGTGTTCTGTTTGTGAGCTTAATGGGGTAAGCTCTTATGATGGCAATGATATATGATTAGTTGTTTTATATTTTTCCATTGGGAAGATTTTTTTCAAACCTGGCACTCATGGTTGGTCTGCCGAGCAGCTAAGCAATGCTTTTCACAGACCTAATGCCTTGTTTTCACCATCCTCCAACCCTTTTCAGTAGTGGTCTTTGCTCTTTTCACCTAGGACTTGTGGCTTGTCTGCTGCTCGGACAAAGTCATATTACCTGGCCCTTCGCTCTGCAAGACCATGTGGTCTTCTGATTACTGTTTTTCCTACCCATATCAGCCTCGATCTCCGCTTTATTCTCACACCACTTGCTGTTAGCCTTCGTAGTTGATGAGGTCACGTGAACTGGTTCTGCCTCTTTGTCAAGCAGCCACCCAACACCCAACCCTTTATGCTTCTCTCCCTCTTGTGTTTCCTCCTGCTTCAAAACTCTCCTCAAATTTAGCCCCCTCTGTGGTAATTGCCTGGGCATCCTCGGGTAAGGGCAGCCAAGGAAAAGAGTGAATGCTGTTTTGTTCTGTCAGAGCTTGAAAAGTACTACCACACATAAACTCTATGTAACAGTGACAAGAGACCTATGCGTTCACCTCCTCCCACATCCTTAATATACTCCACCACCTAGTTGCAGCATGCAACACATTGTCCACATGGCAAATACCTCTTATGACTTTCCTGTCATCTACAAGACATCCGCTCAATATGAAAAACAGAGACTTTTCCGAAAAGTGTGCATTCAGAATGCAATTGTCACCACACAAATAAATTGCTGCACAATACATCCAAATGCGTATGTTCAATATTCAGTGTGTATTTATATTCTAACTTATTCTGGGGACATCCCCGAAACTGCTTGACGATGAACGTGAGTAGGGAATCCAAGATTGCGGAACAGCCCTGCAGCTCATTCAATCCACAATCAAATAAATATGAACTTAACACAGAAATCAAGCCAGGCGCAGTGGCCCATTCATTATTCTGTACAGATGCAAATGCCAAAACCTGATGTCCATCAAAGGCAGGGTGCCACACTATATAGAAATGCAGGTTCAAACCACAGTAGGGTGGGTATTTCATAGGCATTTGAAGCAAGTTGATTGGTTTGAAAGGAGAGAGTTTGGGGAGGACAAGGAGAGAAAAGAGGTGGCTCAAGAGGACAGCTGAGAAGGGTAATCAGAGTCTGTTGGTTAACGAGAGGAAGGTGGGGATTGGGTAAGAACACAAAGAGGTGGTGAGAAGTTACCAAGAGGAGGTTGGTATAGCATATCAGGAGAAGGTTGTTGCAGAGTATCAGGGACGTTTGCAAGTCAATAAGAGGATTTTGGTTTAGAAGATCAGTAAGAGTTTGGAAGCCATATCTTGACCAGGATATCAGGAGGAGGTGGGAGTGAGGAATCGGGAAGAAGTGAATGAGGCCAGCCAGATGATAGCTAGCAAGAGCAAGAAGGAAGAAGATGTCACCCTTAGCTCAAGGCAAGAGGTACTCTTGAGAACCTAGTCTAAACCCATGGTGGAGGAAGAGTTGAACATGTAGTGTGGTGTTGCTGAAAAACATCACTGTAAGAGAGGTTGTGGAGAGAGAAGAAATCAGGACCCTAAAAGAGATAGGTGATAAGTAGGCCCACTAACCTCATTTGTTGAAAATGGGGAAGGCAAATCAAGATTGCTCTGTCAATGAGAAGATCCAATTGTAGCCACTGCTCAAGGCCATTACACATCAGTTTATGCAGGAACTACAAGGGAAACTGGTGGTGGTGGTATGCCACCATCAACAGGAAACAAGCAAGAGCCAATGATGGGAACGTACCAGAGAGACTGTGAGTGTTGGGGTCTTACCCCTGGACCTGAGTACTTTAAAGGCGGCACTTAAACCGTTGGAACTTTTGAGAAGATACTGTCCTGACAGTATATGTTTTAGCTTGACCCAGGAGAGGAGCTCTGTGTGCGAAATTAAAAACCGTTTTGAGCCAGTATTGTGTTTGGCCACTTTTTAGACCCCTCTCAGCTAGACCCAAATCTGAAGATCTCTCTTGATTGTAATGTGTTATAATGTGTGCAAAGTATAAAATGTCCTAACATTTTAAATATAGGACATTGAGATGGTTTTGTCCTTGTCTTTGCAATGTAGATCGTGTTTAAAGCATCCACGCAGTAGGACCTTTTCTAGCATTGTGACTCCAGTGTAAATGAAGCCACAGACTAAAATAAGCAATGATCTTCCTAAAAGTAGGGAGATCATGGATCCGTGTGATTAGACTTCTTTAGTTACATGACATTCCAGTTTAGGGTTCCCCTCACAACCTAAATACACACCTCGAATTTTCCCTTGACTCATACAGTTGTACTGGCTTATTATTCCCTTGATTGAAGTTATATTCACATTATTTAATTTCCAATCACTCCAGTTCAAAAAGCAGAAAACATCTTATTGCCCACATCTTAAAACTGACAAGACTGGGGCTCTTCTTTTCGGTTTATACCAAAATACCACAAACAACACTCACTCAACAGAAAATGACTTTGGAAGTTCTCTATTATTCCAAGTGAACTTTCAACCTGAATTGAACCAACAATGTTACCAAAATGACAGTACACAAAGCCTTACCCAGATGTACTGGAGGTCAGAATTGTTTGAGTTGATCTCCTGGCACCATGTTCACCTTAAACAAGGACAAAAATGAACGTTGCCTATAGAGACCTCAACCAAATATTGAAACACTGAATTAACCATCCAGAGCGCAGTGGCTCCTTCTCACACAACAACATCCTCCTCTTTTAACTTGGTCACATTCTTACCCCTCTTCACCGTACACTATTCAAACAATCAACCTCCACATATGACAGAAAGTTGCTTACTTTCAGACAACACTAAAGGAGCAACACCACCACTGATCTCTCTATCCCTATGAAACTGCCCGCACCAGTGGCCAACAAAG
Source organism: Ambystoma mexicanum (assembly GCF_040938575.1). Lineage (NCBI taxonomy): Eukaryota > Metazoa > Chordata > Amphibia > Caudata > Ambystomatidae > Ambystoma > Ambystoma mexicanum. Next base: position 487,830,084 of record NC_090925.1, read on the forward strand.
TCCCCATGTCACTAATCAATCTTCGGCTCCCCTTCTGGATGAAACACACACCAACGTCCATTTTCCAGGGCACTAACCAAGAATAATAACACTGGGACTCTGGTCTGTGAGCATCAACACTACAGGATTGTCTCTTGCCTTTCTCTTTATCCTATTAACACCCCACTTGCCTTTATCCTTGAAGCGCAATGCACAGCAAGGCCACCAAAATGCCACGGTGTGCTATAAAAAATCACTTTAGATTACATTACACAAGAATATGAAACCTATGTGAGTGTAAATAGCTTATGAACAAAAGGAAATGTGAGCTCAATTTTCCTGAAATCTTCAAGTTTGCTCTCACGCACTAGTCCACTGCCTGTGCACTTTAAAACGGGCTCAGACTGGTTGCTTGGCTTCCCTCCGAGTCTCGCTGGGTATCAAGCTCCTCCATGATCAGTAGCCCCTGCACTGTCTCTGGGCCTACCGTGCATTAAGGACTGTAACCTCTACAGTCCCATCCCTCCTTGCACTACCCAGAGCTGCGCTGCCCTGTTTGCACTTCCCCCTTCCCTCTACCTGACAATTCCCCCTCTCCCTTCCCACTGCAGTTTACTTTGTTGCACTTGCACAATCTGAAAGACGCAATGCCTCGTAGGATCGATTATCTTGTCCTCCCTCTGTCTTCCCTCCCTTGTCGCGCCTAGAAACACTTGTGTACAGATGCATTATAAATGACATATCATATCAAATTAGTGTGGTTAGAGCTTTCTGGGCTGGTTCTGCAGGTGTCCACTTACTAAATAGAGCATGTGTACTAAAGGAGTACTATCACTATGACTATTTGTCTAATGGTGTACTATCACCATTAGACAAATCAGCTCATCAGTGGATGGACACACAGGCTCTCTAACGGTCAAACTTGCTCTATCTCCCAACGACACCATCCCCATACACGTCATCTACCACCACTCTGGACCACTAATAGATTTCCAAGCTAATCTCCTCCACCAAGTCAGGGAGAATCTAAAAAATAACACCAAATCAATCCTCCTAGGCGACTTTAACCTAGGTCTTAAAGACCCTAAGAATAAACAGAGCAAATCCCTTGATAAAGCACTCCTCGACATGGGCTTCATCCAAAGAGTTACTGACCCTACCCATGTCAAAGGGCGTACACTTGACTGGATTGCTGACCACAACTGTGCCGTGGATATTAGCTCCAACACCCCCTGCCCTTGGACCGCCTACCACCTCGTACCCTTCCACATCCCCACGGAAATCAAGCCCACACCTACCAAACCAATACCCCCAGCTATGGCTAGATCCTCCAGGCTCCTCACTAAGGAAAGGCTAATCCCTCTCCTCAAGGCATCCCCAGCACTAAAACCCCCATTTACCACAGACCCCATAGCATTGGCAGACATGTACAACATGACCATCAAAACAGCCCTGGGCACCATTGCATGGCTTACGATGAAAAAACCAAAACATAAGAAACACTCTAACTCAAGGTTTACACAAGAGCTACTAGACCTAAGAGCCAAGAAGCGATTGGCCCTCACGACCTGGAAATCCCACCCATCTCCCACCTCTCTAGAGGCATACAAAATTCTCGCCTCACAGTACAAAAAAGAAATCACCACAGCCAAATCCTCATCCTACAACTCCCGAATAGCCAATGCTAAATCGGAGTCAAAGGAACTGTTTGCTATCTATAAAGAACTGGCATCCCTGCCAACAAACACCCAAGAAACAGTGAAAGATGAAGCATGGTACAATAACATACAAAATGCTATGATAAATAAAATAAACACTGTCCAAGGAAAAAAAAAAGCCCACCTCAATGCCCTGCCTAAAATCAACATACACTGTGCCTCAAACGGTCACCTTGACTATTCTCATTCTGAGATGTTACTGAAACGGAAGTCATAGCACTCATGAAAGGAATCAAACCCTCTTCCTGTAAAAGGGGACACCTGCCCTCCGGCACTCATTAAAGACTGCACAGAACCTCTAGCCCCATTCCTCATAGCATTTATCAATGCCTCGCTAGCCTCAGGTGTTGTTCCCTCCTCCCTCAAAGAATCTTGGGTTCGCCCACTTCTGAAAAAACAATCTCTTGATCCAGACCAGCCCAACAACTATAGACCTCGAACCACCATCCCCTTGCTTCTAAAGATATTAGATAAAGCAGCTTACCAACAAATTCAACACTATCTGGAATACAACAATATTCTGGGCAAGAAGCAATCACATTTCCAGCCACACCACAGGACTGAGACCACTCTACTAGACCTAAAGATGAAGTTACATCAAACCATGGATGAAGGGAAGCCAGCACTGCTCCTATTCCTAAACCTCTCAGCTGCTTTTGATCTTGTGGACCACAAGATTCTCTGCAAACATCTTAAAGACGCAGCACCATTTTCGCAACAAGCCACCTCCTGGATCACCTCCTTCCTGGAAGGAAGACTCATGAGAGTTTTCTCAGACCAGGACAGTGCGACTCCCACCACCATCCACTGCAGAGTCCCCCAGGGATCCTGCACTTCACCCACCCTCTACATCATCTTCACCCTCCCTCTCTTCAACGACATTGATGATCCCGACATAGCATACACTAACTATGCCGATGATACTCAGGTCCTTCTCCCACTCACTGGTTCTTAAGAACAAGATGCAGACACACTCAACAAGATCTACTCTATCATCCAGGCCTGGATGGCAGCAACTGGTCTATGTCTTAATGGAGACAAGATTGAGATACTACTGGTAGGTCCCAAACCAGTCCTCAGTAAACTGGATAGCAAATACGTGTCTTTCAACATTGACAATACGACCATCACCACTGCAAGAGCTGCCAAAACCTTAGGGGTGTACCAGGACTCCACACTCTCTATGTCACGCCAAGTGAACGCAATTCCCTCATCTGCAGCACTAACCACCAAGATCATTAATGCTCTCAAACCTTACCTCTCTCCTAAAAACTGCCTAGCCATTGCAAGGGCCACAGTGGGCGCTAAACTAGACTACTGCAAAGTCCTATTCCTAGGCACATCCTCCAAAAACATGAACAAACTACAAACCACCCAAAACAATGCACTAAGTGCAGCCCCCAGCATTCCCACAAGAGAGCACATCTCCCAGGCTTGACGAGACGCACACTGGCTCCAAGTGAAAGAGCACATTGTCTTCAAATCTCTCTCCATCACACACACACATGCTTATCTTAATGGCCACATCATACCTATCAGAAGCTATTCACAGAGCCACCTCAAACAGCCCAAGACGGACCCAACACTGCAACCAGCTCATGGTCCCAACGTATAAAAGACTCAAAGCAGGAGGCTCCAAGAACTGGAATCCGTTACCACCAGCCCTCAGGAAAGAGCCCTCCATCGCTCTATTCCGCAAAAGCACTCAAAACACAACTCTTCCATTAACTCACCACCCACCTCAGGGGGGTGGCATACTTTACCGCTACTACTGTATCAATCCACTGTATGCCTCATTGTACCCCGACCTGCATCTGTTTACTAGCCTAAACAGGTAGGTTGTATCATCACTATGTAAACTGGTTGACTGTTTCACTGTATGTTTGTTCAAGCTAAGTATCCTGTAACAGCGCCACAATGCCTCTGGGCCTCTGGCGCTCTATAAATCCAAATAAATAAATAAATAAAAAACACTATTGATGTACTTTTAGAATTGATACCCAAGTACAGCAATGCCATATTTGGCAGCGATAAAGACCACCACGCTTCTCCAGTTCCCGTGTTTTCTTGCTGTTGAGCAGTTAGGGATGGTAGCTAGTTGCTCCTGGTTTGGATCCTATGAACAGTAGCTGCACCGTCGTATGCCACACACTTCCGCACGCTGTGACAGCGCAGTATCACTGTGGTTCATATCCTCTGCAACGATGGGCAAGTAAAGGGAGAACGGTGCAGTTGGGAAGTGCAATTGTTGCATTTGGCAAGTGTCTGGCGTTGAATCAGTGGGCAGCTTTAATGTCTTATTGACAAAAGAAATGGTGTGCATTCGATATGGGCTGGCCAATGAATTGGCCTTTTGTAGACACTGCTATCACTAGCGGGAGAAGGGGCATCGAAAGCATTTAATACTATTCTGCCCTACTCTGATGCCTTGCACTTTTTCAAACTTTGTAAATAATCTGGTGCACGTGGATTCAGAGAACCTATGTTTGACTGTGTTGGGTGGCAGATCTGTCGCCCTGACACTTGCTGTGATGATATTCCTCAAGGGCCAAGGACCTATGTAAATAACAGGGTCGCATTTTTTGTTTACCGTAAGTATCTGCACTGTGCGGTATGTGAGGATATTTTCTCTATTTGTAAATGTTTGTTTTGTGTTGTCTGTGAGGACATTTTTTTTCTTCTTTTGTTTTTTCATTTCTATTGGGGGGACATTGTACTGTTCCTTTTTACCCTTTTTTTGCATGAAACGTGTTTTAACGTGGTGAATTGTAAAGGTTTGTTTTAATCAATAAACAATATTTTTTTTAAAAAAAGAATAAGTGGGGTGGCAAAGGTTTCCAGTGATAAAGATCCTGGGAAATGGCTACCATGGGGCGACCTTTCCAAAAAATAAACCCTCATTAAAATCAAACACTTGCCCCAAATATACTACGACTGGAATTTATAATATAAAATTATACCCCACCTAGAATATTTGGGGAACATATTTTAGGGGTCATGATAAAAAGTCACCCACCTGGCGACATTATCACATGGAGACCGCAGCAAGTGTGCTGGTGTGGGGGTGCTTGATGGACACATCTACTCGATGCTCAGCCCTGCCATTCCCCTTGCTTGCCAATAGAGGGTTACAGTGAGCGCTTGCTAATGCTGTTAATCCAGGTAGTTGGAAAATAGTCGAGCAATGGAGCATGAGGTCCCAATGTCCTCAGGTCCATGAAGACTAGCAGGGCAATCTTACTTTACTCATGATGCATGTACACTACACGCTCTCCAGCTGCCACGAAGAATTAACAATTTGACTCATGCTATGCCCCCTATTCTGGCATTTACACTCTGCAGTCCATAACATGTGACGTAGGCCCAGTGCTTTAAGTGGGGTAAGAAATTGAGGGGGGCCCTCATTTAGGGGCGTGGCTTGCACGATGGGCATGGTCTAAGACTTGATCGGCATGGCCTAAAGAAGAACATATAAAAATAGTCTGGCCTACATAACTAAGTGCATATATAACAGTCTGCTTGGTACAAACTAAATAGATAAATCACCATGTGCACCCGACACACAATGCATAAGTAAATGAACTGGGTCGTGTGTGCAGGTGAGGCCTTATGACCCAAGAACTGTTCCCGCTCAGCGCACTACCAGGTTTATTTATGCATTGTTTGCCGGATATATTTCAAACACCTCCAAAAATTCTTTGAAGTGGTTGTTCAGGTAGCCCAGCAAGAGCAACCGCGTAGAACCTTGGAAGTGGGCCTCACTTACTGTATCAAAGGGCCACAGTGGAGGTAAACTGGAGCCGGAGGCCATGGCGGTGGCAGCATGGGCTTGATGACTGAGGATGGCTATGCTGTGTAGCACAACTCTCAATGTGTTGCTAGAAATCCCCTTGCCTGGGTGTTGCTTTGTGTCATGAATGCTGTGCGCATCGGAAGACCAATGAACAGGTGGCACTTTCTACAGGCCGTAGAGGAAAAGTGTGGGACCAAACACTTCAGCCTATCAAAATACTAACAAGGTTTCAGGGACAATCAAGATTCAAGGAAAACCAAAAAGAAACCGGCATGTAGTTGTTGAGTGCCTGTGCAATGAGTCTGCCTATGCGTGTATGAGCTCAGACTGCTGTCAGGTCATTTTACATTATTTCAAGAAGTGTCTTACGATGAGCGTTTTGTCAGTTAACTCTTCTCCAGGCTCCCTGTCATTCCTTTCTTCTCGCCTTTTCTTTTTTCCTTGCTCTCGTTGCTTCACTCCTCTGCTCCATTCTCATGTCTTTCCTTTCCTCTCTTTTCAATCCCTCGCCCCTCTTCACCAGTCTCACCTATTTATTTCTTCTTCTTCCATCTCCCCTCCTACTCTTCCATTCCTTCACCCCTCTTCAGCATTCTCACCATTGTCTTCCCTCCCCTTCCATATCTCCTGATCCTTTTCTCATTCTTACCCCTGTCTTTCCTTTCCTCTCCTCTTTTCAATCGTTCGCCCCTCTTCACCAGTCTCACCCCTATATTTCCTCTTCTTCCATCTCTCCTTTCCACCTTCTATTCCCCTTCTTTATTCGCACCCATCTTTTATTTCCTCTCCTCCTCTGCTCTCATTCCTTCACTGCCTTTTTCCATTCTAACCTTCGACTTTCCTCTCCTCCTTTTCTCTCACCTAATTTCTCTCATTCATTCTTCTGTAATATCATCGTTTTGTGTCACTTTCTTGTGTTTCTTTCTTCCTTTTCATTCTCTTTTCATAGTTTTCTCGCCAATGTATGCACCCCTTGACTCTGTTATGTCCCTATCTTTCCTCCCCTTATTTTATTTTTCACGTAACCTTTTCTCGATTCCATTTGAATATTTCACCACTTTTATTTCGGACTCTCTTGTCCTCTCCTACTTTTCCCTTCAGTCTCACTTGTTACTTTACTTCTTTTCCCGCTGCCCCTCACCTTACTTCATCCCCTTGTTCCTTTCTCTGTTCTCGCACCTTTGGTTCCACTCCTTGAACAGACCTGGTTTATTTATTTATTTATTCATTGTTTGTCGGATACACGTATCCAACAAGTAATGCATAAATAAATAAATTAACGATCTTGTGCGCAGAGCGGGAACAGACCACTACCCTGTTTGTTTATTTACTTATTTATTTATCTATTTATTTATTTATTTATGCATTGTTTGTCGGATGCACACATCCGAACAACAATAAATAAATAAATAAAACAGGTCTATTCAATTGTGGGCTCGGTTCTCGAATCTGCAGCGCACAGCCCCCAGGTTCGCCAAGGGTCAAAGACGCCTTGGTGACCTGGGGAGCGGGTGTGGGCATGATTCTGACCACAGGCAACAAAGGAACTGTAACTGCGTCTTCTGACCCCTCGTCAGGTGTCAGGAGAGGAAGTTACAATTTGGAGACGCTGCAGTGTGTTCCCTGCAGGCAGCTGTGACTGACAGAAGTGTCAGCCAGCCACAGGATCGCTTTTTGCGCGACCGTGTGGCTGGCTGGCACTTCTGCCAGTCACAGCTGCCTGGCTCAATCGTGCTCATCTCCCGTCGCAGCTGCGGCCGTGCATGGCATGGTGGGACCGGGAGCCCCAGCAGGGACCCGGCTCAGCCTCACTTTTGGAAGACTGCTGGGGCCCTGGCCCACTTAAAACTCTGCGTAGGCCCCATCCCCAAATGATTTACACCATTTGCATGTGTGCGGTTTTTCAGAAGTGAAGATGTCAGGACAATGCGCTTGCACAGACACATTTAGTGAATTTTGGGGCAGGCTGCTGGACTCTGTCAGACTAACCCTGCATTACCATCCTGATTTTTAAAGAGGTACCCTTTAAAGTGATCTTGACCTTGCAGCTGCCTCTCCTCTTCGCAAACAGGACATGCAGGGGGTCTTAGTATAGCATTGTCCAGAGGTGGCAACTTATGAATTGACCAGCGGTGCCAGTGCCCGGATTTCAAGACAGTGGCATTGAAAGGGTACTAACATTGTTAGAGGTTGGTTTCTCTGGGGGTGCCCGGCTCCGAAGCAATCGCGTGCTTTGCTCCCCTGGCCTTGACTGCATTGCTGCGTGCTTGATTGCATGTTCTCATCTATCTTCTATGCTAGCACTTCCGCCCTAAGGCCCATGGCTGTCAACGTGCACCCAGCACCCACGCAGGTGGAAGGCGGTACTCCACCCACAGCAAGGTTCACTGCATAAGTGAGAGCCGAGAGCACGCGGGAGGCTTAGATATACCAGGCAGGCTGGGAGTCACTTGCACTGGCATCCCGCCCCTCCTCCACACCCAATCCCCCTTTGGCAATCTGGTGATTGGCCTCTACTGGAAGGGCTGGGTGCAGAACGCGGGCACATGCATTCTGGGTGAATCGAGCCATTATTCCGCTGGGCTGCCCTTCTGGTGCCTAAACGCACTGACATACAACTAAATGTGTATAAAGTGGCACCGGGTGGCGCGGGATGGCAGCCCCTTCTCGACTCTATACAGCACTAAGCTATAGAATCGCGGGGAGAGAAACAAACCTTTGACACTGACATCCCCGAAGGCCTCATGTGGGATGCAGAGAGAACAATGGAAACGCCTCACCCCTGCCAAGAAAAACTCGGTGCAGCTCAAGTTCATGTCCATCGCCAAGAAGGGGGGGGGGGCGATGAGTCACTGCGCTACTGCCCACCCGTCCATCTGACCTCGGCTGCAATTACAATTCCACATGTGAACAAAAGCACCACATAACGGGGGAAACCCAACCCGACTATTCCACTGGCATCCCCAAGAAATAAAGCTGCACGTTTCGACTATATTTTAGAGGAGATCAAGCCCCAATGTGATGTGTATAGGTTTTTAGTTTGGCTCGTAGAATGACACTTCAGTGCCACCTCTATGGGTCAAGACTAATGCCATCGAGTGGGGGAAAGAGGAGAAAGGCGTGTGCGGATGAAATGCACCCACGCCTTTGGTTTGCCGTACTCCCTAGCGGAGTTAGGGCCTGAGCCTCCCATAACCGCGGTGCTCTCTTCTTGTGAGCACACGACTTGTTTTGAATGCTTTTTATTGGTCGTTTCTGCTGTCACTCTTTCACGGAAAACCCCCAGTTGCAGCTGACACTGTGAATGCCTGAGAGCAGAAAAGCGCAATAATAAATGACTACGGGGGCTTTACCTCCCTTATAGGACTCTTCAAGTAATTTTAGAAGTTTTAAAAATAAATGTGTATGAGCACTTCTACAGTTATTTTGGGGCGAGCACCTACGCAGAGGGGGTGAGAGGTGGTTGGTAGGAAATGCCCTGCAGCCCTGGAGGCTTTAATTAATTTTTTTAAAGCAGCTAGTCCTGGCAGATATTGTAAAAACACTGTTTGGAAGGACTGAAACCAAAGAAAAGGATTGTTTTAAATCTGTAAAACGGTCAAATAAATTGTATCATTTGTTTGTCTTTTCGGTTTTCTTTTTGTAAAGGCTCATTGAGCTAAAACAAATAAACCAAAAAAAAGAAAAAAAGAACTGAAACCAAATGATTTGAGCACTGCAGTGACCTTCCATCATTTCCAGGAGTGCTAATAAACATGCATATTATATTTTGCCCAGGCCCCTGTTAATAATGTGCCCGCCATTACCCTGCACACAAGCAGAATTGAAAGTAACTGTCTTTCGGACCATGTAAATCATTTTTGGCTTCATCCATTGATGGTTCAGTAATCCCCAAGGGCTCCATTCTCAGGACACCACTACCTCGAATGTATTGTTTATTTATTTATTTATTTATTTATCCGAATGTATAAAGCACACACACGGCCCTAAGGTATCAAGGTGCTGTTACAGTACATTGGTGTTTACACTGACGCTCTTGGCCAGGGTTGACTACCGCCCCCCCCCCCCTCTTCCTCACACCATCACTCAACACCAACAATGGTTGTAAGACTTTTGAAAGAAGAGCCATCAAAACAAACCCCAAGACCCTCGTTGTTGGCACCGAGTTCTGCACAAACTCTGGAAATACAGTCGGAGGCGTTCTGTTTTTTTCTCACTAACCTCAATAATGCTCCTCTAATGCCATGCAGCCTTTCATGACCACCACCACCATGAAAGTGGCACCAAAAATAACCTCCTCGCTTTACTATCACAGCATAAGAAAGACCACCATCAATATATGACAGGACTTCACGATGCATGTACATGCCAGGCAACTATTCCTTCCCATGTTTGTAAAAAAAATCCCACAAGATCCAGGAATCCAAATACATTACCCCCTTGGCACCCATCTGACTCCGAGCCCCACCCCGCACCTGGCCCCTCACTAACTCTGAGATTGCGACCATGTTCAACTTGAGTCCCCCAACATTAGTAGGGCCACTAAACAGCACCATCATTGACACTTACCCAGCAAGTTAACTGATCTTCACTGAAGATATCTACCTGCAGGTTGATGCTATCACCCACAAGCTTAACCAGTTGATTGGCAGCTCCACCCATAATACATGCCAACATTGGACATCAGTACCACCTTTACTCTGGACGTTATCTTATCTAAAGTCATCATATCCCAAAAATGGGGTCTGACCCATACCTAGCCAGAGGCAAACTCATCCATCCAAAGATCCAGCCTGACCATATCCAAACAAATCATATCTGACCCCTGTCTCATCATGGGCAAACTCACACTTCCCAAGATCCAGCCCACTAAATCCACCAAGAAAAATAACCCACCCAATGCATCGACCTTCAGGCCCCTTAGCAAAATCCTCAACCTAGATTTGAGTTATGCTCAAACCCCGCACCCAATCAACCTGGATCACTGGCTACACCATGAAAACAGACAATGCGTTTACAGCGTAACACTCCCGACAACCAGGGTGAGAAAGACCACCCAAAAGCCTCTAGGAAATGGTTTAAGAATGATCCTGCAGACCTGAAGGTCCAGGGACGAAAACCGGAAACAGCATGTTGGAATTCCAAGGAGGAAAAATATAAAACAGCTTTTGAAATGCACTTCTCAGGCTAACAAAAAAAAAAGAACCACTACCCAAAGAGAATGATAACTTTAGAACTTTCTTTCGGCAAAGCCATCAATTCAGCAACCAAACAGAAACACTACATCAGTTCATTATTATTAAAAGAAAAAGGCAGAATAAAGTAATACATATGGCTACAGGTGTTTAAAAGCGTGTCAGATTCAGTGCAACCTCGATTTAAAACTTCTAGTAGCCTCACACGTGTATATCACATTTTTACTTTCTGGTTTTAACACAGTTCCTGGGTTCTGGTCTATATACTTCATAAATTGGGGTGTCGAAGTTGGGATTTGTTATATAGTTTTCTACTGTCAATTTATATATAGCAAGTTGCTGAAACTGAAAAGATGTAACTATACGTGTGTTTTCTTGTGATAACATAAATTACAATAAAGACATTTGAAAATACATATATATTTATTTCATAAGTGAGTGCCAGGTATGCTCAAGGAAATTCAATACTGCAAATGTGTCACTCTCGTCTGATGTTGTTTCAACCAGACACACTGCATTTCTGACGTTCCTGACGTTCCTTACATTATAGGTAGATAGAAAGAGGTCTCAAAAACTGTTTTCTAGAGCCACTATACAGAGGGCAGATGCAAATAAAGTGATCAACTTTTTACTCCCATTGTTTGCAGTATGTACAGTTGCCGGATGCCACTTCCTTTGTTGGGGAGAACTCCCAGGTACAAACTCCCAGGTATGGCAGAGGGATACTGGAAGTTCGCAGACACGGAGGGCCCAACACCCTCCCCCAGGATACACATAGGACTCAGTCAATGGCAAGTTCAAACTGCTATTTATTACAAACTAAACAGGGATCAGCACAGGAACAGAGAATAAATATTCATGCACATCTCGCTCTTCCTCGGCTCGTAGGCCAGTTTTACCCTCAAATGGCATCAGCACTTCGTCACAACTTAGGCCCTTCTCCAGAAAACCTATCGTGCCAGATGATTGGGTACTGAGCATTCTATAACCTATACAAGACACTATAGGCCTCATTACGAGCATGGAGGTAATGAAAATAGAAAGGCGGAATGGTATTACCGGCATCGTTAATAGGTCCGGGCCATTACCACCCGGCAACCCGCCAATGCCGCCACTGCCCGTACCGTGCTCCTTCATACCGGCATGCGCGCGTACATGCGGCCCTTCGCGGCAGAAATACCGGGATGCCGGTAATAGGAGGACATCACAAGTTACACGGGCATGCACTTACCGGTATCCTGAAGCCAGTAATTAGGGCCTGCACGACGGCGGCAATACAGGCATCGCGGACCACCCGTAAATAGCAACCTGCAGTGTAGGCAACTGCCACAGGTGCACACAATGACCACAGGTGGAGTCAATGGAGCCTGTCCCAGTACAAAATGAGTACACCCACACACCACACCCCTTCCCACACCAAAATGATACCACTAGCTGTTACAATCATGGGGCTGGAGGACATGCCTGTACTGCTACAACTACAGCAACAACAGCAACAACAACTACCGCTACAACAACAGGCAGCACAGAGGAGATGCAGGAGGAGAAGGAGGGTGAGAAGGAGGGTGAGACAGGGCCAGCAATTACCACCAGTGCAGCTAGTGATACCTCATAGGCAGTCACCAATCCCTTGCATCAGACCCAGTCCATTCAATCTAACCCAAGAGCAGATCCACACCGTGTACCGGATGGACCGGGACACCATCACCACCATAGTGGACATGATACACAACGACATCGTCAACCTCATAGAAATACGCACTGCCATCCCCCTGCTACTAAAGGTGGTGTCTGTGCTCCACTTCCTGGCCACAGGCACCTACCAGCACACAGTGGGCCAGCTGCATGGCATATCACAACCAATCTTTTCGCGCATGCGGACCCAAGTGCTGGATGCCCTCCTGCTAGCACCCACATATCCCTACCACGGACTGCCCAGGAGCTTGCCGACACTAAAGTAGGCTTCCATGCACTGGCAGGCATGCCCAATTGCGTCGGTGCCCTCGACTGCACCCATGTAGAATTGGTTGCCCCTCATGCAACAGAGGCGTGTATCGCAATCGCAAGCAATACCACTCCATCAATGTGCAGATGGTATGTGACTCCAAAAAGATCATCACGCATTGTTGCGCCCGATATCCCGGATCTACACATGATGCCATGGTGCTGCGTAACGCTACGCTACCGTGCCACATGGAGCGACATGCTGGACGATGTACCTGGCTGCTTGGTGAGTTGCCTGACTGGCCCATGGCAGTGCATTGGGGTTGTGAGGTGGGGGATGCATACTCCACCTGGGCGGGAATGGGGGGTGTGTGCATACTCCACCTGGGTGGGAATAGGGGGGTGCATACTCCACCTGGGTGGGAATGGGCGGTGAGTGGACAATGCACTCAGAGCTAAACACTTCTGACCTGAACCTCCAAACTCGAACATGACACATCAATTCCACACATTAGATGAATGCCATACATCAATGACAACATGCAAGATGCACAAGCAGGCCACTATGGGTATGTCAAGCGATGCATGACTAAACATGACCACAACTATGCCAATGTTGCTAGTGTGATTAGGCACAGAGTAGCATACACTGCAATTATGGGAGCCAAGACATCGTTCCACATCAACAGTCCATCCATATCAGCATGCAAGTGCACACCCTGCATCATCTGAACAATGCAATCCACTCTAGCAGACCATATTGCAGTAAACAATGCATCCAATCAATCTGTGTGCATACGTACAGGGACATGTGCATGTCAACACCAAATAAATGCGGCTATGGCCGTGAATCTTAAACGTGGCAGCTCAGAATGACTCACACACACCTCTTTGTGCTCCCATGCAGGTGATGGAGGCTATCCCTTGAAGCCGTGGCTACTTACCCCTTTGCGGAACCCGCGTAACAGGCATGAAGAGGAGTACAATTGGGTTCATACCCGTACCCATGTCGTGATTGAGCAGACCTTTGGCCTGTTGAAGGCGCGATTCCGCTGCCTAAGCAGGTCTGGTGGAGCACTCTTTTATGGGCCTCAGAAGGTGGCAAAGATCACCATGGCCTGTGTCATGCTGCACAACATGTGCATCTGGAGAAATGTACCACTGCCACCTGACATTGACATGCATGCACCGGGAGAGGATGATGAGGATGATGATGGAGGAGAAGCAGCACCCCTGCCAGTACGTGATGCACAAGATGGCCGTGCTGTACGCCGATCACTGATTGACAAATACTTCTGAACCACAGGGACGTTGATGGATAGTTGTGAGTGCTACACTGAGCACTGAGTCCATGTAGAAATGCACAGAGGGTATGTGGGGAGTTGGGCACTGTGCACTTTCATGAATAAAATGAACACATATGAAATGAACAATGTCCAGGCATCAAATGATTTTGCACACAACGGGTGTATTAATGAAAACTACAGAAAAGTGCATCCTCCCTCCACCGCTCACATGTCCTCCTCCCTCCTCCCTCCACCCCCAAACACACAAACACCCCATACCCCAATGAACTCCCCATTCCCCCAATGAACACCCCATACCACCAATGAACACCCCATACCCCCAATGAACTCCCACATACTCCCAATGAACACCCCATACCCCCAATGAACACCCCATACCCCCAATGAACTACCCATACCCCCCAATGAACACCCCATAACTACCAATGAACACCCCCTTAATCCCCTATACACCACCAACACCACCTCCCCCACCCCCATTGTCATCCCACACTATTTGCGGGCTTTCTTTGTGTCCGGGGGCAGCATTTCGGTCTGCCTCGCACTCCGCCTTGTCATACGCACAGGGCTGGAGGGTGCAGAGGATGCAGGTGTGGAGGATGGGGTGAATGCAGTTTGAATTGGCAAGGCCGGCGCAGGTTGCTGGTGCTGCATTTGTTGCAGGATGCTGGTCAGGACCTGCGTGACGGCCCGCAAACTGTCACGGATCATGACCGCACAGGCATTGATGGCGGCAGTGTTCCCTGCAATGGCCTGACCGATCTCTCGCTGTGTCTCCTCTCTGTCAGCCACATATTGGCGCACAAGGTCAATCATGGAGTCCTGCCTTGCCGCCACCCTTGACAGCCGGGCCTCCAAGTCAGTGGGAGCAGCCGAAGTTGAGGGTGCTGCGGCTGGGCGTGCCATTGCAGGGCCGGCCTCGGGGGTGGTACTGTAGTCGGGACTGTGCAGTGCAGGATCCAGAATGTGGCTGGAGAGTGTGGCCTGAGTGTCGGGTTGAGGGGTGGACGGGGGCTAGGGGTGTGTGGACATTCCACATGGATTGTTCCACCTTGGTCCACGTACTCCTCTGCTCCTAGATCAATGTCACTGAGTGGGGCTGTGGCTACTGCCTCACCCACTGAGCTTGTGGCAGCGGACTGGGTGCCATCAGCCCCCCCCTTCGGCTGTTGTTGGCATCTCTGTGGTAGCAGTCACATCCACTGCTGTGGTGTCCTCATGTGCCTGCATGCCTGTGCACTTGCCCTGGATTGGCTGTGGGCAGCAGTGCTGCCCCGCAGGTTGATTGGCCAGTGGCTGGCGGTCGGCCCTGGACGTGGAAGGCCTTGTGGATGGGTCCTGACTCCCACCTTCTCCATCAGTGCCTGTGTGGGAGGAAGAGGTGCAGGGCATAAGTGATGCTGTTACATGCAAGAAGCATGAGATGGTGCTGTACAGTATTTCATTTCTCATGCATTGCAATCTTATAGGTTTATCACACAGGATAGTTTCAAGGGAGGGCATATTGTCATTAGCCGTGGCATCTCCATTTGGCACTGATACGTATCAGGTGGTATGCCATTGTATTGGGCTTAGTGTGATGTGTTACATGCAAATGGTCCCTGTGTGTTGGGTGTCTGTTGGTAATGGGATTGGCACACAGCATGCATTTCAGTGTGGCAGGATTTGGGCCTCCATCTGGACATGGATCTGTAAATGTGTGTACGATGTGCCATGCATTGCCTTGCCTCAGCTCACGTTCACATCACTTGTGCTAAGTCATGGTTTGGCCTACTGGGGTTTGCAGGGTCACTCACCTCCTTCTCCAGATGTCGCGGCACCCGTCTCCATTTCCCCGAAGCCCTCTATTGACTCCACCTTGATGGTTGTGCTACAAGTTTCCTCCCAGCGCATGAGTTTAACTGTTGAGTGCGCACCCCCGCCTGTGGCCATGGCCTCCCTCCGATTGGTGGCCAGGATCTTCTGGACCCTGAGACGGAGGTCATCCCATCTTATTTTGCAGTCTTTGACTGTCTGGGGGGTGGTGCCTACCGCAGACACCTTGCGTGCTACCCCCGCCCAAATTTCCTTCTTCCTCAACTGCACCTCCTTTTTGAGGTTGTTCGTAAATACCTCATTGGCATGGGCAGCAAGGGTATCTGCCAACATATTCAATTCCTCATCTGAGAAGCGCTTCTTGCGCAGGCAGGGGGTTGTTTTTCGGATTGCCTTGGACATGTTGTACACAATGGCCCTGGTCTATCCTCTGCAGCAGTGGTGGTTTGGGAGGATTGCAATGGATTGTGTTTTTAAAGATGGCTGCTGGTGCATTTCCCGTTCCGACGCAATGACGTTACTTCCGGGTCTGGTATTACGAGCCCGGTATTAGCATGTTGTTATTACTGGGTCATTATTAAGGGGTTGCTCCTTGGTGGAGGCTGTATCGGCAGGTCCCGTGATGGCGCTATCGGGGGTTGTAGGCCCATTAGCGGCATGGCGGTATGGCCATTACTGGCATGGGGGTTCGCGCGTGCTCGCGCACTTGTAATCAGCCACTATTAGTGGCATCAAAGGAGCACTGACCTACTACTTCCTCCATGCCAGTAATGACCCCGTTGTTTGCGGGATTCTCATAATGAGGCCCTATAGATGTTATTTTACTGGCACTCGCATGTCAGGTGGCTAGCCTGTTCCATCTCCAATTCACTAACTATAACATTTTTGCAGTGTTGTGGGCTTACCATTGGTTATTGCCCGTCGCTACCCACCCCATGGGTACTAAACTGTGATTGGCTAGAGCTGACATCCCGACGCCTGGGACCCGAAACGGTTCTCAGCTCACTGTGTACCTTTTCAAGGTGATGAGAACGAATATGTGTCTGTATTGTGACTTGTGTGCACCACCTTTGCCATATGAGAATGCTCTCCTGTCCAGCACAACACTTGTTGCATACTGTTGCATACTTGTTGCAGTCTGTGTGTAGTTGCCTGGGACCGGCTCTCCTTTCCCAAAGCTGATTACTCTCCATTGTCTGCTTTGGCCGTGTCAGGATTTGAGCTCTGCAGCTCTGGATTATGAGGATTTATTCATATTTTCTGCAGCTGGTCCCTTGTTGTCTGTGTGTTGGACTGTCATCCTTATCTCTTGGCCTTGGCTGCGGGTCCTGTCTCACACATCTTGCTCTCTGTCCAGCCTGAATCAGCTCAACTCGTCTCTTGCTCTGAGGCCTGAGGCCTGCTGTAATTTTCCTAAACCTTATAATGCGGCTTCTACAGTGTTCATGCTATACTACATTTTCCATAGGTTGGTGACAATTGGCTCTGTCAGGTCCCATAGGTGATCCTGAAGTTCCATAGGGCTATTCGCGTTTAAGCATCTGCAAGCTTTGCTCAGGATATATTGTGCCGTGCGGTTTCTGCGTTGCTGAATTTGGCTAATGGCAAAAATAATAAAAGCAACAACAGTATGTATATGTATCTGTCCCCTAACTATAGAACTGTACGCTTGTGTTCTTCATGTATTTGAGTGTGTTTGTGTCCCGAAGTGCAGATGGCACGTGTGCTTCATGTCTAACGCTGCAATGTCGTGGTGTCTCTAACGACGTCAGTAACATGGCTTCCTGGTACTTTAGTCCAAACTGTCGATATAGGTGTCTCTGACCATGGCCTATGGCTCTTCATCCACACATGGATAGATCTGTACCGCTCCTGGTCTGTATGGCTGGCTGAGGGGATACCTCTTAACGTACTTATCAATCATTGGCCTGTTAGGAATTTGTCAGAAATAGAATGGATGATTGCAGTGTTTCCTGGCCTTTTGTCTTGTCATGAATTTAGTGTGGGGGGGGTGGAGGCGGTGGTGGCAGGATCCCAACTCCCTCTTCACCTTCCATCATGCTTTAAAGTTCAGTAACAGTAAAATTCCTATTCTTAATTTAACCAATACAGATTTTACAGTTTTAGAACAAAGTGTATCTATATATCCCTCAAAACCAATCTTAGATTTCCCTTTCAAGATAGTGTCACTCATTTTTATCTGCATTGGATTTCCAGATGTCTTCTATAGACCATTGTTTAAATACTCTCCTCAGCTCAGTTCAGGTTTGTTTTGATACACAAGCTCATCTTGGTTGCCCCAGAGCAATGGTATATTCAGTGTCCTGGACATTTCTTTAACATAAGAGAATCTCTGAAGGTTCATTAACTCTGGTTGGTTTAAGACATCCTGCAGCCCCCCTTTATATTTATATTTCCAGGCAGTAAAGAAGGGACTTTAGTTTCAGGCATTTAATCAATGAAATACCAACCCAATTCTAATTTCACTGGTGTTTTTGGAACACTATTTGGCAGGCTCAGGAGTCATTTCAAAATTCAATGTTCTTCTTTCGCATATGCGCTAGGGTGTACCGCACAGTTCTGCTCCAACTGTAACTGCTGAGATGGCCTGCATCTTGTAGACCTCCATTGCATGGGAAATAGTCCAACCACCTTAGTGGTTGGAAACATTTGTGAGTGACATACCAGTCCTGGCCAATGTAGTTATGCATTTTTCAATTTGGTTCTGCCAATTTAGTGTATTATTCATTTGCCTTCCTAGATAGTTCTAGGACACGCACTCTTCTAACACTGCCTGGCCTATGGAGAATCTATATTGACAACACTTGCCATTTTTTGGACCAATGATCATGATTTTGGTTTTAGAGATATTGATCTTTTTCCTTGCATGCACTGCCACAGGCATTTCATAGGGACTGATGTCCCTTAGGGATCTTTGATCTTAAGGCTCATTGTCGGCAAAGAAGAGGACCCCCACTTCTTTTTTCCTAATATCGGGGCATGAGCTTCCATGCCATTCTGGAGTACAGCAAGGTCATTAATGAATAACAATAACAGCAGAGGGACCGTCACAGACCCATGCCTGACACCTCTAGCATTATAAAGTTGTTTGGTACAGGCTCTGTCACATCCTTATCCAACCACGCCAAAATTGTCAGAATATATTTGACAATTACCTGAATGAACTCGTAGGGACATTCAGATCAGCCAATACTGCCCAAAGTTGGCGTCTGGGGACGGAGTCAAAGGTGTTCTGCAAACCTATGTAAGCAGCGGTAAGGTGAACTCTCCTCAGAGTAACATATTTCAATATCACCATTAACAGTCTAAAGGTCTGGTCTATTGTTGAATTAGATTTCCCAAATCCAGCCTTTGCTGGGGATAGGGCGTTGTGTTCCTCACACCACTCCTTAAGCCTGGATGTTATTATTCTGGCATAGAGATTCCAGAAGAAGTCCAGGAGCGATAAGAGTTGAAAATGTGCTGGTTCACTGCAATCACCCTTTTCATAAATTGGAATCATATTTGCTCCCTGCTAGCTTTGTGGAACTACTTGAGTTACAATCAAGTAATTGAATAACTTTGACAAAATTGGAATCCATATTCTTGGCTCATTCCTAGAAGGGTCTGTGGCTAAATGGGCAGGGCCAGTGGCTTTATTGGATATCTGATAACTTAGCGCAAACTGAACTTCATTTATATATAATACTATGCTTTCAGATAGGTTGTGTCATGCAACACTGGCTAGCTGATTACACCCCAATGACAATGCCCCTTGAACTTAATCTCCCTGTTTTTCTTCTGTATTGTATCTCTCTGTTCATTTGAGTACAGAGTACTAAAGAGTGTAAAAAAGTGTGATTCTGTATCTGGCGTATCCAGTGTAGTTGGTTGTACCCTTAAGGAAACTACCCTCCAAAATTCCCTCTGATTATTAAATTGTGTCACCATTTTTAACATTTCCCATCTTTTTTTATAATAAATACGTCTTTCTTTCTAATCATGAAGTTTTTATACTCCTTTACCTTTTTTGAGCTACATTCCTAGGATTTCTCCCAATAGAGCTCTTCAGTGCTGTCAGTAAATCGGTTTTAGATGATCTACTCTCCTTGTCAAACCACCTGCGGTTTGGAAAGTGATTAATTTTATGTATGCTACAGGTCCGCATGACAAAGCGCCTAGCAATATTGGCCAATTCATCATAAAATGCCACTGGATTACTCAAACAGTCAGCTTCCACGTAATGTGGAATAACTTCCAATAGGATAACAGAGTTCCATGATTCACGGGCCTCCAAGATATAATCAATATATGTTTTTGCTGTATCAATCCTATAGGTAGGATGTGCTGGGCAATCGTCCTGTGCTCATCCATTGCATGCCTTGAGGCGATAGGAATCAATAATACTAGTTGTCTAATTATAATTTATTTAAATTTTGTATTATAACGCGCCTAATGCCATTCCTGATTTCAGTTTCAAAGTGTGGATCTGGGATTCAAACCTATATTTCTCTGCGTGGTCTTGCTTCCAAGACCAGCGCGTTGCCCCTGTGCTATCCTTCCTTCACCATATGGGTAATAGCGCAATGGGGAGTTAGATTGAAACTCCAGGATTCTCCAAATCTCATTTTCTGTTGCCTGGTCAGGAGAATACACCATATTCGGTTCTTGGCAATTTAAATCACCTACCACTTTTACATGATCATGTTTTGCAAGATCTCTGTCCCCCATTACAATTTCCACACTAGAGTCAAACATTTCTACAGCTTACAATTTTGGTCTGATGTAGACATTTAAAAAGTGCAAGGCCTTAGTGCCTTTAGATTTGATAGTAATGCCTAACATGTCAGCATATGTTAACTTCATCTGTTTGCAATTGGCATCAAGGCTATGATGGACCCATATTAACAACCTTCCCTTTGGGCAACCCCAGGATCCTTGGGTGGCTGCTTGAAAGAAGGTTTGTTAGCCCAGTTGATGGACTGTTACTACTATCTGTGTCTCTTCTGGACATATAATATGGGCATTAGAAATAAACCCATGCTAATCTAAATCTTCGTCCTTGCTCCCCAAGCCCTAGACATTCCAGGAAAGGATTAGAAATGGGTTTATCATTAGTGACACAGATGAAATATAATTTCCCTCTTCCTCCTTTTTTCTTTTTAAAGTTGCACAAAAGGAATAATATTAGAAGCAAGAAACATGTGCTCACAAGTGTTTGAGATTGTAAAGTAACTCTGCACTGTCTGTTAAGAGACCACTGAAAAGCCCTCCTCCCCCCAGTTGTCCCAGCAGCTTCACAGGACATTGCATCCTTCTTCACAAACAAAATCTGAACCAAAATTGCTGCTGACCAGCAGAACGAGACCATGGGCCTTATTCCAAGCCTGACGGTCCAGAAATAAGGGTGCTGGTGGCAATGTGCCGGCGCGCTTTCTGGACCGCCAGACTACGAGAATACCTGCAGGCATGGTTTTCACGTAAGCACTGGCACCGATAGCAATGGTGCCATACTTCCGTGTCCCCCTTTCCGTGGAGTCCTATCAGACTCCACGGGAATGGGGACTTACACTTTCCACCGTCTGACATCCCGTCCCGACACCACCTGGAATATCCTGGTGGCAGCGGGATATCAGGGGGTGGAACAGTGTACAAGGTTGGCGGCAACCTGCCGGTAGCACCTGCGGGTTACCGCCGACCTTGTAATGAGGCCACATATCCTTCCCATTTCCCAGGGCTACTACAATCTCCAATGCCTTCTCACCAATATCACGAATAACTTCCACAATGAAGGCCTCATCCCTTTCGTCATAACCCTGTTCAGCATCTTTCATAAAGTAATCACTGGAATAACTGGCAGCCCTCTTTCGCTAACCTCTACAAGGCATGGTTAAGCATGGGAGAGGTATCAGTGATGCTTAAAACAGCCCATCTCAAGATACCAAGCACTGGCTACAAAAAGAAGTCTCAAAAACTGTTTTCTAGTGCCACTATACAGAGGGCAGATGCAATTAAAGTGATCAACTTTGTCCTCCCATAGTTTGCAGTATTTACAGTTGCCGGAAGCCACTTCCTTTGTTGGGGAGAACTCCCGGGTACAAACTCCCAGGTATGCCAGAGGGATACTGGAAGTTTGCAGACTCAGAGGGCCCAACACCCTCCCCCAGGATACACAGAGGACTCAGTCAATGGCAAGTTCAAACTGCGGTTTATTACAAACGAAACCAACAGTGATCAGCACAGGAACAGAGAACAAATATTAATGCACTTCTCGCTCTTCCTCGGCTCCCAGGCTGGTTTTAACCTCAAATGGCAAACAACTATATAAAATAACTGGCGATGCAACAACATAGAACCATTGTGAATGCTTTTCTTTCTTTGCATGTTTCTGAGGTAAGTCTCCTGTAGTGATGTGAATGAAGGAAACATAGACAATGCTCCTACAAGGTTATCAAAGCCCTTTTTGAAAATGGATTCCTTCAAAAAGACACTTTACTTACCATCTTCAAACCCCTTCCAAAAAAGAATATCATGTTGAAGAGCACTGAATTCCAATGTGTAGCCTTTTTTATAAGTGCTCCGCGTAGTTAGCAAAACTGGCCCTGAAGAACAATCAGAGAAACTTTAATTTGCAGTGAATGCTACAATGTTGTCAAAGGGGGATACCAGGATAAGTACTTTCTTGGCCAGATAGTAAAGTCTCAAATTAGCCCGAACACCACATCCCTTCCCTGATTCCCACCTCTCCTGTAAATGCCACAATCACTGAAGCTGTGCATCATGTAACCACACTCCCTCCAAGAGACCTCATGCCTCAAGTCGCGTGCAGATTTCTGTTATAATGAGCAACATATTTATCGAGAAGTACCAGAATGATGAAGTGGAAAGGACTAACTCAGTAGGATGATTGATTAAATGGGTAGTGATGAGGAACCCTTAATCACACATAATCATGAATGCTAAAATGAAGGAGACCCTGAAAAATCAACAGCCTGTATGAACATTAATCACATTATACACTTCATTTTACTACCTTTGATGAAACATGATTATTTTTTAAACAGTTGATACTGATACAAACTCATGTAACACTTTGTGCGGTTAGTATGCATTTGTACAATACATTTCATATCAAAATCTTCATCTATTTAAAAATCATTGGAAGGGAACTCCCTGCTATCACATATCCTTCTTCTAAATTCACAGAAAAAGGAGAACACATTGTCCCAGCATAATTCAGTAAACAAGTCTTGTTAAGCAAGTTGGTTGTACATAGCAGTAGAATGGAGATATATAAATGTGTCTCTACTTATAACAGCCAAATTATCCCACTGATACAACCAGAAAAGGTGGCATGAGTAGGGAGCTCAGCCATCACTGAGCCCCCGAACCCTGCCACTTTTACATTATATTGCATTATTATAACCTGAATCTGCCATTGTGGAACCTGCTTCGCTCTATGGTTTTGTTACTCTGTTGACTCCTAGCATTGTTTAAATCTTGCTGCACTCAGAAGTCTTGCTACGTGAACCATTATACTATAGCTACTGTCGGTGTGCAGTTAAAATGTCGAATCAATAATTTCGAATGCATTATTTTTGAAAAAAATAATGTCGAAAGAAATGTTGAATATTTATTTTTTTATTTTATATGTTTTTTGGGGTTTGGCTAGTAAAAAAGGGTTATTAAAAAAAACAGTGGGTTAGGGGGGAACCCCCCCATTAAAACATTTTTAAAAAAAATTAATTCGACCTTTTATTTTTCGACATTATTGATTCAAAATTAATGCTTTCGAAATTATTGAATTCGAAAATATCACTATAAACCGCCACTGTCAAATCTAGGTTAACTCTCAGAGAACAGCCACTGTTGAATCTAGGAGAACCTTTAGAGTATGGCCACTGCTGAATCTAGGAGAGGTTTCAGACTATTGCCACTGTTGAATCTAGGCGACGTTTCAGAGTATACCCACTGTTGAACACATGTGTAACAATTACAATATAACCACAGTTGAATTTAGAAGAACTGTCAGAGTATAGCCACTGACAAATCTAATAGAAGTTGCAGAGTATAGCCACTGCTGAATACATGTGGCATCTGCAATATAACCACTGTTGAATCTAGAATAACTGTCACAGTACAACCACTGTTGAATCTAGAAGAACTGTCACAGTACAACCACTGTTGAATCTAGAAGAACTGTCATAGCATAGCCACTGTTCAATCTAGCAGACATTTCAGAGTATAGCCACTATTCAATACATGTGACAACCACAACAAAACTACTGTTGAACATAGACGAGCTGTCAGAGTAGAGCCACTGTTGAATCTAGGAGAAATTACAGAGTATAGTGAGAAACCAAAGTATGTCTTACCCGCTAGTCCTCAGGGACTTGTCATCCAGGTGGCCAGGACATGGCCATCACTTTTGGATCCAGTTCCTGGAGGAGGACCAATGTGGGAGTATCAATTGGGTGAAGGGTCTTTGGGGAATGGGGGTGAGATAGCCAATGTTGAGACACAGTATTCCCCCCTCATTTTTTCATCTTCCCCATCCTATTTTTTAGGATTTACCGAAGTCCCAACTCCCCCCTTTTTACACAAACACTGGGCCGAGGAAGAGGGTGACTGAGAGTAACCAGACAAACTCTCTCACATCCTACTGGACATGTCCTGTTAATCGGATGGGGCAAAGTCAGGTTCTTTACCCTAAGTATATACACATGATACCAGTTAGCTCTCCTCACACAAATAAAAGGCAACACCTAAAGACACACGCTGAGCCAGGCGGGACATGAGAACGAGCATAACTTCAGGGACAAAGGCCCACCTACTGGAGCAGAGCGATGGACCAAGGGACAAGAACAGTGGGCTCAAATCCCCAAGGCTTCCCTACTGTAGGTTGTTGCCTCTGACAGACTACGAAAGACATGTGGAGGAGGCCAGATCCCATAAGTGAAGATTGCATTGTGTTTCAAGGACACCAGCAACCCTACTGAGTGAATGGCAGAGTTGGGGAGGTGAGGCCAAGCCTGTGGTACTAACTTTGACGTGAGAATTGAAAAACCACAAACAACAAAGAAGTGCACACAGCCGGTGAGTTGCCAAGCGACCTGAGAGACAGGTGTGTGTTAAAGTGAATGAACTAGCAATATCATATCACAAGTGAAGGCTGCATGCATGTGGTTGAGACGTGAAGAAAGGAAGACCTATGAATGAACTGTAAAGTAAAATGCAGCTGCGAAATCAGCGATACAAAAGTAACATAGTGGTCCGGTGAAAAAGAGTAATCCATTTGAATGTCTCTTTGAAAGGTACATTATTTGAATCTAAAGGGCGAATAAACGGCAAGAGTGAAAGTAAAATAGTTAACATTGATTTGAAGTGGTCCATCGGTGGTCTGTAAAAAAACCACTCACATTCAAAAGACTTTGACATCCGAAAGGGGTCGGAGCCCGATTGAGGGAGACCCAAAGTATACTAAGCTTGGGGAAGGGAGACCCTCTTTCCAACGTTGTGTTGAACTTTATTGTGAGAGGTCTGAGCCCAGCAGAGGGGGACCTACGAGAACTGTGTGTTGAAAGGTCTGAACCTGGGAGAGGGGGACCTATGAGAACTGTGTGGTGAAAGGTCTGAGTTCGGCAGAGGGGGACCTATGTGAAGGTTTAGGTTGAAACATACATTTTGAAGTCGGAGAAACACACTTTAACGTGGGAGGCCATGTGAGTCCCAATCCACAGTTTTGAACTGTGTACTGTGTTGAAAGCTGAGCCAGAGTGTGTTATCCTGCCTACAAGGACTGCAGGGTGAAATATAGCCCCTGAATGCTAGAACTCAAGAAACCAGAGTAATTTGTATATGCCCACTGATGTATAAGGCCAGCACAGAAATGGTGATGTCGGACATGAGGCCTATTGAACCACAAACAGGCCTAAAAGTAAAAAAAAGGAAAGAAAGTGGGCCTGAATCAAAAGTGTGAAGATATGCGCAATGCATTTCAGCAAGGAAAAGAAAGACATGTGACCGACAATGCCATTTCACTCAATCCATGGATTTCTGCACTTTTACTTAAAGAGACAGCCATGTGTACGTTATCTTCAATGCAATACCAGATTGTGCTCCAGTCATCTAAAGTGAAATGGAGCTCATTGCAATTTACAAGCCATAAAGAATTTCCTTTTAATTTCTCCTCATCCAAATGACAGTTTGCAGAGAGAAGTGCTTGCTGGACTTGCAAAGTTTGAACATGGTTTTCTTATGTAACTGCCCTATACTTATGGGCAATCCAGAAGTGATACTCATGTATTTTGAAACCGTGAGATTAAAATATTACATATGGATGAGGCCCCGGTCCCTTATAAAATGTAATCTAAAATGCATTTATGTGTGAGTTTAAAAGCCATTTGCTTGCAGGGTACATGAGCCAGTCATTTTGTAACCTCCAAAACCTTTCCTCTGCTGCCCTGAAGATATAGGCCTGGGTGTCAACCATCAATCGGGGCCATTACTGATAAGGCCATGCCTGTTCTTGCAGCAGAAGTGACCTTGAGGTCACAATTCCCAAAACAGGTCCATTAGAGTTGCTATCAGGGCCTCACAGGTCTTGAAGAGGGATAGACAAACATAAACATGAGCCAGGCTATGGCTGTCACATGCTTAAGGGAAAATGAAACTGAAAGTGAATAAAGAAAAAACTGCAGTTTGCGTCAATGGAAATGGCAATGGAAAAATACATATTATTTCATAAAAGGAGCAGCGTAGATGCCACAACAGTCATTCCAGACTTTTATTAAAGGTGACAGTGCCCCCCTTTGAACCATGCTAACATTTTTGTGCGATAAACATAACTAAAGTTTATTAAAGAAAATTTGATTTGGGCCTTGTCTTGATTCCGCAAGATTTGAAAGTTGGTGTGAGGCTGAAGGAAATAATTAACATGAAAATTATGAAGTGGCATATTTTTCGCTGATACGGCTCCTGAGTAAATGAAGAAAAAACGTTTCTCTGCATTGGAAGGGTGCACCGACCTCAGACTAGCCTCATTTGATTTGCCTTAAAATGTAGTTTTTAAAAATAAATTCATACATGTAAAGATTTGAAAATGTAGGGTACTTGCCATGTTGATAGATTTTTTTAGTTTTAAACATGCCAAGCCCTCTGTCAAATTGGGATGATGAAGCTTTCTTCTCCCACAGCTATCTTGACTTACTCCCCCATCTCCTTGTCCAATTAGCACACAGGTGGGAGGTGGGTAGAGAAAATCAACCAATCCTTTTTGCATGAATCATGACAAAATTTTTATGTCATTTGCCCTATTAGCAAACCAATTTGCATTAGAACTGGGCTTTTTGTCACATATTCCGGGAGGCAACCTGCTGCTGAACTCTTGTGAGAAACATGCCAGCAGAGAGGCCCTAATCTTGCATTGGAGACAGGAACCAGGTGACATAGAAGCTAACTGGGACCCCTTTGAGGATTTAGAGGAGACTCTCCTTGACTGATACCATTGCTGTCCCCTTGGTGCCCTGCTGTTCCCTGATGCCCATTCCATGGCCTCTCCTGTAAGTAAAACTATCCCCAAAGCCATAGATTGTGTAGGCCCTTCATTTTTCAAGTATTGTTTTAGTTATTTCCCTACAGCAAAATATCCTGTTTGTCTGTGTAGATCCTTAGCAGATTTAATTAAAGTAAATCAATTAATTCCCTTATTGAATCCCAGGATGTGTTTGTTGGCATTCAAAATCAACAAGCTGTTCCCGGTGTGTTGTGAGCCGGTATAGACATAAAGATCTGCCAAAGGAATTAACCCCAAAACTGTTTCCAAGTGAGTGGTCAGGCTGTAAAAAGTAATTCCCCATTGATCCCCTTCATTTTAAATCAAAAGTGTGAAGCCTGGTAGTGCCTTTGCATGTGCAGGGTGCAAAACGAAATTGCCCCTTTGTTCCCATTGTGCTCTGACCAAAACCACAAAGCCCTGCCTGTTCTTTTTAGGTGTGGCAAAACGAAATTCCCATTGCTTTTCTGTCCATTATATTGCATCTGTGGTTACAAGTAGAAAAAGAAAAAACGATTTTGCCTCTTATATCCCCTTTTTCCAAAGAGTGCATTTTATTAAAATCCCAAAACTGATTTTACAATTGTGTTCCCAATTCAGAAGGGTCAGGTCTGATTGATGTTTCGAGGGTGGCGGTTGCTGGGAGAAAAGTATCATAACGAAATCAGCAATCACTTTGTGTCTTGAATTGTATTTTTTCTGTATTGGTGGGTGATTTAAAAATAAATAATTGTGACTGCATATCTCAGTGTTATCTCTGTGTTGGTGCCTTAACGGAAGTCATTTTTGTTCTTGTGTTGCCACAGCACTGGCGGTTTATGTTAGTCTGCTTGTCAAATTTGGTTTAAATAAATGAATAAATCTATATTCTTAATACACACCGGCCTGGTTCATAGTCCATTGTGACAATGGGTATTTGTCGGGGTTGGGTGCGAGACGGGCTGGAGGCTTTACCAAACTGAACCTTAACAAGACTAATAGTGCGTTATTGTGCGCCAGATTCATTTAGGTCAAATGAACTCCTAACGTTGAGTGTGACCGCGTAATAAACTGTGACAGGATCGCCTTACCCCGTGAAGCCTAACGTGGGAAGGAGGGCGGGTTCAACCACATTATCATTTGAACCCTGTTTTTTTCTTTTGCATACATTTCTCCTTTTTACACTTTTGTACAAGTGATGGGGCAGGTATTAGGTTTTGTTAGCATAGGCCATTTTGATTAGATGGACTTCACTAGGACTGTTTTGCTTATCGGTTGATGGTCGAGACTACTCCCATCTTAGTTATAGGGTAAAAAAGGAGTTTCTCCAACCCCAACATTTTCAATAAAGGTTTTACAAATTGTATCCATTGTGTCGGTGTCAATACTGATACAATGCCTTCCCTACATTAGCCACTGCTGAATCTGGGAGAACTTTTGGAGTATAGCCTCTGTTGAATCCAGGAGATGTTTCAGAGTATAGCCACTGTTGAACACATGTGACATCCACATCATAACCACTGTTAAATGTAGAAGAACTGTGAGTATAATCACTGTTGACTCTAGAACAACTCTCAAAGAATAGCCACTGTTGAATCGAGAAAACGAAGAAAGGTTTCAGAGCACAGCCACAGTTGAATACATAATCTAGGAGACCTTTTGGAGTACAGCCTCTGTTGAATGAAGGAGAAGTTTCAGAGTATATTCACTGTTGAATACATGTGACATCTATATTAGACTCCAGTCACATTAGTAACCAAGGACACATCGTTAGGTGATTGAGTGCGCCACTGCATGCAAGCTTGATGTGGTACGCTGGGAACATGGAGTGGAGACGAAGGCTGCTGTATACTAAAGTCACTGTTTACATGATTGCGATGCTGCATGCGAGCGAGACGTGGCATGTCAGGAACACAGGGTGAAGACGAACGCCGCGTTCTGCGAATATATAACACTGTTCACCTTCCGACTACGGGAATAGTATGCTGCATAACTCAATCTAGCATCCCTCAACGTACCTCTACCAGATTGAAATATTACAGACTTTACACTGTATATAGGAGTTTCCACTTAAGAGGAAAGAGAGTGATCTCAGGTCGACCTGGAAAAGTGACTTAATCCCAAATATCAGTGTCCTGACAAGCAATTTTGAAGATGAATATTAAAAATCTGCATTTGGAAGTTGTTCCGGTGTTCTAACTGGAGAATCCTGCCACAAGCCCTTA
Organism: Ambystoma mexicanum; assembly: GCF_040938575.1. Classification (NCBI taxonomy): domain Eukaryota; kingdom Metazoa; phylum Chordata; class Amphibia; order Caudata; family Ambystomatidae; genus Ambystoma; species Ambystoma mexicanum. The sequence continues at coordinate 487,859,593 of NC_090925.1, forward strand.
GAGTGTGGGAATTCGGAAGTGTCATGCAAGACATAAGCTCTGCCAACACTTTAAAGCACCTAGGGAACCAGTAGAAGGGTCTTGATTTAAAGGATCGACTGCTACTGTTTCCAGCTCCTGAAGAAAGTTGAACCATATATTGGGTTTATGAACAGAAAAATGTTGAGCGACGGCCCTTATATTTAGCAAACGGTTCATGTAAAAAGCTTGAGTGTTACATTTATTATCTTAACATTGTGTGATCTGGTACCAATTAGATTAATTTGGTACTTTTTTATTTTGTTTGAATTAGAGTCACTGTAACAATTTATCACTAGCAGTCTTCTTTGTACTTAAATTGTACTGTATTTAAGTGATTGTTTTGTTGAGCTCTTGTCAGTAATGAATTTGCATTTGTCATTTTGTGAGTGATTTTTAACCACCTAGTGGCATTGTTTACATATTGATTGACATTTGTCTATTTTTGGTACTATATACCTTGTACTTTGTGTATTATCTATCTTGTGGTTCACACTACTGCTTATACCTTGATTTTCCTGCCCCCTTCTTGTTTTATTTTATTACATCTACACCATAACCACTGTTGAATCTAGAAGAACTCTCAGAGTATAGCCACTGTCAATCTGGGAGAACTTTTGGAGTATAGACACTGTCGAATCTAGGAGAACTTGGAGTACAGTCATTGTTAGTCTGGGAGACCTTTTGGAGTATAACCACTGTCAAATCTAGGAAAACTCACAGAGTATAGCCATTGTTGAATATAGGACAAGTTTCAGAATATAGCCACAGTTGAATACATATGACATCCACGATATTATCATTGTTGTATCTAGAAAATTACATGTGACATCTACATCATAACCACTGTTCAATCTAGAAGAACTGCCAGAGTAAAGCCACTGTTGAATTTATGTGATCTTTAAAAGTATAATCACTGTTGACTCTAAGTGCACGATCAGGGTATAGTCATTGTTGAATCCAGGAAAAGTTCCAGAGTATAGCCACTGTTGAATACATGTGACATACACCATATTAGTACTGTTCTATCTAGAAATGATCAGAGTACAGCCATTGTTAAATCTAGGAGAACTCTCAGAGTATAGCCACTGTTGAATCCTGGAAAACTCTTGGAGAACAGCCACTGTTGATTCTAGGAGAACTCACCGTGTATAGCGATTGTTGAATCTAGGATAACTCTCAGAGTATAGCCACTGGAGAATCTAGGACATGTATCTGGGTATAGCTACTGTTGATTTTGTGTAAACTAACCACAGAACACTACAGGGAGGCTATGGCCGCTGGTGATCACTGTACAAATACAGAACTACAGGGGCCCACAAAGGGAAACAACTATATAAGGCCCCTCAAGGGAAGACCTAACCACAAACCACCATTGGTCACCAAAGGGTGGCGTTCGCCAATGTGAACCGGATACAAATACAAAACCACAAGTCACCACAGGAAGGCCACCGCCTTTGTGAATCAGATACAACTAAAAAGCCACAGAACCCCACAAGGAGAGACAGACACTCAGGACACCACAGGACACCACCGGACACCACAAGGAAATACCTAAGCACAGGACACCCCAGGTAAACAAAGGGAGGCATTTGCCACTGTTGAACCCAATTCAAATAAAAGAGCCTACAGAGGGAGACAAAAACAACAATACAAGACCCCACAAGAGAAGATCAAACCAAAGGGCATCACAGGGAGGCTTTCACAACTCTAAACCCGATACAACAACTACAACAAAAAAACTGCAGGGCCATGCAAGGAATGATCAACCCGAAGGGTATCACAGGGAGGCTTTTGCAACTGTGAACCTTATACAACTACTACAACAAAATTGCAGGTCCACGCAAGAGGAGATATAATCGAAGGGCTTCACATGGAGGATTTTACAACTGTGAACCCAATACAAACAAAACTACAAAATAGCAGGAACCAATAAGAACAGACAGCCATGCATGACATCAAAAGGAAATATATAACAGAGCCCAACAAAAGATCGCCACAAACAAAATTGTAAGTCAGACACAACCAGATACAAAAACCAAAACAAACTTACAGGATTCCACAAGGGGGAGACCCACACAGGAACGCTCAAGCAAAGAGCTAACCACGGATAACCACAGATCTCCACAGGGAGGCTCTCACTAATGTGAACCCACTACAACTAATCACCCGACTTTAGACACCGACCACCAAAGCTAGTTACCGAACTAAAAAGACCGGGCTTATATGGTTGATCTGTTAGGCGACCCTTGTAGATCCTAAAATTCTTCGTAAGTGTTGGTTGGCGTTAGTATTCAAGAAAATAGATCCTTCTGTGTCGCAGTTCACTGGAATTAGATGGTAATAAGCCTAAACCGTCGCTTGTATGTTGCACAAAATGAAGAAACTCCAGGACTTTGCACCATTCGGTATAGAATTGTGTTCTTGTTTATTGCTTGGTCATAAAAGACCAAAAAACAATTGAAATAAATGAGTCCTATATCCTGATTACACGTGTTTCGGCTCGCTGAGCCTTTGTCAAATCAGGGCTATAAATCAAGTATTAAAAACATAATTATAACAAAATGCATCTGTATAACATTTTTGTATCACACAAAACATTAATTTGGCAAATCAATTTAAATAGTGTCAAAATATCAAACCATATATCCAAAGATAGATAGCCAAAATCAATGAAAGACCGAAATAACGGGTTGGTAGTGGGGAGGATTGTAAGGGTTAAGAGAACAACATAAAGACACACAGAAAAATATAAAACAAAACAAAGTACATTAGTTAAACTCCAATTCTTCAAATTCATTTCAGAGACTAAAGTTATGTACAGGTTCGTGACTTGTAACTCAAAATGATTCCTTACCCAGTATGGAATTAATGGATTGGTCCGTATATGAATTTATATAGCGTTTCAATTAGCATATGCACTCTGTCACATTTTACCTACCATTAGTAGTACGTATGGTTTCATTATGCGGAGCAAATAGTCCAGTTCTTATATTAATGTTGATTGCTACGTGTAGTCTAATATTGCGAAAGAAAAATGTCCAATTGTTATACTTATTATATTGATTTACATCCTGGTGCGTAGTGTGCAATGATACCAAAATACAAGTGTTAAGTTTTTACTAACCGTATTGCATGTACTCTCCATAAGTACCACCCTATCTTTCCAGAAAAGAGACACATTTCATTGCGGCTGTTACATGTTTGCCATTCGTTCTTACTTGAGCATACGATCGTAATCTACAGTAATGCATACTTGTGATTTATAGATTATGGGTCTGTAGTGCCCGTGTAATCTCCTATTCCAAAGAAATTGCCATATACACATACGCTGTTCGCTTTAGTGTAACTTACCGTGGTAACAGAATCTCACGCGTTGGCTGGCATCTCGAACACTCTCGCGTCTGCGCCATTTTGAAACTTTGCCATGGTGGCAGAAAGTCTGAATGAGATAGAAACCTTATAAAAAATGAATGAAACTCTTTATGTATATCAAAGAGTATAGACCTTTGAGGGGGCCGAATAACATGTCTAAATAACCCATAATAAATGAAATTCAATCAGATAATATATGGATACATTATTAAAAATATTTGTATAAGAAATTATAGTTACAATTTGGAATCTCGTTATGTGAACTGATTGACTAACTTTAATAAGCACAGGTAGATATTTTGATATGATGATCACAGACTGGACCCGTCTGCCAACACGTCGCATCTGTTGGCGGATCAAACAAATCAGATATTAAGACCGTAGCGTTTGAAAACGCGGTATTAGACAAGGAGTAACTGTCACTCCATTGGATTTACATTGTGGGTATCCCACGGCTTCCCCGTGCTCCTATCGACATATTTTGAAGTCATACTAGACGCATAGTTTTAGATACATTATCCCATTGTACAATTACTGGAAAACAGGTTTCCAATGTTTGACTATTGTTAATACTCCTTAGTGGGATATAAGCTGTCTGTGGTCTCTGAGCGCTAACCACAGTAATAAGAGTTGGCTGTATTTTTACATACATGACGTTGTCAGAAATTGCAAAGGTCTAATCTCACTGAGTGTTGAAAAAGAAAATATTTCTTAGACTAACTGAAAGGTGGTTCTTAGGGGAGAGCATCCATTCTATAGACCTTTGTTAGGAGTCACAATAGCATATAGTAAATACTTTAAGATGTTAACACACTTACAGGAATGATGACATCTCATTATCGCTATTGAGACCTGTCACTGTCGTATTAAGAACGCATATAATACATGCTTCTGCCTGTTGCAGAGCTCGCACTCTGTCTCCCCCTCTTTTGTTTAGGGTGACATGTTGAAGACCTATAAACCTGATATCAGATGTGTTGCTTAATTGATGACAAGATTGCCAATGGTGAGCTAGTGGTAAAGTGGGATCCTGACTCCCAATTTACGCCAAATGTTCACGTACTCTAACTCTCAATTCTCTTTTGGTACTACCTATATACACTTTGTGGCATATGCAAACAATCGCATAAATCACAAATTTGGATTTACAATTGATACCCTGTCTGATCGCAATAGTTCTCCCATTACAATCTTTGAATTCTCTGGTAGGATCATATGCAAATTTACATTGGGGACACATGCCACATTTACAAAATCATATATCCTTTTTGTCCATCCAAGTCAGGTGTCTCTGAACTTGTATATCCGGTAGCAATGATGGGCTTAGAATTGTCTTTAGAGTAGCTGCCCTTGTATAAATCATGCGAGGACGATCCCCTATGAATTTGTTTATGTGTTCATCAAGTAACAGTAAATGCCAATGTCTTTCCAACATTTTCTGAATTCTTCTATGATCTCTGTTGCACTGTGTAATAAAAAAGGTTCCTACAGGTTGTTCAGGAATCTTCTTTTGCTTGATTAGTAATGTATCCTCTTGACTAGTTTGTTTGATTCTTTTATATGTAGATGTAATGGATTTTGATGAATACCCTCTGTTCCTAAATCTTTTTCGCAGAAGGTCACATTTCTCATCAAATTTGGGTTGTGTTTGACAATTACGTCTGGCTCTTGTATACTCCCCCAATGGTATGTTGTTGATAGTTGGTTGGAAATGACAACTCTTGGCATGAAGTATAGAGTTAACTTCTGTCTGTTTTATAAAAGTCCACGTTTGAAGTCTTTGGCCATCTGGGTGTATTGTTAGGTCCAAAAAATGTATGAGATTGGCATCGCATTCCCCTGTAAATTCGATTTAATAGCAGTTCATATTCAGTCTTGAAACAAAGGTTTGGAACTCCACTGCTTTTCCTTGCCAGATTAAAAAGACATCATCTATGTATCGAGTCCACATTTGCACTTTACTTTTAAAATCTATGTCTTTGTACACCACATTGTCTTCTAGCACGCCCATAACCAGATTCGCCAGAGCCGGGATATATTTGGTGCCCATGGCTACCCCTTTGTCTGTTGGTAAATGTTGTTATTGAAGGTAAATAGATTAAAGTCCAGTGTGATTTGCAGCATTTCTTTAAGCATTTGGATTTGATGAAAGTAAGATGCTGAATCTTTCCTGAAAGTGTAATCAATGGCTATAATTGCCCATTTATGTTGTATAGAGGTATAGTGGGCTTTCACGTCCAAGGTTGCAAGAAGCATGTTATTTTCCCACACAAATGTTTTAAGTTTACGAATAAGACTAGTTGAGTCCTGTAGGTATGATGTAAGTAGGCATGCCCTTGGTTTGAGAATTGAGTCTAAGTATTCCGATACGTTTTCTGTTACTCAGCCAATTCCACTCATAATCGGTCAGCCTTCTGTTCGAGATGCAAGCCAACGCGTGAGATTCTGTTACCACGGTAAGCTACACTAAAGCGAACAGTGTATGTGTAGATGGCAATTTCTTTGGAATAGGAGATTACAAGGGCACTACGGACCCATGATCTATAAATCACAAGTAGGCATTAATGTGGATTACGATCGTATGCTCAAGTAAGAACGAATGGCAAACATATAACATATAACAGCCACAATAAAATGTGTCTCTTTTCTGGAAAGATAGGGTGGTACTTATGGAGAGTACATGCAAAGGAAACGGTCTGTTTTGCAAAAATAAAATAAACTTCTGTAAGTCAGGAAGGAAATTAATATTTCCAGAACGGCGACATTGGTAGAGATCAATATGGCTAGAGAACACCTTTTGCATAAGTTATTTGTGAGAGGTGAATGGACGGAGCAGGATCAGAATGTGTGGTTGCAGGCAATCACAGAACAGATCATTGCAACAGAGTTAGATATATGGCAAGATCAGGGTCTGTTACATATGGCCCTGAGTGAACTATATATGGCCTTAATGCAAAGGAAGAACAAAACAAGATTGCCAAAATAGTGGCATATCTATACCTATATCACTACAAAAAAAACTTTGTTAAAGGGACGTTATGGTTAAATTGCCCTATTAAAAACATATGCCATTCTGCACAAAAACTTTGTACAAAAATACCTTATGATTATAAGTAACATCTAAAACCCCCTGAAATTCGGAGGTTATGGTAGGCTAATCACCCATTTTTACCATCAGCACTCTCCACAGCTACCACTACCACCCCAAACATAAAAGATGCCACAACACGTCATTGATGCTATCACTGACGCCATGACATCTTTAGCCCCTTTCTTTTATGTCAGCTAAGCAACCTAACTCGCACCACCACCGTGCACTGCTAAGACTAACATCCAAGATATCAAAGATGACATGACAAATGTCATTGATTACATCACTGATGACATCACATGTGAAAATAATGCCACTTTACAATGCCTACCTGCAATGGGCTTGTGTGTCTTATGTTGGTAGCAAGATGTGAGGGGTGTTTATGTAACGGTGAACATGCATTAACTAGCTAACAATGCAAGACTGCATATACACTGGTGGTAGTAGAAACAATACATATGAGGACCCACAATTCATACAAATTAGGAGCACACACAGGGCAGTTAAATGAAGGAAGAAATAAACAGTCTTGTCACAAAATGTTAATAGCATTAAGGTTTATCTTCCTGTATGCAAAGCAAGTCTGTGTTGGATGCTTCCTATTGCCCCATGCATGTGTAGCATGATCTGCGAGCATACCCTAAGGCATGTCCTTTAAGAACATATTTGAAGGTTAACGTTTTCATATGCAGCACCTTGTGATTTTTTATATTGTGCTTGTTAGTGCAGAAAACCACCTGGCCTACATTTTTCAATGACACAATCTAAGTAAGCCCTACATGTGATGTCATCAATGACATTTGTCATGTCATCTTTGATATCGTGGGTGTTAGTCTTAGCAGTGCACCGTGGTGGTGCGAGTTATGGTTGCTTAGCTGACATAAAAGAAAGGGGCTGAAGATGTGATGGTGTCGGAGATAGCATCAATGACCTGTGTTGTGGCATCTTTTATGTTTGGGGAGGTTGTGGTAGCTGTGGAGAGTGCTGATGGGAAAAATGGGTGATTAGCCTACCATAACTTCCGAATTTCAGGGGTTTTTAGATGTTACTTGTAATCAGAAGGTGTTTTTGTACAAAGATTTTGTGCAGAATGGCATAGGTTTTTAATATGGCAACTTAACCATAACGTCCCTTTAACAAAGTTTTTTTGTAGTGAATTTTGGACGTTTTTAGTAGGGCAACGTAACCGTAATGTCCCTTTAAGAAATGTTTTTTCAATGATTTGCATAGATTGTCAGTACTGTAAGTGATCAATAACATTAGGTAGCCAAAGTATTGGTTCCAATAGTAACACATAAGCATACTGTAAAGCAACATTTGACTTCACTGCCCATCTTTCTACGAATTGCACAGCAGCATATGCAGTTGCACAGCATCGCCACATGGTGCAGAACTCATGCACACTTCACAAGGGTACGGGTGAGTCGTTGATAGTGCGGAAGGACATTGTATATTGTTGTACAAACTTGTAACTGAAACAATTCCCGTGCACAACTGAACACTGCAAGTTTACACGACAATAGAAACAAGACTGCATACCGAGGTATTTTATTCAGTGAACCCCATTGCACCTTAAAAAAATGGGGGCTGAATGCCATTGCCAATACAGATTTTGCGGCACTAACCCATTGCACCAAAAAAAAAGGATTTTTTATCTTCAACCGGAACACCTCCCATTAGCTTTGCCATTAGTTTGGACCTAATAAACTTCAAAGCTTGGTCCCGATTAGCGGATAATCCCATGGGCTTTGATGATCCAGAGAAAGCATTAAGGTCAGCTCAATTGCTGCCTTATGCAGTTGAAATTCAGATTGGAGAGGAAGTCACCATCCCAGAAAGGACCCGACAATTCTCCGTGGAAGTGAAAGTTAAAAGAGGACAGAAATTGAAAAACCCTGATGCCTATATTCATCTAAATGCTTCTATCCAACAGCAAGGGTTGGGGGTAAGCCCAACACCACTAGTCAATATAGAACATGACACCATTCCAATAGAGGTGGATAACAGCGACTTAAAGAGTATCACTCTAGCCGCAGGCACCATTATTGGAATGGCGGTTGATGACCAACATTTTTCCATAGATTTAGGCAATTAACTGTTAGGACCAATCGTCAAGGACTGTTTTGATGATGACAACACAACACCAGGCATGAGCTTTACCCGCCACGGGGGGAACTTCCTGGTGTACACTTCCTGCCCTTATGGTAAGGAAGATGTGACCTGTGACTTCAGGAGGGATGGGGTGATTTTCCAGGTTCATGAGGGCTGCCTTCCCCACCAGAAGCCACCAGTCCAAATCAGCACTCTGCCTGGGACATCTCCACCAAGCAGGAGGAGGCCGCATAGATAGCGAAACCGGAAGTCTTTCCAGGCTTCATGCAGATGGTTGAAGAGAGAGTCAACCTAGCTGATGCCTTTGAGACTCTGGAGCAGAAGCAAAAATTGAAACAAGCTTTCTTGGATTGCAAGATCTCTTTGCGGTGGACTCATATGACTGTGGTCGCACCGACATCCACACAACAACCATTCCCACAGACCCTGGCATTACTCCAGTGTTTGTGAAGCAATATCGCTTGCCTCTCGCATCAATTGAGTCACTTCCTGAAATAATTAAGAACCTTGAGTCCCATGGGATAATCCGTCCAGTTTAGAGCACCTCCAATAATCCGGTGCTGGGGATATTGAAGCCAAACGGCCAGTGGAGACTCTGCACCGACCTTAGGGTTCTCAACAAATGGGTCCATACTTTCCGATGGCCTCTTCCCTACATTGACCAAAGGCTGGCCCAGATCCAGGGGTCACAGGTATTCACTGCAATAGACCTGGCCAATGGATACTGGACTGTACCTGTAAGTAGGGAGGACCAATACAAGCTGGCCTTTACCTTTGGGGGGGCAGCAGTACACATGGACCTGGACTGCCTTCGGATACATCAACTCCGGCAATGAATTCAACATTTTTCAACATAAGGCCATGCCCGACCTGGGTGAGAGGGGTAACCTGGCCTATGTAGATGATTTTCTCATCAAAAGCTCAACTGGGGAGGAACACATAGCGGAGTTCCGTTATGTTCTGACACAGTTGAGGGCTGCCGGAGCAAAACTCTCCTTTCAAAAGGCACAGTGGTGTAGAACCCGTGTCAATTTCTTGGGGCATGAGATTACCCCTCCGGGTCTCGGTCCCCAGGAAAAGAAAGTGGAAGCACTCCAGAAATTGAAAGACCCCACAACTCTGCCAGAACTAAGGAGCCTCCTTGGACTGACTAATTACAATAGAAAGTTCATTGAGGACTACACAGAGATCACACAACCCCTGATTCATCTTTTGAAGGGGGGGTCAAGTGGGAGAGGGGTCCAGAACAAACAGAGGCACTAAGACAACTCAAAAGAAGCCTCTCACAAGCGCCTTGCCTAGCTTACCCTGTCAAAAACAAGGAGTTCTTCTTGGAGACAGGGTTCTCTAATACATGCTTGACTGCAGTATTATACCAAAAGCATGACAAGGTCAATAAAGTAATCTCCTATGCGAGTAAAACTTTATCCTCTGTGGAGGAAAAATTCAACGATTGTGAGAAGGCGCTCCTGGCAATGGTGTGGGATTTGAAGAATTACGGCCTGTTTATCCAGGTGGAACACATCATAGTGGAGACTCCACACCAGCGTCTGCAATATCTCCAAAGTTACAGAATCTGGGCCGGAAATGTGAGTAATTCTCGAATTACTTCCTGGATTCTGTCAATGCAAGGCTTTCCTGTGGAAGTCAGATATGGCCAAAACAAGAAGAGTCCCCTCGCGCAAGGTCTGGCTGACTTGCATGATTGTTCCAGAGAAAACTGTCTCGAGGACGAAAGTCTAAAAATCAAGGACAACATGGAGGCATACCTCAATTCCCCACACAAAGTCTTTGAAGAAGACAAGTGTGAGGGAATGCCCACTGTCTATGTGGATGGATGCTCCTACCATGTTGACAACAACGGGAAAAAAGAACTTGTGGCCGGCGTAGGGAATGCATGGATGAATGAGACCCCAGAACCCTCCGCTGGGTACAAGATTGGTCCCCGAAGTAGTCAAGTGGCAGAGTTGATGGCTGTGCATCAAGCCATCCTCACTGCTGTCCAACATCAACTCCACGAACTGGTCATAATCACAGATTCGGATTATGTACAGAACGGGTTCGTGGAGCCGTGGTTAACTGGAAAACCAGAGGCATGTATGTGCTAACAATAAACCGTTGAAACATGGGACATTAATTCAAAACATTGATGATCTGGTCACCTCGAATGGGATGACCATCTACTGGAAAAAGATCAAGGGTCATTCCAAAGTAGAGGGACCAGACAAAACTGGAAATGACCTAGCTGATCAGCTGGCCAAAACCGGAGCCATCCGAGGGGATCTACTTGAGATCGAGTCCCTGTTGGGGGAAATCCAGGTCACTGCCATCACTAGGTCACAGACAAATGCTCACAATGAACTCTCAACTGCACAATGGAGTAAGGAGACCCCAGATGCGGAATTGATTACGGCTCAAAAAGGGGATCTAATAATTGGTAAGTTTTATCAACACATTGAGGACCCTGAGAAATTTCCCCTGACGGATACCGATTACATTGGGAAAGAGGACCTCAGAGTGTTGATGAAATGTCCAAAAATGTTCTGAATCCAAGACGGTTTGTTGGTGAGGAAAGCCCTAGCTGGCCATGATCAGTGGGTGGTCCCTACCTCATTCCGAAGCCTGATGTTAAGTCACACCCATGATGCGGCCACAGCCGGTCATAGGGGGTTTCGTACAACACTTGAAATCTTAAGAGAGGTTGCATACTGGCCACACATGGGGCAGGACCTCGACCAATACTTGAAGGGGTGTCTTGTGTGTGCACAATTTCAGCCAACATCCCTCACACACCGTGCGCCTCTCCAAAAGAGGTGGATGACACTGCCTTGGTCAGATTTACAAGTCGATTATATCGTGCCCATGATTTGCTCCTCTAGGGGGAACAAGTACATGTTGACCGTGACATGCTTGTTTACTAAATAGGTGGAATGTCTCCCGGCCCCAAACTGCAAGGAAGAAACAGCAGCTGCCCTGATGATCAACCACATCTTTTCGCATTTTGGACTACCCCAAAGGATCGGGTCAGACCGAGGTAGCCACTTCACCAGCGAAGTAATGACAAAGATGTGGAAGATACTTGGGGTCAAAAGGAAGCTACACATTGCTTACCGGCTAGCCTCTAGTGGGCGGTGGAGAGATACAACAAAACAATTGTGAACATATTAAAAACGTTTGTGCCAGATGCTGGGCCAAGTTGGGATATTCGTTTACCTCTTGTCCTACGGCCATCAGATCTACCCCTTCATCTGCAACTAAAATGTCACTGTTTGAGCTGATGACTGGACGCAGGATGGTGCTTCCCCAGCATCTGCTCTACAGAACCCAAGAGCAGACATTGATCAATACCTCCACAAATCATTAGTATGTTGAAAATCTAAGAAAACACCTTCAACATGCTTTTGCCTATGCTCAGCGAAATCTAGAAAGATCTGCAGACAGCATGAAGACCCACTATGACTTAAAGACTACTAGAAAAGAATACAATGCAGGAGACCGGGTCTACAAAATCCACATCCCCAAAGGCAGTTTGGCAGAGGGGGAAGATAAATGGGTCCATATTAACCAACTAAAGTGTTGCCATCCTAGGCACACTCTGCAGCAACAATTCCACAAAAACAGCTTCCTTCCTCTAGGCTATGAGCTTGTATATAACAACTGTCTGCTGCACATATACGTTACCCATTCAATGTACAGGTAAACACACAAGACTTTTTCAAAAAATATCACATATTTTAATGTCTATCACAGTCATAAAAACTATAAAACACACAGGTACATATAAAAAGGAACCTTAATGGTTCACACACAAAAAAAGAAGCATCTGTTTCCCAATTCTTTGAGTATGCGTCTGAGCATCACCTGTCAGGTTTGTATAATCAAACAACACTCTGTGGACACACTACAGTAATGCGTTCGAAAAATATATTCTCCTCTTCTTTGGGAGAAAATAGACGTGTCAACACTGAACATGTGTTTCTAGAACCTATGCAGTACGGTCCAAGAATACAACCAAATCGATTTCCTTTGTAATTCTTCATAGATTCTGTCTTGAGGACACTGTTTCTTTCTCACGTAGTCAAGTTGAAAACGTGTTGCATACTGAGGACACCCATGTTGTACCCACAATTCATTCTAAGAAAAATGAAAAAACAAAACAGACATCTATCTCAAATGTCATGTGTGATATCATATAACATATAACAAGACACAGCTGTTACCTACATACACTCATATTACTTATTAGCCCTTGGACCAATGATCTAATCAGGCTGTGGTCACACTTTGATCAAAGCCAAAAACAAACTGCCAACATCAGTGTGGTGCTTCATATATGGATTTGATTTCAAAGTACATATCTATATCACATATAATTACTTAGTTTCTATACATAATAGTTCACACCTTAGAGACATGTACACATACAGTATCTATTATTCACCTTGTGCATTTCATGTTCACTCACTTCATAGATGTTACGTGCAATGCTTACACTTTTTAGCTGCCTCCTTCTAGGCACTATAGAAACCCCCTTAAAATTTTTTTTTTTTTTAGAAAATACGGTTTCTGCTGTATGGCCACGTCCTCCTAACTTATGGCAGTTATCCTGGCAAGTAATCAGAACAACAAAAGATCTCCATTACTAAATAGAGCCTATGCTGCACTATCAACAAACCATCATGTCACAACTTCTCATAGTGCTACCGCCAAAGAAAATGGAAAAAACCCCAGGCAATCGCTTTTCTTCACTTTCCCCTATTCCGCTCGTGCAACCTCAATTCCAATCGTAGTTGTGAATCTCTCTAGGCATAAGGATACATTGTCAGAAACATCCTAACGCTTCATATCCTATCCATCTCATTCCAACATGAATCATCCCCTTACCTCAATAGTTAGCGGACGTCTCTCAATCGTACGTCTCGTAGCTCTTCCGGACAATAATGGGCGTTTGTCTGAGACAAAAAATCACCTGACCGCAAATACGGAGGTGCGTGCGCGAACACGTCATGATGTATCTTTGTCACGTGACCGCACGATGCATGGAGCAAAAACTACTGAAAACGCTCAAATGGTCATGGGCTGTGTAGTTTGCAATTGCTCACTACAAGATGAGGCGAAACAGGCAAAAATAACCACTCAAGGCCACTTCTGTCACGTGACCGCACGATGCATGAGACAGACTACTAAATAGGCTCAATTAATCATGGGCTATATAGTTTGTAATCGCTCGTTCCTAGATGTGAGAAAACGAGCAGAAATAGCCACTGAAGGCGTACTAGTGAAATCCTGGGAATGTAACTAGTCATGAACATTATAGTTTCCTGTCACTACTCACTACTTACTCTTTCATGGTCATAAATGTTACTCAAGAAGAAACCTGTACGTGATGTTCATACTATCATTGGTTCATACATCGTACTTTACCATGTTTGTGTAAAAAAGGCAGAAGTCACCACAGGCGTTAGTGTGGAAATATATAGTTCCAGAGCAAGAAAAGAGTGCATTCCTAATGGATAAACAAACCCCATTCTATTGCAATATTTAAACCATCACGGACCGTGTCTAGGTCAAAAATCAATTTTTGCTTGATTTTCCTTAGCTTCAGATCTCTATCACCCCCTCTTCGGTGCAGACTGATTGTCTGAATGATGGTCCAATGAATATCTTCATGTGTATGTTTGGCTGCGATAAAGTGTGCCACTAATGGTTTTTCTGGAACCTTATTTTTGACGCAGGACCTGTGTTCACAGATCCTTTGTCGTATCGGTCTCTTAGTCTTCCCAATATAGAGCAGACCACAGGGGCAAGTGATCACATAAATGGCCCATTTTGTATTACAATTGGAAAAAAAGTGTAGTATCCACATCCTGCCCTTCAGTTCGACTTCTTTGGTGTTTGATGTAAGACTACATACTGAACATTTTCCACACTTATAGTGGCCCTTCACAGGTTGTGTATTCCACAAAGTGGACTGTATGGGTGTCGTTACTGGATCTGTGACTTTGTATGTATGGACCAGTTTATCCCTGAGGTTCGTCATACGTTTAAAGGGTTTTCCTAATGAGAAATCTTCTGTGTTAATCATCCCCCAGTTCTTCACTATATAGTCTTGTTATATGTTATATGATATCACACATGACATTTGATATAGATGTCTGTTTTGTTTTTTAATTTTTCTTAGATTGAATTGTGGGTACAACGTGGGTGTCCTCAGTATGCAACACGTTTTCAACTTGACTACGTGAGAAAGAAACAGTGTCCTCAAGACAGAATCTATGAAGAATTACAAAGGAAATCGATTTGGTTGTATTCTTGGACAGTACTGCATAGGTTCTAGAAACACATGTTCAGTGTTGACACGTCTATTTTCTCCCAAAGAAGAGGAGAATATATTTTTCGAACGCATTACTTTAGTGTGTCCACAGAGTGTTGTTTGATTATACAAACTTGACAGGTGATGCTCAGACGCATACTCAAAGAATTGGGGAAACAGATGCTTCTTTTTTTGTGTGTGAACCATTAAGGTTCCTTTTTATATGTACCTGTGTGTTTTATAGTTTTTATGACTGTGATAGACATTAAAATATTTAATATTTTTCTAAAAGGTCTTGTGTGTCTACCTGTACATTGAATGGGTAGCATATATGTATAGCAGACAGTTGTTATATACAAGCTCCTAGCCTAGAGGAAGGAAGCCGTTTTTGTGGAATTGTGTTTATTTTGATAGTTTGGGTCCTCACCCACACGGCCCCTAAAAAGAGGACCATATAGCTCGGTTTAGCTAACATTCAAATCAGCCTACATCAAGCCATTCCTCAAAAATACTTCGGGAAACATGGAAGACCCAACCAACTACAGACCAATTTCAAATATCCCCTACCTGGTCAAAAACCTTGGAATCCTAATGGATAACAAACTAACACTAGAACCACAAGTCAACACAGTAGTAAAGAAATGCTTCTTCCACCAATACATGATCAAAAAGATACTTCCTTACCTCTCTTTCACACATAGAACACAAAGTCATCTCTCTCGTCATGTCAAAAATAGACTACGATAACAGCATCTATCTCGGATTGCCAGAATACTTCATGAGGAAGCTACAAAGAAATCAGAATGCAGCAGCAAGACTACTCTTGACACTCACCAGAGGAGAACACATGACCCCAGCACTAAGAACACTGAATTGGCTGCCAGTCAAAAAGCAATCTTCTTCAAAACTCTCTTCATAACACACAGAGTGAACCACAGCCAATGAGCAGAATACATAAAGGAAATTAATCACCATCTACAAACCAACTCAAACACTAGGTTCCAGCAAAGACATCTCCCTTCGAACCAAAACAATATGCAAAGCAAATATTTGGGGGAACAGCCTTCTCCTACATAGCAGTGAAACTCACTCCGAAAGGAAATGCGAACAGCAGAAGACCACCTACAATTCAGAAAGCTATTAAAAACATGGCTTTTTCACACACCAAACTGGAGAAATCACCAAAGAGAGGATCCCCACCACTGCAAGGCAAGAAAACACTATGAAACCTAACCATCCAAAGAAACATCTAATGCTAAACCAAAAGGAATAAAATAAGCTCAAGGGCTAACCCAACGCAAAACATCCCAGACAACCCCTGACTAACCAGATAATAACCATCTAACACTCTGCATACCGACCCCCAACCCAGACCTTCACCACAAAACACCCAAACTGCAGGCACTCTACTAAGTCTCCACAAAACCCAACAGAGACATGAAACACCCGCATACAACCACACGCAAAACGTCACACAATGACAATCAGCTAAAACCATACCAGCACACACTGACCATTTTTTCAAACTTAAGCTACCAACAGCACATCAAAGCTCTCTTGCGCTTGTCCCTCCCAACATTACTAATTAACTAACCACCCCAAACCCCTTCCATTTCAGATCTGCCTGAACACCTGGAGACTATAAAAATGGCAGCGGTGTGCAGTACAAGTCACAATAACGTAACATAACATGAAATAAGAAGCCTGTAGAAGCACACCAGATAGGTCATTTGAGGGTGAACATTTGAAAATTGTTTTACCATCCTAATGAAGGCCATTGAAGACTTAGAGAGTCCAGTAAATGCATCCCGACAGAGGGCCGAAACACATAGTGTCGACATATTTGCTTGTATTTGTATATATGGGATGTTTTGCCTAGACATCAGGAAGGGGCACAATCCCTGGTCATAGATCACATTAGTTTGATGACTGTTAAAATACAGGAAGGAGTCTTGCTTACTGAATGATGCTGGGACATCCCACTCTCCTTTTTCTGTGAACGTAGAAGAATGATATGTGATGTAGGGAGTGCCTTTCCATTGATTTTTAAATAGATGAGGTTTTTTTTATATGAAATGTATTGCACACATGTATACTAACCCCACAAAGAGTTACATGAGTTTGTATAAGTACGATCAGGTTTCTTAACATTTTTCAACACAAGGAATACAATGAAATATATAGTGTGATTAATGTTCATACAGGCTGTTGATTGTTAGACCTCTTGTCCACAATACACTATAGCTTGCCTGTTTATGGCCCGGTACATTCTTGATGTAAATATGATGTATAGGCCCAGGTTGACAGGGCTTTAATGTAACAATGGGTTTACCCCTATTTGGGTTGGTATATCCAGAAAAATAAAGACATCACCAACCATAAATATAACCACATTATCTGTGTTTTTGTTAATACGCCGCTATTCTTTAGTTACTTTGGTAATAATATCTTAAGTAAAAATAGAGCATACCAAAATCCAAGGACCCCCCCTCTTTTTTACTAAGGAACACATGTGATCAAATAAAATATTATGACAGCGCAACTTCATTAACAGTTACTCATTTTTAATTCGTATTTTGCTTTAATCCCATTAGATGTACACCTTCATTACTGAATAAAGAGAATGTAACATATTGCCAATGCTGTGCGTTATGTGTTACCTGGGCTAAGAACGTGTCATCATTTTTCTTGATTTTAGAAGATCCTCGCCATGGCCACTGTATCTTCTTTGTTCCAAGTGATTTTCAAATAGTCCCTCTTTATGTATTGGTTTTGTGGCCTCTTGTGTGTTATGCGTTTTAACAATATGTTATAATTAAGCCTTATAAACCTTGTCCAATACTGTAACAGGTGCTCTGGCCCCAAAAGACTGAGTCAAATGCACCAAAACTGAGAGAGCTTATATTTATCTATTTATTTATTTTGTATTTGTAAAGCGCCTACAGCCCGAAGGCACTGAGGCACTGTTTCAGGAAGATGTCTTAGTTACGTGAACAGAAGGCATTGCATACTTTGGTGTGCTGGCCCATAATGGCTGGTAAGGCACACGGGCGGAGTCTACACAGCTAAGTAAAAAGGGCGTACATGGAGGGGTTCAAGTACACTACTGTAGTGTTCTCTACTTCTTCGGCGTAATGCCCACTCTGCGTCTGGTATTTACATTAACATGGGGATGCACGGATGCTATAGAAATCTGTCTGGGCTGTCGAGGGGAAATGCGTGCGCATGCGCGCCTCCTTGCTGGTTGGCTTGGAATGTCGTGCCAGCTATACCCGTTCTTAAAGTCTGCACATCGACCGGTGGGAACGCCTTTCGAATGCCCCTGGGATTATAGCGTGACTGCATATCGCTGAACTGCAAAGCACAGACATAAGGGCTCGCATATAGCTTGCAAAAAAAATGTTGTCATTCATAGTCAGAAGTCGGACATGTTAGCAAGTGGGACAGACTAAGACAGAAAGCTAACTTTAAACAGAAGCTCCCGGCTAGTATGCAGTGCACAACCCGCAATTTTTATGACACGGAGAGGCGTAGTGGGATTTTCTAACATCATCCATATTTTCTCTCTCTGGGCAACACACACACAGCGCTCGCTGCTGAACAATCGGGGGCCTGTGCTGCTAGACTGAGAAAGCCACAGATTTGCCTTGGCCCTGAGCTGGGAGACGTCATGGATTCCTGAGTGTGGAGTTTGCAGGAAAGCCCTCGGTCTGCGAGATGGAGCCGCTCCAAGGGTTTCCATGGCGAAGGGATAAACAGGAGGAAACAGTGAGGGAATCCCGTCATTTTACAGCATTCAAAGACTATAAACACTCAACGCGGGGAAGGAAGTGGCCTTTCCCTCTCTAGTAAGGCACATCACTCAGTGCAGGTCCCAGCTCACTTCATGTGAACGTCCGGCCACGCCGCGCCGCATGCCTGTCCCCCTGCCCCGCTCTGAAGAGGGCCACTCGCCTTTGGTGACACCTGAGAAGCAGCGCTTGGCGACTATGGTTGAAAGATTTCTTTTTTCGCGCCATTGAAACTTTATTCTCCCAAATGCACAGAGAAGCAGCCTGCAGGTTGGTGAATTACCATCATCGCATCATGCGCTCCACGGACCAAGGTATGCCCCCCCCCGACCCCCGCAGCCCCAGTGTTATATATGCATGCCCTGTCGCAGGGGGCTACTCATGGCTCTAAATATGCCTGATGGGTTAAGCCCCCATGCA
Source organism: Ambystoma mexicanum (assembly GCF_040938575.1). Taxonomy (NCBI): domain Eukaryota; kingdom Metazoa; phylum Chordata; class Amphibia; order Caudata; family Ambystomatidae; genus Ambystoma; species Ambystoma mexicanum. The sequence continues at coordinate 487,878,713 of NC_090925.1, forward strand.
GAGTGCCACATCCTGGGCAGTTAAGGGTAATGCTAGAAAGAAAATATATAATTACATATGTACCATATGTTTTAAAATATACCATTGAATTATTTGGTTGTGCGTTTGTTTAGCAAAAAAACGTCTTTTTGTAGATTAACCATTATTTCTCGCTTCCGATTGTGCAATGTAAATGTATATCTCAATCCATCGTCCATCCATTCACATGATCATACTCATTATCCAATCACCAGCCACACACCCAAACACCCATCCATCCACACACCTAACTTCCATCCATCCACTCATTCATCCATCCATCCATCCATCCACTCATTCATTCATCCATCCATCCATCCCTCCCTCCATCCATCAATAGATCCATCCATTAATCCACACACCCATCTATTCATCCACCCTTTCATATCCATCCATCCATCCATCCATCCACCCAACCATCCATCCATCCATCCATCCATCCATCCATCCATCCATCCATCCATCCATCCATCCATCCACTAATCCATCCTCGCATGTGCCCATCCATCCATCTATCCATCCATCCCTGTATTCAACAACCCAGCCATCAATCCACACGCCAACTCGCCCAATTATTCATCCTCCTCCCATCTAGTCATCCATCCATCTATCCACCCACACACACACCCATCCATTCATCCATCCATCCATGCACCCCCACAGCCATTCATTCATCCTTCCAGTCCCATCCCACCACCCATACCTATCAATCGATCCATCTATCTATCCATCCATTCTGCCATCGATCCATTCATCCTTCCATCCACCCATCCCTGTATCCAACAGTCCATCTATAAATTACCCCAACACTGTAATGAACAACCCATCCATCAATCCACACGCCAACTCATCCAATTATTAAGCCATCCAGCCACCCAAACCCATCCATCTTCCCATCAATAGATCATCTATTCATCCATCCATCCACACACACATCCATTCATCCATCCATCCATCCTTCCAGTTACTCCCACCCATGCACCCACCCATTATACCATCCATCCCACCAGCCCATCCATCATTAAATCCTGAGGGTTGCAATGTGCATCTTGGCAGTACCGGCTCACCTCTTTATATTTTTGAGGTCGATACATTGAAGACCATTTATGCGCAAGCTACTTTTACAGTGCTTAGACGCTGGAAGCACTACTTTTACAGTGCTTAGACGCTGGAAGCACCATACAGAAGCCTGATAGTAGTGTCTATGTGGCGAGAGAAATACTTGGGTGGTGGAATGCTTAGTTTACTGGACCGCAAATGTTCCGAAATTCACCACTTCAGCAACGATGCCTCCGGGACCCTTTTTTGCTTCTCACGTTCTCGGGCGCTTATTTGTGCCTCGTCGACTATGTTATGCAAAATGAACATCCTTTGCCGGTGCTCATAGTCCAGAGAAAGGCTGAAAGCGCACTCTGACACGAGAGACGTGAGGTTGCTGGAGGCTCCCCTTCTGCTCTGATAGGCGTCGAAGGGTCGTCTCGGCTGCGTATGACGTAGTGGCGGGACGTAGCACACAGCTCACTTGCAGACAAGAGACATTATTCATTTAAAAGTGAAACGAATTCATGATGAAACCATTATCGACCCCCAGTGGGAGACGTCTGAGGACATACACTCCGGGTCTTCGCAAGCAGGCGCGTGGGTTAGGTGACAGTCACCTTAGCGGGGCGGGAGGCCGGAGGAAGGGGTTTGGGGAGAGGCTTACTCCACCCGAGACTGGATGTAGGGTGTTTGGTATATGGTGTTTGACAGAGGCAGGTCACGGCAGAAAAGTGTCCCTTTTGAATGAGATACGTTGAGAGTACACCTCTATTATATATGTTCATTATTGTACCTTGAGGCTGGGGAATGTAAAAGTCTGGTAAGTGCTAACACTACTGCCTGTGGCCAGTATTAAACACCGCCAGTAGCGCAGTACTGGCAATTCCAGAGGGGCCAAACACACGAGACTGACATCCTCAATAACAGCAAAGTCAGCAGCGCACTGACAGCGCCATTACACCGTTAACTTCCAAGGCTGACGCAGTTACCACCCGGCGCAGTGGCTATAGTGGCACAGGAGTAATTTACCACAGCACGTGGGCAGTTGTGTGGTCTTTGAGATGGTGAATGGGTAGCACAACCATAAATAAAGTAGCATTACGTTACAGCCATGCAATGTTTTTTCTCAAAATATCACGGGTGCAGAATAACGCACACTCGAAGCTATATTAGTTTCTTGCATTACGTGAAATATAACTATGACATGGGCGCCAGCGGCATATAATGTTCATCGATTGGCATTTCTTAATCGGACGCTTTGCCCCATCAATAACCGGAAAATACTGACGTTTGTAAAAATGCCACTTCTTCGATTCCAATGTAGAAAAAAACGGCGCTTAAGTTAAGGGTAGCAACATGGGGACCTTTCACCCAACAGAGTCTGCAGCTGGCCTGCTCCATGGCAAGAACCCACTTAATTGTCAGAAGGACATACCTCTGCTGAACAGTGGTAGCGGCGGGAGGGCAGTCACGCTTTCTCTGTATTGGCCCGAGAGTAGTGAAGAAGCCTGAACCTAGTGATGGGATTTGGAGAAACTCTCCGCTGAGACATTTTTTAAAAATAATGAGCTGAAACGGTGCATTTTTCTAAAATTGCACCAAAAGCATTGGCTTTACATTTGGTTCCGTTGGGGAACATGTAAGTACTGAAATAGACACCAGGTCACCAACAGTACACAAGAGCATTTGGTTACACATGTGAACGCTGGCTGTAACAAAAGTAAATCATGACACCCTTTCTCAGCAAAGTACACCAGCGTTGCCACTGTAAAGCACATTTTCATGCTGCTTGTGCCCAAAGGAAGCCATGAGGGCTACCAACATATGTCCATACTGACGTAAAACCACACTGTCATCTTACTCGTGCCCAATGAAATTCATAGGCCTGCCATGGCAACATATCAGATTGTTGCCGCTGGAAAATGTATGTTCATGCTGTTCGTGCCCAAAGAGACCTGACTGAACAGTATATGCCAGCATTGTCACTGTAAAACGCATCTGCATGCTTTTCAGCACCCCACCTCTGCCCCGTGTCATTCTCCCTGCCTCAGTTGTTTTTTTAATGTCCTGCTAGCTGGTATGGCAGAAGATAGGACATTGCAAATGCACGTGAACATGAACACTAATGCTTTTTGTGATAATGATTTTGATGCAGCTGTTTTTTTATGGAAATTGGGCAGGTACAGACATTTTCTTTATATTATAAAACATATTTGTGTTAGGAATTGAATCCGATAGGCACAACTTAAATTGCATGAAATAGCTGTACATGATAACGTTTATGGATGTAAGAATTGTATGCATTTAGGTGTGATTGCAAATATACGTATTTATATGATATCTTGTTTCACAAATAAAAAGAAAATATTTCTGGCCTAATTAACCGTGCAAGTGTGTCTTGGTGTAATTTGTTCAAGGACAAACACGTACGTAATATATCAACAGTGTGAAAACCTGTGGACCTCTTCTTTATTTTTTAAATGGTTGTATTTTCATGCCACTCTGGATCGAAAATAGCATCATTAATTAATTACTGTATCCCAACTGGCCCCGTGCTTGTAAGGCCACACATGCAAGGCTGGCCCCCTGTGACTGTCGTGGCCCCCATGCCTACTCACGTAACTCCGAAACCGCGTTTGTTCCCGCGGTGGAGGTGCAGGTTAGGGAAATGTAACAGGGCTGTCCCTGCTCTCCCCACAGCAGAGACCCTGACCATTCCACAGCAGAGAGCTCTGCAGTAGGGTTTACCCACTTAGGGCCTGATTCCTGGAATTTTTAGCACGGTGCAAAGTGACTTTGCACTGTAAACAAACACCCTGATTCACAGAGTGGTGAAATACACCTTGCACCGCTCTGTGAATCATGGTGTTTGTTGGCAGTGCAAAGTCACTTTGCACCAGTGAAAAGTGACTTAGCACCGTGCTAACCATTCCATGAATCAGGCCCTTAGGCTTCCAGTTGGGATGTACTCACCTCTCCTCACCACACCGGCAGGAATCACAGGCATAACGGGCGACATGCCAGAACATGGCACAATTTTCTGTTATTCTTCATTCCCACCTATGAGGGCCACACATCCACATATACAATCTGCCATTATAGAATCCTGAGAGTGCAGATGCAGCACTTCTGCTGCCCACCCACCCCTCACAGTTTGCAACAGTGCCAACAAAGTTGGGTCTCAGTTTCCTAGCATTTGATACATTCATATTTTCTTACTAAGTATTCTAATGGCTCAATTTATTCTAACAAAAGAGGACTCTATATGCTAAAAATGCTTGAACCATTGCACCAGCTCAGGTCAATAATGAACTTGTTTATTACACCTGAGGGGTGCAAGTTTCTATGGTAGCGTTTTGTGTCACTCCTTCGATACAACAATCGTTAACTTCCCAATTCTTTGGGTTTCATCTTTCCTATGCTTGTTAAATCAATCTGATGGTTCCAGGCTTCCTAGCTATTATCAATACATAACCACTCATTGATATATATATCAAACCAACCATCCACCCACCCATCTACCCATCCATCCATCCATCCATCCATCCATCCATCCATCCATCCATCCATCCATCCATCATCTTTAAATCTAGTCTTCCCTATATCCATATAATAATTCAAATATCATGCCCTTACATCCACCCCTATCCATCCTTTCCTTTATCCATTGCCGATCATCCATCCATCCATCCATCCATCCATCCATCCATCCATCCATCCATCCATCCATATCAATTCTGATATCATTATCCTTGTGTCCACCTCTATCCACATATTCATCCGCATCCATCTCTTTATCCCTAACTATCATCCATCCATCCATCCATCCATCCATCCATCCATCCATCCATCCATCCAGCCATCCATCCATCCTTCAACCCATTCTTCCACCCATTCATCTGTTCCTCTATCCATTCTTCCACGAATACCTCCTTCTATCCATCTATCCATTAATCCGTTCATCAATCCATCCATCCATCCTTGCATCGATCCCTGCACCCATCAATGTATCCATCCATATATCCATTCCACAACCCACGCTTCCAACCATTCATCTGTTCCTCTATCCATTCTTCCATTAATCCTTCCTTCTATCCATCTATCCATTGATCCGTCCTTCCATCCGTCCATCCATGCATCCATCCATACATCCATTCCTCAACCAAGCGTGCACCCAATCTTTCTTTCTTTCTTCCTTCCTTCCTTCCTTCCTTCCTTCCTTCCTTCCTTCCTTCCTTCCTTCCTTCCTTCCTTCCTTCCTTCCTTCCTTCCTTCCTTCCTTCCTTCCTTCCTTCCTTCCTTCCTTCCTTCCTTCCTTCCTTCCTTCCTTCCTTCCTTCCTTCCTTCCTTCCTTCCTTCCTTCCTTCCTTCCTTCCTTCCTTCCTTCCTTCCTTCCTATCCACGCACCCTTGCTTCCTTCCTTCCTTCCCTATCCACGCACCCTTGCTTGTATTACTAACCATACCCCCACTCCTTTCCACACAGCTGGCCCTATCCGTGAATCTGTTGTCTTGAGGGAGGAGTCACAGAATGCCCAACCCACATATCATTTGGAAAAAGAATAAAAGTTGTATTCTTATGCAACAGTAGATTGGGTTTGGGTATAAAAATCTGTTTACACTAAACAAGCAAGGATGGACTTCTTGGTGGTACAGGGCAACTGGCGAAGGATAACCACAATTATATGGGCATTCTTTCTAGGCTCAGCCTAGCTCTCTTGAGCAGGGTTTCTAAGTTGTATTTTTAAAGTTGACTTCAGAAGCTCCCGACAACCCATTATCTGGGTAATGGTGCCATAAACTGTAACAGAGTCTGGGGCTGCCAACTAACACATATGCAAGGGAAAGCTCCGTGTAACTGAGCCAGGATGGAGGAATACATACACTTAGTGCAACGGTCCATTCTAAGCAACCCTAATGCCTTTACTCTAATGTCCAATTCTAATTCTGCACAGCAGTGAAACACAATATCAAGGTTGTTGCACCCAGGAAGGATTCTTTGGCTCACTCACAGTCTCGGGCGATTTAAAGGACATTAGCACATTTCTTTCATGACCTTGCCACTCTCTCCAGAAGATGGGTCAACCTCCTGGCATCAAGAGCTGCAGTTTCGGCACCCCCGTACTGATGAAAGGTTGTTTGATTATTCTCTTGGCCTATGGCAGAGGTGTGCAACCTGTTACTTTTCTGATGTTATGGACTGTGATTCCCCTGATACCCCAATGTTGATTATGTGGGCCATGACTGAGGCGAGCTGTAGTCCAAAACACATGGGATTCATCCGGAAGGGTTCTCTCCAACCTCACTCGTGTGATTATCGGGTTACAGTAATTATTACCCAAGATCCTAAGGTGACAATTGCTTCTCTGGTTCTCTCTCTCTTTCACTCTCTTCGGCATTCCTCTCCCTTTCCCCTTTCCTATTCTCTCTCAACTTTTCTGCTCTTCCACCCATCCACCTTATATCATCATCCATACAGCTATTCATACATCAATATGTCCCTATCATAAAACAAGGACTACATCCTCATCCTCATCCTTAAATCCATCCCTACATTCCTATCCATCCATCCATCCATCCATCCATCCAAACCATCCACCCATCTTTATATCATCATCCATACAGCTATCCATCCATCTCTATAACCCTATCAGACAACCCGTCCTACATCATTATCCTTACATCCTACCTCTACAATTCTATCCACCCATTGATCCACCCATCCATCCTCCATCATTCTCTACATGTAGATCCAACAATCAATCTATAAATACATACCTCCTTGTATCCCTATCCATGTTTCCATCTGTATGTCACAATCCATACAACTCTTCCTATGCATGCACACCTTTCCAGCCTTTCATCCACAAATTCCTATATTCATATTCTTATCCATCCACCCATCCATCCATCCATCCATCCTCACTATTGACAGAATCTATTTTAAAGGACTATTAAGACTTACCAGCTGCTAAAATCATGCTCGAAATTTCATGTAAATGTGTTGTGTGGGCTTCATTTTCATGGGCCAATCAGAACCAATGAACCTCTCAGAGTATCAATGGGTCACTAAGAGTTCTAGGATCTCTAGTCAGGCTCAATGTCTATATAAAACACCAAGCTCCCTGCCTGTTTTTCTGTTGGTTAGGCTTGGCTTTTAGAGGGAGGGACATGGATGAAGTACACTAGAAACAAGAAGATAAATTGTGCTTTAACCTTTTCAGACTATGGGCCTCATTACGACCCTGGCGGAGTGGGTTTACGCCAGCGTTATTCGCGGCGGACCCGTCCGCTCTACTACGAGTTCCCGTAGCGCCACGGAGCGTTTTCCGCCTGGTTTTTCCGGGCGGAGAAATCCATGGCGCTACGGGACCTTGTTGTTAATTACGCCACCGTATTTTGCGGTGGCGTAATTAACGCCTTCCCCACTCCCATTATACCCTATGGGGCAAAAATGGGAATGGGGAAGGGTAAAATGGGGGATGGGGATTTACCGCCCCGCCAAGGTCGGAATGGGGCGGAAAATCCGCCAACCCCCATGGCGCTATCGGCAGCTTTCCGCCGTGCTCCATGGTGCATTTTGCACCGCGATTTCCGCCAGGGTCGTAATGAGGGCCTATGTATTTTCTTTATTTTAGACATATCCGCTGTTTGTAAAGTTTGATAGGTTAATTTCCTTTCCTTTGTCATCCTTCCTTCCACACAACACAAACACATTGTGACAAACTTTGTTAAAAACTTAGAATTTCTGAACCCATCCATGTACTCTTCCTTCAGACACAAAAAAAACAAAAAAAGAAACTGAAAACATTTGTGATACTCGTTGAGATATTACTTCTAAAAACCTTTCCCTTACTCTCCGTTACACCACTGGAAATAAAAATAAAAAATCCTTTGTAAAACCCTTTAAAAAAATGGATTTTGAAACCCTTTCCTGTGGCCTTTCTCTTTCCGCTCAACAAAATAGAAACATTTGAGAAACCATTCATGAAAACCTTTGAGAAAGTTTTTGTGACAAATACCCTTTGCTTTTTTTAATAGAATTTCATGTGCCCTAAACCACTGTAACACCATTTCCATTATTCCCGTCAAAAGTCGCTTTGCTCTTCAATACTTCCTTCTGTGATTATAGTGACTTTTTCTTTAGCATTGGATAGTGACGTAACACAAAATGCGGCCTCCCCTGTGAGCCATGCTGAGACCCCGCACCCAGCTCTGCAGCAAAAGCACGGGCTGCTCCACACTCTGTGCCAGCCTGGGCCACCATGCATGCGTAATGCAAACAATGATCATGTTGCTGTAGGGGCGCACCGAGAATTCCACTAACTGAAGTATGCAAGTATGTATTTTAATCAAACTTTAAATATTTCACCTAGTGTAGGAACAAGGGTTCTGTGCCTGGCCCGTGAGTCCTGACCCCCAACTCTGTGCATGGACAGTAATATTGTGCACAGTAATAATACCATAGGAAAACATTTTCATGCTGGCGCTGTTCGAATATGCCAGTATTAGGGCTGGGTAAAATTGTGAAATTCCATTCCGCCAGCAGCAAAAGCATAATCTGAAAGATTTCGACCTGCTTTGCCAAAATCAACCATTCTGCCACCCCACCATATCGAAAATAGTGGCGGAAAGTTTCTTGTGCCATAGCGGGAACGTAGAACAAATCTAGAAGAGCGGCACAAACTTTCTCGTGCCGCTGCTTGAACCTAGTACAACTAGAAAAGAGCAGCACAACGTTTCAGTGCTGCTGCGCAAAACCTAGTAAAAATCGAACAAAAAGCTTTGCAATGTTCCTCTTGCTGCTGCATGAACCTAGCGTGAATCAAAAAGAGCAGCACAAAGCTTCTCGTGCCGCAGTGCAAACCTAACATGAATCATACAGAAATGCTGTGCAAAGTTTCTCGTGCCACTGTACTAACATAGCACAGTTTGAAAAAAACATGCAAAGGTTCTCGTGCCACTATCTAAAACTACCACAAATTGAATTAAAAAAGCTGAACAAAGTTTCTCATGCTCCTGCACCTAACTAGTACGGTTCGTACAAAAGCACGCTAAGTTTCTCGTTCCGCTGCACTAAACTAGTATGGATCGAAAAAAAGACCTGCACGTAGCGTCTCGTGTCGCGAACCTAGCACGGATCGATAAAAGACCTGCACAAAGTTCCTTGTGTCGCTGCGTGAACCGATCACAAATTGAAAAACTCACTTGAAGTTGCCTGTGACACTTCAGGAAAATAGCACGGATTGAAAAAAACATCTGTGCGATGTTTCTCATCACGTGACACAGAACTAACATGGGAATGAAGCACTATGCACCGTGCAAAACTGCACGAAACGGGTGGAATTTCAGTGGTAGTGGAAAAGTAATGCTGATTTTGCGGATCCGGCAGAAGCAGAATCCAGTGTGGTTTCTGCACGATTCGCTTCACCAGTGAAAATACTGTTCACCCCTAGCCAGTATCCCCATGTACGAACATTCTCTTGTTGTGTTTGCCCTTAATGTCAGTAAAAATCTGGTAGCACAGGAGGCAAATATGTTATTGCTGCTGCACAAAGGCTTGCCCAACCCCCACACCACCATTTAAGAATCTCTTCATATTGACTTGGCCCTCAATGCCAGTAAAACATGCAATGCTTGAGTAAGAAACCATTTCCTTGTTTGGCTGCACACATGCCTCCACCCTCCATGTAAGAACATTGATCAAGTGGACTTTGTCCTTAACACCATTAAAGCATGCAATGTCAAAGTAAGAAAACATGTCATTGATGACTGCACAAGTGCCCCCGTCTTCCCCATTTAGGAACACAGATCGTAATGGCCTTCCCCCTTATGTCAGTAGCAAATGCCATGCAACAGGAAGACAATGTCCTGTCTGCCTGACCCATTGTGCTATAAACCCCCATCCCAAACCCTCCTCCAAGTAATAACATTAATCATGTTGGCTTTACCCAAAAGTAGCATTAAAACTTGTAAGAAAATGTCCATTCTCCAATGCCCCTTACCTGGCCTCAGCCATGCATACACACATTCATACCCATTCCCTTACCAACAACTCATCCAGTGACATCTGGTGAATTCTTTACTTGGAGAGGTGTAAACATTTCCCACACATTTGCCAAAGTGACCCAGTGTAGTGAGGTAGCTTGAATGAATCAAAGGGAGCTTGAGGGGTTTTCTCTACCCAACCTGCCCCCACCTCACCCTGAGAAATATTTTTGAATAATGAGTTAAATTGGTGCATTACACAGCACACTTTCTGTGAAAGATTGGGTAAAAAGCCAGACAGTTTCCAATTGGTTTGTAGTATTGCTCCAATTTAAAAATCCAATAGATGCAACTCACCAAAATATCACAGGGATGTTTCCCAATTTATTTTCATGATGCCTTTACCACAATGTATGCCAGTTTATGCCAGTATAAAAAACCTTTTCACACTGGCTGTGCCCATACATGCCAATGATGGCTGCACCATTATATGCCAGTATTCCCACTGAAGATCATACTCATGTTTGCTTTGCGCCTAATGCCAGCAATTATACTATAAGGAAAGATGTTCAGGCTGGCTCTGCCAGTATATGGTAGCATCTTGATGTAAGGACATACCATGCCACAGTATGAAAACATGTTCAAAGTGGCTGCACCAAAATCCCAGTCTAGCAACATAATAACAGTTGTAGTGCTAACATTATCAAAGATGTCCAGAAAAAATGCCATGCCACAGTAAGAAATACCTAGACTGGCTGCATCAAAATGCCAGCCTAGCCTCAATATAACACAGAAGGCTTGCTTAACTATAGATGTCCAGATAAAAGTGTTATGTCACAGTAAGACATGGTTAGACTGGCTGCACCCAAATCCCAGTCTAGCCAGATAATAATAACACTTGCCATGCTTAATTTATTATAATGGCCATTAAAACATGTCATGCCACAGTACGAAATGGCTAGGCTGGCTCCACCAAAATTCCAGTCTAGCCAGATAACATTCTTGCTCTATCATGGATGGATGTCCATTAACAAAATGTAGTACTGCATCCTGCCCCTCACTCCCTACCCACCAAGATCAATTCCTCTGTGCCAACCGAGCCCAAACACATGCGTACACACATTCATACACCTTACATCATACAATCACTCACACATTACATAATACATAACATGCCCTAAAATGAGCATACATATACATAAACACATACCTACATCAAACATGAAACATGCACGTGTACACACACATACACCCAACTGTATTTACAACATTTATTTTTTTCCTCCTCCAGACCAGAATCCACCTTCCCTAACAATGGTCTCTGCCTGCTGCAGCCAGCTCCTGCACTCCAGCCTCCACCACACAGACAGGAACCAGGAGGCAGGGAGAACTTACTGGTTCCTATCATGTGTGGTGGGGATGGCACGCAGGGCACCACAACTGGAACCTTTCTTTTTGGAGTCACAGTGCAGTGCGCTCTGACTTCATATGTGGACTGTTGGGGCTTCAGCTACGCCAATACAGGTAGATCATAAATAAGTCATTTTGGATCTCTTTGGGAACATTTTCTTCTCATCTGAGGGGGAGGAATGTTGAGGCAGATGTGAACCTAGCTTTGTATAGCCCATTGAGGCGCTTGCTGATGCCTTGTCTGCAAATATAGATGTTATCGGCTTGAGGGATGATGAAGGTGGAGCAGCAACAAACAATAAAAACAAAAGTATGAAGAGGCAATGGAAAGGGTGAAGCCACCACGAACCATGCTTCATTGTGAGAACACCCTCATGTGATGTCCGAGGAGGTAGCGATTTAGGTTTCTTAAGGCAGGACATTGCAGCTGTGAGGGAGGAGGCAATGGTGGATACACCTGAGGAGCTGTGCAGCTGGAGGCTGGGGGTCAGGACCAGCTGAAGACAGAAGACAAGGAGGAAGATGTGGAACAAGTGTTGTAAGAGATGGGCAGGTGGGAGGTGGCTTTAGAAGAGTCAGAGATGGAGGGACAGCAGATAGAATACCAGGAAGCAAAGATGTAGAAGCAGTATATGGGAGGACATAAGGAGTGAATTTAGGCAGGAGAAGGAATCTGAGGAGGCATATGTGGGGTAGGAGGCAGAATGCTAGCAGGATGTTGACCAGAAGCAGATGAAAGCAGGGCAGGAGTAGTGGGGAAACAAGTGAAACACAAGGATGTGTATGAGGAGCAAATGAAGGAGAGGTACAGCTAGTGGGAGATGAGAATGCAGAGGCAGGGCAGGAAGAGATAGGACTGGAAGTTACTCCACCAGGAAATAGGAACGGAGCAGCTTTCATGTACGAGGGAGATACAGAAAAACCTTTGATAATGCAGCTTTTGCTCAGATGGAAACCCAGAGAAATACGTGCAGTTTCATCTGTTTCATAGCATGGTGACTCACAGAACTAGTGTGATGTTTTCGGCTCTCATATAGCCAGGAGACCCAGATTAATATTTGCACTGGAAATATTCTCATGCAGTGGGTAGGACCTGAAAAAGTCTCACGCTGGTGGCTCTCATGCAACAGTGAGAACCTGAACATTATTTAAGGGTACTGCCCTGGTGGAAGGAGGCTATCTGTACATCACTGTGATTCTACAATAGAAGGGGCACGACTCAAGAACAGAATGGTAACACCACAAATTCTAATGGGATCTGTGAGGGGTCAGAAATGAGAGGCGGGCCCATAGCAGTAATGCTTTCAACATCAGACATTTTTAGTAAAATAAAAGGGGTTGGATAAAAGGCTTTCTGTCCCTATCCTAAAGAGAGTTTCCTTAGCTAGGAAACTAAAACTAAAGATCAGTCTGTGTCTCGTCGTCAAATATATAAACTGTCCTTGTGCCCCAAACCATACTAATCTGACCCTCACACTAAAAATTATCAACTAACAGTGCAATGTAATGTCTCTAACTTATGTTTGGCAAGAGGTGTTAATATGTAAAAATAAATATATTAATCCAACAAACATATTTTCTCCAATGATAACTCCTTGAATCTAGAGGGTGGTTTCTGTCCCGTGGATATTTAGGTAGGATGGCAAAGTGTCTCTTTCCAATAATTGTTCCTTAAAGATGGCAAAAGGGTATCTTTCAAACAACTGTTCCTTGAAGGTGGCAAAATTGTCTCTTTCAAACAACAGTTCTTTTAGGATGACAAAAGTGTCTCTGGTATATCTCTTTACCATATACTTTGAAAAATAACTGAGTTTTTTATACAACTTTTACTGGTTCTCCTGTTATACTCCCCTGCCAGGAATCCTCTTTCTGGGTCTTACAGATCCCCTGGTATACTCTCCTGCCAGGTATCTTGCCTCACAAGATTCACTGCCTGGTGTGTTCTTTTTCACCAGGACCTCTTCCTGAGATAATTGTCCTTTAATTCAGCAAAGTTGTATTACTTCACTGGGCTCTACTGCATTGGCCAGAGGTAATACTGGTTCCAATTTCCCCACACTGACATCTGATGTATGGAGACTTGTTCAAGTTTTGCCTTTTTATATTTTCATTAGTATTCATTTGCTTAGGGTAATACTTGCTCCAATGTTCTCCATATTGATATCTCATATAAGGGGAATTTGTTTGAGTGTTGTCTTTGTATTTCACTTGTTCTGTATTCAGAAATCCTTATCTGCTCACTTGTCTGTCAGTATGCCCTGAGGTCCCTAATAGCTCTGAGTAGAATAACCGATGTATTGAAGTGTTCCTGACCCACGCCACATTGCTGCAGTGACGTTTTCACTTTAGAAACAGTCTCTCGCACTGCAGACCTCTTTCCAGCTCTCCGGACCACTTTGCGTTCATTCGCTAGAACAACCACCGCTTGTCTGGACAACCATGTTCCCGACAGCTCTGCAGTTGCTGCCAGCTCCTTGACGGTTCTCTCTCATTGCCGGTGATGTCCCTTCTGGCCTTGTGGCACACTGGTATGTCACGCTTGCAAGCAGCGGAATAGAAGTGCCTGCTTTCTCCAGCACGTTCCATCCCCATACTGCTGTCTGCCTCGCCTCTGCTTCTCTCACCTCGGCTCCACTTCCTTATTCTTGGGTTCCCCTTATCTGAATGCAGATACCATCTTTAAATTTCCCGCTCACTCGGGTCTCCCCAAAACAACTAGTCTGCAACTTTAATTGTATTTCTTCTGATGTGTGTTAACTCATTTCTCCTCTTCCTTGTCTCAGTACCAAAGTTTTTTCTGGGAATTGGAGTCCACAGTATTTCGATGATTTCCAATGTGATATTGTTCAGAATTTCTATTCAGAAAATCATTAGAGACATGTGATGCTAATGGTATATTATGTGTTTATTTACAGGAATGACAGTAGGCATTAGATGTTTAGATGTCATAGGGTTTTCTTCAAAAGGGGGGAAATACTGCGTCCCTCCTAATGGAGTCACCACATCCTCGAGGCAGTCGTCCCCTCCGACTTGATCCTCCCCTGGCCATGTGGGAGGAGATCTTCACCGGGGAATCAGTGATGACTCTAGATTCATCACACATCTATCAAAAGTATGTTAAAATGCTGCTTGTTCAACTTTTTCAAATATGGGCCAACACAAAAGAGCATCATTCCCTGATTTGAAAACAGGTTAAAGCTCTCCCGTTTCAGAAGAGCCCAGAAGTGCAATAAGTATAATATATGTATATATATCTTTTTGACCCCACCTGAAGCAACCGCACCAAACTTCGCAAAATCATTCTGTGGTGACCATTTACTTTTTTTGCAAAGTTGGTGAGGATTCCTCGAATGGCGGCAAAGTTATAAGCCACCCTAAAAGTGCTCTTTCTATGAGTTGATCTACTTAATCATACTTACAGGGTGGCTACCGCAGGCCCTATATATATATTCACTGAAAAAACGTTGTTAATGGGATGTTATGGTTACAAGTTAAACAGAAAAAAAACTCAGAAATTCACCAGTTATGGTAGGTTTAGCAACCATAACTTGCACCACCACCGTGCACTGCTAAGACTAACACCCAGGACATCAAAGATAACATCACAAATGTCCACTTTCGACACCACAGATCATTAAAAGACCCGGATGGCACGTGCACACCATCGCATAGGGCAAACCTTTCTACACTTTTTAATTTTATATTTGTAACAATCCCTTAATGCCTCCTTTCAAACAGTCACACATCCATCCACCAAGCACTTCCAAAAACTGTACATATAACCCTAAGACCATACTAAGCTTCTTCACATCAACTGCCACTTAACAATCTTTTACAAATCTTTTGCATCTACATTTCCCTTACTTATACAAAAAGAACTGTACACAATGCTCCTATGAATTCACATATGCATTGTGCAGGGGAGAAGTGCATAAATAGATCGGACAGATGCTCATGTGAATCCAGGAGGGAAATGCCAAGGTATGTCAAGGTGAGACACCACTGGGTAACTACTGGAGCAGAGGAGTCCCAAAGGTGGGATGCATCTTAACCATAACATCCCTTTAACAAAGATTTTTCTGTCAATTTAACAGGTTTTTTTAAGGGAAAATGTTTCATGGTGTTACATCACTATGGGCCTCATTACACGGTAGGCGGTAGCCATAGCGCTATTGGCGCCTCGCTACCCCCTACGGCCGTCGGAGTCCGGGTTCCCAGAATAGGGACTTACCGGTCTATTCTGGCCTTTGCGGGACCGGTAAGTCCCCATTCCGGGAACCATTGCCCATTCCCATTCGAGCTACCATAGAGCTCAATGGGAATGGGGAAAGAGCTAATAACGGTACCACTATTAGCGGTACTGTTATTTGCTCTGAAGTCCCTCAGCGGGTCCCTTACTTAACGTGTGGTCTGACCACACGTTAAGGACGGGACCCGCTAAGGGACCTCGTAGTAGGCCGGTAGGGGATTACCGGCACAGGTACCCTTACCGGTGCCGGTAATCCCCTACCGCCTACCGTGTAATGAGGCCCTATATATAAGTTATTAATAATTCCTCTTTTCATATATATGAAAGAACTATAAACCTCCTTTAAGAAGCATATTTCTTGCAACACATACTTATGTCTGTCGTTATCAGCAGGGGATGGGAATCTGGGGATGGGAATCATCGATAATAACCTTGATTTTCTATCACAAATACGGTTGCCATTTTAAAATAGTTCTTATTGAGTGAATAATAACCACAAATAGTTACCGCTATATATATGGTGCAAATAGAGGCTAAAGAATTTTCATTCGTAATTTTTGCCAGGACTAATTCTGCACAAGGCTTGTTGTCAGACTATTAACAACATATTGACCGAGTAAAGTGCTCTGTGAAAACTAAAATTCATACATAATGCAACTATTTGAATTTAAGACATTATGATCGGGTATTGATTACAAGATGACTAAAGGTTTTTACAGGCGCTGTGAAAATGAATATTTGTATTACAAAGCTTAGGCTTATACATGACCAGTACATGATTGTATTCTAAATTATTACCATATACTGTCAATGGAAACAATGTTTGTTCTTCAAATATAAAAAGAAAATCACCTACCAGAAAGTAGCCTGTCAATACACATCATCAAAGAATGGAAACAGTTGTCTACTTTAAGGCTGTGCCAGTGCCGGAAGGCAACCTGACATGGAGTGACAGTGCTATCTTTAATTATCCAATAGAGAGAGAAACTACCAGAGTTTGCCTAATTATGCTAGATCCCCTATCCTCATTTAATTAGTTAGAAATGGGAGATAGTTACAGTGATGCACCAGTGGGCTTACTGATAACTAAAACTGGTATGGTGGTTTCGATATTGAATCACAGGGAAACTAATGCACAATTTCCATGTTGTTCTCATTGGAATTCATCCATGTCAACATTATCTTAAGAAGACATATGATTCTTCATCACTATTGTGACCTTTTTTGTTTCAACGTTTCCATTTTGATGATAAGTCTCGACTCTAGGCATCTCAATCGCTTTTCTCTATCACCTTTTCATCTCTGTGCCTTGACATGTGCCAAGGCACCAAAACTCATCACGGAGACATCATTATTGTGTTTGATGTGGAAATGAACCTCTAGGGGATAGTTAGTGTGCACGTTCTTCATAGCCCTGTAATGTTGCAATATTCTTAGTTTCAGAGGTACTGTGGTAGATCCAACGTATCTCATATGGTCAGGATAGTCTATATAATAGACTACAAAGTTGGTTAAACAAATAAGGGTTTGTCCTAGATACCAACGTTCATAATTACCAAATTCAACACTTTTACGCTTTTTAGATAGGCAGAAAATGTTACATTTTCGGCAAAGTTGAAATCCATTGCATGACCTGTCATCAGCAGCCCAAGGCAACATGTTTGTTTGCACTACTTCTCTGAACATACTGGGTACCAATTTATACTTCAAAGGAGTTTTGAGTATGTATCTGTGGGTTTGCTACTAATACTTGCGTGAGATCTTTGACACTTTTCAAAATTGACCAGGGTTTGCTCAATATGGATTTGATCTATGTGGCTTGCACATTGCATTGAGTGATAAATCTGGTGGTATTAGGTTTGCCATTTGCTTTCAATTTTACTTCCAGCAAACCTTGTCTCAAAGTAGTTCACCACATGGGATACTCTTTTTCAGTGGGTGAGAGTGATGACTACGAACATGTAGTATGGAATTGGACGCTGTCACTTTTCTATATAACTCTTATGCGAGTATGTTATTGACAAAGCTCATAGGCATCACCCTAACCCACTGAAAAAGAGGATCCCATATGGTGAACTACTTAGAGTCAAAAGATATTATACAGAGGAGTCCAAATTTAGATCTGTGGCGAAGTGCATAGGAAATCATTTTTTAATGCGAGGCTATTCACATACAACAATAGATCAAGCTTACCAAAAAACTAAACTGCAAACTAGACAAAGTTTGCGGAAAGTAAAATCGAAAGCAAATGGTGAAAGTAGGATAATCCATAAGAGCCAAGTTACACATTCCACAATATCACGTGGTCGGAATGTGTGACTTGTTTTTTAAACATGACCCAATGCTCCAACCACAAGGCCTTGCTAAACCCACCATATCTTTATTGTTGTTAGATCTATATTATACTGCAGTGGTCGCCACCCTATTGTTAAGATGAGTATAATGTACCACAGGAAACCCAAAATTTGAATTGCTAACATATTTTGATTGGCGACGGAGTTGGCTGACATTTTGCAAACAGAATTGTTCTTACACCCTCCTCTAGACAGACGATTCTGGAAAGGATCAGTTAAAGAAGTTATTGAGAAAACAATAAAACGCAGGTTCAGCCTAGTACCCATTCCTTTACCCATTGAGGAAAAAGTCAAATTTTTGCTCAAGCACACTGCCCAAACCGCTGAACGAAATTGGACCAGGCATGAAACAAATCACAAAGCGCTGACTCAATTTCACAGTGGGTGTGGGGGGGGGAATTCTGGGGTTATTGCATCCAGTGGTTTCTTTAATATTTGAGAGGGAAAGGGTCCCCCTTTGTCCCAAAATGATAATGATATCTTCCATGATGCTTTGCAGCAGAAAGACATTTCAGAAATGAAAAAGCAGCCAATGTTTTTGTTCGATGCAAGAGATATTCGTGAATATTCAGGTAATATGTGGGATTATCCAAAAATGAAAAGTTGAAAAAATGCCTTATGGCGGAGGAAAAATTATGAAATGTCATCAGGCTAGAACTGGGGAGGGACAAAGAGGACACCATGTTAAATTGGAGAGTTATTGGGGTGGGGAGGCTGGGGACCAAGTTCAGGGCTCATATGTTTTCACATATTTGCAGTTATTTTTCATATTTGGGGCTATTTTTTGTTGCATATTTGTGGTTATGGCAGAAAACTGAATCGGCAATAAAAAATGCATCAAACGTATAATAACTGCAAATATTTTCTAAATATTCACGGTTATTTGTAGACCATTACTAAAATAACAGCAGTAATGGGAAAACCTTTTTTTTTAAAGCGAGAGTAAAAAAATTAAATTAATATGAAAAAGTGGAATTTTCCAGATATAGTGAGGTGTATGGTAACCTCTTGAGTCAACATGTCAAGGGGTGCAATATGGCCCTTGCCAGTAGCATGAAGGCTGTGCTCACTGGCCAGGGCTGAAGGCCTTGGCTAGTGGCCCGAAATACATCTACAGTGGGTCCAAAAGAAACCTATTGGGGGAACATGTACAGTGGACAGAGCCGAAGGACTCTTTGTGGATGAGCATTTAAACTGGAATTATCACTGGTTAGAACTGAAAAGTAAATCCATGTAAGTGGTAAATATGTTTAGTAGCTTCATTGGAAGAAACATGGGATGGTCGATACAAACAATTTTGTTGTTGTAAACGGCAAGAGTAAAATCATTTCTTCTCTATGGAATAGAGATTTGGGGCTATAAATATACATCACATATCCGAAAATTTGAAGCACAGATTCTTCGTAAATTATTTCGGTTGCCCCAAAATGTTTCCATAGAATATATTCTTTTAGAATTGGACCTGAACAGTATTAATGTTGACATGACAAACAGAGTAACATTGAGCTATGATAAATTGCTGGAACTGAATAATAACCCAATTGGAGTGCAATTTGTAACCAAATTTCACGAAATTGATAGGTGTAATAAGATTGGCACACTAGGGAAAGGATGATGATGCATACATTATGGTTTGGCAAATATGAAAAAAGAACTTGTGTCAGTAAAACATTAAGATTCAAAACCTGGCTGCGAAAATATGGCAGAGAAATGGATGTTGAAAAAAACATAGTTCAACTAGCAACACTGAACAATAGCGGTTGGTATCTGCAATACCGTATTTATCCACTGATAACACCAAAACATATTCAGGCATATCCATCACATAAAATCATGCACCAATACCTCTTACTTAAATTTAATAAGGGAGAACATTTACAGATAAAAGGTGCGCACTTGCGTATCCTTCACTCAGAGAGGTGGTACATATTATGTGGTAATCCAGACCTAGAATCCCTGAAACATGTATTAATAGAGTGTGATTGTCTAAAGTCATTAAGAATGTTTTTTTTAAAGCAGTATAACAACCAGCTTGATAGTAATAACACTGAGTGGTGTTGGGACCTCTTTTTAAAAGGAAATTAAATGAATTTGATTTATTTTATGATACATTTTTATTGGAAATGTATTGAGATTTTAAATCTATTATCGTAAGGAGTGTACTAAAGAAATTCATATATGAGAAGTGGATTTAGATGTTAGTTATATTAATAGTGATCTCCTTCTTCTTTTTAAAAAAAAATTATGCGAGAGAATGACACCCACTGATGATAAAATGAGCTACATATGAGGACAATAAGATAAAGTGGATGAAAACAAAATTACTTTTTAAAAAATAAGTGTATAAATTTTGATGTATGTAAAGAAATGTGTATGTCATTTTATCGTTTTTTTCAATGTATGTTGTATTTACAAAACCATGGTTGTACGTGAATTAAATCAAATAGATAAATAAATAAATATACAGTGCATTTGGCCATGCTCACCTATTGGGTCAAAAAGAAACATATCGGGGGAACATGTACAGTGGACACGCTCAATGTCCATGGCCACAGGCCATGGCCAGAGGCCATGGCTAGTGTCCCGTAGTTTTTTAAATATACAGTATACTATATATATAATGGCAGACAAGGGGGTTAGGAGAAGGCGATTCGGGGGGCTTGGAAATAGATCCCATAAATACAAGTGGAGTGGGAACAGGCAATTGAAGAACAAACATTTTTTGATACCTGGATTAGTTGTGATACAGATCATCAATCACCCGCATTCAATCACTAGATGTATCTGTTTCACAACCACGGGCACCAGTAAACAGCCACCCTCCACTTCTCCATGTGTGTCTTGAAGCAGTCAAATCTTCACCAATATCAATGGCTTGTTGCCTATAGCGGCCTCTCTTGCTGTGGTCTTCCACAACTCAGTGCTTGTTCTACTTAATGAATGCTATGTGTCCAGCTGCAGGACTGCAAGGCTTCTCCTTCTGTCAGACACAATAACCCCTGCATCAGCAAAGACGCACTCCAACTTCACACCAACAGTGAAGCAGCTGAGGGATTCTATGGCAACTCTTGCAAGTGCTGTTGGCCAATCATATCACTAACCAAATCATTACTGTACAAAATTGCCATCCTTACCCTCATGCAATGTAACAAATAATGATCATCTATGGTGTTATGTTATGTTATTGCATTTCTAAAGCGCTAAAGCCCATAGCATCCAGGTGCTGTCACAGAGAAAGAACAGAGGGACAAGCCGAAAGATATATTTTACTCAAACAGTCTGGCTTTCAGCAATTTTCTGAAAACCAGATGATCCTCCTCCTTATGTAAACCCTCCGGCAGTTCCTTCCAGGCCCTTGCTGCCAGGAATGGGAATGCACAACCATTTCCCAGAGCCCTTTTTATACGATCAACCGTAAGGTAATAATTACCTTTTCTTTACGGTATCGGGGAGAAAGTCCAAAGATGCATTTATGACATACTGTGAATAATTTAAAGGAAATCCTTGTGGAGATAGGAAGCCAATGCAGCTCCCTCCGGACAGCAGATGTGGGTTCATTTTTCGACCCACAGACTGCGACATTTTGGACCTTCTGCAGTTTTTGAATGTTTTCTTTACTACTCCCACTCAATAGAGCATTGCAGTAGTCCAAGCGTGGAAGTATTGCTGCCCTAACTAGTTTGGTCCGGTTGTCTTTTGAGAGTAAGGGAGCTACCTGCAGGGGTGTTGCTAGGTATGGAAAAGATCCAAGGCTACAACAATTTTGGGACTGTCAGGAATGGATGTTAGCTGACCTCTTTGGTTGTAACCCTTGAGCTTCTATCAGGGGCTATAAACAAAAGACCCATGGCTATAGCCCCCTGAGCCCCCCCTAGCAACGCCTCTGGCTACCTGCCTTAATCCTTTTAAGTGGTAGTTGGTACTCTTTACAATGGTTCCACATGGGCCCCTGCATTATCTGGGCCACTGAATGCCCTCTGTTTGTTCTTGTCGACTCATCCACTTGGATGTTTGCTGTCTGAGGAGGGTGTTGTACTGGACATTCTGCCTATCATTAAGGTTCACTGAAAATGTCTTAGGTAATGACAAAAGGTAGTGCCTTATAATATAGAAGAAAGTGTTCCAGACATCTCTGTTGGTGTGTTGAGTGCTTGGATTGTTGAATTTTCTTCCTTTCTCAGTTTATCATGCTGTTTGTTTACGATCCTCCACAGCAGTGGGTCTTAGTACATTGTAAATGTGCCTGATTGTTCTAGGTTTATTGACTTCTCAGCCACCACATGCAGCAGAAAGGTGGCCATTTAATCACAATATGTGGTTAACAAGTAATACAAGTAATCACATTTTCATTAATAACTTTAGTAATGTTTATCACACAGAAATCATTTTAGCATGGTTCAAAGGGGGTTACAGTCGCCTTTAGTAAAAGTATGTAATGACTGTTGTGGCATATAGACTGCCCTTTTTATGCAATAATATGTATTTTCCTATTACCTAAACTCTCATTTTTTTCTTTATTCGCTTTCAGTTTCATTTTCCCTTGAGCATGTGATCAGCTAGAGTCTGGCTCATGTTTATCTTCACCTCTCCCTTCATGGCCTACAATGGCCCTGGCTGCAACACTAATGGACATTTTATGGGAATTGTGACCTCAAGGTCACTTTTGCTGCAAGAACAGGCATGACCTTATCTGTTTCCACCGTGGTTTAAATCTAGGCAGTGTATTATTTTCTATATTTTTAAGCAATGTCCCTTATTGATGATTGACAACCAGACCTCCCTCTCCAGGATCAGCAGAGGAAAGGTCTTGGAGGTTAAGTTTCACCTTGACGAGTATTGACCAACTGCATGTAAAATTCTGCAAGCAATGGCTTTTAAACTCACACACAATACATTTTACATGACATTTTATAAGGCACCTGGACCTTATATCCATGTGTAACGTACTTCTTTAATCTCACAGTTGCAAAATACATGAATATCACTTCTGGATTGTCCATATGTATAGGCCAGTTATATGAGAAGACCATGTTCAAACTCTGAAAGTCTAGTGAGCACTTCTCTTAGCATACTGTCATTTGGATGAGGAAAAAATGAAGTTCTTGTATTCCTTATAATTGCAATAAGCTTGGTTTCACTTGAGATGACTGGAGCACAATCTGGTATTACATTGAAGATCATGTATACACTGCTATCCGTCTCTTTAAGAAAAAGTGCAGCTCTCCAGGGATTTAGTAAAACAGCATTGTCAGCCTCATGTCTTTCTTTTTCTTGCTGAACTGCATTGCGCATATCTTGGCAATTTTGAGATTCAAGCCCACTTTCTTTCCTTTGAGATTTAGGTCTGTTTTTGGTTCAATGGGCCTCATTGATGAGTTAACCATTTCTGTGCTGGCCTTATACTTCAATGGGACTTCCCAAACCACTCTGGCCTCTTTATTTCTGGAATTCAGGGCTCTATTTCACCCCACAACTCATAATAAATTCACCATCATCCCCTTGCAGTTCTATGAACTCTACAAAGGGGGATTAACACCACCATACCACCACTCTTGACGCATCTGCAAATCAGATAGAGTGGCAGTTACGGGAATCTAGTTTGGTGGTATTTGCATGAAAAAAAATGATGAATTACTGCCAAACTCGTAATGAGGCCCATGGAATAATGTGTTATACCCTGCAAAGGAATAGGGTCAGAACTAATTCAATGGCAATCCTGCAAATATTGTCTGCATGGATCAACGCCTTGCATTGTTATGTCCGCTGCAGGGTCTGCATCAATGCTGCACTTCAGGGCTGCATTCACTTCTGCCACCCCTCATGGATCTTTGTGCACTTCTTCAGCAAGAAATTGGAAACATAGAGTGACCCAGGATGAAGCAGCGTCGGAGGGGTACCTTGCGGGCCTTCGGAAGAGCATGAAGTGGGGTGCCTGCTTGTCTACAAGCCGCTCCTGGGTCTCTGTCCACTGGAGCAGATGGGCGCTGTCTGTCTTTTTCTCCAGGCTAGCTGCAAGGAAGTGAAGCCACAGCTGACATTTTTAAGTGTTGGCAATATGACAGCCAAGGTGCCCACTTCCCCTGGCTCTCAATTCCGACTACGTCCTGATGGCTGCGAGAAAGAGGACAGAGACCCGGAGGGGCAGGCAGAGGAAGAAGCACCCTTGATGAGGAAGCTGGGCAGCACAGTAGAGGAGAGACAGACAACCCCTACTATCCTGACCCTGTCCACACCAATGCTGTACCAATGGTGGGTTGACTGAGAGTGAGGTGGCCATTTCCAGCACTGATTGTGCCCACGGGCAGGTTTTTCACCTGTCACTTGTCACTGAGGTGTGGTCGGCACCTTAAGGCATTTTAGATGGCCTGGTGTGGGTCTTTCACACAGTGCTTCACAAGATTGGGTCCCTTCAACCTCAGCCACAACTAACATATGAAGCCAAACACGCAAATGTGCTGCCATATTACCAACCCCTCAAAATATCATTTTTGCATGTAAAAAAAAAGTGTATATTGGGAGTGGGAATTTAGAAACGTATAGAGTATGCAGGTCACCTTCTGTGGTTCTGAGTAAGCTGGGAACTACCATGTGGAGGAAAACAAATGTGCCAACTACTGCCAATCAAGTGAATGTATCTCAGGGGCCAGATAAACTGCAATTTAATAAAAAGGTGCCGGCATGTCCTTGATGCGACGTCGCCATTTCTGTCGTCCTTCCTCTGGTTTCGTTCCTCATTCCGTATGTTCACTCGTCTCTATTTATTCCTTTTGGGCCTGTGACCTGCAACACAATACAGCATAACTTATAGGTATAACTACGCAGAACAATAAACGCCTGAAATTGGAAACCGCCTGCTTACCAATAGTGTGTGAAGTAACATGTACCCGCGTCCAGAAGCTGAAGGGCCCACTAAGGCCTATTAAGAAGACATATATCACTTCCTCTTTTCCCATACGGCTCAGTGCAACTACTTTACTCGTTTGTGGATGGAGTGGAGCGGGTTGAGGGGCGGGGCTATCCAGTGCCCAACCTCAGACTGGCCTATAGGGAAACAGGGCAATGCCCGAACCAAAAACGAAAAATGCTAGTGTGGGCCAGTTTTTTTGGTCACAGTGGGCCACTTTTCTGGCCAATGTGGGCCAATGTGGTGCATTTCTTCACTATGTGTCCAGTAGTTTTGACCAGTGTTGCTGAATACATATTCTTTAAAATGCACAATTTACATCACATTTTATCAACAAAAAACTCCCCCCTTGGGTACTACTCAGTCTGTCAAAAAAGGAATGAATTGCTGTTTACAACTGTGGGCCACTTTTTCATTGGTGCAGAAACAATTTTATGCCCCATTCTGGCCCTGGCAGTGCCCCCTGCGGGACTGTGGTGGTGATGACTAGAGGGGCACCTGTCCCTCCTAGGACCCGTGTGTAGGACCGGTCGTTCAGCGTGCATTCACAAGCTCCTGCTGGCTGCTGAAGAGTGCCAGCAGCGGATGTCGCAGGCTTCCGTGCATGTCTGCGCACAGCGCATGTACGCGCCCGTCGCGCTTGGCCGCCTCTGCCATCCCTGCCTGGTGTGAATGTGGGTGACAGTGCCTGCCCGTGCTCATTAGGCGGCGTGGGTCTGCCGCTGCGAGCTGCTGCGGCCGGGCCCCGCCCCGCCCCTGCCACCGCTGGCTCTGCAGCAGGTGGCCTGGGAGCAGGAAGTTGCTACTGTTCTGCTTATGAGTGTCACGTTCCCATGACTGACACCGAGCCACACCGGGGCAGGAGCGGAGAGAGAAAGCCCTGCTCTCGCGCCACTTTTACCTCAGAAGCTCCTTTCATCAGCCCACCAGTGGATTCTTACTATTGTTACTATGACTGTTTTAACTGTTCGGGGCATGCTTGCTTCAGCGCTGCACCGCGGTGCCGGCAGGCTTCTCTCGTCTGCTCGCTTGAGGATTCTTTTTTAAACATCCAGTTTTGCCAGGAAGGTGACCTTTCACCTTTACACCCAGCCCAAGCGGATTTAAGATGAGCGGCTTCCAGAAAGATTCGGACCATGTCCCTCAGGGCGTCCCGGATCCGAACCCGGGCGTCAGCCCTGAAGATGAGCTCGATTTCACTATGCTATTTGATTATGACTATCTGGGCCATGACGAAGGTTTGTCAACATCTCTTTTCTCTTTCTACCAAAATCTGCCCTGGCACGCGTCTGCTGCTTCTTGATAAGTGTCCACACAGGGGGTACTTTCTGGCTAGGAGGTTGCTGTTCACTTCATACAATACGGGTACCCTCCATTTGTACCTTTAGGGACAAGGGAGGGGTGCGCACAACAATACAGCCTAATGTCAATCTCTCTCTCTAGTCTCCCCTCTCTGTCCCCCCGCCTCCCGCTCCCTCTACCCTCCTCCCCTTCCCTCTTCATCCATGTCTTGCATCAGTTTACCTTTGCCGTCTGCCTAACCCTTCTCTTTTCTCCCTGTCCATCTTTGCTCTTCCTATGTTCTGTATTTACCACTTTCTCTTTCACCCTCTCTCAACTTTGCTCTGTGACCTTTTACTTCCATGATGACCCAGTCACCTCTTTCTCGAACGGAACCTCTCTCGCCCCCAACATGCCTTCCCTCTCCTGCTTCCCCTGCATAACCTGGTGGATAACTCACGCATTGAACACTTGCCTCTAGGCGCTTTGCAAGCTCGAATCCTGATAGGGTTCACACTGCTTTATCATTCCGTGCTCTACACATTGTTTGACGTTAAATTTGCTAATGAGATCACCATTTGTTGTAGTGCTTAGAAGTAGCCGCAATCTTACATGAAGTGCTATGTAAATATACTTACTGCAAGCACTTAGAATTCGGGATATGGAAATGATAAGGTTACAAGAGCCCAACAGCCCTGCAAAGTATGGTAGGTGTACATTGAATTGTTCCCACAAATAATGGAATGATATTTAAATAGTGACCTCTTGCAGTAGGCGGCTTTGGTGGACTATGTATTACTTTTGCGCAGCATATTATCTGAAGCAACACTTAGAACTTGACTTCGATAGAACTTTCTGAGGTTGGGCCTTGCAGGGAAAAATGCCCTCCACTGGAAGCTCAGGCCATTAATGAGAGCATCAGACTGGTGCCATCCAGATACGTCCCCACAAAATGATGTTTTGGAATATCTACAAGCCATCTGTTACCATCTTCCCTTAACTAAGGGGGATGCACTGAGTGTTAAATTAAACCAGCAAAACATGATACCAATGGTCATTAATGAGGATATTCAGTTGGGACAACTGCATTACCTCTCTGTAAGTTACACATTGAATGCAGTGTCTGTACATACTCCTGGCTTTATGGCCGTTAGCATCCTGGTATAATGTCCAGCGTGCTAATGTATGTTGTCTGTTTTATTTTTACAGAAGAAAAAGGTTGGCTTGAAAGGCCAAGATTATTGTCTGTAAACATTTTTAAAAAAACTACAGTCAAGATGGCTGCTATGGAAATAGCAGCAGGACTTCTTTGAGGATCTGTTCTGATCCCATGGCCATAACCTAAGCAGGGGTGCAGAAACTGTGCCTGCAGTGACTGCAGGTCAGCTGATAAGATAGATTTATGTGAAATAAGATGGTATGGGCAGATTGAAGGGAGGAGGGGTATGTAACTATTCTACACTCTGATGCATGGTTACTTTTATCTTGTTAAATACCATCATAATTGTTAAAAAAAAATATCAAATTGGAGCAGGCAGTGACTGGAGGTGAAAAGGGATGTGGAGATCTGGTGCAGTGGAGCAGTGGCAGTGCCGGAGAAGGCAGATGCTTGCTTTCACCTCAACCTTTTCTGGAGGGTTCCACCCCCATTCTGAGCATCGGGATTGACTATTCCACTGACCCTGGGAAGGCATGCATAATTAGAGAAGGAGCACGTGTTGAGGTTTTCGCTTCTTTAGGGCTCATGCTATGTGTGGAATGTTTTAGTTGCAGCCTCGTCATGGTCACTCCGTGATTGCAGTATTCGCATCCCGGGAAGAAGTTCAGCCATTCAGGTGGCTGGAGCAGTCGGCGAGAATACACATTCTCGCTGCTCTTCCACAGGTGGCGCCATTTCTATTTTTGTATTTTATGCGGGGAGGCAACAGGCCCCTAAGGCCCTCCCACTAAGAGGAAGTAGGCTTTACCACTTTGCTGTGACGCCCAGCCCCGGCTCACAAGGCAAGAAGCTGTCACATTTCTCACCTTGGAGAGTAGTGTAATGACTCACTTTAAAACTTTAAAAGCAAACAAATGCACCACTCTCCGAGGTGAGAGAACAGTCATTATTGTGACTGTTGGCAGCAGCAAACGTAGAGACAGTGGACAAAAGGCTGCCATGGGGGTATCAGTAGACCCCCTCCCCACCTTACCTTGAAGTGTAACTTCTGGGCTCATGTTTTACGCGGTCCAGGGCGTCAATAATTAGCATGAACTTAAAACGTTTATGTTTATGTGTGTGAATGAGAAGGAGTGCTTATGTGGGTGAATGTATGAGAGGGGGTGTATGTGAGTGCATGCATATGAATGAATGCAGTGTGAATGTGTCCGACTGTGCGTGTGTATATGACAGATATGCTGCATGGGTGAGTGACTGGGGGAGGGGCATTGGAGCATGATCCATTTTTGATTGGAGCATGGCATGTTGTGCAGTCGTTTTTGGGCTGAGCAAAGCCAACTTGAATGTTATTTATTATTATGTGAAGGTAGGGTTGGAGTGGGGGGACGGTCCGCCATTCGGGCTAGCTGGGTCCAAATGTGGGATGGAATGTTGTACTTGAATTAAGGGCAAAACCAACATGAGAACGAGAGAGCGCTTGCGCCAAAACGCTTTGCACAGAACATATTTACAAACAATATCACCCAACTGAAGTTGGGACTTATTAACCAACCTCGGAAGGATGAAAGACTGAGTTGGCCTTGCCGGAACTCGAACCTGCGAACTTCAGATGCCACAAAGATCGCAGCAGTGAGCACTCAACCCCTTGACCTATCCTACCAGCACATGTCCCTGCTTCTCTTTATTATTTACATGAGCGTTTTTACATGGGGGAGGGCATGTTTCCTTACTGTGGCCTGGCATGTTTTTTACTGGTGCTAAGGTTAAAGACAACCTAAGTGTTCTCAAATAGAAGGGTGGGGGGCATTTGTGAAGCACGCAGAGGTGTAGACAGGGTAGGGCCTGAGCGGGCAAGGCCCACCCAACATCTGTATATGCCCACTCATCAGTGCTGTGTCAGCATTTTCAGATGTTAACGTCATACGGTGCGCCCAGCTTCATTAGCTTCAGGCCCCACCTGTTAGACAATCCTGGCTGCGCCTCTGGAAGCACGCAAGGCATTGTTTTCTTACTGTCGCAAGACATGTTTAACTGGCGTTACAGGGAAAATACAACATGAGTACAACATGAGAGTTTTTATCTGGGGGCATTTGTGCAGCGATATGTTAAGTATATAGTGTAACACCGCACAAAGAACATCATTACATACAATTAACACCCATCTGAAGTTGGTACTCATTTATCGATGTCGTAAGGATGAAAGGCTGAGTATGTCTTGCCAGGATCTGAACCTGCGTCTCACACTCAGATCGCAACAGCGAGCACTCAACCTGCTGAACTATCTTACTGGCTAGCCAGCAAGGACATCTTTTCTTACTGTGGCATTGCATTTTATTACTGGTGTTAAAGCCAAAGGCAACGTAAGAGATTTGACCTTGTATTGGGGGTATTTGTGCAGCCCGCACAGCAATGTTTTTTTTACTGTGGCATGAAATTGATTCTGCCTTTAGGGAGCAAATACAACATGCTGAGAGTTCTTACATGGGGAGGGGGGGATTTGTGTAATAAGCAAGGATATGTTTTCTTACTGAGGCATGCTTTTCTTAATGGCATTAAGTCAAAGCTACCAGGAGTATGTCCTTACATGGGGATACTGGCATTTATTGGCAGAGTCAGCATAAACAGGAGTATTTTCTTATGCAGGAATAATGGCATATATAGGCTCAACAGAAAGGACATGTCTGGGCACAATCAATATGAAAATGTATTTTACGCTTGCAGAGTACTGACATATAGTAGGAAAAGGTATTATGAACATGCATTGGAAAATGCTCCTTTGCATTGTTGGTGACTTGGCATATGATGGATTTTTTCCCTATTTTACAGTACAAAACTGATTGTAAACTGTTGTTTTTAACCTAATTTATCACAGAACGTGCACTATAAAATGCACCATTTTAACCCATTATTTAAAAACAATTCTCAGGGGGAGAACCCCTCAAACCTCCCCCTTGATTAGTTTTCCCTCCCTCACTATGCTCGGTCACTCCTATGCATTTGGCCGGGGGCAGACCCAGCCCCCTTCCTTCTGCGGCCTATTTTAGTGTAGGCCCCACTATGTTGGCTGCAGCTCCACTTGTAACAGAATTATGGCTATGCCTATGGTGAGTTGGGGTAAAAGATGCATCTAATGGGCTAACAAAAAGGCATAATATCTACTCTGCCTCCTACCCTTGGGCAGGACAGGGTAGGGCAGGCAGGGGGGAGGGGCAAGGGGTAATTTTAGCTCTGGCGGCGGCCATCTTTTTTCACTACCCCCACCACAGGAGATTGGCTGCGGCTCCGGGTGCAAATGGCTTTCACCTCCCGCAGTGGTGGCAGCCATGGCCGGTAACGGCCCACAGCCCTCGGTCGTTACTGTCCATGGCTGCCCCCCCCATCCCCCAGATGCAGGGGTGAAAGCCTAATGTATAGCCAGCTGAGATTGCGACCACTGGGCTGGGATTTGAGGTTAAGAGGATAACACAGAACAAAAAACAAGGAAATAAATATACACGAGGAAGAACTTGAGAAGTAGAAGAGGAACTATAATAAAGAGAAGGAGGAGCACGTGGCATCATCATTGGTTCATTGGTCTCATTAGTTGAAAAGAAGGGACATAAAATGGCATGCACCTAAGCAAATGATGGTTTACTGCACATCATTTTACTAAGTTTGTCTACGAATGACAAATCAAATTGCAAGAACAAATACAAACAAACATCTTCTGTAGTAATGTATAGGATGTGAATAAGCAAAAATAAAACCCATATCTACTTCTGCCTCGATTAGCTGAAATAAAAACTCATCAGCCTCTTTAAGTGCAGTAGTAAGCAAGTCATAAGGCAAAGGAATCAACAGCGCAGAAGGAACCTAATGGCATTGGCAGAGCCAGCCACCGTCCTGGGGGGCAGCTGAAGTCCCCCCAAGAGGTTGTAAGCAGAAGGCATCACTCTGCAGATGCTCAGCCCAGCACTCTGGCGAGTGCTCTAGAAAGAGCATGTCAAATCTCTGGCCAGCCAGTACAGAGTGCTTACACAATCATTAACAGAAACCTGCCCTGCGCAGATCCCCACCTCCCCTGCTTGCGATGAAGGCTTACACCTGCCAATGATTAGCATCTTTTTGTGAAACTAAATATTGAGGCGGGAGATGAATGTGATGGGCCGAAAGAAGGCAGAATACACGAAGGAAAGGAGCAACGACAACAAGATTCTGCTTCCGGGTCTCAGGGCGAGGGGGCAGAGGGTTGATTGCAAGCCCTGGGTTTGAAACCTGATTAGACAGCTCTGTGGGTTCATGAACCTAATGCAGCAATCGGGGTGTCACCGGCATGCCACACATGCAGTTCCTGCTGTGATACTAATGCATGTTTGCTTGCTCTGCTGCGGTCTGCAGTCACCTCACATCACCCCGGGAAGGCGCCCCCTTTCCATTTGCAGCACTGCCCACTATGCTATACATTTTTTGTCCACCATTGCTCTCAGGTCATTTGGGAGCAGAGAGACAGTTTATCCAGGCCAAGGTTTAGGTAGGCTACTAGAGTGCACAAAGCAAATACAAAATGGATAGTGGTCATGCAGGCACCTGGAGGATCATTGAGTGAACACGCTTCGTCCCACTCGTAAGCCTATTTTCAGAACTGTCCTTCAGCCCCCCAACATTTTGAGGCTGCCACCCGCCTCTATACTCCCCGTCAACCGGGATAGCTGTACCCCCTCCTCTGTGCCCCTCTGTTTCCCACCCCCACTCTGTATATCTGTTCTGTTGTTACCTCTGTAAAGCGCTCCGTTCTGCATCTTTACTGTAGTATACCTCTGTAAAGCACTCCGTTATGTATCTGTATTGGCGCATACCTCTATAAAGCGCTTTGTTGCTTCCCGAAGCAAGGTCGGCGCCCAATAAATACCAGAATAATAATAATAATTATGTATAATCCGAAAAAGCTGCATTAACTCCATCTTACATCAGCTTCCAAAGCGCATATGTTTACTTGCTCAGAATGGTCGAGGGGAGTGGATAGTGTATAAAGGCCTTCCAATCACTGTACACGCGTTATAAGAAAGCCTTTAAAGCGCCAGGCCTAAGGAAAGCAACGCCATGGAGGTCCCACGGGGAGTTAACTGTCCCGAATTCCCACACGCACCCAGCATGTGCGTGTGCAAAGTAAACACGGGCTTCTTTTTTTAAACCTTTTGGTCTTTACGGGTTATGCTTTCTCTCAGGTGCAGTGGAGGTTGTACAACTGGTTTGGTGGCACAGTTCCCGAAATACAGTCAGTGAGTGTTTGTGTTTGGTCGGCTGCTGTGAGAAGCACGCGCTTATCCCGCTTAAGTGCCGCTTGCGTCCACATCCCGAGATACTTACGTCATTGCGTCACCTTGTGAAAAATTGATGACTTTCTCATTATACTCGTGGTCTTTGTCTACGCAGTCAGCGTAAAGCCACATTTCACGCCACATGGCGCAGCAAATATAAAGCAATTCTTTGATATTGCGAGGCAACCACGTGCCAAAAAATGAAGGCACGGGTGGGGTTGCCCACGTGACGTCGAGTTGAGAATCCTGCTTGTCATGGGAGATCTTGAGTCAGGGAGGAGTGCCCTTTCCACCCGGCTTTTGATAGCCTTAAGGCAACAATTGGAAATGGCTTAAAATAGAAACCTGTCTGGTTGCTAAGGGTGTATGCGCACCCGGCTTGATTGCAATGAGAGGTATCATGGAACACATCGTGGCACTGGCAGGCACAAGCAGGGGAGGAATTGGGCTGGCACAAGACAGAGCTGCTCTCCTGCAAAAGTCATCTAAACCTCCCCACAGTTGAGGAAGCTCTTTGCCTCTATTCGCAAGACTCGAGGCATTCGAAATTCGGCAACATAGAACAAGTTCACATCCTTTGCTCGCCCAGGTAGTTCAAACCTAAACAGTGATGCAGTCCAAACCTGTATTTATCTCTTGTACTTTGCACACATTTGAATGTTATGGTGAGTTTTTTGATAGATTAAATGAAATGAGCACCATATCCAGTTTGCATTGCATGCTCAGAAGGAATGCAGGCTCAAATTACTATCACAGACATGTCTGATAAATTGCCTGTCATTCTTATGTTCCCAGAATGCATTATGTATGCAAAGGAGTCAGAATTCAAAATGTAGGGCACCTGCATTATTGGCCCCCTAGCTTCGCCTCCACTGGCAATTCGTGTACCTTTCGACCCTCTCCAGGTAAATAATGCACTTATTGGGGCATAGTGATCGCCAGCTCTCAGGGCTGCCCAAACCACAAAACACTTCAGACTTGCAGGAGGGTGCAATGCCCCCTAACATGACCAAGTGCAACTTAATGCACTGCTTCGGCTCTGCCAGAGCAACTCTACCGCTTCGGCTCTGCCAGAGCAACTCAGCTGGGAGGCGTAACTGTTACTCACATTTCTGGATTAGAAAAGAAAGCGCAGAGAGCAAATGGAGGGGGGAAGAGTGTCCGGGACGACGTCTGGTTTTAACAATGATGCTTGAGAGACTGGTCCATTCCTTAGGAATAATAGAAACAACTGGCAGGGCTCACGCTGATCGCTTTATTTCTCAGCTTTAAAAATATTAGAGAACGCACCATTATAAGCCTGGTTTACAGGAAACTCTCGAAGTGAAAATGTCTGTTTTTGTTTTTTTTAATCCTGCATATTGCAGAGCTGATGTAGAATAAGTAAAAGATTGGCGGTGGCACCATCCTGCTGTCTAATCCAGGCTTCACCACTTGAATAAGTAGTGTCATCTTCTGCGCATCACTTTATGATCCAGGCCCCTGTTGCATTGGGTCTGCATGGGCACGGGGGTGCTTAAAGGCAGGGTAACCATGATTTTAAATTAACACTAATGCACAAGACATGTATTTCGTTTTAATTTTTAATTGTTTTTTTATAACACGTTTAATACCCATGTACGGCTTCTAAGCGCAGATCCAGGATTCGAACTTCTGTTGCTCTGCGTGGTTTTGCTTCCAAACCAGCACATTGACCCTGTGCTATCCTCGTTCACGTTTGCAGCTGCGTGTTTTTTTCGGGGTGTCCACATGTTTTTGCAAAGACTGGTCTATGGGCTTGGATTACAACTCCAAGAAACTGGTACTTTGAGAACTATGAGGGGTGGGGGTGGGGTGTGAGCATGCAGCACCCCTGCACATGAACGGATGGATGAGTGGACAGACGAACGGGTGATTGAATGAGAGAACGGTTGCTGTGACAATCATGGTTCTTAGCAATCTTTCTTCGGAAACCCTAGAGGCGGCGGGTGGAGTGCACTGATGTCACAGTAGGGAATCACGTCACGTGCTGGATGGATGAGAAATTGTGGGCAGTCTTGTGTTCCCATAATGCTCTTTGCTTTTATGGAAATCGCCAGCTTGGGTTCTTTGAAGAGATACAGTGTTGCGTAACTTGGCCTGGGACCATGCCCCGTAGCTCTGGCCCCTACATCCACATCCCCGCCCCACCAAGGAGGAGAGGTTCCCCCAGTACATTTTCTCAATTTTCAGCATTGGGCACAAGGTAAAACGTTCCCACGCTCTTGTATTCTAAAGTTGTTCTTAACGTGCTCGTGAACTAAGGAATAGGTAGCAGTAAACCTGTTCATCTCCTTGAGTTCAGACCCACCCCTTTATGTTACTGACTAAAGGACAGGGCATCATAGTCTTCAAGTCTTAGAGAATGGGATATTTCGCATCCCAACTTAACACAGCTTGGCTTAAAGAAGGCCCCAGCTCGATAATTCGTGTGACACAGAAGAAAAGAACTGCCGTCATGACTTTTCTCTTCTGCTAAAATGTGCCCGGCTTTCTGTAGCTCAAGGCACTCCTTCTATGTTTGCTAGGATAGAGAATTGGGTGGATTTCTAGGCACAGGATGCTGAGTGGTCTGTTGTGTGAAGGAGGAATGAGATTTCCCAAAGGATGCCCATATGCAGTGTTCCAGCCTGTAGGCGGCAAAACCACAGCCGCATGGGAATCCACCTTGACCATGGTTCTTATAGGGGAGGAGGGTGCGCGGTATTGCACCTGCAGAAGGGAGTGGGTTGGCGGGGGTGCAGATGATATTGTCTTTTTGTTCTCTCTCTCCTGCTTCTCGAGCTCTCTGCTCATCCACTTCCAACTCTCTGAGGGTCAGACGCTTCTCCAAGCAGAGAGTTGGGGGCAGATCTATCTCCTCGGCTGAGGCCTGCCTCTGGAACAGCCTCCCTGCCTCTCTCAAACTTGAGCAGAACCACCCGGGAGTTCCGCAAGCAGCTCAAAACCTTCCTTTGCTTCCTCGTTCCCTCTTCCTCTCCCCTGCTGATGCACCTGACTGCTTCGCGCACTGGTCAACTGGTCACCCTCTGAACTCGGACCCAGGCTCCTGCATGTCCAGTTGCCCTTGCACTGCCTCTGGGCTCGCCGGCACGTAAGGGTCTGTATCTGCAACCCTACAGTCTCTTCTCTCTGCAGTTATGAGCCACCCACTGGCTGCACTTGTGAGTTAACTGCACTTCCTCTTTGCCCTCCCCCTGGCACTTCTCCTCTTCCCTCTTCCCAGCACTTGTTCGATCTGAATGACACAAGGCCTAGTAAGATCATTATTTTGTTCTCCCTTTTTTACTCCTCCTTGTCGCGCTTAGAAACACTTGTGTACAGGTGTGTCATAAATGCCTTATCATATCATATATATCATATCATTGTTGACCACATGCATGGACCACAGTGTGTGGGCTAAGAACATTAATTGAGTGCCTAGAGTCAAATCAGAAGTGATGTGCAGTGTCAAACATTCATTATAATTATGCCGCTAGGCTCTAAAATAATAGTTACTGTTCTTACCCCACATGCTGATCAGCTGTGTTTGCCCTAGAGGGATTTGAATCTGTTACCTTCCAATTTGAGGACAGGTTCTCGGCCCATTGAGCTATGCAATCTAGAACTTTATGATTATTGATTAAACCTTCCCTCAAACTCTTAAGCACTTCCATTCAACAAAAGTTATCAGCCTTCGGAGTCAGTCATCTTGTGCCTATCTTGGATGGTGGAGAGTAGCGATTTGCATTCCACACACACCACAACTTTCATGGCCGCTTTGGTTATATCTTTGCTGCTATTAGTAAAATGCTAAACCTCCGTTTGACATTTGCCTGTGGTATGTCTGTAGGAGAACCCTTGAATAACCTTCAGTAGACCTGTAGACCTTAGCCGTACGTTGTCGTACCAACAGTGCTTTTATGCAGGGCTTTAAGTGAGCCAGGGCTAGCGAGTACTCAGCCCTGGCAGTCTCCAAATATTGCCTTTGGCCCAGGGTGCTGCCAGGGCTCTCCGAACTGACCTACTGCACCACATTTCTTTAAAAAATATGAATGGCAATACTGCTCTTTGCCAGTAGATGCCACCTCCAGTAATGTTTAGAATCACATCAGTTTAAGAAATGTGCAATTAGGTACTATTCAATCAGGAAAGTGAGATTATAAAGGAATACGTTGTTTCATTTTTGCCACACATTGCTCCTGATTCATGGATTATTTGCGCCAAAAAAGGGGGATTTGTGCGCCATTCTGCCCGCAAATCCCTTTTTAACTAATGGGGATTTGCAGGCAGAATGGCGCACAAATCCTGTTTTTTTTGGCGCAAATAATCCATGAATCAGGCCCATTGTGTTAAACTATTATTATCAGAATGCCTTTAATTAAATCAGCACAAATAATGGATTTCTTTCACAAGAACTATGAGGTTGCATGGTGTACGGACCCCTTTTGATTTGCTGTTCTGTTTCATATTTGAATATGTTTATTTTGATCCAAATGTGTACACACACTAACCATATTTAAATACATCTTTTAAACCGGAATTGTTTTCTCTTTCATTGCACATATGTAAACTCGATTGGCTCTGTTTGGTCACTCCTTTCATTACACAGCCTGCTCCTCTTTTAAAGCTTTGTTCGCTACTTAGGATTTGCAGCTGTGAGAGATCCTTTTTAGGCCCCACCCACAAATTACACATTAGCGCCCCCCTTTGATTTTGTTTCCCACTTAAAGCACTGCTTTTATGCCTGTAAGCAAAGTACAGCCATTGCAGAAGAAAAGAAGCCATTAGAAGAGTTCGTAACTTACCACCAGTGGTAAATGCATTAACAGCATTACATTCATTACCCTCGGTAACTCCAATTATGGAACAAAATAGCTCCTAAAAATGGTGTTAATTACCACAAGAAATAGGATCAGCTCTGGCTGTTCTTAACGAGGGCCAAATTCAAAACCAGCTGCCACCTACCTGCCTTCAAATAGGTCAAGTAGGGGTCACAAGTAGTCCGGTGATGTTGGAGTTGTGAGTGCCCACTGCCCACCTCACAGACCCTGAAACTGATATTTAGTAGCAACCAGTATACTATTGACCAAAGGTGGTACATTTATGCCCCTAGTTGTATTTCTTAGAATAGAAAATCAGAAAACACATGTTTTTACCAGTGGTATTTCTTTACCACCTTCAGTAATTACCACTGATGTTATTTACACTGCCATTATTTTAAAATTGCTGGAGCGAATGCAGAACTGATATATTGCAGGGAAATGTGAGAATGGTGATTTACCACTGGTGGTACGCCTTATGTAGACGGTCCATACATGTGTTATATTACAAACAACATTTCATTGCAAGATAATGGCAGCAGAGAATACTCACTATTAATGGTAGCCTAAAATACATTGCTATGCTTGGGATTGGAGTGTGGTGCGTTTGGCCATATCCGTTAATAATGGATATTGCTTAATTGGTATATGCCATTCTTATCACAGACCATTGTACTCTTTTCATCGACCTAGGAAAGATGAAAGGCTGAGTCAGCTGCATTGGTAATAGAACCTGCACCATATAGACTGTGGGCCTCATTACGACCCTGGCGGTACGGGGTAAACGGCGCCGTAAAAGGTGCCGGAGCCGTTCACTCCGTACCGCCGCATTACGAGGTCCCCTCCCGGGACCCAGGAAGCAACGCCTGGGATAACCAGGCGTGCTTACCGGGTCCCGCGAGGGGAAGAGGGAGCAAACAACGGGCCATCTCGTAATGGCCCGTTGTTTGCTCCCTCTCCCATTCCCATTCAGCCCTATGGGGGCTGAAATGGGAATGGTGAAGGATCGTGTCCGGGTCCTTGGAGGGAGGAATTACCGAGCCTTCCGAACTCAGAATGGCCCGGTAAATCCTCATTCCGAGGACCCGGACCCGACACGATTTCGGTGGCAGCCATGCCACCAATAGCGGCATGGTTACCGCCGAACTCGTGATGAGGGCCCGTGTGTGCATTTTCGTGCATCAGAGGCTTGAATCACTGACCTATCACTCTAAAACTCGCCATCACAGATATATTAAGGTCAGGTATTTTATTGAAAATACGCATACTGTATTTCTAAGACCATCAACGACTTTTTCCCCAGGTGCTTCACCCATCAAGGTCGCTATTAGTGTATGCTTTTATCCTCTTCGTACATACACTGTAAGGCCCATTCTCAACGGGATATTGAAATTGCTTACACATTGTAATCCAGTGCTTATACATCCGCACGCACGCACGCACGCACTCATACTGCCTCTAGTGTTGCTGTTCATTCCGTGTGTGCAACCTCCTAGCCAGATAGCACACTGGTTTCCATGGAGGAGAAAGGAATGCCATTAGCAGAATCACTTGGCAGTCACCAGTGTTAAGTGCACTGGGACACGACAGGAAGATTGACTATTATGCCAGCCACAGGAAAATGTGTACACATAAAAAAATCTGCATCCGCCGTAAATAATATTTTTCATCTCCATGCCAAGCAGCTCTGACGGCATGGGAGTGTTAAGCTGCACAGCCTGTTTACTTAGCGTCACGAAGCTTGCGATTGCACGCTTCCTCGGCATTCTGTAATATGTGTGCTCTTATGAAGGACAAAAAGCGCTCAGTGGCGTAACACAAAATGTGGGGCCCCCCTGCAAGCTATGCTGAGCCCCCCTCACCTCCCAGGTGCAACAAATCACAGGTTGCGCCACACTTAGGCCGGCCTAGATTACCATGCTTGCGCAATACGCATGAACGTGCTGCTGCAGGGTTACGCCGCACACTCCACTAGGAGAAAGACGTCTATGTGTTTTAATGCATTGCACAGCACACTGCCTGAGAAAAATTAGCTAAAAGGCTAGAGCGTTTGCATCTGTTTGGTAGGGTAAAACCAATCCAAAAATCCAATACATGCAAGTCACCACCAGGGCACAGGAATATTAATGCTTTAATTAACATAATGCTTTGCTATTAAAAATGCCACGCCACAATGAAAACATGTCCAGATGGTTGCGCAATGTAGACCAGTCTAGACACGCAATAACATATTACAGTAAAGCATGCCAGGCCACATTTAGATATACCTAGACTGGTTGCACCAAAATCACAGTCAAACCAGTCACACTTATAATGGTTATTTTATCACAGATGCCCATAAAAATATACAATGCCTCAGTAAGAAACGACTAGGCTGCCAGCACCCAAATGCCGGTCTAGCCAGGTAATTACACTTAGCAGGACTGCTTTATCAGAGATGCCCAGATGAAAAAAAGTCAAGGCAAACTAAGAAATGACTAGACTGGCTGCACCAAAATGCCACCAATACCACATATCATGCCTGCTTAGCATGGACATGGATGACCATACAACCATTTGATTTATCGCACAATCCCTGTCCCAGCCCTACCCCCACAGACCCTCTCTCCCTCACACGCCCTGCATCAATCCCCAAAATCTGCTTCTCGGCCCAGAATTACCTCTGCGTCCCTTTGCCTTGATCAAGTACTTACATATGAGGTTCCTTGCCTCATTTGTAAGTACTGGGATGAGGAACAGTGGGACTAAGAGTAATTAAGATTACAAGTAACTAAACCAGGCATTACCTCCATGTCCCTCTACCTCATCCCAGTACTTGTGTATGAGGCACAGTACCTCATACACAAGTACTGGGATGAGGAAGAATAGGGCTATGAGTAATGAAGATTACCAATAAGTAACCAGGGGATTAAACACAAGTAGTGGCGTAATGCCATTGAGCTGACTGGGCTTCAGCCTCCCCCTCCTAAAATTTGGGCTATGTTGACATGACCTGGCTGACCTACAGAGCCGTTGCTGGACAGACCAGGGCACAGATGTTAAATGGCACCTCGGTTTCGCTGTTAACAAAGGTGCTGCAATTACTAACGTAAAGCATTTCAATGTTAGTACCTGCATTCAAATGCATAATTCTTTGGGTAATTGAAATAAATCTTGATGTGGGTTTAGTACTTGCATGCCAGGGAAGTGATTGGACGGGTGGGGGGGGGGCAGGAGACCGCTTATTCTCACAGCAGTCCATAAGTGGGTGCTTTCAGACTTAAAGGAGAAAGTTAATGCTTGTAACATTGAAGCTGCACTAGAATAGTCTCATTAGAATGTTTAAAGAAGTTAGATTCCCCACACACCCAGGGTTGCCCCTCCCCCACCACCCATGAAGTTAGCATCTCTTAGAACATTTGAAGGGTTAGCACCTCCTCAAATTGTAGGTTTTGTTTCACCCCTGAATACAAGCACGCACACCATTCACCATACACACACAGGCACACCCAGCCACCCATACATTTAAGTGTGCACCATTTCCCTTTCACTA
The DNA here is from genome assembly GCF_040938575.1 of Ambystoma mexicanum. Classification (NCBI taxonomy): domain Eukaryota; kingdom Metazoa; phylum Chordata; class Amphibia; order Caudata; family Ambystomatidae; genus Ambystoma; species Ambystoma mexicanum. The sequence continues at coordinate 487,919,765 of NC_090925.1, forward strand.
TACACTCACACAGGCAGCCACCTATACATTTAAGTGTGCACCCTTTTACCATACACTCACACAGGCAGCCACCTATATGTTTGAGTGTGCACCCTTTCATCATTCAGGTACACCCAGGCAGCCACCCATACATTTAAGTGTGCACCCTTTCACCATACAGACACACCCAGGCAGCCACCCATGCATTTAAGTGTTCACCATTTCACCATAAACGCCACATGCACACCCAGCCACCCATACAGTTAATTGTGCACCCTTTCACCATACACTCCCATAGGTAGCCACCTATACATTTAAGTGTGCACCCTTTCACCATACACTCACACACGCACACGTCATGGGGTTGAGGGGAGCCCTATTACCTCAAAAAGAAATGGTTTCTTTTTGAAGTCACTCTGATTTCATAAATACATTATTTAAGTTAAGGACAGAACCATAATGGAAATACTTTCTTTATGAAGGTAGAGTGACATCAAAAAGAAACTATTTCATTTTGAAGTCATAGAGCTCCTCCTACCCCATGACACGGAGGCCTCCAGCCTAGAGGTTTTCATGTCATGAGATGGGGGAACCCTCGGACTTTAAAAAGAAATAGTTTCTTTTTGTAGTCACTCTGCCTTCATAAAGAAATTATTTCTGTCATGCTGTAACAGAAATCATTTCTTTATAAAGGTGGAGTGACTACAAAAAGAAAGAAAATTGTTTTTAATTTCGGTTACTGTTTTTTTTTAAGTCCAAGGGGGCCCCCTCCCAGGACATGAGGTGGTGGGGCCCATCCGCACCATGGGGCTTGCGGGGGTCCCCGTTATGCCACTGGAAACACTGTGTTCAATGACAATCCGCACACATTTACGTGGGAGGTGTATTGGCAAGTTCATTTAAGTTCAGTGGTTCTTTTTAGGTTTGCACTACATAAAAGACTTACAAAAAAGGTAATAATAGCAATGACAATAACAACAGAGTATTCCGCTTCGGTCTGTTATCAAGATGTAGACCAAACAAACCAACTTGGGATGGTACGATGGTGGTAATAATGTCCCAGGCCTCAGTGCAATAAAGCAGAATGCAAAGAACCCTTTTCAGACACATAATTGGTATAGCGTAAAATAACCACTATAGCAGGATGATCATTGGAATACATATCTCTAAACCTATAAAGCGTAGCTGTTTTACAAATACTTTAAATACAGGGAGTGAACCATGTTATATCACTGGGAAGTCTGCAGGATTCAGCTACTTTCTGATAGGTTCTCACAAATCAACGTATCACATTTCTTGGCGTCGTGCAGAAAAGACTGCGTAGAACCCCTTCTTGTCCAATCAGCTATTTTCAGTGTGGAAGGAACCGCACCTACTGGGCAGACTCGTCATATTGCAAGTCAGGGGGTGGAAGAAAGCATGGGCCTCCTCAGAGGGCCGGGGGCCGAGCCAGGCTCTTCATTGCTCATGAACAGGCTTGCAAGATGGAGCCATGTCCAGCAGGGTCACACACTCCAGTCTTGCACTTATATACAATAACCTAATTAATTGTGTCACTTGTACCCTTGGCTCAATTGAAAGAATTGGGCTTCGACAATAGTATTTAACTGTGAAGATCACCATACAAGTATTGCGTCTGCAGTGACGTAGGAACACCATGCAAACCTTAATTATTTCATCTGCCAAATGGCCTTCTCTAGCAGCTTCTAATCCTTTATCATAGTCTGAAAATCAAGCAGGAACGCGCTCAGCACAAGGGTCCTGATTCCACACACAGGGTCTTCACTTCTAGCACCAACCGGCGATGCTCTGCGTTACACACGTGGTGGCCACTCAGATTCATTTGGATAATCAGTCAGTGCAGTTTACATCCATGTAGGATCAATGCAACGCACACGTCTGCCTCGCTAAACAAGCAAGCGTGTGACATGTTCTGAAATATTATACATTTCCACCGGGCACAGTGTGAATAGTCAAACACATTTGGACATGCAATTAAAGCGTGTTGCCCACCACTGCGTCATACAATGAAGAATCTCATGGCAAAATAAACTGTGACCGATGAATGCCATTAAAGCTTGGACTCCTACCCATTGAATGACATTGAAGGTGGCCATTTTGGAATAGGTTGAATTTGGCCCGTGGGCTGAGCACGGAGATTCCGCCCGCGCTCCCTCCTCAGCGGCATCATCCTCATGCTTAATTGCTAATTGCTTTTCAATGAGGTCCACATGAGACAATCCCTTGGTGCCACACTGCCAGGCGTCTCATTGAATGGCATCAAAGAAAAGAGTACATGTCTCTTTGGCCATGTTAGGTCTCGGCAGGTTCTAGGGCCATCCATTCTGCCTTCCTTCCACCTCCACCCAGTTTAATATTCATGCAGAACTACCACATAACTGAAACCTGCCACATCTATGTCATCACTGTAATAAGCTGCCCAAAAGGCATGTATCAGCTGCACCTTTTAAATACCATTTTTGTTCACTTTTTTAAAGTATATTTCTTTTCGGCTAGGACCCTCCCACTATATCTCATTTGATTATCATCACCCCAAACTTTCGGTGATGGCTATCACTGAAACCTTGTTTTCTCCCACCTAACCACTATCCCGGCAGCCCTTCACATCGACTTTGCCTCTGTCTCTTTCTCCCTTCATCTCTCCAAAAAAGATGTGGTGTTGTTCTCATGATTGGCAAGTGCACACCACTGGTACCCCTTACCCTCTCTGATTCCACTCCTTCCTCCTTTGAGAACATCCCAGTCTAGCTCCTTGCTACCACCCCTCTTACTTTCCTCCTCATCTACTGTCCAATGGGTATCTTCAACTTCTTTTTCTCTAATTATGACCTCTTAATCCAGACACTGCCCCATGATGTCGCTGCTATCATAATTGACAACAATAACCTGCTCAGTATGCCTAAACCCAAACAATTTCACCTTGACTCTGCTCTCTCTACTAGTAGCTAGTCAACCTACATATCCTTCCAACCCACACCCAAGGAAATCATCTTCTTCTCAACTTCCTATCTTCCAACCTGGTCTCCTGTTCCCACACAATGAACCCCTAGCCTTCCTACCACTCTCTTATCCACTTCATCATCTCCATTCTTCAACTGGCTTTACCATGCACCTCACTCAGCTATCACCAAACGTAAATCCATGGTTCCCTACCCTCAACCAAGTCAATATATTGTGCAAACCTCTCTCTCCTCCACTTGCTCAATCCATTGATCGCACCACTAGTGAATTCAACTCTGCACCGTCCCTCCCCTTCAATGATCATTGCATTGGCCGTTCCTTTAGCCATTCACTGTCAGATCCTCAACCATGGATCTCCCTAGTCACAAAGCGGCTGAGGGCAACTATGCATTGATGCTTAGACTGCTGGCACAAAGACAGATCCCCACCCTCCTGGATGCGTACAAGGAATATCTACTGACCCGTAATAAAGCTCTCAATCCAGCCACATTCTCCTATTACACTAATATTGCACAGTCTGTCTGCTTGCACCCTTGCAAACTGTCAAAATCCACTAGCACCTGCTTTCCCCCCTTAAGATTTGCTGTGTTTCCACCCCTCTCTAAGCCGACGACTTTGCTTCATGCTTCTCTACTAAAATCACCAAAATATAGGACACCCTTTGCACCCTTCTATCGCTCCCATCCACTCATTATTCTCCCCTCCTACCATCTCTCCCACAACTTACTTCCTTCCCATCTCCCATATCCTCCACCTACCCATTGAACTACTATCCATCCGTCACTCTAATTGACTCCTCTGCACCACAAATGGTTAATGGACTTGCACATGTCACCTCCGCTGAACTCTTTATTTTATTTATCGAATATTTGTAAGGTGCCTATACAACAAATGATTTTTCAAGGCGCCACAAGACAAAGAAAAGGGGAGGGGGAACAAAGGAGAAAGATAACAATGATGATCCTATTAGGCCTTGTGACATTTGGATTGCATTCAACCTGTCTCTCAACTGGAATCTACCCAGCCTGCTACAAAACATCCACAGTCATACCTCTCCTAAAGAATTTGAGCGCTGACCCCAACAACCCCTCATTCTACAGAGCTGTCTAAAATCTTTGAGAAGTTTCTCTTCAATAACATATTTAACTTTCTTGAGCTGCACTCACTTGCTGACCCCCTCCACTCTGGATTCTGTTTCAAACCCTCCACGGAGTTTGCTCTTATCCACATCAGCAAGTTGCCCACTGCAACCAGACTCAAACTCCTAAACATTCAAAAGAACTGCCCACACCTAGCACACAACTCAACTTAATTACTTATCCCTCTTGTGCTTAGCAAACTGATATTCTGAGCAAGCCAACCTTTTGTTCAACCCCTCTACGCTTGTGCTCTACTCAACAAAGTCCTCAGCTTGCAACATGCATCCTTTTCAACCTTCCCAGATCTCCCCCCCCCTCTCTCTACTGTCACCAGCCTGGATGGCTTCATGAAAAATCTCTCTCTCTTTAAATTCCTGCTACTCGTCTATAAATCCATCCATTATCAGGCCCCTGCCACCTCACTAACTGCATCTCACTGTGCTCTCTTGCCTACACGCTGTGCTCCTCATCTCTTCTAAATGTATCAGTCCCCTACTCCCCCGGCTTCCCCATTTTCACTGCTTTTTCCTACCTGACCCACGCCATTGGAATGCTGTCCCTCTGGCCATCAGAGCCATCTCTTCAGTGGAACTCTTCAAAAAGTTGCTCAGACTCGACCTGCTAGAGATTGAAGGAGCTTCACAAAACATCCCACCCTCTTATCTAAATTAACTGCCTATCAAACCTCTCCTGCCTTCTATCCAGGACCATTCTATGTAATTTATAAATGTGAAAATACAGGTCGCAGGCTCCCAATATTAAAAAAAATATTGTTATGTCCTCCAGTCCCTGACCCTGGAGTATGTTGTCGCTCTTACCTCTTCACTACCTGGTATATGTCACTCAAACAAATATTTCCCTTATGTAAAGGCACCTTGCCCTATGACTGCCTTCACTATCTGTAATAAACTATTTTGTAAGTCCTTTCTGTTTGAAAATCATTAGTTCTTTAATAATGATGAACACAAAATACAAATAAAAATGCAGATTAAAAAACATCTTTTTAAAGGCTTATTTGCAGTAAGTTGCTCACTCTCTTTCCCAAGCTTCCCCCACACACCACCCAGTATAAGGTTCCATGCCACTATTGCACCCCTTGAAATAACACTCTAAGACAAGGGGTCTGCAACCATTGTTTTTACGGATGCATTAGACTACAACTCAAATGAGCCATTGTCACCAAAGTTAGTGGTATGGGATCATGGGAGTTATATTCCAAGCATTTAGAGAGCCAGGGGTTGCAGACCCCTGCTTTAGGAGATAAACAGTTAGACTGGGGCGATATTTATTTATTTATTTATTTTTTATATTTATAGAGCACACTGCAGCCCTCGGGCATTGAGGCGCTATAAAGGACATGTAAGAAGGCATGATTCAGGGTTACAAGAATGCGGCCCCACAAAAATACTTGGTGCAGAATGATAAAATACATAGTGAACAGTTACATTCGGTATTACAGGAAGGCATACAGTGAGTGCATCCGCTTATGGCTATTCAAGCATCTGTTTAGACAAAGAGCCTAGTCTTGATGGCTTTCCTGAAGGCAGCGTGAGAGTCAATCTGACGCAATTCTGGTGGGAGAGCGTTCCAGTGGGTGGCAGCCATGTTGGGGAAGCTTGAGCCGCTCGCGCGCACTTTGTGTGTGATGGGTGCAATTATTCTGTTGGCGTAGGCCGTTCTTGATGGTCTGGAAGTGGTGTGGGGGATGATTCTGTGGGCTAGGTAGGGTTGCGCCAGGACATGGAGGCATTTGTGCGTCAAGGCCAGTGTTTTGAACACAATCCTCTCCTGGACGGGGAGCCAGTGAACCTTCCTCCTGATTTCCGAGATGTGGCGGCTCTCAAAGCATTATTTTGAGCTAATTTGAGTTTAGGCAGGTTTTTGCGGGAGGTCCCTACAAAGAGTGCATTGCAGTAGTCGATCCTGGAGCCGATAATCGCCCTGGCAATAGTGAGACAGTTTTCTTGGGAGAGGAAGGGTCTAGCTGCGTTAAGCAGTTTGGAGTGGAATGCTGATGCAGAAGCGACGGTATTGACCTGCCTGTTCATGGATAGGTCAGGTTCAATGTACACTCCCAGAGTCTTAATGACTTTGGAAACTGCAATGGGAATGTTGTTGATAATGAAGGATGAGTATTGCTCGCTCAGTTTTCCTAGGGTGCCTGAAGATTCAATTAGTAGAAGTTCTGTCTTCTCACTATTGAGACAGAGCCAGTTCTCTGCCATCCAGGATTGGATGGTACAGTAGATGGTATTGAGGGTGTTAAGGTCAGAGGCCGACCTTGCAGGTAATGGCCCACCACTCAAGTTAAGGTCCTAAGCACAGTGAGGGTCCCTTAACGAGGGCAGCAGTGCCATTACTGAAGGGGTCGGCCTACCACTGATGGGAAAATCTGAAAATAAGAGGGGTCCTGGGAGTCCCTCTGCCAGCCAATAAGTCCTGGTTTTGAGAGTCTTACCCAGATTCTTTAGCTCACTATCTCTTTCACAGAGGCGAAATATCCATAAAGTATAAGACTTTGTCCTGCCCTGGGGCAGTCCAGCACCGAAATGCCAGGCAATTCTCCTCTGAACAAGAGCACTCACTGTATCCCCGGACACATGTTTTGGCCTTGTTGGGCCTCAACAGTGAGGTAAAGCTGGCCTCTCTAAGAGCAGTGAGCAGGGGGGTCCATGTCTGGATTACCCTAGTAGCTTAGTGTGAGACCCAAAGTTACTTGTTCAGAGGAGAGTTGCCTGGCATTTCTTCAAAGGTCTTCCTGAATTGATTCAGTGGAAGGGAACCAATGCAAAGGGTTGAACATTTGCACATTTTTGTTGAACTGAAAACAGATCAATTTTCCTTATGTGCTTTGGGTTATATGTTAGTGTCAGGGTCAGATACATTTGGACACTAGGTCATTTTTCTTTAGTTTTAGTTTGCTAGGCAGGAACATTCTCGTCAGGATAGCGACAGATAGGCATTTATCTTAGACCTCTTTACTTTTAATAAAAATGGCAAACATTGAGAAAACGACAACTTTGTGTTTCTGTCTCTCATTTCTGATGCCTCACATCTGACTTGGGGTTTTATTGTGATGAGCACCTGCAAGATGAAAATGTGGGTGCTATAGGTAAAACCGAAAACGCTCTGACATTTCTTTGTGCTTTGTCTCTCTCTCTGAACCCGGCACATTGAAGTTCATTCTCTGTCTTCATTATGCACATTTTTAAAAATAAATTGGGGCATAGGATGAGAAGCACAGTGTGGGAGGAGGCACCACTCAGCCAGCTGAGAAAGCAGGCTTAAATTGGTCATTAGCACCCTGTAAAGACTGGTAAGGGGTGTCTGTACTTCCGCTCTCTATATGGTAGAGGAGAGGCACAGGAGACCCCAGCCAAGATTCTCTATAAGGTAGCAATGGACGAGCAATCAAGGCCTAGCTTCTCAGGAGGTGATGCGGGCTGGTTCTTAAGTACAGTGTAGTCTCCAAACCCCAACAAAGGAATGTCCACACACTGTATTACTGAAAACACAGTCTTTATATAATTAATATTCAAAGGTATGTACACGATCACAATAACACACTTTGTACTCGGAAGTCAATAATGATAAATATATACAATTCTAAAGTGGTACCACCAATGTTATCAAATCTCATTAAAGTGCATCAACTGTACGGTTAAAATGTCACACAGATTAATAACGAGGAAACCAGCAATAGAGATAGGCAGGAACGTAAAATGGTTGAAACAATAGGCAGAATACTGACCCCTACCACTAGGCACAGTTCTGCGTGGAGATCCCCCCACCTGGGCAACCTGTAAATAAAGATATATAGCACAAGCCCAGTCCATATAATGTTCACTAGTCTCACTTCTTCCTATTAAGGTTTTCACCCCCCCAATGTACCTGGTGGAGTAGAGTTCTCCGACGATGCGTCGACCAATCCTTCTTGAGTGCCTCCCTTTCAGGCGGGAGCCACGGATCGTCGAAAGGTGTCAGGGAACTTGTCGTTCGGTGTCGGGGAATCGACGGCCCTTCTTGAGTTCCCTCCCTTTAAGGCGGGAGTCACGGGTCGTCGAGCATCCGACAGTGAACAGGTGGAACTACGGCAGTGAAGTGGCAGCTTTGTTCCTAGCGGTGATCATCGACGATAGAGCGTTGGCGTCCTGCAAGGAAGAGGCGTGTGGGGCGCCTCAGTGACGATAGTTCTGGACCGCAAAGAGATGATGAATAACTGTGGCCCAACAAGGGCCTCGAGTCGTCTGCGTCTCTGTGGTCCTTAGGTGGTGGGAAACCCACCGGTGGATGCTCCTCGGTGCGTGGACGGTCAGGCCTTCTCCAGCGGGAGACAAGCGGGTGACGATGCAGATGAGAGCGTCCGATGATCAATGAAAGTTCTTAGGCAAACGGGAGCACGGCGGCTCCGGTCGGCGACGGTGGTCGTCGACAGTGGCGGACAACAGTCCGAGTGCTTCTCCTTGGAGTTCCGCAGCAGTCCCCGTATCGGGTCAGCAGCCTGTCGAAGGTCTGTCTACCAAGGAGCGTTGGCAACGATCAGCTGTGCACGATGGTCCCTCGTAGCTCGGGAAGAGGGCGCCTTACCAGCTCCTCTCTGGGTCAGACCTTGGAAACACAGCAGCTTTCAGATTGCGAGGGAGAGCCACAGCACTCCTTCTCATCCAGCGGGGGTTTTAAGGTCAAGCGTCTGTTAATCCAGTTACTCGTCGTAGTGGACTTCAGCTTCTGAACACGATTCCTAACAGTGAGAGGTCCCAAGATATACTGTTGATCTCCCATTCATTCCGCTGGGTCACACTCAAGCATCCAATCACGACTATGGGCATTTAGGCAGGCAGGCAGCCAATCAGGCACACGAGGTATTCAGGCCATTCACTTCTCTCCAGATACTCACAACAAGTTATGTGTATTGGGACAAGTACCGAGCCATTCAACACTCCAAGCTGCATTCATACCGGTTTCGGGCAGGGGTCTCTCAGTCATTATGTCAACCACCAGATACTAGACACCCACAACACAGAATGCATATTCGGCACACACTCTATTCTCCCAGGTCCCACCCACAGGAGGTACCCACAACATACATCACCGGGAATGCTCCATCTAGTCTGGCCGGGCCTTCACAACAACACCATATATGGCATTTCCACCCAACAGCCAGTCAGGGGGAAGGGACAGAGTCAGGGCTTCCCAGGACTTTGGGAAAACAAGGTAATGGGTAATAGAAAGCAAGAGGCCACCGGGGCCATCTTGTTTTCCATCAGGAATCAACTGATCCCAATGGCAGGGCCGGGGTATCCCAAAATGGAGGATACTCCACGCACCTGTCAAATTCAGCATGGAGCTGCCACCAGCCCATACCCTGCTGTGTGGGCCACCCACAGGTGCCCAAAAATATACACTAGGGGCACAGGGTTGTACCCCCACCCATGGGTGCCATAAGGGTATCCCACGGGTCAGTTCACCAAACCAAAAGAAAGAGAGCTGCACCGCCAGGAGTCCCACATGAACTCCTGTGCGGAAAACATGACAGAACACACGATAAAAAGCAGTAAAGGACAAGGATACGGAGGCCCTGTCCCTCCGATGCATTTCCAGCATCACACACCCTGGTAGCGGGCACCAACCAATCAGGTTGCTTAAATCGTGAGCTGAATCCCACAACGTCAGCCTGTGTTGCGAGCAGCCTGACTGCTGCTTCCCTGTCATTACCCCCCACCCCCAACCTTCCATTTCCTCCTCTCTGGTTATCTTATTCTTCCTCTGTCCTCCGTCCTGGGCTGCCCTGCAAATGGAAGAGGGGCTCTGCATTGATCCCCACCTTCTGTCTCCACTGCGGCCATCTTAAATCAATATTTTCTTTGAATGAACGGGATGTTGCAATGTGTCCCTTTTATTCAAAGAAAATACATTGCAATCAGCACCCCGGTTTTCTGGATTGGCCTGCCGCATCAGGTCTTATTGCCATAATAAAGCCTGCACTCCGAGCAAGCTGTTTTGCAGGCGCTTCACCCCAGGGTGCTAATGAATGGTAAACCTCTGGGGTACTGAGTCACTGTAAAGTGTGTTTAGCAATTTAGTCTCCGACCTGCCATGAGTTTTCCCTTCATTCCTATTCAATACCAAAAGCTTTATTAATTCATGTAAGCGTTCTCGAGGTTCCACCATAATTATGATGACTATGGCCATATTTACTTTTCTCTCCTGAATGGCATGCTGGGAATTCTGTAAACTACCCTTGTCACCTCCACCCAGCTTTTTCCCGATTGAGGTGTGCTGCGATTGAACCACCGCAAAGTACTTCGAAGATATTGTTTTATGAAATATTGCATGCAGCCATATTTATGCATTGGTTGATTCGAGCAAATTCAGGACTGCAATACACAACCGTTAAAGGTATCATGGCCCTTTCTACTCATGACTACTAGAATGAACAACCTTGAGAACATTTTGGAATTCTGAGAGCTCAATTAGAATGCATGGCTTTCAGGCAATATTCACCGGTGTAGTCATGGATCCTGTTGGTTCTCAGGATACCGATGTTCCCACCCTGTCACTGCTGTCCCCATCCCCTCAACCCCTCCCTACCCCCCCTACCCTGAACTTTTTCCTTAGCTCACATCTGTGGCTCCTTCCACCCCTCCTTTGCTCTGCTGCCCTTTTTGGCGCCCCAATGCGCTCCTTCTTGGCAGTAGGAGTTGCATGCCTTCCAAATCTCTTCCTACCATCGACACAGAAAAGAGACTAGTGTAAGGAGTCTGCAGTGCGTTTGGTGCTCGGCAGTGATTCCAAACAAGTTCATTTTGTTTGACTTTCTGCTCACCCACTACTGCCAGTAGCAGCCAGCCCCGGGTCCGGGTGCTAATAGCATCATTGCCCACAGTTGCTGTGCCCAACGGGCTCTTATGAGCCTGGATGCCCTCCTTATGCACCATTGCGTTGCTTGGGCCCATAAGCTGTGCCTCGGTCTCATAAGGGCCCATATTGCTCACAGATCTAGGCAATAATGCTTATTAACAGGAGCCAAGAATTAAAACAATAGAATGAAATACAAGAGTACATTAAATGTAACAGGTTTCTAAGTACCGGGCAGTGGCGGAAATAATAGAAATGAAGTGAAAAGTCAGGCTCAGACACCAAGACAAGATCATTTAAAACATTTATTTTTTATGAGCCCACAGAATTGAAAGGAGGTGACGTGGCATAGGAACCGACTTGCGTAAAGTAAACCCGCCATTTTTGTGTGTTTCAGCCACAGAATAGAATGTGCTTCGAGATCCCGGGCAAACCCATAACATTTGGCCGAATACTATGGTTGCTTCACGGCAAGCGACTTGGCACGGATGCAGGACAGCCTAGAGTGACTCCAATAGTAAGCGTAAGCCAGTGCAACTCCCCTATCGTGTGTTTGATGGTAACTTTAAAACGTGGCATTTTAAATAGCACTTTGTTTAAAAATACCACCTAATTATCGGATGCCAATGCCTGAGATATTTGCTACATGAGAATACTAAAAAAATACTCCATGGCGTAATATCAGGGGCCGTGAGTATGCGGGTGCTCCGGGACCTGGGAAACGCAGGGGGAAAGCAATCTGGGTCAAATGTCCCTATACTTGCAATAGAATTTCCCTCAAATCTGGCCACTGACACCCACCAGGAAATTAAAATGTTGGCTCCCCTGGTAAATATGGGTTACTAAACACAAGTGGTAATGATCCCATGCCAGCCAAAGCCGTAATTATGTGGTAATATAAAAATAGGAGGAATTTAAAATACCACATATTTTAAAAATGACTCATGATGGCGGCCTAGACCCGGGAGTTATATATGCAGGAGAGTAAATGCTTGCTTGTGGAAGGGCCGAGCTAGATACAGGGACACCATATGAAACCACATGACCACCATGAAGACCGTGTCTTTAGCAGCAACAGGAACATACAGCATGAGCACACTTCCCTGTTCTGAACAGGAAGTAAGCGTGTCAGGCCCTTTCAGTATGAGGCAGTCATTACCTCATGCCGCGTGCCATTGACTCATTGTTTCTCGATGTTTCCGTGAGTATTTCTGGGACAAGTTGTGCTCTACTGATCACTGATCATCAGCAGAGTCATATAAAGGTCCCCATTGGTAATTGTTGGTACATTCATTGCAACATTCATCCAGTGCCCATCACTCCTCCATGGATCTATTCATCTAAGACTCACCCACCACCAGCGAACCCTGCAACCTCTGCCAGAATCTGGGCAGAATGACCAGTCTTTTCCCAGAAGGTGCATCAATGGGGTCTGTGCACAGTGAATTTTAGGTGCACGCTTATCATGATTCAATGTCAAGATCCCTTTTCTGTATTCAGTGTTGGCTTCTCTGCTGAACATGCCTCATTTCCTTTGGAATCGGCTTTTAAATAACCTCTGCTCATACAGTCCTACATTCCTCTTGTGGAAATCGAAGGATCTCCTCGCACTGGGCACTTTCAAAATAGGCAATAAATAATTACGTGAAAATGATAATGTATGTAGTCTTCAACGTGAGGGCTGCGTCTTAGGCTTTTGGACAAAGATCCACAATCCAGTGTCCACCGGAATATTACTTAAGTGAAGAAGTCCGAATATGTGTATAGAAGCAAACTCATGCGACTCCCCTCTGCACCCCGACTCCGGTCTCCAACTGGATCATTCTGGAGATCTCTCTCTGACACTCTCCAGTTCTTTCCTCATTTCCCAAGCCCTGCATCAGCCTTCGCGGCGAGACTGCGCCTGACAAAACAGCCCATTCAATAAAACAAAACACAAATTCATGCAAACCTCAGAAGTCTCTACAATGTGGATAGAAAATCAAATGTGTTTATTGCGTAAAACCATTTGCATCATAAAACACATTATAGAATAAATGACAGTTTGTAAAAAGAATTAACAAGTATAGACATCACCAATATGATTCTTTCTTAACTTAAACGCATGTCTAATATATAATAAAAAGGCCCAAACAACGCAAGGTGAGCACGCCATAACACGATAACGTAAAGCTGGTCGCCAGTGAAGACAATCTCACTGTCTTAAAACTATGACAATTGCTCTCTTTCTAATGTGCAAATAAGCGGGACAAAACATAAGAAAATGCAGCAGATCCTCCATCGGGTCCTTACATAACAGACACCTGGCATCATGTGGCTGACCTGGCATCTTGCAGGGAGGGCTTTGAGCAGCACACTTAAAACGTGCTCTTGTTATAACCCATCCTTCATGTGTAGTGTGGCTCCATGTCAGACACTCCCGTGAAGTGTCTGGAGTGGATAAAACAGCATGTCTATGGTTATAACTAGTTAGGAGCTCCCTAGGCTCACGAACATCTTCACCATGAGAAGTTAGAAGGGCCTTAACATGTATCTGCATTGTTGTGTCCATTATACAAGGTGAGGAGAAAACTGCGTGTCCAAATGTGGATATCATTGGTAGTGTATGCAAAATAAAAAATGCATTCAACTTAAAGAGAGTTATTTAAAGCAGCAGCTTTGAAGTTTCAAGATTAGATATTTTTAAAAGTAAAATTGACATGGACATGGATGTATATCTTGAGTTGGGAGAAAGACACAACCCCAGGCTGTTGACATAATTCCACTGCTAAACGAATGGAGTTGGCTGCACATGTGCCCAGAGAGGCCACAGGCTCAATCATCGGCTTGCTAAATGAGCCTAGCTTCACTTTGAGGTCGCGCCCTTTGACCACAGTTGAGGTGGTTAGAAATAGCAGATACCTTTCTGGGAGGGTATACACGCATTTCACCGCGGTATTTTTCATCGCTGGTTTTTTCATCGCCTTTTTTTTTTGGGGGGGGGGGTTAAAAAATTAAATATATGGTTGTGGGTGTAAGGGAATGAAAAAAAGGGGGGGTTTGGAGGGGTAACCTCCCCCAAAAAAAACCCAAAAAATGAGTTTTTCCACAAAAAAAAACGGCGATGAAAAAACCCGCAATGAAAAATCCTGCGGCGAAATAACGTAGAACCTCTGGGAGGCGGCTCTGAAGGCTCCATCAATGCAAGTGCAATTACCACCAGGGCAAACATTATCTTAAGGTAAACAACATGTTCTGTTGATAATTGTTTGCACCAGGGCACATTCCCCACTAGTGCTATGACTAGGGCACACATTGGGGGTACACAGGAGGTGCACGCATCCCTGGAAAGAACAAGGGCCTGGATCCCAGAGCGTTTTTCAATGGGGTTGTGCCATTATACAAGGCTTCTGTGAATCAGGCTCAAACTGTTCTGGGGGCAATGTTTGCTCTAATGCTAACTGCACGTTCTCAATTGCAAAGCTTCTGCAGTACCTCACAGGAGGTTTTAAGGTGACGTTAATATTTGTGAAGAGCGCACAGGCTGTTTGCAGTGCGTGCTCACAGCCAATTGCTGTGTAAAATGAAAAGCACAGCAATCGGATTTGTACATAGCCGGCAAACCATGCACGTGATTATAGTTTTAATCACTTCATGCCAGGTGCACCTTTGCGCACATGTGCCTGTTAATGACAGGTCACGACTGGCACCTTAAGATGCACAGCCTAAAGTAAATCGCTGCCATATGGGTTAATAGGTGGATATAGTTTGGGAGTCCACCTGGGGCATATTAGTTAGCTCTTACACTTTACATAGAACATTTGTCATCAACTGGAGTTTTGTCTTAAAAAGGAGGCGGGAGGGGTGTGACTGCTATCATATAGCCTGCAGCCTTTTAAGCGGTGTCTGAAAAGTAAGGAAGATGTGCCAACAGTGAAAGAGTGGCTTGATTCTGGCATGTGCAGTCAATGTATCTATATTTGTTTCTATTTGAGGAACAGGGATGTCAGTTTCGGTCTGAAATGATTTACAATAACACATTTACAGGGGCAGAGGCAATAACCAGGATGGCGTCTATACAATAACATAAAGAGGCGAAGAAGTGGCCAGAACAAAAGTGGAACACATACCAAGGACAAAAAAACAACGTTCAAATATATATATGAAACAGGTGATTTGCAAATGTCAAATTAACCCTTTGGGCAGTGCTTAACCTAAACAAACGACGGGTACTGTGAATACATACAAAATTGCATTATTACGTGGCACTGGGAGTGGTGGTGGTCCGGTGGGTCGCATGGGTAGTTGGCAGGGGCAGCACCCTCTTTGGCAAGAAAGTGACGTTTAAGCAGAGCATTGAAGAGATCCACGGTGTGCTGTGTAGTGTGTAAACATAAAGTGCAGACAGTAAACCAATGAAGAATAGCTGTTGAATACTCCTGTTACCGGTGCAACGCGCCATCTATATGACTGACAGTGTGGATGCAAGGAGGTTTTCTGATGTAGATGGACTGGGTGAATGCATTGTTGAGATTCTGCTGCGGGATGAATGGATGGACACGTTGATCTATGGCGTGGATTGGAAGGAATTGAATGGGCATTACCAGGTGATAAATATTAGGAAAAAGAGGGCAACATTGTGGCAGTCTAAGTGTTACATAGAATTGTGGAGGAAGGATAGATCAAGGGCAACGCGTTTGTCTTGAAAGCAAAACAAGCAGGTTCGAATTCTGATCCTGCACTAGAAACCACTCGTTGGTATTAAGCGCGTTATAAAAGAACAATTATAATTAAAATTGGCAATGATGTGTACACCGAATGGAAGTCAAGATACACATTGTGATATTTTATTTAATCGGAAAGGATTGACGTTGACACCGTTCCAGGATATGCATTAAGCATATGCAAAGGTGTAACTTTGCTACAGCATGAATTGTAGGAAACTGAAGGCTGAATAGTGTTACGTAATGCGACGGATGAAAGTGACGGTATCTGTGCATGGAAATGCTTGGGAGGAAAGCGAAGGCTGCACTGCGCCATCGTATAGTGTGGCGTGAAGCTGACACTGTGCCATGGATTGCACATATCGAATGTCAAGGCTGTACAGTGCCATAGCACAATGCGGCAGGAAGTGAAAGTGACAGCGTGCCATGGACTGCAGGCCGTGGATTGCATTCTAAGAAAATGAAGGCTGCGCAGTGCCATTGCAGGACGTGGCAGGAAGTGAAGGTGACGTGTTAGGGTATGCAGTGGAAGACACTGGACATTGCACAGCGTCATGGTAAACAATGGAAGCAACAATGGAAAGAAGTTAGGGTGGCCGAGAGCTGGGAAAGTGAAAGTTGCACAGTCCAATAGTGTGGGGTGGAAGAAAGTGAAGGTGAGCTTGAACCAAGGTATGCATTGGAAGAAAGTGAAGGTGAGCTTGAACCAAGGTATGCATTGGAAGAAAGTGAAGGTGAGCCTGAACCAATGTATGCATTGGAAGAAAGTGAAGGTGAGCTTGAACCAATGTATGCATTGGAAGAAAGTGAAGGTGAGCCTGAACCAAGGTATGCATTGGAAGAAAGTGAAGGTGAGCTTGAACCAAGGTATGCATTGGAAGAAAGTGAAGGTGAGCTTGAACCAATGTATGCATTGGAAGAAAGTAAAGGTGACCTTGAACCAATGTATGCATTGGAAGAAAGTGAAGGTGAGCTTGAACCAATGTATGCATTGGAAGAAAGTAAAGGTGACCTTGAACCAATGTATGCATTGGAAGAAAGTAAAGGTGAGCTTGAACCAATGTATGCATTGGAAGAAAGTAAAGGTGAGCTTGAACCAATGTATGCATTGGAAGAAAGTGAAGGTGAGCTTGAACCAAGGTATGCATTGGAAGAAAGTGAAGGTGAGCCTGAACCAATGTATGCATTGGAAGAAAGTGAAGGTGAGCTTGAACCAAGGTATGCATTGGAAGAAAGTGAAGGTGAGCCTGAACCAATGTATGCATTGGATGAAAGTGAAGGTGAGCTTGAACCAAGGTATGCATTGGAAGAAAGTGAAGGTGAGCCTGAACCAAGGTATGCATTGGAAGAAAGTGAAGGTGAGCCTGAACCAATGTATGCATTGGAAGAAAGTGAAGGTGAGCTTGAACCAATGTATGCATTGGAAGAAAGTAAAGGTGACCTTGAACCAATGTATGCATTGGAAGAAAGTAAAGGTGACCTTGAACCAATGTATGCATTGGAAGAAAGTAAAGGTGACCTTGAACCAATGTATGCATTGGAAGAATGTGAAGGCTGCACGTTTTCCTGGTATTTTGTGGAAACCTGGAAGGAAAGTGAAGGTGACTTTGAACCATGGAATAGATTGAGGGGAAAGGAAGGCAGCAATGTAATTGTGCCCATGAAATGCCTTCAAAGAAAGTGAAGGCTGAAGAGCTTTGTTTGTGGTATAGAGTTGCAGGACGTGTAGGTGTAAGCACATTATATGAAAATGAAAGGTTTGCAGTGTCATGGTATACAGTGAAAATAGTGATATTGTCACTTTGCGTTTGGCATGCATTGGAAGGAAACAAAGTTAGCCCTTTGCCATTTTCCTCATCAGAGAGAATACAATGTGGCATTGTGTTACAGTATGCATTGCAAGGAAGCGAAGATAGCATTTTGGATGGGTATGCACCCCGAAGAAGTGATTGTGGCATTGGGAAAATGCATAGGTGGCATAGCGCCATGGTATGCAACGGAACAATGTGAATGTGGAACTCTACCATGCCTATCCATGCCATTCCTATACCATGCTATGCAATGCTATGTTTTATCATACCACATGCAGGGCGCTACACTCACGTGGCATTAGATTGAAGGCTCAACCAACAGCCCTTGAGCTGGCGTCTAGTTTACCAACTTGCCTTTCTCGGCGCAGTGATTCCCACAGGCAATCCTTCAGAAGAATAACGCTGTAGCAATAGCAATTCATGCGGTATATTCAGTTCCCTGCCTTCCCCGTTACACTTCATTGTCACTGCTCTCCTCTCATTCTCGGTTCGGTGAAGCCCGCAAGCAGCCCACCCTCAGGTTTCCCATCCTCTGACCACCCACTGTGTTCACGCCAGCCGGGCAAGGCCATCCTCATAGGGAACATTGCCTTCAACCCTTGCACTACGCACCATAAGAAACATTGCGTGTATTCGTCGAGAAGTGTACTCCATCAGATTAACCATGAGACATTCTGTGATATAAAGTCACGGGCTAAGGACACTCACGTGGAAACGACCTTCCTCTCGGTCCAAAGACCTACAGGGCAGCCACTTTTCGATCTTAAATTCACGTAATTATACAATAAACAACAAAGATTAAACTAAGAAAAAAAACCTTTGTTGGGATAGAATTGAGTTAAAACAAAATGGTGGATCTCCAAAGGTTCATGGGTAAGATTTAACTGGAGACTGAGCAGAGCAAGTATTTCAGTAATATCAGCAGCACAAAAAAACATTACCAACGATTATCTGCACCTCACGTGTTTTCCTGTAACTTGGGCAGTCCCATTCACTGCTGCAGCGCCCCACAGCACCCACTTTGCAGTACTACTCCATTCAGCAGCAGCTGGCACTGCCCCTTTGCCTTGGCATGTGTTTACGTGTCAGGAAACGCAGGGGCCCTTAGGCAGGAAGTCCAGAGGTGCGACCCTCTTTCAGTGTGATGTTTCCTGACGCGTCTGCCACTTTTCCTTGCTTTGCTGTGACCCTCGGGCTCATTAGGGCTGCAAAGGTTGAATTACCCCTCGAGGTCTATAGGTTCGTGAGGGTAGTTGGCACGCCATGCACCCTTTGCTTTCCAGACAAGTACCTTTGCAGACATGCTGGGAATGCAGCGCGGGTTGGTGGCCTGCTTGTGATCCATTTCAGGGAGCCCAGCATGGCTGCACCCCACAGAGTGTCAAGCAGGTCTCCTTCTTTTCTGAAGACCAAGGAAGGGGCCTGCAGTTGGACATTGTTCCCACCAGGTGTGTGTGGTATAAGGATATTACCAATGCCAAACATGATCATGTCTTGCATTCCTGTCTGGGATTTCCTTTTCTACGATCTATTTCTGGAGCTCTCTACTCTCGAATCCATTTTCAATGTAATTCTTCTTTCCCCTTTTCCCTCACTGTGCCTTTTCCTTCCCTGCTGCCGCGCAGTGTTTACTATGAACGGCAGAATGCGTGCAGTCTTATTGGGTGGTGGTTAAACTGGGTGGCGCATCACCCACACATCAACTCTAGGTCCTCCTTCTGTGTCCTCAGCATACGGGGGAGAACCCCAGTACCTGTCCTTTAACCGGCCTGCTCACCCCTACTGCATGATAACAGGTGCTTCCTCCTTTCCCGTGCCCTACCTGCCCCTAACCTTCACTTCTTTGCCAGCGTCCTGGCATGCTTCATCCACAGAAACCACACAGTTCTAGGCCAGCATCTCCCCTACCCTTGTACTTCCTGACAACACCATCACACACTGAACAAAACGTTCCACAATCCTATCAAACCGCGAGAGCACCCCAGACCCTCTGCAGCTGCTGATGTCCCCACGTATCATCCCCTGGTAAGTAAAGCAGCTGTTAAATGTGACCAGGAGGAGAGAAGCAGGACAGTGTCGCTGGCTCCTTCTCTAAAAGAGTCATTCACGAATAAAGAAGCATTAAAAGGGAGCCATTCTAGAGTTCCAGAAGCTAAGGTCACTCCCAAGCCAGGTCTCGCAAGCTGAGATGAGTCGAATGCCATTGGGTCTCTGCCAAACGTTTTAAAGTGTTGCAGCACAGTGATTACTGCACATACCCCAAGCCCCTCTCCCACAATATGATATGATATGCCATTTATAACCCACCTCTACACATATGGAAGAAGGCATATATTTGAAGATGGCATGAAGAAGGCCTGAGTTAGATGCAAGACTTGCTGAGACCGCCTACAGGCAAATCCTTTCCATAGGCCAACCGATGGGGGAGAAATGCCCTGATGTGGGGGAATGAGATCCCCTGCAGATGACTGACCGAGCCAGAGTTCTGTGTCCGACCCGCAAGATATGGTGGTTAATCCCAGAGGCGATGAGTGATTGCTTCATTGTTCTGAGGTCCATACATTGAGTATCAGTAAGTTAGGCAATGTCTGCCTTGTTGACATGTTGACATCAGTTTGGAAATATATCCTAACAGATTTCAAGGAAGGCTTCCCAATTAGTGTGTAACCATATTTTTCAACTTTTTGCCCAACCACAATTCGATGCGTGCCGCACCACTGCCCGGATATGGGGTGCACCATGGAGCAGTCACATTGTTCCCTTTTGGATGAGTAACGTCTTTTAAGACATTGCAATCTTGCAAGCTTGAAAGTGCCTCAACTTTAATTAAAGCGTTGCCCTGGCAACGGTAAACATACTTGAGAAGTCATGGCGGAGGATTTCGAAAAGAAGGAAGTGATGGACTTGTTTTTGTTAATGATAAAGACATGCATACATACCTTGGGTAGACTCATGGCACATACTATTGCCATTGAAGGTACTTTTCAGGATAGCTTTGCATCATTTTTAGGAAAAGAAATGGGATTGATTCCTGCTCATTTGTTGAAAAGGGTGGCTCATTTTCAGCTTTGAATTAAATTTTCGGGCATCGCTAAAGTCAATTTAGGTAATGAGTGCAGTGCATTTTGGAGAACATACTGGACAATTTGGTACAATTTGGCACACATGAGTGGCCACTATTGGGCAAGTTGAGAGCAAGGGGGACCATTCCTGGATTTCAGGAGAAGAAGCATGCATGCACATAAATTGTTTAAATGTTTTGGGGTTTTCTGTTGAAGAACAGGTGGAGGTGGAACAGGTTTTGGAGGTCAGTCTGGATTTAGTGTCTTTTCCTGTGGGGTGATTTTGAGAAATCTCTGGTTACGCCAGTAAACATGTTAAGTATGTGTAACCCATGACTGCGCTGATCTTGAGTGACAGTGCTCAGGTGCAACCACTAAATGTGCTATCATGTTTATGTTGAGAACAATGAAATCCCTTTAATCGGGTGAGTTCGCCTGAATGGGCGCTCTGTACGAAAGCGTTGGACAGAGATGGTTAAGGATTACACCGAGCTTGAAGGGATGCTCTTTTTCGTAAGGACCACATCAGACCCAAAGGAGGAGTCTCATTGTAAATAAAGTTTGCTGCAAAATACTATTATCCACTTTGATGATGCATACATGACCCATGTTAACCCACCTCATGCCTTCACGCGGCATGCCAATATTTAATGAGGTGTAAGAACTCTGCAATTCATTATTTAATTTGTGAGGCAATTCATTTTTTCATTTGTGAGTCAAGCTAATTTTGAGCTTGTAAATTACACGTCTAAAGTGAGTAGACGTGTTGCTTTTCTTTTGTGAACCAGCCACACACTTTTGTGTTGCGGTCATTTAATCCTTAAGTACCTTGATTTGCAAAAGGAAAGCAGCACTTGTACACACATTGGATGTGTAACGTGCACGTGTACAATAGAAATGGCAAAATGCTATAGTGGTTTGTAATGGGATTTAGGAGAAAGATAAGTAGTTATATAGGCATGTCTAGCATGCACGCAGACCAAGAATCCTACTCAGCACCAGCAGGAGTGGACCTCGTGTGTTCTATTCGCTGCAAGTAGGTCTCAATACCAAAGTGAGCCCCAGCACTCCGGCTTCCGACTCTCATTTTTGGGGGGGATGTGAGAATGCAGGGATGATGCAATACAAACTGCTGCTGAAGGCAGAGTGATATGTAACAATCGCACCCACACACTCCTCCTGGTAAATGGGTCAACGATTTGCCCCACTCTCTTTGAGGTGGCACCTGGGGTTTTTCCATGTATTGTCTTGCCCTAAAAGTGCTAATTCCCATTACCAATCCTGAAATGGGGAGAGACAGAAGACACCCGTATCCTTCGCCTGTGATGCACTCCCGTCACAACCCATGATACGCAAGAGAGATTGGAGCGGTACCCACTGGTGGATGAATGCAACTATCCGAATAATGGGATGCAGCTTATGCCAGGAACCTGATGGATCTTGCTGAAGGTATGGATATACCTGAAATTCGATCCTTGGGAAGCGTACCTGGGGAGTCCGAAATTAACCAGGAAGTAACCAACGTGTTGTAACTTGCTCAGAGAAGGTCAGAGGATGGGAGGGGAACAGCCTGACAGCTATTATTGAGAATTCATGAAGTGGAATGTTTCACACAATAAACCTCTCTTGCTTGCTGAGGGAGGGATTGAGTGTTTCAGGTATTGATTCTGCTGTGGCTAGAGTAGACAACACCACACACTAGAGATTTTGTACCAAGATGTAGTTTTTTAATGATCCTGTAAGGGGCAGCAGATAAATTAGCACCGAAGCCTGATATATAACATAATGATTCATAGATCTGTTTACCCGGACAGAGCATTTTGGGCCAACAGAAGTGATGAAAGGGGATTAGAGGGGAGATAGACATCTGCCCACTTTGTGCTCTCTCCCACTCTTGATGACTCTTAGTTCATCCTAGGTAAATCAGTAGTCCCCCTATTCGAAAGCCCTTTCTACCTACTGTAGTGTCTGGAGGGAATTGCTCACTAATACTTTAGTCCATCCACACAGATCTACTTCCATTTGTACTAAGGAGGATGAAGGCTTTACCTAGCACCATCAGAGAATGTCAGTACTAGTGCCATTCACACTGAGGCACACTGCTAGTCCTTGGTCTTGCCTCAATGTATGGAGAGGAGAAAGAGTGCAGATATGCTGGATTAGCATAGGCTTTATTACCGGCATTGTGGCGTGCCAAGGAAGAGATGCACACGTGTACACAGGTCGGGAAAAGGAAACACAGGCCATCTAACCTTAATAGCGAGCAGACGGGGGCATATGCCATTAAAGCATTTTACATGGTGCAAGTATGTAGACACATCGTCCCAGTAGCCTGCATGCAAAATAAGAATTTAGCGTAGCTCAGAATATTTTGCATTTTACGGCATATGTGGGGAGAACCTGTTTATAGGACTGCAATGTCTAGCATTTTGTTGGAATACTTGGGCAGATGATATGAATACCATGCATGTGGTGGCAAAACCTAGCCAGTGGCATATTAAGGGACTACCTGGACTTATCATGGCATTACCTAGCCATCTAATGGCAGCTTATTGGATAGCTGTGTGAGCCTGCACTTGTGTGTGTGTCCTTGTTGATGTCTATGTATCCATCATTGTTGTGCATATAGCTAGGTGAGCACATTTCTGTAAGTTTTAGAGAGTGAGGCAGCGTTGATTCTGAGAAATATGTTCTTGTTGGGGTGGCTGTCTGAGTAAAGGAACGTGCATCGTGGTCTGTGCTGGGAATACATGTACATACAATGGCAAATACTGGAATGTGGTCAAGATCTGGTCAAACGAGGCTGCTTTGGCATTTGACCTGTGCTTGGGTGTAAAATAACTGCACTTGGACATGAAAAGATGGAACTGTATGTGAGGATGTGTCTTGGATTATACTGCCAGCTGTCAATGGGCATTATGCCACCTGCTATATGATGGAAGCACCTGGGCATGTGAAGCTGACTCTATGGCATTGAACCAAGTCAACGCCATTTTAGTCCATGGAAAACCTCACAACCAGTAGACAATGTCAATATGAAGATATATTTCTTGGTCAATCAGTGCCACACATGTTCAGAGAGGGCAGGGATGGACAGTCAAGGGCAGACATGTCCCATCACTGTCTCCAGTGGAACTGTTGATCAAAAAATGAGTGCTCACTTCTTGCTTCTGCAGCCTTCGGCTTTGAACATTGTGATTTATCTTTTCAGTGTAGTTGTGTGTTGCCATCATGAGAATTGTTTCCACTGCTCGATCCACGTATTTGCTATGCATTTTGTAGATCATAAAATCCAAGCAGTTGGACTAATTTTTCATAAACCTTTTCCTAAATTCTGTTTTATTGTGTGGGCATGCAGTTGCAAAGAACCTCTATTTTGTAACACGTTTGATACCATCAGAATTTACTCTGAAAGGTTAACTGTTAGTTGCTTCAATTCGCACATTCCAGGATAGTCCTTTTTCAGAATTTGGAATTCTTTGATTTCCATGATTGTTTGTGTATTACTTGTTATCTGGAAGCTTAAAGAGACTCTTCTTTTTCCAGACGAGCCTACCTCACATAAAATCATCAGTGCGTCCTCTGGAGGTGGCTTTTCCCACGATGACATCTCCGATTATGGCCTCAAGACGTACAGCACCCTGGGTTATCCAAGGATCTCTACAGATCACATCGGCAGGTATCCACCTCAAGAGAGTCTGGGGTCAAGATACTACGTGACGGCTGGTGCCTCGGCTTTGAGCCCTAGGATAGAAATCACCCCATCGCATGAATTCATCCATTCCGGTAGTTCTTTCCGCAGCAGAGAGGCTGATCTTATGGTGGACCATCAATCCAACTCAACCGCCACTAGCCCTAGGTTTACTTTGC
This sequence comes from Ambystoma mexicanum, assembly GCF_040938575.1. Lineage (NCBI taxonomy): Eukaryota > Metazoa > Chordata > Amphibia > Caudata > Ambystomatidae > Ambystoma > Ambystoma mexicanum. Next base: position 487,944,169 of record NC_090925.1, read on the forward strand.
CGGTGCCTGGCTATGAGGGCTACAGAGAGCCAGCTTGCTTGAGCCCTGCAAGCAGTGGTTCATCTGCAAGTTTCATATCGGAGACCTTTTCGCCGTACACGTCCCCATGCGTCTCGCCAAATAATGGTCATAGTGATGAACTATGTCCACAGTTTCAAAACATTCATTCTCACTATTCTCCTAGAACCTCACCAATAATGTCACCAAGGACCAGCATAACAGAAGATACTTGCTTGGGACCACATTCTCCCTCACCTCGTCCAAGATCAAGGTCTTCATCGCCGGGTGCCAAACGAAGGTACTCATGTGCCGAGCTCTACAGTGGTCAGCAGCAATCCACCTCTCCACAGCAGTCCAGGACTCCCTCCCCACAGACTTCGCCGCACATGCCTTTGAGGGAAGACAGTGCTTCCAACAATAACAGTGCACTGCCCGCTTCGACCACTCTTATGGATTCAATGAATAATTTGGCCGCAGAGCATTCATCCGGCATCCCGGTAAAAATGTGGAAGACCAGCCCTGACCATTCGCCTGTGTCTACTAATAAGAACCTGCCATTCCACATTGTCCAGACCTCCGACTATTTTGGGATTTGTGAGCAGCAAGAAAAGAACAACAACCAAGGATCCGAGTCAATTTATCTTGTATCTCCTTCTTGGCCAAAACAGTTGGTGCCCGCAATACCAATTTGCAGGTATGTTTTAAAATACATCTTTATTTGTAATGTATTTTATGGCTCATGGCGTTACATTTTGATTATTCATGGCGTGCACTTATACTGTATTTAAAGTCATATTGCCCGGAAAGAAACATTTGTTTAGGTAAATATATATTTTCAGAAAGGAAGATTAGAGCAATGTTAATTATATATGATTAGCAACTCGGTGTGTTAAACATGTTCATGGTGCCCTATGCTCAAGCAAAGAAGTAAGGACTGCTGTTATTTATATGCTTTTAAGTGGTACAGTAGTAGAAATAACCACTGATGTTCCATTCACATTTCTATCCCACAAATATTTATTTATTTATTTACATGCATGCATACACACCCACACATTCATCCAGACAGGTAAACACGCTCTTTTGGTCACATAGGAGTGTAGAAAGGTTCAAATAGCAGATAAATGGGCAGCAGTGAGCCTCTTATCATGGGGAGCATTTGAGTGGCATGATGACCGAGCTTGAGAAGGGGTATATTGGACAGATACTGGGAACAATACAGTGGACAAAACTAGGACAAGTAAGCATCAGCGGGCACGCAGTTTAGCCAGCTAAGTACGAGCTTTGGCCTCAAACTATTAAGTGCTATTATGGTGGGGACAAGAGAGGAAATAGTCTGGTTACCGATGAGAGTAGGTGTAAGAAGTAAAGCTGGAGAGGTGAGTCAAGAGGATAGCTCAGAAGCAAGTAGGTGGACTTTCAATTTGCTTTTGAATACATCGATGTGGACCATGTTTCAAAATGCAGATGTCAGGGAGTTCCTAGTAAGTGGAGTAAGAAGCCTAAAAGAGCAGAAGTGCAAGGGCGCACAGGGTGGGTGAGGTGCCAGAAGGGTAGTGGAGTAGGCAGAGTGAGGGTTGCGAGAGGGTTTTAAGGGTTGATAGAGGATTCAGCAGTACCTTACCGTGGATGGATTTATGCACTTGTAGGAGAAATTTTAATTTGGCACTATTTTGCAAACTTAGCCAGCCAGCCTGCTGGTGATAGGGGGAAGTAGGAGTGAAGCATGGGAGTTCAATGAGAGTCTTGGTAACACAGTTAATAGTCTTGTCAAGGGGACAGAATGCATGATTTGGAAGACGAAAGAGGATACTGGCACAGTCATCCAGTCTAGTGAAGCAAGAGTACTTAGGAGAAGTTTGGCGGCTTTGAAGGGAAGGAGGTGCCTGATTTTCCTTTAGGAGTCTGTGGTGAGCCACATTTGTAGTTTTATTGATGAAGGTAAAGATTGTGTGTGAAGAGTCATAGATGACATCTAGGGTTCTAGATGAAGAGGAGTAGCGTAGTGTCAGGTGGGAACTCAATAGGCAGAAGAGGAGAAGAAACAGAGAGGATTTGGCAGGAAAGAGAAGCAGCTCTGTTTAGGAGTTCAACATAAGAGACTGCCAGTCGAAGAATTTGGGAGATAGGTCAGTGGAAAGTTCAGGAAAGTTGCAAAAGGATTGGGTGTTGTCTGCAAAGAATTGGTACGAGAACCCAAAAGAGGTGTTAAGTGCCCCGTTTGCAGAATACACAGTGTGAACAGGAGGGGACGCAAGACAGAGCTTTGCAGAACACCAACAGTCAGACGAGTGAGTGGAGCTACATTGTTGTTCCAGGAAACAAAGAATTGATGAGGTGCAGGGTAGGACTTGATTTGGGCAAGTGCTTGATCATGAATCCTAAGAAGATAGAGAGTATTGAGGAGATCAGAGTGATTCACAGTTTCAAAGACAGAGGATACGTTGAGGAGGATTAGGATAGAGGATAGGTTGGAATGTTTAGCAAAGGCAATAAAGTTGTAGACATACATGAGAGCAGTTTCAGTGGAGTAGCAGGAGTGGAAACCAGTTTGGACGGGGTAACAAAGGCTTTGTGTGTCAAGAAATGAGTAAGGTGGTTGAACACAACTCTTTCCAACATCTTAGAGTAGTGAGGAAGAAGTGACACAGGTCAACATTTGGTTGGATGGGAGAGGGATGACCATGGTCATTTTAAAAGTAGAGGGAAAGCAGACAGAGTCAAAGGACAGTTTGAAAAGATTACCCAGGTGATAGGCCACTACAGGGGTGATCGGTTTAATAGCTGAGGCACAAGAGGATCTGATGATACACAGGAGGGTTTAGCCTTCATCAGCAGCAGTAGCGGAGACAGCCTTTGGTGCTGGAGCAGATAATAGGGTGCCAGCTGTAGGCTCGGGGGTGCACTGGGCACCAGGGGGGAGCCAGGGTGGATGGTCATTCCCCCTTGACTCCACCCTGGCTCTGCCACTGATCAGCACTGCAAGGACTTCCTTCTCAGTGTTGGTATGACTGAAGTGTGATATAGAGTCAATTAAAGATTCAGGGTAGGTGAATGAGAGATTTTGCAAGGCTGCAAGACAACTTCAAACCTGGTGCACTGATGATCCCTAATAACCATGAAACCAGGTATGTAGTTGTCTTGCAGCCTTCCAAAATGTCTGTCTTGAGTTGATTGAGCTTTGTATAGAGTATCACTGCACTCTAAGAGAAAGCCAAATTCCTAGAGCAAAAGGCTTGCATTTGGGCTAATTTGAATACCCACAGTGCCTTGCTAATGTGGCACTGAACTGGAGGTGAACTTCCAGCGATGGTTAGTAGGTAGCGTTGTGGAATGTGTGACTTGTCTCATGTGAATTATCCTACTGTTACATTTCAGGTCAAAGGTTTTTTTTCCAATTCATTTTAAATCCACCATAACTTTACTGGTCTTGTATATATAGGATAAGGCCACAATACTCCACATAGCTTTATTGTGTACTTCATTCAGAAGCTTAGATACATTTTAAGCAGTTTTAAATTCACAACACAATAAACTCAGATTAATTATTGTTTCTTTCAAGCCATTCTCTAGTCCCATCCACTCATGGAATCTAGGATGAAGAGGCATCTGTTCCATTAGATCTTCCATTAGTGCCGGCTTTGAAGAGCCATTTGCACTGCGGAGTACTTATAATTTTAGTGCTTGATACACTTGTTATCATGGGGTGTACTGAAATCAATAGACTGTGTTTGACAAGATTTCCCACACACAGCCAGTCATTAATGATACAGTTAACCTGTCAAGCCAATACATGATAATCTAAACACATGTAATGCATTTCAATTCAATCGGGTGTTTGTAAGCCATTAAAGATTGGCTCAAGATATTTTTGAGGCCATCTGGTTTGGCTTGGACAATGGGATTTCCAATTCCATATTTATCTGTATGTCACACAGATCCCTCAACAGCAAATTAACTTTAAACAATATTTCAGACATTACTTAATACATGCACAGAATAAATAGTAAAGACATTCTTTACTTCACTTAAATGTAAATAAATTGATTAGTGTAATGATTAGCTTGCAGCAGGCCTTGCGGCTGGGATCACTTTACATAGGATGTTTTTCTTTTTACTTTGTGTTGTCCGTTTTACGGTAATAACTTGCTATTTTAAGGTAAAGTTTCATTCTTACCTCCTATCATGTAATAGAAAGCAATACATTCAATCAGGGGATGTTCTGAAATGCAGATTTGGGATGGCGCAAACTTCATCAGACCAGAAATCATCCCAAAATGAAAGTTGAATATGTAGTTATCAAACTTGCACCCTCTAAAGGTACCAATACTAGTAGAATCTGTATATATATATATATTTGTGAAAGTGTGTTTGTATGTTCAGGGTTGGCTCCAGCCCCATAACAGCTGATGGACTGAAATTTTGGCCCACGGTTTTCATACCAGTCTGGGTTGTACTGGCGAAAGTGAAATCTGACCAACCCCACCCATTTGCGCTGCACAGGGCGTGGTTCAGCCATGTGCTGTCGGTATAGGCGATTTTGGGAGATTGCCAATTTTGCGATTGTTGGATCCATCCCCACAACAGTTGGTGTGCTGACATTTCGGCCTGAAATTGGCATACCCGTCTGTGGTGTACTGGTGATAGTGAAATCTGACCAACCCTACCCATTGGCCCTGCACAGGACTGTGTTTGGCCCTGTGCTATCAGTATGGCCGATTTCAGGAGATAGACGATTTTGCGACTTTTCCAATAATAGGAAGTTAGGACACAAGGTCAGCATACCAGTCAGTGGTGTACTGGCGATAGTGACATTTGACCAACCCCACCCATTCACCCTGCACAGAGGTGGAGCGGGGTCCGGCCCTGTGCTTTCAGTATAGGCAATTTTGTGAGATTGCTGATTTTGTGATTTATCAAAAATAGTAGTAAGTTATGACACAATAGAGCATACACATGGCTATAGCCAGGGCTCAAGTAGAGGGTACACGTGGGGGGACAGAGTCCACCCACTTCTTTCAGAGGGTGGACTCAGTCCCCCCAGCTTAAATGAGAAACATTTAATGTCCACTGTGAATTGATGCATTAAAGCCTACCACAAGGATCGAACCACAGTCGTCAGGTTTGTAGGCAAGACACTTCACCACTGCACTGTATAACCTGATGAAAAATAACAAACAACTAAAGGTAGAATGTCTCATTTTGGTACTGTAAATCCCAGGGAAAACATTTGTATTGGTTCTTGGAGTTTAAAACATGCACATCTTTTAACTTTTCGAAAAATCACTATTAGAAGAAACAATCCTATCTGGGTTTTGTGTGTGTGTTGTTTTTATGAAACGCAAATGCCATTCGTCCTGTTCAATTTGAGTGGTTATGAAAAGCCAATTTAATGAAATTAGCATATTTCACCTCGATATGCAAAATCCTGGCAATGTCACATCCCATTGCATTTGTTGATGAGTCCCTTTAGGACTTGACCCCTGGCTATAGCAGATCCCCATGTGCAGGTCAGCTACAGTACCAACACTGTGTGGTACTGCTAGTCCCAAATAAATCTGAATCATAATAGGTGCACAATATTAATTCACTAAGTAATCATTAAATCTTTGGCTAACTCTGAGGCAATTCTGAATATATTCTCTTTGTCTTAAATTGAGAACCTCTCAACCTGACAACCTTTTCTTAGAGACCAAACCACTATAGTTCAAAAGATGTTTCCAAGAGTGTTGCTTCAATTCCCATGTCTTCAAAAAATTCTCCTCTGAAACTCCATGTTCCACATTAGTTTATCTTATAGGGCCTTTCAACCCAGAGTGCTTCGATGCCATAAACATGGCAGTAGGTTTTATACAATTAACAAATAACATAACATACCATTTGAACTCCAAAGCATTATGTGTCATGCTTTCTATGTTGCCAAATTTCTCTAATTTTGTCCCCCACCCCAAGCAGATACACAATTAATGCATGACAATCAAACACTGATTGGGCATGAGGTTGAGTATGTCCAGAGATGCATTACTAATTCATTATTTGTGCTTCAGACCTTAACCAACAACAAAACCATGATATTTTTCCCACATTTCTTTTTTGTTGAAAGCACAAAAAGCTTAATTTGCCAAAAAGGTTTTGCTGAAAAAGGATTTTTTAAATGTTTGTGACAAAATGAGAGAATATTTGACAAATACAAATCAATTTGCTCAAATAAGTGTAAAAAGAGTAAAAACAGATGTATCCAAACTTCTTTTTTAGGTGCTCACTTTGTTCAGAGAAAATAGTCTAGCGAGAGAGACAGTTAAAGTGTGTGTAATATAGCTTTATGTTTCATGCTTATGTTTATTACCAAACACAATTTAAAGCTCTAAAATATTTTACTTTCGTAGTTCCCTAAAAGCTATGAAGGTACGATTGATTTACATAGAAACATAAGTGGCTAAGTAACTAACATACACAGAAAAACAGAATGATAAATGTGGTTTTAAAGAAGTAATGGACAAGCGAGGAAACAGAATAAATGCATTCTCTAATGAGCTTTACTGTGTCTTTTGGACGATTGAGGTCTTTGTCCACTTAAGTGATGTGTCCACAAAAAACATGTTGAAGGATGTGCAAACAGAATTCACTTCAGCAAATTTAAATATATATATGTAGTGAAAAAAAACTTAGTTAAGAGACAGTTAAGGTGATAAAGTTCTGTGCAACAAAACCCTTGAAATTCAATGAAGAAACCTTAGTTGAAGTGATTTTAAGATGACAATATAATGCAAACCCCACCCTCCTGAAATTTGTCGGGTTTTGGAAGCTACACCACCTTAACTATGAGGCCCCCATTACCCAGCGCCTAAGCACATTGATGACATCACAAATGAAATCACTGATGACATGGAATATAACATCACGTTTGCAATCATCAATGATATCACTGTTACAGCAGATCACACATGCAAGTAAGAGAGATACAACATTTAATAAACACGTTTATGCACTTAAGGGTGGATTCAAGTGCAAAGCTTGATTGTAGTCTGCATTTAAAAACTACTCTCTGTTTACAACCATGGAAGTCTTTCACACCAGATTTACTCTGTATTGAATGAGTAATTACCATGAAAAGATACTCTAGTACCTTTATCATTCTGTTCTAAAAACATTCCCTTATGCAAAGAAGACATATGGGTAGTGTTGGTGGTAGTGGGGGACTGAGATGAGGAAAAGTGACATAGTGGTAGAGGGCGCTTTGAAAAGGAAGAGTGACATGGTCGTAGTGGGGACTCTGAAAAGGAAGAGTCATATGATGGTAGTGGGATATGTGATGAGGAAGATTGAGTTGGTGGTAGTGGGGTACTGTGATGAGGAAGATTGAGTTGGTGGTAGTGGGGTACTGTGATGAGGAAGTGTGACATTGTGATAATAGCGTACTGTGATGAGGAATGGTGACATGGTGGTAGTTCCAGACTATGGAGTGGAAGAGTGAGTTGGTGGTAGTGGGATACTGTGACGAGAAAGAGTGACATAGTGGTAGTGGGGTACTGTGACAAATAAAATTGAGGTTGGGCTAGTAAGGGACTGTAATAAGGAAGGGTGAGGTGGGGGTATATATGTAAGATTACTATGCAGTACAAGGATGAGGAAGAGGGAAGTAAGTTTTCACATAGGATTACTAATCAGGTACTGGGACGAAGAAATGGGAGGTGCGATAACACAGATATCTTCCCTTCTGTCGTCAGGAGTGAATTGAGATCTTCACTGTTAAGTTACGTGAAAAGCGTGTCCAATCAAAAAAAAAGGCTATAGTAAACAAGAATCTGCTTCCTTCAGACAATTGTTTAGCTCTTCTTTTCAACAAATTAAACAAATATAAGCTTAATAAACACATTTAACACCCCCAAAAACAGCAATAGCTTCCTAATAGCCCTCTGCCACACATTTTAAGTTAATTTAGGAAGCAATCCCTGTACATTTTTTTATTAAAAATAATGGCCTTCTAATTTAAATTTAAATACTCCTCTTTTGCTAACTAGCAATCACAATGATTGCCACATATCCATATATTATACTTTAGATTTCTTTTTCTGCTGTTCGAACCAATTCTCGAACTCGGAAGAAACCCTCGACCAAACATACAAACTATCCATCCCCAAGCACCAAACCCTCATAAATAATTATTTCTTAGCCTGCCTGTATGATCTCCGGCCTCAAAGCTGCCCTTGTTCACCCCTTGTATAATTTTAGGGCAGTTTCCAATATCGAGACATTCAACTTGTACTACTTGGGTAGGTAAGGGTATATTTTATATACATTAATGTGAACATAAATTAATATGGAGGTGATTCTTGAATGCATCTAACAGATTCTTGTATGTTTTTTCTTTTGTTTTCCCCTTTGTCCTCCTTTTTTGGTGTTTTATGTTTTTTTCCAATTGGGATACATTTCTTTTTCAAATATTTATCCATCACAATGAAATATTTTTTTTAACAACGTTGTTGACTAATCCAAATGGTGGGTTATGTACATTCCTTTGAACTGTACCACCAATTGAGTGATTTATACAGCCTTGAAAAAGGACTGTGAGGGTTGAAACACGTGTTGGCTAGGCGGAAACCCAACTTGAGAGTCACATATGGAAAATTAGAAATATTGGCATTAAACCTTTGGATCAATTGAAATAGCGTCATTCCATTCTACAAACGAGTTCATCAGAAGCAAGAATTGCTGAAAAATCAGCAAATAATTGATTTATTTTTTGTGGCTTTCTAGTAACCCAAAGAGCAGCGCATGATTTACTGCAACAACCAAAATGCGTGCCTCTGGATTTGTCTATGGGCATAGCCAAAGTTTCTGGTACTCAAGCAGCAGCTCTTAGTAATAACAAATGATTGAGTAAGGCGCGGACATAACTAGAGATTGCCCACACTTTAAATATAGCTTTTAAATCCTATTTACTAACCTTTGTAAATAAATGTACCAAGGCAGTTGATATAACAAATAGTGAAATAATATTTAACATGATATTTGTCCACCTAAAAGGTCCTCATGATTGATGGGTTATTTATAACCGTTTAATACCCAGAGGTTTCTAAGCGTGGACCCAGGGATCAAACCCGTGTTGCTCCATGTCGTTTTGCTTCCAAGGCGGGCATGTTGCCCCTGAGCTATCTTCCCGAGACTGAAAGGAGCCATGTTCATCATAGATGAAAGAAGACACAGGTGCCTTCTATAAATCTATTACAAGGCAATTTTCAAACATAGGGTGTCCAAACATGTCTTTAAGGCAAGTTTGTGGGATCAGTAAATATGATATTCATTTAGCAGAACGCTCTTTAAGGAACCAGGGTAAGATTCTTCTAATGGTGTGAGTCTGTGGGCTGGATGATTGCTTGTGGGTACTCCTCTCGCTGATGGATTGCTATTGAGCAGCCTTGAACTTTGGTTAGGTTTTGCGTGTAGACCTATATCAATGGGCTGATAAATAATATATAACACACATATTTTAGTCATTAGAACCTGATCTTAATGTAATTAAAACACATTTGAGGATGCATTACGCCTGTGATTTCTTGACTTCAATGTAGATATACCAAAGTTGTTTTAATGTCAGCAGTAGCCGATAAAAAGACTTTATGGCAATGGACTGTTGCAACAGACTGTGGGCAGGTTCAGGCCTCTGAATGCCTCGCCCGGGAGTTCCGATTGCATGCGATGAAGCACTCTAGCCCTGTGGGCAGGGGGAATGCTGATGCCCCCCTGCCAGCAGTTCTCTGGCTGGGAGCTCAAATTCTAGCTTGCCATCTTCTCACATGGAGTCACCAACAGATGTCAGGGAGAGCTCTGTGACGAAAGCGTTTTGGGAAAAACAGAGATGGGATGAAGTAAGGCAAACATTTAAAACTGTACTTCGCTCATTGTTAATATCTGTAGATTTTTCCTTTATTTATGATACATTGTTAAGTGAATGACCACTGTACAGATATATATATAATAGGGAATGGAGACTACTCGAAGCAAATGGGTAAGGTATGAATAAGAGAGGGTTTGATATAGTGACTATGGCACAATACCGTTCAGTAAATTGGGAATAAAACGTATGGTTGTTGAGGTTAGGGGGTTGGAGGCAATTGACCTAATGCTAGTTTGTCTAGTGGAGCATCACTCTCTGATATTAACCTTATCCCTTTTATGGCTGCGAATCTGAAAGCAAGGAAAATAAGAAGACTTGCAGGTATTCGATTACATCCAGAGAAATCACGTGGCAAGATTTCAAAATGGAACAGTACTCAGATAGGATGAGACACATGTCAAAATAATTGCCTCGCCATGGCAAGGCGAACATTGTGTGGGGGGTCAAAAGAGCATTCATAAAGACATCTGAGTAGCATGCAGAGTTCCAGCAAAGGTGGCACACGGTATCGAAGGTTCAAAGCCAGGGGCAACGTTTGTTTGTGACCTGGGTTTAGCACTATGATTAAACACACTAACTAGGCGCTGTAGCCAATATGCACTATGCAGAACAGGACAAATGCAGCCAAAAAGAGAATGGGACATTAGTGAAAGACATTGTCATTACAAATTACCAACTCTTTGGCCCCATTCTACCCTTTTATATGGGACCAAGATGGATCCAGCAGAGTCTTAAAAGGCTGGTGCAGAGTCCATGCCATTGGTGCTGCGTTCCAGCTGAAGCTTATATGACGTTTTTAGCTTATCAGGGGAAAATCCATCCTACATTTAAGGTACTTTTAATGGTTTTTCAAGGGATCTATTTACATAATTCTACTAGTGGTTCCCGAGGCTCACTGGCCTTCAAACCTTGGGCTTCATAGCGTGCATCACAGCTTCACACCTCCCAGATGTGTCACCCCTACACCCCTATGCAAGACTGCACTCACTTGCATTGAGTTGAGAGAAGGATACTTTTTGTGTAACGGACAAGAAATACCCAGTCACCAAAGAGTGAAAAAACAAGGTCTTTCTTCACGTGGGATGTTGGATTAAGGTGGGATGCAATGCAGGGGCTAGATCTGAGCGCCCTGAGAGTCAGAGGGAATTAACTAGAATGCGGAAAAAGCCCCAGAATGAGGCAACGATCCCGAGAGAGGTGTCAGGGGGGAGCTATTTCGCGTATTTGTTAGGGGCTAGCAATGCCCAGGGTGGTCAAGCAGGGAATCTTTCATGTTGTGAAGAAGGCCCGGCTGATAAGATGAACAGATAATGTGGACATTCTCTGGCTGGGGAACACACCCTGCTATATTCAAATGCCCTCAAACCATTATTTTCTCAGCCTCCAGTCCATACCCCAAGTATCCAACCTAGGTTGCCAACCACTAAAACCTTTTTACCTCAATGGACAAGTGCCCACTTGGGCCACAAGCCAAGAGCCCTTCTATGCTTGGCACTCTCGCACACATCCACTCATGGCCGAGCCAAATAACCAGAACTCCCAGCCTCCATCAAGCCCAAGAGACCGGCAGAAGACTTTGCTTCTTCTCGCTGGACTGTGCCCGCTCTTCCCAGTAACTTCCATTTCTCCCTCCTTGAGTCCTGGCAACTCAGGATGTATGCTTGAATGACTGCCATTGCTTCTGCTGCTTGAGCAGGAGCGACTGCAACCTCCAGACATGTGCAGGAGTACCTGAAGTTGCATTACCTCCTTAATGGCCACATCTGTGCCACCGCCTCCTAGATATTTGCTTCCTTCTAAAAAAGTATTTACCTGTCTAACAATAAGAACCATGAAGTTTATGCCAACCTGAAAACTGTGTTTCAAGTCACGAGGTAAGGTCACATGTCTGTTAAGAAGCGGTGCAGTCCACGAATCGAAGATAGCTCTGAATAGTGAGCCAGTATTGTTAGATCCCAATGACAGAGTGGACCGTATTGATCTGGTGAAGGGGGGATAGCTCAGGCGCAACGCATTCGTCTTGGAAGCGAGACAACGCAATGCAACACAGGTTTGAAGCCCGATCCTGCGCTTAGAAACCAGTCTCTGTTATCAAGCGCGTTACAAAAGAACAATTATAATTATGTTATGTTACTTTGCATTTACATAGCGCCTTATGTTTAGTTTAGTTTACTTTATTATTTGTATAGTGCCGCCTGTCCCTGGGGCATCCAGGCGCTTGGCATGGTTACAGAAGTAGCCAACAATTACATGTTCAGTAGATAGACAGTACAAATTGTCACGACATTATAAGACAGTTACTGATAGTATACACAGTTATCATATATTTACAAGATTAGAGAGTGTACAGGATAAGCAGGCATTAATGACAGTAAATACAATGATAAGTTGGAATTCTAGGCTTCTTTAGCTAGTATCCAGGTTTTGGCATTGTTTCTGAATCTGTGAAAGGAGGGTTCGGATCTGAGATTAATAGGTAGTTCCACAATTTAGTGGCAAGCACAGGGAAGCTTGTGCCACCTGCTTTTTGGAGCTTGAATCTCGGGATGGTTAGGCAGTGTGATTGGGCTGATCTGGTTGGGCGGGATGTGGTGTGGTGTGTGAAATTGTCTGAGAGGTATCTAGGTGCTTGGTAGGTTAAGCATTTGTGTGTAAGGGAGAGTGTTTTGTATTCGATCCTCTGGGGTATAGAAAGCCATTGACAGGATCGTCTTGCGTCTGAAATGTGTTCATGTTTGGGTATATTCGATGCTGCTCTTAGTGCGTTATTCTGGATAGCTTGCAACTTATTAATGTTCTTTTGGCTAGTACCCAAGTACAGGGCGTTGCAGTAATCGACTTTAGAGAGTACCAGTGCTCTTGCTAGGGTGATGCAGTTGCTGGTCGAAAGGTAGGGTCTGCTGGCGTTGATGAGCTTACATGTGTAAGCGGAGGAAGATGAGATAGCATTGATTTGTCTTATCAGAATGAGGGAGGAGTCAAGGTAGATCCCAAGACCTTTGATGCTGTTGGAGACGGTAATGTTGTTGCCGTCAATGGTGAAGGTCCGGTAAAGTTTGTCAAGGTTATTGAGTCTGGATTGGGAGCCTAGGAGCAGAAGCTCAGTCTTGTCGTCGTTGAGGCACAGGCCATGTTTGGCCATCTATTCTTGAATAATGGAATAGATGTTATGAGTACTGTGTTGTCAGTGGCGTAGTCTCCTGTTAGTAGGATGAGTATTTGAGTGTCATCTGCGTAGTTCGTGTAGATGACACCCAAATGGTCCAGTATGTCGAAGAGGGGTTTTGTGAATACGTTGTAGAGCGTGGGTGAAACACATGAGCCGTGGGGAACGTCACATGTAACAGGGGCTGGTTCGGCAGAGGCTGTCGCGGCAAAGACACTCATGGATCTATTGTTCAAGAAGGACTGAATCCAGGCATTAGCTTTGTCAGAGAAGTTGGCTGCTGAGGCTCGGTGTTTACAAAGAATATCATGATTTACTAAGTCAAAGGCAGCTGACAGATCGAGGAGGAGAAGAAGTGCTAGCTTGCCGTTGTCTTTGAGGTTGTCCGTTTGTGTCTTGAGATCTATCAGGGCTGTCTCAGTGCCGTGTTTGGGCCGGAAGCCCGATTGTCTTAGTCCTAGTAAGTTATTTTTCTATAGGTGGTTCTGGATTTGCAAGTCGGCGGCTCGGTCAAGGATTTTTAGAAAGAAGGGTACTGTGGTGATTGGTCTGTAGTTCGTAGGGACGCTGGGGTTTCTTGAGTAGAGGTAAAACCCAGGATTCCTTGAGGTTGTTGGGTACTATGCTGGAGGTGAAGTATGTGTTCAATGGAGATGTTATAAATGGGGCAAGATGTTTGGCTGCGTCTTTGATAATTGGCGGAGGGCAGATGTCGCCTTGGCATTTGGAGGGTTTCCATGAATTGATTATGTCTTCAACCTCAGTGGTGGTGATGGTGGAGAATTCAAATAAGTTATTTCCGTCCAGATGTGAGTTGTGGGTGGGAGCAATGGGCTTTTCTGCGAAAGTGAGACTTTCTTTTTTTAACTCTATTTTGGCTTGTAGCATGGCAATTTTGCCTAGGAGTGCTTCTTGTATTTTGGTGCACCAGGAGGTGTCTTTGGTACATGTGCCTGGGATGGGGGATGGGGATTCGAGGTCTCTTAGGATATTAAAGAGCTCTTTGGTGTTGGATTTGGCATTACAGATTCTTTCATTGTACATATTTGTTTTAGTTTGGATGATGGCAGATTTGTATGTATTGGAGGCTATGGAGTAGGATATTTTATTGTGGGCGGATGGAGACTGTTTCCATGCTGATTCAGTTTGTCTTTTGATTTTACGGAGGGTTCTTAGTTCGGGTATGAACCAAGAGTTGAAATGCGCGCAGGGTTTGGCTTTCTTTAGTTTGAGTGGTGCTACAGTGTTTATGGCTTTGGGAATAGTTGCGTTATAGAGGTCTACTAGCTCAGTGGGATTGGTGATGGCGGGTGAAAAGTCGATGATGGGTTGGAGTAGAGGGAAGAGTTTCTCTACCGTGATGTTTTTGCTGTTTCTTGTAAATGTGGGTGGGGCGTTGGGAGGGGGCACATTATTTTGTTTGTTTTTGTTGATAGTGAAAGTGATCAGATGGTGGTCGGTCCAGGCGCATGGTGTGTTGGAGAGGATGGTGGTGTTACAATTGTGGTCTGCTATCCAGTCAAGGGTGCAGCCTTTGTTGTGTGTGGGTAGAGTGATGTGGTGGGCGAAACCTAGTTCAGAGATGGTGTTAGCGATGGTGCTTGCTTTGTCGTCTTTCATGTCATTGAACCCAAGATTGAAATCGCCTAGAATCAGTACTCGTGAATTGGGTTTGGTGTTGTTGGAGAACAGAAGGGCTATATCGTCGTTAAATAAGGATATGGGACCAGGCGGTCTGTAGATAAGATGGGTAGTGATTGTGCTTGTGTTAGTAGTGGCTAGTTTAATGGTAAGTAATTCTGCAGATGGGAGTGATTGGTTTTGTATGTGTCGTATGTTGAGGGAGCTTCTTGCGATAATGGCTACACCACTGCCTTTGGCTTTTTGTCTGTCTGTGCGGTAGATGGTGTAGTCACTAGGGATGGATAACGCGAGGGTGGGGCCTGATGCTGCATGGAGCCAGGTCTCAGTGATGGCTATAAAGTCTAGTTCGTGAGGCATGGGCGACTAGACATCTAGCGTTGATGAGTGCACCTTTGATAGTATCAGTGGTAGCTTGGTGAGGTTTTCTATTGGATGTGCGGGGGAGGAGGTATTGGAGCGATGAGTGGTCTAGTCGGGTGATGCTAAAGGATGTGTGATGTGCGTGGATAGTTTGGGTTTGGTTTTGCTATTTCTGGGGCCTGAATTATGAGGGGTCGATGTGGTATATGTCCTGGATCTAAGGCGGATGAGTCTCATTGTACCTGTGCTGGGATAAGAGATAAGGGTGCGCAGGGTGAGGTTGCGCAGGTTGCTTTTTGGATACTGCAGGTGTCTATTTTGAGGTGAGACTTGGTGAGGATAGGCTGGAATGGCTTAGTGTTTGGTAGGAATGGTGTGGGACACGGGATCGGGTGGTGTCTGAGGCATGCTGGTCTACTAAGGCCGTAGGGATGGGAGATGAAATGCGGTCCTGAACAGGGTAGGAAAAGAGGAACTAGGTAGAATGTAAACATGATGAAGATGGCCCAGGTTAGCATAGCTATGGCTACAGAAAGCAGTGCTGTGGCTGGTGGGACACCAGAACCTTTGGCGGTATAATGTCAGGTTGCTAATACAAGATCAGGCTAGGGCTAAATGTCAATGTCAAGATACGAAATGCAAGATCTAACAAGGTAGCGCAGTCTAAAGGCAGGTTAATGCTGTTTGAAACAATGCAATACTGGCTGAGAGCAAAATCAGAACAGTGCGGTCTGAGTGGACAATGATAACAACTACATACTTGATGCAAAGACAGGCAAGATACAAGGTAATGCAGTCTAAAAAACAGAGTAGTGCTATCTGATGCAAAGCAATGCTAGTTTGGGGAAAAGCAGTGTTATTTAGGCTACGTGCAATGTCTACTATGATACATTGCAATGAGATTTAGGCATATTGCTGCCCAGCGTGTTATTGCTTAGATATGAGACAGACCCATCTCAGCTGCTACTATAGGCAGTACATATACAGGCTGGAGTCAATCAAGTCAATCGGGTGCCTGGATTAGGCAATCGTGCAGATAGGGATAAGTGGATGGAGCAAGGGCACAGGGTACAGGTATATGATGGATTGCGACCTGTGTGAGGAGGGGGTGCTCAGCGGGGCAACAAATGAGATGTATGCAGTTTCTGAAGCGGGCAATGTTGGCCTTCCTGGTTGTTGGAATGCTGGTATGCGTAGGGCGGCTGTGGTGCACGCAATCTTATTGAACAGTTGCAGTTAAGCCAGGTAGCATCAATGGTTATTAGTAGGCGCTGCTCATTTAGTGTAGCATTTCGCAAGGGGTGTAACCTTACCGGCGTTTAAGCTGCATGTCAGCGACCAGACGTGGTCAGGCAGGGGTCCTGGCCCCAGCCTCGAACGACTCGTGACAGGCTCGGGACAGCCGTTGATCCTTATGGAGAGGATCCTTGGTATGGTCTCAAGGTGCTGGTAGTTAACAGAGAATACTTAACAGCGTCCTCAATGAAATGACACTCACCCACCCGCCAACTCTGAGCCAGTGCATCAAGACTGCCAATGTTGATGCTCAAATGTTGACCCTTGCACTACACTGGTACGTATGCTGTAGGATAAAGAGTTTCAGTTCACAGAGAAATAGGTCTCTGTAAACGTAGGTAAAGAGATTGAAAAACCCATCATATGCATCATCAAATGAGTTCAAGGGTCAGAAGAATGTCTATGTTTACTCCAGAGTTGTTTCCCACCAGTCCACGTAGGTTTTTCTTCAGAAACCATAAGTCCTAAAGTTAAGGAAATTCAAAGAAGAATGACAGCTTGTACAGACATCTAATGATCCAGCTCGTTTGTGAAGACTTCCCTCACTTGATTCTACAATCCCTGTTCACTTCTGAAACTCAGTTCTGCCACCAACACCTGCAGACAGCGTATTCAAAAACTGTAGGAATGTAAAAGAGGACCCAACCTTTCACATTTCTAACCTATTCCTTTGTTGTCATCCAGCCTGCCAGTCGCCTCTCTACCTCCCTTGGAGTGGCCTCTCTCCCATCATTCAGGGCCGTACGAGCTAGAAATCGAAGTGCAGCCTAAAGCGCACCACCGCGCTCACTATGAGACCGAGGGCAGCCGAGGAGCAGTCAAGGCACCTACTGGAGGTCATCCTGTTGTCCAGGTAAGAAGAACAATTCAAATTACAATTCCGAGTTCTGAAAAATGTTCTTTCCATTCACAGCAACTGTCTGGTACCTGGGAATTAATGAAAATGACCCCCTCCCACACCCTAAAAAGTCCTTATGTAAATTAACTTGCCAACCACCACTGCCAAATTCTCATGGTGTGGTCACTTTCAAAGGGTCAGTGAGCAGCTTTTAGAGTCTATAAGGTAGAGTGTGGGCTTCTCTGCATAGGGGTGGGCAACTCGTTTTGGCAAAACATCGAACCGTCCAAATTGTGGGTAGTTTCCGTCCTGTTGAACTTTTAAACTTTTCAGAAGATTTGTCCAGGAAAGGGTCCAAGCCACATATGGATTCAATTGTAGGGCCCTGTAAGATAGGGCAACACGCTCCACTGCCCAACTCCCGCCCGTCCGGCACCCACATGCCATGGGGGACTGTTTAACTTAAATTCACGGGCCACTTTTTGGGGAGTTTGCACATGCGTACTCTTTAATAAATAGCAACCGTGACATTGACATCTAGAGTTAGATCACAATGCCGCTGTACTTTCCTTCCAATCTGGTCACAGTACTGCAGCAATCTGAGTCTTAGGGTGGGGCTATGGGTAACCATCGATTTCCAGCGATACTGGCTTGACTCCTCATCCGCAGTCACCGTTCCCTTCTACCTCTTGCTCGAAGAAGATGGTCGGGCGACAGGCTCAATGGAGGCCTACCCTTGCAAACATCTATTACTGGAGAAATACCTGATCTCTTTATGAATCCTCGTAAAATGGATACTGTAGATAAATCCCTCTGGGGGGCGGGGGGTGGTTCACAGTACTAATGCATATGCACATTTTGAAGCGGTACTAATTGGAGAGCAGACCTCAGGATTTTTTTTGTTGAGGAGAGCACCTGATCTAATCTATACCCTCAAAGAAATCCGAGCTTAGCACTTCAGAAGTGGGTCTTTAAACACTAGACCAATAACTGTACCTCACGTCGCTTAAAACATACAGCACTTCCTGAATGTTGTGATTGGATCTCTGGTCACACAGGCCAGTCCAATCAGTGCTGGGGGCACCCAGCATGCTTTTCAGTTGTAACAGTTGTGGGCTGACTGATGGGCACACAGACCAGCCTGAAGGATGCTGGGGACACCCAGCACATAGTTATAGTTGCAGGGATCACCCTGATAGCCGTGGTCACACGGCAAGACATCAGCTGCCGGGTGCTCCCGGACTAGCAGCTGCGCTGTGTTCACACAGCCGGACAGTGGCCTGCGGGCTCCCAGGTTGCACATGCTGATCTGGGGGGCTCCCAGACAAGCAGGGCGGCGGGACCGTGACCACACAGAGTCAGCCTGCAGACCCAACGAAATGAGACACAGTGACAGAAGTGACATGACATGGAGTCTGCTGCTGTACTCCGGCAAGTGCCTGCAGAAGCTCCTTTTATTCACTGTCAGTCATGACGTTGTCATGACCTATCCTTAAAGGGGCAACACCATACTGATCTCCCCCGTGGAACCTTCCAGTGCACATAGTTCACTTGATTGCCCTGATCAGACACAAAGGATATATGTTTGGAAGTCAATACTATATATCACAAAGATATGTGTATCCCATCATTGCTTCCAGTCTGTTGTTGAAAAATGCATCAATATTCGTCTTTTTGCTGCATCTTCATGTGGAGAGCATGTGTGGCTTAAGGAATAAACCTACCAGCAAACGGAAACGTCCCCACACCTTGTCTATATGTAAACAGCTGAGATCCGTGCACTGAAAACAGGTGTTCAATGGGAAAACAAACACTTTTAGCCCTTGTATAAATAACGCCTGACAAACATTTCAATAAAAGGGTTGATGGTTACAAAAGGCGTGCCTCCAAACAGAGATAAACCAATTAATTGTGTCTGTTACTGAAATGCCAGTTTGCACCTATGTGAATAAAGGTTTTCTTATGAATGAGGGATAATATCCCGTATCATATTGCCTCATATAAACAGAGCTCCGACTTTATCATGAAAACTCACATATGTCGTACAAGCCAGACTAACATACACGCACCCCCACCCATACACGAATACACTTCCTTTAGGACTTCCTTAGTCTCTCTCTTGCACCATCCTTGGACACCACTACGAGTTTGGCGGTAATACCTGTCGTAATTCTGCCAAAGTTGGTTACCGCTACGCCACTCATTTTGGCAGGAAAGCCAAAGTCGCCAGGGGCAGTGTTACTCCCCATTACCGTATCCCATTAGACTCCTTTCGGGTTTGGAAGAAACACCTCCAGCCAAGTGCAGGAGGTATTTTCTCCAGATTCCCAAATTCCTTGGAATATGGCAGTATGGTGAAAGTAGTGGTATTCCATGGGAGCCATTTTTTGACACTGCTGCTGTACTCGACATGTGGCCCTTTGTGTTTTTTTCTTGTAATTTCTTTGTCTCTAGAAATGTTTCTCACACTTTGCCTGTTGCTTCTCTCTTTATCTAGGGGGCCTCTGTGATGTTCCCTTTCTATGGCTAAGTTTCTCTTGAGGTCTCTGACTTTTCTTTTTCCCTACTTTGGGCCTCTTTCCGAGATTGGAGGCAGCCATGGCGCTATTACCGCCATGGCTGCCTCCAATACCGGGTCTGGGTCTGGTCTGGTTGGATTGGGACTTACTGGGTCCGGGTCGGTCTGGTTGGATGGGGACTTACCGGGTCATTCCAACCCTGGAGGGCCCGGTAAATCCCCATTCAACCAGCCATTCCCCATTCCCATTTGAGCCCCCATATGGCTCAATGGGAATGGGGAAGGCGGTAATTACGGGCCTGCTAATAGCGTCCTTTACGGTTACCGCTAAGGGACTTCGGAATTGGGCAGTAAGGGATTACCAGTACCGGTATGCTTACCGGTGCCGGTATCCCTTACCACCCAACTCATACTGACCCCCTTTGTCTTCCAACTTTGGTTCCTGCTTTATTCCTTTATTTTTAAACTTTTATTTTGGCTAAGAAATAATCCTTATAAACAATGATTCATGAATGGCAACATAAAAAGATGACACATTTACAATTCTGAACTCCAGTATATTACTGTGCAATGCTCTACATTCCTCCCAGCATACTACAGTGTTATGCAATACTCTGCAATGCTCTACATACCTCCCAGCATATTACAGTGTTACACAATGCTGTGCAATGCTTTGCATTCCTCCCATAATACTACAGTGTTACACTATGCTGTGCAATGCTCTGCATACCTCCCAGCATAGTACAGTGTTACGCAATGCTGTGTAATGCTCTGCATACCTCCACGCATACTAGAGTATTACGCAATACTGTGAAATGCTCTGCATACCTCCCAGAATAGTACAATATTACACTATGCTGTGAAATGCTCTGCATGTCTCCTAGGATGCTACGGTGTTATGCAATGCTGTGCACTGCTTTGCATTCCTCCCAGAATACTACAATGTTATGCAATGCTGTGCCATGCTTTGCATACCTACCAGAATACTACAGTGTCACACAATGCTGTGCAATGCTCTGCATGCCTCCCAGAATACAATTGTGCTACACTATGCTGTGCAGTGCTCTGCATACCTCCTAGAATACTAAAGTGCTACACTGTGCTGTGCAGTGCTTTGCATGTCTCCTAGGATGCTACAGTGTTACACAATGCTGTGCAGTGCACTGCATACCTTCCAGAATACGATAGTGCCAGACTATGCTGTGCAATGCTCTGCGCATCTCCTAGGATGCTACAGTGTTACACAATGCTGTGCAATGCTCTGCATACCTCCCAGAATATGACAGTGCTACACTATGCTGTGCAGTGCTCTGCATGTCTCCTATGATGCTACAGTGTTCCACAATGCTGTGCAATGCTCTGCATGCCTCCCAGAAAACAATAGTGCTACACTGTGCTGTGCAGTGCTCTGCATGTCTCCTAGGATGCTACAGTGTTACACAATGCTCTGCAGTGCACTGCATACCTCCCAGAATACGATAGTGCCAGACTATGCTGTGCAGTGCTCTGCATACCTCCCAGAATAGTACAGTGTTACACTATGCTGTGCAATGCTCTGCATGCCTCCCAGAATACGATAGTGCCAGACTATGCTGTGCAGTGCTCTGCATACCTTCACTGTGTTGGCTTTACAGAGGCGATATGGTATTTCTCCCGTAGCCAAGGGATATGTTTCTAGTTCTGGGACCATTTCATTATCCTAAAGTGAACTGAATCTTAAGCAGGTGTGTTTTCCTCAGTAACAATTTGTAATAACGAGGTCTGGTGTCAGGCATGGCGCCAAAGTATAGCACAACTGCAGTACACTGTGCTTGACTTACTAAGGGACATCCAAGAGAGTTTTAACAATGTGTGGTTTGCTTGACATCATTTCCTCTAAAGCGCTGGTTTCAGGAGCAGTGATTCGCGGTAGTGCTCTCATCCTGGTGGTGTACATGTTTTATCGAGTTACAAAAGTAATTATGGCGCTCTCCCACGTCAGTTTTTGTTAATCCTTTAGATTCCCAGATATGACATATTTTCAACCCCCCTCTCCGGAATTCTGTCAAACACCTGCGCTGAGATTAATAGTCCTCACAGATTAACCTTTGCACTTTGTAACAAAGCGTGCTGTTAACTTCCCCTCGTCAATCATTACGAACATGGCCGCCAAATAGGACTAAGCAGCTGCTGCCCGTGCAGGCATTACCCACACTAACTAATCCTTATCAGAGACTGGTTGGTCCTGATAAACCTACGCTTTCTAGATTGCCAAAAGGCTCGCATGACGTTGTTTTTCTTGCATGATCGTTCTGTTGCAAGGTATTTTAGTAGGTACTATTTGCATCCAACTAATGCCGTGTAAATGTCTGCCTCTGCTTTGTGATGCTGGATAACACAACATTGCATATTGTAACCATTTCTACATAGATACCACAGTGCTCAAGTGGGTATTAGTGGACAGACGCCCAGTATTGCAGAAGAAGTGAAACCGGGGTGTTTATGAGAGAGAGAGAAAGAGAGAGAGAGAGAGAGAGAGAGAGAGAGAGAGAGAGAAAAGAGGATGAGCAACTAAAATGATATGCTGTAATTGACTAAGCAAACAAATCTAACATTGTTGTAATCCAAATGATATACTTGCTACAAATATGCATTTTTTCATGATATGAATCTCTCTTTAATTTCGTTTTTTCTACTGCATACTCCGCCCCCTTCACCCCCCCCCCCCGGCTCCATGGTGTTTACTAGTGTCACACATGTCTTTGCATGCCATTGATGAAAACATGCTTTGACAAAGTCACACATTGCGGCTGATATGCTAGCATTCTTAGCACCTCTCCAGGTATTCGCACCATTCACCAGCTATTGCAATCATACCCCCAGAACTTGCCACCATTTGTCAGAGTCTGACATAATTTGATCTGCTACTGATAATTCAGCTTTTGCTCAAACATATCAGGTAATGCAATTAAAGGCCAGGTCTGAAGGTCTGACACCATTAGCAAGGGTGTCCAGTCATTATCTCGAAAACAAAATGTCGAATTACAATAATGTCGAAACAATAATGTCGAAAACAAAAATGTCGAATTGTTTTTTTTTTAATTTACATGTTTTTTTGGGGTTCCGGTGGTAAAAAAAGGGGTAAAACATAAAAAAAAAATTAAAAAAGGGGGGTTGGGGGGGGGGAAACCCCCCCATTTCGAATAAAAATCAACAAAAAAAAAATTCGACATTTTTGTTTTCGACTTTATTTTTTCGACATTATGACTTTCGACATATTTGTATTCGAGATTATGACTATAAACCATTAGCAAGTATTGCCACCATACTCTTGACTCCTTTTCATAGCCATACACAACATGTGCGCGCTAACCGGCAAATAGAATAGAAGTGTGCCTAAAGTTGAATCAGATTTTTCATGCACACCGATATTTGGGTGGTTCCTTGGCAAACATTTGTCTGTAGGTGAGTCAAAACAATGTAACTCTGGGCCTGGCCCCAGGAGAGATTTGACTTATGGAGCCAGAGCGACTAAGGGACAAAATGGCTGATTTCACAGTCCAGACCTACAGTGGTATTCTGCAGGATACGGCCTAAGCATAGGTGGGACGTAGAGAGGTTGACTAGGACGTAATCTAGTAATACAGATCAGCAATGTACCAATGTATTCAGGCACTAGAAATCTGACATGGGTGCTGTGACTGGAGAATTGTAGGTTACTTGTCTGCTTTACAACTTTTTCACTCAGCTTCTAGGCCTTTAATGTAGAAACTTTGCACATGTACAAGTAATAATAATAATAATAATAATAATAATAATAATAATAATAATAATAATAATAATAATAATAATAATAATAATAATAATAATATATTAAGACCCAAGGCTATAGCCCCCTTAACTCCCCCCTAGCAGCGCCTCTGATGGCCAGGTGAGTACGGGACTCAAGCCCGTTCAAAAAATCTTGAACTTCCTCTGAGCACACAGCCTTGTGAATGCACTCATAAGCACTGACAAAACAAGACTTCTAAGCCCATGCCCTGCACAGACCCGAATACGTTCACTGCAGAACAAGCACTGCTCTCAGCAACACGCACCTAATGCACTGAGCTATGGGTCCAACATGGGAGCATGGCCCATTTAAATGTAGATGAGTAGTGTTTCCCCTGAGGACCTTAGGAGGGAGGTGCTCTATAGTGTCTCACACGCCCTTTCGCTATGCTACTGTGAGCTCTTTGGATTGCCTTGTCTCTGTTGACACTGCTACCCCTCTGCGTCTCCCCCACCCCGTGGCGAGAGCGGGGAGGGGGAGGGCAAGGACCACACACAGGGAGGCCGCCCTAAATCAACACCTCTGATGAGGGACGGCGCAGCGGGCGATTGACTAACTGATCAATACTCAAGTCTCCTGCCCTGCTTACCATGGCCAGCTTCACTCGTGCAATGGCGATGCCGACCACCAGCACATTTGCAACACACTGACTCGAATGATGCCAGAGCACCAGCAAATCCCCCTTTATCTGTTACAGATTTACATGTTCGTGGTTGATTTACAGAACCCTAGAGGGTTTCATAAAACTCGAGGTCAGAACAGAGCTGGCGATTAACAAGCACATTTCTGGGTGGTCTTCGATTGCTGGAGGACTGACAATGACTCAAGATCTGCAAAATTGTTTCCTGATGAGAATTAACCTCCACTTCTGACCTTATTGTACCACTTTGCTAGCCCTGCTACTGGTGCTTTCTAACTTAAATTGATGGGTTTATGGGAAAGAGCCAGTTTGTATGAAACTGATCACTTTATTGACAGGGTGTGATGTAAATCCAGGATTCCCTGACGTTTTTCTTAATTTCATCAATGTCACTAAACGTAAACAAAAGTCACGTGAAAGCTGCAAGACACAATGTGCATCTATCTATCTATCTATCTATCTATCTATCTATCTATCTATCTATCTATCTGTCTGTCTATCTATCTATCTATCATCGATCTATCTATATGTCTGCCTGTCTATATAGCTATGTCTGTCTCAGGGACGTCATTTGGGGGTCGGCAAGGATCACAGGTGCCACCCCTGAGGTCTCCATTGCTACCGCTAAAACAATATTTTAAAACCTTGTTTTTAAGTGGAAGCTTTTAGGCTGTGGCCAGAACCATATGGCTCTTTGTTCCTGGAGTGGCTGGCTCTCTTGTTCAGGACTCTTTAAAAAAATACAGGGGGTTCCACAAGTGTAACACTTTGAGCAGTGACCCTAAATTAGGAAGACTAGGAATAACAAATACTTTGTCTTTCTGGAATTCTATGCAATAATTGCTAGACTCATTAAAGGTTTATTTCAGGCACACTTCAGGGGCTGAGTCACTGATTTAGACTGTTCTTAAACACCTCAAATTCACAATGCAGACAAAAACCTCCAAAAAGCATTTAGAGTAGAATAAGCATCCATTTCGGACTATGTATTTTGCTTTTCGTAAATTGCAGTTATAGCATGTTTTTTTCTGCCGTTGTCTCTGTCACGATCATCGAAAGACATTCCATCTGATCTCGGTGTCCTCGGTCACTTGACAAAATCCTTGTGCCTAAAAGCGTATGTGCAGTGTAGAAATGTTTGACCATAGCTCCTTGATTTCATTTTGCCACAATTAATACTTTGTTGTAATGTGTCTATTTTTCCTATCTCCCTGGCATGCTGTTCAGGATGTTTGTTTGCATGTTTGAGGTAACCCGTGACCAGAGTACGGGATGGTGTGTGATTGTGCTGCTTTCCGTGCGCTATTCTAAATTCTTTAATACACATTTATGAACCCTCCCAATGGTATGTATTTTACCAACCTCTGCGGCCTGAAATGTAGATCCACGCACGCTTGACATTTGGCCAACTTTTCCCAGACCTGGCCTGCTGTTAAATCTCAGTTACCAGTTAGTTGGTATCTACTACAGAGTGTAATTTGTTTTCTGACTTTGAGAACATTCAGATATGTAATTGCTAGTTTTACTATAGCCTGTAAGATAGCTATAGCCGGTTAGATAGCTCAGTGGGTTGAGCACTCGCTGCTGCAATGTGTGTGTGATCTGTAGGTTGAAGGTTTGAATCGTTGCAAGGCCAACTCAGCCTTTCATCCTTCTGAGGTCGATAAATGAGTACCAACACAGGTTGGGTGATATTGTATGTATATTTGTTCTATATAAAGCGTTTAAGCGTAAGTGATATATAATAACACATTATCATTTGGCCCTGGACGTCCGGTTGCATTCACAGTAATGTGGGCCTATACACACTGATATTATGAATACATATGGTGATCCATTCTTGTATCAAATGTATATCAGTTCACAGTGATATTGTAACCATATTTTTTGTAGTGTACTTAGGAACAATGCTATGTGATCCCATTGCCTTCAAGGGAGGACAGGTTGTGTTACATCACTTCCCATGATGTCACTCCGTGCTGGAGTCAAATGACATCACATCTGGTGATGTCATCAGAAGTCAAAGGCAGTGTGATGTCACTTCCGCTACCCCTGGCATTTTGGTGAAATGACGTCCCTGGACTATCTCCCTATCCATCTATCTGTCCATTCTTTTGTCCATCCTCCTAGCTCATTAAAAAGGTACAAAAGACTTGGGAGACTTCACAAGTCCTCATTGCCCATTAGTGTAGCCCAGAAATTGACCACTAAATATGAATCAAGTTTTAAGATGTTTCTTGAAAGTTGAATAAAGTCATAGATCTCTTGAACGGACATGCCTTGCCGCTATACGCGTGTTATGATGGTACTTACTTGATAAGGAGTGAGCTGCTGGCAACACTCAATATAGAATGTCAACTCTAGAATGTATTGTATGCTTTAGGTTTCAAGCACAGCAGTTGGAGGGGAGGCGGTAAGGGGAAAGTTGTGCTGGTGGTCGGTTAATGTTTAACTTCAATACATAAGATATAAGCCCACTCACTCCTGTGTGGTTTGTACCATGCTAACATTGGCGACGAGGATGGGATCACATTGTGTTAAAGAGAGGGAGTGTCCCTCTCTCAGCAAAGTTACAACTGATCCCTTTAGCACTAAGGCATGGTGTAAAGAGTGAGTTAAACAAAGTGTTACAATATGGCATCATTGAAAGAGCAGGTGGCGTTGAATGGACGTCCCCTTTGGTGGTTGTAAAAAAGTAATCAGGTGAACTGTGACTGTGTGTAGATCTACGCAAATTGAATAGATGTGTTATGATAAATCACCACCCTTTGTCCAACATGGGTGAAATGCTGACCAAGGGGGGCCATGGATGTGTAGTCTCTAAGTTGGACATGGCTTCAGCGTATCATTAGATTGAACTGGAAGAAGGATGTAGAAAGTTGACTGCATTCATAACACATGAGGGAGTATTCAAATTTTGAAGTATGCCTTTTGGGTTGATCTCAGCATCTTCCGTTTTTCAGAAAGTAATGGATACACTGTTTAAAGGGATGAAAGGAGTGTTTTGTTTCCAGGATGATGTGCTGGTGTGTGGTGAGTCGGAAGCAGAGCATGATAGAATTATTGATGAAGTTCTTAACATCCTTGAGAAAAAGAGAATAACTCTGAGGGAGGAAAAATGTGATTTCAAATGAAGCAAAGTAGAGTATTTTGGGCATGAAGTGTCTGTGAGTGGAGTAAAGCCAAAGAGTACTATGGTGTGCACCATAAAGGAGGTAGAAAGGCTGAAAACAAAAGGAGAATTACATTCATTTCTAGGAATGATAGAATGTTATCAGAATTTTGTAAGGAATTACGCTGACAATGTTGTTTAAATGAGAAAAATGTTAAAGAAGGGTGAGGAGTTTATTTGGAATGGAAAGTGTGAGGAGGAGTTTTATACTATAAAGGAGGAAATTGATTTGGCCAGACCAATGAGTAGTTTCAATACCCATAGAAGGAGTATAGTTACTGTAGATGCCAGTGACAATGGTATTGGCGCCATTATGTCACAAGCGAGAAATACCAAGGAGCAGGAGATCATTGCACATACCTTGAGAGACTTGAGAGGGGCAGAAAATCATTATTCTGTACTCGAGAAAGAGGCATTAGCATGTCATTGGGCTGTCGAAATATTTCGAAAACCTCTCATGGAGTACTGATTTTATCATTAGAACAGATCACAAAATACTCAAGGCTATATTTGAGAGCAAGGGTTTGGAAAAGGTATGAAGGCAAGTAGCTAGTTGGGTTATGTGATTACAAAGTCACAGATTTGAAATGAAGGTTATTCCAGGGAAAGAAAATGTTCTAGCCGATTGCCTTCTAAGGCAGGGTAGATGTGAAAAGGATGTTGAAGAAGATGTTGTAACTGAAATGGTCTTTGTCAACCATGAAGGAATAGTGTGCAAGGAGTAGTGGATGGAAGCAATGAATAAGGATTTGGTACTTACGCGGGAGAAGGCATATTTGGGGTCTATTTGGCCAAAAAGGGTGGAGTTGCAGCAAGGTGAGAAACCATACTGGTGAGTGAGGAATTGAGTATTGTTGACAATGTCATATTTTGGTGGGAAACTGCTGTTGTCCCCGAGACTATTACAAATAAAATTGTTGACTTAGCCCAGACTGGACAGGCTGGCGTGACAAGGACAAAAGGGATTTTGAGGAGCGAATATTGGTGGTCGGGCTTTGACAGAGATGTTGAGCGAAAATTGGCCAATTGTGTGCAATGTGCCAAAGTGGGCAAGGGCGTAGAAGCAAAAGGTCAGCCCATTGTAGAGTTTGATGTTCCTGGAAAAGTGTGGGATGAAGTTGCCATGGATATTTTAGGGCCGGTGGAAATGGGCTTTGGACGTGGAAAGTATATTTTGGAACTGGTGGATTTATTCTCGCAATGGTCTGAATTTAAGATTGTTAGAAAATATTGGCAGTGAGAGTATAGTTGAATTAATTCAAGACATTTTTGCTATGGAAGGTATACTGGGGAGTATGCTTATGGACAACGGCACACAATTCATGGATGGGTATTTTTTGGAATACCTGAAGGAGTGTGAGGTGAAGCATAAGAAGGCTGCGTTATATTATCCTGAAGGGAATGGTATGGTGGAAAGGATGAATAGGTGGTTGATGGATGCCATTCTCATTGCTGGTGCTTGTGGAATGGACAGAAAGGTGGCTGTCCAGGAGAGATTATATGGATTGGGGTTTATAGTGAATGTCGAATGCAAAAATCTAGAAAAAAAGAATGCAGAAAAAAAAAAATCGAATGTTTTTTTGTTTTTTTAATGGGGGGTTCCACCCCAACCCCCTGTTTATTTTTACTAGCTAAACCAAAAAAAAACATACAAATAAAAAAAACACATTTAATTTTTTTTTCGGCATTCTTTTTTTCGCCATTTTTGCATTCGACCAATTTTTTTCGACATTATAACTGGATACCATGGATTGCGCATGTCACCTCACTCTGCAACGGGTGTGTGTTCATTTGAACTCATGAGAACCCATGGCCAATACTAAGGTGAGCCCGCCTTGGCTGGGAAGAGAGAGAGAATCAGATTGTGTGGCGGACGAAGTGAGGAGGACTTTAAATGTTAATGTTAATGTTAAAGGACATTTGTACCGCACACTATCACCACCGGAGTGGTCCCCTGGCACTCTGGCGGCTCTGAAAGAGGGAGGTCAGGTGAGTTAGTGGGTGGAGGCTGGAAAAGTGCAAGAGAGCAGTGATGTACTGTTGGCAGGCTCAGCACGGTGGGTCCGTCGGCTGGGCCTGGTGTGTATGCTGCCGGTAGTCGTCATGTACTGATGTGCGGGTCTATGTGCGTTTATTGTTTTGTTGTTGCAGTGTGGTGAAGTTTGTGTGGTTTGTTGTGCTGTAGGTTTGCGGTTTTGTTTGGTTTGGAGTTTGAGAGGTGTATGCAGAGGAGGAAATTGTTAGCGGTATCGGTTAGTTGGCATCTATATCCTGGGTTGACCAGTTAGGCAAAGGAAAAGAAAGAGAAATGGGTGATGCAAGCAAATATGAGACGGAAAAAGAAAGCGTTGAGACTGGAGGGTGGTGAATGGGTGAGAATAAAGAAAGGAGTAATTAGGAAAAAGGGAGAATTATTATATTCAGATCCTGTACGTGTAGTTGCCGTGCTCAAGGGTGCGGTGCGAGTGAGTGGTGGAAAAGTAAGGAACGAGGGTAGGATTGCGTTGGTGCGAAGAGGATGTGTTGGGTAAACAAAGGGAGATGTGTTATGATGGTGTTTACTTGATGAGGAGTGAGCTGCTGGCAACACTTCATATAGAATGTCAACTCTAGAATGTATTTTATGCTTTAGGTTCAAAGCACAGCAGTTGGAGGAGAATGGTTAAGAGGAAAGCTGTGCTGGGCGTCTATTCCTGTTTAACTTCAATAAATAAGATATAAACTCACTCCAGTGTGGTTTGTACCATCCTAACACCGACTAACACACCCTGTGTGAAGTGAGACCAATATTATTGGCAAAAGGGCAGTCTTTGAGTCCATTTTACATTACATATATATTTGCTAAATGTTCTTAGAACAGTCAGCAAATAATTTCTCACAAATTAATCTTTTATAAACGCTTAATACCAGAATCCAGTCTCTTAAGTGCAGGATTGTGCTCTGTGTTGTCTTGTCTTGCTTCCAACACAAACATGCGTTGACCCTGAGCTATCCTCCCGGCACACATTAAAGAACATCTCCAAGGTGCTAGCCAGCTCCTGAGAGGTTACTTTAAAGCTTGTTTTGAAAATGGAGTCAAACGACTGCATTTAAGAATTAGGACAATTCAGTAAGGCAAAAAGTAGCAATGTAAGGGCCAGGAGAGTGTCAAGGACCACAATACTCTAAGAGATGATTGCATGCAATTGCAACAGGGTGGCAAGCCAACACTGAAGTTATCATACCTGTTAAAAGTTTATTTAATTTGACTACAAATCAATCGATGGTGTTGGTGCGTTTCCCGTTTCCGTAGGCCATGGGATGGTGTTTTCGTTCTCTTGGTCTTTGGATACGATCATGATTTCTGTCTTTCCTGGGTTGATTTTCAGGTTGTTGGCATCCATCCAGTCGAAGACTTCTTTTAGATGGGAAATATCCATTTGCATATCAGCCTTTGTACTTGTATGTGAGAACTGAATATTAAATAGCCCATTAACACGCAAGGGCAATATGAAATAAGCTGGATTTTTCATGAAAGTAACATGACTAGAAAAAAGAGGAAACATGTGTCAAGCCAGAATGTACATAACTGAACCCCGAGTGGCACGTTTCAAATGGGCACAGTTGCAAAGACAATGAACCAAGCTTCCTGTTTCTGTATGTATGAGAGGAAACCGCTGTGGATATCAGTCTTCATATGTAGCTTAAATATTAGTTAATTTTAAACAAAAATGCTTGTAAGCATAGAGTGACATGTCTTATGTAAAACAGATGCTATTTTAGTTGAATAGAATTCACATTACTCCGACTAGCGACACTCTGGATTCTGGCAATGCCTTTAAGCATTTGTATAAGTAAAATACCAAACGCTATGTACTAGAACATGGCGTAGTCATTTACTACTCAAGGCTTTGATGGCTTTTGTCATGTTATGTCTATGATGATAGTTATACTACATCAAAACCTAGTAGAACATTTTGTAGAACACATTACTGTTGCGTTTGTATGGATACAGTGAGGACGCGTCTTAAAATCTGTACATTTGCAAAATTATGCATTTGTATCAACACATTTGCATCAATAACTTTACATAGGTTTTGCTCGGCTTTCTGGGAACAAACAAAACTGCTGCAAAAAGGGTACCGTAAAAAAGGGCGGGGGTGGTACGGTGTGCTCCCCACCCAACGTTAATTTTGATCAATTTAGCTCATTTGTCTGGATACAAACAACATAGATATAAAAGAAGGGTAAGGGGATAGTAAAGGGTAAGGGGTATAGTAAAAATAAAATGGGGGAGAAAACAAATCATAATGGATATAGTAAAAAAGAGAAGCACGTAAAGATGGCTGAAGTACAGTGGTTTGGGCTAGAGGTAAGGAAATGCAGAAGGCAGACTCCTGTAAGATTGAGTTGTAGGTATCTGCTCATACATATCTTAACTATCAAAGGGAACCTTTTCTAAATAACTGTTGGGTTGATGATGAAGGAAATGAATTGTGAGCGCTGCCTGCCATGCTCGCATGGTAAGCTACACTCACAAATAAAATTAAACCCGGCCGGGCAGCATTTAATTTTCATTGTGGACACTGCTTACCATGCACGCATGGTAATCAGTGTTCACAATTACAAATAAATGCTGTCCGACATGCAAGCATGTTGGGCAGCATTTAATTGTAATTGGACTCGTTGCCTGCCATGTAAACATTTCAGGCAGCATGTACATTGGACCCCTATGGGGTCTGCCAGCTTTATGCTGGTACAAAAAGCATGCAGACCCCTGGGACTCATTTCACCAAAATGCTAGGGGTAGTGGAAGTGACATCACATAACCCCTGACCTCCCAATGACATCACAGGAAGTGATGTCAATTGGACCCACCCCAGGTGACATCACAGGAAGTGGTGTACAGTCATTTGACTGCCACCCCAAAATGACATCACATGAAGTGATGGTATACAATCTTTCACCACTTGACCTCACAGGAAGTGGCATCACATAGCATTGTCCTTCAATACACTAAAAACAATGTGGTTATGATATCACTGTAATGTGATATCAATTTCATGCAAGAATGGATCATCACATGTAGAGTTATTATCAGTGTGTTAAGCCCCATATTACCATGGGAAGTGTATGAGCCCACATCCCCTGTTTGTGTGGATCCGCCCTGCTATTTCTACATGACTAGAAAGCGAAATCACATTCTGGGGGGATAGGGCATATAGGCGGTTATAAGGATAGGGATATGGGAAAGCTAAGATAGAAGAAGAGAGGATGTTTATTTCACCACAGAACATATGTTCTTATGGTCAATGGTACACAAGATACAGTCTTCAATGATTTGGGAAGTTAACTTTTGTATTCTTTACTGTTTCAACAAGTTACCTTCAGGGTAACTTCTCAGTTAGATGTGGTGTGATGTGATGTACTATTTGCGGTTGTTTCATGGACTTCATAATTTCTGCCAAAAGCAGCACGAGATCTCCAATATTTATTTACTTCAGAACCTAGAGCTACGTTTAAAATGGTTTTGATTAGTGCCTTGGCAAATACTGATAGCTTACCATATTCCTGTATCTCTTCTAGGTGCTTGCATAACTCAAGAGCAACAAAACATTTCCAGTTCTTATTTCTACACATTACTGGTATCGCAGTTTAAAGTATAATTCTTCAATTCCATGTACACATTCTGCCATACATGGTCTGTAGAGGTTTGGTGTGTTACAAAACCGGATTACCTACATTGAAAACCTGTAATTCCACCTAAGAATGGAGGGCATCTGCATTGTAATTTTAGTGCTGCATCCTTATCCAAACTCCAAGAGGAGATTACATGCACTACTCTGGCTGCAAACCTGCTGGGCCAAGCACACATGGGTAGGATGGGTAGGTGAACAACAAAAAGGGTCAGATGATTCTACAAGAAAACTTGTCAAAGCCAATATACGCCAGTACTCCCACAGAACACCATGCTGCTGTTGGCTGTGCCATTAAAAATACAATGCCACTATAGGAAAACATGTCCAAATTGGCTCCAATGTAGGCCATTCTAGACACATAAGAACACTTACCATGCTTGCGTTATCATACGTGCCCAGTGAAAAATGTCATGCCGCAGCACAGTTTTACATGTTACTAGCAGCTCACAGGTTTGCATAGATCTTTGAAACCAGATTCACATGAAAATTGAGGATCATATTGACCATTTCCCTTTGTCTAGGATAGATCATAGACCTCCTGAAAGTGGGTAAATATTTCTTGTAAAGGCGTAAGCATGAGTGTGGTGTAGGAGAATGCATATCATGGGATAAAAATCAAATACAAGTAAATCAAACAACTTGTCCTGCTTTTACTTTGTACTTATCCAAGCGTTACATTCTCAAATCTGTTGATGGGTGTTTTTTTTAACAATGTGTGTCTGTGACTGTGTGTCTTCCTGTGCATGTGTGCGCAATGTGTGTCTGTATATGTGAGGTGTCAGTCTGACAAGTGTGCATTGGGGGTATGGTTACCATTCGCCATCAACATCATTAAGTAGTACATCATCATAATCAACATTCAATGGTGCTTATATTCCATCTACCAATTTCCAAATAAAGCTTCTGAACTATGGTTATGTTACCCTTAAAGTATACCCTTTTTTTTAAACCTGGAAAAAGCATGCTGCGTGGAGAATTCAGTTTTGTTGATAGCTCTGTTGTTCCACTGATGCTACTGTGTTGTACCAGCTATGACTCCCTGTACCACAGCCATGCTTGTGACTGGATCCTCCCCGACCAATTTGCTTCACTAGACAGTTAAGCACACCAATATGTTTTACTGTTTTGTGAAAACTTGTGTGATCCCTCAAACTTGGTTGCCCATTTTTCTGTGACTTACAGCATCTCTTGTGGCATGCTCAAAGACCCCGAAAGTCCTACAATGTTTGTAGGGATTACCTTGCAACACTTCTTAACAACCAGAAGAAGCTCAAGACTCTCCTCAAGTTATTGACGGACTCCTGCATTCCCATGAATGGACATGTCTGTACTGGCTCTGTTGCAACACCTGAAATACAAAGATGTTGCTATCAAGACCTAAGGATTACATTTTGCTTCAGCCTTACTGGCGACTATCGATGGGACACACTCTGGCACCCAATGTCCAAAACAAGAGATTCATCCTAGATCCCGAGCTTCTCAACTATGTTACACAGAAGGTCTTCAGCAACTTATGCTTTCTCATTTGGATTCTTCTCCCTCTGCTGATTTCACTGCATCACATTTCTGTGTCTCATGAAATTGTAATCTCCTACAGGAACCCTTATATTGGCATCCGCAGTGGAGCCTGCTTCATCCTCGACCGAAAGTACTAATCCCAAACAATCAGCTTTAAAAGCACTGCCCCTGATCCCATTCAAGCAGAGGGTGCATTTTCCAACCTCTCATATAGCCATACCATCGACTTCCTATAGTGCTTGTGGCATCATCGCTGTGTGACCGGATTCTGAAGTCCTGCCTCTAAGAACAGACTCTTGTCCCCAGTGAGATGCATCTTTTTGGGAAGTTAGCATGAGCCGTGCATGCAGAAATATCCTTCACGTGGAATTCCTTTCCTCTCTCCTCCTACCCTGAGCATAGTTTAAGAAGTAGCAGCAAGTTCCGAAAAGTAATCTCTTTAGACAACCATGTGATGTGGAGTCCTGTTAAGCATGCATCAAGGCTCTACCTGCTGCCTCCATGTGCACCAACAATTGTTATGGCTATAGGTCTGTGAGCCCCTCACTGTACCAGAGCTAAGACATGGTTGTAGACCGTCCTGAGTGGTAAGCTACCGATACAACAGTTTATTTGGCCATGTTCGTGATCTTTTGCATATATGATTAGGGACTTGGGGTTTCACCCCAAGTTACCGAAGGTAATCCAGATGTTGACTCCTTGGTTACTATGCTTAGAGAGGCACGGCTTCACTTCACTGGTGACATCCAACAAGGCTGAACATGTGTATGGGCTTGCTGTTGGTGCTCTTTTTAGAGGAGACTTGCCTAGCATTTCAGTGCTGGACTGGAGCAGAGTGATATGCAAATGCATATTTCTCTTGTATGAAAGGTACAATGAGCTAAAGTGTGGTTGTAGACCCTCCTCAGTGGGAAAGTACCCATGAAACAGGTTATTTGGCCATGCTCGTTCTCGATAGAAGGGCGTTCAGGCTTTTTGCACATACCTTTTTCGCAACAATATATAATAAAAGCAGCCATGTGGCAGTACCAGTTTAAAATAAAAACGATACATTAATAAGTGACAAACACTGTTGGACCATGGCTGTTCTGATGCTATTTAAATGAACATTTTTATTAAGCACAATTGGTAAAACCACCATCTATTAAGATGTGTAACATGAAGATCACTGGTTTAAATAGCAGTACCGTCAATCTTAGCCAGAGAAAATGAACACAGTCTATTCCGGCTACAAGAATAAAATGGGCCATGCAGCCAACCTATCTATCTTTACAATTATGCTTATCACAGAGCGGCTTTATGCAGGGGTGTTGCTAGGTCAGGAAAAGATCTGGGGCTATGCTAATGTCGGGACTGGCGGGACTCGGGGCTAGCTAGCATTTTGGCTGTAGCACCTGAGCTTCTATCAGGGCTACAACCAAAAGACCAGGGGCTATAGCCCCCTCATCCCCCCCAGCAACGCCTCTGTCTGCATGGGCAATGGATGAATGTTTTAGCAGTGTCCTTTTACATCAATTTCATTCCATATTGGAGAACGATAATTTATTTCTGTCTCCCTACCATTATGTGAATAGCTCATCATCCTCTCTAATTTGTTAGTTCGCCTGGGGCTCTGGTGCACCTGAGCGAACAGGCATTTAACTTGAATGGTAAATGTGTTTTCCATCTGCCTCTTTGCCATCAGCAACAGGGCATTTGAGCAGGAGTGCTAAAAGCAACAGAAACTGGGTCAAAGTCAATGGCAATGGGTAATAGTGCCATAACACTTGGTTAAGTCCCTTGCTTCTGTGGGGCTTCCAACTTGTGCAGGTGGGTCATTACCACCAGATACTGGGCCTCACTATAAGTTGGGCAGAATGCTAAAAACACAGCACTAACGCTATTACCACCACATTACCACTCCGCCCAACTATGAGTTGGGCGGAAAGTTGGAGGATTCACCTCCAGCTCTGAGCTGGGATTAAATCCGCTGACTTTACGCCCCTTTTCAGCTCAATTACCATGGCGGTATTAGCGTTGTAGTAATTAGTCAAATCCCCCATTGAATCCTATGGACTGAACTAAAATGGGGACTTAACGCACCACTGCAATTTGGGATCCGGCATTAACAGCGCCAGACCAAGTTGCAGTAACGCTACTTGCATTGGATTGTATTCTGGCAGATTTATCATCGGGATACATCCCAACTTGTTATGACCCCTACTGCCTGCTAACACGGTCTATGAGCCCCATTGCAAGTTTGTAATTGTATTCATTGATGAATCAGTGTCAATACGTACAGAAATGATTTACAAAACAGGGAATAACAGAACTGGGGCTGTCCCACCGTAAGCTGCAGTGGCAGTGGTGTATGTGGGCTTTTGCGATTTTTATTCATTTAAAATGATGCAGGGTATTTTGCTATTGAAATGGAGGTCTGCTAATCAGACCCCCTCTTTATAAAAGCTACATCTCAAAGTTAGAGTGCAACCATGTGCGTTTGCTGAGAGAGCCTACTGGCACTCTCAGTCCCAACTCTGTAGTGGCATAAGGTAGGTTCAAAGGTTACATATGCATCTCTGACAAGCCTGCATGGCTGCACCATCCATTGGGGCAGAAGAGGTGTCCACATGTGGTAAAGAAGCCCTGGCCATGCATGTAGCGCTAGGCCGCATTACAAGT
The DNA here is from genome assembly GCF_040938575.1 of Ambystoma mexicanum. NCBI lineage: Eukaryota > Metazoa > Chordata > Amphibia > Caudata > Ambystomatidae > Ambystoma > Ambystoma mexicanum. Next base: position 487,981,369 of record NC_090925.1, read on the forward strand.
TGGACAGTGCAGTTTAAATGCAGCAGTATTAATGTATATTGCTGCATTACCACACTGCTAAAATATAGGTTTGGCAGAAAGTTGGAGGGTTCACCTCTAGCCATGAGATGGAGGTAAATCCACCAGCTTTCTCCCAAATTTCAGTGGAATTATTGTGGTGGAATTACCGCCAGAGTGATTCCGCCGAAAATGCCCCATTGAGTCCTATGAACAAGAAAAATGGGATTTACACAGCCAGTGCCACTTATAAGCTGGTTATAATACCGCTGGACCAAGTGGCGGTAACAGCAATACAGTTTGTTGGTATCTGGAAGGATCTACCACCCATATACCACCAAACTCGTAATGAGGCAAAGCTGTCTTCTACTTTCTTTCCGCCCCTAGGACTCTATATTTTATTCTCAGATGCACACTGTCAGTTCACACATACCCCGCCCCTTATCTTGTGGTTTTTGGTTGTAGTGCTGCTTCCTCCTTTTCACATGCTCGGCCGAGGGAGTTTGCACAGTCTGCAGAGCATCCCGCACGCGCGGCCTTCCGCCAACCAGACAATAGTGTTCGTGTTCAACGTATCAGCATCCTGATCCCTATCACAACAATCCACATTTGACTTGAAAATGTTCTTTTGTGTTTACATAGATTGGGCAAGTGATTAAAAAAAAGAAAGGCAGCAGTTCAAGGCTGCAAAGTGATGTTTATTTAAAACTCCCTTTGATGCAGTATGTTAGAAAATTATTTTCAGCCATATTTCAGAAGAGCGGAAGACTTCTTGATTTCCTCTCTGTGCTTTGGGGTGGAGCATTCATGCTTGTGTCGCTCTTTCATAGCTTGAAAGGCTTAACGCTGTGTAAGGGCTAAAGGAAGGAAGTCTTCGTGCAAAAGAGGATATAGGAAATAAATAGCAAACATTACAAATTCTGCTGATTATTAACAGCAGGCCAAATCACATGATCACTAAAATGTACACATTTTAAAACAGGCTTGGCTTTTTTAGTGATCATAACCCATCTCTACAGGAATGCAGGTTTAGGGGTAGGTCCCTGTACTACTTTGATTTGCACATTGAGAATAATTTCTATATAATCTATATGCCATGTTATATTTTGGCTCCAATTTTAATTTCCATGTACATACATGGGATCACAGAGGAAAGTACAGTCCTGGAATTTGACATGCCTATTTTGTAGGGAGGTAAAGTAGGTATATTTTTTGTCTGCAGATGGTGCGATTTCGATCTCACACACTCCAAGCGGTTTAAAGACTCAATTAGAAAGATTCATTGAGGTTTGCATACACAAATGCCTGGAAAGGAATGTAACAAAACCAAAATTCACACCCTAAAGCCATATAATCTTTTCCGTCTCAATTTTCAGATTAACAAGGCAATATTAGAGGCAGTTAAGTATTTTGATTGTTTAGGCATCAGGCTAAATTGTGATTGGAAATGAGGAAATTACATTGAGAAAAGTAATCGGATGTCACCAAGAAAAACTGGTGGGAGTGGGTTTTGCCCTTTTAAAATTCATTGTACCTGCACTGGATGTTTATAGGTCCCAAGAGATTGCTGCAGGATTTTATGGTGGTGAAATCCAGAATTCCCGCAGTTGCAGTAGAATAACAAAATGTACAAATTGTTTCCTAAAAAAAAGGTTTGCCAGTTCACCAGAGTGCTCCAAATACATCAATCCGAGTGGAATTGGGATAATGAAGTGTTTGGGATATTATAACGCTTAGACCTTTGCAGCACTGAGAACTACTTTGAATGAATACCCATCCTGTGAAATTCAGAGATATCATGCAAGAGGTTATGAGACTTGGAAGGGGGGACATCATAACCATGGCTAAGGAATATAATAATAATATTTTTGCATTTATATAGCGCTACGAACCCTCAGGCATCTGAGCGCTGCTTATTATTACCCACGGTGTGTGGTGCTCATTTATTGACCTCGGAAGGATGAAAGACTGAGTTTGGCTCTGCCGGGATTCGAACCTGCATCCGCAGGCTCTGCACTGATATCAAAGTGAGCGTTCTACTCGCGGTGCTATCTGACCGAGATCTGGGCATGGTCCTGAGGTTGGAAGAACTGTGGCCGATTCCAGCAAGTATAATGAGCATTCCAGGCGGCAGATTGCTGGTGCTTCACTGGAAAGGGCACAGCACATGGATTTGAGTCGATGTAGTGCGTTGGCCTTGGGGAAGAATTGGTCCTCAAAGATGATTTAGTCCTTGATTCTTATCTGGCAGATAGAAAACATCAGTTTTCAAGATCTGTCTGCTTAAAAATGAGGGCTGGGTATTCTGCCTTTGACTGACTTTGAGACACTGCAAATATCCACAGTCTGACCTTTGCTTATTAAGTAGCGACAAGCTGGTGACTCTTCAACACATTTTGTTATTGTACCCTGTTTAGGATCAATTTTGTCATGAGAATCAAAAAACTTGTTTGAACAGGCATGTATTTAGCTCCCTAAGTGCAGAGGAAGAGGTTTGTAAGAAATCAGGCTACAGTGATGTTGACTTCGCTGGTAGGAGTTAACTTTTAAAAGGACGATTCAGGAGGAGTAGATGTTTCGCTGGTAATTAAATAGATGTTTTAACATTTTTCTTATTTAAACGGATTTGATATATAATTCTTCCCATGCGATGTCAATCATGATGTATATCAAATGTTTATATTATGTTTTTTGATCAATTATTTTGTGTATTTACTGTGTTTGCATGGCACATGCATGGAACATAGAACATGAGCTAAAATCGTCATGGTTGATTATTTAGTAACAAAGGCAATAGTAGTAAGATTTAATCCCATTTTATGGTCAATCAGCTCTGAATATATTTTCGATAATGAATGTAATTGAACTCTTATGGCCTGATTCACAGACCGTTTTCCTATGGGATTGCTCCATTATAAAATACGTCTGTGAATCAGGCCCGTAGTATGTATTGTGATTGGATAATTGCTCTGTGGTGCCACCATTGTAAGTCCATTGTCCTTGAGCCGCTGCTATCCAAATGAAGCATGTGTGAAGATAAGGGAATTAGATGTCTAGTTAACTGTGTGACCTCTGGTAACATGGCAATGAACAAGGGTCTTGACATATAAAAAAGGGGAAGGTAAGAGGATAGAGGAAGCCGTAATTGGAATAGAGAAGAATGTGCATGTTGTAAGTCGGCAATTGAGCAATAATACATTTGTAAAGTGTCAGAAGGTCAGGCGATCAGTAAGCACAATATAATACATAAATCACTTCTCTTAACTGTTACAATGTTGATTTTGTTAAATATATTGAAAAAGCAGGATCCTACAATGTCCTAGTTTCCCCACCTCCTACTAGATTCTGGAAAGTCAATTATTGTCTCAGCATGCATGAGTCAATGAAGATGGCCCTTTCAAGAACTGCAGGCTATTTTGTGCCCTTGGAAAATCATATTTTATGGTAGCAATTCTTACAAATGTGCTTCATTGCTATTTCTAAAATAAAAATGCTCCTAAATGTTTAAACTACCCATTCTGTGAGTTTCTGAATTTCCCAACCATTGCTTCAGTCCTGCTGCATGTGCCCTGATTGGAACTTGTGCACATTTAATTGGTTGCCGCACCAAACTAGTAACATTGTTATCCATGATAGACATTACTTTCAAAATTGTAATCATGTGTGCATTAGGACTTTCAAAACACATTACATAACGTCAACCCCATGGAAGCACGGCCATCTTGCCTTGAGCAGACACGTTTTCTAGCTGCTCTTGAAGCAGCTGGCAGCGTGAGGCAAACTCCAGGTTTGGGACCCATGAGTTACTCCAAGCCTCACACTACCAATGCAGGGATATTCCCGAACTACTGATTCCCGAAAATGGGAGCTTTTTTCCGTTGCCTGACTTGCCTGCTCTGAGCCGTTTTTCTCCGAGAACCCAGATTCCAATATGTCGCACAGGCTCTGTACATAGCACTATCAACCTGATCTGAATTCAGAGCAGCGGTCTGCCCTTTCCTTCAGCTCCGGTGAGCTCCCAGATTGCTACTGTATATGTCTGCCTGTTCATGCCGGCTCCGGAAGTCGGGTTGGGCCGACAAGGCTCTCGGAGGCTGGATCTCTCTGCACTTCCAATAAAAGCTGGACACCTTTGCAGTCGACTTGGATGCTGCGCTCCTATGCCCTGATGCTGGCCGCATATGGCTTATCCTCCCATTGAACTGGAGCATTTCCAGAACTGAGCATTCTGGAAATCAAGTAAACAGAGACCCTACTTAAGGTACTTTTTGCTCCCTTTCCCACCAGGCTTGTATTTACACGTGTCTACTCTTCAGAGTAGCCCATAAGAGCACCAAAGCCCATTAACAATTGCCTGCTTTTCTTCTTTTTTTAATTTGAATTTAGCTGGGAAAACTCAACTTTTTCAAAACATTCTAGTCAAAGCATTTATATTTTCCAAATTGTACACTTTTCCAAAGTTATACAACATCATAAAGCATCATAAGGGAAAAAGATAAAAGATAAAAAGAAGAAGATAAAATGAAACAAAATCTCAAAACAAATATAAAACTTATAATCCATATAAAATCAATATAACATATAACAATAAACAGAGCCATATAAAATGTGCGAGCTTCAACACAAGACTGTAGTTGTCCAATGGTGCTTATACTAAAGTGAATTGATATCATAGCGTTATACAAGGTTATTAGATGCAAAGGTTGATACATAGTATCCTCATAAAGACAACTAATTTTCTTGTGCGCCCTATACACCATTACAGCGTCAATTGCAGCACTTAGATTTAAAGCATTCATAAAATTAAAACTTGCAACCCGAATGCTCATAACTTTAGTGGTCAGAATGTATGGCCATCTATTTTCTGGCGACATCAGACCAAAATAGGTCATGTGCTTCCAGAAAAACTTTGCTCTCAAATCCATGAGGGCTGGGCATTCCACTATTACATGCTTTAGGGATTCTCTGACGGATATGTCTGCGCAATATCGACAGTAGTTGTCGTTAACATCAATAAGTTTCCTTCTTGCCAAGACATCTCGTGTTAAATATAAGTTAAAACGTAAACGTAAGATCGCAGATCTCAGCTGTGGTCTACATGCAACATTCCATTGAACAATATACCAAGATAGAGATAAGTCGGTACAATGTCCAGGCTGACATCATTAATCCTCCAATCCATTTTAGCTTTATTAGTTAACCTTGGAGCATATAATACTATCTGAGTTTTTTTCAGATTAATGACTAATTCATTATTATCTAAATAGGTACTGAGGGCGGTCAAGAGGTGTTGCAGACCTATCGGTGTCTTTGAGATCAAAACCAGATCGTCCGCATCCCACAAGGCCTTAATCGCAACGCCGTTCATTTTCGGAGAGTCTGAACACACCTGAAGAAAGGCCTGTGCCACATCATGTATAAATAAGTTAAAGAGCGCCGAAGCAAGGATACACCCTTGCTTCAACCCTTTTGATGTAGATATTGCTGCGGAAAGGAGGCCTAATTTTTATAGTGGTAGCTGCGTGTAAGGCATAGATAATATCGCATAAGGTGGTCGGACAAGGCCGAGTGTAAATCGACAAACGCGAAATAAATCGGTTGTTTGGTCATTTGTGCTTGAGATTTGAGTGCATTAAGGGTTAGGAGGTTCACGGCCGTTCCCAATCTGGCAACAAACCCTGTCAGATTCGGATTGCATTGCTTGCATGTTTGTGACCACCGGGCAAAGTCTCTCAGGACTAATCTTGAGAAATCCTTGCATGGGGCATCAAGCAAGGTGATTGGCCGGTAGCTTTCGGGTGCACCCTGATTACCTTTTTTGAAAATTGGTACTATCAAGGATGTTTTCCACGAGGTTGGTATTTTCCTAGATCTTCAGATTTGTTGAAATATGTTGTTGAGAATGCTGGCCCACTTTGTCGGATTTTGTTTAAACATAAAGTTACTTAAACCATCCGGCCCTACTGCAGGGGAGGATGAGGATTTATTTATAAAATCTTCTATTATCTCTTCTGAGCATTCTAACTTCCACCCCACTGCGGATTGATTTTTATACCTATATTTAACAAAATCTTCAGAAACCCCATTCAATTGAGCATTTGCTTGTGTCTGATTCGAAGTTTTACTGAGCAGGGCCCACACTTGGGCAGAGTTTTTATTAAGTACAGAACTCATGAAAGCCTCACTACCCATTTGAAACAATTTGGCTTTTCCTGCACGAGTCCAGTTTCGATATGTGCACTTGATCGTTCTTCGCGCCTGACCACGTTTACTTGGTGAGAGTCTGGCAGTTAATCTTAGTTCTTTCCTATAAATAGTTCTGGTTTGTAGTACAAGTGGATCAAACCTATGATTATGGTTAGGACAAGATACACCTTTATCAAAATATATGTTGTGAAAGGAGGGCAGGATCTCTGCATAGGACTCAAGATCAGTCTGATTCTGATTTTTTACTGCCTCATTTAGGGCGTCAAGAGAGTTATCAGACCATCTAAAGCGGGTTTCTGCATTGTTAACTAACAGAGTATGATTAAACCATTGTTGGTTGTTCTCATGCAGCTTAGAGTCCCATTGCCAAAATAATGTGAGATGGTGATGGTCACTGACTGTTTGTTGTATTATTTCAAATTTGGTGGCTTGCTTTTCTAACTGCCTCAGGGTACCTCTGACTGAAATAGAGAGTAAGAGAAATCCTGCATCTGAGGGGCAACCCAGGGGGTTTCATTTTCACCATCATAGCGGGGAAGGAGTCTAAGGACGGCATCACATTGCAGCTTGTGTGTTCATCGCAACCCTTAAAATGTACCTGGGCTTTGATTGGGAACCAATGCAGAGAGCGCATTGTGGGGGAAATGTGTTTGAACCTCTGTAGCTTCAAAAGCATGAAGGGCCCTCTGTTCTGCACACTCTGGACGACTCTCTTTAAGTAGGATGGAATGCCCAAGTAGCATAATGTAAATGGGGTAATATCAGTGACACTCTGCTGGAAGTACAGTCCCTTGTGGGGCTGAGAGGTGTACAAGACAACAACAAAGGGGTGCGACCTGTAGCTGCGTTCTCCCATTACAGATTACCTGTGAGCCATGTTTGGACTACCTGATGCCCATTTCACTAAGTCATAAATGTTGAACCTAGCGGTGCCTTAAGCCAATATCTGCTGTTCCTCCTCTCCTGACTATACCGCCTTTACTTCTATGCATGTGTGTGCTTTTTTGGTGAGCTCGAATCCAGATCTGTTTTGCAACTCTACAGCCCCACTCTGCATTGCATTTGTGTGCTTTTTTTGCCAAATTCGAACCCAGGTGTGTTCTTCAACTCTACACCCCCATTCTGCATTACATTTGTGTGCTTTTTGGGTAAACTCGAACCCAGGTGTGTTCTGCAACTCTACACCCCCATTCTGCATTGCATTGTGTGCTTTTTGATACATTCGAACCTAGGTGTGTTTTGCAACACTGCAACCCCATTCTGCATTGAACTTGTGTGCTTCTCTGGCAAATCCGAACCCAGGTGTGTTCTGCAACACTACACCCCAATTCTGCTTTGAATTTGTGTGCTTCTCTGGAAAATTTGAACCCAGGTGCACTGTGCACTTCACTCCCGTTTTGCATTGTATTTGTGTGCTTTTTTTGGTACATTCGATCCCAGGTTTGTTTTGCAACTCTACACCCCCAATTTTGTACCCAAGTGTTTCTGCTACATCTGTTTGCTCTCTTCTTTGGCTACTAGGTCACCAGGTGAGTTTGTGCTCATGCCATGCATTCTCTCCTTCTATCCTCCATCCTTATCTCTCACCCACCCCTATGGCGCTCACCATCTCTCCTACTTATTCTTACTGCTTTACTATCACCTATCCTCCTTCTATCACAAAGTCTGGAAGGAAAACGTTTAAAAAAGACTTCCTGACCACTAACCCTAGTCTACACATTGCAGATACACATGTCATCGCAACTTTCAGACAGATTGTCACGGATATCCTCTTTTCTGTCCCCTCTCCAATACTCTGGACTCCTCATCTTATCTCTACTCTCACCCCTTTCTTATCCTCACCCATTAATGGTGGCACTAGATGGGAAGTACTGTTGGCAGGCTTCTTATCATCTAGGTGTATCATTAACGCCTATCAAACAAACAAACAAACAAACAAACAAACAAACAACAGCACCATCAAGGCTCAGGGTCCTCAAACCAACCTCCTCCTCTTTGACGGCACTTGCCATCCCTCTTCAACTTCCTTCCTGTGCCTGTTACTTCTTCTTTCTCTCTCTCTGTCCCTCTTCCTCCTCCTCTGACTAGTGTACCATGCCAATGTACCCTTCCTCAGAAACCCTTTAAAGGCAGAGACCGACTTCCTCTAGCTGCGCTTTAAGCTCAATCTGCTATTAAACACTCTGCTGACATCTGCCTCCTCCTCAAAGACCTTGACCTTGATGTACTCGCCCTTACCGATATGTGGTTCAATGCCAGCTCAGTCACTGTTTTTGACTCTGTTCTCCCTGATGGCCACAAAATCATCTCTAAGCCTCACCCTAACCTTGCTGGTGATGGGGTTGCCCTGATCTTCCCTGAGTGGGTCCCTTCTTCCCTTGTACCCACCCAGCCATAGTCCTCCTTCGAGAGTCTGGTCTGCAAGCTGGTCATTTCTCCTACCTCCTCCTAGACCATTGCCACTATCTATAGGCCCCCCGGCTCTGTCACCCTGTTCCTCTTAGAATAGACTGATTTCTCCTCCTTTCTCCTGTCTTCTTTCCCTAAACTCCTTCTACTGGGTGACTTCAACATCCATCTTGAATCCTCTATCATGGCGTCCACTCTTTTCTGTGACCGCTGCACCTCACTCTCCCTCTCCATTCTCCTCTCTGATCCTACCCACTTAGCTGGACATACTCTCGATACCTGTATTCACATTGATCCTTTGCTCTTCTCCCCACCCCTCTCTCCTGGTCAGACCACTTCTTCCTCTCCTCTGGTCGTCTCGGCCCTCTGACTGCACCTCCCCTAGCTCTGCCAACCTCATTCATGGGCATCCGCCCGATGAAACGAGTGTCAGTTGCTTTTGCATCTACCTTCATCCCATCCTCGCTTCCCACTGCAAACTCCACCTCTGACTCTGCTCAAAAGCAACCTCCATCTTGTCATCACCAACACTCTCGACATTCTTGCCCCAGTCATAAGGATCCACCTGAAACCTGCCACCAAGCGTAACACTTGGTACAACTCTGATCTAACAGCCCTGAAGCGCAAATGCAGAGCTGTGGAACATAAATGGCAGACTTCAAGCTCATGCTAAGACAAACTGGCCTGTCGCCTTCTCCAAAGGCAGTATCGTCTCACCATTCATTCCAAGAAGAGGGACCACATCCAGTCCTGCATCACTGGAGCATCCAACAACATGGCTAAACTCTTTAAAGTCTGCAAGGAACTGGCCAATCCTTCTGCAGTCTCCACCTCGCCTCTTCCCTCTGCGGCCCTTTGCTCTGCATTTGCCACCCACTTCACTGCAAAAACTCAGGACATCCTGAGCACTCTTTCGTCCTCCCCTTCGATCTCCCCTCCAACCATCCCCCAGTAACCTCTGGCCTCCCATCTTCCCCCAACCTCTCTCTCCTCCTGCTCTCCTATCACATCGGACAAGGTCATTAGGGTTGGTTGCCTACACAACCATCAATCTGGATACCAAGTATTCAGAGGTATGGAAACTGATCTTCTGATCCCCCGTGAAGTACTGCTCTCATATCTTGACTCTAACTCTCCTGCTGTTCTCATTCTACTTGATCTCTCCTCTGCATTTCATACGGTCAACCACTCCATCTTCATAAAACGGCTCCATGATACCCTTGGTATCTTGGAGCGGGCACTGGACTGGCTGGCCTCCTTCCTCACTGACTGTCCCTCCCAGGCTATCCTGGGATCATTCTCCTCTCCCACCTCTATCTTCACCTGTGCATTCCCCAGGGCTCCACCTCTCACGCAGGTTCTTTAACGTCTATCTCGCTCTGCTTGCTCAACTTATTTCCACTTTCTCCCCTCACTTCCAGTGTTATGGTGATGACAACCAACTCTTCTTCATACTTCACTCTGATCCTCTCACAACTTCCTCTACCATTCCTGACTGCCTATCCATTATCCAGTCCTGGTGTACCTCTAATGGTCTCTGTCTCAATGCCAGCAAGACTGAGATCCTTCCTATTGGAACTCCTACTCCCTCTCTCCTCACTTCACTTCATTATGGCCACCCTCTATGGGCTCTCCCCCTTCTCCTGCATCTGAAGCCAGAAACCTTGGAGTTATCTTTGACTCCTCACTCTCTTGCCTCCCTCACATCTTAGACCTTGCCAAGAAGGCCATTTTTTAACTTCACCTCCTCAGAGGTATCCTCCCTTTCCTCACTTTTCTCCAGAAGCTCAATGTCTCTAGAGCTCTGGTACTCTCTAGGCTGGACTCCTGAAACAGTGTATTCCTTAATATACCCCCTTCCCCTCTTTGCCCCATCCAGCTTATCCAGAATAGGGTCTGGGAGACTTATCCTTCGCCTCAAGCCCCATGACTGTATCTCTCCAGCTCTAAAATCTCGCCACTGGCTCCCGGTTGCTGCAAAGATCAAATTCAAATCCCTCTGCATCATCCATAAGGCTTTCTAGGGCTGAGGACCACTTTATCTACAACTTGCCTTCACCAAATACTCACCCTCTAGATATTTACGCTCCTCTGGCTCTAAATTTCTACATGTCAGCAATTTTCTAAGCAGTGACCTGGTGGGCGATCTCTTTCCTCGGCTTGCTCCCTCATCTGGAACAGCCTCCCCCTTTCTCTCTGCCATGAGCTGGATCTTCTCAAATTCCAGAAGCTCCTCAAGACTTTCCTCTTCACCTCCTCTTTCCCCTCCTCTCCCTCCCTTGCTAAAACCCCACCGTCACTGATATTGGCAGCCTGGGCCCTTATGTGTCCTTCTGGGTCCTGGCCTTCATCCCAATCCCCCTCAGCCTTCTGCCCTCACTCAACACTTGCTTTAGGCACCTACTGGCCTGTGATGTCTCGCAGGCCTGCACTTATTGTATTGGCAGTGATCACTCCTTACCTAGTGATCTCTGCCAGGCACTTAACTGTTGCTTGCAACTGACTCCCTGGCACTTCCCTCTGTGGAACTCCTAGCACTCTACCCCCTTCCCTTGCCCCTTCTCTCTCTCTCTGCACTTGCACGTTTCAAATGCTCACAAGGCCTAGTAGGACCACCTCTTTCTTGTTCATCAGTTTTATTCTATTTGCCTCTGTTACCGTGTTCCCTCACCGTTTGCCCCGTGGGTGCTTTGAAACACAATATTTTTAATGTATAAGTGCCTTACAAATGCACAATAAAATTAAAATAAAATAAAACCTTTTTAGGCAAAGATTTTAATAACTTACTTTTCCAAATTGTTAGCTGAAACACTGCACCTAACCATGCACTAGTGACATCCTCCTGCTGACTAGACTTAACTTAGAGGCATAACAGGATGTTTTCTCTTTTCCCAAGGTTGGTCTTGATGAATGTTGTACTCTGAAATGGTCACCAGTGTGATTCTTCTTAGCCCACCGACTGTCAGTTGATGGGCAAAGCAATGCATGAGAACTGGAGAGACATGGATCATCTATTTTAAATCTGACATCTCCGTCCCCTCATGCAATTTAATCCTCTGAACTAACCACCATTCTAATGTGCTATACCGATAGGGCAGCAAGTAGGAACAAAAGACTTCCCAAGTCTCAGTTATGCTCTCATTACCATTTGGATGGGTGCACTATCCAATCAGGCTGCTCCAGAGGCGTAGCCAAGATTGTCTAGCAAATGGGGCCTGATGCTAATGTAGTTGGGCCCACTGCACTGACAAAAATATCTGTAAGTAGCCACACAGCGCTGCTGAGTGGGCATTTACAGATTTTGGGTGGGGCTTGCCCCTCAGGCCCTACCCTGGCTACGCCTCTGGGCTGCTCTCTCGTGCTCTCATCACTTGCATGCTGCTTCACTTCTGCTGGCCCTAGCCCCAGGCCTCGTCTCCGCATTCTGTTTCATTTTGTGCCACCAAGGAACCACTAAAAAGGCTTCTACCAGAACTCCCTTTACTATTTCCATGGCAGCCATCTCATTTTGTAGGTGTATTTTGCTGAAATAATGTCGGGCTTCTTGTAAAAAAAAAAAAAAAAATCCATTAGATGCTGCATTTTTTGTTGGGTATTATCAGCAATGATGATCTCTGAGCCAGGCCCCAATGGCTGGTTTTTGTGCCACAGTCCTTTCTAGTTTTCGTCTGTTAACTCTGGCTCTAACTGGGGTAGTCATTCTGTTAATGGTAGGGTTCTCCCCTCAATGTAAGTGCAAAGTTTTTGTGAGGGCCGTTGACATGCATTGGCTTAGGGATGCTACTGGCAGTCAAGGTAAGCCAGAAGGTCCAATAAAAGGCATGTGTATGTGTGAATATGGGTGAGGGGGAAGCACTGAGAAACTCCACACTTAACCGAAGCAGAACAGAAACAGCCAATTTGGACCATTGGCTGCCGATAGTAATGAAAAGAGCCAGTGTAGTCAAGAGGAGTTTGGACTATTCCTACCGCCAAACACTGGAATTCCAACAGCAGGTCCTGATCGACCCAGTGGAATGATGGCAATAGGTATAAGATGATGAGAAGTGCAAAGGAGCCTCCTCAACTGCTAAAAGCATGTTACCCAAGACAGACAGACGTTCTGCCTAAGCCACGTGACTAGGGTGGAGGCCTGATTGATATAAATCCAGAATGTTGGGATGTTGCAAGTGTGCCTACAGATGAGTCGCCACCACATTCTCCAAATTCTCAGGCAGCCAGAAGCCCTGCAATATGTCAAAAATGTGTAACCATGGTTGGGTTCAATAAGGTTTTTTCCAAAGACAGGTGAGAAAATCATGTTTAATGGAATCGGGCACCACCCTCGAGAATAGGGCAGCATTAACAAATCAGTGATATTTGGAGTAAAAACCCGAGCATGTTCTTTGGCAGCATGAGGTGGAGTAGCATGAATCAACTGATTAGTAAGATGAAGTGCTCTTAGAAGTTTGTCAGTCTCTTTGTGGACACCATATCAAAAGAAGATAGTAGGGGATTATTCCCTTTGTAGGTCGTTTTATGGTCTCATTGTTTGCAATTACTGCACAAATAAGAGCAGTTATATTTGTTCTTGACAAAAGGTAAAAGCCCAGACCAGTTGCTCCAGTGTAAACAGTAACACTCAGTTAAATTTAAAAGAGTGATTTGTAGTGTCTCTGCAATTTACATATCTCAAGATTTGTTGATATTTTTTACTGCAAGTGGTAAATATCTATTTCAGTTGTTAGACAGCAACATGCTATGTGTTCCATCTGCAGTATTTTGTACTACTAGTAGTAATTGCCATAGCCATTCGTATGCCAGCAGTCACTCCATGCTTCTAGCTGCTTTTATTATTGAGATATCACTGAGATTAGTGCCCAGCAGGTCCTTAGTCGGGGTGCATAGTAGCAGTAGTTTACTGCCAGTGCTACTTCCTCTATGACAAGAATCTACAAGACTAGATGAAGTGGTAGTGGTATGTCATGATGAAGTTGCGTGGAAGACACTCATGACGTCTGCCCTTTAAAGCGCCCTTTTTAAGATAATTTATTACTGGTTAACACTCAGCCAAAATATGGTTGTAGAAGGTTGTGAGTGGAGGAAATTCCATAGAACAGGTTATTTTTACCACGTTTATTCTTAGTAGAGGGGCTCTTACACTCTTGTAAATGATGTATTATTCCATGCCTAAAAATACCCCCATCAACAATGAGAACGCCTATTTTTTACAAGCTGTTAAGGTGGAGAAAGTCCCATTTTCACAGAGGTTCGGTAGCCAGATCAAACCGTACTCAATAGCAGAAATAGACAAAGTGCAAGGCAAAACCCAGCTTTATTATCATCAAAATAAAGCAGAGACAGCGTACAAGCGTTACAACAGGTTTTATATTCAATATTTGTCATAACTAACATCATACTGTAATCTTAATTACCAAAAACCTACTGGGTAGGAGGATTGGTGAATAGTGGTGACTACATATACATTCTATAGGGGTTACGTTTGAAATTGTGTAATTCCTGTCTGATGGCTCCTCCTGAGACCACCGCTAAATTGATAACAATTAAAAGATATGGGGGGGTCATTATGAGGTAGGCAGTAAGGGGTTAACGGCGCCGGTAAAGGCGCCGGAGCCATTAACCCCTTACCGCCCTATTACGAGGTCTCCTCGTGGGACCCAGTAAGGACGTCTGGTAAAACCAGGTACCCTAAGCGGGTCCTGCGAGGAGACCAGCATGCTAACAACGGGCCCGTTGTTAACAGGCCCGTTGTTAGCATGCTCCCCATTCCCACTGAGCCCTATGGGGGCTCAAATGGGAATGGGTATGTTCAGGGTCTGTGTTTCTTCAATGAGGAATTACTGGGCCCTCCAAGGTCGGAATGGCCCGGTAATTCCTCATTCAAGGACCGGACCCAGTACCCGGTAAGGGGGTAGCCATGCCACTAATAGCGGCATGGTTACCTCCTACCGTGTAATGACCCCCATAATCTCTCAAGTAAGCTATTGGTTAACATAATACGTGATGGGCGGCCTAACATCTGGGGTTCTGATTAGTTGGCTTCTAATGACCAACCTTGGACAACTGACAAGCCATTGGGACATGAGCCAGACAGGAGTAGGGCAGAGAGGTCCACAGACTGCTTTCCTTTCCATTAAAGAAGATACCATTCCTCATTTCTAGGCCATGAGCCAGAATGATCCCTTTGTATTTGGCCTTGCGTGATGTCTTGTGTCTGAGGATATGTGTACGGAGTATAGAAGGTGCCCTATCTGTTTCTGCTACTAAGGTTTAGACAGTGTTCTTCAATTATGGGTCACCTTTGATGGGACCATGTTTGGAATTATTTTACCCTGCATTTACTAGGATTTTAGCTAATATTGGTGCAAGTGTTATGATTTATTTTACCACTGGAGGAAATCTTGAGCTATTCCCCATGGAATCTTTGGGCTTATAATTGTCCTGAATCTGTTTTACAAAGACTGTTTTTTCTGGTATAAAACTTGAATAAACAGGGAGTATCCTTCTTGCATCCTGGGAATTGCTATCTCGTGCGTTCACAGCAGCGATCTGACCCTCCCTTTATTTGCGTTAAGCTTGGCTGTAGTTGTCAGCTCCTGTCTGTGCTCTGTACGGATCTAGATTTTGTTATTTCAGCATTTTGAGATCTTGTGAAGCCTTGAGGCGTTTGTCTACTTAGAAGCGTGTTGCAGTTTCCATTTTGGAAAAGATGGCTGCTCATTACTGTTGCATTTCTATGTTAGTGAGCTTTATTTTCGTGTCGCTCATGTTGCATTCAGCTTAAACATTGCTTATGTTAGTATTCTTCATGTCTTTTGGATGATATGTTAATATTTTTCATGTATAAATGCATGTATTACTTAGTGTTCACTTTTTTCATGTTGAGTGCACATTTTCTTTGTGTCTAAACCATGCACATGTATTGTCGTAATGTTGGTTTGGTTTATTCGTGCCATTTTCAGCATTAGATTGTACCCATTTCCTGCTGTAACTGCCCGGGATAAGGGTTGTATGGTTGTCTTAGGGAGTAATGTTTTTCACCTGTGCAATATTGGGCTGGGGGAGGGGAAGAAGCTATGGATGAAGTATTCATCTGCCTCTCAACAAAGCTGAAAAATCATTGTCTCATTGTCTCCAACTCCAAAGTAGCAAGTAGTATATTCTCACCTTTAAATATTATCTGGACCTCTGCTTAATTCGTTTTGTCCTCCTTCTATGAAATGTTTTCTTGTTAAAAGATTTATCACGGCAATATATGTGTTTTGAAAGAATTTCTATGTATAGTTCTGCGACCTTCCGACTATAGATGGTTATCAAAAGATTGTGTTCTTACTCTATGAATGGAAAAATAACACTTGTTTTACTATGTTTGTTTTAAGGGCTGTGTTCACATCCGTGTGAACCAGGCATGTTTTTGTTACTGTTCTTTCCTAATGCCTTGCTTAAACTTGCCTCAATCCTTCATATGTTGTTTAATTCTTGATGTGATGTTAAGAATGCATAGTCTTTTTCTTTATAATATGTATTCATAGCATCTATTTCCAGCTTTCCCATCCCCTTATTTTCCCCTCACTCATTTTCTTTCTTCCAGGATACTAAGGTCTGGATGCCCCTGGTAAGGCCACAGAATGCCACTCCACAGACACGCCTAGTTGCTCTGATACTTTTACAGTGGTGATTCACACAGTATAAAAGCATGTTATAACAACATTTGCCCATATAGGTTCTGCAAAACATATCTCTTGTTCACATCCCACCCTATAGAATTGTTTGTTTAGGATATTGTGGTGAGTTTCAGTGCTTTGTGGTATCATGTGATCTGTGACAGAAGATATGTTGGTGGAATTGGGTGCAAATATGCAGACAATTGATAAGAACTAGAGGTACCTACATATTCATCAACATCATGTGTTGTCATACCTTGTCATTGGTCTGTTTGTACCACAGTCATTAGTCTAAGATTTCAACTTTGTATGTGTTGTCGCTGCACATTTGTCTCATATATGACAGCCGGTTTATAGTGAAAAGACCAAAAAAAAAATATCGAAAAAAAGGTCGAACCAAAAAATCTCGAAAATAAAAAATTCGATTTTTTTTTTCTAGATTTTTTTTCGAGATTTCTGTCATTCGATATTTTTTTCGGCCTTTTGACTGACCACCATGACAGCCCACACTTGCGCACATTTCTCCTTTCATTTCCTCGTGTAAACAAATAGTTTGCACCGTTTGAAGTGTAGGTACAATATATGGCATTTAGGGATAACATAGAGGTATTAGATGTGATCTCAATTTCTAAATCAATGCAAACATTTAACCTCAGTGACATGAAGCAACTGGAAGAATACAGAGAATTAGTTTCTTCTCCCTTATCCCCAATGGGGAGCCACACCATTTGGCACTAGTGAGGTGAGCCTGCTACTCTTAACACTGCCGAGGGGACAGAGCAAGTGGGATCTCACATGGGTGCCCCCACTTTGGGGGTCAAGGAATTCCCAAGTAAAAGATTTTACTCCCTTTACTTGAACTCCCAAGTAGTTGTTAGATACATGGGGATTGAGCTGTATCAAAATGTGCAGGTCCCTTTAAAGGTCAGTGGCTTGGTTTCTTACCCTGGGTTATTGGCCCTGTACCTGAAACCGGAACCTATGGTGTCTTCTATCTTGTTCCAGTGAGGGACATAAACAAACTGGCACTGAAGAAGGAAGAGTGAGAGACAGCCTGAGGGTAAGCAATAGAAACATGTGCAGTCACGCAGAGTAAGGAATGCCTCCCTTCACATGTGAGCCTGGAAGCAGCGCCACGCAGAGAAAGTGTTGGGTGGTGCAAACCAGGAGCCAGTGGAATGCTGCAGAGTCCAGGAAGCCAAAGAGGCTGAGAAACACAAAGCCGCTGAATGGGTGGAGAAGGAAACCTGCTGCTGCAGTCACCCACCGGCACCCCATCGTCCCAATGCCGAAGCCCTGCTGGTAAAAGGCATGAGGAATCGATGCAAAAGACAAGACCGCAAAGACGTCAGAGTCACGGTTCCACAACAGTCAGAGAAGCTGCCTCACCCAATGTGCTACGCTGCAGGAACACAGGTATAGGGCTGAACAAAAGTAGTGGTATGAGGGTGGTGAGGTGCCAGAATAGCCCACAAGGGGCTGACCCAGAGAATAGCCAATGAGGGGGTGAACTTAAACCAAGATCCATAAGGTCTGGATGGCTGTGTAGCCCACAAGGGGCGAAAACCACGAAACACCTCACAAGGAGATATCCACCTTACGCCTCCAGAAGACTAATTAGAACAGAGCAAAGCATTTTAGATCAATAGACTGGACTTGGTATTCCGTAGTGGAATGAATGAAGAACTGAACTTGCATTCTTAAATTTAACTATACCTACATTATAATACCTCGAACACTGCCACAGTTATGAAAGATGTATTGATAATGTCATAACGTTTTTGGATTCGACTTTTTGTATACAGATGATTGCTTATTTCCCTACTCACATGGGTACTATATTTCTGTATTCCCATGTTATGTGAAAGCAACATTTATTACTAGAGTTAGTACGCTTTCACCAAGAAATTTTTCTGATTGTTATTACTTGGATTTTATTCTAATAAGTAAAAGCTTTTTATCATTTTGTTAAACTGATGTTTGTGAAAATGACTACTTATGGATTTTTGAGAAGATGTTTACTTAGGACACCATTTGCAATTATTTTGCCTATTAGCACATGTAATATTCTTGTGTCATGTTAAAGCTATGTTATGTTAAGAGAATTCACAATATTGGGGTCCTTATACTTTTACAATTAATTCTAGTGGTGTATTGCTGCACTATTTATATTAGTACACGTGTAGATTCCTCCTGTATAGTGATACAAATGTTTCAAGTGATAGGTGGCAGTGTTCTAAACACCTGATATGAGATTATACCTTTATGAGACCTGTGCAAGTAGTTAAAAATTTGCATAATTTGTTAATTAGGTTTTTGATGTACGCAAAATGTTGATTATTTTGTTTGCTTTCCTTACATTTAACTGAAATTCATATAAAATTCACAGATTGTATTAGAATGCACTGAAGAGTGCATTTGAATGTGACAATATCAAGGAATAGTTGCATTATCCATGGGAGACACAGATCTCAACAATGATGTCAGAGGCGTCGCTCTCCTCGTGCTATGATGTCATCACGTCCCAAACTCGATGACATCATCACGTGATTACGTGCATGCTGTCTTTTGCATTTGCTATCTTTAACATCCAATAACATCCAACATATAAGGGATTTCTCATCCACATCCATCCTTTGGCTGTGGCATTCACTTTAGGAATGGAGCATGACTCTTTTTCGTTAGTTCCTACACATATAATTTGTTCAGGATCAGTACATAAGATTAAATGCATATCTAGGCATATTCTTAACTATTTGTCCTCTCTTATCTCTTTGTAGATTTAACACAATTGAGCCAGAGTGAACCCATTCCTTACCGTTTTCCATTGTGGGAACAGGCATGTTGATTTTTGAGAACAATGATCTTAGTTATGTTTTTAAATGGACACACATGTACATGATCCATGCAAGAACATTGTTTATTGAATGTACCCACTAACACTGTGACATTACTTTTCAATCAATGTTCGTTTGGTTAATGATCCTTAGATTTCATCCTAACAGATTATGTTTTCTACAATGTCTCACCGAGACGTTTTCTATTCCTGCTAGAAGACAGGTCTGAAATTACTATGGGATGTTAGACTGTCTAACATCCCATGTTTTCCTATTGATGTATCTCACCTCAAGGGTCAAATCTTGGTTGGAAGCTGTGAGGATGGACTATATTGTCCGAAATGCATTTGGCAACACTGTCAGTCTCCTCAGTTTTTAAGGAATTGAAAGCTATTAGTAATGATATTTTTGAATTGAGATGAAGAAGTGAAGAAGCTTTATTGAGTGACATAAATATGTTAAGAAGTCGTGTTTCAGCTACAAGGGTGCAGCCAGAGCCGTGCGAGGTTCCCTCCATTTTGTTCTATTGTTCTATGTCAGCACAACTGTGCAGTGTGATTATGGTATGTAGCAAATAATGATTGATGACACTCCCATAAAATAAATAAGTAGATTGTTTATTGTAATAGGGTGGTGCACACTTCTCCCAAATCAACATTTTACATGAACTCATATACAAAGAACTACAGAAGCGTAATATTTAACAATCCCCAGCATCAAGACAACTAAAGAATGCATAGAAGGTTTTGTTGAATACTAGTTTTATCAGTAGTTACCCAGAATGCAAGGTATTAGGCACATCCTTGTAGCTATGGTTTGCATATGTCCAATGATACAAAATTACTAGCTACAAGAGATAACTCGTGTAAGGCCTGAATAGAGGAGCGTTCAGCACATCTGATCATCTACAGCCTCCTTGCAAACACTGTTCATGTTTATAAGGCACATGCCAGATGTGTTTACACCTCCAGATCGACAATTCCTTGCAAATCGAAGGACAAAACCCAACCCTACTCTTCTGAGTTTTTTCATTACTTATTGCTTAAATTCTGTCTACAAGAATGAATGTAAGGTCAGCAAGGCAGCAAGAGTGATCTTTGAGAAAATGCAGGCTCGATTAAGATCATATTTAAAAATGAAATTAGTGTAATAAGAGGCAATTAGAGAATGGATGGATACAGATACTTTTTTCACTAACTTGAAATACGTCTTGCAGTTTCGTTATGCATTTGAGAGTTTTGTAAGTTTGCAAGTTTTGTTTTCATATGAACAAGTTCTGTTTATCTCTATATATAAAGCGGAATGCATGGATATGTGTGTGTCTGTTTGAAATGTTAAGCATACTTCCCAACATGCTACAAACCTGAAATTTGGTATGTGGGCAGGTTCCATGGTAAAGACAATGTAAACGTATAAAATATAAATGTTTTCTAATTTTATTTTTTTAAATGTTTTTTAAGCAGTCTGCAATGCTTGGATTTGTGTGTGTGTGTCTGTTTGAAATGTTCAGCATTCTTCCCAAAATCTCACAAACCTGAAATATGGCATGTGGCTATGTTCCATAGTGTAGACAATGTAAAAAGTATAAAATATACATTTTCTATTTTTATGTTTTTGTTTAAACATTTTTTAAGCAGTCTGCGATGCTTGGATATGTGTGTGTCTGTTTGAAATGTTCAGCATACTTCCCAACATGCTACAAACTGAAATTTGGCATGCGGGTAGGTTTCATGGCGTAGACAATGTAAAAAAGATAAAATATGAATATACATTTGTCTACATTTTGGGGGGATTTGTGAATATGTGTTTGTGTGTCTGTTGGAAAGGTTCACCTACTCCCCAAGATGCTCCAAACATGAAATGTGGCATGTGGGTAGGTTCCAAGGTGCAGACAATGCAAAAAGTCTAAATATACATTTTTCGAATTTTGTGTTTTTTAAAGTGTTTTTCTTAGCACTCTGCAATGCTTGGATATGTCTGTATGTTCAGGACAGGCATGCCGGTAGTTTACAGCCCACACCGACAGAATTTAAGTGAGCCAGTCTGGAAAGGGTGCGAGTAGCGCTGTTCTATAATAACATCTAATTTTACAGCACTAACAAACAGGACGATACAGCATAGTACAGGATATTGTGACAGTATTACTGTTATTTAGTTCACATGGGGGTATAAATCAATGTCTATGCAGCAATGTTTTGAATGAACATTTAAAATAACCATGTATTCAACCTTTAAATGAGGCAATTGAGTGTCCCGTGGCATAGTGCATTACTGGCAATGTGATGAGATAAAGTTATAGTTCCAAGTGTTGTATCAGATGGGAGGTCAATTTCCTGAAGGGCTAGCTCGATTAATCAACCCCGGAGGTTAACAGCCAAATACTATTTAACTTAATCTTAATAGTGATTCAATAATACCAGTATATTAATTCCTCTATAGTCACGGAACCGCATTTCGGAAGCTACAGTATTATCGCATGCTGCATGTTGCGGCTTCATACTTATACTTTCCTCATAACCTCTCTTCAATAGGTGAATTGTGTAAGGATTTTATGTTGGTGAACTTCTGTGTACCCGGTTAAATTCTTGGTCTAACTTACACGATTTTAATGGTGATATATCTCCAAAAGAGACCATGTACCCGGTTATATTCTTGGTCTATCTTACACGATTGTAATGTTAATATATCTCCATAAGAGACCATGTTTTTCAGTAATTTTATCCAGTAAAGGTTTACTTATCCCCCACTTGTAATAAATGATGTAATGCATCACGCTGAATTACCTAATTGTATTCTCATATGACTTAGTACCTGGAATATTGATCAACACTGAACCATTTGTCCCACCCTCCTTCAACTTAAACTGTGGTATGATTTACTTTATTATTATTTTTCATGTACTTATGTGACTGCAATTTTATCATGCACATGATTGCTTTCGGGAAATGCTTAATTGGACACATACCCATTGTGATTTATCACATTTATTATATGATGGTATTTTGAATTGAATATCAATTTTTGTTGTATATTTTAAGTTTTATTTATGTTGTAATTATTCAGCGTGTCGAAACACGTGTCGGCTGCTCGAACTGAATTAAAGTCATCAGCCACATTTTGATACTTGTAGTGACTTCAATTACTCCACTGGTGCTGAGCGCATCACCATCCCTTACCTCAATACTGTACTATTTAACTTGGCTGATACCGAATTCTATCAGTTTTCTGTGGGTACATTTGAGACAGTTGTCCCATCTTGGATGACCATTTTGGCCAAAGATGATATTTCTAAAAACTTAATTTCAAGTGCTTGCGGTCTTGGTAGCCACAAACTGTTTATGTGAACGATGTGTCCCACGATATCTCAAACAGTCCACTACAAAATTTCTTTACTTACTGAGAGAAAGACCTACCTGGAAGTAGATGTTTTTGACCAGAGTGCAGACATTGGGCCTCATTATAAGGTTGGACCTCCAAACCGGCATTAAAATCTGGCACCCGTGAATGGGCAATTGCTGGGGTATTCGGGCCCGGCCGGAACCAGTAATTGCTCTTTCACGGGTGTCGGTGCCAGTATATCCCCATTCCCATTTGAACCCATAGGGCTCAATGGGAATAGGGATGCCTGTAACATCGGCACCGTGGTTGTGCTAGCTGGTGCCTTTCATTCCGCCAGGGCAGACCTGGCGGAATTAAAGGCACCCGCGGCACAACTCAGAGTTTGCCGGTCCGGATACAACGGTACCGGTAAGATTACCAGTACTGTGGTATCCGGACCAGCAACCTTGTAATGAGGCCCATTGGCTTTTGTCACACATTACCCTAATGTCCTTAAATATTACTGGGTCCTTTTAAAGTCAGCATTCTATTGCAACGCTAGATTTGTATTGGAAGCAGGTACATTTGCGATGTCATACCATGTCGTGGCAGGTAGTCAAGCTTGACATGGCCACATTTCCCTAATGACGTCCTACCTGATGTCAGACTGATGATACACACACATATTGGCAGAACAAAAAAGCATTTGAAGTGACATGATGTTTACAATACAGAACAGAAAGATACTGGAATGTGCTGGTCAAGGTTATTAAAGATTCCATAACTCAACCCTCTGCCATGCTTTGCTCATGATCACAACTAGAATATCAAAGATGATCGTATGATATCACCAAAGGCAACACTTACAACTGCTCATATGACTTCACCTCTGACATCATCAAAGCTATAAGTATGATCATGACTCGAATAGTATGGAAACATGCTTGCTCTGCAACCACACCACTGGCATATTGCCCGTACCAACAGTATTCCCTAAGAGTACTATGTACATGGAATATTCTATGGACTGTCGTTGTGCATACAAACGTGCAGACATATACCCAACAGTCAGTTTATCTACTGCCTGTTCTTTTGTGTCATTTTAAATTCCATAAAAAACTCTACACTCTAGCAAGAATGCTATCAGTGTTGGCAAGATGCTTGAGATTATCTAGCACAGTTAGGGGATATCCCTTTGTTTTGATACGGAAGAGGTTGCTATAACGCCGCGATTCAGCTCCTGCGCAGAAAAGGGAAGACATGCTCTGCATCACATCCTGTAGATACCAAAAATACAGTTCAAGGTTTTCGATTGTCCAACCTTCACATCAGGGAAATGAACCCAAAATACCTGTGCAGTGAATTCTTCAAAAACCATGTTCCACAAAACTGGTAATTTACTGAACACATTTTGAAGCTTGCTGCACACACTGGAATCCGGGAGGAATTGGCCTCTTACTCTTAAACTGTGCGTCCTTTAGCAGTGGTGTCTTTGGGATAACAGAATGTTTTCAAATACATGTCTTGATACAAACCAAGAATGATGTCTGGTCACACACCTGGTGAGAAAATCAGTCTAATAGACCTTGTATATATGCATGTATTGGATTTTCAAAGTGTGATGGTATCCGGAAAGCAACTCAGCATTGTGACCTAATGTGATATATGGCGTCCTCATCTCTATAGGCTAAAGCTTTTCCTAATAGGCAAATGAATGACAGAATTACCTTTGGGTTACGTTAGGTGATGACTTCGGCTGCTGACGTGTGGTGACTACGGCTGCTGGCGTGTGCTGACACATGACTGCTTGTGTGGTATTAGGATCATCAAGTGTTCTTCTCATAGCCTGAACAACATGAACATGTGTAGTGCTCCCGAGGCTATATTGTCTACTGGCCTTTGCTCCATTCTTAGTCATATGGCCCAAATAAAAGTGGGGTAACCTTTTCTACAACATGTTACAAATTAAAAGAAAGACTACTTGTGTGTTAGCCATTGGAAATGGAGAAGGTCAAGAAAACAGCAACGGGACATGACCTCTCATCCTCCTCACTTGATTCATGCCCACCAAGCATTATTAAGGATTGCTTTAATTTGATGCCCCAAATGTGTGAAGCTATAATTAATTAAGATTTGGGAAGGGAGTGGAAGTTAAGGCCGAGTTATCATACGAGTTTAATCACAGTGGATTTGTTGTTAGATGTAATGAAATAATGATATCTCTCAGAATTAACAAATGTAATCTTGTATGCCCTCGAGAATGCTTTCAACCTTGACATGGAAGAAAGTTCACTAAATTGTGCCTAGATTTCTGTGGTGCTTTTATACTGGTTACTATGTACCATGTCAATTTCTTGCTCTTGGTCTATTAAATCATAATCCTTGTGGGTTGTAGATTTCAACAGTCGTCTAATGAACTCGTCTGCGTCTCCCTCAGATAATTTGTTCACTTTGGGGATTCCCATGAATCTATAGTTACATTTTGCCATGACTTTCATTTCTTTCTGCCAACAACGCCTCTATCAATGATTATTCCACCTATGTTTTTGCGTAACATTTTGGTGTAATAGTAATTTTTGCACCACTGTCTCTGGACTTTGAGATTTCTTTCGTCTGAAGAAATGCGTTATTCCGATTTTTGAAAATACTTTCCATATTTCTTTCTGGAGATAGGAGACAAAAGGCTATTTTACAAACACATGCACATTTATTCCACCATTTGCATATATTAGTTTACTTACAGTGAATTTGGAAATACTTTAACTTGCTACTTATCATTCTCCGTGTTGCTTCTCTTTTTATTTTAATACCGCAAGTGAAAGCACAAACTGTGACATTCCAATTTACACTCCCATATGGGCGGTAGCTGGATAGGGAATACCTGTGACATTCCCATTTACACTCCCATACAGGCGGTAGCTGGATAGGGAATACCTGTGGCATTCCCATTTACACTCCCATACAGGCGGTAGCTGGATAGGGAATACCTGTGACATTCCCATTTACACTCCCATACAGGCGGTAGCTGGATAGGGAATACCTGTGGCATTCCCATTTACACTCCCATTCAGGCGGTAGCTGGATAGGGAATACCTGTGACATTCCCATTTACACTCCGATACAGGCGGTAGCTGGATAGGGAATACCTGTGACATTCCCATTTACACTCCCATACAGGCGGTAGCTGGATAGGGAATACCTGTGACATTCCCATTTACACTCCCATACAGGCGGTAGCTGGATAGGGAATACCTGTGACATTCCCATTTACACTCCCATACAGGCGGTAGCTGGATAGGGTATATAGATCGAAACAAGAGGAAGGGTAGGCATGGCAAGTGAGGGTTTTGCACTGTGAAGAAAATATAACAGGAATGGCGTGGACAGTGTTTTTGATGCCAGCATAAAAAGCTGCACATTTGCATACATTTGTTTAGCGATTTGTATGTTCGTTCTACCAGTGGCTGAGAAAATATCACCTTTGTTTTGTATTCTAAATCCTGGGGCACAAATGATAAAGTCCTGTGTTTACCCTGTTTGTTTTTATTTTGTGCATAATTTGGTCAGAATGTTGATGGTACATTTTGACTTTGACAAAATGTACTTCTTATGACTGCTCATAAGAAGAATTGTGTGAAGAATTGTGAAATTGGTCGGTAGCATGCCGGGTCATCTATGCAACCTTTCATAAAAAGGATCATTATTGTTGTAGACCACGAGGACAGGGACCCTTTCCTCCATTAGAACAACACTCAATACAAAACACTACAACTGGGCTCAAAAGGAGATGTCAACATGGTATAGTCCACTGCGATCATATGAGGATATTGAGCTTTACAAACCTCGAGACAACATTGCCCTTTCGATAACTGACAGCTCATTGTTCCTGCTTCTATGGCCATCCCATATACCCAACCTCCTCTCACAGGTGCACCCCAGAGAAAGGGGCCTCTCAGGCCTTCTTTGACATGCTTCCTTCTAAGCATGTGTGACCAACATAATCCCCAAAACGCTCCGGTGTCTTTAGTTGCTGCTGCACTTTCTAGATGTTCTCATACTGTGCCCTACGCCCTTAGCGCCCTTTATTCTTTCCTCAATGAACTTCTGATACCTATCTTTGATGCCTGGGGTGACACTAGTATCACCACCCTTTGCATCCTGTAGTTCCCTAACAAGCTCACATTTTGCGTTCTTACATTCTTCATTAAAGCTGCCATGTACCGCCCCTTAGACTCAGTCCAGCCAACAGTTAGATAGGGTAACGCTTTCTCCACCAACTTCACATAAGCTTCTGCAATGTTTATTCAGGTCTCTTAGAGAATGACGTCTACCTCCATTCTGCCCTCCCACATCGAGCCCCTAAGCGCTTCCTGTGGGGGATACCAATTATTCAGCTCGCTGTCACTCCTCTAGCTTCCTTGTACAGGACGCCTCCATCTGATCGGAGTCAAATGTCTTTTCTCCTGGGTTATGATCTGACTCTACCCTAGATTTCATTCTCAAGTCCCTTCCATTTGCCTGTTGCTCAACTGGATGCAGCACAAATTCCATTACTGAAGCACAATCCCAGACAATAAAGATGTTGGTTGCTGGACAGTCCCTTTTATATATAACATTTAACCTTCTTCCTCTCATGCCCCCTCAAACAAACACACAGGCACGCACGCACAAACACGCGCGCGCACACACACACACACACACTCTTTTCTAACCATTTAAAAGATGAGAGATAAATATTAATTATAGGTAGGTTATGAGGGGACTTCGTTTCCAAATATACCCCTTGATATTAAGGGTTATTGATGGCAAAGTTTTGTGGCATCCACTGCCATTTCTGTGTTCATAGAAAGTAAAAGCCCCACCCCTTGGGGTGGCCTCAACAATCCTTTACTGTTGGTACTGTGAAGGATATCACCACTGTCACCACCGAATATAAGGTAATTAAACATGTCTCCTGGAATAAACCTATATCAAAATGAATCTGTGTCCATTATCTTCTGCCCTCAACCTGCCACATACACACCCTTATTCTTATACTTTAGGCATTATTTTCCCTTCTGCGACCCCTGCAGGAGACACCCCATTCTTCCCCATCTCCCCATATCTGCATCTGCGTTCTGTGTATGTCTCCTCCCAGTCACCTATTCTGATTGGAACATATTCTCATTCTGGTAAATGTCCCCCACTTCTCCTTTAATCCCTCAAAGGGGACCCTTGTCAATCTTGTTCACCCAGTGGGCTCTATCTTTCTTGGGTTCCTGGGCATCACAATTTCCTCGGCCAAGGGAACCACACTTCAGCCTCCTTTGGGTTCCCTACCAATGACAGCCACACATTCTTATGTTCCTAGACCGTGGCCTCATTGTATACATTCAACACAAATGGATGACCAGGATCCTTGATCCACCTCTCCTTCATATAGCTAAAATATGATCAGCCATCTCCTTACTGAAAAAAGTTACAACAACACATACCCCCTTCCATTCTTGCTTGCCCATACCACCACAGCGGATATTACTTGAATGCATAGCTGTAGTCATTAAAGTCCTTCAGCCTGATTTACAAAAACATATTACAATAATGCAATCCCATTGAAAACCGCTTTGTAAATCAGGCCCCATGTGTAATGGTTGAACCAGTGACACATCTGTCAAGACAATCACATATGAGACTGCCGCTGGTGGGAAATCCAATCGTTGTGACACCCCTGTTCTCTCTGTTCACTGTTCTCTCCCCTCTCCTGATTGTAGACCAATATCTAGGGGTAGGGTGGTTGCACTGCACTCTCCCTTAGGGCCCCCCTGGAATCCTTCCTCTGCTGGGGTGCTGAAGCTTGTGAAGCTGAAGCATAAGTTATAGTGCAAACTTCCCATCGCAGACATGGGCCTGGGTGTTGTAGAACGGATAGCGACCTCCTCCATTCCTCGCCCACAGTCTAGAAAAAACATTTCTCGGAGGCACCACAGCTTCTCTTTTCTCATAACAAAACCTTGATTAGACCATCCCGATTTGAGAGATTTATCACTAGTAACAAAAATTGCAAAATGGTTTATTTTCAAATGCACCACATTTCCCAAAATGTGCTTTCATAATGTAGCCATCTGGCTCTCATTTTAAGTAGTCTAAAGGACAAACCTATGTCAATGTCGGATATCCACTGCTCCCGGTGTTGGCATCCTGGAGCAGCACATCCCTTGCGATTGAAGCGACTTCCTCTGTAAGTGCATGTGTTCAACCAGGGTGTCCAATAAGGGCACCAGTAAAGGAATTCTGGGTGTTTAATAGCTACTAATTATTATTTTAATGCCAAACAATGGGCCTTATTCACAGAAGCGTTTTATAATGGCAAAACCCCATTGGAAAATACTCTGTGAATAAGGGTCAATGGGCCTCTTTACAAGGTTGGAGGTAGCCATGGTGCTATTAGCACCATGGCTACCTCCTTACCGCATTCCGGGTCCGGGTTCTCGGAATAGGGACTTACCAGGTCATTCCAACCTTGGAGGACCCGGTAAATCCCCATTCTGAAAACCATTCCCCATTCCCATTCAAGCCCCCACAGGGCTCAATGGGAATGGGGATGGAGGTAATAACTAGCTCCCTGGTTCCTTAGCGGCTTCCGCTAAGGGCGCTTGGTAAAACCAGGCCCCCTTAGTGGACCCGCTAAGGGACCTCGTAATTCGGCGGTAAGGGGTTAACAGCAACAGCACCCTTACTGTTGCGGTTAACCCCTTACCACCGACCTTGTAATGAGGCCCAATGTGTCTACACCAGCCTACTCTTGGGATTGAACTCCATCCATTTTGTCAATCGTCCTCCCTTAAGAGATCATCCGATGGGGCAGCTGTTGCGTGCTGGATCCCTCTTGTACCTAATCTGATCTCTTAAAATTCAGAATATTATCCTGATTATGGATTTTTTTTTTAATGTATGATTATTTTATCCTCATGCATATTAAGCATTTACTAATTGTGCTGTTTTAGCTGTTGATAATTTATGTCGATACTTTTCAGTGCTATTGTGCCATGTTCATGTTTGATACAACTGGAAGTAAAAAAATAAAGTACACAGAAAAGGCCTCATTACAATTTGGGCATTGCTGGTAAAATGCAGCAGTAGTACCGTATACTGCCGCATTACCACACTGCCCAACTATAAGTTTGGCGTTAAATTGGTGGATTTACCTCCAGCTGTTGGCTGGAGGTAAAGCCGACACGTTTCTGCCAAATTTCGGCAGAATTACCACTCGCAGAATTACCGCCACAGTAATTCTGCCGAAACCCCCCACGGAGTTCTATGCATTCCAATTAACTGGGGACTAACACCGCCATCGCCACTTGAAATCCAGCGGTAATACCGCCGGACCAAGTGGTGGTAACGGTAATTCAGCTAGGTGGTATCTCAGTGGATTTACCGCAGAGATACCACCAAACTTATAATGTGGCCCGAATTCTATTTGGCGGTATGATTCGTGCACCTCTTTAACTATGCATGAATCTGTATTTTCCAAGAAGGCTGTATTTGGCAGCAGCCATGTTCCCTCTCTAGGACATGCAAACACGTGTATACAAAGTCTGAAACAAATTCGCTCTTGGGGAAAAGTAGGCCAACGTTTTTAATCCTACCACCCATTTCTATTATATTTATAAATCCCAACCAGTCATGAAAGGAAGAAGAAAAGCCCTTTTGTTTTTGAGGGTTCAGCATTTTGTTTATCTCCCAGAATGCTTTGCATTCACTTGGTCATACACGACGCCTTGCAATATTCATAATAATATAACATTTGTGCAAAAGCAAGAAAAAGCCCTTATATGTTTACTGAAAGGAATCGGATCCCAGCCGTCTAAAATAGAGCATGGAAAGGTAGACATCATGTCTGGATTCTTTTTCTCCCCTGTGGTAAAAGTGACTCAAAGAAACTGGGCTTTCTCCAGGTCCATCCCAGTGCAGTTTATGGGCTTTTTAATGAGAACTGCTCACCTTGTAACGCAAAGACTTTTGCTTCCAGGTGTTGACTCATTCTGCGCTCTCAGTTTTTTTTGTATTTGATCTGCTCTGGTCGGTGATCACTGAACGCTGTGTCAATAGCAATAGAATTGGAGGGTCATTGCACCTGTAGCAATGTGCCAATATGGATATAATTTAAACAAGCATATCGAAATATTTACCTTTGCTTGTGAACATTGAAAGTGGTTTTTGGGAGCATTAATCAGACCACTGGTCTATAAGTTTGTGGTTCGGATGTATGCAATTGTTTTTATTGTGACCTCCTGAAAAGATTATTTCCAGCTATTTCTCAAAAGGAGAGAGCTAATACCCCACCACCCCTCATTGCCCATACCCTTGCCCACCCATTGACAGCCCTCTCCTTGCTGCCCAATTTATTTTTCTGTTTAGGTTGTGAGAAACAATGAAACAAACATAGAAGTCCGATGAAGTGGCAGGTCGATAAAGGAATGTGGATGTGACCTATTCAATGGTGGGAGGGTTAATGGGTAAATGTTTTAAGAGCTAGATATCATCAGGTGTCATAAAAGTTGAGATCATGTACTATACATGAAGATCCAAGATCATGTTAAACATATGCTGAGAAAAATATACATATTTTTTCACACACACACACACACACACACACACACACACACACACACACACACACACACACACACACACACACACACACACACACACACACACACACACACACACACACACACACACACACACACACACACACACACACACACACACACACACACACACACACACACACACACACACACACACACACACACACACACACACACACACACACACACACACACACACACACACACACACACACACACACACACATACACGTTTTACCTACCTTGTGGGGACTATGTGTGGAAACCAGCCTTGTGGGGACTAACCTTTCCCAATGTTTTAAAAATATGCTAACAGCAGAAATATATTCAGAAAAAAATGCTAATATAGGATCCAGCTTCAAATGTGCAAAAATGCTAATTTTTAATCGCGTGTCCGGTACCATCTCTGTGGGGACCTGAACGCGTGTTACCATCCTTGTGAGGACTTAATTATTCTTATTTGGAATTGAATGTATCCCTATGCAAAAGCTAAATGTTTGTTTCATAGGCATCTTTGTAAATTGCACAATTCTATTTCTACATATGTGTACCTACCCACACCGTAGGTATACACAATAGATGGATTGTAATGGTGGTGTATTTTCCATAAGAACCTCACTAAACATTTCCTAAATCTGTCATGCGACCATATTACAAAAAACTCAGTGTGTCAGAAAGGAGAACTGGGGAACTGAAATATTAGGTGAATGGCTCAGCATCACACAATGTGGTCAGGTGGAGAAGCAGAGATTTGAATACAGGTTTCATTGTTTCACAGTCACCATCTTGTCCACTGAAACATCTCTCTATGATTGGTCTGATGACGAATATGTTACAGTCCCCATTAAAATGGTGTTTGATGTTGGTGATGTTGAAGTCTGAATAGAGATTGTCTGTCATGATACTGATTTCAGATCCTCACAGAGATGGTTTGTACGAATAATCGTGTTTAAGACAGCATTCCTATGTTGTTTTATAATACTGTTGTTAAAGACCACACAGAGTTGGTGTGTGATTAACATGATGATAAAGTACTAATACGCATGGTGTTTGATGTTGGTGATGGTGAAGTCCCAGCAGAGATTGTATTTTGTGATACTGATATCCAGGTCCTCACAAAGATGGTATGTGATATGTATGTTAAAGTCCCCACAGAACTGGTGTGTGTTTATAATAACTTTAAAGGCCCCACAGTGATGGTATGTGATAATAATGATATTAAAGTCCCCACAGAGATGGTGTGTGATTAGCTTGATGCTAAAGTCCCCACAGAGATGGTGTGTGATTATCTTGATGTTAAAGTCCCCACAACGATGGTGTCTGATTATCTTGATGTTAAAGTCTCTATGGATGTGGTATTTGATGTTGGTGATGTTGAAGTCCCAATATATATTGTATGTCATGATACTGATAACCAGGTCCTCACAAAGACAGTTTGTGATATTTATGTTAAAGTCCCCACAGAACTGGTGTGTGTTTATAATAACTTTAAAGTCCCCACAGTGATGGTATGTGATAATAATGATATTAAAGTCCCCACAGAGATGGTGTGTGATTATCTTGATGCTAAGTCCCCACAGAGATGGTGTGTGATTATCTTGATGTTAAAGTCTCCAGATATGTTGTGTTTGATGTTGGTGATGTTGAAGTACCAATATATATTGTATGTCATGATACTGATCTCCAGGTGCTCACAGAGATGGTGTGTGATATTTACGTTAACGTCCCCACAGAGATGATGTGTGATTATCTTGATGCTAAAGTCCCCACAGAGATGGAATGTGATAATAATGATATTAAAGTCCCCACAGAGATGGTGTGTGATTATCTTGATGTTAAAGTCTCCAGATATGTTGTGTTTGATGTTGGTGATGTTAAAGTATCAATATATATTGTATGCCATGATTCTGATCTCCAGGTGCTCACAGAGATGGTGTGTTATTTACGTTAAAGTCCCCACAGAGCTGGTGTGTGTTTATAATAACTTTAAAGTCCCCACAGTGATGGTATGTAGTAATAATGATATTAAAGTCCCCACTCAAATGATGTCTGATTTTCTTGATGTTAAAGTCCCCACAGAGATGGTGTGTGATTATCTTGATGTTAAAGTCTCCATAGATGTGGTGTTTGATGTTGGTGATGTTGAAGTACCAATATATATTGTATGTCATGATACTGATGTCCAGGTCCTCACATAGATGGTGTGTGAGGTTTATGTTAAAGTTCCCACAAAGGTGTGTGTGATAATGATGTTAGTTTCCTCACATAGACAGTGGCCCTCATTACGACCCTGGCGGAAATCGAAAAACGATGGCAGAAATGCAATACCGCCATCGAATACCGCCCGTTGCGATTATGACCCGTCACCGTAAAGTACGATGCCATTAGCGACACCGTAGTGAACGCCAACGCTAACTGCACCAAGTACGCGCACGCGCGCACTGCGAAACCGTAATTACCACCATGGCGCAACGGTACGGGAATTCTGACCCTAGCGGACATGTACCTAACGCCATCAAGCATGGCGGAAAGTACCATTCCGCCATGGTGAGAAGTACGGCATCGCAAACCAACCGTAAAAGGCCCTACTGAGTGCCTGTACACCACTCCCTGGCCACATTGCACAACTCCTCGTAGGTGCAATGAAGTCACACAATGCAACCAGTGAAATGTACAAGTCACCCATGCATGCCAACGAACAAATGAATGTAGGGGCTCCAAGTGCCTTGTGAGTGGCCATCCATATTAGCCATGGCACCATTGCCGTACTGATGCAGCACAGGCATGTGAAGCTCCAAGTACAGCAACATGAACTGAAAACTGAGACAAACAAAAACAGGCCCCCCATCGCTTGACACCAGTGCAAGGCAACATACAAAGCAGTATCCTGAGTGAGACTGCACCAGCCCTGTACTCCTGCCAGTAAACAAACCAACCAGCAGCATAAGCATGTACCACACAAGTTGGCAGAGTGACTGAGCAGCCAGGCACATCTCAAGAGGGGCCAATGGGAGCAGCAGGGCACAGATGGCACGAATACAGAAGCTATTCCAATGGACATGACCTCAGTCTCCCTCCAAGAAACGCACGCAAACACAGGCACCTGTGACCAGCCATATTCTGAAAATCGCATCATTCCACCAATCCACCTGGCTGACCGGCATCTGTTACACAAAAGCCAATCCCCCTCCCATGAGCATGACATCATCAAAACAGACATAATTGCAGCCCCTATCCCTGACCTTACTGGCCTTCGTAGGCAAACGCGCCCAGTACAGTACCACGCAACTATACTCAGAAGGCCGAACCCAAAGCAGATCTCCTCACAATACATCGCTCCACAAATAGGAATATGCTACATTACTTGCAAAGAATAACGCTACACGGTCAATATCATAATCAAAATTTAATGCACAACAAAATCACCCGGGCCATACAGCTATTAGGTCATGAACTCCAAATCATATCTCATAATTGTGGGCTGCATCCGCAATAAATGACCAGCTTCTTCTTGTGTGACGCCCTGTTCCTCCATGGTACACAGGGGCTACATTCACGTTCAAAAAGGCAACATGGAAGCGCCTAGAACCGCAGGGCCGTCCCATTAGGTAGGCACTAGTCCAGCTGAAAGCTCGAAATGTTGCTCCTAGCCACTAGTACTGCGTAAGGGCATGTGGGCCATTGGCGATCGTCCCATAAGATCGTAATGGTGCTCCACTGATTAACACGAAGCAGCAGGTGTCGGGAGTAAAAGCCATCTGCAGGAGTGGCATACAGATGGCAGCGGCAAAAGGGGAGGAGATACCTGTCACCCAAATGAAACGAAAAAGAATAGTATGGGCATCTGAACTCCATTTGAATTACTCACTTCAAAGATCACACTAAATCCACAGCCATATGCATGCTAGCCCACTCAAAAGGATTATTCGCACCCAATAATCACTTGTGAATCATAACTATATAAATCGAGGTGAAAACACTATTACAAACGAGTGTTTGTGTGCATGCGTCTGTTAAAACAGAAGCCATTAGATGGGATTAGTAACGTGCATAGACACAAGTGTTTGAAGGCGCGTCGAGACAGGGAGGGTTCAACAAGGGCAGATAGACGATGGTCCCACTATGGCAGCCCTGCATCACATAGCGCAGAGGAAGTTGATAGATTCCAAAAAGCCATGTACATGGCAGACTCTCTATTAAATCATCTGTCCATGCATCCATACATCATTCCCTCATCCCGGTATAAAAACGCCTGATTATTTACTCACATAACATTAGAAATTTCCATTGAATCTGTGCTTAATGCAGTCTGCAAAATCCACTGTGGTCCAGGCCGGAATTCTAGTGTTGTGAAGTAACATGTATTTGGGAACGTCCTGCCTTATCCTCCACTACGCTATTGCGCATCCCATACTATTCATATCAATCATTGCATTCTCGGCATGGCCCCTGTCCCAAGGACATTAAACAATAGAACTTTCTATCTGCAGTCAGACCTGTGGGCGTCTCCTCGCCGCTAGCTGGAAACCGAAAGCGCTGTCCTTCGAATTCCTCATTTGCAACATCACGTCGAAAAGGCATCTGTGACCGCTTGAAATCACAAATCCATCCATTTAGTGCGGCAGTGTGTGAAAATGGCAACTGGCTACACTCACAAATGGGACGCCCCGCCCGTCGGTGAACCGCGGTACAGCGCTGCATGAGGGTCCACCGTTAATCGAGTACTACATTCCACTGACCCTTCACAAGTTTGTTCCCGACTGCAAAGATAGTATGTGAAACAATGGGAGCATAGCAGAATTAACATATGAAGCAATATCTCACTGCCATCGGGATGAAATACATGATTGTAATAGCAAGATGCCATGCGTCGATTTGCAGCGTTGTGTGCGGGACGTGCTCGCCCAAAGGGGATTGCAGCTTGCACAGGTGGAATGAATCACCACAGGTGGAGGCTATACAGCTTGGAAACACAAAAATTGCACACCCAACCCCCTCCCACAACCACACCCACTCCAAAATGCTACCGGCAGGACTTGCGATGTTGGCCCTGGGGGACCTGATAGCACTGCAAGTACTCCAACTTCAAGAAGAAGACGAACACCAACTACTACAACAACCGGCCGCACAGAGGAGACGCAGGAGGAGGAGGAGGGCAAGGCAGGGCCAGCAAGGCCCACCAGCACAGCCACTACCACCACGCAGGCAGCCCGCAATCCCACGCCTCCGAGCACATCCGTTCAACCTCACTGATGAGCAGATCCACACCCTCTACCGTTTGGACCGGGACACCATAACCGCCATTGTGGACATGACACACGCTGACCTTGTCAGCATGATAGATAGCCCAACCGCCATCCCACCCCTACTGAAGGTGGTGTCTGTACTCCACTTCCTGGCCACAGGCACCTACCAGCACACAGTCGGACAGTTGCATGGCATTTCACAGCCACTGTTGTCACGGACACTATTGCAAGTGCTTGATGCCCTCCTGAAGCACGCAGACGACTACATCTCTCTACCACGCTCGGAGCAGGAAATTACGAACACAAAAGTGGGATTCCATGCACTTGCCGGCATACCGGGTTGCATTGGTGCCATCGACTGCACCCATGTGGAATTGGTTGTCCCACATGCCATGGAGGCCCAGTACCGCAACCGAAAACAATATCATTCTCTTAATGTACAAATGGTGTGTGACTCAAACAGGATCATTACACATTGTTGTGCCCGATTTCCTGGATCAACCCATGATTCCATGGTCTTACGGAACTCTACAATACCACGCTACATGGAGCGACATGCAGGGAACAGATCCTGGCTACTCGGTGAGTCTCATTTCATGCATGATAATGTGGGGTATGTGATGCGGCAATGACCTGCCAGGAAGGGGGGGGGGTGCTTACGTAGCAATGTCATTCCTCAAACATCCTTTATTGTCCACATACAGGTGATGCCGGGTATCCACTGAAGAGATGGCTCCTTACACCACTCCGGAACCCACAGGACCAGCATGAGGAGGACTACAACCATGCCCACTCACGTACCCGTGTAGTCATAGAACAGGCATTCGGCCTACTGAAGGGTCGTTTCCGCTGCCTCAGCAGGTCTGGCGGGGCACTCCTGTACCGCCATGAGAAGGTTGCTAAGATGGTCATGGCATGTGTCATGCTACACAACATGTGCATACGTAGAAATGTGCCCATGCCCCCTGACGCAGAACTGCAAGCACCAGAATATGGTCATGATGTGGGTGGGGATGTGGCAGAACCTCAAGGAGTCCGCGAGGCACAGGAGGGCCGTGAAATTCGTCAGATTATCATAGATTCATGCTTCTAGCACTCACGCCTGGTGGTTGATACATGGACACGGGAGTTGTGGCACTGTGTGTGTCTGGAACATGCACAATATGGACTGTACGCCTATGATGGCCTCGTACACAAAGATCAATGTCCACACATCTCATTGGATGATTGTGAAATGTTTATAGCATATGTGAAATTGTGTTACACACCCCATCAACCCGCCACCCAAGTAAGCCCAACACACCCCCTCCACCCTCCTACCTCCCCCCCGAACACCAGTGTCCAAAGATGCTCATTGTCAGTGGGCAGACGGTATTGCAAGCCCCCTCTCCGGGTATCAGGGGCACCCCTGCCTGTGGAGCGCAGGTTCCTCCCAGATCTACGTTGGGGGCTGCCCTGGACGGAACTTGCAACGGATGATGTCTCTGCCTGCTCACGTCCATGCATGTCCCTAAGGGTTTGTGAGAGCTCAGTGAGCACACGGCGCACAGCGGCAAGTTCAGCACATACGTCTTTGGACGTTGCATGCAGTTCCCCCCTCAGGCTCTCGGTGCTTCTCTCCATTTGTACTCTCAGGCTCTCGGTGCTTCTCACCATTTGTACTCTCAGGCTCTCGTTGCTTCTCTCCATTTCTGCCCTTAGTGTCTCTGTGCATGTTTCTATGGCTGCCTTGGTACCCCCACATTCATCAGCATGGTCCTTGAGGAGCGTGGCCAGTTGCTGCTGTTGCACGATCACCTGGTCGAGGGACTGTTGCCTCTGCTGGGCCATGGCCATTTGCGGTGGTGTCACAGAGGGGCTGATCACCTCATGTTGCCTTGACACAGGGCTTGTGGGGGATGGCCAGTCGTCGTCTTGTGAGTGCCCCTGCGTGGTATCCTCATGTTGTACGGGATGAAACAAACAGGGGGATTGAGACAGGTCATGGATGGATCGTACATCGACATCACCGTTTTCTGTGTCGGAGCATGCTGCCATTAATGCAGTGTCACCTATGGTGCTGCTGCCACCAGAAGCAGTGCCTTCTGTGGCATCCATTGGGGGGGCCTGTGGTGGTGGTGGTGTTGTGGCCATGCTGGCTGCTGGGGTGCCTGTTGAAGTCCCCTCCTGTGTGCTGCCACTTGATTTGTGCTGCTGCCGTGTCTTGATGCGTGCAGCTGAGGTGGAGGGTCTTTGGCCGTTGGTCTTGGCCCTCTTTGCAGGTGTGCTGGTAGGGGTGTCCTGGAGCTCGTCGTTTGAATCGGACCCTGTGGTGGAGTAAAGGAGGGCGAGCGTTATTGATGGGTCTGTGGAAATTGGAATGGCAATGTATCACATGCATTGGGGTGGTACCTGAGGGTGATTTGGGTCAGGGCCTTGGGGGTGGTTTCATTTTTGTGTGGATTGAGGGTGCAGTTGTATTGCAGCCTGCAGTTAGGGGGTGCCTGCTGCACGTGTAGAGGGTGTTTTTAGGAATTTTAATTATTTATTTATTTAATTTGACTTTTAATGTCCGCTATCAGGCCAATGTAAGTGGATGTTCTCCTGGACATGTGTTTCTGTTGCACTATGTGGACACATGGTACTTCACATGATTGGACATTGTGGTTTTAGCATAGTTTTATTTGGCCCACCTACCTGATTCTTCGGATGTCTGCACTCCTTTCTCCATCCCTCCGACTCCCTCTATGGTCTCCATTCCAATGGTGGAGGCACAGATTTCTTCCCAGGGGGTCAACTTGATGGGTGATTCCGATCCTCCCCCGGTAGCTGTGGCAATGTTACGGTTGGCGGATAGTATGCTCCGTACGCGTATCCGCAAGTCGTCCCATCGCTTTCTGCATTGCTGTGGGTTGCGGGGTGCGGTCCCCACCGCACTTACCCGCTGTGCCACCAGGGCCCATATGGCCTTCTTGTTCGCAAGTGCCGTCCTGGTCATTTGCGTCGAGAAGACGACGGCAGCATTCTCCTGGAGGGTCTCTGTGAGCACCGTGAGGTCCTCACGTGAGAAGTGGACCTGCCGCTTGCGGTCGCACGCTTTTTTCGCTACTTTTCCCATTGTTTTGGTTTCACTAGGGTGGATGACGGGTTGGGATGTCTCTCAGGGTAGTATTTTTAATGGTTGTGTGAATATTCTGATTTTATAGGTGTACGGCGTGCTGTTTCCCGTTCCGGGACCATGTTTTTGCTTCCGTTTCCGTATATTTACGGTCACCGTATTTTCCGATTGCCGCTCATTACGGTGACCGCTATGTCCAGTGGCGGAATTGCACCTAGGTCGCCGTACGACGGCGGTGAGGGGCGTTTTGGGGACATTTCCGCCATCGCGGACTTTGCACTTCCGCCAAGGCGTACTGCTCGTGCCCGATGGGTCAGAATTAGCCGCACTTTACTCTGTCGTGCCATGGCGGAAACGCTATTTACGCTATGGCGGTCAGGTCAGTTGCTTTCCGCCAGGGTCGTAATGAGGGCCAGTGTGTTATTTTCATGATGTTAAGGTTCCCATAGACATTGTGTGAAGTTGGGGATGTTAAAGTCCCAATAGAGATTCTGTGTCCTTATACTGATATTCAGGTCCCCACAGAGATGGTGTGTGATAATGGTGATTCTAAAGTCTCCCTTAAACGTAGTGTGTTAAAAATAGGACATACAAGTCTCCATAGAATTGTGTGGGTTTGGAAAAGGGGTGATGATGACATTGATGATGTTACAGCCTAGACAAAACATTTTTTCTCTTGGTTATGTTGCAGTCCCAACCGAGATTGTGTTTGTTAA
Source organism: Ambystoma mexicanum (assembly GCF_040938575.1). Lineage (NCBI taxonomy): Eukaryota > Metazoa > Chordata > Amphibia > Caudata > Ambystomatidae > Ambystoma > Ambystoma mexicanum. Next base: position 488,021,490 of record NC_090925.1, read on the forward strand.
TAAGGATGTTGAAATCCCCACAGTAATTCTTTGTGATGAAAATGGTGTTACAGTCCACGTTGGGATGGTATGTGGTTATGATGATGTGAAGGAACCCATAGAGAGGGTGTATCGGCCCTCACAGAGCCAGTGTGATTGAAAATGGCAATGTTGATATCCCCCCAGATACCTTGAATGTGATAATAACATTGTTAAAATTCCCTCTGAGATGGTGTGTGATAGTAATGGTGATCAGGTCCTCAAATGAATAGTGTGTGATAATGGTAATGTCAAAATCATTGCAAACATGGTGTTTTAAGTTTTGATTTCTCTGCATTGATAGCTTGTGATTATCTTGATGTTAAACTTTCAACAGAGATTTTGAGCGAGTTGAGGAGTTCTGTGTCACAAGAGGTATGGAGCGTAATAACAGGAAAGAAGAGAACAATGTAGTATAAGTCAAGATTCAGTGATCCACTATCATCAAATGAGCAAATAAACCATCTCTACTACAGAAAGTAGACCACATATTTGTAGCACTTGTTTGATGTTAGTTACATTTCAAAATAGATATACTATGTCATATTAGTGATGTGAAAGCATTATGCACAAAGAGAAAGCACCAACACCTTGAGTTAAACTAAGTTTATTTACACAGCCAAAATATAAGGAAAATAACAACATATAAGTTAAGTCTCTTGAATCACAATCTCGGGCTTAAGAGTTTCCAAGCACACTTCTTCACCTACCACAGGGTCAATGCCAAGGTTTATTCATCTGGCTTTAATGGGGTTCCCACATTCTGCCAGTAGGCAATTTTGTTCTCTGATCTTCTGTCTGTAATTGTTGCCCAAGTAAACAGGTACATGTGGAGTGTCTCAGATCAGATGTGGTCAAGAAACACTGGGTTGGAGCACCTCTCGGATGGCAAGCCTTATTCTCCTGCCCCTCATCGTTACTCCTCTGCTTAACCATTCCTCCTTTCACCATGGGTTTAACCCCTTCAGACTGGGATTTGCCCCTACCTCCTGCCTTGGGCCAAGATCTCCCACTCTGTCCTTCATAGGCTGTATAACTATGCCCTTTGTTACCTCCTCCAATGTTTCACTTCTGCCTCCTCCTGATCACCAACTTCTTCCTCCATCTCCTGTTGTACACCTCCAACCACTTCTTGCTCTTCATCTTCAACCGCTTTCTTTTGTTCATCTCCAGCCATCTCATGCGTACACCTCCAGCCAACTCCTGCTGTTCACCTCAAACCACACATGCTGTTATTTCTCCTCCTCTAGTGGCTCTCCCTCCTCCAATTTTTCCAAACACTATCCAATGGGTAATTGGCTGAAGTCCTGTGATTGGGTGTTAAATGATTGACCTGAGTCAAATGGGGACCTGGGAGATTGGGTAAAGTTTGACTATTACACAATACCCATCTTCAAAACCCTTTCGCTTTGTGTGCCACACTGCAGACATCCTGGATGTGGCTGTTCTCCAGAGACCAGGTTTATGAGCAGTGAACAGGCATATCAATGGCAAACAATGACTAAAAAAAACATTGGAGCATGGCACTGGTTTCCTGTCAGCTTGTGGCAACTTTGTGTTGCAGGAAACCATGTGTGGAGCCTCTTGAGTGAACAAGCTTTCTGGACAGATGTCAATGAGAACTGCAATATTGTAATGTTTACATTATTGATCTGTGAACTGAGTGCATAGTGTCAAGACCTTGTGGTCCTTCATGTGTTATTTCCTGTCACACTATGGCCCTCATTACGACCCTGGCGGATTTTTTCCGCCATCGACGGACTTTCCGGCCATGGCGCAAAGTCCCTTTACGCCATGGCGGATGGCGGACTTACCGCCCCATTCCGAGGTCGGCGGGGCGGTAAGTCCCCATTGACCCATTTACCCTTCCCCATTCCCATTTCGGCCCCATAGGGCTCAATGGGAGTGGGGAAGGAGTTAATTACGCCACCGTAAAATACGGTGGCGTAATTAACACCAAGGTCCCAGAGCGCCATGGATTTTTCCGCCCGCAAAAAGCGGGCGGAAAAATGACCATGGCGCTCCAGGAACTCGTAGTTGGCGGTAAGGGGTCCGCGCAGCTAACGCTGGCGCAGACCCCTTAGCGCCAGGGTCGTAATGAGGCCCTATGTCAGAGCCTACAAAGTACTCTGGCGCTTGAGGCAAACATCTAAGAGCCCTTTCCAATCTGGATATCACCACACATGAACATGAGAGAAGTTCCTCTCTGGAAAAGGGATGCCATTGTCCGTTATTAATGGCATGAGGTCCTTTCCTTGAATAGAAGGATGCTTGTCTCATGCAGAAGGGTTGTGACCAAGCAGTTCAGGCTGGACTGACCCTTTTGGTGTGGGGCCAAGCCTGATTTTGCATTTGGCTTTCCCTTTTTGTAATGGCTTGGCAGGCGAAGAACGATGTTCTGGAGGGTTGCCCAGCGAAATGCCAGATGTTAAGATTAACTCTAAACCTTCCATCACCCCTTTTGTTCTGCTATAGTTACCGTGAGTGGGACAGGTACGCCCAGACATGGGTCTCGTGCCTGTTGGGCCTAAAGACCCAAACAACTCCTCGCTGATGAGATCCAACACGGCTGAAACATGTTTGCAGATGCTTGGGGTCTCGTGCAGAAGGGATGTGACCAAGCCGTTAAGGCTGGACTGCCCCCTTTGGGGTGGCACCAACCCCGATTTTGCATATGGTCTTTCCCCTTCTGTAATGGCTTGGCAGGCGAAGAAAGATGGTCTGGGGGGTTGCTCAGAGCAATGCCAGAGGTGAAGGTTAGCTCTAAACCTTCCAGCCATCACCCCTTTTATTTTGCCATGATGGGTGTGGGGCATGATTCATTACAACATACTTCAGACCAAGAGCAAGTGTTTGCTTCATCCTCAATCAGATCTTGCTGTTTAAAATGTTATAGTTATGAGACAGTTAAGTTGTTCGTCTTTATTCCAATGGTGTTGTTATGCTACATCTCACTCGGCCTGTGGTATTAAGACACCATGGTCCATTGGCCATGGAATGTGGCCACTTTGCAGCAATTAGTGATTGGGACTAATGTGTATGCTCCTCTGGCTGTGTTCTAGCAGACATTTAGAAAAGAGTTCCTTGTGTCCCGCTTTTTTATTCTGACAAGATTTACTCATGGAATTTAACCACAAGTAAATATCTCAAGATTATAATTGTGTTTTCCGATTGCTATGAGAATTGCCACAACCTGGCTTAATTATACTTTTTTACAAGACTCCTCAAACTTTACATGTGCACACATCCTCTTTTATTGTCTACCCAGATCCATCCTGAAGGCAAAGTGCCACCAGGCTATCTGCCAATATCATTTTAAGAATGTTTAATCTTGTGATGCACATCCAATTCCTGTGAGAACCCTGCAGTTTTTGTGAAGTGGCAGTGGAAACAGTACATACAAAGCAACAAAAAAGTTAGGAACTAAACATATTTCATAATCCTCCTTAATTTCCTAACTCACCAATTAGACCGGTTTCACCCTCTCCTCATCCACCCTGAAAGAATACATTCCTCTACTTCATTCCTAGTAACATTGTAAGCATATTTCTTTTTCTGTCTTTGCAGGAATTCTTGCGAAAATTTCTCACACTGAAGGAACAAATGTGTGACTTTTCATTTCTGAAATGTCTTTCTTGCTTCAACGCACCACGGGAGATATTCTGTTATGTTATGTTATTTTGCATTTATATAGCGCCTTATATACCATTGATATGGTCTGAAGGCGCTGGTAGGTTGAACACCCTTGGGAACCGAAGTTCAGATCAGTAGAGAGAGAGAGAGTCAACGGTGCGTGTGAGCACCGGGTATGTGTGCAGCTGGTGCGGTATTCGTGTAGTAGCTGCTTCTTAGCGGTAGGTGCGGTGGTTGAGAGATCAGGAATATGTGATCGTTCTGGCAGGATTTATCCAGACCGAGTGTGGCTGCGTTAGGCCTGAGGAGAACGCCGGCTGGGGGGTGCGTAACCAGCAGTGTTTACTTAGAATGATGTGTAGTAAGCGGCGGATGTTGGTATGAGAACAGTTATACCAAATGGTGTCATAGTATCTCTGTGTTCTAGTTGAGTGGTGGTGTAAAGAAGAGAGTAAGCATGGTGGTGAGATATGATGGGTTATATGCTTTTTCAAAACAATCTCTGCATTCCAAACCATACTATATACGTCACGCAATTCTATGCGCTCCAGTCTGTTCCATGCACTCCTATCCACTCCATGCATCCTAATCTGCTCCAGGAACTCTGGTTCGCTCGACGCACTCATGCACTCCAGTCCGCCTGCGCGCTCCAGTCCGCCCCGCGCGCTCCAGTCCGCCCCACGTATGCACTCTTGTCTGCTCCACGCATGCACTCCTGTCTGCCCCACGCATGCATTCTTGTCTGCCACATGCACTCCACTTCACTCGTTCCATCCGCTCTATGCATTCGGCTGCTCTATGTACTCATCTGCTCAACGCAACTCGTCCGCACTATCCGACACATCCGTTCCACTCTAGTCACTCGTTCCCTCTAGGCATCCGTTCGCTCCAGGCACTCGTCCTCTTTATGCCCTCACACGCATTCGGCTGCTCTATGTACTCATCCGCTCAATGCAACTCTTCCGCACTATCCGACACGTCCGTTCTACTCTAGTCACTCGTTCGCTCTAGGCATCCGTTCGCTCCAGGCACTCGTCCTCTTTATGCCATCACACACACTATGCTTTCACCTGTTTTGCTCACTCACCCGCTCTACGCACTCGTCCCCTCTACGTACTCGTCCCTTCTTCGCACTCGCCCCCTCTACGCACTCAGCCCCCTCTACACTCTCAGCCCTCTCTACGCTCTCAGCCCTCTCTACGCTCTCAGCCCTCTCTACGCTCTCAGCCCTCTCTGCGCACTCTGCCCCTCTGCGCACTCTGCCCCTCTGCGCACTCTGCCCCTCTGCGCACTCTGCCCCTCTGTGCACTCTGCGCACTCTGCCCCTCTGTGCACTCTGCCCCTCTGCGCACTCCGCCCCTCTGCGCACTCCGCCCCTCTGCACATTCATCTGCTCTACGCACTCATCTCCTTCTACGCACCCCTTTTTCATATGCACTCTTTCGATCATATGCACTCGTCTGCTCTATATACTTGTCAGCCCTACATACTAGTCTGTTCTATGGAGTCCTCCACTCTATACATTCTTCCGCTCAGCTCATCCATCCCGCTACGCTCATCCATCAGTTCCCGGCACTCATCTGTTCTATATAGTCATCTACTATGCATGCATTCCGCACTCATCGGTTCTACATGCTTATCCGTTCTGCGCATTCACATGGTCTATGTAACTCCTCCGCTCTAGGCATTTGTTCGCTTTATCCCCTCGTATGCACCATACCTTCATCTGCTCTATGCATTCATCCACCCGACGCAATCACGTTCTCCTCGCACTCGCTCGCTCCCGGAACTCACCAGCTCTCCACGCACATTTGCGCTCCACGCGCGTCCGCCCTCGACACTCATCCGCTCCCCGCACTCATCCGCTCCCCGCGGTCATCCGCTCCCCGCGGTCATCCGCTCCCCGCGGTCATCCGCTCCCCGCACTCATCCGGTCTCCACGCATTCAATAGCAATATGCACCCATCTGCCTTATACAGTCATTCGCTAGTACGCAGTAATCCTGTTCTATCTATTCGTTTGCCCTCTACACTCATCTGCTCTATACTTCATCCGCTCTGTGCACTCATCCGCTCTGTACATTCATTAGCTCTGTACACTCATCCGCTCTGTACACTCATCCGCTCTGTACACTCATCCGCTCTATAACACTCATCCGCTATCCGCTCCCCGGCACTCATCCACTCCCCGGCACTCATCCACTCCCCGGCACTCTCCCCCCCAGCACTCGTCCGCTCCCCGGCGCTCATCCGCTCCCCGGCGCTCATCCGCTCCCCGCGCATTCAACAGCAACATGCACTCATCGGCCTTATAAAGTCATTCGCTAGTAGGCAGTAATCCTGTTCTATCTATTCGTCTGCCCTCTACACTCATTCGCTCTATACCTTCATTTGTTTTTTATACTCATCCGCTCTGTACAGCCATCCGCTCTGTACACTCATCCGCTCTGTACACCCATGCGCTCTGTACATCCATCCGCTCTGTACACCCATCCGCTCTGTACACTCAGGCGCTCTGTACACTCAGGCGCTCTATACAGATATGTACAGATACAGGAGCACCCCAATATCCATATTTAAACAAAATACTGGATGGATTTGTACCAAACTACCACGAGGTACAACTGCATTGCTTCCTGCCCAACCTGTTTTGTATTTTAAGCAAATCCATGGAGCTCTTTGGGTTCTGAGACTGTTTAATGCAAAAGAGGAAAAGCACCCCTTTCTTCAATGCTTTACATCTTTTAAACCGTTAGATGAATTTGTAAACAACTTTAGGGGGATGGTGGTAGGAAACATATTTGGAAAATTTCACACAGATACATCAAAAGAGACAAGCGTTATTAGCAATCTAAGCCGATGGATCTTAGGGTTCACCCTTATCTTAGGGTGACAAACATTGCTGTATAAAATATATACAGTTATGGTGAACCCTAAGATCCATCCACTTTGCAAAAATAATATTGCTAATAACTTTTAACTCCTATATAGTATTTGTGCACTTGTAGTTCCAGAGAGAGAGAGAGAATTTTTTAAAAAGCATTTAAATTAAATATACCATTACTCGCATACTTTTGTATGACTTCTTTCTCGAAGATGTCCATAATTATTTATATACATATGTATAATGATGGGAGAATTGTGTGCATACCGTGATATTTCCTGCGTGTCCCGTGTCCACCCTGAAACACAAGAGAAGGTACTAATGCTGGAATAAGATCAAACATTGTTTGTTGGTAATATTCAGGGTTGTGAGTGACAGAAATAACCTCTTGTGGACTGTGCAACACACTGCCTCCTTGTTCCTTGTGCAGCTAGCATCACATGGGGTAAAATGTATTACAAAAGTATCTCCAAAGATGGTTTGTGACGGTACTGATTGGCATGCTGATTCAAATCTCTATATCTAGATATTAGAATCAATCAATGGGATTGGTTTCTCACATTTATCCACAGATATTGGCAGATACTTAAGTCCAAATTTAAAACATCTCTCACAACATAGAAATAGTAACTATTCTTGTGCCAGGTACTTATTTAACATATTCTGAAAGATGATAATATCAGAGCATGGGAGGTTTGATCCAAAGAAAGTGATCACATTTTCTGTCCCTATGTTTCAATAATTTAATTTTGAAATAGCACCTCCAACCATGTTAATCCAGCATCTGAGTGCTGCCCAACAGATGATATTATTTTACCCCAATCCCATTGGGCTCAATTTATCAACAGCAGTAATATGAAAGGTTAAATCTGTCCTGGTGGGATTCAAGCCAGTGACTGCACATTTTTTAAACAGATTTCAAAGACGAGTGCTTAATTCACTGAGATTTATTCCCAGCTTACATAATAAATCAAAGTTTGTGAATATAATATGGAGGCTTCTAAGAAGTGTTTTTAGCAGCAGAATGAGACTAGGATTTGGATATACATATCAATGACCTTTGTTCTTTGAATACAGTTGCTCACGTATATCTATTACCCCAATGTTCTTTGTGAAGTGGTTTTAGGAGGTTTCTCAAAAACCCATTTTTTTCACATGTGTCCATTCCCAAATGGACCTTTCTGGAAAAAAAGATGTCCTTTGTAATAAACTGACAATTGTCTTATTTTGACCGCTTAATTTAGTACATTTAAATGCTTGCTTCCTAATTCAGTCCTTTTGGCTATTGCTTCAGACTTACTTGCTGCCCTATTTATCATTAAGAGTCATTGAATATATGCATTATTGATGTTTATAAAGCACTAAGTACCAAATACCTCAGAAAGAATCAAAGAGGGGAAGATGAAAAGTAAATAATGAGAGCTCTTATCATAGTTAGAGGTCTACACTGAAAGAGGATGAATGTCATTTTGTGAGCTGAGTATATTGAGTTCCTTCCAAAAGATAGAAGAGTCTTGCTTATACGAAGTAGCTATCAATTTAGTAAGGCTGTAGGTGACATCGAGGAGAGCTGTTTCTGTGCTTCGTCCTGGACGTAAACCTGTCTGGCAATCTCCAGGCTAGTTTAACTGCGCTAAATGCTTTCTTAACTGAAGGGAGGCAATCTTGTTCATCATTTCCACAAGAAATTAATAGTTGAAGATAGGTCTGTAGCTCGCACAGTCAGTAGGAACTAAACTGTTTTTTTAGAAGGTTATACCAAGTCAAGGGTACTTTTTTTATTAGCCTTAGAAAAATGATAAACTGTCATTCTTTCCTTATCTGGACCTGTATGTATGTATGTAGGTCATTAATATAGTGTGTACCTATTTTAGGGAGTGGAGCATAGTGGAGTAGGATCATCTTGTCAGTCTATGGCACTCATTGGTTGGTTAAGTGTTCCTTGAAGAATAGGATTTTTAGATTTATCCAGGAATGCAGGAGAGAGGGAGCCAGACTTATGTTAGCAAGAAGGTTGTTCCAGACTGTGGTAGCATTGCACGAGAATTCTTCTTATCTGGTCTTCTCGTTCCTACACCTCTTGTATTCCAGTCTGCTGATATCTTGGCTTCTGGTTTAACATTGACACCCTGAGAGGGGGATCTTTGTAGCGAAGTATAATGTTGTTTTGGAGGTTACAGCTTTGTAAGTGAAGTAGGCTGTCTTGCAGGTGATGCAGGCTTCAGGGTAGACCAGTGTAGTTCCTTTAGAGTGGGGTAAATGTGGCTGAATTTCTTCAGTTCTGCAATGAGTCAAGCAGCAGCATGCTGGACGGCTTTCTGGAGCCAGAATAGCGGTTGGGACACGGGTGGGGGTGGGGCATGGCAACCATCCAGGTTGGTGAGCACTAGGGCCTGGAATTTGTAGCTGATGTCTGAAGCAGAGATGAAGGAGCTGATTTAATGTGAGCAATGCGGGATACATGACACACCCTTAATGTGACAAATTAGGTTCTTTGTAGATGTGTTTTTTACACTTGACTCCTTTCCTGAATATGACCTACCGTGGTCTGTGGGCCTTGATAGTTGGATTTTTCCATTGTGTTTGTGATTGCCAGCCATATTCTACAGGAAAACAGGCAGTGTAACATTCATTGTGGGATGTCCAACCTGCAAATGAACAATCATGTACTCATAAGCATGAACGTTGCTGCCAACCTACAGTAGTCAGATTCTTCACCCCGCATGTAAGCCGTATTAAGGATACTGCTGAACGTCTCCTCCCAGTAAGTCACTTTAGTGGTCTCCTTGTGGTGGAGTGCCAAGAGATCACAGACCATGGCCTTAAGATAAATTCACTGTTTCTTGATCTCCTCTGTGTTAGGGAGAATTCTCCAGAACGGCTAATTTCCTTTACCTGTTGAGTGCCTCAGCAGCTTTGCTGGATTTCTAGGATACATTTTTTCACCTGGTCAGAGTGTGAGCCTTTTTCCTACTCATACATTTGTTTTGCTGTGTGTTTTACATTTTTGTTTTTTGTGTTCATAGACTCTGGAGTCTCCCCTACTCCATAGGCATCATCTTTTTACTGTGTGTCACACAGCACCTTTAGTGCAGTGACACAGGGTTGTCTTTTTCAGACTTCCCACTCTAAACTCCATTTTCTGGGACTGACTACTGTCTCCCAGAACATGTAAAGTTGCCATTGACTTTATTAGTCTTTTTATATTCACAGACCCAGTACAAACTATCTTACATAGAGTACTGGAAAGGGTTAATAGTTATCCCTTTTTGTCTGTTTCTCAGGGAACGTTATTTCGTTCCCCTTTCTTTAAGATTTGGCTGGTGGCAGTGGAATCTACCCTATTTTTCTATGTAAATAGCCTTGGTACTGTTTTAGGCTAGGTTAGTAGCCTCAAACTTAAATCCGCTAGACCCCTTTTATTTTATTTTGGTTCCAGCTGGGTTTATTCACCATTTCTTTTTGTAAAGGTCATTTACTCTGCGCGCCAAACCAGGTTTGGTTCCTTTGTTCGCAGTCCTTTGGTGGGCTTCAGCACAGAAGCCCTCCTTAGGCTTCTGAATGTCTGAGGGGGACAGGATGTGAGGGAGGGGTTTGCGACTCCCTGCACAGGGTCTCCTTGGAAACCCATGTCGCACTCTGTATGATTGGCTGTGGTGACTGTCCCACCAGGAAACCAACCGTGCTGTGTGATTGACAGCCAGGCTGTGTGAATGGGGGAAAACTGCATAAAAACCAGGTCTCTGGGACTGAAAGGCAGAGTCGCCACTGGATCGAGAGAACCGAAGAGAAGCTGAAGGAAGAAGACCACTACCATGACTGAACCTCCAGGTGAAGCCCTGCTGCGGTTCCGAATCGTCAAACTTCGACGACAGAGAAGATCTGCAATGAATCTTCTTCTCTTGTCTTCTTCCCTTGAGCTGGTGGGACCAACCAGTTCACCAAACTCCAAGCCAGGCCTCCTTCCTCAGGTCGAATTTTCTGTGCACAGCTACAGTGAACCGGATAGCCAGGAGGACCGGACCCTGCTTGGGTTTTAAAGAGCGCACCTTTTATTTGTTGCTTTGCCCTGCTTCTGGTTTCTTCCCTGGGCAGTGCAGGACCCTCCATTCTTCCTTCTTCGTGTCAGTCCGACAGTCGCTTCAGGAACCGTGAGCCTGCAGGATCTGCCAGGAACTTCTGCCTCAGCTACAACGTTTCATCCGACCGCGGTGAAAGTGTCTAAAATCTTTTGCCAATTCGAGGGCTTGTCCTTCTCTACTCTTTCAAGTAACTTTTCTTCTGACCAATTTCGTTTCGAACTTTTGGCAAAGACTTAACCACAAACTACTCTGAACTGTGTGATCCTCTGCAAAGACCCTGAACCACAGACATTGGCCCAGGCCTATTGATTTGAATCCTCATTGTAGTAAGCCTTTTCTAGATTGCCCTGCCTACTCACTTGTTGGTGCTGCTTAATTGTGAATAACCTTGTCTTTCCCTCCCTTTTTAAATTACTGGAGTGCCATTTTGCTCACACTTCGTTTTGAGCTTAACTTGTCCAGCATTCATTGAGTGTGGTGTAGTGTATTAAGATTGTGATTTTCTACTACTTTACTTTAGTGAGCTGTTTTACAAATGAGGTGTACATAAATGTATATTCTTTTACTCAGAAACCTTGAGTCAGTATTTGCTTGAACCATAGCAACTGCTGTCCTTTGTGTAACTTCTGATACTGCTCACTTTCCTCTTGAGATAAGTCTGGCTGCTCAGCCATCGCTACCACTTTACTGTGTAGTACAAGCTTGTACCAAAGGTGAATTTGTACTGTCACTTGTAGTCTTAATTGTGTGTGGTGTTCCCAAAGGGTACTGCATATGATTCTGCCTAACACTCTGCACCCCTTGGCACCGTCCCAACTGCCACCACCTTTTCATGCAGCCATATTCAGATGGCAGACTTCCTCTGGTGTGTGCTTTTCCACCTTGTGCCACAAATACCTCTAGCACATGAGCCACATCTTCCTAAGTCATTACAGTGAGCTCTCATTCAGTAAACTTTGGCTTCCTCAGCCCAATTTCTGAGATTTTGGATTTGGTCTTGTCCCCTGACATGTTTGCTGTGGATTTCTCCCATAGATGGCATCAGAAAATGGGTGGTTATTCAATGGATTCTATTTTTAAAGATGTTTGCTGCTCAGCTTCCCGTTTCCAATGGAGGAATACCAAGGGTTAATGTTGAAAGTTCTTGGAGGAATTGCCACTCAGTAATTCCTCCATGTACAGCTAGTGGTAACGGTAAATCTTCCAATTGATACTTATTCGTCAAGAAGTAATTAAAGTTACTGCCAGGCCGATTGTTGCATGCCCATGGGCCTGTAAAACAATGGTAATTCCATTGGACACTTAGGTGGGTGGTAACAATAATTACATTTGGAAGAATGAACACCATAATTACTGCTAATATTGTAATTAAGTCCTATGTAACAATTTGCAGTCATTTGTACATTCCAAGTATCTAAGTAGATTGGGGGGAAGGGTACAAAATCCTGGGACCAAAGACAAGTAAAGTGTGGCAATAATAGCGAAAGTGCACAAGAGATTCTGGGAGAACAAAACAGGGAGAGGCAATTGGAGAATAGAAAAGATATTATGAAGCAATACGTTTGTCATGCATCTATAGATTTTATGTGTGAAATTACTAGTAAATAGGAGGACATAAGATGCCTGGCGATCAGGACACAAAAATCTTTATAAAAAGGTCTGTAGTTTTTACCTGATAAACAGGTAGTTTTCCACATCTCCAGGTGCCATGGGTAAATCTTTCACGGCGCTGGCAGCTCTACTGGCACCGTTAACCCCCTACCGCCTTCCTCGTAATGAGGCCTATAGGCTTGACCGTGCAGTGGCATAATGAGCCCCCACCAGGGGTATCCAGACCTTATTCTCCTGGAGGAATGGAAATTAGAGCGGGCAAGGAAAAGACGATGGGAACGTGTGAAGTAGATCTTTCAAAGGGAGGCATGCAGCAGGGTAGCAATGTTTCGAGATGGCATATGTGCATGTTATGCCCATAGTTGTAGAAAAGGGAGGAAGCAGATAGGTCCTACATTGTTGTGATTATTGGATTGTGTTTCTAATGGGATTTTAAAGAATTGTAAGTTAGTACAAAGTTTAATGTTGGAAGCATTAAAGGTTTGAGAATCGGCTCCAGCAATCCTGTACGTTTGCTGGCTTATTTTCCTGGGTCTTTCTATACGTTGTACCTCAAGTAAAACTCTAGAAGGTTAATTCTGTGACTACCAAACTTGAGTCAGGAATGGGGTAGTCAAGAATAGAGTGCTACTTGCTCCAATCATTTTCAAACTTTATTGGGGTGTTAGCAATAAATGTTTCCAACACATACAATTAACAATAGAACAGTTAATTCAAATTGATTCAAAGAAGAAAGCCCCAACACATTCTCTACATAAAATTGTAAAAACAAGCAATTAAACAAACATCAACAATTAAATATAAAAATAAAAGTCATTACATAAAATTCCAATTGGGCTAATAAACCATGCACAAATTGCCAAAATTAGTGACTAAACATCACTATTACAGTTGGGGGACTAACATTAACCACCCCATCCGCGCACCATGATTGGTCCCTCCTCTCCATATCGTGATCCCCCCCCCAGGGCAGCCCTCTGCCCGGCAGCCCCTGCGGCTAAGGGCCCCAAGGCAAAGGGCGGCTCCCACACTGGCGGCTCCAAGACGTGTCTGCAGGTGTCCGCTGGGGAAGCAAAGGAAGACAACAGACACCAACAAAACTGTAAGTGTGGCATGGGTGGGGTGTAGAGCAATTACTCTACTCCAGAAAGCCCTCGCCACTCTATCTTACCTTTCCATAACGTAGACTGCCATAGAATTACACCATGCATACTTGAGATTTGTGACCACCAACCAAAATCCACTATTGGCTAGACTGTAAATGCTGCATTGCACTACACATTCACATACTAGCCAATGTTAACTAGTGCCACACCCACAGAGAACAGTCAAGAGAAGCCTGCGTCGCATCTAGACAGGATTATGAATGTTAGCATGCTCCACACTCAGATGGAATTCTTAACCTTAGCTTTCGCCGCATCTAGACATGATTATGAATGTTAGCATGCTCCACACTTAGATGGAATTCTTAACCTTAGCTTTCACCACATCTAGATAGAAATGTGAATGTTGGCATGCACCACACTTAAATGATACTGTGCACAATGACAAGTGCCACACTGGGATGGAATTGTGGTCACTGGTCTGCCTCTCATCTAGACAGGATGTTGAAGATAAGCAAATGCTGCACTCAGATGAAATGGTGAATGATAGCAATCATCACACCTAGACATAATTGCAAGGACAGCAATGCCAACTAACCAATCCACTAACAATTTCATCCCTCTGCACACACCTCTCAAACTCTAACCAAACACAACCACAAACTTAAATACAGCAATCCACACAAATGTCACGACATTGCTACAACAAAACAAACCACACATAGACTTGCACAACAGCACATGATGATTACCGACCATAAAACACCCCAAGGCCGCCAACAGCACATAGCGCCAACAGCACATCACTGCTCTCTTGCACTTTTCCAGCTAATTCCCACTAACTTACCCCCCTCCTCCCTTTTTCAGAGCCGCCAGAACACCAGGGGACCACTCCGGTGGTGATAGTGCGCGGTACAAATATCCTTTAACATTAACATAACATTAACACTTTAGGCTTCTTCAACCAAGTTCCATGTATAAACTTTGCAACAAAATGAACTACTGTCAAGCCACAAGTGTTCCTACAGTTCACTGTTGCCAAGTCAACTTGACTAATGCCAACCAGCCTAAGAATGGGGACTAGGTATTTTTCTTGCAGGTCCTTGTACCCCTCACAAAAAAACAAGAAAATAATGATGGACTTGCCCCACAGACTGGGCAAACTCAGTTGTTATATTCAAACCAGTTCTGTTTGAATGATGTCAATTTCAAAATGCCAAGACGGAATTCCAGGTAGAGGGAGTGTGCAAAGTGAGGCCTTATCACATCCAGATAGGCCTCATAGCCAAAATCGTGCTTGATCAACAAATAGAGACGTCCAGTGCTAAGATTAGCACAGGCTGCCTCCATAGACAGACAAGATGAAACAACACTCGCTCGTTTCATCATTTCCTTGCTTTCAGTGGTCATGGATTCCGGTGACCTCCATAAGTGCCAAAGATTCAAAGCCAGGAGCCAGGATTTCGCATGTTTAAGCCACTGAAGGGAACACGAGCTTTTGAGAGTCATAGCATACATAAGAACATCTCTATAACAAGCTAAACCTGGGGAGGTCCATAATGCCGCCCAATATAAAATAGGTTTCAACTTAATAAAATAACTCACCAGCTTAAGATCACTTTCCATATGGAAAAGTGCTAGCATTGGGGGCAGACAATGGTAACATTAATAACAGTTTCAGGAATGTATTATCCACAAGGAGGGAATTCACGCCTAATATGTCTTAGTTGAAAGCATGTACATCAATCGTTGGTCAGTGGTATGAGCAGCATGGATTGCTTACCAAGCACCGAAAATGTCTTCAGCAGAAGTATAGACATCGCCTAGTTGTTATTACGGTAGGTGGTAAAAGTGATGCTGTTAGTAGTATAAGCTTTGGCCAACACAATTAGATCTAGTGCTGTTCCCTGACTAAAACAAAGGGGCTGACACCCAGGGCTTTCACTGCTGAATCAGTCTTGCACATAATAATATCACATTTTTAAATAGCCTTTATACTGGGTCCCTCCCACTTAGGAGTGCTCCAATAACATGTGTTATAATAACAGATTGTAAATGTACTCAATTTACCCATTTCAGAAGGATAAAGGACTGAGTCAGGCCTGCCAGAATTCCAAACTATCGGCATGCTGAATGCAGGTGATTTAAGTGAGCACTTACCTCACCATCTTGACAGCTACAATGATTAACCAGGAAACTACAACTGTTAATGAACTCAGCAGCACCACTGGTCACATCAGGTCAAATGGATTATATCTAAAATGACTCTCTGCACTCGGTGGATGGACGTCAGAAGCAAGTTTAAAATCTTGTGCTTATGCTAAAATGCATTTGTGTATGGCACCGCTAAGGCAACCTCTCACAAAAAAGAATTTGCAGCATTTCTAACAAAGCCTCTCTCCCCTCGCATAAAATATAATGCAGAACTGTCAGATTAGACGATTTACTATGGTGGATTTACATGCACACCAGTACGCCGTTTTAGATGATCACACTATCAAAAGCGCTTCAGAATAATTGTAAAATGTTCACTTTTCAAACGAACCAATACTGCTGTGTGTCTCCATGCTGCTCCCTTCCCCCTTCACCTGCCTCTTTTTCTGAGTAGGGCTGAAGCCGTTTTAAACATGAGGGAAGCAGGGGGAGGGAAAGAGCCCTTCCCAGAGCATTGTTCACAAGGCCCACAGTGATTCAGGTGCATGTGGCTGAGCATTAGTAATACGTTAACTGGTGATTTATTATTTATTTTATTTTACAAAAACTTCCTAAACAGATTTTGCACAATCTGTGAGTAAATTACCAAAGTATTTACTGCTCTTATGCAGGAATACTGGTGCATGTTGCTCTGCAACCAGCTCCTGTGGCTTTGAATTTGAATGGCTTGTTAAGGAGGTGTGAAAATGTGTCTCCTGGAAGTTGCCTGCAGCCACGCCATGTAAACAGAGTCCTTTGTAGAAAGCCTGGCTCTTTGTTTCATCAACAGGAAATCACTTGACCAACAATTCCACTTTTGTCTATGGAACAGCACAGCATAGATGTAAAGTTATCTTCACTTTGCCCACACTTTGAATTATAAAATGACCCGTTTCTTTCCGTGGTCAGCATTCAAAAGAGAATTCCAGTCCCACGCATTTACAAGAGGTTAAAGTTTAATTAGAATTACAATTGCAGAGGTGTTTTTTTATTTTTAAATAACGTGTATATCTGTGTATTATATGACATATCCTTAAGAAAGTCTACCACTAACATTTTAGGCCAGAAACATACATTTAAAGGAAGAGTGTGCAGTCACTAAGAAATCCAAGACGATCACTGTGTTTTTGGGCCGTGACAATTACTCTGCCATTGACGCCTGGCACCATCTTTGAAGAAAGAAATGTTTTTCTATGATGGCATGTAACGAGCTATCTTATCAAGTTAATCCAGCTGCTTAACAAATTATGTTTTAGTTTTCCAGGTCCCTCAAAACAAATTGCAATTTTGGCGACTGATTGTAATCCCTGTTATTTACTGTGCACCAGTGAATGCTGTGAAAACGGGCATATTGTAAAATGCATTATGCAATTGAGATTAGCCATTCAACCTGTGTATTTAGGATCTATTTATCTATTTGGAATATATGTTACTATTTTCCTTGCAGAGTATAATCCATCAGTGTAGGACATCTGCTGACATCAATGGCTAAACAAACTGTTTCTTCAAAAAAATCAAGTACACAACATGCAACATCAACAATGACAACGCTGCGCACATACAGAGAGCATGTACTGCATCGGGTTGTCTTTGTATATCAAGTTTAGTCGAACACATTAGGAAGTCAAAGAAATCTGTTGGGTGGTGGTGGGGGCACATGCCAATAAGAACTGTTGCTGAAGACAGGTGCTTGTTTTTAAGTGTAAATCATAGCTCTCCACCTTTTGTGTCGCTAAGGTGGTAAAAAACACCCAATATTTTTTTTTTTGGGTTGGTGAGCGACCATTGGAGTGAATGGCTGTATAGGAAACTTGGCAATTGAGTCAGCTGATTGCAAGACGTGTCACCCACCAAAAGCATGTGGGTTGAGAGCTATGGTAAATACATTCTGTATACAAAATTTACTAAACAGTGTAATATACCATGTATTCCATATTACACTTTTTTTTATAGACGAGATGGCCATGGCTCACATGTCACTTTGACAAAGTCGAATAAAGATACAAATCATGTTGTGTGCACTATTTAAATAGGCGTCTCTCCACATTATGCCCCTCCGTGGCCTCACTCGACCTCCATCCCCCACTGGCACCTACCAGCATTCGAGCGCTGCATCTACCATCCAGCAACCCGCTCCCACCACCGACCACAACACTAAGTTTTGATCAGGGTGGCCGCCACAGGACTGCATCACCAAGCATCCCCTGCTGGAATGTTCCAGAAAGCTGCTTCTGCCTCCCAGTATTGCCGTTGGCCGCATCATCGACGTAAAACCAGCTTCCCAGTGGCCACATTGTTGCTGTGACCCCACCAACTACCCCAGCCCCGACATGAGGCTCTCCCCTTTCTGCCCCTCAGTGGCCTCACTCGACCTCCATCCCCCACTGGCACCTGCCAGCACATGGGTACTGCATCTTCCATCCAGTAGCCCGCAACCACCACCGACAGCAACCTTGTGAGCTTTGAGCAGGGCGGCCACCACAACAATCCATCTCCCTGCCTCCCCTGCTCTATCACACCAGACTGCTGCTCCTGACTCCCAGCACCGCCATTGGCCGCATCATAGCTGGAACCCCAGCACCACCATTGGCTACATTGTCACCGGCAAACCCAGCTCCCTGTTGGCTGCATTGTTGCTCTGACCCCCCCCCCAACTACAACCAGCCCTGTGGTGAGGCTCTCCCCATTCTACCCCTCTGTGACCTCACTCAACCTCCATCCCCCGCTGGCACTGCACATAGAGCAACCCACTCCCACCACCAACTGCAACACAATTAGTTTGAGCAGGGGAGCCGCCATAGGACTTCATAGGACCCCATCTCCCAGTCTCACCTGCACTGTCACTCCAGACTGATGCTTCTGCCTTCCAGCACCGCCAGGGTCGCATTATTGCTGGAAACCCAGATCCCCATTGGCGGCTCCCCATCACTCCTACCATTTTACCTCCTACCTTTGGGGCAACCCTAGCCCTGGGGTGTTCCAGCAAAGGTCCAACATCTAAGGGACATTATTCCAGTCTTCCTGCAGCCTCTTTGCTTACGAGCTGTTGCTATACTCTACCCTCCAACTGTTCTATAGGTTATACCTGCACCTCTCCCCTAACCCTACCATCACCATGTTCTGCTCTTCCTACCCATTCCTCTGCTTCCTACTTCTCTCCTTTGCCCATTACCAGTTTACCTCCCTCCGGATTCCCATCGCCACATTTGCTCGACATCACCCCCTCCTCTCTCTCCTCTGCTCTCCCTATCCACCACTCATCTCCTCCCTAATCCCAAGTACCCTCCCCTTCCCCATCTACCGGCATCATCTCTTCACCTCCCAATCTCAACATCTCTATGGTTCTATGTCTCACTCTCTTTCTATTCCTCTCTGAAATGCTCAATATGTCTGCAACAAAACCTCCTTTAGCGCTGATTTCCTTCGTTCTCAATCCCACTCTCTTGACCTTATTACCCATCATTGAAACCTGGATCTCTACCTCTGACTCTGCTACACTTTCTGCCCTTCATGACGCTGCATACACCTTCACCAATTCTCCTCGCCTTACTGGTAGGGTGGTGGCATAGGACTTTTCTCTTCCAACAAACTACCCATCTCCACCACTCCTCCATTGTCTGCTGTCTCTCCCTCTCTTGAATTCACATTATCCACTACCCCTATGGAATTCATGTTATCTCCCTTTTTTGGCCACCTGGCCCACCTGGTCTATTCTTTGATCACATCTCCTAGCTAATTGATTCCCTCTGCCTAACCACCACCTCAAACATTGGTGACTTCAACCTATCCTCTCTCTCCACTACTCTGTCCATGAAATTCAGCCTTGGCCTCTCCAGCCATGCACTAGTGTCTCCCCACAGCTTTCCTGCACTAGTGGCAACTCCCTCAACCTTATTCTCATCTCCTCCCAACTCTCTGCCTCCAATATCTCTGACCACTATCGTCTTTGCCTCTGTCTTCACTACCACCTTCTCCTCTCTCTCCCAACCCACTGTTATGATTACCAAGCACAGGTTTCCCTCCTCCAAACTCTCATCATACCTATCCGGCCTACAACACTCTCTCTCCTCTTTTAAGGACACTGACCACTGACAAAGCCTTCAATCATTTTAACGTGGCCCTCCATGCTCCCTTCTCCTCTCACTTCCCTCTATCAACAATTACTCCTAAAGCCTCCCTTCCTCGTCCTTGCATTACACCTTTCATTTGCATCTTGAAAACAACAATGAGAAAAAAAACCCTTACACTTGGCAAAAGACTAGCATCCCATTTGATCTCCAACTCTATCTCATCTCTCTCCAAAGCTTCACCTCTACGCTCATCACGGTCAAACTTGATTTCATCCCAATCTGCTCAACCTAAGCTGCCCCAGAGATCACTAACATCTATTCTCTCTCTTCCCAAGCCCTGCTTCATCCTATCTACTCTATCTGCTACTGATCTTGCGACCTACTTTGCCTAGACAATTTCCACCATTCAAACTACCTAACTACGTATCTGGCCTCCTCCCCCACATGTACTTCTCTTCTACTCCCCTACCCTCCTCTCCCGCCATCATGTTGTTCTTCACCCCCACAAATGCAGAAGAAATTCCTACCCTCCTCTTCAGGTCTAATCCATCCTGCATCTCCATCTGGTCAAAATCATAGCACCAAATGTTACTCCACTATTTCCTTCCCTCTACAACACCTCTCTAAACCATGCCAGCTTTCCAGACTCGTACAAGTCTGCAACTGTCATCCACATCCTTAAGAAACCTGACCTTGATCCCAACTACTCTCAGAATGGAGAATATTTCTCTGGTATTCAAATTCGCTTTTTTTGATTCTGTCATTAAAGGTCTCTTTTTTAGCCTGAATGATTTGTTTTTTGTAGCTGTTAGTGAGCCCAGTGAGAAGGTCTTTGTTATGGGGAGAGGGGTTTTTTCTCCAACAGGCTTCTGCATGTCGTTTCTCTTTGCTTAAGGCTTTTAGGGCTGGGGTGAACCAGGTGTTCAGATGGGCAATAGGTTTTGATTTAGTGGGTTTCAGCGGCGCAATGGCGTCGATCGCCGAGTTGATGGTGTTGTTGTACAGGTCGACTATATCGTTAGGGTAAGAGGACTGGCTAGAGTGATTAGTGATGGGTTGGAGCAGGGGGAGAAGATTAGTGAGTGTTATATTTTTTTTGCAGCGGGTGAGGGCCGGTGCAGTATGAGGGTGCGCGTACAGCACTAAATGCGTAATCGTAGCTTCAGGAGGAAGGGTTCGGAACACGGTAGTGTACTCACAGATTTTTTGCCAGTGATATTGGTCGACGGGCCGGAGCATGGTTATGTGAGTCCATCATGGCAGCGGGCAGGGACCTTGCAGCAAACTTCAGGGAGCAGGATCAAGGGAGCAGGCCACGCCGCGCCTCCCATGCGCCGAACAGGGCACTAAACAGGGCCTTTGTATGGCCTTTGGGCTGGCCGCCGGCGACTGTGCCTGCCGGCGGATGTTTTCGGATCAAAACGAGGTTCAGCCTCGTTGTGGTGCCGCTCAGCGCCCGGCATGAGCAAGTCAGGCACAGTATGGGGACAGGGTCAGGCAGGCCCTACTCGTCGAGGCAGCAACTTGCCTTGCAGCACGCTCGGTGCACGGATCCTCTTCTGGGCTGGGGGGGCTCCTGCCCTCACCCCTCTATGAGGATGGCTGAAGTGGGGGACCTGCGGTGCAAACAGGGCCTTTGTATGGCCTTCGGGCTGGCCGCCTGCGACTTCGCCTGCCGGCGGATGTTTTTGGATCAAAACGAGGTTCAGCCTCGTTGTGGTGCTGCTCAGCACCCGGCATGAGCCTTACCCTTGCACTATGGGCCTCATTATGACCCAGACACTAAGGGCCTCATTACGACCCTGGCGGTAATCGCCCGTCATTACCGCCATGGTGTAATGAGCGTTTACGCCGTGGAACGATGGCGTAAAGAGCGCCACATCACGACCCATCGCGCACGAGCATTACGCCATGGCGGTAATGCAATTAACGCCATGGCGGAAAAGGCCCCTACCGGCATCGCTAAGCGAGCAAGGTGCCCTTCCGCCAGCGTAAGTAGCGGCCACCGTAATTTACGGCCACCGTAATTAGCGGCGGCCGTAATTAGCGGCGGCCGTAATTAGCGGCGGCCGTAAAAGGCCAAACCGGAAATAGCGTCATCGCGCCGGAACGGGAAGCAGCCCGTCGGCCATCTTTAAAAACACAATCCATCGCCATCCTACCAAACAACACCAGACCCAACCCTGACACCTGTCCCAACCAAACACCCACCCATCCAAGTTCCCGAAAATGCCAAAATCCGTGAAAAAGGCATGTGACCGCCAGCGCCAGGAGCGATTCAGCCGGGAGGAACTCTGCATGCTAGCGGAGACCCTGCAGGACAACGCAGGTGTTGTATTCTCCCCTGAAATGACCAGGACAGCAATCGGGAAGAAGGCCATCTGGGCCCTGGTGGCTGAGCGCGTCAGCGCGGTGGGGACCGTACCCCGCACCCCACAGCAGTGCCGGAAGCGCTGGGATGACCTGCGCATACGGGTCAGAGCCGTCATCTCGGCAAACCGCAACCTTGCCCAGGGAACCGGTGGAGGGTCGGAATCCCCCCTGAAACTCCAACCGTGGGAGGAGATCTGTGCTACCACCATCGGCATGGAATCCATCGAAGGCGTTGGAGGGATGGAAAGGGGAGCCCCGACATCAGGCGATGAAGGTAGGTGCCTCATACAAGACATGCCATAGTCACAGCAGTCCAATCATGTGTAGCACAAGGTTGCCCTAGAGTGTAAATGCAACACAAATCAATACTGCCCATAGCCACATGCGAGCACCACCCTGCATACACTGCTGGCACCCGCATACCTGCATCCACATACCACACCAAAAGGAGACAACCTGCATGGCACTGCCTGAAATCTGCCTCATCCACTGGCCAAAATAATGTCAACCATTGTCATTCAGAAGTCCGTAGACCCATCAATAACGCCCTCCCACCTTTGCTCCACCACAGGCACAGAATCACACCCAGAGGACCAGGACACCCCTGCGCCGAAGAGAGCGAAGTCCAACGACAACCTCCCTGCACCCTCAACCTCAGCTGCAGTGAGGCAGACCCCACGACAAGCAGGTCCCACTGCAGGCATACCGGAGGTCCCACCGGCAAGCACCCCTGTTGGCAGCAGGCCAGCAGCAGCTGCTCCACCTCCACCGACATTGCCTGCCACAGAAGGCAGGGGGTCAGCGGCCAGCAGCAACATCGGGGAGACAGCTGCAACAGCTGCATGTTCTGACTCGGACATGGAGCAGGAGGTCAGAAGCCCCACTGACCAACTACATTCCCCCTGTTTCTCAGACGCCAGCCCCCATGAGGGCGACACACAGGGGCACACTGAGGCAGAGGAGTGGCCTTCCACCCCATGCCCTGTCCACACTCCACAGGAGGGGACCAGCCCCTCCATCACTCCACCTGCACTGGCCATGGGCCAGCACGGCCAGCCGTCCCTCGAGGACATCACTCAGCGGCAGCATCAACTGTCCGCAATGCTGGATGAGCATGCCGCGGAATGTGTGGGGGCTAGGTTCAGCATTGAACAGGCCACGGAGACACTAAGGGCGGAAGTGGCGCAGAGCACTGCCACCCTGAGGGATGCCATGCAGGCCATGTCCAGGGACATCTGTGCCGAACTTGCGGGCTTGCGTCGTGCGGTCACTGACCTCACCCACACACGACAGGAGCTGCATGCACAGGGGCAGCCAGGGACATCCTCCACTGCCAGTTCTGCGCAGAGCAGCCCCGTGCGCCGTTCTGGACGCAACCTGCGCTCCACAGCCAGGGGTGCCCCGGGGGCCGGGAGAGGGGGCTTGTGACGGCCTGTGGACACGGTCACAGGCATCTGTTGACAGCTACATGGGGTGTGTTGGGGTGTGCAGGGGGAGGTAGGAGGTGGGAGGGGGTGTGTTGGGGTGTGCAGGGGGGAGGTGGGAGGTGGGAGGGGGTGTGTTGGGGTGTGCAGGGGGGAGGTGGGAGGTGGGAGGGGGTGTGTTGGGGTGTGCAGGGGGGAGGTGGGAGGTGGGAGGGGGTGTGTTGGGGTGTGCAGGGGGGAGGTGGGAGGGGGTGTGACACGACAGTTCATAGTTCCAATACACTTTTTTCTTTCAAAAAAAGAAATGTGTGGACATTTTCATTGCGTATGTGTGCTTTATTGGTGTACAGTCCACAGTGTGCATGTCCCAGAGACACACAGTGCCCCAAGTGCAGTCTCCATGCGATAAACACCAGCCGTGTGTGCTAGAAGCAGTGGTCGATGATACTTTGGCGCATGGCACGCCCCTCCTGTGCATCGCCTCCTCCATGTGGTGGCGCCCCATCTGCACCCTCCTCATCCTCATCGTCAGGTGGTTGCAGTTCTGCGTCAGGGGGCAGGGGCACATTCCGTCTGACGCACATATTGTGCAGCATGACACATGCCATGACGATCTTTGCCACCTTCTCATGGCCATACAGGAGTGCCCCACCAGACCTGCTGAGGCTTCGGAACCGTGCCTTCAGGAGGCCGAATGTCTGCTCTATGACCACACGAGTACGTGTATGTGCACGGTTGAAGTCCTCCTCGTGCTGGTTCTGCGGGTTCCGGACTGGCGTGAGGAGCCACCTCTTCAGGGGATAGGCTGCATCACCTGTATGTAGGCGAGAATGTATGTGTCAGTCATGTTGTCTGATCAGGAACATGATGTTCCACCATGGCTGGCATGGAACTGTTACCTTGGCTCACTTCTACATGCACTAATTGATTCACACTATGCAACCAGTATATGCTCATTGCTGCCATGGCCTGTTTTGCATGCCATCACCCTATGTATGCAGAGGGGTTTTGTGCATTGTGAGTGCCCTTCCTCTGTATCCGTTCTCTGTGTTACTCACAGCCAGGTGGAGTATGCATCTTCCCCCCCCCCCTTTCTGCCAGGTGGAGTATGCATCTTCCCCCCCCCCTTTCTGCCAGGTGGAGTATGCACTGGTACGTCATTCCCATGCCCACTTCCATGACATTGCACTCACCGAGTAGCCAGGATCTTGGGCCTGCATGTCGCTCCATGTAGCGTGGTATTGTGGAGTTCCTCAGGACCATTGAATCATGGGTTGATCCGGGGAATCGGGCACAACAATGTGTGATGATCTTGTTGGAGTCACAGACCATTTGCACGTTGATAGAGTGGAACTGTTTCCGGTTGCGGTACGGTACCTCCATGGCACGTGGAACCACCAATTCCACATGGGTGCAGTCGATGGCACCAATGCAACCGGGTATGCTGGCTAGTGCATGGAAACCCACTTTGGTGTTTGCAATCTCCTGGGCAGTCCGTGGTAATGAGATGTGGTCGTCTGTGTGCTTGAGGAGGGCATCGAGCACTTGGATGAGTGTTCGTGAGAATAATGGTTGTGAAATGCCATGCAGGTGCCCCACTGTGTGCTGGTAGGTGCCTGAGGCCAGGAAGTGGAGTACAGCCACTACCTTCAGTAGGGGGGGGGGTGGCGGTTGGACTTTCTATCATGCTGACGATGTCGTCGTGTGTCATGTCTACGATGGCGGTGATGGTGTCCCGGTCCAAACGGTACAGGGTGTGGATCTGCTCAGCAGTGAGGTTGTTTGGATTGGCTCTGATGCGTGGGATTGGGGGCTGCCTGCGTGGTGGCACTGGCTGTGCTGGTGGGGCTTGCTGGGCCTGCCTTGCCCTCCTTCTCCTCCTGCGTCTCCTCTGTGCTGCCTGTTGTTGTTGTTGTTGTTGCTGTTGTAGTAGCACATGCATTGCTATCAGGTCCTCCAGCCCCAACATTGCTAGTCATATTGCCATCATTGTGGAGTGTGACTGGGTGTGGGTAGGGGTGGGGTGTGCTCTTTTTGTACTCCCCTGAGTCTGTATTGCCTTCACCTGTGCTGTTTCTGTGCACCTGTGGCAGCTGCATTCACTTGAATTGGCCCTTTACGGTTGGTTCGCGATGGCGTTATTTGCACCATGGCGGTAAGGTACTTAGCGGCCTCGGTGATGGCGTTAGGTGCATGTCCGCTTGGGTCGGCATTTGCGTACCTTTCCGCCATGGCGCTAAGTACGGTGTGGGCGGTCGCGTGCGCGCACCCTTAGCGCAGTTAGCGGCAGCGTTAACTACGATGCCGCTATTGGCATCGTAGTTTACGGTCAGGAGTCATGATCGGACCTGGCGGAAAACGATGGCGGTAACCATTTACCGCCATCGTTTTTCACTTACCGCCAGGGTCGTAATGAGGCCCTAAGTGTTTAACGGCGCCGTAAAAGGCTGCGGCGGCGTTAAACACTTAGCGCCTAATTACGAGGTCCCTTTGCGGGACCCGACCTTAACGGCTGGTTTTACCAGCCGTTAAAGTAGGGTGCCGCAAAGGGACCTTAGTGCTAAGTATGGTGCCGCAATTTGCGGCACCGTACTTAGCGCCTTCCCCATTCCCATTGAGCCCTATGGGGCAAAAATGGGAAT
Organism: Ambystoma mexicanum; assembly: GCF_040938575.1. Lineage (NCBI taxonomy): Eukaryota > Metazoa > Chordata > Amphibia > Caudata > Ambystomatidae > Ambystoma > Ambystoma mexicanum. The sequence continues at coordinate 488,047,522 of NC_090925.1, forward strand.
GGGGAAGGGCCCATGGTGAATGGGGAATTACCGCCCAGCCAACCTTGGAATGAGGCGGTAATTCCGCCATTCACCATGGCGGACCCCGGCCTGGACCATGGTGCTAATAGCACCATGGTTTAGCGCGGGGGTCGTAATGAGGCCCTATGTGTCCAATCGTCACAAGGCAAAGTAACCAAAGCAGTCAACAAATGCACACACCAATGTAACAATGTAGCTCTGTTCTGACAGGCAGCACTCATGTATTCCATTGCTTGGACCACACACATCTCTTTCAATGCACCTCAACCTTGAAAAGCTTTGCCATCTAATTCTCTGAAAACATATCTTTTCTACTTGTCCTGTTTGTTACCTACAGCATCTGTACATTTTGACACTGAGAGCACACACAAACACAGCTCTAACAACGCACGCTGCTCGTCATACAGTGTTCCCCTTCCTGATATCCCACGCATGCTGAAAGGAGTCTATGCCAGATACATTTGTATAATGTTTTCAAATAGACAAACAAAAATGACAACTAAAGAGTTGTGTGTGATTACTGCCTGCAACTAAAAGCGTGTCATTACGAATCAGCGCTTTTCCTTTGAAGCAGGTCAGATTTCAGAAATGCTCTTCTGAAACTTCGGAAAACCTAATGAAAACATTGGCCGTTTTCAAACAAAAGCAAGATGCCTCACGTCTAGTAAAATCTGCAAGTACTGAAACTGGCAGGCCACTTCAGAGTGACCCTTCCTGCCCTTGATTGATCTGCTGGGTGTGCCTCCTTGGCAGCAGACAAACTCAAATTGTCATGGTTACCAGGCAGAGAGGTGCGAATGGTAGCTGGTCAAGTTCTACATGACAAAGGCTTTGAGCTTTGCGCATATCACGGCCCCATCACCCACCCTCAGCTTCTCCTGATTCTGCAAGCCAGAAAGCGCCATGAATGAACTTCATGAAAAGGATGTAAAACTATTGCAATGTACGGCATGAGTTTAAAAACAATGATTTAATTAAAAGTCAAGTACAGTATTTAAAGTATTCAAAACAAAACCACATTTCACATAACATACATTATGGTACGCAAAAGAAATTGATCTTTTTGCATCTTTTCAGAGATAATCATCTCCCAGCAGCAGCATTAAAGTTCTAATCCAATCCAGTGGTGAAATGATAAATAAATAAATAAATAAATAAATAACTAGGCATAAACATCATGAGTTGGGGGTAGCCCTTAAATGCTGCGGTAATGCTATTACCGCTGCATTTAAGGGTCCGCCCAAACATGAGTCTGGCAGCTTTTACCCCCAGCAATAAGCTGGGGGTAAATGCGCCCAATAAATTCCTATTTCAGGCACATTTAGCGCTGCGCTATTTGCGCGGAAAATTGGGAATTACAGTTACACCCCTGCTCATGCCCCATGTCTCCCTCATGTTCCCCCACCCCGCGCTCATGCCCCGTGTCTCCCTGCTGTTGCCCCAGACCCCTGCTCAAGCCACGTGTCTCTCTCCTGTTACCCCCCACCCCCTCTCATGCACCGTGTCTCTCTCCTGTTGCCCCCCACCCCCAGGTCAAGCCCTGTGTCTCTCTCCTGTTGCCCCCGACCCCCCAGCCATGCCCTGTGTCTCTCTGTTGCCCCCCACCCCCCGGTCATGCCCCGTGTCTCCCTGCTTTTGCCCCCCACCCCCCGCTCATGTCCCGTGTCTCTCTTCTGTTACCCCCACCCCCCTCTCATGCCCCGTGTCTCCCTCGTTTTCCCCCCACTCATACCCCGTGTCTCCCTGCTGTTGCCTCCCACCCCCCTCTCATGCCCCGTGTCTCTCTCCTGTTGCCCTGACCCCCCGGTCATGCCCCGTGTCTCCCACCTGTTGCCCCCCACCCCCCGCTCATGCCCCGTGTCTCTCTCCTGTTACCCCCCACCCCCCTCTCATGCCCCGTGTCTCTCTCCTGTTACCCCTCACCCCCCCTCATGCCCTGTGTCTCTCTCCTGTTGCCCCCACCCCCGGTCATGCCCCGTGTCTCCCTTATGTTGCCCCCCACGCCCCAGTCATGCCCTGTGTCTCCCTGCTGTTGCCCCCCCACCCCCGCTCATGCCCTGTGTCTCTCTCCTGTTACCCCCACCACCCTCTCATGCCCCATGTCTCCCTCGTGTTCCCCCCACCCCTGCTCATGCCCTGTGTCTCCCTGCTGTTGCCCCCCACCCCCCGCTCATGCCCTGTGTCTCTCTCATGTTGCCCCCCACCCCCGCTCAAGCCCCGTGTCTCTCTCCTGTTACCCCCCACCCCTCTCTCATGCCCCGTGTCTCTCTCCTGTCGCCCCCACCCCCGGTCATGCCCCGTGTCTCCCTCCTGTTGCCCCCCACCCCCCGCTCATGCCCCGTGTCTCTCTCCTGTTACCCCCACCCCCTCTCATGCCCCGTGTCTCTCTCCTGTTTCCCCTATCCTCTGCTCATGCCCCGTGTCTCTCTCATGTTGCCCCCCACCCCCCCGGTCATGCCCCGTGTCTCCCTGCTGTTGCCCCCCACCCTCTGCTCATGCCCCGTGTCTCTCTCCTGTTACTCCCCACCCCCCTTTCATGCCCCGTGTCTCTCTCCTGTTGCCCCACCCCCCGGTCATGCCCCGTGTCTTCCTGCTGTTGCCCCCCAACCCCCGCTCATGCCCCGTGTCTCTCTCCTGTTGCCCCCCACCCCCTGCTCACGCCCCGTGTCTCTCTCCTGTTAACCCCCACCCCCGCTCATGCCCCGTGTCTCCCTCTTGTTCCCCCCACCCCCCGCTCATGCCTCGTGTCTCCCTGCTGTTGCCCCCCACCCTCCGCTCATGCCACATGTCTCCCTGCTGTTGCCCCCCACCCCCTCTCATGCCCCGTGTCTCCCTCGTGTTCCCCCCACCCCCGCTCATGCCCCGTGTCTCCCTGCTGTTGCCCCCCACCCGCCGCTCATGCCCCGTGTCTCTCTCATGTTGCCCCCCACCCCCGGCTCATGCCCCGTGTCTCTCTCCTGTTACCCTGACCCTACTCTCATGCCCAGTGTCTCTCTCATGTTGCCCCCCACCCCCGGTCATGCCCCGTCTCTCCCTGCTGTTGCCCCCCACCCCCTGCTCATGCCCGAGTCTCTCTCCTGTTACCCTCAACCCCGCTCATGCCCCGTGTCTCTCTCCTGTTAACCCCCCACCCCCTTTCATTCCCCGTGTCTCTCTCCTGTTACCCCCCACACCCCGCTCATGCCCCGTGTCTCTCTCCTGTTGCCCCCCACCCCCGCTCATGCCCCATGTCTTCCTGCTGTTGCCCCCTACCCCCGCTCATGCCCCATGTCTCTCTCCTGTTAACCCCCACCCCCTGCTCATGCCCCGTGTCTCCCTGCTGTTGCCTCCCACCCCCCACTCATGCCCGTGTCTCCCTGCTATTGCCCCCCCACCCCCCACTCATGCCCCGTGTCTCTCTCTTGTTACCCCCCACCCCCCTCTCATGCCCTGTGTCTCTTTCCTTTTACCCCCCACCCCCCAGTCATGCCCCGTGTCTCCCTGCTGTTGCCCCCCACCCCCCGTTCATGCCTCGTGTCTCTCCTGTTACCCCCCACCCCCACTCATGCCCCGTGTCTCCCTGCTGTTGCCCCTCACAACCCGCTCATGCCCCGTGTCTCTCTCCTGTTACCCCCACACCCCTGCTCATGCCCCGTGTCTCCCTTGTGTTCCCCCCACCCCCCGCTCATGTCCCGTGTCTCCCTGCTGTTGCCCCCGACCCCCGCTCATGCCCCCTGTCTCTCTCCTGTTACCCCCCACCCCCCTCTCATGCCCCGTGTCTCTCTCCTATTTCCCCCCACCCCAAGGTCAAGCCCTGAGTCCCTCTCCTGTTGCCCCGACCCCCCAGCCATGCCCTGTGTCTCCCTGTTGCCCCCCAACCCCCGGTCATGCCCTGTGTCTCCCTCCTGTTGCCCCCCACCCCCGCTCAGGCCCCGTGTCTCTCTCCTGTTAACCCCCACCCCCTGCTCTTGCCCCGTGTCTCCCTGCTGTTGCCTCCCACCCCCCACTCATGCCCGCGTCTCCCTGCTGTTGCCCCCCCACCCCCCACTCATGCCCCGTGTCTCTCTCTTGTTACCCCCCTGCCCCCCTCTCATGCCCTGTGTCTCTTTCCTTTTACCCCCCACCCCCCAGTCATGCCCCGTGTCTCCCTGCTGTTGCCCCCCACCCCCCGTTCATGCCTCGTGTCTCTCCTGTTACCCCCCACCCCACTCATGCCCCGTGTCTCCCTGCTGTTGCCCCTCACAACCCGCTCATGCCCCGTGTCTCTCTCCTGTTACCCCCACACCCCTGCTCATGCCCCGTGTCTCCCTTGTGTTCCCCACCCCCCGCTCATGCCCCGTGTCTCCCTGCTGTTGCCCCCGTCCCCCGCTCATGCCCCCTGTCTCTCTCCTGTTACCCCCCGCCCCCCTCTCATGCCCCGTGTCTCCCTCCTGTTGCCCCCCACCCCAAGGTCAAGGCCTGAGTCCCTCTCCTGTTGCCCCGACCCCCCAGCCATGCCCTGTGTCTCCCTGTTGTCCCCCACCCCCCGGTCATGCCCTGTGTCGCCCTCCTTTTGCCCCCCACCCCCGCTCATGTCCCGTGTCTCTCTTCTGTTACCCCCCACCCCCCGCTCATGCCCCGTGTCTCCCTCGTTTTCCCCCCACTCATGCCCCGTGTCTCCCTGCTGTTGCCTCCCACCCCCGCTCATGCCCCGTGTCTGTCTCCTGTTACCCCCCACCCCTCACTCATGCCCCGTGTCTCTCTCGTGTCGCCCCCACCCCCCGGTCATGCCCCGTGTCTCCCTCCTGTTGCCCCCAACCCCTGCTCATGCCCCGTGTCTCTCTGCTGTTACCCCCACCCCCCTCTCGTGCCCTGTGTCTCTCTCCTGTTACCCCTCACCCCCCTCTCATGCCCCGTGTCTCTCTCATGTTACCTCCTACCCCCCGGTCATGCCCCGTGTCTCCCTTCTGTTGCCCCCCACCCCCAGTCATGCCCCATGTCTCCCTGCTATTGCTCCCAACCCCCCGCTCATGCCCCGTGTCTGTCTCCTGTTACCTCCCACCCCCCTCTCATGCCCCGTGTCTCCCTCGTGTTCCCCCCACCCCCGCTCATGCCCCGTGTCTCCCTGCTGTTGCCCCCCACACCCGCTCTTGCCCTGTGTCTCTCTCATGTTGCCCCCCACCCTCGCTCATGCCCCGTGTCTCTCTCCTGTTACCCCCACCCCCCTCTCATGCCCCGTGTCTCTCTCCTGTTGACCCCCACCCCCGGTCATGCTCCGTGTCTCCCTGCTGTTGCCCCCCACCCCCCGCTCATGCCCCGAGTCTCTCTCCTGTTACCCATACCCCCGCTCATGCCCCGTGTCTCTCTCCTGTTACCCCCCACCCCCCCTCATGCCCCGTGTCTCTCTCCTGTTGCCCCCACCCCCTGGTCATGCCCCGTGTCTCCCTGCTGTTGCCCCCCACTGCCCGCTCATGCCCCGTGTCTCTCTCCTGTTGCCCCCTACCCCCCGCTCATGCCCCATGTCTCTCTCCTGATAACTCCGACCCCCCGCTCATGCCCCGTGTCTCCCTCGTGTTCCCCCCACCCCCCCTCATGCCCCGTGTCTCCCTGCTGTTGCCCCCCACACCCCGCTCATGCCCCGTGTCTCTCTCATGTTGCCCCCCACCCCCGGCTCATGCCCCGTGTCTCTCTCCTGTTACCCTCACCCCCCTCTCATGCCCAGTGTCTCTCTCATGTTGCCCCCCCACCCCCGGTCATGCCCCGTCTCTCCCTGCTGTTGCCCCCCACCCCCTGCTCATGCCCGAGTCTCTCTCCTGTTACCCTCAACCCCACTCATGCCCCGTGTCTCTCTCCTGTTAACCCCCCACCCCCCTTTCATTCCCCGTGTCTCTCTCCTGTTACCCCCCACCCCCCGCTCATGCCCCGTGTCTCTCTCCTGTTCCCCCCCACCCCCCGCTCATGCCCCGTGTCTTCCTGCTGTTGCCCCCCAACCCCGCTCATGCCCCGTGTCTCTCTCCTGTTGCCCCCACCCCCCGCTCATGCCCCGTGTCTTCCTGCTGTTGCCCCCCAACCCCGCTCATGCCCCGTGTCTGTCTCCTGTTAACCCCCACCCCCTGATCATGCCCCGTGTCTCCCTGCTGTTGCCTCCCACCCTCCACTCATGCCCGTGTCTCCCTGCTGTTGCCCCCCACCCCTCACTCATGCCCCGTGTCTCTCTCTTGTTACCCCCCTACCCCCCTCTCATGCCCTGTGTCTCTTTCCTTTTACCCCCCACCCCCCAGTCATGCCCCGTGTCTCCCTGTTGTTGCCCCCCACCCCCCGTTCATGCCTCGTGTCTCTCCTGTTACCCCCCACCCCCACTCATGCCCCGTGTCTCCCTGCTGTTGCCCCTCACAACCCGTTCATGCCCCGTGTCTCTCTCCTGTTACCCCCACACCCCTGCTCATGCCCCGTGTCTCCCTTGTGTTCCCCCCACCCCCCGCTCATGCCCCGTGTCTCCCTGCTGTTGCCCCTGACCCCCGCTCATGCCCCCTGTCTCTCTCCTGTTACCCCCCACCCCCCTTTCATGCCCCGTGTCTCTCTCCTATTGCCCCCCACCCCAAGGTCAAGCCCTGAGTCCCTCTCCTGTTGCCCCGACCGCCCCAACCATGCCCTGTGTCTCCCTGTTGCCCCCCACCCCCCGGTCATGCCCTGTGTCTCCCTCCTGTTGCTCCCCACCCCCGCTCAGGCCCCGTGTGTCTCTCCTGTTAACCCCCACCCCCTGCTCATTCCCCTTGTCTCCCTGCTGTTGCCTCCCACCCCCCACTCATGCCCTGTGTCTCTCTCTTGTTACCCCCCCGCCCCCCTCTCATGCCCTGTGTCTCTTTCCTTTTACCCCCCACCCCCAGTCATGCCCCATGTCTCCCTGCTGTTGCCCCCCACCCCCCGTTCATGCCTCGTGTCTCTCCTGTCACCCCCCACCTCCACTCATGCCCCGTGTCTCCCTGCTGTTGCCCCTCACAACCCCGTGTCTCTCTCCTGTTACCCCCACACCCCTGCTCAGTCCCCGTGTCTCCCTTGTGTTCCCCCTCCCCCCGCTCATGCCCCGTGTCTCCCTGCTGTTGCCCCCGACCCCCGCTCATGCCCCCTGTCTCTCTCCTGTTACCCCCCACCCCTCTCATGCCCCGTGTTGCCCCCCACCCCAAGGTCAAGCCCTGAGTCCCTCTCCTGTTGCCCCGACCCCCCAGCCATGCCCTGTGTCTCCCTGTTGCCCCCCACCTCCCGGTCATGCCCTGTGTCTCCCTCCTTTTGCCCCCCGCTCATGTCCCGTGTCTCTCTTCTGTTACCCCCCACCCCCCGCTCATGCCCCGTGCCTCCCTCGTTTTCCCCCCACTCATGCCCCGTGTCTCCCTGCTGTTGCCTCCCACCCCCGCTCATGCCCCGTGTCTGTCTCCTGTTACCCCCCACCCCTCACTCATGTCCCGTGTCTCTCTCGTGTCGCCCCCACCCCCCGGTCATGCCCCGTGTCTCCCTCCTGTTGCCCCCCAACTCCCGCTCATGCCCCGTGTCTCTCTGCTGTTACCCCCACCCCCCTCTCGTGCCCCGTGTCTCTCTCCTGTTACCCCTCATCCCCCTCTCATGCCCCGTGTCTCTCTCATGTTACCTCCCACCCCCCGGTCATGCCCCGTGTCTCCCTTCTGTTGCCCCCCACCCCCAGTCATGCCCGTTGTCTCTCTGCTGTTGCTCCCAACCCCCCGCTCATGCCCCGTGTCTGTCTCCTGTTACCTCCCACCCCCCTCTCATGCCCCGTGTCTCCCTCGTGTTCCCCCCGCTCATGCCCCGTGTCTCCCTGCTGTTGCCCCCCACCCCCGCTCATGCCCTGTGTCTCTCTCATGTTGCCCCCCACCATCGCTCATGCCCCGTGTCTCTCTCCTGTTACCCCCACCCCCCTCTCATGCCCCGTGTCTCTCTCCTGTTGACCCCCACCCCCGGTCATGCTCCGTGTCTCCCTGCTGTTGCCCCCCACCCCCCGCTCATGCCCCGAGTCTCTCTCCTGTTACCCATACCCCCGCTCATGCCCCGTGTCTCTCTCCTGTTACCCCCCACACCCCCTCATGCCCCGTGTCTCTCTCCTGTTGCCCCCCACCCCCTGGTCATGCCCCGTGTCTCCCTGCTGTTGCCCCCCACTGCCCGCTCATGCCCCGTGTCTCTATCCTGTTGCCCCCTACCGCCCGCTCATGCCCCATGTCTCTCTCCTGTTAACTCCGACCCCCCGCTCATGCCCCGTGTTCCCCCACCGCCCGCTCATGCCCCGTATCTCCCTGCTGTTGCCCCCACCCTCCGCTCATGCCCCGTGTCTCCCTGCTGTTGCCCCCACCCCCGCTCATGCCCCGTGTCTCTCTCCTGTTACCCCCCACCCCCTCTCATGCCCCATGTCTCTCTCCTGTTGCCCCCCACCACCCCGGTCATGCCCCGTGTCTCCCTGCTGTTGCCCCAACACCCCGCTCATGCCCCGTGTCTCTCTCCTGTTCCCCCACCCCTCGCTTATGCCTCATGTCTCTCCTGTTACTCCCCACCCCCCGCTCATACCCCGTGTCTCTCTCCTGTTGCCCCCCACCCCCAGTCATGCCCCGTGTCTCCCTGCTGTTGCCCCCAACCCCCCGCTCATGCCCCGTGTCTCTCTCCTGTTACCTCCCACCCCCTCTCATGCCCCGTGTCTCCCTCGTGTTCCCCCCACCCCCGCTCGTGCCCCGTGTCTCCCTGCTGTTGCCCCCCACCCCCGCTCATGCTTTGTGTCTCTCTCATGTTGCCCCCCACCCTCGCTCATGCCCCTTTTCTCTCTCCTGTTACCCCCACCCCCCTCTCATGCCCCGTGTCTCTCTCCTGTTGACCCCCACCCCCGGTCATGCCCCGTGTCTCCCTGCTGTTGCCCCCCACCCCCCGCTCATGCCCCCTGTCTCTCTCCTGTTACCCCCACCCCTCTCATGCCCTGTGTCTCTCTCCTGTTGCCCCCCACCCCAAGGTCAAGCCCTGAGTCCCTCTCCTGTTGCCCCGACCCCCCAGCCATGCCCTGTGTCTCCCTGTTGCCCCCCACCCCCGGTCATGCCCTGTGTCTCCCTCCTTTTGCCCTCCGCTCATGTCCCGTGTCTCTCTTCTGTTACCCCCCACCCCCCGCTCATGCCCCGTGTCTCCCTCGTTTTCCCCCCACTCATGCCCCGTGTCTCCCTGCTGTTGCCTCCCACCCCCGCTCATGCCCCGTGTCTCTCTCGTGTCGCCCCCACCCCCCGGTCATGCCCCGTGTCTCCCTCCTGTTGACCCCCACCCCCGGTCATGCTCCGTGTCTCCCTGCTGTTGCCCCCCACCCCCGCTCATGCCCCGAGTCTCTCTCCTGTTACCCATACCCCCGCTCATGCCCCGTGTCTCTCTCCTGTTACCCCCCACACCCCCTCATGCCCCGTGTCTCTCTCCTGTTGCCCCCCACCCCCTGGTCATGCCCCGTGTCTCCCTGCTGTTGCCCCCCACTGCCCGCTCATGCCCCGTGTCTCTCTCCTGTTGCCCCCTACCCCCCGCTCATGCCCCATGTCTCTCTCCTGTTAACTCCGACCCCCCGCTCATGCCCCGTGTCTCCCTCGTGTTCCCCCACCCTCCGCTCATGCCCCGTGTCTCCCTGCTGTTGCCCCCCACCCCCGCTCATGCCCCGTGTCTCTCTCCTGTTACCCCCCACCCCCCTCTCATGCCCCGTGTCTCTCTCCTGTTGCCCCCCACCACCCCGGTCATGCCCCGTGTCTCCCTGCTGTTGCCCCAACACCCCGCTCATGCCCCGTGTCTCTCTCCTGTTCCCCCACCCCTTGCTTATGCCCCCTGTCTCTCTCCTGTTACCCCCACCCCTCTCATGCCCCGTGTCTCTCTCCTGTTGCCCCCCACCCCAAGGTCAAGCCCTGAGTCCCTCTCCTGTTGCCCCGACCCCCCAGCCATGCCCTGTGTCTCCCTGTTGCCCCCCACCCCCCGGTCATGCCCTGTGTCTCCCTCCTTTTGCCCTCCGCTCATGTCCCGTGTCTCTCTTCTGTTACCCCCCACCCCCCGCTCATGCCCCGTGTCTCCCTCGTTTTCCCCCCACTCATGCCCTGTGTCTCCCTGCTGTTGCCTCCCACCCCCGCTCATGCCCCGTGTCTGTCTCCTGTTACCCCCCACCCCTCACTCATGTCCCGTGTCTCTCTCGTGTCGCCCCCACCCCCCGGTCATGCCCCGTGTCTCCCTCCTGTTGACCCCCACCCCCGGTCATGCTCCGTGTCTCCCTGCTGTTGCCCCCCACCCCCGCTCATGCCCGAGTCTCTCTCCTGTTACCCATACCCCCGCTCATGCCCCGTGTCTCTCTCCTGTTACCCCCCACACCCCCTCATGCCCCGTGTCTCTCTCATGTTGCCCCCTACCCCCTGGTCATGCCCCGTGTCTCCCTGCTGTTGCCCCCCACTGCCCGCTCATGCCCCGTGTCTCTCTCCTGTTGCCCCCTACCCCCCGCTCATGCCCCATGTCTCTCTCCTGTTAACTCCGACCCCCCGCTCATGCCCCGTGTCTCCCTCGTGTTCCCCCACCCCCCGCTCATGCCCCGTATCTCCCTGCTGTTGCCCCCCACCCTCCGCTCATGCCCCGTGTCTCCCTGCTGTTGCCCCCCACCCCCGCTCATGCCCCGTGTCTCTCTCCTGTTACCCCCCACCCCCCTCTCATGCCCCGTGTCTCTCTCCTGTTGCCCCCCACCACCCCGGTCATGCCCCGTGTCTCCCTGCTGTTGCCCCAACACCCCGCTCATGCCCCGTGTCTCTCTCCTGTTCCCCCACCCCTCGCTTATGCCTCATGTCTCTCCTGTTACTCCCCACCCCCCGCTCATGCCCCGTGTCTCTCTCCTGTTGCCCCCCACCCCCCAGTCATGCCCCGTGTCTCCCTGCTGTTGCCCCCAACCCCCCGCTCATGCCCCGTGTCTCTCTCCTGTTACCTCCCACCCCCTCTCATGCCCCGTGTCTCCCTCGTGTTCCCCCCACCCCCGCTCGTGGCCCGTGTCTCCCTGCTGTTGCCCCCCACCCCCGCTCATGCCCTGTGTCTCTCTCATGTTGCCCCCCACCCTCGCTCATGCCCCTTTTCTCTCTCCTGTTACCCCCACCCCCCTCTCATGCACCGTGTCTCTCTCCTGTTGACCCCCACCCCCGGTCATGCCCCGTGTCTCCCTGCTGTTGCCCCCCACCCCCGCTCATGCCCCGAGTCTCTCTCCTCTTACCCCTACCCCCTGCTCATGCCCCGTGTCTCTCTCCTGTTACCCCCCACCCCCCTCTCATGCTCCATGTCTCTCTCCTGTTACCCCCCACCCCCCGGTCATGCCCCGTGTCTCTCTCCTGTTAACCCCGACCCCCCGCTCATGCCCCGTGTATCCCTCGTGTTCCCCCCACCCCCCGCTCATGCCCCGTGTCTCCCTGCTGTTGCCCCCCACCCTCTGCTCATGCCCCGTGTCTCCCTGCTGTTGCCCCCCACCCCCGCTCATGCCCCGTGTCTCTCTCCTGTTACCCCACCACCCCCCTCTCATGCCCCGTGTCTCTCTCCTGTTACCCCCCACCCCCCTCTCATGCCCCGTGTCTCTCTACTGTTGCCCCCCACCACCCTGGTCATGCCCCCTGTCTCCCTGCTGTTGCCCCCCACCCCCGTTCATGCCCCGTGTCTCTCTCCTGTTCCCCCACCCCTCGCTTATGCCTCATGTCTCTCCTGTTACCCCCCACCCCCCGCTCATGCCCCGTGTCTCTCTGCTCTTGCCCCCCACCCCGCTCCTGCCCCGTGTCTCTCTCATGTTGCCCCCCACTCCCGCTCATGCCCCGTGTCTCTCTCCTGTTTGCCCCCCACCCCCCTCTCTTGCCCCGTGTCTCTCTCCTGCTGCCCCCCACCCCCGTCAAGCCCTGCGTCTCCCTCCCGTTGCCCCCCACCCCCCACTCATGTCCCGTGTCTCTCTTCTGTTACCCCCACCCCCCTCTCATGCCCCGTGTCTCCCTCGTTTTCCCCCCGCTCATGCCCCGTGTCTCCCTGCTGTTGCCCCCACCCCCACTCATGCCCCGTGTCTGTCTCCTGTTACCCCCCACCCCCCGCTCATGCTCCGTGTCTCTCTCCTGTTACCCCCCACCCCCCGCTCATGCTCCGTGTCTCTCTCCTGTTACCCCCACCCCCTCTCATGCCCTTTGTCTCTCACCTGTTGCCCCTCACACCCCGGTCATGCCCCGTGTCTCCCTGCTGTTGCCCCCAACCCCCACTCATGCCCCATGTCTCTCCTGTTAACCCCCCACCCCCCTCTCATGCCCCGTGTCTCCCTCCTGTTGCCCCCCAACCCCCGCTCATGCCCCGTGTCTCTCTGCTGTTACCCCCCTCTCGTGCCCCGTGTCTCTCTCCTGTTACCCCTCATCCCCCTCTCATGCCCTGTGTCTCTCTCATGTTTCCTCCCACCCCCCGGTCATGCCCTGTGTCTCCCTTCTGTTGCCCCCCACCCCCAGTCATGCCCCATGTCTCTCTGCTGTTGCTCCCAACCCCCCGCTCATGCCCCGTGTCTGTCTCCTGTTACCTCCCACCCCCCTCTCATGCCCCGTGTCTCCCTCGTGTTCCCCCCACCCCCGCTCATGCCCCGTGTCTCCCTGCTGTTGCCCCCCACCCCTGGTCATGCCCCGTGTCTCCCTGATGTTACCCCCACACCCCGCTCATGCCACGTGTCTCTCTCCTGTTACCCCCACCCCCCTCTCATGCCCCGTATCTCTGTCCTGTTGCCCCCCATCCCCGATCATGCCCCGTGTCTCCCTGATGTTACCCCCACCCCCCGCTCATGCCACGTGTCTCTCTCCTGTTACCCCCACCCCCCTCTCATGCCCCGTGTCTCTCTCCTGTTGCCCCCCACCCCCCGCTCATGCTCCGTGTCTCTCTCCTGTTACCCCTCACCCCCCTCTCATGCCCCGTGTCTCTCTCCTGTTACCCCCAACCCCCCACTCATGCCCCGTGTCTCTCTCCTGTTACCCCCCCACCCCCTGCTCATGCCCCGTGTCTCTCTCCTGTTGCCCCGCACCCCCGGTCATGCTTCGTGTCTCCCTGCTGTTGCCCCCCACCCCTCGCTCATGCCCCGTGTCTCTCTCCTGTTACCCCCAACCCCCTCTCATGCCCTGCGCCCTGCCAAAGTATCCCTGAACTCGCAGGCACCTGCACTAAAGAAGAAAGAATGGAAAACTTTGGATCAGGCAATGGGAAACTCACATTGGACCCCCGGTGAATCCTATGTTAGTTTCATGACAGTCGTGCTCTCCCTGGTTGCAGGATGAAGATCAGCCGGGGCCTCATCTAGGGTTTATTCCTGACCCAGCGATCAACCCTGTACCAAGTCAGGCTCCCTATATTCCAGTGGAGGAATGGGTAAGGGTAACCTGCCACATCCAATTTACCAGGAGCAATGGGATCAGGATTAGTCTCGAAAGAACACTCTCAGAGTCGGGTTCACGTCCTCTTCTCTCACTGCCAGTGTCAGCTCAAACTCATCCTGGACTTGGAGCAGATGGTTCCATTGCAAGGTCTTGATGTTTCTTGGCTCTCCTCATACCCATAGTCAGTAGACAGGCGGCACTACTAATTGATGCTCAATGTTGAATGGTTGAGACTCCCACTTGTTACTCAGCTTGTTCTGTCCACTCTTTTTCCAGGCTGTGGATCAAAACACAATCACCAGGTGGAAGACTTGCATCAATGTGCAAGATGCAAGGCAACTGAGGATCTGTGTAGCCCAGAATTGGTTTGAGTATTCGAGGAGCTCAAGTAGTGAGGATCTGCCTCAGCTCCTTGAATGCCTCCTGGCATTAGTCGGTCCACCTATCATCAAAGGGCTCATGTGGATGGTGTAAATGGTCTGCAGAGTAGTCCTGCCGCTCCTCTAGTTAGGCAGGTATCCTTTGATGAGGTCCACAAGCGGTTGCACGATGTTGGCATATCCCACAACAAATCTCCAGTAGCTGTTAAAGAAAGGAAACTCTGTAACTCCTTCAAGTTCTGAGGTCTTGACCAGGTGAGGAAGGCTTCCGTCTTTGCGGGATCTACAGGAATGATGTCTGCAGAGATGATGTTTCTGCTGTATTTGCTGCTTGTCCAGCAAAACTGGCACTTGTTCACACTGACCTTTAGCCCTTGCTCCCTTAGGCAGTAATTCTGCCAAAAATGCCCCATAGAGTCCAATGAAAAAAAGGGATCATACTCCGCCACCACCACGTGTAATCCACCTGTAAATCTGCCAAACTAAGTGGTGACAACGGTAAGTCCAGTGGATTTACAGACAGAATACTGCCCAACTCGTAATCACCCCCATTGTCAGGTGAGATTTCGTTCAATTTCTGATTTGGCCATGTACTAAGCAGAGCATGATGTAACATTACCATTACATGAGTTCATGTTAACATAAAACACACTCAGGCCTATAAATACTTTCTTAAATGATTTCAACATCTTCACAAAACCTCTCTTTTACTTCCTTGAAGCATTACATATCTGTAAGGCATTTAATGTCAAAGAGCCCACATACAAAATGTTTAATATCATAATACATCTTCATTAAGGAGACTTCAACATCATCACACACCATCCATGTGAGGACTTCAATATCATCACATATCAACCCTGTGGGGACCTCAACATCAGCACACACCACCCATTTGAGGACTTAAATATCATCACATATCAACCCTGTGGGGACCTCAACATCAGCACACACCACTGTGTGTACCCTGTGGGGACCTCACCATCAGCACACACCATCCACGTGAGGACTTCAATATCACCACATATCAACCCTGTGGGTACCTCAACATCAACACACACCATCCATGTGAGGACTTCAATATCATCACATATCATACCTTTGGGGACCTCACCATCAGCGCACACCATCCATGTGAGGACTTCAATATCATCACATATCAACCCTGTGGGGAACTCAACATCAGCACACACTGTCCATTTGAGGACTTAAATATCATCACATATCATGCCTGTGGGGACCTCACCATCAGCACACACCATCTATGTGAGGACTCCAATATCATCACATATCATCCCTGTGGGGACCTCACCATCAGCACACACCATCCATGTGAGGACTTCAATATCATCACATATCATACCTTTGGGGACCTCACCATCAGCGCACACCATCCATGTGAGGACTTCAATATCATCACATATCAACCCTGTGGGGACCTCAACATCAGCACACACCATTCAGTTGGAGGATTCAATATCATTGCATTCCATTTCTATGGGACCTTGAGCATAAATACACACTATTCTTATATGGCCTTCTATACAATGACACACCATCCCTGTGAGGACCTCTATGTCATCAAACAACATCCCAACGGAGACCTCAACATGACCACACACCATCCTTTTGGTGGACTCAGTACCATCATATCAGCTCTATTGGGACTTCAGCATCATTACATACTATTCGTATTCACATACCCTTGTATGGCCAATTGGGTGCATCTGTGGCTTCATTTGCATCACCTGAATGCATTTTCCTTCACCATTTGGGTATTTTTGGTTGAATTGGCCACTATTTTTGGCAGTGTTTCGTTCGGTATTTTTACCTGAAGATAGGATGGAATTAGCATTTTTATTTCCAGCTCTAATTCCACTGGAGGATTTAGCCCCGGGGGAATTATCACTGGTTTTCATTACTTATTCCTCCAGCGCTCATTTCTTCTGGGTTAATTTCACCAGAGGAATTAGTGTCCATTTTCAATAACCCTTATATCAGCAGATTGATCAAAGTGGCGCTAATTCCATTACTGCCACCTTTTTCCCTTAGAGATCAACTTGTAAGGAAACCAAATGAGTATCAATTAAACATCAACTTTGTGAATATTTTTTGAATAATCAGACAAAATGTGATGCCAACATTCAATTAATTCACATATCAGACTATAGACAAGATGACATCCGTGCACATAATGTGTTGTCTTGACAGTGTAGAATTCAATTTCATCACACACCACCCCTATGGGGACTTCAACAAAATCACAGAAAAATAAGAAAGTAAAGTAAGTCATATTGTGATTCGTTTATTACAAAAGTAGTCAATGCTTGAAATGAATCTGGAAGTGTGTTGTGCAATCAATGAGGAAAGATTTACATTGCATATCAATTATAAACAATTCTGTAAACATACAAAATACACAAAAAACAGCTTAATTTCATTATTTTACATTTAAACGCAGAGTTCAGGCCATTTAAAACACAATTGTATTTGTGTATAAATGGTTCCCATGAATCTGCTGTCTGCTGCCTAAGCATGTAGGGCATCTGATTTATCAAGTGTGTTTAAATTCCTGTCCGTGTGTTGATGACTGCAATACCACACCCACCCTGCGGGGGCAGAGCTGAGTAAAAAATCAACACACCAAAATAAACACAGGTCCCCACAAAGCCATTTTTTTAAAAGTTCTAAAAATTGGCACAGATGTCTTTTAAGTTGTTTTAAGTCATTTGGAAGGCATTACCATGTGGGGACTTGGGTTTAGGTCCCCACAGTGAAATCAAGTCCCCACAGCGTGTGCATGTTTACACACCCAAGTCCCCACAAGGATAGTAACACAAACTCACACACACACACACACACACACACACACACACACACACACACACACACACACACACACACACACACACACACACACACACACACACCCCCCCCCCCCCCCCCCCCCCCCCCCCCCCCCATGTAGCTTTAATAAAATACAGTGAGTATGGCTACCTCCAAACTCGTGTCTGGGTCCGGGTCCCGAAAAAAGGAAATTACCGGGCCATTCTGACATTTGCGGTCCCAGTAATTCACATTTTCGGGACCCAGAGCCGGTACGTCCCCATTCCCATTGAGCCCGGCTAGGGCTCAATGGGAATTGGGAGGATGCTAACAACGGACCCGTTAATGACGGGTCCGTTGTTAGCATCCTGGTCTGCTCACGGGTGCCGGTGTGCACATCTGGACAGACCAGATGTGCATACCGCCACCCATGAGCAAACTCGTAATGTGGCGCCACGGTATGAACGGTGCCGCTACCTTACAGGCACTGTTCATACCGCGGCAACCAGGGTTGTAATCATATAGGATTCTGAACATACGCTTCATCACTACCTTTCAGTACCATAGTGAATACTCTTTTATGATACAGAAGTGACATATTTATTATAGTTTAACGCTAATAAAAGCAATATAATTATAGTTTTGGCATCAAATGAAGAACTAAAGAGCCAAGGCATCACACTTGCACTGATGTCACAATACATTGCACTATTCTTCTTTTCGTATTCCTCACTGTATATATCTTGGCAGACACTGACGGGTCATATAAATCTATTGCCAGGTAAAACACAAACACACACACACACACACACACACACACACACACACACACACACACACACACACACCTTCACAATGCATGCACACACACATGCGCACACACAAACATACACAAGCACTCACAACCTTCAAAATGCATACGCCCTCTTGTTATAAAAATTAGCATGTATTTTTGATATATCAGTGCATTGTGTCGAACAGTGTGTGTGTGTGTTTGTGTGCATGCTTGTGTTTGTGTAGTGTTAAACAAAATAAACATCTTGTAACTGTGCCCCCTGAGCTTGAATCAGTTACTTATCATGGGCGTGCAATCCACAAAGAGAACCCCAAATAGGTGCCTGTCACCTATTTAGAAGACTTACTGATCTGAAAATATTCACTTGTCACTCTGGGCGGTCGACCCTTGTCAAACTTACCACCTTTTATACCATCTCTAATACACTAAAGCACACCTGGGCTAAAAATGGGAACAAAGGGCCTCCTTAAAAGTTCGGCGGTGCAGTAAATAAAGGGGTGGCAATTCCATAACAGCAACTTCTTTTGCAGGTAACAGAATTACTGCTGGTTTTACCAAACTACTGAAATTCAGAGTTTGGAGGAAAATGTGAGGATTTATCTCCAGCAAAATGCTGGTGGAAAATCCTCCAGTTTCCCCCCAATAGCAGGCAGAATTACTGTGGCGGATTTACCACTTGCAGTAATTCTGCCAAAATCCCCATGGAGCCATTGACTCCAAAATGGGGATTTCCACCACTTGTAACCTTGTGGTAAACCCATTGGATCGAATGGCGGTAATGGTAAAAAAAGCCCACTGTTGTCTTCAGTTTCTAGTACAAGTGAGATCACCGTCTCATGCTGGAAGCAGAAAAAAGGAAGATATGTGTTAAGTGCTATTGTATGTGTAGTACATGTAATAGAAACGTGTGAAGCATGCATAAACGAATATTGTATGTATTCCATCGAAAGAAAAGATCTTAAAATTAAAACTCACAGGCATGTCGTAGTACTTTGTGATAAGTGGTAAGGCTTCTCAATAAGAGTGCCTAATTTAACATATGAAAAGTGTCATAATTCTCTTCAGAATATTGACACTCAGTCATATATTGACCCTTTGGCTCGGGGGGATAGCTCAGCGGCAACGTGCTCGTCTTGGACGCAAGATGGCATGGAGCAACACAGGTTCGATCCCCAGGTCTGCGCTTAGAAACCTCTGGGTATTAAGCGCGTTATAAATAACCTATCATATCATGTCACATCATAAGCGGTCAAAGGCCCATTGAAGAGATGTCTCTTATCCATGTGTTCATAGCCTCTCTTTCACACATTGCCAGTTTCGACGTTTTAACAAGTCATTTTTCACTCCCTAAAACTCGGAGGGCCTAATTCACAGAAGCATTTTATAATGACAAAACCCCATTGAAAAACGCTCTGTGCATTAGGCCCTGAGTGATTTCCAAAGTTGCAACTTTCTTTGTACTTATGTATCAATCACCATCAATACTATGGTGGCTTTAGGAAAACAAGAAACAAAAACTCCTACCTGTAATGTGAGTGCAGAAAAGGCTAATAAGACACACATAACACAGCGCCACCTAGCAGACATCACTGGAAGTTCCCTCCCAGATCAGAGAAGCACAGCTATGATATAATGTGATATGATAAGTCATTTATAACGCACCTGTACACAAGTGTTTCTAGGCTCGACGCCATGCATAATGTGGACATTTGGTCCACACACATAATTGCCATTGTCTTGTAGGGCAGCACTTTTATTTAATACATAGCTTTACAACCCAAGATTGACAGCTTGGAAGGATGCAACAACTGACCACATACATATTTCACTCTAACATGGGATCATCAGTGTGATGCAGGTCGTCATCCTTGTGATTGGAGCTTTGGGGCATGTTTACTAAATACCAACAATATTATTGTAGGTTTTAAAAAGCATGTATACATTCCCTTCTACCTGAAGTGCGAGAGTAGAATATGACTGTGTATATGTTTAGATGTATTTTCTTAATTTACAGTTTCTCCAAACAAAATACTTTCAGGCAAGCATTTGGACATGATTGCCATTAGCTGCTTTTGTCTCCTACAACCTATCCATCGATATTTGAATTCTACGATATCATCCCATCTGTCTGATAAATATTTTCAGTGTAAAAGTGAATGTAACAAAACAACTGATACCTCCAAAAAGACGTGTGTTGACAATGTGCCTATTCTCCCTTTTGGATGGGCTCTCATATAGAGGGAAACATATTTGTGTTGCATTTGGTGAATATGCATGCTCGTTTTCATTTTATGAATATCATTTAGGATGTTGTTCCATTTGTCCTCCAAGTTTGCCTTTCTTCCATGCCAGAATCTTCAAATATGCTTTGATTGTAGAATCTAGCAGCAAGTAACTTATTTGATTTTCTTTCAGACTCTTTTAATTACCCTCATAGTTGTTTTTCAATGCATTAATTCAGTTCTATGTGATAATGTCGAATATTGAAGGTCGCACACAAAAAAGACCGTTTTTACTCTGATCGAGTTGGTGCGGTCTTCATTATTTGGTATTTTTTCCCACCCCCTGCCCCCACAACTCTGAAAATAGGGGGTTTCAACCTCCAAACCCCACTCTCATTATTGCTGCACCCTCCCCCATTTCCGTCCCTATGCTATCCCTAACCCATTTAAATATACCCTTACTCATACACAAATACCTACACACCTTCCCCCGGCACCACACAAGCATACACATACACACACCTACCTCTCTTGCCACTTCCGTCTTCTTCTACTTCTCTCGATCAGCCTGTCAGCCCCTGCGAGAACGTGTGTGTGGCAGGGGCGTGATAGTTAGATTTACAAAGACCGCTCTGTGCATTCATAGAGCAGTCTTTCTAAATCTGCCTTTTTTCAATGAAATAAAATAGACATTTTCATGCGACACCATTAATTCCCAGTTGCAGTGTCATCTCTCCTGGAACATTCTGAGTATTTTTTCTATCACTATTTACAGCTTAAGGTAATCCCGAAGGGATGCAATCGTCAGGTGAAATCCTCTGTGCAATTTAGTAAATGAAATGATCCTTCCTCCTTCAGACATTTGAGCAATTGTGTAGATACCCCTCTGTATCCAGTAAAACAATCAACCTCATAACTTTGTGATTGCTCCAAATCTGTGAAAGGTGGGCTACAATGTTTTTACTGACAAATTCGGGCGGCTGCCACCCCTCTTCTACCGCCAACATCCCCTTTATATATACACCAAGCCCCTACCCACCATGTTCCTATCTGCAGAAAATAAGTGTGTTAAATTCTGTGACACAATATTCAATCAATTTACTTTCAATCAAAGTGACGGGTACCATTTTCCACCTCTATCTGCCCATGTACTTATACTGAAACAGCAGCCTTGTTGTTCACCACATTGACTTCCTAACTAAAATACTACAGAAAAGAATGTGCATCCAACCATTCATTACACAACGCATAAGGTCACTGGGATCCCAAACATAATCAGAGGTGTTGCTTTAAGTTACAGTACAATATGCAATGTTTGCATGGCTCTGTTGTATCAGTATTCCTCAATATATGAGCAGAGCCACACTACACTGATCCAGGCGTTGAATCTAAGGTTGAGGCTCTCAGTTGGCATAGTTGCTATATTCCCCATGCCATCAAGGTCAATTTTCGAGTGTCAGCTTTTTAGCCAATGGGTCTTTGTATGTAGTCACACACACACACACACACACACACACGCACGCACGCACGCACACACGCACGCACGCACGCACGCACGCACGCACGCACACACACCCCCTCCCCCACCCTCCCCCGTCCAGGGGTTTCAATGAAGAAACATTGAACTTGTGCAAGTGAAACTATGCATGTTATTAGCACAAGCACACAAAATTGTCCGAGTGCAAATATGCATTATTCAATGCATGTTTGCACAATGGAAATGTTTGTACTTGTGCTAACACTGTGCCCTATTTGCACTAGGCCAAATATTTCCCTAATAAAAATTGAAAGAACCTGCGTTTTGCACTCGGGCATTGTTGGCACTGGTCTGGTGGTGTTACCATGCAAAATGTCACCGGCAATAGTGTAAGGAGATTGCAATGTAATCAGGCCCCTGTTGGCTAGACAAACGACTGGATAGTAATAATACTGATGATATATGTCACTAGAACAATTCATATATTGAATAAGAAAAATACAAATACCATCAGAAAAACAGAAAAGGAGAACCAAGCAGGACATGGGAATGGAATGAAATCAGTCCTGGTTTTGTTGTGTGTCTCAGACACATCCTGCAACAAGAGACATGGCAGGAGAGTGTACCTATCTGAATATCAGTGAGATAAAATGCAGCGCTCGACACTATGATGTGTGCTGAGGATTAATGTCAGTGATAAGCTAACATAGAGCCTCACTACAGAAACTTTGCAACAGGTCAAGTGCAATTTTGCATGGTATTAATTGACCTAGTACAAACACATATTCTTTAAATCATTTCATGCAACAGGTCGCCCTAATGGTAAAAGAACACAACATTTGCCCTCGTGATGAAATGCATTGTAAGAATATATTTTTTGGACCAATGCATTTTTTGTTGTAGTGAGAGTTCTGAGCAACTTTGGATTGTGCAAGGTTGATGCAATGTGACCGTCTATTGGATAGCTAACACACTCTTTTCTTGAATGCTACCGCTCTTTCAAGGTTAGGATGTTTTTCATTTCTTGGAGCTCACTTCAATGCTTTTCAAATAGTAATGCATCATGGTAGGAGCTGAGTGAGTGGGAGTGTCATTTGATAAATCATCAGCTGTCTCGCCCACTCACTCACCTCCTCCAGTGATGATGAGTCACCAGGTGCTAGTCAATTGTGACACACGCACTCTTGTCTTTTTTCGACTTTTGACTTATATAGAGCACACAACAAACTGCATCGAATCCTGACGCAGATGGTATCAAGGCTGAGAAAAAACAAAAAGAGCCAATTTGGTGGATTAATGCCACTAACATTTATGAGGGTGCGAGGAAAGAATGATATTTATTTGAACAGGTGGTTCTTTAGGCCCACTCTAAAGATAGATAAATTGCCCTTCTTAAGTTCACTGGGAGACTATTCCATACTCTTGGTCCAGCAACTGAAAAGCTGTGGTCTCCTCTTGAGGCACAATTGGTGCTAGGAATAATTAGTAGACCATGCTCTGCCGATCTAAGAGCCCGGGTAGGCTGATAGTGCTTCAATGTATTTATTAAATAGGTTGGTCCCAGCCCGTGCATACATTTGTACATAAAAGACCCTATTTTGAATTGTATCTGGTCTTCCACCACAGCGACGGACGAAGACCAGATATTGGGGTGTTTTTGGCTACACCAAAAACTAGCCTTACTCCTGCATTTTGGACTTTTTGCAGATGATAAATCTGTTTGTCCGGATCTCAAACCAAGAGTCCATTGCAGTAATCTAATTTAGAATTAACTAAGGCTCACACAACCATAGCACGATCAGTGTCAGGAACATAGGGTAGTGCTTTGCGTAGGAGACGGATGTTATAGAAGACTGCTTGTACTTTGGCTGTTACAGCTTAGATCGCTCTGCCAAATACAGCCTAGGTTTTTAACCTTAGTGGTATATTTAAGACTAGTCCCCAAGAACTGGGTAGGTGGAGGGCAACTCCTTCCCTCAAGCAGATGCTTAGGGCCAAACAATACCACCTCAGTTTTTTTGGTGGTTGAGTTGCAACCAGTTTTTATTTCATCCAGGTCCTTATTTCTTCCAGACACCTGCCAGCTATGGCTAAAGCATCCTCCACATCATCAAGCGTGATATATATCTGGCTGCTGTCAGCGTAAGAGTGGAATCTAAGATGATATTTCTCCAGAATGTCCAAGATATATATTAAACTCTTGTGTGAAAATAATGAATGATTAAACCCCTATGCTTAAGAGCAGGTTCAAAGGAATGTGTGGCTCACTATTAGGTAGTGAAATATGACAACTGAGGCAATGATCCCTATGTCATCAGTGCATTTTAGAAAAGGCTCAACCAGGTGTCATTGCCTCCACCCTTATCACCTTATACAAAAAAGTAATGAAGTAAACTGAGAGAGGTTAGTTGTATGAAAGGAGATTGAATGGCATTACATTTTTTCCAGTAGATTGTTTTTTTATTTGTATTATTTGTTTCAAATATAAAATAAAGAGAGATTGATGTCTTCCTCACAATTTATTACAGGTGCATTGGGGGTAAATGCAACACATATGGCTAGTTTTACTACTTGACCAGATACAATTAGGTTAAGGATCCAGGTAAATGTATCACTGTTAACTACACTGTAATACAGTAGGAGCTGCATTGCAGGCACTTAACACCAGTGCAATTGCATTTTTGCACAGTACTAGCAGCAGAGAAAATATGGCGCTTATTTATGCAATGCCTTATTGCAGCAGGAAAATGTTTGCCTTGTTGCTAATGTGGATCAATAGTAACACTTAGGCCAACTTTGTCCTCATTCACGAAACAGTCAAAATAATATGTTTATGTAGTAGAGTAATTTTTCCCCTAATGCTAATCCCATACAAAAAGTCACATGACTCTGTGGAATGTTTCTGTAACAAGACCCCAGATAGTTTGTCTTGGTACATTTCATAACATTAATAAATGAAGTTTAAACTTGAACTCTGTCATGGCTTGCATTCAAGCTTATACCCAAGCATCCATCGCAGCCTCGCCTCTTGAGTGAAAAAATCAATATGTGTTATTATTGCGTGGGTGAATGGATGAATTAATAAATGTATACATTAGACAATTAGGGGATTTGTGGGGGAGTCATGCACCTAACAATTATGGGGGTAATTCATTTGCGCAGAAGTAGTGCACGCGGCTGGCGCAGAGAGGGAGCGTGCGGCAGCCTGCTGTAGCCGCGTGCGCCAAAACCCATTTTCAAGCACAGCGTATTCATGGATTCTTACATTCATAAGCAGCCGTGGCGCAGAGTGGCGCAGAACCCTGCAGCAGCGCCAGTTACACCCCCAAACCCGCCCCATGCGCTAAAAACATTGCGAAAATCCCCTACATGGCGCAAAGGCCAGTGGACCAGCATACAGCCCCCCAACCATGAAAACACGCTAAATATGCCACTCAGCCCTCACGCGCCAGCAAAATTGCATGTAAAACTGCCCACACACCCCTGGAATACGCATACCCGCTCGCGCATGCGGAATCGCGTATAAAACTCCCCACCCACCGCTGGAATATGTGTACCCCTCTCGCGCCAGCGAAATCGTATGTAAAACTCCCCACGCACCCCTGGAATATGCGTGCCCCGCATGCGCCAGCAAAATTGCGTGTAAAACTCCCCACGCACCCCTGGAATACGCGTACCCTGCATGCGCCAGCGAAATTGAGTGTAAAACTCCCCGCGCACACCTGGAGTACGCGTACCCCGCTTGCGCCAGCGGAATCGCGTGTAATTCTCACTCCTATACCCCCAGATTCACGCAGCAGTGTGGTGAGAAGCCACATGGACCCCCTGCAGCCAGACCATGCCACAGTGGTCCACCCTACACCCCTCCCCATGCCCTGCAGGCAGCCCATCCACCCTCCCCATGCCCCGCAGGCAGACCATCCACCCTAACCATGCCCCGCAGGCAGCCCATCCACTCTGACCATGCCCCACAGGCAGCCCATCCACTCTGACCATGCCCCACAGGCAGCCCATCCACCCTCCCCATGCCCCGGAGGCATACCATCCACCCTGACCATGCCCCGCAGGCAGCCCATCCACTCTGACCATGCCCCACAGGCAGTCCATCCACTCTGAGCATGCATCGCAGGCAGCCCATCCACCCTCCCCATGCCCCGCAGGCAGACCATCCACCCTGACCATGCCCCGCAGGCAGCCCATCCACCCTGACCATGCCCCGCAGGCAGCCCATCCACCCTGACCATGCCCCGCAGGTAGCACATCCACCATCACCATGCCCCGCAGGCAGGCCACATGGCACCATGCACTTGTGAACCCTGACTCATGTCCCCACCCCCCCTTGACAGGCACCTGCCAGCAGGCCCCGACTCATGTCCCCACCCACCCCCCCAATTAACAGGCACCTGCCAGCAGGCCCCGACTCATGTCCCCACCCCCCATTGACAGGCACCTGTCAGCAGGCCCTGACTCATGTCCCAACCCCCCCAATTGACAGGCATCTGCCAGCAGGCTCGACTCATGTCCCCACAACCCCCATTGACAGGCACCTGGCAGCATGCCTGACTCATGTCCCCACCCCCCATTGACAGGCACCTGTCAGCAGGCCCCAACTCATGTCCCACCACCCACCCCCTATTGACAGGCACCTGCCAGCAGGCCCGACTCATGTCCCCACCCCCCCCCCCCTATTGACAGGCACCTGCCAGCAGGCTTGACTCATGTCCCCACACTCCTCCCCATTGACAGGCACCTGCCAGCAGGCACCGACTCATGTCACCCACCCCCCCAATGGACAGGCAACTGCCAGCAGGCCCCGACTCATGTCCCCACACCCCCCATTGACCTGCACCTGGCAGCAGGCCCGACTCATATCCCCACCCCCCATTGACAGGCACCTGTCAGCAGGCCCCGACTCATGTCCCCCCACCCCCTCCTATTGACAAGCACCTGCCAGCAGGCCCGACTCATGTCCCCACCCCCCCCTATTGACAGGCACCTGCCAGCAGGCCCGACTCATGTCACCACACTCCCCCCCATTGGCAGGCACCTGCCAGCAGGCCCCGACTCATGTCCCCCCCAACCACCCCCCCATTGACAGGCATCTTCCAGCAGGCCGGACTCATATCCCCCCACCCACCCCCCCATTGACAGGCACCCTGCCAGCAGGCTCCGACTCATGTCCCCACCCCCCCAATTGACAGGCCCCTGCCGTCAGGCCCTGACTCATGTTAACCCAAAACAAAAGGAAACCTACCTAAAACCCTATCTAAAATACAACTATATACAAAAAGTGGAGCAAAGTCTGTGAACTCCAAATAAAAATATAAACCAAATGAAACCTAAACCTAAATAACTATATACAAAGGCGGCGGGCTAGTCCGACGGCTCACTTTTTGATGTTCCGGGCCAGGGCATCATCGAACTCCACGTCGATGTTCCGGAGGCGGGCCTCTTCCCTGGCCTCGAAGTCTCACAGGAATGCAGCCATGGCCTCCTCCAACTCCCTGTGAGTTGCCTCGAGGCACTCAGCCCGCCTCAATGCCCTATGGATGCAGTTCCCCACCCTGACCATTGTGAGCTGTGCCCTCTCCGCCCGCCGCTGCTCTGCACCTATTTGCTGGCCCAACCGCTCCCACAAATAAGACACTCCCAATCCTGGGTCCTACTGCCCGCCGGCCGATGCCTGCCCCGATGATGTAGATGGCCCCGAGGCCACATGCCTCCTAGGCTGAGCCTGCCACCGCCTTTCTGCTGCCTGCCGCCACCACCACGACTGCCTCGGGTAGATGGCATCACCCGCGGCCGTCGTGCAAGTGCCCTGCTTGAATGTGCCTGCACATCGTCCATTGCCAGGGGTCCAGTTGCTGGGGTGACCACCTGTGCTGGAGTTCCGACTCCTGACTGTGGCAGGGATGGGATCTCCACCAGCCTGGCTGCTATGGTTGGGGCAGGTCCACAGGGGGCCCTGGTGTCATCTGGGCCAGAAGACGGCACAGATACCGACTGGCGTATAGTGTGCACAGAGGAAGAGAGGGCCGCAATACAGAGCGACACATGGAGGAAACCCCCGACCACGAGCCCTCCCAACTGGGCCATGTTGGCACACATCTCTTCTTGATGACGTGCGTGGTTCCCACAGGAAGCACGCACGTCATCACGAATAACACGTGTGCGCAACGCAACACGAATCAGGATGGACTCAATCCTGTCACCGGTCCCCACGTCCACAGGTAGAGGAGCGCCAGATGACGTTGACCTCCCTCCTACCTGCAGACGAGCCTGGGACGAGGCATTCCTGCTGGTGCATGGTGATGCAGTCACAGTGTCAGGGACAGTGACATGCACAGGCCCCTCCGTTGCGGCCTGTGCTGCCTTCTGCCCCTGGACTGCACCACTTGCACCAGTGGTACCACCCGCATCAAGCCCCATGTGCAACTTTGTTACGGCCTCCTCCTCCTCCGTACACACCACCAACCTGGATGTCTCCGCACCAACTTCCACCATCGCCAGCCCCTGTGGGAGCTCACCCACCCCTTCCGCTGCAGCCGTAGTGGCAGACGCTGCACCATTCCCCTCGCTCCTGGATGATGGAATGTCCTGGGAGGGTGACTGTGCCTTGCATTGCCGGCCGGTGGAGGCATCCCTGCTGCTTTCCTCCACAGTGCCGTCTCCGCCCTCGTCTTCACTCACCGCTCTGTATGGGGGAGACATTGAACACAAGCATCAGGGTACTGTACAATAGTCCCCTAGACACAAGGCAATAGCACATGAGTGGCACTGTCAAACATCACTTCCATCATGTCCCTCCACAACACATAGGTCAGTGCAGGCAACACACATGCAGGAACAGGCATGGCACATGCAACAAACATTTGCATCCATGTCCAAGGTACCATAGAAACATCCAATGGTGGACTGCAACTCACATGCATCATGGGACATGCTGATCACATGCACACACATCATCGGAGGAGCGGCAGATGAGGTTGACCTCCCCCCTACCTGCAGACGAGCCTGGGACGGGGCATCCCTGCTGGTGCATGGTATGGTGATGCAGTCACAGTGTCAGGGACAGTGACATGCACAGGCCCCTCCGTTGCGGCCTGTGCTACCTTCTGCCCCTGTACTGCACCACTTGCACCAGTGGTACCACCCACATCAGGCCCCATGTGCAACTTTGATACGGCCTCCTCCTCCTCCGTACACACCACCAACCTGGATGTCTCCGCACCATCTTCCACCATCGCCAGCCCCTGTGGGAGCTCACCCACCCCTTCCGCTGCAGCCGTAGTGGCGGACGCTGCACCAGTCCCCTCGCTCCTGGATGATCTAATGTCCTGGGAGGGTGACTGCGCCTTGCATTGCCGGCCGGTGGAGGCATCCCTGCTGCTTTCCTCCACAGCGCCGTCTCCGCCCTCGTCTTCACTCGCCGCTGTGTATGGGGGAGACATTGAACACAAGCATCAGGGTACTGTACAATAGTCCCCTAGGCACAAGGCAATAGCACATGAGTGGCACTGTTAAACATCACTTCCATCATGTCCCTCCACAACATATAGGTCAGTGCAGGCAACACACATGCAGGAACAGGCATGGCACATGCAACAAACATTTGCATCCATGTCCAAGGCACCATAGAAATATCCAATGGTGGACTGAAACTCACATGCATCATGGGACATGCTGATCACATGCACACACATCATCGGAGGGTCATGCATCTGGCCCTGTATACCCCAATACACAGTGGATACAAGGATGACTAGGCTGTATCAGTGCATCAACACATCATCATGGACATGTGTGATGCATCTATGGCGTTTACCAGTCACTCACACATTACTCAGACTCACAGACATGTACACCATGCATGTCCATGACAGCAGCACCCATCTCTCATACCCCAAACATGTCCAAGTACAGACACAGCATGCATACACGTGTATATTCGGCATGCTGCTCCGCATGATGCATTGTGATACATACACCATCCATGTGGGTCACGCCTGACTGCACTCACATGCAGCATCATCATGTCCCTGAACACACACATCCATACATGACCCATGTCACACATACAGCCAAGTAGCTAACTACCACCACACTGCAACATGCACTGTTTTAAATGGGAATGCATGGGCACTTACCGCTTGACTCCAGACGGGACTGCATCCTGAGGATCTGGTGGTGAAGGACTGGGTGAATGCGCTCTAGGACCCTCATCTGCTGGGTGGTAAGCTGGCCCTGGCGCCCCACTGCATCAGCTGCGTCTAAGAGGCACCGGGCCTTCTTGAGGGTCCTGGACTTGTAGTCCTCCCAGCGC
This sequence comes from Ambystoma mexicanum, assembly GCF_040938575.1. Classification (NCBI taxonomy): domain Eukaryota; kingdom Metazoa; phylum Chordata; class Amphibia; order Caudata; family Ambystomatidae; genus Ambystoma; species Ambystoma mexicanum. The sequence goes on from NC_090925.1 coordinate 488,076,934, forward strand.
CTCTGGATGTGTTTGATGTCGCGGGGAGCCACCCCCTCCACAGTGATGGCACCCACTAAGTCCGTCCAGATCCTCCTCCGTCCTTCCTTGTCGGCGCGCAATGGTGAGAAGAGGGCATCATAATGCCCCAGGACTTGCTCCAACAGGATGCCAACTACATTGGCAGTGAAGCTGACAGCCCTCTGCCTCTCAGCTGGGGGGTTGCCATTGATGCCAGATGGTGTTGTGTCAGACATGGCAACCCCAGAGGCAGGTGTGTGCGGGCAACTGGGTCATGGGGCTGGGCTGTGGAGCGATGGAATACCAGTCGGGAGTCTTCTGTTCCAGCAGGGTTGGTCACAGAAACTTGACCCCTGCAGATGGCTGATGTGCAGGCACCAAATGGCAGGGCACTGCTGGCAGGAGGCAGGCAGGCAGTCAGGCAGCAGCAGATGGCTTGTAGGAGGCTCACCGGGGCTCTGGGGGGAAGGAAAATGGCCTTCTGGGCAGGAGCATGGTCTTCCGTGTGTTGTCGCGTGGGCAGCTTGATGCAGAGTGAATTGCCACGTGAAGAAACAGCAAATCAGCATGTAATTCGAGGAAAGGGCCTTAGCGCGTAAGCGCATAAGTGAATTTATGTGCGTGGGCGTTTCCCTCGGCACGGGTGCTTATTGATTCCGCATGTGCAAAAACAGCACGTCCGCGTGTGAATGCGTATAATTCAAGGAAAGTGCATTAGAGTGTAAGCACACCAGTGACGTTATGCGAACAGGTGTTGCCTTCAGCAAGGGTTAAAGGTGAGCGAGGCCAGCAGTCCACTGTACGTGCTGTTCGTGGAGACCGACGCGTGTGTTTACTCTTCTGGATTCACACACGATTACTTCACAGCGTTTGGAGTTCGTACCTCTTCTTTTGGCGGGGTGTTGCGTACGCGCAGAAGCGCGTGTGTTTTTCTTTTTCTTTCTCATGCAAGGCAGGCGGTGAGTCGCGCACGCTATTTTTCCCCACTGTGGTTTCCCCTGAGCATCGCGTACCGTTTTCGAGGTCATAGTAGCCCGCGTGTTCCACACGTATGTGTTTTTTGTGTCCCTGTGTGCCACATCCTACTGCTGGAGGTTAAATCCACACACGTGGGCTACCGGGGTCGCGTGCACATTTTTCTTTTGTAATTTTACATTTTTTTTCCTTTTTTGTCAATTTTTGATTTTTAAATGTTTCTTTTTTGTAAACATTTTTTGGGGGGGCCTGAGCGTTGCGTAACCTGCCATTTTTCCCCAGGGGTCACAGACAGCCTTGTAGGAGCACAGGGGTACCTATTCCATCCAGTACCCTGCCCCCTTCAACCCAATTGACCAGGACAATTGTTGAGTGTACCTCCCATCGGCTATTTACCATCTGTGCCGTGTTTGGGAGGCCACCAAAGGGTAGGGGGGCAAAGCTGGCCGTCCTCTCAGGGGTCTGCATGGTAGGGCACGTGGGCATGGAGAACAGGTGGTCAGCGAGTCCAGGGTGTCCAGGGTGGCTACAGAGGGGGAAGAGGCAGGGGTGCCCCACTGGGGCAAAATGCCCAGCCATGTGCTGGTGCAGACATGCCACCCCCCCCTGTGGCTTCTGGTGATGCAGCTGTTGCATCACAACCTGGCGCCCATATGACCCAACAGCAACTTACATCTGCTGTCATGGGCTCACCGTTGGTGGTAGCTGCAGGTGCAGTTGTGGGGGCCCCCACCCGTGCTCGGGGGCAGGCTGCGCATGTTGCATTGCGTGACAAGGACTCCCAGGACAATTTCCATCTTGTCCGGAAGTGCGGGCCACGTGTGTCCAGTGTAGCTATGACTGGGGCGCATGTAGCTTGGGCAGTTATGACATCTGCAGCTCCAATCAGCCGGGTGGTGGTAAATGCATGAGCAGATGCAGCCAACACCACCCCGGCCGTGAGTCAGACCGAAGCCAGACCTTCTGTCCTCATTCCAAAACCCACTGCCTTGGTCCTGTCCACCAGCGCCACTGCCCCTATTTATCAGGACCATATTGGCCACTCAGGGTCAGTACCACTGCCCAAAAGGACGAAGCGAGCACCTGTGCAAGAGGCTGAAACCCCAGACACGGGGCCGGCCTCTAGCACATCGAGGAAGAAGCCTGTCGGCAAGCAGGAACTGGACTTCCTTGTGGACTACGTGTCGGCACAACAACGCGATATGCTTGTGGGCCCACAGTGCCATTCTACGCATCATCAGTGTTGGGTCCACTGGCAGCATGTTGCATATGGTGTGACAGCCATGGGATTCCATGTACGCACGGCTCAGGACTGCTAGAAGCGTTGGAATGACCTCCGACGCAGTGCAAAACAAAAGTGTGCCTTCAATTATTCCATGTCTCTGGTGACTGGTGGTGGGCCACCACCAGAGGAGGATGAACACACTCAGCATGAGGAGATTGCTGTAGAGTTCATCCCGGAAGAACAAATCCGTGGAGTGGGAGAGAGGATGGATTTTGATGCATCGTCCGGTGAGTATTGATGTGTGTTACTCAATGACATGTGTGTTTGGCGTATGTGACCCTCTCGGCTACAACTTAGGTCCTTCCTTTCATCAATCTCCCTCTCTACCTGTGGTGTTCACCAGGGGTCTGACCTCATAGCCTGGCTTTACTAACAGCACCTGTCAGCTCTCGCATACTGCATTTTCATTTTCTGCTACGACGTCCAGTGCTATGCTGCTGACACTCAATTAATTTCCAGGCTGCCCTTGGCCACCTCTTCTCCCTCTCCCATTTCTGATTGCCTCATTGACCTTTGAAATTGGTGTACTCCCAATGATCTCTGTCTAAATGCCAGCAAGACTGACATCCTCCTCACCGGTACACCTTCGCCATCCTTTCCCCTCACTCTCTGGCTGGCCCCCCTTGGCCCTCTTTCTACACCCACCTGCAAGGCCAACAACTTCAGGGTCTCCTTTGACTCCACACATTCCTTTTCCACACACATTTCTGACGTTTCTTGAGAAATGCTAACTTCTTGCTTAACCTCCTTAGGGGTACTGTGCCTTTCCTCTCATTCACCTACAAGCTCACAGTCTCTCAAGCTCTGGTTGTCTCAAGGTTGGACTACTGTGAGAGGCTCTTTCAATATTCTACCTGCCTCCACACTCCGCCCTCTCCCACTAATCCAGTACAGGACTGCAAGACTTGTCCTTGGCCTCAAGCCCTGGGATCCTATCCTTCGAGCTCTGAAATCCCTTCATCGGCTACCAGTGGATGCAAGGATGATACTTCAGACCCTCTGCATTGTGCACAAGGATTTTTGGGGCCTGGGTCCAAAATACCTTCAACTATCCCTCTGCCAATACCTACCCTCTAGAGTCCTTTGCTCTTCTACCTCACACTCCCTCCGGGTCAGTCGTTTATCAAAGAAATAAGCTGGGGGCAGAACTGTGTCTATGGCTGGTACCTCCCTTTGGAACAGCCCACCTGCCATGTTGAAACTTGAGGAGAAACATCTCTCCTTCCGGAAGCACCTCAAGACCTTCCTATTTGCTACTGCATTAGCCCCTCTTCTCCCCAGCTGAACAGTTTCCTCTCTTGGTACTGTGCACCTGTACACCCTCTACCCTTCAGGCCAAAGTACCTGCTCACCCTGCCTCTCTGCTGCACTGCCTCCAGGCCTCCCATTGCAATGGGTCCTGTACGTGTACCCATACAGTCCCCCACTCTTCTTCTGCACTCATCATATTTGCCCTATCCAAATGATCTTTCACTTGCCACTTGCTGGCTGCACTACCATCTTTTGAATGCCTATTCTATCAGTGAACTTCATTTTAATTCTTTGGTCTCCTCTGTTTGGCACGTTCCACTTCTCCCCCTTCCAGGGTCTCAAACCCTTAAACCCTTCTCCATGCACTTGTGTGTTCTCAATGTCACTGTGCCAGTATGATCATTGTTTTCTTTTCCTTTTCTCCCTTGTTCCTCTCCCTTTGCTTGGTTGCGCTCTAAGCCACTTGTATAACAGGTCAATCTTGATGAGATTTCATATCATGTCATATACATCCTTTGTCCTTGGTGCAATGTGTCTCACTCTGACTGTGCTGATGGCAGTGGCTCCCCATGCACATGTGTGCACATTCATGTTCCATGTGCATTCCATGTATGCCCCTAGGTGTCCTTGACCACCTGCCCATTGTAGTATGTCTACAGGATGATCCAAGGGTCATGTTATTTGGACAGCCATTTCATGTTCACTGTGGGTCTGTGTGTCATCACACATGACTGTAGGGTGTCCACATCTGTGTCATGCACATGGCTCACCCTGTTACAGGCCCACTGCCTCTTTTCAACTGGTGTGTCTTCTGCATGCATGGGTGTATTATTGATGGTTCTTCATCTGTCCTGCATCATGTCCACTTCTCATCGGCTGTAGTGACATTTTACTGATGACATGAATAGACGCATGCCAACACTGTCTGCCAAGGCACAGTTCTGTGGGGAACCTTTAATTGCCATGCAGTGCCTCCCTGCTATTGCCCAGATGGTTGATGTTTCAGGGTATCCATGCTACATGGGGCATGCCATTTGCACATGATGGCTGCAATTGCGCTTACACTGCCGTCACGTTTGGAGATTGACATCACTACATACGTGTTGATGTTGGAAGTTGAGGGGGTACACATGACCTGCACCACACACACCCACTGCTGTGCCAGGTTCAGCCCTTCAACATGCCAACACAATGCTGCTGGGTGATAGTGACCTGCCATGTATGTACCCATGTCCCTCCTTTCACTGTATTGAAACACAGTAGCGTAGGGGCCTCCTGTGACACATGTACGCTGCATAGTCAATGGTTGTTGAGTGCTGCATGTGAACATGTATGTTACAGGTGTCATGGTGTGTTTGGTGTGATTGCCAGCTGTGGCTATTTGTGTGTTACCACATGCTTATGCTATGTGCCACCTCTTTCTTGCTGTCTGTCATTTCTGCCTTGGATATGTGCCTGCTAGAGGTTTTGTGTGATGCAACATACAAAACATGTGTTGTCTTCACATTTTACACGCATCCTTTTCTGCTTTCGGGAACACTCTTGCATTGCAATGCCACTGGATACATGTTGGTCTTTGAGTTGCATGTGACATGTATGCTTCATGTGTTGGCTGTCAATGTTGTGATCTGTATGTGTGTGGTATGTGCTACTGACATGCATGTTCTTGTTTTTTTTGTTTATGTTGCAGGTGATGAAGCACTGGAAGCAGAGGATGAAGATGTCATCACAGACACGGTGGTCAGTTCACATTACCATCCAGACACCAGTGGTGGTCGTGGGGTGGCAGCCCACACGAGAACCCACTGGTGCTCCAGGCCATTGTGTCCAGAGCGGGTTGCGAGTCAGGCTCTGATGTATCCTTTGACCACAATATTGAGCCAGATCTGCATCATGACATGTCGTCACCAGAAAGTGATCCTGTGTTGGATGATCTTCTGTCCGCGACACCTGCAGAAGGGGGCCAGGCAGGGTTGGAATGTCCGCCTCTGGTGGTTACGGGTTCACGGTCACACTCAACACCAGTTGGCCATGTTCCTGGGGAATCAGGTCTATGGAGGGATGCAGTCCTGCAGCCACGGGTGGCACCAACCCAGCAAGGACCACAGCTCCTTGGGCCCGGCAGGTGTCGTGTCCGGCAATGCAGTGGCCGTGCGCTAATGGGGAAACTGAGTGGGAGCATGCCGTTATTGCCATAGTACAGCAACGGGGGCAGCAGTTGAGATGATGGCTCAAGGTATGGAAAGAGTGGCCTGTTCCATCCTCCCCCTGAAAGGCAAGTGCAGCTCCAGCAGCAGACTACGCAGTCCACATGCCGCTCACTCAGGCTGGGTATGGCTGCCTCTGACAGGGCACGCTGGGCTGAAATGGTGGCTCTTCTTCAAGCTATTTCAGTTCAGGCAGAGGCACACCGTGAGGCCCTGAGGGTCGAACATGAAAACCTCAGATCTACTCTGGGTGCTCTCATGATGGACGACAGTAGGCGGGCAGAAGACAGGATGGAGTGGCTTAAAAGAACCATCTCAGCTGAACTCCATGCAACCCGGGAGGTACTCCGTATGTCATGTGAGGCCATGCAGGCAGAACTCCGTCTTACACGTCAGTCCTTGCAGGAGGAAGCCCATGTGACACGAGAGGTAATGCATGCAGACCGACGTGTCATTGCCATGCAGGACCTGGCTTACCAGACTTGCATGCTTCCTGCTGTTGAAGGGCAAGCTGCAGAAAGGTGTCGTAAGGCAACTGTGCTGCGTCCACCTTCTGAATTCCATCCAAAGGGTGACGACGACAACCTATCTCACACATAGGTCGGGTTGAGCACAGCGAGTTTTTTTTTTTTAAATCTCAACATCTGCACATGTGTGTGTTTAGGTGCACCCTTTACCTCCCTCCTCCTGGGTGCCGCCCCTGCCCCTGGGTCATATGTGGCCATTTTTGATTTTTGTTTTCCTGCATGTATTTTATTTTGTCTATTGTGCATTCATGTGGCAGTGTGGTGCTTTGTGGCATTTTAAGGCATCCACTGTGTGTTCCAGATGGGCTCATTTAGGCTTGTCTCGTGTATGTGTTTTGCTTGAGGTCCTGACACATATGCTAGTCCCGCTTCCCCTTTCCATGGGCTCGCAAGGATGGCTCGGTGTGACAGCATCTTAAACAGTGGCATTGGGCTTCTATCATATCTGTTGCCAGCCTGCAGTCCTACTTGTGTGTACACCCCTAGTGGGTATTCCGGATGGCTTCCCCAATGCATGTCTGCACTTCATTTTGGTGAGTATTCTGTTGACTGCATTTCATCATGCTGCTTATGATTTTTTTAAGAATTGACTGTCTATGTTCATGCACTTCCTGCTGAAGGCGGTACCATATACCCCTTGGCTGTGTAACACACACTGATGGTGGGAGGTGTCCGTGTGCTGACAATGTTGCATTTGGCCACTTGGCCTACAGTGATTTTGATATGCCACATGAACACTGCATGTTATCCTTGTCACCACACGTTTCAACTACCCCCATTTCCTTGCTTCTCCTGCTTTGGCCATCTTGCAGCCCTGCCTGGTGTTTTGTTGTGCCATTGGAAATATGGCTGCATTGCTTTTGACTTGACTGCCATGTTTGTGGCCTGGATCTGCTCCACCCCTCCTATTGGTTGCACTTGGGTCTTATGACAATCCGGCCAACCAGGGGGCTGGAGACTGCCACCAGTACCAATGGCCCATAATAGAGGCCCTGTCTACCCCTGTCCACCCCTGTCCACCACCGTCCCTTGATTGTCCCCCTCTCCCCCCTATCCCCACCTGTCTCCACCTGCCCCCTGCCAGTCTCCCCCTGTCTCCCTTGCCCCCTGCCAGTCTCCACCTGCCCCCCGTCAGTCTCCCTCTGTCTCCCCCTTCACCATCACACCCCCTCCCCTTCTGCACCGTCTTCTTTCCATCTGCCCCCTGTGTGTGCTTTCTTTCCCCCTCTACCCCTTCCTGCCTTTACACCTTGGCCCCCTCCTCCCTTCTGTCCTCCCTCTCCCTCTCCAACACCCTTTCCCCTCCTCCTTGTCCTCTGTCTGTCTTTTTCCGGCACTAACCCAATTGCCATCAGGCATGGTGATACGTAGCCTCTTGTTCTTTGCAGTTCTTCCCCGTCTGCCTCCGCTCATCTGCCCCCCACCTTCACCTTTTTGAGTTTTATTTTGGCACTTACTTTTATCATCGGTCCCTCCACCACTGATTACAGGTTGTCTGTTCCCCCTTTCCCTTCTGTGTTTCTTCTCCCCCTCCCCAGGACTATCTTGATTCTTCGTCAACCTTCCACAGTTTGTCACTTGTTTTGTTACTCTCCTCACCTCTTCCCTCCTCTTCCCTCACCCCCCCCCCTCCTTATGTGACTCCTGCACTGCAACTATTCCTGTCAGGCATAGCAATGTTGATGCTAGTTTTGTTTTCCGACATTCCCTCCCTAGACTCTCCCTTATTGTTCCAGGCACTTGTACTATGTACTTTGATTTGATAGTTAATTTTCACATTGTGGACTGTTTGAAGGACTTGTAGGAATGTACTGTTATTCTCCCTTGTTCCCTCCCTCCTTGAGGCGCTTTGATGCATTTTGCGGTTAGGCCCTATAAGGATTTTCAATGAATCAGTGATTGCTCACTGTCTGCCATTGTTGATGTGGGGTACTCTGTACATGATATGTTCTGCTGGTCAATGGATGATCCTATGTTCGGTTTTATTTTGAGGTGTCAGGGGATGGGTGTGGTTTAACACACAGGGTGGTCCTTGAGTGCAATGTTCACATGTGCTGTGTACAGGACACTGAGGCTCACCCAGATTGCCTTCTCAGGCATGCAGTGTCCCAACAATCCATGTTCACTTCCGATTCATTGATCGTGTACATGCATGACAGGGTACTATTTGGTTGATTGCACTTTTTTTTCATGATGCTCAAGGGGTTTCCCCAACGCAATGCACACTCACTGTGCTATCCGGTGAGCGGTGTGTTGCAGGGGACACACACGCAGCACTCAGTGTTTGAAATGTCAATTTTCTGTTGTCCAATGTGCATGGCAACAGGTATTCTGACTTTTGTTGCTTGCACAACTGGTGGCATGCATTTGTGCCACCGTTTTCAGGGTGTGAGGTTTTGGTCAGTCATTTCTTCAGATTCCATCTCAGGTGTAATTGTCTAGTGCCTATTTACATTTTTCACGTGGCACTTGTTGTGCATATGGTTTGATCTTTTGCCGTTGCATACCATGGTGGTGAGGTAGATGGGGGTCATGGGGGTTTGGAGGGTTTGGTGGCATACCAGTACTTTCATGCTCTGTTTTGCAGGGGGGGAATATGCACCTTGCATGTGTTCCTTTTGGTCACATGGGATTGGTTGTCTTTAAGTAGCTAGGGATGCACACAATGTGGCACTTCTGTGGACACATTCTCGGGGTGGTAAGGTTGTGATAGTTAACTGTCCCTTTCTCATCATCGATTGTCACCTGGCAATGGGCCATGCTTGTGTGCACTCCGCAGGGGTTGGAGTTTAGGTGAAAAATGTGGCCACAATCTGGGTATGGACTGCCTTGCCACATGCCCTTTCCCCTCCCATGCGCAGCGGCCGTGCATGTGGTTGAGGATGTGGGGGCACCACCATGTCCACCGGTACGCTGTGCCGTGTTGCAACGTTGTTCAGGACACATGCTGCCACAATGATCCTGCACACTACTGGGGGTGCATATAGTAGCTGTCCGCCAGAGCGGTCAAGGGAGCGGAAGCGTGACTTGAGCACTCTGAATGTGTGCTCCACTATTGCCATGGTTGCAATATGGGCTGCGTTGCATCTTACCTGGGGTGGTGTGGTGGGGTTCCGTATTGGCGTCATCATGTAGGTGCTCAGAGGGTAGGCACTGTCTCCTGGTAAGGTGATAATGGTTGTCATTAGTTGGGCGTGTGTATTTGTCTGTGTATGACATGTATGCATGTGCACAGCCATTTGTACTCACCTATGAGCCATGTGTCGCCATGCTTCCCAGCTTCCAGGGCCCGGCTCAGGGCGGACATTCTGAATATGAATCTGTCATGGGTGGACACAGGATAGTTTGCATAGATAGAGGTGATGATTCCCTTGGCATCGCACACAACCTGCACGTTGATGGAATGCCAGTGCTTGCAGTTGCGTTAGATGTTTTAAGTGGCCCTAGGTGGACGTAGGGCCACATGGGTGCAATCTATGGCACCGAGCACTTTGGGGAAGTGTGCCACCCTGTAGAAGTCCAGGACCACGGCCTGCCTTTCAGCGGGTGTTCTGGACATGTATATGTGCCTGCGGACTGAGGGGCACGCAGTGATGATTGCCAACACCTTGTGTATGCAAAGTGACTGCGTGGGCTGTGAGACGCCCCCCACTATGGCAGTTGTCCGCTGTGACCCAGTGGCCAAAAAATGCAGTACATTGAGCAACTTCTCCAGGGGTTCAATGCTTGGGAGCACAGGGTGGGTGATGTGAGTTCATCCTCCCACTCCCTGACCAGGTCTAGGATGATATGAGGTGGAAACCTATACCTGCCATAGACCTGGTCATCAGGCATTCCAAAAAGGCTGTTCCTGGGCAAAAAAATGCAGGGTCTGTCTATTCTCCTCCTCCTGAGGTGTCCCACGATCACTGCTGCGAGCAATGGGACATTCATTGTAGCTGTATATGCTTGTTTGTGCGCACTTTTATGCTGCGCTGGTGCGCTTCCGCCTGCTTTCGTGTGGCGGACGTATTTGTGCGTGTGCGTGTGTTTGGCGTGCGCAGGATTTTCCTATTAGATTCCATTAATACGTGTTTTTCACTAGCGTGTGGGCGTTGCGTGTGTTTCCCAGCGGCACTTCCCACGTTATGCCTACTTTTTCACGCCTTGTTCCCCATTCCCCATGTTCCGACCCCTTTTTAGGTGTGTGCGCGAGAAGTTCTGCGCTTTCCCCGTTCCTGTCATGCACGCATTTGGAAAGTCGCAGTGGTAAGGTAAGTGCGAATTTGGTGCACATCCTGGGAAAAACACGCACAGGGCCTTCCATGAATCGCATGTGTGCAATTTGCACGCGTGCGCTAGCTTTTTCACGCATGCGCCAGCTTTTTCACGCTTGGGCCACGAATTTTGGCGCACATTTATTGCATGAATTACGCTCTATATCTTAGAGTGCTTATCGGTCGGTGGATTGATTGGTAATAGAATTATTCAAATTTCATTTTAAGACAATTGTGTTCTGTTCATGTGCTACAATCTTTTATAGAGTGTTTCCATTTCGAATCATCATAATGCTTCTAAACACTATCACACATAAGATTAAACCATACATCAGTGTTGTATGTAGCTATGTTTTAATCTGCTTCTTCCAACACACACACACACAAATCCTTGACGAAATGTGAAGAAGTGCAATGTCTAGAAAGCGCCAGATGAGATTATAGATGTCTGCTTGGTATCTGGCATGCATTATGCTGTTTGGACAATTTCCAAAATAAATTCCTCGAGAAGGAGACAAAAAAATGTATCTATATTCTGATACATTTGCAAAATAAGATCAGTGTGGAATTTCAAAGGTATCACTGTGGAAAAATGAAATCTGAAATCCTGGTGTGTTTGATTTGTCGTTATGTGACGAATCCTGAAGGCTTTGCATTAAGTAACTCTGAAGGTTTCGCATTAAGTAACTCTCTAGGCGCATTTACATTTTTTCCCCAATCTTCATTAAGCCTAGGAGTCTTGATTTTAATGTGCGTCCCCCTTTCATCTTACTAAATGTAGGAGCAATCTTAAATATCGAGGAGTTATGTATATAACACAGAGCTATGCAATAGTGTATAGTAAAACACATTTGTATTTGATCATCGACTAACTTCTTTCCCTTGAATAGAGACAACAACATAGTGTAATGGTAAATAGTGCAATTATCATTTTCGAGGAAATTCACACATGGATTCACACATCATTAATTGTTTCAGCCATTCATTTAATGGCCATTTAAGGGTCCATTTAAATGGGCATTTAAGGGTACCTCTTAGCCTTATAGACTGACAGCGAGGTCACTATCAAAGGATAATGACACTCCCCAGGTTATGCCAATATACGCAAAATAAAAGAAGAAAATAGTGGAATGAAATAAAGAATTTGGGAAAAAAAACTAATGTTACAATCTGGTCTGAACACCTACTCCTTTGTGACTTCTCCATTGCAGTAAAACGTCTATTGCATATTATACAAGCACAGCACTGGCACTGCCTAGCATATAATGGCAGCACCATCGTCATATGATGGCCAACTCCCTGGAATATGATATCAGAATACACAGCACGGCCCTGGCATATGAAGCCAGCAGCTGTAAGCAGTCCAAATACAGTGCACTTGTGTTTTCATTGGCACTTAAATAATTGCACATGTGCAAACAGTGTGTTTGCACTTGTGCCAACATTGGTGCCCCTATGTGGTATTGTTTTTAATACCTCATATTTTTCAAATAGCACCTCATTCTTAGTTGAGGTCACATGGGATATTTACAGCCTGGGGTGGATGGAAACTATTGCATATGAGGAGTAATGCAATCATTGGAAAATACCATTCTTTTATCGGGGTCTATGCAGTCTTTTTTAAAATATTGGGGTGTAAACTGTAGCCATGACAACTCATCGTTCGAGGGCAATTCCCTTGGCTATCCTGAGCAATTTCTTTCTGTATCACTAATCTTATAATTTCTTTTGTCTTGAATGAGATAAATAAGTCTGATGTTTCCAATCTGTGGCATGTGTTTTTCATGTCGCAAGATCTTTCTCTGTGGGGTCTCTTTTGATCTCCCCACCCTGGGCCTCCTCTTCTAGCACAGTTTTCTAGTTCAAGATGCAGACTTGTGGACTGCCATAAGTGTGCAGACCAGGGAGTTGGCAGAGCTGGAGTTCTGGGATTGCTTTCTCCTGTTTCCGGCTGTGCTCTTGAAGAGGTTAAGTGGTCTGTGTGTGTGTTTCACATTGTTGATAGGTATAACGATTCATTTGCTCTACAACATTGATATTTATCCTGGCTATAAATGTGCTGACAGTGATGCAAGTAACAATGTCTTGTTTTCCATTCTTCTTTTGTTGGAGCTGTTTCTCTGCCACTTATCCTTCTTTATAATGCTTGGGAGCAATACCGAGAATGGCATTTGTTTAATTTCTTTTAGTCAAGTCTGTGTCTCCTCGTGCACTAACCAGCTCTTCCCCACAGTGGTAGTTGAATACTTGGGCATGAAACTGGAGATGAATTTTTGGGCAATCTCATAATATGATGGGGTCATGGTTATTTGCATGTGTCGATGCCTAGTTAAGTTTACAGGTGGTTATTGGCTTCAAAGGGCCTCATCGCAAGGTGGGTGGTATCCCAGTGGTAATACCGCCCAACTGCAATTGCGTTAGCACCAGCTGTTCCAGCATTATTTGCCCATTCCCCAGCCCATGCCCATTCCCCAATAGGTCCATTGGACCCAATGGAGCATTTCCAGCGTAAATACTGCACGCTAATGCAGCCAGAGGTAATTGTGCCAAAAACAGGGCGATAAATGGGTTTTTCACCTCCAGCAAAAAGCTGGCGGTACAACAGCCCATTTAGCACCCAACTCATGATCGGGCAGCCCTTAAATGTGGCGGCAATAGCGTTACCGCTGCATTTAAGGGCTACTGCCCACCTTGTTATGAGGCCCAATGTCTATAGTTAAAAACGTATTTATTTATTTATTATGTATATTTATTTCAATCTATATGCAGTGCTGACCCTACACAGAGGGCCTTGCAGTGGTTTACAAAGCTCAACGCGAGAGGGTGAAAAGAGGTTACAAGGTCTATCTGAAATTGATTGAAAGATCAGGATAGATATAGGATAGTGGGGAGGTGGTCTGGTCAGATTAGTTGGGGTAAAAGGTATATTCATAGGATTTTGCGGAAGGAGATGATGCAAGGGTTGGTGCGGATGTGGGTTTGGATGTGGTTAGCTTGTATAGTGGAATGTGTGGGAGATTTTACTTGTCTTGTGCAGTGTTTGTGTGGGTGATGGGTTTTGATTTTGTTGTGAAGGTCGGATTGGGTTTTGAGGTGGATGGCCTTGTATGTGACGCAGAGTCCATTGAAAGCAATTCTTTGGTGTATGGGGAGCCCATGGAGCTGGGGTGTTGTGTGAATGATTGAGGGCAGAATTATTCTTGCTGCTGCATTCTGAATGGCTTACATGCGGATGAGGGTATTGCTGAAGAGTCCAGTGAGGATACATTTCCATAGTTTAGAGAAAACTAGATCCTGTATCTCAGTATAGAAGTCGTCAAAAGGAAGGATTGCCTTATCTTTCGTAGGAAATGTAGCTGTAGGTTGCATATATGTGGCCTGTCAATGATAGTCATGGTCAAGCCTAGGGAGTTCATTGGTGTAGTGAGGGAGATGTGTGTATTGTCTGAGGTGATTTCTTTTATCTACTATACAGTAATATGAACCCTAGCCTACAAGCGTTTCACTAACTGCAAAATTCCTCACGGAAAATTGCCCATTTTCAGTAAATCTGTTTCTCTATTACTCTTCCTAATAAAAAGTTATTTTTTTTATAATAACTGACATCTGAAAACAAATACGTTTTTATTTTTAAGTGAGCGAATAAGAAAGAAAACATTTATCACCATCGTGACCAAATCAATCATTTTAAAATCATGTTATAGTTGGCAACATATTAAACTGGATGAAGAAAAGAAAAAGGAAAAAGAAAGATGGAAAACAAGAGGTTTAGTTTAATCAATAATTGATCATTCAATTGGGCTTATCAAAATGAACTGTATGTTGTTATAAGAGACAATTTAAGATTGCAAATTCTTGTCAGGTATGGACTACCCCAACATTTTATTTTATTTTATTGAGCATTTATATGTACGGTGCTTTATACAACATAATTGTGCTTCAAAGCGCCACGAGACTAAATGGGAAGGGAACAGGGGAAATAAAAACAATGGCAAACAGTAGTATACAGTCGTGGTCCTACTAGGCCTTGTGACATTCGGCCATGACAAGTGCATTCAGAGGAAGTGCAAGGGAAAGGGATGGCACAGGGAACAGAGTAATGGACACGTGCTGGGGGAGAGCCCGGGGCGGAAGTCATAAGGGGAGCAGAGGAGGAGAACCTCAGGCTAAGTGCTTCTACAGGTGACTCTCAAGGTGGGATGTGGTGCCATCAAGAGGGCACCACAGGGCAATGCAGTGGGGGGGCGAGGGGTGCTGGTATTGAATGGTAGGAAGGGCCTGGGATCTAGTGAGATTCATCAGGATCAGGCCATCAGTCACAGTGGCAATAGGGTGATTAGCTGGGAAGGGAAAGAGGTGGAGAAGAGCAGAGTTTTGGGCAGTTTCTGGAACCTAAGGAGGTCCGGATCAAGGCTGAAAGGGGCGGGGGGGCTATTCCAAAGGAATGCCTCCCACTCTCTGCTTGGTGAAGGGTTTGAAGGTAGGAGAGTTGGAATTAGAGGAGCATAGGGCTCTAGCAGGGGTCTATTTAGGAGGGAAAGTTAGAGATAGTATGGTCTCATGCCCCAGAAGGCCTTGTGGATGATGCAGAGGGTCTTGAATTTGATTCTTGCAGCTACCGGGAGCCAGTGGAGAGATTTTAGGGCTGGACAGATACGGTCCCTGTGCTTGAGGCCAAGGATAAGTCTTGTAGCCCTGTTCTGGATTTGCTGGAGTGGGCGAAAGGAGGAAAGAGGGATATTTAGAAAGAGGCTGTTGCAGTAGTCCAGCCTGGAGAGGACTAGAGCTCTGGAGATGTTGAGCTTCTCGGGGAAGGTGAGAAAGTGATGAATGCCTCTGAGGAGGTGGAGCTGGAATTGGGACTTCTCGGTAAGATCCATGATGTGAGGGGGTGAAGGAGAGAGTGGAGTCGAAGATGACCCTGAGGTTTTTGGCCTTACAAAATGGTGGAAGTAGAGGGCCCAAAGAGGGTGGCCAGAGGGTAAGAGGAAAAGAGGGCACAGGTGTCCCGATGAGGAGGATCTATTTAATCTATTAGAATTCAATCATTTCAGCATAGTTTATAGGGATATCCTGTGTATTCACACATTCTTAAAATGGAGTGAACTGAAATGGGATGCATAGAATAATGTGCTGTTATTGTCTGTTGCGCTAATCCTATTAATTTACTTCCAGATGGTAAGAGAATAACAGTCTTACCATGATTCAGTATATCGGCTGCAATGGAACTTCTTTAGAATACATTTGATGGTCACGTGATCCTTATGTGTCTGATGATAAGTAGGCATGTGCTCGAAGTCGAAAAAGCACAATTGCTTGTTTGATTGTGTTGGTTTTATATTGGTAATATTTATGGGATAACATTCTAATTTAGTATCCTGCACATTAAATGTATACTCACTCACCATTTTTGCTTCATGACATATGCAGCCTTTCTGTCTACTGTTCTATGTCCTAATTCGCTTCATGATATATCTTGCAGTTAGAAAAATAATTGTTCATTCTGTGCAAATATAATATGAATGATTGTGTTGTGAGATGCTGACCTGCTATTCCTCTCATATTTCCAAAATACTGGTTAGTTCAGAAACATGGAAACATTCTTCTGATCAAATTTTGATAAACTTGCGACACCGAGTCTGACCATATAGTGCATCAATGTTAGGTGCATTATGTACCAACTTTATGGTTTTTAAACTGCACACATTATTGTTGCAGTGTGCATACATTGAGAATTGTCACATGGATACCCAGTTTTGAGTACCCTGCACTTTCATAAATTACATACTTGGCTTCCTCTGCTCCACTGTTTATGTGATGCCATGCAGTGACATCCTGCATGCAGTAGGGAGTATTGACCCTACTGATACTAACTGGATACACTAATGTTTCATAATGAAATGCCTTTTTAAAACATTAGCTTTATTTAGATGTATGTATTGTTACATGATGAGAGTCTATTTTGCTACTATTTTCCTGGTGGCACCAAAAGCCTTCTTGGAAGAAGTCCACACACTATTGTATTTAAGTTGTTTTGTTATTAACATATTTACATATGCAACATGTACCACATTTGCGAAATCCTGTTAAATTGTAAGATAGCCCTATGTGTGTCTGGTAGTATTTTTGTAAAGGTGGATTGAAATCTATTACGTATGGTTGGGACTTTGGCATCACTGTGTAACACTCTATGTATTGCGAGATAATAGGATCCAATTTCAAAATATGCCAATGAACTTTGAGAATGTTAGCAATCTTGCATGAAACATCTCTATTGCTCCCTTTATGTCTCTGTGATTGTAACCTCTTGACAAAAATCTATTAGTAAATGTTTTTTTATGTGACAATTGAATTTACTGATGCATGAATAGATTGGAAGTGATATGCATGCTAAATTCTACAGATATTTTGTTTAGTTTTCAATCTCATAATATGTTGTCACTTAGGACAGTGTTGTTGCATGATAGTATTAAGTTGTTAATATATTGAGTTAACTGTTGTGATTGTGCTTGCATTAGTGAAGGATCCATGTCACAGGTAAATCAATAGAATGGGCGTAGATGGTGTAGTGGTCAGTGTAATAATCAGTGGGCATGACGGGCCCTCCAAGGATCTTCTGTGGTGATGTAACTTCTAGGGTGCTGTCCCTTCCTTTTGTATATTCTCCAGTGTTTCGCTTCTCCTTTCGCTCATATCAGAAGTAATTGTTGTGTATCCCCATTAAAGATGTTATGTTTTATCTTCTGCGATAAGTACCCTGATACGGAAGGTCTAGGAAAAGCTTTGTTTTCAACTCCACACTGCAGTAAAGAAAGAGCTGCCTGCTTCAATGCACGCAGGATTATTGTACTAATTATACTTTGCCTTGAGAAAATTATCTGGTGTAAATTCAGTGAACCATTACATTCAGATTTTAAATACTAAACTCTCACAGCTTAACGAGCATGCAGGCGGGATTGTTGATGTTGGTGAAGAATGGTTGGCATTTGTAGTAATAACGTTTTCCATTAATCACACTCTGCTCCAAGGTGTAGCAGAAAAGAATTTGCTGAGCAATGATAGGAAATCCTAATGTTCACAGCAATGACAAAGGTTTTGCATGCTCAGGGGTACATTTTTAAAGAAGTTCACATGAATACAAGGGAAGCAAACTGTCTGGTGAATTGAGCCAGGTTGGTGAACATTTCTTATTTATTATTTATTGAATTGGTTGAAATATCAACCTTTCAACAAGAAATATACACATGGTCAAGATGACATTATAAATGATTTCATTATGATAATCCATGAACATAGAGAAAAGAGTTCTGAAATATAAACATAAATAAAAATACATTGTTAAAAGAGATGATTTAAAAAGTCAAACCTAACTGGTTTTACAAACTTAATTTGAAGCTCTCGTTAATGCAATGTCTCCCGACTCTTCAAATAAGTAAGTGCAAAGACTATAACTGTTTGTGAAAAAAGATTGTTCAAAAAGGAACTATTCAATCAATTTCAAATGTAACAAGTAGTTTATCAAAGCCAGATTTAGCGAAATGTGTTGTCTA
Source organism: Ambystoma mexicanum (assembly GCF_040938575.1). Lineage (NCBI taxonomy): Eukaryota > Metazoa > Chordata > Amphibia > Caudata > Ambystomatidae > Ambystoma > Ambystoma mexicanum. The sequence continues at coordinate 488,094,985 of NC_090925.1, forward strand.
TTAAAAATCATGTTCAACATTTGTTGGGGTGTTAATATTACAAAGTCAGAGATCATTTTTTTAAAAGTTGCTTTCCTCAGAGCTGCCAGATTATGTACAAGCAAGTGTTCAAACGTTTCTACCTGGTTAGGAATACAACAAAACCTGCAAGATTTCAGAACACCCAAGGCTTTAAAACAGGTAGCTAAAAGTTCATTGGTTGGCCATTAATCAAATAGCAATCTCATAAAACTTCTACAATATTTTTAGTCACGAAATGTCTGTAAATATATAGGTATTTGATGAAGCGGTTTTATTTTGAAATTTCTCTTTATGAACAATACATATTGGTTACACTTATCCCAGGTGGCTCCCCAGTCATAGTGGCACAATTTTCTTTTGGCGCATTTAGGATTAAAAATAAGTACATTTTCATCACTGTCAGCTCTTGTCATTAAGATTGTGCAATATGCTTTCCAAGATGTCAGAGTTCCATCATTTTGCTCTTCTAAAATGTAAGCAAGAGCTGGTATGAGACTTGAGGCATATGTTCGACTCGATATGCATGTCCTATTGAGCGATAGGGAGGGCCAAGCCACAATTGTTCTTAGTGATAACAGCCTCAGTTAAAAAATGAATTACCTGGATGAGGACACTTTTTGGGAGTGACAAGACTTTTTTCCAGTAAAGTCCCTCCACAAAGTCCCAATTTGGCTGATATTCAGAAAGTTTGGTTTGTGCTCCATAGGTAACAATAGGGACAGCTTTTTGTTTATAACATTTTATAATCGGGATCCATGAGAATGTCCCATGTTTCCAATGGATTATAGTGGCCTGAGCTGCCATGGGGCCTCATCATGAGTTGGGCGGTAACGCCGGCGCTATTACCGCCGGCGCTATTAGCCCTACCGCCAAACCTTCGGCGCTATTAGCGCCGGATCACGGGTTTAGCGGGACGGTTAGTGCCCATTCCCCATTGGGCCCAATGAGGAAAATCGGCAAATTTGCAGCGGATTTGCCTCCAGCCCAGAGCTGAGGTGAAATCCGCCAAGGCCATGATCTGGCAGACCCTTAAATGCGGCGGTAATAGCTCTACCGCCGCATTTAAGGGTTACCGCCAGACTCGTGATGAGGCCCATGGTCTCCATTTTGTGCTTGATGTCAACCTTGTATGGGGTGTCATGTTTACTGCAATTGATGTTCTGACCTAAAAATCTATATTCCTGTATAATGTCAAATTTCTGGTGACTTGTTGACCATTTCTAGAGATTTCTCCTTACGGACTTAAGTGGAGACATGATGAGGATAACTGATTTATCTACATTAATGGACAAGGAATTGGCTAGTGCATATTGTTCTAAAGCACATCATTTTTGTTGAGGCCCGATTGGTGTCTTATCGAGCAAGACTAGATCGCCTGCATAGAGCAGCCAGCAAATACAGGCTTTTCCTAATTTGGGAGGGAATGATCTAGTGGCATTCATATGAATATTGAGCTTGGGATCTTGCAGTGGATCTGGAAGGGTGTACCTCTTCATTAATTTCGAGTTTAAAGCCATGATGTCTAATCTGTTCTTTAGCATCCCCTAGAAGTTCCCTCACTATCTGAGAGGGGATTGCCAACTTGACTTTGTCAAATCTATGGTAATTCAGAATTGTAATGTATTATTGAGATTGAATCGCTTTTAAATTTGGAATAGCTTTTAAAACATTTATGATCGAGGTCCTATTGGGTTATGGATATTTTCTTTGTCTATCCTTCATTGTTAGATGTAAGCAGTCAGGGTACACTAAACTGTCTGTTTCAGGGTGCCAATTCTCCAGCCTGTCCATCATGGGATATGAAACTGGATTTCTACTTGGATAAAAGGAATGACTACTGTCCCTTTGAGAAGATTTCATTAAGGGACTGTGTCTAGCTGAAGATCCCCGAAATCTGGAAGTAAGTTTATCAACTCTTTCAGGCATGGAGGGTATCATGTCAGTTTTATCTGTGTTCTGTGATAGCATCCTCTCTGCTCTAAGGTGAAGAACTCACTATCTCCAATAGCAGCCTTGCCACTCCCTGTGATCACTTGGCGATGATATTTAGGGGCCAAGTTCTCATAAATAGGTGGATGGGACTCCAATGGTTCATAAATCGACATACAGGATGGGAGGGATGAGATAGAGTAGGTAGATACATTCATCAGTTCCACATCTTTTTCCGTCTTGTCCAAGTCGGATGGAATAGGAGGGGCTGGTAGAGCAGGTTTTTTTCCCTTTTGATTTTGTGGGTCGGACAACAGCCTTTCGCTGACCACTGGTTTGGAATGGATTGTTTGCCTTCCCCGCCCGGGTAGTCATGAAATCTATAAACCTTTTGCAGTTGCTTTTTACAGATCTAAGTGAGGCAGATTGATTTTTAGATTGTTTTTAGTGTTCCCAGTCACTTTAGTTTTCTTTCAATGTTTTTAGTTCTTAAACAATTCAAATCAGGTCTCATCAACATCTTTAACTAAGTCAGAAGGTGTAGAGGGCCTAGGTTCCTGGGTGGACATAGAACAGCGTTCCCAAATGGTGACATTTCCTCTGTACACTGTGAACCAACTATGATCATTATTTTGGGCTGGGCGTTGTGAAAATGCACCTCTCTCAATGGCGAATTAGATGTAAAGGTAGCTAGTTCTTGTGCAAGTGGACAAGATTGTTTCTCAGACTGGGGTGGTAAGAAATCAACTTTCTGTAATAATGCGTTGATAAGTGCCGGTTGCTCATCAGTTTTTTTTTTCTTCTAGTAATTCAAACAATTTAGTTAGGCTTGCAAGCCCATTATTAATTGCCACCAATGTAATCTCAAATAATGGGTTTACTACCAAATGTAGCCCAAATGAAGGTCTCGGAGTTGGTTTTACAAAAGACATAGGTGAGCTTGCTGATGATTTCAAAGATGAATTAATCGAATCACGATATAAAATAGGTGAATGAGATCAATTTAAATGCTGTGCACGCGGAAGCTCTCCTAGTTGAGTTTCCTGAACTATCTGTGAATTATTAAGCACTATAGGAGCAACTGTAGAAACAGTTTCACATGGTATAGGACAAGGTATTTGATTTTCAGTTAACTGTGCACACACTTGTTGGATTACTCTTTTAGATGTTATTTGTGCGACTTGAGAGTAAAGGATCGGTTTTTGGGTTGAATCTATTGAATGGATTAATGCCTCCCTGGTTATGGGACGTTTAGCGGCATTGCATTTTTCACTATTCAGATATTTCGTCAATGAGACGGTATCCTGTGTTTTATTAGTTTGGGTTGATGCTGCTAGTAAGTCAGCATCCGGTATATGATTGAGATCAATCAAGCCGGAATCCTGGAGGGTCAAGGCCAGCTGAGGTTTTGCTTGAAGATCTGCAAGCACCAGTGCACAGCTCACTCGGGATGCGATGATACAACAGTGGCGCAGAGGCCATTCTGCCAATTGTGCCTAGTGTCTGGAGTTAATGATTTGGAAGGCTGTTTTTCTTTCCTAGACAACAACCTTTCATGTGAGGCCCCACCTAAGGATTTCATTTGACAATGTTTCAACCAGTTTAGTGTGTACATTGGGAGAATTGAGACTATGCTCGTATCAAAAAATAATAAAGCAGACAGTGAACAAAAACAAAAGATTTAGAAAATAACAAATAAATAAAAATACATGAAACTGTTAGAGTAATTAAAATGAATACACATGTATACATGCTTAGGTGTCTGCCCCCGATACTTGTTGACCAGCTAAACATTACACCACGAGCACTTCCTTGATGCGCGCACACTAATGCGCGCGCTCGCCAGTTTTAAGGAAGCACGCAAAGTGGGCCGAGCCACCTGCCACACAATATGTATTAGGCATAGAAAATGTCCAAGACAAAGTTTGCATAGCGTCTTTAAGGCAAAGTTCATTGTGAATGCAATAGGAAAGTGAATTTCCATTCAAAGTTCCAACAAAGTAAGAAGAAGATGTTAGGATTGCTGAATGCTCTAGCTGGATCACTAGAGCAAGATAATTCACCAGCTAAACAGCACTCCATGAGCACGTCCTTGATGCGCATGCTGATGAGTGCTGGCGAGTTTTAAGGAAGTAGGCAAAACCAGTCGGAGCAATGGGCCGCACAACATGTATTAGGCAGAAAAGATGTCCAAAACAAAGTTTGCAGAGAGTCTTAAAGGAAAAGTTCACTGGATCACCAGAGCAAGATAATTTGCCAGCTAAAAAGCACTCCACGAGCACTCCCTCGATGCGTGCCATTGGTGAACATTGTAGAAAAGGTGAACTGGCAAGAAGAGATGGGGAAACAGATATCTGTAGAGATTCCTATTACTGTCTTAAACTCTTCAATCTGTCCTGCGTAGCATTTGCTTGGGAAACACACCGCACACCATAATGTTTTTCAATTGCTCAACAAAGCCCGTAACTCTAGTTTCTGGGTCATTTTATAATCTAAAGTGCAATTCTCAGCTGCCTTTTAGTAATTAGAATAATTACGCCTACCTGTCTCCACCAATTCTCTGATTACTGGGTTCTGCCTTGAACTACAAAGAATCTGCTAGAACTGCTGATGTGAACCCTTGTTGCATGATCCTTAGATCCCTGTGGTGCTCTCTCAACTCTTCACTCAGATCACACCAGCAGCTCATGAGAAACAGCGTCTCTGGGCACAATACTAATATATATAAAGGTTTGGAACAACCTCATTAGCCTTATTCCCCTAGTATTTGCACGTCACCTCTTTAACATCTAACAAATATCAAATTGATATCAAATTGATCTATACAACCAAAAGATAAACAGGCTTTGTGTGCATTTCGTTTGTATATGTCACTTTTTATTTTAGGAAACATATTTACAATATGGGCAAATGAGATTCGAAATGCTGCACTTTAAAATCCATGAAGACTTCCCGCAATCTCCCATTCCTGAGTAACAAGTGCAGTTCCCATGTCACCCCACTATCCCCCACCCAACACATGCCTACTTGCAGAGCTTTTCACCTCTCATGAGGTCAAGAAAACACCTTCCAATAGTGTTTCTGGTGTAGAAATGTATTAGGATAGGTAAACGGACCTTTAACATTAGCAGCTGTAAGGCAATGGTATCGGGCTGTAATCTGCCAAACCTTACAGAGAAAGAAATTAGCAATCATGTATGTGGGAAAACGCTTTGATTTCACTTACTTTGCTTAAGAAAAAAACTAAATTAATTAAACTGTTCTAGAAAGCATAGCATATAAGTGCTGGCTGTCTTGACGTTATTTGTTCTCATCTGCTGTTATAGATGTCCTAGATCTGGGCACACAGGAACTTTGAGAACAACATATTATGGAAGCTACCTGGTTGGACCACTTTCAATCTTTATACTCTAGCGGGGATGATAGGCGTGGTAGGTATGACCAGTGTATTATGAGGAGTTTTAAAGTACTGGCTTTGTTTGCTTTGGAGGAGGTACATTCTGTTCTTTCAAGGCAAAGGTCTTTCAATTCCCCACCGACAGACGGGGCACCAAACAACATCTTTTTGAGCCAATTGGATAGTTGGATACTTGTCTTGACACAATTATTTAATGCTCTAATAGTAAGAGATCACATACAACCAAGGTAGCGCACAGGCACTATTGTCCTTATTTTTAAAAAAGGTGATCTATTAGACCCCTGTGTTTACCACCCGGTGACACTTTTAGATGGAACTTCAAAGCTTTTTTCTGGCCTATTTCTCAAAATACTTAAGGCATGGGCTGGGGCAAACACCATTTTGTCAGATATCCAAATCGCTTTGAGGCCAGGCACTGGGACAATTTTTCAATGTTTAGATTTGTTCCTGATTCCCTCTAAATATGTCAAGACCATGGGGGTTCCTGTCTACTTGGCCTTCATGGATTTGATCTCCACTTCTGACCAAATAGACAGGAACCTTCTGTGATATGATATGATATGATATGATAAAAGTCATTTATAACCCGCTTGTACACAAATGCTACAAGATATGGGCATACTTGAACTCTCTTGTTTGCCTTAGTGGTCCTCCACAAAGACTCTTTGGTGAGGGTGTGCTTTGGCATAGGAGCTATGCGAGGAAATCCAGGTGGGAAAAGGTGTTCACTAGGGGTGCATTCTGGCTCCCCTTTTATTTAATTTACATATTAATTCTCTTGAAGAGATTTTACTTACCCTCAAGGCAGATGTACCATGATGTAGCGGGATATGATTCCTGGTACTCAGTTATGCAGATGATGTGGTTTTAATTGTAACTACTCCCACACCCGTGCAGACGCTGGTGGATGGGTACCGGGTTTATATGTCAGATATAGGTTTAAAAGTAAATATTAAAAAATGGCAGATAATTTGTTTTTCTCGGAGACCAAAGCCTGTGCCCAGGATTGATCTGGATGGGCAGCTAATTGAGGTCTGTAATTGTTTTAACTTCCTCAGCTTTAGATTTAATGACAAACTAACTTGGTATGACCATCGTTCCTAACTGGGGATAAAAATGAGACAAACTATATGCACACCGATGTAGTTCTCATTTTTCTCTGGGGCCCACGGCATGGCCTCTCAGATTATTTATTTTATTTTAATTTTTTACATTTATATAGTGCACAAGCAGCCCGAGGGCATCGTGGCGCTGTTACACGCAAGCTTACATAGTTGCAAAATGGTAGAGGGGGGGGGGAAGAGGGGAGAAGAGAGAGGCAACATTCAGATGGAGGATCGGGGTTACAATGAACCTGGCAATGGTAGGATAGCAGTTATTAACAATGCTGTAAATAGAGGGGTTACAGTGAAAGATAGCAGTAAGGGAGTAGTTAACAAATACACTGAAACAAGTAGGTGATAAGGTGCTCATACAGAAAAATACTGTAAGGCCGGCTAAGAGGTGTCAGTGGCGTGGGAGACTCTGGCAGCTGGTTGGAGTAGGGGTAAATGGGATTAGTTGAAGAGCATGGTTTTTAGTGTTTTCCAGAAGGATAGGTGTGAGGTCTCTGTTCTGAGTTAGTTTGGCAAGGCATTCCATTGTTTAGGAGCAATGGATTGATTACATCATATTGTCTGTCCCCTTGGCTGGTAAAGTACAGGCCTGTAGTCTTTTACCAAGAACACTCTCTGATCACGCCCCAGCACTCTCAGAGATGCGCTGTTCTGGGATGGCACCCAACGGGATATCCTTGAGTATTTTTGGATTAACGTTGACTCTGTCCCTGACTTCAGCACAGTTTGGAAGGCCTTCAAAGCATATATAAGGGGTTGTTGCTTTTCCAGGGAGGGTGGCATCCTCAAATCATTGCAGGTGACTCTTTGTCGCCTAGAAACAGAGATTAAAGACTTGGAATACAAACAAGCTCTGGCTCATGATACAGCAATCGAGAAGTTGCTCTCCGAGAAGCGGATCGAGCACTCTGAGAGTGTGTTTAGGGAGAACAAATATATGGGGATACCGGTCTTACAACCAGATATGCCAAAGGGGACAGACCCAGTCTCACTCTTTCCTGGGTGATCCATAAAGATAGGGGGTATAGGAGGATCATGGAGGTCCTGGATCCAAGTGGGAACTTGGTCCGCACACCTAATGAGATTAATAAGGTCTTCCGGACTACCACAAACTATTATACACTTCCTAACTCGATGCCTCTGATGAGGATGTAAGGCTGTATCTGGACCGAGTCACCCTGGGGTGGCTTGACCCGATGTACGCGGACCTGATGAATGCCCCCCCCCTTCCATTGAAGAGATTCATACGGTTATTCACTATCTTCCAAGCAGAAAGGGACAAGACGGTCTCTCCGTTTCTCTGTCCATTGGCCTCCTACTCGAATCAACCAGGACGGCAGTGGCCACGCTGTTGCTGAAACCCAGTAAAGACCCTCTTAATTGCGCATCGTATAGACCTTTATCACTTATTAACACAGACAACAAAATTCTTGCAAAACCTTCTACTGACCGACTTCTTCCCCTGATGAATGCCTGGCTAGTTTCATTCTGGGCAGATCCACACAAAACAATCTGAGGCATCTCTTCTCCCTGATCCATAATGTTAAGGAGGAGATCCCCATTATAGTTACAGCCCTCAATGCAGAGAAGGGCTTCGACTCAGTCGAGAGGCCCTTTTTGTTTGAAATTTTACGCAGGTTTGGCCTGGGTATCCACTACTTGCAATGGCTATGTCTGCTTTACATGGCCCCTCTGGATATGATACTGTCCAATCAGATATTCTCAGACAGCATTTTCCCCACCAGGGGAAACAGACACGGATGCCCTTTATCCCCTATACTTTTTGCCCTGACGGTTGAAACCCTTGCCTGTGCCACAAGGGAGTTTCATTCCCATTGAGGGGTAAAGTTATACTCCCATATCTCTATCATATCTATTTACATGGACAACCTGCTGTTGTACTTGAACGATCCCAAGCAGAATCTACAACTACTAGTACAGGAAATTTCTGTTTTCTGTGGATTCTCTGGGCTGCATATTAACTGGTCCAAGTCAGAGATCTTACCAATAACCACAGCAGTACTTCCAACTGATACTGGGGATAAATTCCACTGGTGCCCTGAGGGGATGAGGTACCTTGGGGTAATGGTATCCACCTCGCCATCCAAGCTCTTTTATGACAACTACTTAGCCACCCTGGAGCAATTGGTGTGCAAGGTGGAAGTCTGGATCCGGCTTCCACTGTCCCAAGCGGCACGCATGGCACTTGATATGATGGTAATGGTCCCTAAAATGCTGTACATCTTCAACAACATCCCACTGATTCCCCCCTCGTGGTTTAGGAAAAGTGCCCGATTGCCCTTTTCCAGACTGGTTTGGGCCCGCAGATGGGTGAGGGTCACGCTCAACACATTGTCACTACCATATCCCTCCGGGGGCCTGGATTACCATGATATATATGTGCACTTTCTTCCAGCACTGATTGAGTGTGCTATATGGTGGTGGCACCCCTCTGTGGAATTACCGCACATTAAGCTCAAAAAGGCTATAGCTCTCCCATATGACCTGCAGAGTTTACTTTGGGGTACACCCAGATGCTCCCTGATGCATGAGATACAACCCTTGGAGGTGACTAGGTGGGCGTGGGACCAGGTTGCACTGTTGACCGGCACACAACACGGTTTCCTCGCTGACTTCTCACTGTATTCCGTGCATGGGATCCCTCTCTCATTTTAGGGGAATTTTAAATCTCAGTTCAAAAAACTACAGTTCTGCTCCCTGGGAGACTTGGTACATAAGGACACATTCATTCAATAGGACCCTGAGGAGCCAAGGCCCCTGGAACGCGTTCTCCCTCCTACTGTACTACAGACTACGCAAAGCTCTTCAGGAACATTGGGCTGATTTCCCAGTCTCACCAGCCCCCTCCCCATTGGCCCAGTTTGTGACCAACCCCCCCTACCAGAGTGGGTATGGTCTCCGCACTATATAAACTGACAAAATCTCTTCACCCATCTCCCCGCACGCAGTGCATATCCAGGTGGGACAGGGTCTTGGGTATCCCCCTACCCGACTATCAATGGCGGTTAATTTGTACACTATCCAAGAAGGTTCCGCTGAACTCTAGATTCCGCCTTACACACTACAGATTCTTACATCAATCCTACCTCTCCCTGGCACAATTGCACAAATACTACCCCGATAGGGACACTACCTGCCCCCTATGCAACTCCGATGCTGCCGACTTTATACACATGGTATGGAACTGTGGGTGTATAAAAACCTTCTGGGAGGGGGTGTCAGGTATGATGGATGAAATGGTCCCACACTGCCCTCCTGATTCCTCTGTGGCATGGCTGTTTGCTTTTTTTGATGTTCCCACTGGAGCTGAGAGGAAATTGATGGGTACAGGCTCTGTGGTTGCTAGAGCCTTCATAGCGAGAAAAAAAAGATGGATGAGAACAAAACCTCCAGCAGTGAGGGAATGGGTCAACATGCCCACGATCTGTGAACATCGTGAACATTCCTATGCTTCCTTCCTCCCCTGGAGCAAGACCACTCGATTATTAGGCCCCTTGCGGGTCATATCTCCTTAGGATTGATTCCGCTACAGGGTCAAGTTAAGGTATGGAAGGCTGACTAGAACAGTACATTACTAGGAGACTGTACCTTTACTAACCATACATGTGATCCTGTTATTCTCGTTGGTATGATTTGATGCATCCCAAATTGTGGCATTACCAACACGGTTTCAATTACAGGTTTCCGACATCTCTTTTCTCTGCAACTGTATAACATACGTTCTATTTTTAATATTTTACATGTCAAGCACCTAGTTGTTGGGTTGGGGAGAGTCGGGTGTTGGGAGGAGTGTATGGGTTATGCTCACTGTATATTTTCGGTGTGTCTGTATTTTGTTGTGCAACTTGAAATAAAAAGAGATAAAAAACAAAATAAAAATAATTATTGTACAGCTATATAACAAAAACAATCAATTTAGTTACATATGTGCACAATGCAGCCAACTAATAAAAACACTCTTGATAGTGAAAAAGTGAAGAAAAAAAAAGAGACAGACTATTGGCAGAATGTTCAGGTTCAGCAAGAATCTGGGGCATTCTTCACCAGCTCATTTATAGAGAGAAAGACATCTCAGTTGGGGCATACGGTTGTGAGATAAAGGGTTAAACCAACCTGACCACGCTGCAGACTGCAGAAAAGGTCTATCTAAGGAAGAATGTTATCTGTTCCCTAGTCCGCATCGATCTATAGATCTCATCTGGAAACTGGACAGCCTTATATTGTGAACCTGATTTATGCACGGCTGATTCTTTTCTGGTACAATATTTGCCCAGAAAGGGGAACGATCGAACCAGGTTTTTGATCCAAAACTTGCTGATGCACAGCAGCTGGGGTAGAATTGATTGGCTAGTTTAAATCATGTCTTTACTTTCTAGGTTGGACCTGGAAGCATTCTTTAAGGACCCTGCAAAGCTGGGGGGGGGTGATTCAAAATTGAACAGCTCCTAGCAGATAACAGGGAAACTAGTCTGCTGACTTGTACACAGGTCAGGAACTTGGGGGATTTGCCCAGGCACCTGGTCTTTGTGAGTTCTCACCAACACCGGACTATGCTTAGCGGAGCGAGGACCGACGTTTTGCCCATAGCAGCATGCACTAGTGGATGGAAAGGCGGAGGTAGCCACGTGTGTCTATGTTGGGCAATAGAAGATATGGTTCATATCTTTGTGGCTCTCAGGAAGGTTTGGTTGAAAAGTATACTCAGGGATAGTCGTTTTAGACATTATGGACCTGCTTTTATTTTTTTACTGATGTGTTCACAGGTGAAAATTGAATGTGCGTTTGTATCCTATTTAAACCGGGCATGGTCGCATGGGGATACACTTTGTTGGCCGGTCGTGAAGTGTTTCAGTTGACTCTTTGGCCGAGGAAGTCATATGAATGCATACCTTAAAGTTTGGAAGTCCTTCACATTTTTCTGAAACCTAAATATTTCCAGCGTAACACTTGGGATAGTAAATGATTTGGCTGATTACAAAGGTGGAAATTATTATTTAAGTATGAACACAGAAGACTTCTCCTATGTCCGTTCTCGGATGAGAGAACAAAACGGTAAAGAAAATACAAATTGTATTTGTAAGAGTCCCTGTCTGGCATGACTCACTGGAGGGAGAGACCCCGGGAAACATCCAATGGAAGTAAACATCAGGTTCTCCACAACTGGAAGTCACATTTTAAACACAGTGCAATCTATTCAAGCTTTTGACTTCCTGGTCCCCTATTTCTGGAAGGTTTTTGGCTTTCTATGCACTTCAAACCTTTACTGACCCCAACCAATTCACTACATGAGTTTGACAAGTTGCGTTTAGTACTGTGCATCTATCTTTTCATTCACTCTAATTCCCTCTGTATTCCCCAGATCTGGCCATATGTGGAAGGATTTAAACTTATAAAATTGCACAAATAAAATGAAAATGAATTGTAATGAACAATGACAAGCTTCGTTTCACAAATTCTAAACATGAAGTTCTGAATATTAAATCGCTCAGTTGTTGACAGCTCAGCCCACTCTGATGCATGATAACTAACTAAGTCTGTGAGCGATCCCTTTTCCAGCCTGCCACGTGGGCATACTCAAATCATGAACAATCCACAAACGTTCTCCAGTATGATTTTATTTCGAACCGTGCCAGGTTTTCTTAAAACATACAGAAAACGCGCAACATCCTTCTATTCAGTTTCCGTGCAATGGACGCGTTGTCATGGGAAGTTTCCATTGCACACGTGGTCCTCCGCTCAGAAATAGGGACATCCCAACAGCCAGCCAATCCAGATGCTTTCTTGCCCCCACGTCGTGACGTGCTTTCTAATCAATTACACGTGTAGAGAGTTAGCAAAGTAGGACAGAATTCCAAATACCCATAGCTACTTAGGGCACAGTGCTGCACGTGTACAGAGTTAGCAAAGTAGGACAGAATTCCAAATACCCATAGCTACTTAGGGCAGAGTGCTGCACGTGTAGAGAGTTAGCAAAGTAGGACAGAATTCCAAATACCCATAGCTACTTAGGGCAGAGTGCTGCACGTGTAGAGAGTTAGCAAAGTAGGACAGAATTCCAAATACCCATAGCTACTTAGGGCAGAGTGCTGCACCTGCTCTGTGTAAGCAGCTACACTTTTACATATTTGGAAAGTTATTCATGGATTACTTGCTTATTATTGACATGGCACACTATGATTTTAAATGATTGTATCCAAATTTGGTTCTGCGTAACCAGTATTATTGCACACACAAAAAAATCGCAAAGCTGTTTTACTAATATTTTTTGGACGCTTTGCGTGCATTAATACTTATACATACACTGATAAAAACAGCACATTGCTTTGTGACTGTCTTCAGCACTCAGATGTTTGTCTGCCTGTTTGTTCTCCTTTACAATGTGTTTGTAGACAATTCTTGATTCTATCTGGCTCTATGTCAACACTGTAGAGAGGCTCTCTTTTTCAGGGTCTGCTTTATGTCTGTAATGTAAAACCTTTCACTATCATCACCTGGTTCACTGTCCATTGATCAAGAATCATTTGAACCAATTCAAGGTTCCTGGCTACTGCTTAAATCACTATAAGTATTTCTTGCCGAAATAACATGTCGCTAAAACATACAAATACAAATGCAATAGTGCTCTGGGCTTCCTGGCCCCTGGTTTCTTCTTTATGTCCTGGCAACCCTAGCCGAGATTCTCAGAGTTTACACCCCCTTGTACAGGCCTTCTCATCCACCCACCCCTGTGACTCCTACTGCAGATGGACCGCACTACTATACTGTTCAACACCACCAAGTTTCCTAATGTGCAAATCGGCCCCTAAAACCACAAGACTGTTCTCACCTAAGCCAAAGAGGATGCTAGAACGTAGGTGACATTTAACATCCTGCAATTCTTCTCAGCAGGCATGTAACCTTGCTATTTTGTTTTTTTTAAAAAGACATTCGGGGCTCGTTATAAGTTCCACAGTCAGGAAAAAATGCAGAATAAATGGCAGGAATTCCGGCACAAGTTTGCCAGTGGGCGCAGTGATCTAACGGCAGGCCTGTCCTACCGGGAGTTCAGACTCCTACTGGCAAATAAATGAGAGAGTCACCGGCACCGGTACTATTAGGTGAACTTACCGGTGTCACCGCCACCTGTAATTTCCTGGGAATATCAGGATATCAGGTAGCAGAAACGGTAAGGCAGAGTTGCCGGTAGCCTGCCGGAATTATCACCGGGATATTGACAAAACTGTAATGGGGGTCATTGTCACAGCAAAGTAACCCTTTTACTCAGGACGGAAAATAAAATTTTTAACTATTCGGCAATAAAGTTTTGCTTTTTTCCATCAAACTTTCTCTCTTCCCAGCTTTAATCAGTTTTCTCCCCCTGCAGGGGCTTGTGCAGTGACCCAGCCCTTTTCTTTTTTAAGCAAATCACTAAAATTGAGGGATTGTTCATCAAGGAGACTGGCTACTCTCTGCCCTTGGATAATTAACTTTTGCCTACAACAGTTAACATGCACGGTCCAGAACTGTTGGAATTTACCCCGATTTGGACATCAGGCCTTGGAACTCCATCACCAAAACTGGTTCACCCTTGGATCCCTGCCTATGTAGGCTTATTTTATGCTGCTCCGAGCAATTTCACCTTTAGTCTATTCTTCCCATATAACTGGTTTGGTTCCACCATGTTTTACATTTTCCATAATCAGTCCTGCGTGAAGAAACCCTAACTGGATCTCAGTAATCCCATTAATCTCTTCCCTATTTAACATCTGACCTTTCTATTTACCTGGAAAGAAGACTTCAGAAACAGCATCCTACAACTGATGCACATGCAATCATTGGGGCTAGACTAGAGAGCTGGAGATTACATATCAGTGCCATAATCTGTCAGAAAATGTTAGCACCCGATGCCCATATATGGCACAGGTTTAATGCTCATGTCATTTTATCACAAGGTTTGCATCCTCCACTTTTATACTTTTAGAACTCTCAAGGCAGCTGATATTTCTACCAATGGTTCCATACCATTTCACTATTTCTTTTCACCTCGAATTAATTAACTTCATTTAAACCATTTTTAACTCACTTAATACACTTTTATTTAGTCAACACAATGTGAATATCCCCTCTCAATAGATGGAGTGCAACTTTCTAATTAAAACATTCCTTTCATATAAACTATATATAATAAATGTCAGTAGTGAGCATTTTTGGTGAGTTATATGTTCTATGAGTTAACTCCCACCAATCAAAGACAGCATACGCCTGTAACTCAACCTCTAAGAGTTTACTGGATATCCTGTATGTGACAGCGGTTCCAGTATAAGAGATATCCATGGTAACCAGAATTCCCTCTTCGATTTCAAATGAATGCAGTTCAACCGTTGGCATTTAGAATGTCTGGATCTGACCTTTCATACTACTACCAACTGGCACCCAGTTAAGACACCCTCTGCTTCATAATTTTCCTCATCTCTCTTTATGGATGTGTAATGCCTGAACCTATGCAAATGGCTAGAATGTGGAGTGTTGGCACAGCCTCAATTTGGATCACAGAGAACATCCTCCGGAAAAGGAACCATTTTGTTTCTAGATTTTTCCAATTTAAGTGTATTAGTTTGGCATTGTACATGTGTTTTTGTTCCGCATATAGCAAAGAATTCGAAGCTCCTTGACCTCATTTAATGTACATATTAGCCAGCGTTTTTATCTCGGAGTAGTGTCACTCACCATTGTGACTGGAACAGAAAAACAATGGAGGACAGATTGCACACCTACCCTCTCTCCCAACCTTCTCTGCAATATGAAAGCAGAATGCACTTGAATTTTAATTGAAAACGTACCTCTCACCTTACTGGCAAATGAAGACTGGTAGTCATACAACATTTCCAGATGTTTAGGAAAAGGTCACAGAATTGTAGTCGCATCCGGGACTTTCCTGTTAGATTTGGCCGAACCCACTGACGCATTACAGGGACCTCTCCGGAGGACGGTGGAAGCATGAGAAGATCCAGAGGCAAACAATAAAAGGTGCAAACTTCCCAATAAAGTCTGTATTTCTAGTGAGCCAAAACACCTTAGACTTAGGACCAGGTCACAGCCAAGTCTTTCAGAGGGCTTTGATTGGGTGATGGAAGACATCTGTGCTCGATGATACTACACCACTTGGCCTTATAAAAAGCCCTGAGATCATCGGCAGCAGCTCATCTCATGGCAAGGAGGAGCCAATGATGGCTCTTCAATGTGAACATCTGCTGTCTAGCCATGAAACTATATTTAGCATCTAATCCAGTGCGTGAGAAGTGTGCTTTATATTAAACTGCAAGTCCGTTATTTGATGTCAACAGTGACTTTGTTACCACCCCTCTATAATTTCAGAGGGAAGATATCCAACCATGTGGTGTGTTTGTGTGTGGAATTCATATGCTTTATTACACTTAAGTGCAATGTTAGCTCATCAATAAACATGCAATGATGTAAACATAGACTGGTTACCTGTGCTGCCCGGGGGAAATATTGTATTATCTCTTGATGAAATCTCATTATCTGCAAGATGAGGAGGGGACGTTTTCACAGGAGGGCTATGAGGGCAAATGATTATAAATCAATCATGGCCTCCATTAGAATACAATGACAATAGGTGCGCAGAGGCGTAAAGCACTCAACTCAGCCAGCATCCTGGCCACTTACTTTTTACCTCTTGTGGTGTGAATGTGGGGAATTTCTGCAGATCTAGTTTCCATACACTGCCCTAGTTGGGACTCTGGCTGCTGGTCTATTGTGCTAATATGTAACACAGATACAAAAGTTCAACATATTCCAAGCTACACCAAATTAATTCCCTTTGCTTTCTATTTTATGCCATTTGGTAGGTCTTTCCATCCTGCCACTCAAAATGTTTGCCAAACATCCTTTACTTGGTGCATTACATCCCCAGAGCCCATAGTCATGGTGGCAGAAAGGGCACATATAACAAGGGCGTAACTTGCCTTAACACATCTATTCCTGCCTGCAGATTAACCCATTTGCCCTAATAGATCTATTTCTTAACGTTTAGTAGCTTGACCCAGAGTCAGGCTTAAAACAAGCTTGAGGATTTACATTAAGGGGTACACGACACATCGAAACAAGTATAATTGGTTGAAGACATAAATAATATAATTTCTAGCCAAAAAAAATTCTAAAACTATTAATGATCTATTACTAAACTCACTCGAAAAGGGGTCTGGGAGAGCCCAAACAACCACTTTTTACAAAAATGGTCCTCTACCCTAATTTCGGGAAGGTGAAACTAATCAGTAAGAAAAAGGTAGAGAAAAAGTTTCTTCAACAGTCACTTACTCTAAACATCGCTACAAATCACATTTACAAAAAAGTGATAACTCATCAATACAAAATCATTTTATTAAGATTCAATACAAGATGAAAATCACATGAGGTAGAAACTACAATACAGAAAATTAGATAAAACAACCCTAAAACAAGCATATTTGAATATGCTAATGACCAAACATAAAAGGTAAACATGCATCAATTGTTTATGACAAAAATCATGAGAGGATAGATCTGTCTTTTAATTTTTATCAATGAAATATACATTTTCAATTTAAATAGTACACTTGGTTACAACTCCAAGTTACAGACTCGACATGTTTCAGTTCTCTTGAAAATTCTGGGACTTTGTGATGACTACTCTTGAAGGCATGTAAAAGCGACACTTCCAAGAATCACTGCACGTCCTCTGAAACACACCCACAAACATGAAGAGATGTCTAGGAGATAGTCGCCTTTCCAAGGCAACATGCAAAAAGCAGAAGAAAACCTGCAAAGAGATTCCTGTGGGACCAGATCTCTGACACCAATACAGATAAGACCAATCAATGACAAGAGTAATGGTGGCAAGTTACAAGAGGAGATGCAGCACCGTTTTCATTCTAGCGTACCTCCAGAAAGGAAATAACTGGATATCAGCCATGATGGTTTGGAAACTCACACCGTTCAACCTGCCAAGTAATCAACATAATAACATACTGACGGACACCTTGGAATGAGAACCAAAACTATCTTACATCCCTGTGATCCGATTGCAGTTACCACTGAAGACGCCAAGTCCCTACTTCGTGTGCCAGAACCTCACATCAAAACAACAGGCACACAATGTCCACACCACAGGTCCAGCCTTAATGCCTTTGATTACAGACCTGATGCAAACCACTACCAACCTGCCCTCAATAATGATATTGACACAGGACAAGGACTTCCAGAATTTGCGATCACTTATAACGACTCTTGAAAGCTCCTGTTGCCAATGGTGAGCAATGGCACTTTCATATTCGTGGTACAATTATTTTAGAATTGATCGAGTTTCTTTTTATAAAGGGGATGTATTTGGAATCTCCTGGACTGAGACCAAACATTTGTGTACAAGGGAGACATACATAATATTTCAAAAAAAGCTCACTCCCTTTAACCAGTCATTCTTCCTTACCCATTTCCTTTCACCTTTTGAGGAATGTGGAAAAGCAGTTTGGAAATGTTGGGCTCCTGATGAAGGACAGAGTAATCATACATCTCCATGGAAGTATTTACTTGCATACATGCTGATGGCGCATGCTCCAGTGAGAGCAACAGATTGGATTATGCAACCGACAACTGACTAGAATTCTCATTCAGTTAAGAAAGTAAACAGTAACCAGGATCTTCACAAAGTTGCAATGCCTCTTAGTCATCAAAGAACAAATTCCACTAATGAATTATACCCGCCCAACGGAAAAAGTGCGCGTGGAGAAATATTCCCACAAAACACTATTTGCTGACATTATTTCTGACAAATCAATTACATCCAGGTTAGATGTATGATGGAGACAAGTATGCCATGCAGTGCAGAATGCAAGCAGCTGTCAGAAGTACACCAGTTGCAGTTGGTATTTTTTCTTTTGTGTCTGCCCTGGAGGTGAAGTCTCGCTACATACTCATACTGGAAGTATCTGGATGCATCCTTTGTTCTGCTTTGTAAACTTTGCAAAAACACAGATAATAATTACATTTATAAGAAATTATTCCTTCATTTTTGGTGAAATGTATTGAAGTTTTTGCCAAATATTGATAGATGGTAATGTAAATGTATTTTCTCTGAATGCATCATTTGTTTTTAATTTGTGCACATTAAACATGTAAAACACTTCTGTAAATGTGCTTATGCATGTCCTGTTTTCTTCTGAATGTAGATTAGCGAGTAATAAGTTTGCAATGTGGTTATCTATCTTGTATATTTAGCCAAATGTACGTTATCAAGTAAAAAACTTGGCAAACGTGGTTCCGCTTCTCGGTTTTTCAGCACAGCTGGTTTTCTGTGAACTATATCAGGCACATACACTTAATTTTGTTTTCATCCCCCCTACTGTTTTGCTAGGTGCTGCTGCCCGGTGATGTATTTTTAATATGTAACGAATACATGTTTGTGTTTTTAAGATATTCCTTTACCAAAGAATGCGCTCCAAATGTTGGAATGAATTTCATATGTGCGATGATTTCTAGCCCAGTGGGAATTGGCGGCAAAATATTTAATCTGCTAAATGAATTGTGTAAGCAAACATCTTCCATTTTTTAATAGGCTGTAATAAAACCGTAGAAACTTAACAACTTCACGTAGTTGTGAAGTTGGAGGCTTGTCAATCATGCCAGCGGGAAAAATCCTACCCTCCTTGAGGTCACATCGAAAGGATCACCTTTCCTTGGACAGACAATAGTCGTCTCTTTCCTGAATCCGTCACTTTCTCTGCCCTCTGGCACAGACTGTTAGTCCCCACTGCTATGCAAGCTTTTCAAACAAGTCACATTGGCCTTGCAAATATCTTCATTCATGTTCAATCACATGTAAACGTCATCAACATGCTATTAGTTTTTTAAAAAATGTTGACATCCATCATGCCCTTTTAGTATCAATGTGACTTATCATGTTTATGCCACAGAAAAAAAGACGCGCATCATTGCTAGTTATAATGAAAGGGTGGGGCGCCTGCATTACACAAAAGCAGATTTTGTAAAACATAACAGCAGACCAAAAACCTTGTGTGGGTCTCTAGTAGCAGCGTTATTATACCTCTACAGTCACGAAGAAAGCTTGCAGAATGCACACACTTTTTCAGGGTGCAATGCTTTCTTCTGTGTGGACATGAAACAGGAATCCTGTAACGTTATCATTTTGTGTGTTTACATGTTGCTGTAGATTAAATATTTCTGATGTGTCAATGAGAAATGTTCAATATGTATGTTTATCAATGTGCAATCACATGACACCTGTTTTTGCAAATACTGTAATCCCAAGCACTGTTCCCTTGGGATGGAGCATGCTCTGGCAGTACACTCGCAACTGAAAACATTGCAGCCTGCAAAGCGCAAACACATTAACCTTCTCGTTTTATGTGCAGCCCTTAATCACATAATGGAACAATATTATTTGTGTACCTGCTGCTATGGTGCCTGTAGTTACAATAAGAACCATGCCACTGAACATCAATGTGGTATGCAAATTTGAAGAAATTGAATTTGAATATGTATTTTACAGTCTCCCGGGCAACTCATTAGGAGGCTCTATATAGAGGTTACAGCATTCTGGCAACCTAAAACCTGACTCTTGACCAAATATATATGTCTCCCAGCAGGACTAGAATTATATATATATATATATCCCAACAGGGATGAAGTTGAGGATTCCCCGGGCAGGAAGACATCCACCTCTTTTGATGATTGCTGCCTTCCCCCAAAGCTGTCTTATTCACAGAGAATTTTCCAGTGGGATTGTGCCATTATAAAAGGCTTCTGTGAATTAGACCCTCTGAGTTTTCACAATCTTTTACCAGTCTCAGGGAAGAGCTCTGAAAGATTCCTCTCTGCACAGTGTCTTGCATTGATATAATTGGCATCCACTAGGGTCCCTGAAGACTAAGAAGAGCAGGGAACACAAATAAAAAAACACAAAATCTTCGTAATCTGAGCCATGTGGCTCACACAAATTATTGCAAAAACAATTGAAGATCTTTTTAACATTCATGGGTACACAACCCTATGAAGTAATTTCTCATAATTCACCCTGAATCTACCATAGTTATCAAAGTATTTTTATTAATCAACAGCATAGCCGATAAATAGTCACTGGTTACATTGTTATTGACAATGATACACATGTAGAGACATGGGGGTAATTCATGGAATAAATGTGCGCGGAAATTTGTGGCGCAAGCTGGCGCACACTCCCTCTCTGTGCTGCCCCCGTGCGCTGCTTCTGCGCTGGAATCTATGAATTACCCTCATGAAGTGGTTCGTCATAGCTGCAAACATTGTACCATAATAAAAAAGACAAAATATCATAGAAATGCCACAATCAAAAACGTATAAATAAAGTGCAAATGAGTAACAGTGCTGCTGGTGCTACAAAAGTGCAATGCAAATGCCAATGCTAATGGCTAGCTGGGAAGTGCGATCAAAGGTGAAAGCACAATCCCCCAGACTGTGGGCAGTACAGGAATGGACTGGCCCACTATTGATCTGCAATCATGTCAACTGATGGTATCATAAAACATTGACACAAAGCTCCAATGCCACTGTTGGTCCAAAATTACACAAATCAATGCACAAAACTCTAGTGGATGAGTTCTAGTTTCGACAAAGAGCCAAGGAGCCTTCTCTTCTTCAGTGCTAAATTCAAAACAAAAACATAATGGAGAAGCCTATAATTAAATAGAAGGGATATGAAAGAGACACGTGAGGATAGGGTGAAACTTATTTTGACAAAGGTGAATACATGTACAACACCTCTCATGAGAGTCTGGAGCTGTAAATCATCATTTTAACTTATGGTTCTACAATACAATGCAAAGAAATAATTAACTACCATTGTCAACTGAAGTATATTCAGATTGAATCCAGAGAGGAACATGCTAATTTACCTGATTTGTTCATTTGAAATCGTGAAGGGAAGGTAAATCTCTTCACTGAGAGCCCTAGTTCTTGTGTAAAGATGACATGATCTTAAATGACAAAATACCTACATTTGGAAGTGAAAGGAAATTAGGCTTCTGTGACAATGAGATTCACTAGTCCACAACGAAAAAAAACCGTTTACAGTTAGACGTATATACCTGCATATCACTGCAAACAGTCTACAGTGTTTCATCCAAAAACTGGAGAATGAGCTTCCAGTGGGGTCCACAGTGATGAATTTTAAAATCGTTTGAGGAGACGTGATCATACGTCAATGGACGCCAACATCATTGCATCACAGTGCACTATCAAACTAAAAGAAGGACTAACTTGGAATCATAGGCAAACAACTTCAAGCACAGACATGTTGGAAATAACCTTGTGTACAGCAAAGCAATTTGGTTATGTGCAAATAATGGAGCACCATACATGTAATAAGTACTCTGAGCTGTACATGTATTAAGTACTCTGAGCTGTAATATCCTAGGCATCATTTAACGAAAGACAGGATGTTATAACAATCAATCATGTATCTGTACTCTCCAAAAACTGCAATTTATTAGTTAAAAGAGAATAAAATAGGTCAAAACAGTGCAGATCAATCAATTTGATCGTTCAATCCCACAATGTGGAATTGAAATTGGCAAATCCAGTGTTGTTCACGTCTAGCTAATAGGGCATCTAGAAACCACCCTCTGCTATTGGCAACACATTTGTCAAAAATGTGCCGTTTTAGATCATGAACTGTGTGTTATTATTCGTAAAAACTGCAAACTAATGGATACAGATATGAACTGGCTGTGTAATTTTCTCAAATAAAGGCCTGATTCACAGAGCGTTATCCTATGGGATTGTGCCATTATAAAAACACTTCTGAGAATAAGGCTGATAGTATTTCTTACATGGCTGAAAAATCCCTTAGATGGCATAAGCCATCTTGCAATTGGGAAATTGTGAAAGGGCCACATTTTACCTGAAGACTCAAATTCAGTAATTTTCAATGTAAACTGACACACTGTGCTTGTCTCACACCTGTGGTGGCCTATTACTGGGGTTAGCCCTAGAAGATCACGTGTGTACGAGATTGCGTTGACATCATGTCAGGAATCCGCAGCTGCCTGTTATGACAAGTTGTATACCCGCCCACCCCGCCCACCCCCATCCTGAGGCCAATTCATAGTGACTCCTGCGAGGCCTTCCAAACTCAACACCTTGGGCCTCATTATAACCTTGGCAGAATGGGTTAACGGGTGCCGCTAATGGATGCGGACCCGTTAAACCCATTCCGCCTCATTACGAGGTCCCCCGTGGGACCCAATGTGGACGTCTGGGTTTACTAGACGACCTTACCGGATCCCGCGAGGGGACCAGTGAGCTAACAATGGGCCGTTTGTAATCGGCCCGTTGTTAGCTCCCTGCACCCATTCCCATTGAGCCGTATGGGGGGCTCAAATGGGAATGGGGAAGGTCTGGGTACAGGCTCCCAGAGGGAGGAATTACCAGGCCCTCCAAACTCGGAATGGCCCGGTAATTCCCCAT
The DNA here is from genome assembly GCF_040938575.1 of Ambystoma mexicanum. Taxonomy (NCBI): domain Eukaryota; kingdom Metazoa; phylum Chordata; class Amphibia; order Caudata; family Ambystomatidae; genus Ambystoma; species Ambystoma mexicanum. Next base: position 488,117,986 of record NC_090925.1, read on the forward strand.
TCAGGGAACCCGGACCCGGTTTGGTGGCCGCCAAAGTCGTAATGAGGGCCCTTTTGTTTTTGGAAGACATGGCACAGCATGTAAATGAGAGGCACCTTTATGTGCTAATGTTTGGGTAATAAAGAACTGAAGGGTGCATTTGCTGACTACCAATGTGAAACCCCACTTAGCCACCCACATATTGGACTTCTTTGAAGACAATTAAACTGATTCATGCAGATAACGTTTTTAACAGTCTCCCTTCTTCATGCTGTACGCTTTTTTCTTACCAATGCACAACAGGTTTGCTTTTTGTGAAAGTTCACATTTTATGCACATCGTATAGAATAACACCCAGCAAGCATGTAAGGAATGACTAGCAGCAGTATGACTTTTGTGTCCTGAAAGTTCACTTACAAAGCCGAGAGGACTTTTTTTACGCGTGTAGTACTTTACCTTCTGATATTTGTAGTCTTGCTTTCAACATGGGAACAATAAAGCTAAAATTATTGTCTTTTTGATTCACATATTTCTATTAGATTTTTTTTTCTCTGTAAAGCAGATTAATATTGAAATCCAAACATTGAAACATATTTCTACGAAGTAGACCTCTGAAGCTACGTGGTTGAGTGCTTATGTTTCAGAATGGGCTCAGATTCCGGCTCATGCACTTCACTAATGTATTTGATCCTGGGCACATCGTATTCTAATGCAAACTACTTAATCCCAGTGTGTGCACTAATAAAGGTTTACATCATGCTTAAAAAGAACAAATGTCTCTAGTTGATTATAGTTAATAACAAAACTGTAATATTTACTATTACGCAAATGGAAATTAATTAAATTACTAAGGCGTTTTTGCAACATTTATTTTTTTCCTATTCCCCCATACTTGGAAATGTCAGTTTGGTGCATGTGTGTTCATGTATGTGTGCGTATGTGTATCTATGTATGTGTGTTTGTGTGTGTGTGTGTGTGTGTGTGTGCGTGTAACCTTCATTAACCTGGCATTGTCTGGCTATACCGCACTGGTGATTCCTAATAAGGGTGAAAATGGTATGCAGTTGATTACATGTTTAAGATAGTCTGAATCTCATTATAAGTTTGCCAGTAATTCTGACGGGATACCGGCAAACTGACCTACCCTTTCCACCGCCTGATATCCTGGGATTTCCAGGATTCTACAGGTGTCGGAAAAGCCGCTAATTCCACATTCTAGGGAGACCCATAGGACTCCATGGAGGGGATTGTCGGTATTATCGCACCAGTATTATCTGTGCCGGTAATACCAGCAGTTTTTCTGCCGGTGGGGGCCTGATTTAGCTCCAGCTTTTGGCTGGAGGTAAATCACTGACCCCCCACTGCAAACGTGTCATTTTGCAGTGCAGTAAAAGTACCGGTCACAGAATTACCAGCACTTTTCCCGAACAGCAAAACATGTAATGAGGCTGCGTTGAACAAACTATGTTTAAAATATTACTGCCCTTTAAGAGAAAGGAAGTTTTGTAGAGCTTAAGGCTTGCATTTGACCTAGTATTCATACCCATAATGCTTTGCTAATATGGCTCTTAATTGGAGGTGGATTTGCCTTGATGACGGATGGGTGGAGCTGTGGCATGTGTGACTTGGCTCACATGGCTCATTCTACTTTCATATTTTAGGTGCAAGTGTTTTAAGCCTTTTTAAGTCCATCATACCATTGCAGTGTGGTGATGCTTGATATCAATCTATACAAATATACATAAACACATGTGTAATGTGTGTGTTTTAAAGTCAGTGTTGTTTGAATTGTTTCATTGAATATATGGCATTCTTTCCCTTAGGATGCAAATAGATCTAGTCTCCAACTGCCACTGCGCCTGGTTGCCTGAGTCTCTTATGATCCTTATTGGGGCCAGGCCCTCCTTTGACCAATCTTCCCCTTGGCCCTTTTTTACCAGTGCTTGCCCTTGGGGCACCCTTCCCCGACTAGCCTACTGAGTCTGCTGAGCCCCTGTCCTCGCATAAGTTGACCCCTATACCTGGTTCCCCAGGCACCTGACCTCCTGGGCCCCCCTTAGCACTTCCCTAGCCCCTTGCACCTCTCCCCCCTGCACTTCTTCCTATTCCCCTCTCCCTATCCCATCCCTTCTCCCTGATCTGACCCCTCCCCTTGCACTTATTGTTACTGCAATTGCACGATCTGAATGTCACAAGGCCTAGTAGGACCGTTATTATGACAATCAGCCCCGAGACGGCGGGACAATACCGCCCAAGGTAATTCCCCCGGGGCCCATAGTTACAGGCCTGAGCATAGTGAGAGCCTTAACGAAGGCCCCGGGGGCAGTACCACAGGCGGTATTGGCCCACCGTCTCGGGGCTTATTGCCATTAGTATTCCGGGGTCTGCAGGCTCGGGAAACTCGTTTTCCCGAGTTTGCATCTCTGGAACACTAATGGCTGATGAAATCTTTTCAAACTGCATTTCTTTTGCCATTTGAAAAGGTTTAGCTGCAGTACGCGTTAGTTCTAGGAACACTAGAACGCGTGTACTGCTTCATTAGCACGGAGCAACAGGGCGCCATTTCGGTCCAAGTTGCTCTGTGCTAATGAATGGGAGGAAACTGGCCACCTTGGAAAAGGGAGAAGGGACTACGTGTGGTCCTTTCCATGGTTGCCAGAAAAAAAAAGACAGTGTACCCGGCATGTGAAGCACGTACGTGAGTCCACAGGATTACACTGTGGTATGGCTCGGAAACAAGCCAATCTACGTTTAGTGTATCTCGTGGATTCGCAATGCCGGGTACTAACGTTATTTTCTCCTCTGTCACCCCCACCCTCTTTTTGTCTTGTGGCGCCTGGGAAATCGTTTTTCTCAATAGGCGCATATAAATGTTCAAAAAATAGAAAATGAATAAATAAAATCTGGAATTCTGTGGTTTAATTCTAGCAACTGTCATGTTGCTCCCTGATGTTGTATGTGATGTTGTTTCATGTGATGCCGTTGCCTGTGATGCCACTTCTATTTTGAGTCTACCCACTTTTTTTAGGGTGTGCCTTGTAGCCCATACAATTTATCATTGAGCAATTGAATACATTTTATTTCCTTAAGATTTGTATTGATTCCATAACACTGAATGAATTAAAAACATGTACACACAAAATAAGGTTTTCCGTCAAATGTAACAGTACAAACATATGGATCTACTTTGCACATAGACTAACATGCCTGGGACATCAAGGCTAGGGCAGAGATATACATGTGCTCGTATACAAATTACATTCAATTCAATCAAACTTTTATAACGTGCTTAACGCCAGCAATGCATGGGATTCAACCCTGTGTTGCGCTGCATCGTCTTACTTTCAAAACAAGTGTGATCTATAACAATAACACATCATAAATGTAGCATTTTAATTCAGAACAATGATCAATACAGCAGCCCCGTGTGTTTGTCTCCTTCTCTCATTAAACAATAAAATACAATACATCTGTAGTGATAGTTTACAGAGTCACTTTTCACACTATTCTTAGAATAACGCAACTCATCTCATAGCAGCACAAGATCAAACAGGTGATCAAATGCATCCAACTTGGTTCCTTTGTCCTTTACCCTACTGTTATTTCTTCGGTGAATGTAATTGAAGTTGTGAAAAAATAAAACAATGGGGGTCATTACGAGTTAGGCGGTAAGGGGCTAACTGTGTCGGTAAAGGTGCCGCAGCCGTCAAAGCCTTTCCGCCCCATTATGAGTCTGCTCGCGGGATCCCTCTAAGGACGCCTGGTTTTACCAGGCACCCTTAGCGGGTCCCGCGAGCAGACCAGGGTGCTAACAATGGGCCCATTATTAACGGTACTACCGGGCCCGTTGTTAGGGAGGTCGGAAGGCCTGGTAATTCCTCATTCAAGGAACCCGGACCCGGTACCCGGTAAGGGGGTAGCCATGCCACTAATAGTGGCATGGTTACCTCCTACTTCGTAATGACCCCTTATGTCTCATAGGGCCTCATTACGAGTGCAGTGATAAGTGGTTAACTGCGCCGGTAAGTTTGTCGGTGCCGTTAACCCCTTACCGCCGCATTCCGAGGTCCCTTAGCGGGTCCCACTAAGGCCGGCTGGTAAAACCAGCCGTCCTTAGCGGGAGCTGCTAAGGGACGAGGGAGCTAATAATGGGCCTGTTATTGGCTCCCTCCCCATTCCCCCTGTGGGGGCTCGAATGGGAATGGAGAAGGGTATGTTGAATGAGGACTTACTGGGTCCTCCAAGTTTGGAATGACCCGGTAAGTCCCCATTCAAAGAACCCGGACCCGGACCCGACTTTGGAGGCAGCCATGGTGCTAATAGCACCATGGCTGCCTCCAAACTCGTAATGACCCCCATAGTCTTCGTCTATGTTAATGAATTCATTTCAGCAGTTCATTCCTTTGTCCCAGTGCCATATACAACTAATGGATGTTCCACATTGTACCATCTCATTCTGTTCGGTTTTAACCGGCCCCTATATTTTATATTTGATATATAACAGCTTGATGTTTTTCTTATGCTACTGATTGACTTCAACGGGGATGGGGAATAACCTGTTTGGTGTTTGAAATGAGTGTGACAGACTTTTACTTTTCCAGCTCCACGGGTATATGGAGAACAAGCCCCTTGGCCTCCAGATCTTCATTGGCACCGCTGATGAGCGGATACTGAAGCCCCATGCTTTCTACCAGGTCCACCGCATCACGGGCAAAACTGTCACCACAACCAGCTATGAGAAAATCATCGGCAATACCAAAGTATTGGAAATCCCCTTGGAACCAAAAAATAAAATGAAAGCAAAGTAAGTAGGAATCATAAACGCTACTTATGATTTATGTATATATTAGCTTTTAATAAATAAGCAATAATTGTGATTGATTGTCTTGGCAGATTTTTAAAGTCTGCTATAACATATTAGAACTCTAAGCACTGATTTAAAAATATGTAGGCATTGCTTCAAAGTCCATATAGAATAGGTCCATATAGAATTTGGCATATACTAGAGATAGGTATATAATAACACAATGGGTCTCATTCCAAGTCTCGCGGTAACCCGCTGGTGCTACTGGTCAGACTTCAACACTGTTTCCGCCACCTGAGATCCCGGTGCCACAGGGACATTACAAGTCCTGGTGGCACCGGGAAATAAGGCTGTGGAAATTGTTAGTGCCCATGGGAATGGGGACTTGGAAGCACCAGTACCATAACGGTGCCAGTGTTTCTGTGGCAACTGTGCCTACCGGGGCTGATGCACCCGGCAGGTCAGACCTACTGGGTGCATCTGCTCCAGCAGGCACGGTTGTAGTCTCCGGTCTTGAAAGGGTGCTGGTATGTTGCTACCGGCATCCTTGGTTTGGGACCAGCAGACTCGTAATGAGGCCCATTATGTCTAAACAATATTTGGTGGGAGACCAGCGGATGCACATCTCAAATGACCCCCGAATATTGACTATACTGCAAAGGGCTGGTGTGAGTTATAATACAAAACAAATGATGGGTCAAAGGTTGCTCTAGAAGCGCACTGGGCCATGTAACTCAGATTGAATTTGACAGCCAATGTGAGGTGGCCCTGGTATTAGAGACATACTCCTGCACCTTCAGTTTATGTATTAGTCTTAAACTAGCATCCTGAGCTCTTGACAATTTGTCTGGGTCACAGGGGTGCACAACTGATTTCCCTGGAGGGTGAATGCACTACGCAAGTCTCATATAGTGGCCAGACTGTCTATGGGGATGATCAGGTGGTAGGGGTGTCGGTGCTCAAATGTGAGTAAAAAAAGACATAAAACATGGGTTTTGAAGTGCAATTTTTATTTATTGCTCTAATTTTAACTTTTACATCTGTGATACCCTGCATTAGCACTTTGATGTGTTTGTATTATGTGACTTACATTATGATAACAGGATGCAAAGACAAAACTGACATGAGGCCATGCAATACTTCATCATTAAACTAAGGTGGCGGAGGGCCATACATAAAGTCTTAAAGGCCCGCATTCGTCCCGCTGGCACTATGTTGTGCACCACTGGTCTACGAGCTTATTGTGAAGCCCTGAGATGAGAGCTTTGCAATAAACGAGATGAGAAATCACACAATCCCCAGCGATAATGTATCTTTTGTTAATTGGCAGACGTGGCATTCATTTCCCGAGCAAGTAGGAAGGAGCAGCCATCCTTTGCAATCAGCAGGACTATATAGTCAAACCATTAGTAGTGTAGATCCGCCTCCCTGAGTAGGACGCACAGAATTCCCCAGCGCTGGGTGCAGCAAGCATTCCAACTGATAGAGGTTTGAGATAACAGATTTCGTTCTAGATTTTGTCCCAGCATGGACCAGTGAAGAATCTAAAAGCACAGAATACATGTTTTGATATTTTTCCATTATATATGGTTTATCGAAAATAAAATCAGGAATGATATCAACATTGCGTGGAAGAAACTTGCAGGTGTTTTACTGAAATATATAATTAGTGAATTATTTCATTTTAATTCTAGGTTTATTCTAAGTTATTCACATTAGCCCAGCAGTCGAGCATCTGTGTCACTTTGCAATTCAAGTTACGTTTGTAATTTTGAAAAACATTCAGATTTTCTAGATATAAATGAAGTTGAATGCAACATGGGTCCACACAGTTGAGTATACCTCTATAAAAGGGATGAGGGACAGTTAATGAACATTCATTTAAGCAACAGCAATAACCTTTAAGGGCTGTACCAGGTGGTAACAGCCCAGGGACAATGCAATAGCCAGGGCCCGAACCATTTCGGCATGCTACATCCCATACACCTGGGCATTATTGCTATTAACATCCCAAGGCCACATTCAGAGGTTCTAACATTTTGTTAAAAAAAAGAAAATGCAGGCCATATGGAAATGGAATGCAGGGCTCTGAGGAGAACCCCTCTTCTATTTCCATGGCGTACTCAGGGCAATTTCCTGGCATGATGGACAAGTAGGTAGGAAGCCTTAGGCCTGGTGAGGAATATGGGTGTCATAGGACAGGTGCGGCTCCAAGAAAAAGAGCTGCAGTGGGGAGAGGACTGTAAGTGCAAGTGGAGAGGGTGCAAGGGAGCCTGTGTAGGGCTACCGACTGGATTGGACCAATAAATAATGCCCACGATCCCTGCACTATTGGTAGCTAATATGCTTTATTGCCCACTGGTGCAGTTTCTGTGGTGTATTAAGTAAGGGATGAGTATACATTGAGTGTGTATAATGAGGGGAATGGCAGTCAAAATCCACTGTTTGCCAATCAGGAGGGTCATAGGACTCTTCATTTAGCACCCCCTCAACTACCACAGTTTCTCTTTCAGCTGCAGCATCTATGCTTGGTCTGCTTTTATCCCCACCTCCCTTTGTATTTCCATCTGTGTACTCTGCTAATATAGGTCCAAGTCCTTGTCCTGATTCTCTCTCTCTCTCTCTCTCTCTCTCTCTCTCTCTCTCTACTATTGCTCTCCTGAACTTCTCATCACCTTTGTGCGAACACCTATTTCTTTTCTTTCTTTCTCCTAGTCACAATGTCTCTCTCTGTTCCTCAGTTTCCCTCTCTTTTTCCCAGCCCATCTCAGTGTCCCCATCCACAGTCAATTTTCACTACATCCATTAGCTGTTTCACACCCACAATGTCTTGGCACATCGGAACTCTCTCTCTCGTTCAGCTTTCTCCCCCTCGCCCATTCCATTATCTCTACACTGCAACCCTTTGTCTCTCAGCCATCTTCTCTCCTCCACACCCTGCTTTCCCTTTCTATCCCAGATGTTTCTCTTCCTCTCCCCCACACACTACTGCAGTAATCTGCAACCCATCGCTCTGTGAATGTTTTGGACTAAAACTCCCACGATCCCTCACCATTGACTCTGCTCACAGGGGCTGATGGTAGTCCAACCCACCTGGACTGCCAAAGGTTGCAGAACCCTGCCCTACTGTATTCCAGTTGCCTAAAGAGACAAATAAATAAAGCAAATACATATGAGCGGTTAATGCCTGCACTGTATGCCAACTAATTTCCTTACTGTACTTGCACTGAATCTGCAACTGGGCCACTCTCACCGATCTCGGTCCCTGTCCCAGCCACTCTCCCCTTGCACTGCCTCCCTGGCAACCCCTGCACTGTGGCACTGTCTCTGTATCCCTACAGCCCCCCTTCCCAGCACTTGTCTGCACTTACCTTGCACTTGCCACCAGCTGGCCCTTATTATTTATCTTGTTATTCTACTACCCCTCTACTTCACTTTCCCCTCTCCCTTTCCCCTTGCACTTTTCCCTTCCCCTCCACCCATGCACTTGCCCGATCTGAATAACACCGGGCCAAGTAGGATCGTTGTCTGTCTTCCCTTTGTTCCCCCTCCCTGCCTCTTCGCTCGTCGCGCCTTGAAACACTTGTGTATAGGCGCGTTACAAATACCATATCATATCATATCATATGAAATCATTGGCTGAGCTAAGCCTGATGTCTCATGCAATGTGTTAGAACTAAGTAACTACTAAAGTGAGTGTAAGTAATATGATTATAAATCAAGTTAAACTAATTGAATATAAAAAGTGTTCGCAAAAATGCAAAATTCTTCTTTTGGTTGTCCACTACAATCAGCTAGATCACGTATTGTAGTGCGATGTGGTCTTTTATATCACAACGCTGCCATGTTGGCGGTGTGTGATGCAAAAGGGAAAGGGGAATGGCCGGTTGTTTCTGGAAGTGGATGAGGGAACAGTGAGTGGACCATCATTTCCTTGTTGTTACTTTTTACCAGGAAGAGTTGCCGGTATTACCAGCACCGGTAATACTGGTGCCAGTTATACTGGATTTTCTTGCTGGTGGGGTGGCTGGAATTACCTCCAGCTCTTTATTCCAGCCACCCCACTGGCAAACCTGGAGTTTGCCTATTTCTGCACGGGAAACAATTGACTTCACCATTTGATGGCAGGAAGAAGGATCACTTTGGCAGTGGGCTGTGAGAATACTGCTCCTGGTAGTCCTCTGACACAAAGGCCATTGCTTGTCTACCTCTGACACCCATCACAAGCATCACCGTACCATAATGTTTGTCAAAAACGAATCTCTTCAGTAACCTAATAGCCATCTTCTTTTGCTCAGCATTGATTGTGCCGGGATTCTGAAACTGCGGAACGCTGACATTGAACTGCGGAAAGGAGAGACGGACATTGGCCGAAAGAATACCAGAGTACGCCTTGTATTCCGTGTCCACATTCCGGAACCTAGCGGCAGGATTGTGTCCTTGCAGGTGGCATCTAGCGCAATAGAATGTTGTAAGTCGGACCTTTTTTCTTACCATGTCATTTCTGTCTTTACATTACACCTCACATATCAACTGAGTCTTCTCTAACATATGTGTTATTCCTGCTTCTCATCTGGATTAACAAGTGCAAACAGTCTAATAAATGATGCCAAATTATAACCACTGTTATCCCATAAGTCATTTAACTACTGAAATACTTTTAATATGTTCATTGGGGCGAGTTAGATATGTAGCAAAGCACTAGCTTACCAGAAGCATGTTATGGCTACTATATGTGTGTAACAGCCAATAGAATATCTGCTACATGAATGGAACCATTGTGTACCTGATCATTTAGCACCCACTCTATCAACTACAGCGATATTTTTACACTTGTGGAGGATCACCCATTTGTGGTGCCACTCTTTTGTTCTGTTTAAGGCGTTTAATTCACTGCATTAGATTCTTTACTCCTTCGATAAGCTGGTGCATTAAAAAGAAATGCCATTATGAGTTGGAGCTTAGGTAGTGCTGACTGATGCATTTGACACGTGATCCTTTTGAGTTGAATAGGACCATGGGCAACTCTTCAGCATGAACGGAGTGCTCTTATGGTTTCTGTTCTGACCCATGAAAGTGACCGAGAAGCAGTCATCCGCCATCTTGAGCTTGCGGTTTGAGGGCAGATGTCAGGGCGCAGGAAAGAGTCCCTCTCAGCCTAATGGCAAGTATGCAGCAACAAATTCATTTTAATGTGTGGCACCTTAGACGGATCTAGGCGGATTCCTCGATTTCTTTTGCAGGAATTACATTTCGCCGAGTTTTGTTTTACACTTTTGTTGCCATTTTTTATCACACAAATGAGAGGAGACCCACTGCACTCCCCCATCTACCCCTTCCCATGTCTGTATACCTACCCCAAACCCACCATCTCTCTAGTTTGCAGTAAGAAAAAAAATGATAACAGCACAGCAAATTGTAATTCGGCCCAAAGTTTGGTTGGCAAAAAATGGAAATACCTTTAGGAACATTCAGGAGATTCACTCTTGCACCATGAGAAACACATATCTATGCATAAAGAAGGAAAAACGCAAAGTGCCAAAATGCCTGATGAAAAGTTCTAAATCAATGTCACCTTCCTTTTCTTTTTAATATGAGATATTAGTTGATTTTCTGTAAAGTAGATGTGTTTAAGACTGCAGCATATAGGTTGTTATACTTTGGCAAATGTTTGGCTATTACGAATGTCCCCTTAAGGATGATGATGGAAGCACTACACACAAGTAAATGGCAATAAGAATCAATTTGGTGTGACTCTTATTAGTTTAATTTAACCTCATTCTAGGTTCACAGTGCCACGTAGAATACTTCTTAAGTCCTTATTTCGTCAGTTACCCATAAGTCATATTTCTGTATATGTATATTATTCATGTATGCACATTCTGCATAATGCTAATTAAGGAAACAAAGTAATTCATGTGGAAAGAAACACAGGGGTAAATACATACATCTATTTTGCAGCCACAGACAGAAACAAACATGCAAACAATGCCCGTCTTGAATGTCCCCCTATTTACAAAGCAGAGAAAAAAAAGGCCTTTTGCGACCAGTTGCAGTGCAGAAATGTATATTTGCAGCTTAATCGGCAGGAGGGGATGTAACAAAAGAAAAGGGGGTATATGGCTCATTTAACAACCCCCTTTGCATGTGCCAGTTGGGTGTGTTTGCTGGAATATCCATGGCCTGGCAAAATGAGGGGCCATATTTTAAATGTGTTATACTGATTCAGAAAAAATAGCAAGTAAATTGCTCCTGTTGTCATGTGCACTTCTTCCAACCTGGCATAAACCAAATTTGGGCAAACGCACAGGATGCCATTTTGCTTTTTTTTAAACATGTTCCCATGGACGTGTTTCGCTTCCCCCTAGGTTTGGCACTACCCCGTGTTAACTTTAACTTGCAAAGACTGGTGCTTTACTCTTTTTTTCTGTGAATCAGGTCCGTTTGCACGTGCAAAGGGAGCAGGCTCAAATTGCACGTCAAGCGTATGTGCTTTTTTTTAGAATCACCATGTGTGCAATGTGTGGGTGCTTGCAATTTTCACTTTCTACACTTTGCATATGCAAATGGGGTTCTTTGTGAATCGGCCAGTAGTCTTTCTTTGACTCTGTTTAAGCAGAGTGGTCGGTCGGGCACACGGTTTTTCAGCCTGTTTATTGCCATCTTATATTTGACACACAGTTCAGTGTGGTGTCAAGTATATGTTTCCTTGCGCGGTATGCTGGCATATGACATGAGTTGCCCCTCACTTTGCATGGAGTAGTTCTGTTACCTATTGCTCCTGGGGTTTACCTTGAAAGGGAAGTCCTCAGATAGGCTGGTCAGAGTAGAGAAGTAGATCGAAGCTGAAGTTGGAGACGGTCTTCAAACATTCTGCATTTAATTGTAATCCGGTTGTGGTTTATGTAGGCTCAATAGGATATCAGGAAAATTAGATGTGTTGTTTTGTCTATTGAAAGTACCAGTTTCCTTCACCTTCTTTCAAGGGCTGTGACGGCTTTCTTCAGGTTGTAAGGGGCTGCCTGAATCATTTTGAACCAACAGTGCTTTGAGACCATACCAATGGGAAAAGGCGCAATACAAATGACAATTATATTACATTACTTCATTACAACAGCGACAGGATTGATGTCATTAGGGCAAAGATGGTTCTCAGTGGTGCCCCTTTGCTGGGGTTGCTGCAGGCAGCTGCCTAGAATTGCCTTTTTGAACCCCTGGAACTGTATACTCACTTATAAACAAATGTCCTTGAAATGACATTGCCAAAAGTGTAGAAACATGAATCAAACTACATTTTGGCCATGTGTAGCGCATTAGATCTTCAAGGAAATCATGTATGAGGTCCGCTAGCGAGAGAGAAGCTCATGCTATGTGATTTTAGGGATTGTGTTTTCTGTTTCTTTTAGATTTTCAAGCAATTACTGTTTTTCTGCCATATCGTTCTAGGCATTCGTCAGGCCTTCGGATCACAATGAAAGAAAAAAAGAACATGATACAAACATTGCCGACTTTAATGTACAAGGCCCCCATCATGCTCCAATGGCATACATTCCTGTAACGCCGTCCTCAATTAAGTCGTTCTTTAGTGATGACATAGATGGATATTTCTTTTATGTCAATTCAAAAACAGTGCAATTTCATTATTTTCTAGAAACGTTTTAAGAAACCTGTTGCCCTCTTAGCATTAATATCCATGCAATAAGGACAAAACCATTGGACCTAAATAACAGAAGAAGAACGACCACAATTAGCGCTGCTGAATTGTGCTTAGTATATAGAACATGTGGCCGTTTTTCTGCAATTCCTATTTTAAACTACTACCATCAAAAATAGTTGCTTGTATCCTGTATTGTGCAAAAACAGGGCGTATGCCACTACATTGGGATACATTGGAGCCTTTACTGTGGAGAAAAGCACTACCTCTACCGCAGGGGGGTCCCAATTACAATCCTAAGAACATTTTTTATTCCACCTGAAAATATACGATTTACGTATTTAAATGTGGCAGTTAACGAAGGGTACTTTGATGTTAACCAATGTTTATTTTATTGTTTATGGTTTATAAAACCTTTGCAACACAAAGAATTCAGAACATCATATATATCATTGTTACGAAGTCATCATTATTCATAAAATAGTTACATACATTTTGAAACATTAAAAGGTGAACAAAACCAGAAAAGGAATATAAAAAAGAAAATATAAGAGAGTATCAACATTGCCACATGGCATATTTCATAATAATATCCATGTGTATCAACATTTTGCAAATGTATGCAGACTTTCACACACCATTTCATGAGCAGTTTAAAAGGAAGTGAAGGTGTTCATGACTCTTTGGTTTTAGTTCAGCAGATAGATGTTCTTCACTACACCAATGAGTAGAAAGGAACATTTTCCCCAAATAGCTCATCCTCATATCATTGAGTGCTGGGCAATGCAAGATCAAATGTCAAGATGTTTTCTCTGTATCTTTATTCTTGCAGAATCTACACCTTGAATCTGCTGCTGTAATCAATCCTCTCCTTAGGAGGACTTCATTCGTTGGTAAAATATTTCACCGAAATCTGAGGACAATTGATCTATGCAGATTATCGGGAAATCGGACTAAATAAGATGATAACGTTCCCCTTTTCCTATGTTCATAAGTAAGATGGCTCATTGATGAATAGCTATGAATTTTCTCTATTGTATCAATCCAATCTTTATCATATAAACAATTTGTAACCTTTGTAGGGTTAGCTATCAAAACTTCAGTGTTCAAGTTTAACTTTTGCAGAATATTTTCTCATGACACACTGAGCTGAGCTATATAATTGACGGTTCTCCCCGAGAATTCTGGTTCATACACACATTCAGATATTCGTACAGGGAAACAGGTACTGGTAAAAAACAATTTCTGTACAGAGATAATAACTTCCACTCAACCGAAGCTCTAATTGAAGTTAGACCGAGCTCAAATCGTAGAGCCACGAGAGGAACAGAATCTGGAACGTCCAAAAACATCCTCCAAATCCTAGCCTTCGTCAAATCCAACCATTTTGGAACTGCATGGAAGTAAAGTTTCTGGTCATACATAAGTTATGGAATTACTTTGCCTGCACAGAATTTCAGTGCAGGAATGATGGAATAACGTCAACATGTTCGATTTATTGTTAACAGTTTGTTGAGCAGAAGAGCAGATCTTTGGTGGAGAGTTTGTCTCACATTGCATTTGCCGGGGGTGACAAATATGGAAAGACCTAAATATGTCATACTAGACGCCGATCTGATCACTGTGTTCTCCCAAGAGCACATATGAGCCCCCCTTTTCTTACTTCTTGTAAGGGCAATGATTTCTGTTTTCTTTGGATTAATCAAAAGGCTATTATCAATCCCAAAGGATGAAAATTCTGAAAGTAGCCCTTTTAGACCAACACGGTTGTCAAACAATAAGAATTCATCCGCATAAGATAACCAGAGCACTTTCAGGTCACCTACCTTTGGTGACACAACGGTGGCCGGACTCAGGTAATCATTTACATTGAGACATATGAATTGAATAGACACGTGGCAAGGATACAGCCCTGCCTCAGACCACAGGGTGTAGAATATGGCTGACATCGCCCCCTCTTTATTCAGGCGAACCTGGATACTAGAGTTATCATGAAGCCCTATTATTATTTTTAACATGCCACGCAGGACACCCCAACCAGCGACTCTAGCCCTTAACCTTGACTGGTCAACGCAGCCAAATGCAGACGACAGGTCAACAGTGGTTACATACGTGCAGCCAGCCGGAGTGGACCAGGCTTATTCCTTCATGGCCCTCAAAACAAGACCATTGAGATTTGTGGAATGAGCCTTACAGAACCCTATCTGAAATCTGCATAACTTGTTAGATGTGGAGGCCCACGTTTCAAGATGTTGGAGTAATAGGGATACAAAGATCTTTCTATCCACATCTAACAGCGTGATGGGTCTCTAATTGTCCGGATCAGATCTTACGCCCCTCTTAAAAATAAGGACAACATGTCTAGTCTGCCATGATTTTGGAAAAGTGTTGGCAAGAATAACACTCTTAAAAAGAATGGCCAAAGTATTTGCCCAGTTGATTGGATCGTCCTTTAGGTGTTACTGGTAAGGCCATTAGGCCCTGTGGCCCTTGACGATTTACATAAAGTGATCAGTTCATACACCTTATTTACTTCGACTTGAATATTTGTTTCTAGAGGCATATCAGTATTGATCCAATTGACATTAGTCAATATCTTAGCTTTGCTTGGGGCATATAACTCAGAAGAAACTCTACTCAAGTAAACTCTGCAACAGCATTCAACTCATTAGAAGTCATTAGAGAACCATCTTGCCCATTAATCAGAGACCAAAATGCACCTAAGTCCTTTTTAATTAGAGCTTGGAGCATAATTTCCGCATCACGCTGTAATACAATTGTCCATCTAAACTTACATAAATTTCAATATTTTTGTTTTTCAGCTTTGCAGCTAACCATCTGCACAGTAAGAGGAGTATCTGATCTCTTCTGCGCCTGGATGCCCCTGGGCTGTGTGAGCGCTTTCAAAATGCAAATAAATAAATACATCATTGCTCTTGTTGCCCATTTTATATCAGCTTTCGTAAGAGCCAACTGATCATCAAAGACATGTCAATGTTTCTTAGTTATTTTCTGCCACTTCAGCTTAGGACTATTTATAGCAATAAGCATTTGTTCTTCGATTAGTGAGTCAAAGTGGTCCACATTGAAAACTTCCATTTTCCACTCCAGTGTCGTATGACACATTACCCAACTAAATTCGTTGGTCAATATCTCTATGTTTTGTGGGGACCAGCGGACGGCCTTTGCACTAGGAGCTACTTTCAAATTGGTGGGACCAGCAATTGCCTTCTCTCCATCTTTAAATGGTAAAATGAAGTTAGCCCTCAAAATATAATGATCACTCCATGTGTTTTTGTGACCATAAAGTCAGAGCAGAGCTCAAACATAATTTGATCAACAAAAATGTAATCTAAAGTAGATTCACGAACAACTCCAGACCAAGTGTGTCTGTCACCATGGCTTCACCCCCCCACCCCCCGATCTGATTGTTAAATAATTGCAGACCCAGAGAGGCCGTGGCACAACACCACTGCCAACCTGCTTGTGACTTTGGATCAGAGGCTATAAAATCAGGTGAAGTATCCCGCAGATTGTCGTCCAGAGTGTGTAGTATGCAATTGGCATTCAAATCACCAGCCAGAAAAACATGTCTATAACCAACACTTGATTTCCATCTAGAGACAATCTCCGTAATATTAAGTACAAAATCCTCCAGCACACCCATCCCTTTGTGCCAATAAACATTAATCAGCAAAACATGAAAATTATCCGCATGTGCTGAAGCTTCAAGAGCTAACATTACGTACGGAAGGTTCTCAGTCTGGTGACCAGTTAAACAAAGATCACTTCGTAAAGCAGTAATAAGGCCACCGGAGGGTCTACCACCACAGATCGGTTTTGCCAAAAACATGGAAACCACCCAGAGCAGGTATGGATGTTAGCCAAGTTTTCCGGAGCATCAGGCAGTTACAGCTTCTCAAAAGAGCTAGAGTTTCTTTATTTGTCAACAGACGCACATCACCTCTGGAATTCCAGGAAAGTAACTTCAGTTCTTCCTTACTGGGGCAAAAAGCTAAAGACCTAGATACATCATTGTCCTGACTCATATCTGAAAGCAGCATGCGTCTTGTGTCTCTGGCTTGAAGTCTGGTGTTATTTATTGGTTTCAAGCTCCGTCATAGTTATATTCATCACCTCTAAACTTGGTGGCATGGGAATTATCCCTTAACGGGGGCATCTGAGAGATTTGTCGGCACTTAGACCACCGAGCAATCGTAAAGCCCATATTGTTTAAGAGAACTCTTTCTGAGAGGATCAGATCTATCACCAGTTTAGAGCAGAAATAGAGCAATTATTGCGCCATGCTCTGCTTATTTGGGAAGACCACTTTTTCAATATCGGCTGAAGAGAGCACTTGAAATAGGAATTGCAGCAAAGATCATGAGAACGTTAGTACGATTCAGACATACAGGACATCTGTCTCCGAGTAGGGTAGAAAGCACAAGCATGTTCCTGTCATCTTGAACAAGTTCAGTTCTACATGGGATCTCTTTCAATAGAGACCTAGGCACACTGGGTGCCAAGGAAGTTAGGTACGGCTCATTGACTGTAACACAGTCCATGATTTTTCCTTGCCTAAAAGTACTATACAGGTTTTTTCTTCTTTGATTAACAATTCTTAATTTAGTCTTGTTAATATGAATTCTGTTAGTGGTGTCAGGGGGGATTATACAAGACCCTTCAGGGCTCAGGATAGTAAGACAAACATCAGATCACCACTCTTTGGGTACATACAATTTATCGAGTAGACCTCCCAAATTTAAATTGTGGCTTCCTGCAGAAGGGGGAAACACAGAATTCAAAGATCCATTTGAAAGTGGATTCTGGGATGCAGAAGATCTTGTTCACGGTTACTATGAACACTTGCCACACCCTCTAAACCCCAAATCCCATCAGTTTGTGTGACAGCCTCACAATGTGAGATCTCATTTTGTACAGCACTCCTCTGCCCAATAGCATACTCACAATCACTATTGGTAGCAAAAGTGCATAAATGAAGTGCTTTCCCAAAAAACAGGGCAGAATTCACATCAGGGTGTATAGGACCAGGGAGCTGACACAAACCCACTTTCTGTGCAGCATCATCTTTAAAAGATATCATTTTAGACATGGTTTGCATTCCAGCATCTCTCTTTGTGAACACTGGAGCTTTGGGTCTTACAGATGCTGACTATACCATATGAGCAGAAACATGACAACCTTTAACCGAAGTGGGGGACTGAGGAATAGGTAGAAGCGGATCAAAGTTTACAGTATGAAAATTTATCAAACTAGATGATTGAATCATGCAAGGAGTTAATTGCCCAGCTGGCGAAACAGAGTGGAGCTCCATGCCACTTTCTTCCATCGCAGGGGTCAGCATAGTCTGCTTCTGTACATTTTTTTAATGAATCAACTATTGTGAGATTGCGCAACCATTTGCGTTAAGAGGTGTTCCACCATTTAAACAATTTACTTTTTTTCTACCTCCCACATTACCAGGGCCTTCTGCACCCTGTGAGTGTACCATGGCCAATGTTTGCTGTGTATAATTTTTATGTAAAACATTTTGTGAAACCAGCTCAGCCTCAGTGGTAGTAACCTCAGGTAGGGACACAGGATTAAGTAGGGGAACGACTTCAACAACAGAATCATCTTTCGTTATGGGGTCATCAACAGGGGACATCTTCTTACTTCTGCATGTTTTCCCCACAAGGGGTGGTATACCCCGGGAGGCAATGTGACCTACACAAGCTTCCAGATCTTTGACCTTAATGTTGGTAGAGCTTAACATGGTAGTATGAACCTTCATTTCCTCCCAAATGATATCATACAATTGTACAAACAAGCTCAGAACCATATTGGGGGCAGAGAGGATGGGAGAGGAAAGCTTTATAAAGTTATCAGCCTACCTCAGTGTGTTGGGACAAACTCTGAGGTAGGTCAGAGGGTCACTAGAAGTTTATGGATTCTTGGAAGGCCCAACACCTTCCCCCAAAAAGGAACATAGACCCAGTCAGACAGCAAGTTCAAACTGTGGTTCACTACAGCAAAACCAACATGGATCAGTAAAAGGATAGAAGAAATCTGTGGACCACTCAAAGTCTTCTGGCTCACAGGCCAGTTTTGTCCTGAAGTTGCGTCATAGTGATGTCACAACCTGGGCCCCTCTCGAGTAAACCTATCAAACTACTGGATTGGGTACTGAGTAATAGTCCACCTATAGTGCACTATAAATGTTAATCTACTGGCTATCGCATGTCAGGTGGCTGGCCTGTTCATCCCCAAAATTACTATCTCTAACATTGTTGCAGTGTGAAGGTCTTACCATTGGTTCTTGCCCATTGCTACCCACCTCTAGGAGCCTGAACTGTGATTGGCTAGAGCTGAACTCCCCAGGCCTGGGATCCACAAAGGTTCTCAGCTCTTAGTGTACCTTCTTAAGGTAAAAAGAACAACTATGTGTCTGTATTGTATCTCATGTGTACCACCTTAGACTATGAGAGTGTTCGTTCATCTCGTGCAATTTTCCTAAGCCATTATGCAGTCCCTACAGTGTCCATGCCATTCTATATTCTCCATATGTTAGTCACACTTGGCTCTGTCAGGTTCCATAGGCGCTCCTGCAGTTCCATACGTTTATTTGGGTATACGCATCTGCAAGCTTTACTCAGGATCTCTTGCTTCTTGCGGTTTCTGCGTTGCTGCATTCAGCTAATGAGAAAAAATAATAAAGCAATGACAGTATGTATATGTATCTGTCCTCTATCTATAGAACTGCACGCTCATGTTCTTCATGTATTCAGGTGTGTGTTTGTGTCCCGATGTGTGGATGGCACAGGTGCTTCATGCCTAACATTGTCGTGGTGTCTCTAACCGAGTCAGTAACATGGCTTCTTGGTGCTTTAATCAATACTGTCAATTGAGGTCTTTTGGGTTGCAGCCCGGGGCTCCTCATCCACTCTGGGGTAGATTTGTACCACACCTGGCCTGTAGGGCTGGCTGAGAGGGTACCTTTTGACATACTTATCTATCATGGAGCACTAGGAATTGGTCTGAAATAGTATGGGCGTTCACAGTATCCCCTGGCCTTCTTCTGTGTCATATATTTTATAGGAGGGGGAGGAGAGGGCAAATTTCCCCATCCCTCTTCAAGTGTGTGGTCAACAGCGCCCTCATTAGACTAAGCAATAGAGTCAGGAGAGGAAATAGGCAGCCCCGCAGTTCACATGAGACATAATATGTGCAAGTTCAGGAGGTGAGCCGACTGTAGAGGCGTCACATGTCTGTTGAATTACGCTCTCTGAAATCTTGCAAGCTTTTGTAAGAATAACAGAGTCTTCATAGTCTATTATACTTAAGTCTGTTAAAAAGTTCATCTGTGTTCGATCTAAAATTGTAATCTTTCTAGTAGGCAGAATGGATTGGACTTCTGCACTTGTGCCAGAATGCTTAAGAGAAAAATCTGTAATGCATTGGCCCGCTATGGGGGACATCTGGGGCTGTGCAACTGCTTTCCTGGTAGCAGAATTTGCTTTAGCCCCACACCTTCTTCCTCCTCTAGACTGCAATTCAATAGGGGTGCCTGAGAGCGATGCTTTCAGTGACCCATTTGTGTTTACAACCGCTAAATTGTGCCTCAAAGCAGCAATGATCTCAGCTTCTCTACAGTGCCTTTCAACACCCTCCATGGAGGCAGTTGGGGGAATGTAAACCATGGCTACATGTGTAGGGTTCGCAATATTAACCATAGATTGGCTTACATCCAGGCCAATGGTTGGCTTCTGAGTCCAGTTGTGTGGGCCATATGTCAGAATCGTTGGGCCCAAGAGCTGGAATGACACAGCCCCACAGTCACCCAATACAAAGAACCAACTTTCTCTGTTGACACTGATACACAGTTCTCGGCTCAAAGGGAAAAACAACCCTGCAGTAACCGAAAGTGATGAAACAAGACAGTTGCTTGGTACAACAAGGAAAGTAGGTTTATAGAGTGAATAGAGTCAAAGTCATACCATTCATGCCTTTGAATGAAGCCTGCAGGGTGCCTATACCTGTGTAGCTGTCGCAGCCAAAGACAGTGGAAGACAAACACCTCCGTAAATGGCTCTGCAGATGCTGCACGTCAAAATCAATTCTTTGAAAGAATGACTCCTCCTCCTTCAGCAAAGTAATCAGGGTAGACAGACTACACCAGACCCAGAACAAAGGATCAGTGGAAGACAAACGCCTCAGCAAACGGCTCCACGGACACTCAGTGTCAGAAAGAAGTCTTTGGGAGACAGACTGCACCAGAACAAAGGATCTGGGGAAGACAAACGCCTCATCAAATGGCCCCATTGAAGTCCACGTAAGAATGGAGTCTATGAAACAATATCTCCTCCTCCTTTGGCAAGGTAATCAGGGTAGAAAGACTGCACCAGAACAAAGGAAGGCAATCACCTCAGCAAATAGCTCTGCAAACGCTCCACATCAGAATGGAGCCTTTGAAAGAATATCTCCTCCTCCTACAGCAAGGTAATCATGGTAGACAGACTGCACCAGAACAAAGGATCAGTGGAAGACAAACGCCTCAGCAAATGGCCCCGCGGATGCTTAACAAACGCTCTTCATCAGAATAGAGTAATTGAAAGAATAGCTCCTCCCCCTTCAGCAAGGTTATCCGGGTAGACAGACGGCACCAGAACAAAGGATCAGTGGAAGACAGACGCCTCAGCAAATGGCTCCGCGACCACTCTGCATCCGAATGGAGTCGTTGAAGGAATAGCTCCGCCTCCTTCAGCAAGGTAATCAGGGTAAACAGACTGCACCAGAAAAAAAGGATCAGTGGAAGACAGACGCCTCAGCAAACGGCTATTAATTTGACCACAACAGATTTGATGCTGAATCCTGAAAGAGTCAAAAAGACATTTGAGAACCAGGCGGGGCCATTAATTACTTGTTATTTTATCATCTTAAATTGGAGATTATATCTTTTAATGTCTTACCAATATATTTTTAAAAAAACATCCCTCAAAAGTCACATAGAAATGATATGGTAATATTTAAGTTGAATCTTTTCCCTACTAGAGAGGTGCTTGGTGCTTGAGATAATATACCTAGGAACCAGAGATTATGTAGGCATTGTGGGGCCGTAGTGGAAATATCTAGGCACTTGATTATTGAATGTTATGAACTACAGAAGCTACGTTCTGAAATGTTTGTTGACTTTGTTAACAATTAATTTTTCTTAAATACTGATCTTTTTCGGTCTAGAATTTTAACTAGTCATGAAACTATCTTAAATATTGTTACAATGAAATGCTTATTCAAGGTTGTATTGTAATATGAAATGTAAATACCTTTATTAATGCCTATGCATCCAGTGAATTTTCTTGAATTTTTCTTAAACATTGTGTATTGTAAATTGTGATTGCTTGTATTAACGTCTACTTAGATGTGAAAAGTGTAAACAGTTGAATACTTAAAAACACTTAAATGAATTAAAAAAATATATATATACAAACGTTTTTAAGCTCATAATAATATCTACATTGATGCTCATTCTGCAGAGTCTTTCATATGACTGCAAAGATAAGACCCAGAAAGAAGTGATTGTGGGTAGTCTTCAGTACAGTAGGTGGTGGGTGGCCTGCTGTGAGTGGGATTTTGTACGAGTTGGCTCTTCTTCCGCCTCTGGGTGCTGCACTTTGCCTCGCTGCCCACTGCTCTCTTATTTTTCAGTGTGCAAATACTAGTGTGACTTGGGGTGGGCTGAAAGGAGACATTTTTCCCTCACCTGCCATCTGTGCAAACAGTACATATATAAGTTTGTTTCTGCACATTTTGTCGCAAACAGGTCTGAATATGAACACGTGGCAAAGAAAGGAGGAAGCAATGGGAGAAGACAGGTGGAAGAAGTAGACACATGTGATGTCTGCATTATAAATAAGTAATGATTTGAAGCAATGCTACCTCAGACTAGGCAGTTGTGAGAGGGGGAAGCAGTAGTGACAGGAGGAGGTTGAAGGAGTCGGGAATTGACAAAGGCATTAGTGACAGGAGGCAGTAGGAGCATGAAATAGAGAAGGGAGCAGAGAAATACATATGCAGTAGGCAAAGGAGGAGGAGGCAACTGTCGCAGGAAATAGGCGAAGGCTCTATGACCAAGAGACGGTGTCAGGGGGGTTTAGTTGAATAGACTGGCAGTGAAATGGAGTAAGCAGCCGGAACAGGCAAGACGAGTGGGAAGTAGTAACAGAGTGGGCCAGTATGTGTAGGGTGAAGAAGAAGGTAGTTTGAGCAGGGGGGTATGCCAGGAAGCATTGCTGGCGATCCACACATGCAGGCAAGCACACACACACACACACACACACACGCACGCTGCAAATCAAGTAACCCAGGTAAAAAAGCAGAGAGAGAACTATTTGTAAAACTGAGATAACTGTGGCATAGTAGGAGGATGCAGGAGGAAGCTTGCACAAGCTCTAGCTTTACCAAAAAACGAGGGCAACCACTATTTTGCCAATGCAGTAAAACACTTCAGCAAGCCCCTCTCTTGCAAAATATGCGTTTCTTGCTCTCTGGAAAGTGAGGAATTTGGCCCCTTGGGTCTCCAGGTTCTACACATGTTTTAATCTATTGGCAATATATAATACTGCAGCCTATCATTCAAATGTCAATTTTATATTAGTGTACTCCAAAGTCAGCATTCGATGTTGACACTCTCCTTTATACTTCCTGCTGATGTTAATTTCACTGCACTAAAGACTGCAGCTCACTGCACCCAGGCACACTTTGAGGCACCCTGCATCACAATGATTGCTTACTGGAGTTGCTGAATCAATTCTTGAAACTGCATCCCCCTCTCCACCATGACTCAGAGAAAGTGAAACCACAACGCAAGCTCTTGCCTCAGACCTACACTGTAGCGCTGATTTCCGGAATTATGGTTTGATCAAATGAACGTGTCTGGGTTGCGCTACTGATAATGTAAAAGGAGGAGATATTCTCTGGCCCTGTGCCCTCGGTAGGGTTATGGTCTGGTACACATGCCACCCTTGACTTTGCTCTTACTTGAGGGAGTCCAATACTCGCCTTTAGCTGGAAATAGAGGATGTGGCACAAGGGGCCAGCAGTTGTTTCTTTTGGGACTGGACGTTCATATCAGCTTCTTCCCTGCCCACATTTTTAGTGCTTAGCTGAGCACAGTCCTACCTTTTATTTAAGGGTATCCTTTCCAGTAAGTGCACACATGTTTTCAATTACAAAGTTACTGTAGCAGGAGCTTATGGATAACATGAGGTTAGGCAGTCACTGTGGGCCACTGTCAATGAAAGGTGGGTACGTGTGTGTTACGTGTGTGTTGTGAAAGACTACTTCTCTGCAGTACAGGAATGAGTAATACTACAAAACTAGTCATAATCAGAATCATAAAGGTGAAACAGACACAGCCTGACAAGTGTACCTCCTTCAGCTCTTTTGCTATTGCTGACATAGGGCAGGCTATACTCTTCAGGTGGGGTGTGAGCTGATACAGTTACAATACAAACATCAATGTTACAGTGATACCAAAATAAAAGAATGCTCAACCAAGTTTCTAGAAACAAATAAATAAATTTGAACTTTAATAAAAACTAACAAAGCATAAAACTAATAAAAAAGACTCATGCTTGTGATGGAAACATTGAGTCTGCAAACTTTGAGAATAAAAGGCACTGTGGATTGATAAGCTGGGTGTTCACGCAAAAGATTTCAGCAGCAATTTCAATGTTCAAGGATATGTCTTAAAAAAGCAAAGAATGGGAGCCTGAAAGTAACTAAGGTCATTTGCAGCACACCAGGGCGACAGAACCTCTTCAAAAACCTATGGTTTCTTGTCTTTGGGTATCGACAGAATTAAGCTTGGCTTCTTGCACTTTACTGCAATCAAGCTGGTGATGAGACAGTGGAAATGTGCATTTCCAATGGCAAGTTGGAGTTAAATTGGTTTTAGTTGAGGACTCTGGGTGGATGGAGTCAACGTTCCAGATGGGTTGAGTCGATTTCCACCAGTGGTTCAGGTCAGCAGTTGAGTCGGGAGTGAGGCAATGTTTCTGCTTGGGTGAGTCAGTTTTTGAGATGGACAAGTCATTGGCTTACAGCATGTCAAGGCAGAGTTAGCATCAGCTGCTTGAAAACAGCTGAGCCGGTGATGAAGTCGAGTTGAGACTGTCCACTTCAATGGGCCTCGTACCATTGTCAGGACAGCTGAAAGATCAGGTGAGAGGTTTGAAGATCATAGAGTGCCAAAAGGAACACCAAAGTCCCTATAGCACTACAAAGAGAGTCATGCTTGGCCCAACCATCTCGAAGATGTCCTCAGGTTGAAAACATCGTTCTAAGCTGTTCCTGATTTCCTGGTTGCTAAAAGGCTCAATCCAATGTTGGCAGGGACAAAGTAAACCTAGTGGTCATGTACTTCTGCTCCAGGAAGATTGTCTGGCACCTACCAGGCATCCCTCACCTCCAGTGAGCAGGATCCTGATTCCAGTGCACTGGCAGCAGAGAGATCTTGATCCACAGTAGTGTCACCCCAAATATGCCCTGGGGATGGGTAGGTAGTAGAACATTCCCCTGCCTTGGAGACGGCAGTCTTCACCTGTATGGCAGAGGACTTTTCAATAGACTGTATTCCTTACAGACTTCCAAAGAATCCTTTTTCTTCTCAGAGAAACTTAAGATGCATCAACTAAGGACAGGATTTCCTGCCCTTATAAATCTTACAGTGGTCCAAAGCAAGCCTGTTGGCAGGGTGCCAATCCGGACAATTGTAACAAGTTGCATTCGCCTTGCTTTGTCTACGAGAAGTGAAGGGAGGTGCAGGAAATGTACTGACCCTAATCCTGTCCTCTAACAACTCTAACTCCATTTCAGTCCCATTTCTGTCTACTTCAAAAGGACGGCAGTGATCAGTACCCTGATGGGAGAGTGGCTTTGTTTTGTCAGAACTGTGTTTGAAGGGCTGTTTCTGGGGGGACCTCTCAGGGAGTGTTCCTGAATCCTTCAGGATAGTGTTGGCTTCCATATGGGCATCATGAGGGCATATTTCTAAGGCAGGGCTATTGTGCAGACACCCATGCTAGACTGTCATGACTAGAGCACTGCTCACCAAGCTGTCACAGATATGAAATCCAATTGATGTGGCTGTATAACTCTAGAATGACTTGGATAAACAATTACAATGCATTGAATCTGAGGTGCAGATGATTAAAAACACCACCTTTGCCTGTTGGAACTTTGTGTTCTAGCGTCTGTCAGGAATGCACATATGACCTTTGAACTGACTATGCTGTCATGGCAGGGCAGTTCCGGAGATGCCAAGGGACAGTATCAATCAAGGCACATGAGTGCATTAAGCCTTTGCCATTGAGCTTTATGAAAAAGGGGTGGTCTGATTAGCAGGCATCCCTTTCAGAAACAGAATTATCTGCATAATTTTATTTCTGAAAATCAAAAAAGCCTAGCCTATCCCACCCTCGCCAGATGGCATTCCAATACAGTGACATCGGGGGGGTCATGGAACCTAAAGGAAACTGAAAAAGGCGTCTCAGTGCTGGCTGGCATGCAAATCTTAATGAAGAAGAAAGGAGGGTCCAGGGGTGTCCCAAGTGCAGCTTATAAATCGAGCATTGCTGCGTAAAAAAAAGAAAACAGGAAGAGTTCCTCTGCAACAAAGGATGCTAGTGGACACGCCCAGGGTGGGAATGCACAAGGAGTGGCAGGAAGTGTGGGCAATGGGTTGCTGATCTCCAATGGAAGGGACACAGGCATGGTAAAATAAGTTCCTTAGTGAAGGAACACAAAGGGGAAAGGGAGGCAGCTGCAGCATCCTACGAGAAGGACAACCCCACACAAATCACTTGACCTAAATTGACCCAAATCCGCCAGTTGAACCGCTAGTTGGATTATGGGAGTCAAGTAAGACCACAGTGTTGTTCTTGATATCAGTGTCAGACTATGTCCTGATTTCCAGCAGCAGTGTTCAGCTGAACACAAATATGATTCTCCCTTGAGGAAGCATTAGGTCCACCAGTAGCTGGTGTGTCCTGGCACTGAACCTCTACTTCGGCATTTACGCTGTTTACCAGCATCAGAAAAGGAACTTGGTACATTTCAAAGAAATAGTTTGCTCTTAGTTTATACATCGCTTTCTGTTCTTGGTCAGCATTATGCATGTCTTTGCCATGTCTTTGAATGACTATGCAGTCTTTGCCAGTCATGTTCCCACAGTGTGTGTGGGTAAGCAGGGACAAAGTGGGTCAAGACACAAGTAATGGAAAGACGCCTATATTTGGCCCTTAGAGAACAGGCAGAGATAGTCAGGGTCATAAAACATGTGGTGAATTCTGCACTCAAGGTAACATACTTTTATGGCATCGTTTTATTATTATTATGGAGATGATTTAATGGTGATTGTGTAGGTGAAATGTCATAATGTTGACACTTTCACACTAGGTTCGCACTAGGATCATTTCATGCTGACATAGCAGGCAAATTCCTGGTGAAAGAAGTGCAATTAATTTTTGACATAAATGTAAAAAGTGTTTTATTTTTATTTTGAAAAGGTATGATGATTTCGATCATAGTTAAAGGGCCCTTAAGATAAGTAGTGTTCCCTCTTACATGTGGCCTTTTCTGATTTCGTTCTAATGGTGATATATAGGAAGTCCTGAATCCTTCTTTAATGTATTTATAGTTGTGTTGGTATGCTCGAGTCACCGAAATCCCATCACCTCCTGTCTTTTCAACACATTCAATACCTTGAAGACTTGTGAAAATACCTTCCAATCAGGCCATTGAAGGTGTCATTACTTCATTGGAATTTCAAAAGGTCCCTCATCTGCCAGGTTCATTGGGTGCCTATCAGTAATACTGCTGATCATCACGCTGAGATTCCCTCTAATTGTGGTTCCCCATATCTGAGCTCTACTAATCCTAGTGAACAGTGATTGATCTAGAGTTGTGTTTTAGTACCAATGTGTATAACTAAATAGTACTCTTATATGTGTGCTAGTGGTCTCAAAAGAGCAATCAGTTGCCTGTGAGCGTTAGTGCCCAGTGGCAGTATAACACCGAGAAGCTATGTGCATTCTCTTTCAAACAGTGGAATAGGTTGGTGATTTGAGACTAAAAGTCAGGCAACTGAAAAGATGATATAGTATTGTTTAACGAAGGAAAAAAAGGGAATTACCAACAACTGTTAACACTTCCTCACTCTGACCACATCTGCCTTTGCGGTCTCCTAGGCTGCATGAACTCAGAAGCCGCCAACTTTCCTCCAGTAAATTGATTCTTGAGCTAGTGTGAATATTTGGTATCAATGATGCAGGACGAATAGGTTGGAAGAGTGAGTATTCATTATGAGTTTCAGAATTTGATACGGGATGACAGAAAAAGTATGTATGCTATGGTTGTATGATAAAAGAGATACAAGGGAGGAGGACATTTTGTGGCAAAGTCTCCATAAAAAAGCCAAGTAAGACTCGGAACAACCCGAAAACATAAACCTCATTCCCTAAATTAAAGCAGCCGCATCATGGGATTCATGATGGCACAAAAGAATAATGCCGAATAGAAACCATTATAATATTCTTAATGATATTTGAATGTGTTCAGGCAAATGCGCATGACATGGGGAATCAGAGGAAGTAAGAACCAGAAAGGCTGATTACCTAGTCACACTATTTAATGGGTATCTTATTTCAAGATGCTTGCTATATTTTGTCATAATATATCCAAAATAATATCGCCATTGACTTGATGTTTTGGTTCTATATCTAAGAATAGAGCCATAAGTCCATAACACATAAGCTGAGGCTTAGACAAGGCAGGGGATCAGAATGATTGAAATGTGTGTGTGATTTCAATGGCCAATAAATGATGTGAGTTATCAGGTATTGAAAGGATAATGTAGCAAATGTATTGTAGCATTAATTCCCTCATTTGCATGCAGACTTGGCTTGTAACGCGCACCAGCTCCAGCCATGGTAGCATGGCACCAAAGCAAGGCCCTTGGTGTAGAATTAGGCATTGCTAGACAAATCTACCCATGAACCCAGGAAGACATGCTATGTGTGGGTCTCTATGTCCTTGCTAATGTTTAAAACATGTTGCCTTCCATGAATGGGCATGAATGGCCTTGTGCTCATTCATCAAAGGGACGGTTACCCTCGCCTGAGATAGGTTACATGGACACCGGTATAGAACTCGCGAGGGAGTCCCTTTGGGATATCCATGGTGTCATGGTGGAGGTGTGAGGCGGAATGGTGATGTGCTGAGACAGTAGGTATGGGCAGTGAGTGCTTCAGTGGTATGTGTGTGGGGGAAGGTTGGGAAGGAGGAGAAAGTTATTTCACCTGAGAAGGGTGTGGAAGGTTGAGGTCATAAAGTGCAGCTCTCAATGGAGACCATCACACTGATGCGCAGCCAGCAGCTCCCTCCGAACATGGGCTTATATTCTATACTTGAATTCTATAGTTCTAGTTTGGCATTGGAGGAATCTGATTGGCTAGCTCCTGCTCACCGTGTTGCAAATGAACGGTAAAGAGTGGAATAGAAATTAGATTGCTCGTAATCCATTGCAGAAGTAATCCATTGCAGAAGTAATCCATTGCAGAAGTAATCCATTGCAGAACTATGACCAACGTTATCTCACAACAGACAGAGGAGAAAAGGAGAGAATTGAGAGGCGGCAGCTCAGTCACATTCATGTACCAATGGAGGAGTCAAGAAGGCTTTTTTTCACATACATCCTCCTGAACCCAGATGAGGACCAATAGCTAGTGTTATTGATTAGCTCTATGGCCAATAATTATACATCAGGCTAGTTCCTATTTCCTGCATTTTCACATAAACCTTGGTAAAAATGTATGATGTGAAACTGACTACCATCCTAAACTTATCAGCAATGAATATGGGCCTCTTCACTAGTTGGGCGGTATCCCAGCGGTATTACCGCCGGGTTACAGCCCATGCTAATAGCGTTACTACCAACCGGTCTGGTTCTATTTCCGCCGGATCAAGTGTTGGGCGGTAACTGTAATATCCCATTCCCATTGGGTCCTTTGGGCAATTCTTGGCGCAATTACTGGTCGCTAATAGCGCAGCACTAATTGCGTCTGAACATGGGAATTTTTCTGGCGTGTTTACCACTAAGCTCTGAGCTGTGGGTAAACACACCAGACCCATGTTTGGCGGACCCTTAAATGCAAAAGTAATTGTGTTAAAGCCGCATTTAAGTGCTACGGCCCAATACATGATGAGGCCCGATGTATTTTGTCCTCGCAGGTCAATATAGTTCATGTAATACATGGCAGCATGCAACATCCACATAAAAGCCTTGAAATAATGTTCTTGTTCCACACTAGTTGTGACATAGTTGACTGGTAATAAGAAAATTACAACACAACTGATCTGTAATGCGTTATTACACTTCTATTGAGACATCACAATGCCTGTTGTGTGAGCCAACAGAGTGCAGGATTCCAGCTGTCACTGCAGTATTTAATTAAAGCTGTGACAAGCTTTTCAAATTCCTTGCTTGTAAAATAGTTTTCTGTGGCACTGCACAGATACTAATTGACAAGGAACTGTTTGTGGTAGAAAATGTAATTTGGGCACTGGAGTTTAACCCAAGTGAGCAAGAATCTGTCGACATATTTTAAAGCACAAATATGTTTTGCTTTAATCCCAACAGATTCTACATTGATTACACGTATCCTCAACAAGGTGATCTCTTGCATTACATTATGCAAGAGGCCAGGTATTACGAGGGATGACAGTGTATGGCTATGTATTCTAAGGAATAAAATACCCACTACCATACATTAAAGGATATTGCAAGTCACCTTAGAGTTCTGCGACCTTACAAAGAACCTTGGCCTTTAACCTCATTTTTCTATTTGGCAGCAGAACTCCTCTGTGACTTGCAATATCATTACAAAGTATGGTAGGTGGTACATTATCCCTTAATAACGCATTCATCCTTTGTCCTCCACCATATTAATCCAGGTGTTTTTGGTCATTTTACCTTTTTTGGGCACTGATTTACAGCATTAAAATCTATAGCGATCTTACCCGGCAAAGTGTGACAAAGAACAAAGCGCAAAGAGTACATTTGGGCACGTATGTGAATGTAGTTTACCAATCCCTTCGGATATCCTATTTTGCAGAATTCATGTCTTTACCCTCTTTGGAAATAGTTCCTTACTTTTACTTTTACAGAAAGTAAAGTGATAATGTGCCATGCGTTTAATTAATTGCATACACAATTCATTAGGCAAAATATGCTGGCTAGCTGTTTTAAAGTCATAAAATTCCTAGACTCGAGATAATGAGAAGTTTTCATTTCAAGAAAAAATTGAATCTTTAGTGTGAAGTGGAGCACGATAAATTATTTAATTTTATTGTATAAATATTTGTGTTGACTTAAGCATCCCTAGATCATCAACTACAATCAAGACTAAAATTGTCCCATTCTCTTTGCACTCAACATTACCATTAATTGTTTTAAACAAAAAGCTTCTGGAAAGTTAGCATACGAGTGGTCTGATTCATCGTTGCCTATCGCTTGCATACTCCAAAACATTTTGTTAATTTCATTGGCTTGCATGCTAGACAGTGATTGAAAATGATCTGTGCTCGCTCAGAGACACTTACAAGAATTTCTGTATGGCTTAAGATTTCTGTTACGGTTGGGTCGGGAGTTTACCACAGCTCCGATGCCAACAGATGTGGGCACATCGCCGAACCAGTACATATAATTTGGCACACGAAGTAGGTTCTATGAGGAGAAACCTTGGACTGAGCATGCAGTTGGAAGCCCTCTTGATCCCCAGAGAAAGGGGTTCTCCGATTGGCAGAACACCATGGATAGATTTTCTCTGCAGCTGTCTAAATTGTACCTATATTTATGATCTTGGACTGCAAATCTGTTTTCCAGTTGTGAGAGTGCCTTTAGTTTCGCTTGCATGACTCTTGGATTTTTGGAAGGTGTGAAATCTGGAGCTTCTCAAATAGCTGGCTGCTGTGATTGGCATAGACTGTCAGTAGTTAGCATGGTTTGACTGAAGTTTAATTTCCATTGTGGGTTTTCTCTTCTCAGACTACCCAACTGCATGGCCCCCGTGCAATTTTTAATGTGTACTTGAAGTTTGAGGGTGTGGGAGCTGTATTATGAAGATAGGGAAGGTGGAAAATGTATAACCAGGAGGAATAATTGGGAATTGTCTTGGCAACATGCATGATCACTGAATCACACAATACAGTGGATTATACTATGCCTGGAAAAAGGAGGCTTGTAATAAAAGAGAGTTATATTATTTAAAATTTTAGAATGCAGATTTTTTTAATATCGCAATACTATCCATCCACGACATCACCAACGTGAGGACAAAAAATATGTGTCAATACAACAGTTTCCTGTAAATGTAGTGATTGCTGTAAACTGAACTACAGCTTTAATTAATGCAATATTGGCTTAATTAAATGCTTCTTGCTAATGCCTTGCAGCTTTGTTGCATTGGAAAGAGAATAGAGGAGCCAACTTAATAATGTTTGCTTTTATCAACCTGTAAAGGATGGAAACCTGAGCTAACTCACCTGATTCAAAACTGTGCACTCTAGCTGGTACTCAGATTTCTCCAGCAAATATAATAACCTCTTTAGCTTTCAGAAAAGTGCTGTAGTGAATAGATCTACAATTCTCGTTCAAGTCTGGGATGTGCAGATCGCCATGCTAAACCGTTTTTGAAGGTTATTTGAAGCCAGGTTTGCACTCTCTCATGTTCTGTGGGTTCAGCAAGCACAAGGAGGCCTTTGTGGAGCTTACTAATAAAGATGCTTACTGGCATGAGGAGCTCCCAGCCTCTCCAGTGCATCGTTTTGTGGACCTCACAAAGTAAGCAACATTCATTGAACGCCCTATTGCTTCACTCTACTCATTTTATTTCTAGGGGTAATCAGCCACTAACAAGGTCTAGCACTTTGATAATACTTAGGTCCTCATCCACAAACCTTTGTACTGGAGCAAAAGACGAGGAGCCAATAAGCATGTCAGGGTTGCACCTATAATCTTATACCTGATTGCCAAAGTCTAAAACAGAAGTAAATCTGGAGATGCTTTTAGATGGTCACGTGCACATTTGATTCAGAAAGATTTCCTCTACAGTATCTCAGATGCTCTAGGCTTTCTCAGTGGTTGATTTGAAGTTCCCAGGCTCAAAGTAGGTCACAGTGTGTTATAGAAGATATATCTATGCTCAGACCAGCATTTTTACAGGTTGAGAATATTCAAGCACTTTATCTGGTAATCCAGAGGCTGCCTTTCAGTACCATCACTGACATGCCCTGCAGTGTGCCCATCCCGTGTGAATTGTTGACCAACTGGTGTTTCTGTTTTGCGGCTCTAGATGGTGTATCCATACAGGTTCATTCTTTCATGTAGTTCCTCGCAAGTCTCACCAGCGTGCTTTCCTTGTGGGCATTTCTTGCATTGGATGGGGTATACCACATTGGACAATTTGCAATGGTATGTCCCTTGTAAATGTAGTGTTTTGTTCTGTGGAGTTGTTACAGCTGATTTGGTGCAGATGTGTTGTCAGGTTTTGCATCGCCTAACATTTCATGTTCACTGTGTTATTTGTTCTCTATCTGGTAGACATTTGCCTCTGGATGAGGACCTGTGCTAGAATGTTCAGTTTCTTGTATGCAATTAAAGGGGTTTCTTTGAAAATGTCCTGAAACCCTCATCTCTGTTAAACATAGATTATAAGCCCTTAACAATTGTATTCAGTTGTGTCAGTGCTGGATGATCCATGACAACTAAGGCTACTGTTTCTGTGGTGCCACTGTCTCTGTATTGAAGCAAGTCTTTTCTGAATATTCTCCATGATAATCAAAATCCCCATCAATTTGTCTGGCTGAGTGCCCCTTTTGCAAGAAGGATAAACAAACGATGGCAAGTTGATTGTCCCTTGTCTTCCTGTTGGTATATATATGTTGATAGTGAATGGCCTGACTCTGGGTAATAGATTGTTTTGTGTGGCTTGGAAGGAAACTCGACCTATGACAGTATTTTATCCTGTCTTTTGGTTTCATGTATACATCTGTTTCTAGGTTACCATTCTTTCCAACAGAAATGGTGGTGTCCAGCAAATGTACGCTCACCTAGAAGTATTCCATGGTGTACTTATTGCAGTAGAAGAAGCCAATTAGGGATTCATAGAATTGTTCCAGGGAATCTTCTCCTTCTGTCCATATCAAGAAAATGTCATCAATGTACTTACTGTATGTATGTTAGTGGTTTCTAGAACTGTTGTAAAAAACGCTTTTCAAGGTCTACCATGAACAGGTTTGCATATTGAGGTGCCATTTTTGTGCCAATGACCAATCAAGTCTTTTGTAGGCATTGTCTTCCACCGAAGCAGATATTGTGTGTAATTATGAACCTCATGCAGTCTGCTATGGCTCTAATTGAGGTGTCTGTCTTTCTTTTTGTGTATCACAGGAGACTTTGGTATGTAGCTATTCCATCTTGATGTGGAATGTCAGAACAAACTGAGGTGACATCCAACGTTGCAAGTCGTGCAGTTGGTGGTGCACATTCTAACTCTTGACTATTCCTGAGAAGATATGTTGTCACCTGTACAAAGCTGTTTGTGCCCATCACCAAAGGATTTAGGATGGATTCATTACAAACAGATTTGGCTTCGGTTAATGTGTGTTTTGAACCCAGAGACAATTGGGCAGCCTGGATTTTCTCCATTGTGGATCTTTGGGAGCACATAGAATGCCCCAAGAGTCGGATTCTTTGGCATCAGATGTGGGAGGTGTTCCACCGAACTGCTTGGCATGGACTTGATGATTTGGTCCAGAGTTTATTTGGACTCCATGGTTGGCTCAGTAGACAAGAGGTCAATGTTTGGCACCAACTCTCTGTGGGTAAAGTATTTAGCTAAACAGAGAGCAGGAGGCCGCTCACTTTCCTCATCTGGATCCCTCCTCTGGAACAGCCTCCCCATCCCTCTGCGTCTTGAGCTGGACCTTCTGAAGTTCCAAAAGGACCTCAAGACTCTCCTCTTTTTATCCTCCTATCCTTCTTCCTTCCACTGCTAAACCCACAGTTGCTGTGATTGGTGTCTTGGACCCTTATGCATCATCTGGGCCTCCGACCATTCAGAACCAATCTCCCCAGCATCTGTCTTCCTCAGCACTTGCCTCGACACACCCTCCGCAATGGAGATTTGCACTTTCCACCCAAGGTGGATCCAGGTCCCATAGCACTTACTATACCTTGCACTTCATATGTGGCTCACATCGAGCATGGACACCACATCACCTACCCCACTGCCCTCTTCCTTCCTGCACTTGCACATTCTGAATACTCAGAAGGCATAGTCGGTTCAGCCGTCCCTTCCCCCTCTGTGCTTATTTTGTATTTAACTATACTGCTATCCCATGTTCTCTCCCTGCTGCCTTCTGGGCGCTTTGAAACAGAATGTATTTCCTGTATAAGCGCCTAACAAGCAAACAATAATTACATTAAATAAATAAATAAATAAAATAAATGAGCAGAACTTCAATTTAGGACATCCAATATCATAGTAACCTCACAATTCCTCTGTAGTTATTGATTACATTTGAACATGGGAAGTCAATCCCCTTATTACAGGTGGGTAGCGATATCAGAACAAGACTGTTAAAAGAAAATTATATAATACTAGCTGTACCCCACATATCAAATGCTGTTCTAGCAATCTCTCTCTCCCATTTGCTAACTCTGCTATTTCTCTCTTTCTGCACTCTCACCCTCTTTCCATCACTACATGCATTGGCCTTTTCCGTATGTTTGAAAGTTTTCAGGTGCACATTTGCAAGAGCCACACTAGCTACTGTTAACAGCTGCATGACCAGAGAAAACAAAGAGAAGTGATGGGGAGGTGGGCTGTGTTTTATTGCAAAAGCAGATATTTAAAAACGAAAAAAGGAAAGTATGCATTTGTATGAACATTTAACATTTTTAAATTGGCTCTTTTTGCAGTTGTACATTTCTAATGATCACTTCCAGTATATATTATAGTCATAATAAGAATGTTACACTTTTCATACATTATCAAAACCAAGAATAACCA
Organism: Ambystoma mexicanum; assembly: GCF_040938575.1. Taxonomy (NCBI): domain Eukaryota; kingdom Metazoa; phylum Chordata; class Amphibia; order Caudata; family Ambystomatidae; genus Ambystoma; species Ambystoma mexicanum. The sequence goes on from NC_090925.1 coordinate 488,153,555, forward strand.
TATACATTATTTTAGGCTTTAGGAGGTTTTAATTACAAAATGGACGGTCCGGCACACTCCTATTGTATTCTTATAAAATTTCCCTTTACAAAACTGGAAGAAGCAAATAGTATTAGTGAGGGTTCCAGTCTGCTTTGCATAAAACCAAACAGCATTTAGAGAACATAAGGATGACCACAGATGCTTTTTCTGACCAATGTGTATAATCGGCCATGTGGAAAACAGGCTATGCAGACTTTATCTGACCTGGAAGTAGTGTTACGAAATTGACGATCATCCAATATGAATCATGGGAGGGTGCTGACAGCGGGGGATTTCAATTTGCAATTGGACCCACAGCCTGAGTTATCAGAATTCTGGGATGAGGAAGAGGAAATTTGGAAGATCCCGATTCTGGTTCCACCAAAAGTGGACAGGCATTATAAATATGCACTTGATTCAGCTACTGCTAGTTTATGATGGGGGTTGGAGCAGGTAACGGCCGTGTGGTGGAGGCTGTCTCACCGGCCTATACTTTTGGCAGGGGTATGGTCGACAATCATATTGATGATATTTATTTGGATCTCCCTAATTGTGAAACTGTGAAAACATTATCTATCCCCCCTTGAATGGAAAGCAATGATTTTCCATGGATGCTTGTTCTTAGGCGTTTTGGTTCTACATTGATGTGGAATGTCCCAATTGATTTGACCAAGTTCAGTTGTTCTAATAATAGAAGGTGGTTAAAATGGCACTCGCTCGACCATGATTTGGCCATCGCTAGCGTTTTTGCGGAAGCTCTTCCTTATATAGAAGAAGTCTTTGCCTTGCGCCCATCAAATGATGATGTCCTTCTGGAATTAAACAACAACATTATGTCTATACTCAGGCACCAGCTGACTTTGCCAGTCAGGTAATCGAGGGCTACGCCTAGAACCAGACCCCACGAGGACTGGTTTGGATAAGTATCTGGGGAAAAGAAAATTGCCCTGCTAAAAAATATAAAATGGTCCAATATAAGGGCAGTTGATGAACAACCTCTTGTAATGAAAGCGTATAAGGAACTTTTAGCATCCAAGAGAAAAGCATATACAACTTCAAAGTGGGCATGCATGAGGGATGCCATTAGAAACAAATATCAACGGGCATTCTGGAAGATGGCTTACTGGGGCAAAAACAATGTAGGCTGGGCATTTGATTTTGCTGTAACACCAGATAGCTGGTTTCACAATTTTTCAATATTGTACAAAGAAGAAAGGATGCTATATAGGACTATTGGGTGTGGAATTGAAGTTCCAATGGATTGAAGTTCCAATGGATTCCCCGGCAGTGAATTGGGAGTATCTAACTTTTTAATTTAAAGAGGTGAGAGAGGCGGTTTTAGCCCAGTGTGGAGGAAAAGCACCAGGCCTAGACAGGGTCCGAATGGATATATTGAGTTATTAGGCACCATATATTTTGATACTTTTAAACTCTTTTTGTAGAGGTCATAGAGTGCTACCCTCCTGGCGGCAGGCAGAGATTGTCCCAATCTTCAAGCAGCGGGGCAGGGGGAATCCAGGTAATTATTTCCCTATCTCGATTCTTGATGTGTCAGGCATCATCTTTGGCTAAATGGTCCTGGGGCATTTAGAACAGTGGGCTGTGTAGACACATGGCATCAGTAATGCCCAGGCAGAGTCCAGGGGAGGCATGGGCACCGGAGAGCAGGCTTTATGTCCTGCTGGAAAAGTATATTACTTTAAGGAAAAGGTCCTTGTATCTTGTGCTCATAGGCCTAAAAATCACCTTTGATCGCATTCCCCGTAGTGAACCTTGGAATGCTTTATGGGAAAAGCAGATCCTGGATTCATAATTAAATGCTATCCTGCTGCTTTACACTGATAATATTGCGACTGCCAGAACTGGAATGTGTGGAATGTGCACTGAGAGGTTTGAGGTTGAGAAGCTGGTGAGACAAGGCTGTGTGCTAGCCCCCACTCTCTTCTCTATGTACTTCAACAATGTAGTTGATTATCTCAGGATCGAAAATGCTGATGCACCTAAACTTGCAGGTGAAAGGGTCAGTATACTGATGTATGCTGATGATGCTGTGCTCATTGCAAGAACACCAAGTGGTGTGAAGAAGTTCTTTGGGGATATTGTGCAGATCAAACCGCTGTTACTTTGGGCAAAGATCTGGCAGAAGAACAAACTAGTTTGTTACCTTGTCCATTTTTGTCCTGTGAAGGCGCTACCGCGCTACCTTGGCTCACACACGTTAGATCCGTATTGCTCTCTCTGGACCTGGCCTGTATTTGGTCTGAACAATGGATTGTGTTCGGGAACACCAAGGAAATTATTTTAAGAGCATTCTGGCATCAGTCAGCTTGCCTCAAGTTGGTGGCTGGCTGAAGCATTTTGTTGCATAAAACTGCTTGGGGCAGTGAAAGCTATCCAATGGATTGATTGATTGATATTTTATTTCTATTGCGCTCGTACACATGTGTTTCAGAGAGCGACAAGGCAAGGGAGGGGAACAGGGGAGAACAAAACAGCGATCTTACTAGGCCCAGTGACATTGAGAACGCGCAAGTGCATGGGAGAGGAGGGAGGGGAAAAGTGCATGGAAGGGGGGAGAGGTGGAAAGTGCGAAGCAGAGGAGAAACAGATAAATAACAATAAATAAATAATAAAGGCAACAAACAGTGGTAATGCAGCCAGCAATTTGCAAGCGCTAGGTTTAAGGCAGCAGACAGGGTAGGTCCGATAAGTGCAGGAAGAAAAAGGGGGGGCTGTATGGGTACAGATACAGACCCCAGTGCAAGGGGTGGCCCGGAGGCAGTGCGGGAGGGTGGCAGGTTGAGCAGGTACCTGGGCCCAAAAGACAGAGGGTGGCCAGGTGTACGGTGCCAAGAGAGAACAGATCAGCAGGGGAGAGGGGGAGCGAAGGGAGAAGAAAAGAGGAAGGTCTTGAGGTGCTTCCGGAACGGGAGATGGTTCTCCTCAAGTTTTAGAGTGGCAGGGAGCCTGTTCCAGAGGGAGGCCCCAGCCGAAGACAGAGATCTACCCCCAGCTCGTTTCTTAGCAAAACGACTGACTCTGAGTGAGTTGGAGGTAGAGGAGCGAAGAGCTCGAGAGGGGAGGTATTTGCGGAGGGATAGCTGAAGGTGTTTTGGACCCAGGCCCCAGAAAGCCTTGTGGACAATGCAGAGGGTTTTGAATTTAATCCTTGCATCCACTGGGAGCCAGTGGAGAGATTTCAGAGCTGGAGAGATACGATCCCAGGGCTTGAGGCCAAGGACAAGTCTCGCAGTCCTGTTCTGGATTAGTTGCAGAGGGCAGAGAGTAGAGGCAGGTAGATTTAGAAAGAGGCTGTTACAATAGTCCAAGCTAGAGAGAACCAGAGCTTGAGATACCATGAGCTTCTGGGGGAAGGAGAGGAAAGGCAGAGTACCTCTGAGGAGGTGCAGTCGGAAATTTGACTTTTTAGAGACCTCAGAGATGTAGGCGGAGAAGGAAAGGGTGGAGTCAAAGATGCCCCCGAGGTTCTTAGCCTCACAGGTGGGGGTAGGAGGAGGGCCAAGGGAGGCCAGCCAGAGAGTGAGGGGAAAGGATGGTGAAGGTGTGCCAATGAGGAGGATCTCCGTTTTGCTGGCATTCAGACAAAGATCATTGGCGGCACACCAATCTTGAATGGCAGTTAGGCAATCAGAGATGAGAGAGGGAGAGGAGGAGGCAGAGGGCAGCCTGAAAATGAGTTGAGTGTCGTTAGCGTAGCACTGGAAATTTGAGCAGAAAATGGCAATGCAGTGGGCGAGAGTTGCCAGGTATTTGTTGAAAAGCCAGGGCGAGAGGTTAGACCCCTGGGGAACACCACAGGTAGAGAGGAAGATAGATGAAAGGAAGGACCCAAGTTGGACCTGGGAGGGTCGATCTGAGAGGAAAGAGGTCAGCCAGACCAGAGCCTGATCAGTGATACCCAGGTTTTCACAGAGACGGTTGAGCAGGATGGTATGGTTGACTGTGTCGAAGGCAGAAGAGAGATCGAGAAGGGTGAGGACAGAGGGAATGTTAGAGTCAAGGTTGGTGAGCAGATCTTCACGGATGTTTAGGAGAGCAGTTTCCGTGCTTCTGGCAGCTCTGAAGCCAGACTGGTGGTCATGGAGACAGCCAACAGAATTGGAATGAAGGTTAAGCTGAGAGATGGCCAACTTTTCCAGGAGTTTGCCAAGAAAGGGAGTAATGGAAATTGGGCGATAGGTAGCTGGACAAGAAGGATCAGCTGTGGGTTTCTTGAGAAGAGGATGCACAAAGGAGTGCTTCAGAGGGGAGGGGAAGGATCCAGAGGCAAAGGAGTGGTTGCAAAAATCAGCAAGGGCCGGAGCGAGGGTGTCAATGTGGTCCTTGATGGTTTTAGAGGAACAGGGATGAACCTGTTTTGAAGAGGCTTTCATAGATCGGACTTGTGTAGCAACCACGTCAGGGCTGAAAAGAGGAAAGGACGGGAAGGATGGCTAAAGGAGGGTCAGCAAGCACAGATGGAGAGGGAAGAGGAGGAGTATGGGTGGAGAGGGTGGACAGGATATTGAGCTACCAATGGCACATGCCCTTTACATGAAGCTGAGACTGAACATGCTCCCTCTAGCACCAGTAACACATGTCTGCTACAAAACAGGACATATCTGCTGCCCTTTTGTCCAAATATAGCTGAAGATGTGCAGCACTTTTTTATTCTTATGATATTATAGGTTATTTATAACACGCTTAATACCCAGAGGTTTCTAAGCTCGGACCCAGGGATCGAACCTGTGGTGCTCCTTCTCGTCTTGCTTCCAAGGCCAGCACGTTGCCCGTGAGCTATCCTCCCTGGTTACTCCCCTGTAAGGTAGGGGAACCTACACACGTGCCTAAATGATCATGGCGTTCTCTCATTGCACAATGTTGAAATCTTATGCAAGGACTCCTCACTCCCCGACATGGTGTTTGCAACCTCAAATGATCTATTAGAGAAGATGGGGAAGCAAAATACGCCTATTAGCATGACGTGTTTTATTTAATGCTGCAAGCCTGTTATTTAATGGATTCTGCTGATGAAATTGTGATGGCTGCGAAATGAATGAATTCCATCTGGTGATTTGACATGTTTTGTATTCCAGTGTTATTGTTTGTACCTGCTTTTATGGCTTTTTAGCCGGAATAAAGCTTGTTATTGTTGAGTATGTCTGTATCATTCAGTCACTAAGTACATAATGCCTAGTGGCCTTGGTACCTATCTAATTTTTCACAATAGTCACTCTAAAATAAAACATGTTTGTAACATTGCACCATAGGCTCAGGGTCAGGGTGTGAGAATACGATGGCTGCAGCATTACTCCATTAGGGGCCATTAGGTAATATCTCTCTTCCCCGTGCAGACATTTAGCCAGGCCTCCGGTTAAGGATAGCTGTTAATATGCTCAGTTCGGAAATTATATGCACTGATGTCCTAAGAGAAATATATTTGTGTGTGTGTATGTGTGTATTTTAAGTACAGGTTTAGTATGGCTATTGATGGATGACATGTATAGTAATGAATTGAAATGTGATTCTATATTTGAAAAATACGAAAGCTTCAATAAAGCCCAATAATGGCCAACCTTATAAAATCCCACAACGGGTATCATGTTGAGTATAGTGGTAACACATGATTTTAAAATAGCATGTCAAAATATGTTCAGAGTGCATGGAATAATTACAGCCAAGGTTGCATGCGAAGTAGTGCATGGTCTACTTTACATATGAACGAACGAAATATTAGTACTAGCTTTAACTGCTATATCGTACACATCAATAGCATGCCACCTCCTCTTTCTTTATTATTCTCTCTGCATTCTCTCTCTGATTTTCTTTCTCTGTCTGTCTGTGTCTCATTCATTGTCTTAGTGCCTTTCGATGTGGGTGAGTCATCTTGTCACGTGTTCATTTGCTAAAGACATTTCAGACATTACTGACAGTTGCGTGACAGGAAGAAAAAAAACAGCCATCTTGAGGGGGGAGACGAAGGGGCAGATTTTTTTTTGTAAAACTAGCTATTTAAAAAGAAGTTTATTTAATTTTACTAACATTGCAAACTGGGCTTCTCAAAATGTTCCAACGTTAATTTCTAAATGTCACTCCCAGTATATATGTTAGTCATAATAGGAGTGTTATTTTACTGTGCAAAGTACTGTCAACACCTAGAAAAACCATATAAACAATTTTCTGGTGAAGTGTTACCATTCCAATATGGACAGCCTGTTTCAACCCTATCACACTTTTTAAAGTACCCCTATGATAAAGAAGAAATCGACAAATAACAGCAATGAGGGTTCCAGGCTGCTTTGCATAACATCATCAAAGAGTGTAGCAGCAACATAAGAATGACCACAGATCTTTGTATTAGAAATATATGTCTATGATAAAAGGGTTGTATGCTTGAATCTCTGTCAAGCTGATTGGCCCGAGAGGACCGCGTACCTGTAGTCTTGGTTGTTGGTCTCGCAGAGGTCGCCAGTCTGGAGTCCAGGAACTGATGAGATAGCGGCACGAGGAATCAGCCTCTCCACCACCCAAATGAGGAACTGGGTGAAGGATGGACCAACCCCCAATGTCACAAAGGCACTCTCCCAGGTAAGCGTGACAAGAGGATGTAGGCTCAGATGGAGGGAACCATAGTCCAGGTAGAGCTTGTTGTCCAGACCATGAATCTTCCAAGAACCTCAGTGCAGCGACAGTTGATAGATAGACCAGTGTAGCAGAAAGGTATTCGTAGTAGGCAAAGGAGCTTGGCTGGTGCAGATAGTTCCAATGGTACACAGGATGAGATTCGGAGTCAGGCAAGACAGGAAAGAGTGAGGACAGTTGGAACTAGTTGTCTGGCCAATTAGAGAACTGTAGGAACGTGCCCAAGATGGAACAGGGGGAATGCAGGCTAGTGTGGGATAAGTCCCCTCTACACAATGATGACTCAGGACAGAACTCCGGAATGGGCTGAGGGAAGACTGACCCAGGGCAAAACCTAGGTAGTAGCTGGAGGCTGGCTGGCCCAGGGCCGAACCCAGGTGAGGATTGAAGGCAGGCAGGCCCAGGACAGGACCCGGATAAGAACTGGAGTCAGGCTGGCCCAGGGCAGGCCACAGGTAAGGACTGGAGGCAGGCAGGCCCAGGACAGGCCACAGGTAAGGCTGGAGGCAGGCAGGCCCAGGACAGGCCACAGGTAAGGCTGGAGGCAGGCAGGCCCAGGACAGGCCACAGGTAAGGCTGGAGGCAAGCAGGTAGGCCCAGGACAGGCCACAGGTAAGGCTGGAGGCAGGTAGGCCCAGGACAGGCCACAGGTAAGGCTGGAGGCAGGTAGGCCCAGGACAGGCCACAGGTAAGGCTGGAGGCAGGTAGGCCCAGGACAGGCCACAGGTAAGGCTGGAGGCAGGTAGGCCCAGGACAGGCCACAGGTAAGGCTGGGCAGGAACAACGAGGAAAGCGAAGCAAACCGCGTTGAGACGCGGGCAGCTTTGACTAGCGACCTCTTTTATGGCCGCCGGCGCCCGAGAGGCCTGGAACGCAAACCGTTCCGTTTCCGGGCGCCGGCGAACCCAGAACGAGGCTTGGAAGGCAAGCCCCCACGGCGCATGCGCGGAACCGAGAGAGAGGACCTCCGCGCATGCGCCGAAGGCCGCCGGCCCTGTAATCCGTTGCTCCCCTCCCGGCGAGTCCCCAGACGCGAACGCGCGGGTAGACTCGCCAGGAGGAAATGGGAGCGGCAGACCCCAGTCTCCCGCGTGACATGACACTATGCCCCCTCCCAGGAAGACCCGGGGCCCCAGGCTTCCAGGGAAACCGTACGTAGAACTCACGTATCAGCCGGGGAGCATGCACGTGCTGGCGCGGTTCCCAGGTACGATCACAGGCCGGGTACCCCTTCCAGTCAACCAAATAGTGGAGCACCCCTCTACGGTACCGGGCATCACAGATCTCGTGTACCTCAAACTCAGGGCCCCCCTGTACCAAAACAGAGGCCGGACGAGGAGAGGTGCGGCCATAATCATCGACCACATAGGGTTTTAACAGGGACACGTGAAAAACGGGATGTACACGCCAGGAAGAGGGTAGGTGAAGACGGAAGGCTACAGAGGACAACCGTTTGGTGATAACAAAGGGTCCCAAATATCGAGGGGCCAGTTTGACGGGCAGATTGCGGAGAGGCAGGTTCTTTGAGGACAACCACACCTTGTCGCCCTCCTGGAAATTAGGTTCTGCACTCCTCTTCCTGTCTGCCTGTCTCTTCATCCGATCCTTGGCTTCACTTAAGATCTTGTGTGCAAGTTCTTGCTGTTCCCGGATGTGTAAGACCAGACCATCAGCAGAGGGAACAGTACTAGACGGAACTGGTTGAAAAGGCATTAACCGAGGATGTAGACCAGTGGAACAGAAGAATGGGCTGACTCCAATGGAGGCATGAACAGTGTTGTTGTAGGATACTTCGGCCAGATCTAGCCCACCTTTCCAATTAGACTGTGTGGCATTGGCAAAACAGCGGAGGTACCCCTCCAAAGTCTGATTGGTCCTTTCGGTTAGCCCATTTGTCTGTGGGTGATAGCCTGAGCTTAGAGCTCTATGTATTCCCAGATGACCACACACCTGTCTCCAAAATGATGAAAGGAACTGGGTACCTCTATCCGATATGATTTTCTCCGGTAGGCCGTGCAACCGGTAGATGTCGTGCAGAAACGCTGAAGCCATTTGAGTAGCTGTAGGGATTTTCCGGAATGGGATGAAATGGGCCAGTTTGGTGAAGCTGTCCACAACCACCATTATACAGGTGTACCCTTCAGATGGAGGCAAATCCACAATGAAATCGGTGGCGATGGTATGCCATGGATAGGGAGCCACTTCGGTGGGCATTAACAAACCCAATGGTCGTCTTCTGGGAACCTTGCACTGGGCACATATTGGACAGCTGTCAATGTACTTCTGGACCTCGGTCGCCCAACCAGGCCACCAGAACTGTCGGGATATCAACTCTCGAGTGGCTCTGACCCCGCGATGTCCTCCTATGGGTGAATCATGGAATCCGTGTAGAATGCCCCTTCTAATGGCTCCTCTGGGTATGTAGAGTCTTCTTTGAAAAAACAACAGTCCGTCTCGTTCTGATACTAGTTGCCGACTAAGAAGGGACGTTCTTTCTGGATCCGACCGAGTGGCTTCCGCGATGGACTTAAGGTGAGAGGACAAGGCCAGCAGAAAATGGCGAGGAGAAATCAGTGGCTGTTCTGGACAGGGCGTCCCATCTACGTTTTCCAGGGACCTGGAAAGCGCATCCGCTTTCGTATTGGAGGTTCCCGGGATATAAGTAACATGGAACTCAAACGGAGAGAAGAAGAAGGCCCACCGGGCTTGACGAGGAGTCCGACATTGCAGAGAGCGAAGATATTGCAGGTTGCGATGGTCTGTCCGCACCTCCACAGAAAAGCGTGCTCCGAGGAGAAAATGTCTCCATTCCTCGAATGCGGTCTTGATGGCTAACAGTTCCCTTTCAATCACCGCGTAGTTTCGTTCGCTGGGACTCAACTTGCGAGAATAATAGGCTACTGGATGTTCTACCAACGTGATAGGATCTTTCTGAAGAAGGACTGCCCCTACAGCAAAGCTGGAAGCATCGGCCTCCACTATGTAAGGCAACTCTTCCTGGGGATGGCGCAGGATCGGGGCAGCCATAAAGGCCGACTTCAATACGTCGAAAGCCCGGGAAGCCACGAGATCCCATTCGAACGTGATCTTGCTGCTGGTTAGCCTGGTGAGGGGCGCCGAGATCTGTGAGAACTGTGGGATAAAGCGCCTGTAAAAGTTTGCGAATCCCAGGAAGCGTTGGAGAGCCTTGATATCGTGTGGATGTCTCCATTCTTGTATGGCTCGCACCTTCTTGGGATCCATCCCAATGCCTTCTTGATTGATAACAAATCCCAAGAATTCAATGCTGGGTTGGTGAAAGCTACATTTCTCCGCTTTGGCGAACAGGTTATTGACGGACAGCCGATGAAGGACCTCACGAACATGTTCCACATGCTCGTCTAAGGATTTAGAGAATATCAATATGTCGTCCAGATAAACCCAAACGGATAACCCTAACAGGTCACCAAAGATGTAGTCCATGAATCGTTGAAAAACAGCGGGAGCATTACATAGGCCGAAAGGCATAACCCTGTATTCAAAATGCCCAAAAGATGTCTTGAAAGCTGTCTTCCACTCGTCCCCACTCCTGATGCGCACCAAATGATATGCTCCGCGGAGGTCCAACTTGGAGAAGATTCGCGCAGTATGCAGGGTTTCAAGGATGCTGCGAATTAAGGGTAAAGGATACCGGTCCTTGGCTGTTATGTCATTCAACTGCCGGTAGTCGACACAGGGTCTCAATGTACCTTCTTTTTTCTTTACAAAAAACAGGGGGAATCCTGCAGGCGATTTCGATGGCACAATGTACCCCTTTTCTAGACTCTCCGACAAATACTCCTGAAGAACTAGCTTCTCGTCACGTGTCAAAGCATATAGTTTCCCATGGGGAATAACGTGGTCCGGTAGCAGGTCAATGGAGCAATCAAAAGAACGGTGTGGAGGAAGGGGTATGTTGCCAGGTTCAGAAAACACATGTTTGAATTCGGAATATTCCTGTGGAACCAGAGACGTGGAACATAGATGAACCCCATTGCTGTCCGTTATTAGAGAAGTCGAGACGGTCCTGGTGGGAACGGGTAGCTTGCATTCTTGAGCACACCGTTCGGATGAAAAGGTCAAGGTCTGGGTTCTCCAGTCTATCAAAGGATTGTGGTGTTGCAACCAAGGTAATCCCAAAACCATCTTGTAGTTCGGTGACTTGATAACATCAAAGGCTAGTTCCTCGTAATGATCAGCAATCAGAAGGGCCAGTCCAACTGTGAACTGACTAACGGGTCCAGAAGACAAGGGAGTACCATCAATAAGCTCCACCGACAGAGGCGTGTGTCTGGAAACGAGTGGTATCTTATGTCTGGTGACGAACGTTTCGTCGATGTAATTGCCGGAAGCCCCACAGTCCAGTAGACCGGATACTTCCAGGTTCTTGTCTGGTAGTTTAATTCGGACCTTCAGGGTCTGTAGTACCGCTGGTTGCATGGGCAGACGTATAGAACAAATAACAGAAGGGTCTGAGGAAGGAATGGGACCTGTCGTTGCCCTTCCTGTATACGACAGGTCTCCTAGTTTCCCGACTTCTTCTTCTGCGGACGCAAAGGACACGTACCCAAATAATGTCCAGCTGCTCCACAGTAAAGACACAAACGCAAAGACCTCCTTCGTTTCTTCTCTTCTTCCGTCAAAGGTCCCCTCATGGCTCCTACTTGCATGGGCTCAGGTCCGGACTCGGTCGACCCAAACGAACCAGCAGGTGTGTTGGTTGTCCGGGGACCGCTTCTGTCAAGCCGACGTCTCTCAGCCTTTCGTTCGGCTAGCCTTTGGTCAATACGGAGTACTTGATCGATCAAGAGTTGAAGGCTCTCTGGTTCAGGGATGTGAAGTAACCCATCCTTGTACTCCTCTCTCAGGCCTCGACGAAACAGTGTCTTCTGTGTAATTTCGGGCCACTGGGAGTCAGTAGCCAAAAGTCGGAAACGGCTGATGTAGGTGATGACGTCATTGCTTCCCTGTTTGTAGTCCATCAATTGATTCTGTGCAACGGAGGCCAGGTTCGGCGTCTGAAATACCTCAAGAAAGGCCTTTTCAAAGGCAGCAAAGTCATTCAAAATAGGACTGTTCGTAACCACAAACGGAGTTGCCCAAGCTAATGCGTTCCCAGTTAGGTTCCCCAAGATGTAACCAATCTTGGCCCTATCAGTGTTGAAGTAGGTAGACCTGAAGAGAAAGTGTATTCTGCAGTGGTTACAAAACTCCGCCACCCGTCTAGGGTCTCCGTCGAATTTGATGGGTGTTGTATGAGCCAATGATCCCTCTCCTTGAGAGGTACTAGGTGCTCCTTGCGTTATCATTTGTCGTAATGTTTGATTCTCCTGACGCAGGGCGGTCATCTCGGCCCTGAGCGCTAGCAACTCGTTCCTCATGTCCTGCGATTCATCCATCTCTGAATCAGGAGGAAGGCGTCTCAATCTGTCAAGCTGATTGGCCCGAGAGGACCGCGTACCTGTAGTCTTGGTTGTTGGTCTCGCAGAGGTCGCCAGTCTGGAGTCCAGGAACTGATGAGATAGCGGCACGAGGAATCAGCCTCTCCACCACCCAAATGAGGAACTGGGTGAAGGATGGACCAACCCCCAATGTCACAAAGGCACTCTCCCAGGTAAGCGTGACAAGAGGATGTAGGCTCAGATGGAGGGAACCATAGTCCAGGTAGAGCTTGTTGTCCAGACCATGAATCTTCCAAGAACCTCAGTGCAGCGACAGTTGATAGATAGACCAGTGTAGCAGAAAGGTATTCGTAGTAGGCAAAGGAGCTTGGCTGGTGCAGATAGTTCCAATGGTACACAGGATGAGATTCGGAGTCAGGCAAGACAGGAAAGAGTGAGGACAGTTGGAACTAGTTGTCTGGCCAATTAGAGAACTGTAGGAACGTGCCCAAGATGGAACAGGGGGAATGCAGGCTAGTGTGGGATAAGTCCCCTCTACACAATGATGACTCAGGACAGAACTCCGGAATGGGCTGAGGGAAGACTGACCCAGGGCAAAACCTAGGTAGTAGCTGGAGGCTGGCTGGCCCAGGGCCGAACCCAGGTGAGGATTGAAGGCAGGCAGGCCCAGGACAGGACCCGGATAAGAACTGGAGTCAGGCTGGCCCAGGGCAGGCCACAGGTAAGGACTGGAGGCAGGCAGGCCCAGGACAGGCCACAGGTAAGGCTGGAGGCAGGCAGGCCCAGGACAGGCCACAGGTAAGGCTGGAGGCAGGCAGGCCCAGGACAGGCCACAGGTAAGGCTGGAGGCAAGCAGGTAGGCCCAGGACAGGCCACAGGTAAGGCTGGAGGCAGGTAGGCCCAGGACAGGCCACAGGTAAGGCTGGAGGCAGGTAGGCCCAGGACAGGCCACAGGTAAGGCTGGAGGCAGGTAGGCCCAGGACAGGCCACAGGTAAGGCTGGAGGCAGGTAGGCCCAGGACAGGCCACAGGTAAGGCTGGGCAGGAACAACGAGGAAAGCGAAGCAAACCGCGTTGAGACGCGGGCAGCTTTGACTAGCGACCTCTTTTATGGCCGCCGGCGCCCGAGAGGCCTGGAACGCAAACCGTTCCGTTTCCGGGCGCCGGCGAACCCAGAACGAGGCTTGGAAGGCAAGCCCCCACGGCGCATGCGCGGAACCGAGAGAGAGGACCTCCGCGCATGCGCCGAAGGCCGCCGGCCCTGTAATCCGTTGCTCCCCTCCCGGCGAGTCCCCAGACGCGAACGCGCGGGTAGACTCGCCAGGAGGAAATGGGAGCGGCAGACCCCAGTCTCCCGCGTGACATGACAATCTCTAAGCACATAATATGCAATGGGCTGGGTGCTCGTTTCACATTTCTAAGAACTCGCTGTAACATTGAAATGTTTGCAAGAATGAACCATATATTCAGATACAGACAGCTTCAGCCTTTAGTTTTGTTGATAGGATGGCTATGACATCAGTCACTCTAATCGGGTTCAAGTTTCAGCCCCAGAATAATGGAACTGTATATCGAGAATGTACCCATTTAGTGCGTTCTCTGTAGCCCATTAGGTAAATATGGGTTATTTACCCCATGCAGTAATTTCCACGTGCCACATGCAGTAAATATCACATGGGATCCCAACTTATAATTCAATGGTATTCAAAATATCACTTTCTTTCCATCAAATGCATAATGATGCACCAAGAGTTTTTGAAAACGAATCTGTAGAGACTCATTGTGGATATTTCTTTCCTATAGCACAGCGATCGGCTCATGAACTTCCAATGGTTGAAAGGCAAGATATAGACAACTGCTTGGTTTACGGTGGACAGCAGATGATACTGACAGGTCAAAATTTCACGTCAGAGTCCAAAGTTGTCTTCACAGAAAAAACGTCAGGTAAGTCAACCTCAATCTTATTGCCTATTTGTTTACATATCATAAATCACATTGTTTTCTTTGCAATCTATCGGATGCCATTTAAGTGGTTTTGCAAGCGAACATTATCCAGACAAATTCAAGTAATAGTAATTTAAATCAAATCTGAAGAAAGACAAACATAAAAACAAACTGTGAAGTGGCTCCGAAAGGCAAAAACATGGTAATTATTGGTTGAAATTGAAAATCATATTTGTTTGCCAGTTCTTCTATGTGTGTTTAATTCAAGCAAGGTCGAAAATCAGAGGATTTCAACACCTGTTCAATTGTTCTCTTTAGCCCACATCCAGTCCAGTCTATAGAAATCAACTTGTCAATTAACAGAAATGTTTACTTTTGATTTGTGAACTTCACTGAAAGTTGGTTCTGTGTGTAGTGGAAAATGAACACCTAATTTAAATGTTTGTTCATATAAATTAGGTATGGAGATGATATATCGATAATGAAATGTAAAGGGGGTTAAACACTTGGTTTTCACTATGGAAGCCACTTAACAAAGAAATGTAAAGCACTTGAGAGATTGGCACAATTTGTACTGAGCGCTACCAGAGATGAGATGCACAAAGGTAGGACAAACAGCCGGATCTATGTTGTCTATACTGAGGCAATACTTCTACCTTTCCTGACAACTTTTAAATATAATCTACATCGAACAAAAAAAAAATAGCTAACAGAAAATTAAATGTTTGAGTGGATTGCTGTTAGCTAGCTGCGGAGCCTGAAATTCTTTCTTGAACTCTGAAACTGCTTGTAGTGTTGTGCGGGAAGGGATGAGCTAGTACTGTTGGTCTGCTGTGCATTCCCATCCACAATGGCACAGAGGAACTAGGGCAGTACTGCAGGGAGATTGTTGAGTCAGGTCCCATGCACGGCTGATGATCGTGTTCAGGGGTGGGACTGTGTAATCTTATGACTCCATGAGCAGATTATTGAAAGAGAAAACGCAGTTATGAGCAGGATTTATGAGAGGTATGGGACTGTCAACAAAAAACCTCAGGAGTATTATATTCCAATTCATAATGAGTTTTGAAACATGTCCAGTACGACGCAGAGTTGGAGGCTCGAGTCACAGAAGATGAAGAACAGTGTGTTGCAAGGATAACTTACAACACTGAAGGTTCACCTATCTTACACTTGCTTTGACGACAAGGCCTCAACAAACACACCCGAAGAATGTCTGCTTGTGACTGCATGGGCAGGGAAGAGATAAAAGATGCCCTCACATCTCTAGCCTTTTCTACTCAGGAACGTCCATCTTTCCTCTGCAAATCTGGCTTAGCAAGAGGCACTGACCAAGGTGTGACCAAATGACTTCTGCTCCACAGGAACACAGGGGTGAGTAGGGGCTAAAATGCCTACTCAGCCCTCACACTTATACAAAAGAACAGTGATCCCAATTAGAAAGATAGAACAGGCACAACTAAGAGATGCACCTCCTTTGCCTTTTGTGGGAATGTGGGCTGACGAAAGGCAATACTCTTAGAAGGAGTGTGAATGTGAGACAAGTACCAAAATAAAGGAATGTCCATTCAAAGTTCTATAAAAAATATATATGTGTACTTTAATTAAACAAATCATTCATACAGCTATTATAAAACACTAGAGAACCCCACTTATAAGGAAAGGAAGGCAGAACATGCAGAACAAGTATGTGTACACACTCTGGAATCTTAAGGAGGCAAAAAAGGCAACAATTTCAATAATGTCACTCAAAGTATATATTCTTTAGGAAAAAGATGCAACAAGGGACTTAACCAGTCACTACGGTCCCAGAAATAGGACAAGATTAAAGGGGCCCTCGATAGCACCTGATTCCAGTTCTTAGGTGGTTCGACAGGGTTGTACCACTCTTTGAAACGTGATGCTTGCGAGTGAGAATTGAGTCGGGCTTGAGCTGTGCTTCATGCGGCTCGATGGAAATGTCGAGTGATGCAGATCTATGGATCACTACTAGGAGTTGGATGATCAAGCGTGGTTTTAAATGATGAGTACCGCTAGTTCGGGCCGATGAGTAATCCAGTGGTTCGAGGTAAGCTGCGATGTAAAGTCCTGATGGTTGAGGCTTGTTTTGATGACACAGCAATTCAAAGTTGTCTGCATGGGGAGGAATAAGAAGACCATGAGTAAGTAGGTGGACTCAGAGTGAAAGGAAAAGAGATGGGGTGATAAATGGAGGTCTGGAAGCAAGACACTCTGCCTCTTCAGAGTAGAACTTATGAATATAATGAAATGATTTGTTATTTATAAAACGCCTTAAGCCAAAGCGCTTTACAGAGAACATATTTACATACATTTAGCAATCCACCAGAAGTTGGTACTCATTAACGGAAGGATGAAAGGCTGAGTTGGCCTTGCCGGGATTGCAGCCTGCGACCTGCAGATCACACATACATTGCAGCAGCGAGCGCTCAACCCACTGAGCTATCTTACCGGTATGTACTACTAACATGCCTACAAGTGTGAAGGATGAAGGCAAAATATCTCATGTGACATTTAATATGAAACCTAAAACTAGAATGCTGCAACGTGCCTCACGCTGCGTCCTCCCCGCCATTTCAAAAAGATCCCCCATTCCTTATGCTGCCACTTTGCGGAGGATAAACAACCAAAAGTCAAAACGGTCCCCACCAGGACCTGAATCTACAAAGTGCAGGCCGTTACATTATCTGTGGCAAGACTCAATCTACAGCGCCACCGTCCTAATAATTAGAATTTACACGGAAATCACATCCCACCATCTGTGCCTGCTAGCAGGAAAGCACATCCCACCACCTGTGCCTGCTAACGGGAAAGCATATCCCACCACTTGTGCCTGCTAGCAGGAAAGCACATCCCACCACCTGTGCCTGCTAACGGGAAAGCACCTGTGCCTGCTAACGGGAAAGCACATCCCACCACTTGTGCCTGCTAGCGGGAAAGCACATCCCAGCACCTGTGCCTGCTAACGGGAAAGCATATCCCACCACCTGTGCCTGCTAACGGGAAAGCATATCCCACCACTTGTGCCTGCTAGCAGGAAAGCACATGCTAACGGGAAAGCATATCCCACCACCTGTGCCTGCTAACGGGAAAGCATATCCCACCACTTGTGCCTGCTAGCAGGAAAGCATATCCCACCACCTGTGCCTGCTAACGGGAAAGCATATCCCACCACTTGTGCCTGCTAGCAGGAAAGCACATGCTAACGGGAAAGCATATCCCACCACCTGTGCCTGCTAACGGGAAAGCATATCCCACCACTTGTGCCTGCTAGCAGGAAAGCATATCCCACCACTTGTGCCTGCTAGCGGGAAAGCACAACCCACCACCTGTGCCTGCAAACGGGAAAGCATATCCCACCACTTGTGCCTGCTAGCGGGAAAGCATATCCCACCACTTGTGCCTGCTAGCGGGAAAGCACTTCCCACCACCTGTGCCTACTAGCGAGAAAGCACATCCCACCACCTGTGCCTGCTAACGGGAAAGCATATCCCACCACTTGTGCCTGCTAGCGGGAAAGCACATCCCACCACCTGTGCCTGCTAACGGGAAAGCACATCCCACCACTTGTGCCTGCTAGCGGGAAAGCACATCCCACCACCTGTGCCTTCTAACGGGAAAGCACATCCCACCACTTGTGCCTGCTAGCGGGAAAGCACATCCCACCACCTGTGCCTGCTAACGGGAAAGCACATCCCACCACCTGTGCCTGCTAACGGGAAAGCAAATCGCACCACTTGTGCCTGCTAGCGGGAAAGCACATCCCACCACCTGTGCCTGCTAACGGGAAAGCACATCCCACCACCTGTGCCTGCTAACGGGAAAGCACATCCCACCACCTGTGCCTGCTAACGGGAAAGCACATCCCACCACCTGTGCCTGCTAACGGGAAAGCACATCCCACCACCTGTGCCTGCTAGCGGGAAAGCACATCCCACCACCTGTGCCTGCTAACGGGAAAGCACATCCCACCACCTGTGCCTGCTAACGGGAAAGCACATCCCACCACCTGTGCCTGCTAACGGGAAAGCATATCCCACCACCACCTGTGCCTGCTAATAGGATCTTTTCTTTCTTACGCCTACCCCACACATTTGCATCAGTCCTCGCAATGATATTACCATGCTTAGCTTATTGTAACAGCTTGCACAGAGGGACCCTGAAAATCCCCAATGAAACTGCAAAGAATAAAAAATCAAGCTTACCAACTCATCTTAGGCCTTATCTGTAAGACCCTTCATAGCTCCACACTCGGGTCTTCTACTTTAAAAGCTTCCAATCTTGCCTCCCTTCTGGTAGTCTTCTGTTTTCTAATCAGATTGTGTTTGTCATCTGCCTGCCCACACATAAAAGGTTTAGTGGACAAATAATGCCTGCAAATCTTTCGACCTTCTGGATTACATCCACCCTTGCAGGAGACACCCAGCTCCCCCTGTGCCATAAGAACTGGTACCCTCCCCTTAACTGCGCCTCAATTTTCTTTATCCGCATCTCAAGTTGATCTGTTACCAGGCTCGGGCTGGCCTATAGCGCAATAGACCCATGGCCGAACCAAAAACACAAAATGCTGGTGTTGGCCAGTTTGTTTGGTCAAAGTGGGCCACTTTTTTGGCCAATGTAGGCCAGTTTGATGAGTAACTTCACTATGCGCCTAGTAGTTTTGACCAGTGCTACTAAATAAATATTCTTTAAAATACACAATTTGCATCACGTTTTATCAAAAAACTCTGACGCGGGTACTATTCAAAGAGTGTCACAAAAGGAATGAATCATCATTTGCAACTGTGGGCCACTTTTTCATTGGTGCCCGAGACAATTTTATGGCCCAGTCTGACCCTGTCTGGTACCTCCCTCCCTGTCCCACAAAAGGGGATTCTGTGGTGCTTCTGAGCCCAAGGCTTCTCCATCACTGCAACACCACACGATGGTGAACTTCCTGGATAGCGCATTGACGCTACTTTTCCAATTCGTCTGACGCGCTGCCTTGCACGTCTTATCCTTATATCGTCAGGTTCACCCTTTTCCTACCCGTTAAGCTCTGCGGAAGCGTTAAGGCACTGTGCAGTGCTCAACAATATGAATATAAGAAGGGGTTGGTCATCAAGTGAATTCTCTGAATGGAAGTCCTACTGTATGAAACTAAAGCGAATGCTGTTGTCATCTTACAACAACAAACGTCAGGGAGGAACCACCTAACTGTGGAACCAGATGCTCAAGTGAGTCTCGACATTAGAGGTCACCCTCATGTTCTGGAGACTCATGTTAATGTTAATGTTAAAGGACATTTTTACTGCGCACTATCACCACCGAAGTGGTCCCCTGGCGCTCTCATGACTGTGAGCAGCACTCAGTCTTCCAATAACAGCACTAAACGTGTGACGGGCGATGTTTTCATTGACAGTGAAGGACCTACTCTGACAGTGGGTTGTACTAGGCCTATTTTAAGCACAAAATAAGGATTGGTCTCTGGCAGTTTCATAAAGAAAATTAAAGAAGGTAAGTCAAGCGAAAAACGTTGCTAGCAGTGTTTCGGCAATAATCTTAAATTATTATTGCCTACCAAGCATTTTTAATTAGTTCAGTCCAGGCAGTAAAAACATGATTACTGGTGTACTCTTCAGATGATCTGTGCGGCTAAAAACAGGACAGGTGCAAGGATGGAGGCCGACTCAAGCATGGTGACAATTTGGCATTATCCTGTCTGGCAATGTGGCGAGATTGGCTGCTCGTAAGCCCAAAATGGCGGCACTTTGTTCCTCCCTACTGGTGGCACCCTATGTGACTATCTAGTACTGCCTTCCCATAGAAGCCACTACTCAACTGAATCAAATGTTTTTTGGGAGTCATTTTCGTGCTACTTTTTGGTAATTTCATCTTGGTGGGATAGCGCACGGACATTAAGATGGATTTCACTTCTCCATATTTCCTCGAGCCGCTGGGCTTCTTCAAAGCGGGCTTTCACCACACGCAGTGCATTTCTTTCCCTCAAGCACTGTTTTGTTTCTAGTCTTGAATAGTAAATAGAAGCAAAATAAGAAATGCCAGAGGGATATCCCAGGAAAACACGGCAAAACAGGAAATGTCTAGGGATGCCAAGTCAGAAAGGCGGCTGGGGAAACAGCGTTGCCATGGTTGCGCAAAATCTCACAGAGACAGGGTGGAATCCAATGTTTTGGAAGGTTTCCTCGTATTACTCAACCTCTTGGAATTTTACAGCTGGTAAATCCTCAGTGAAGCGGCCAGTCGCCATTGGCTCCGGTTCCCTGGCAGGCTGCTCTGTCTAGGGGTACAAATAGAGGGAGGCCTGTTCCCTGTTAACACGCTTTGATATCTAATTGTTTAAAGGGATTCTGTTACGAAATTATCTGGAATATGTGAAAGCCAGCGCGAGATTCTCTCATCACCTGTTAGCATCTAGTAGGTGATTGAACGCCCCGGTGTGGGAAGTGCAATCCCCCGTTCTCGCGCATTCTGCTCTATCATTGTTACAGGGAGTTCTCCCATTGGTGTTGTTTCAGAGATTCGCCTTTGTTTAACAACATTATTGCAGACGTTAAAGAAATGCTTAGAAGATAAAAATACAGCTGAAAAAACATTCAGGCAGTAGCACATGTACGTCATTGGGGGTAGCTTGGCGCGAGATCCGCTTCCCCTCCCCTATTAGTGCTTGCAACCACTCTGGACTACTTAGCGGCCATTTTGTTTTAATTGATTTGTTAAACGTAAGTATGCCTTCAGCATTTTCTGGTTTTAATAGCTGTGTGTTTTAGTTTGTTCTTCATCACTGATTATTCAAGGTTTTTAATAAAATTTGTTTAAAATAATTATAATATTTATCGTGGTGGGTCAAAGAGTGGCTGGTGACACTTTTGATGGTGCCACTGAGAAATTGTATGTCACGTCCCTTATGGTTTGGATGAGATGGCACTTATGATCAGGTGATTGTATCAAGGTGATATTGACCTCCTAAAATCAACTATGGAGCACTACATACAGTACCTAAGGAGGCATTGGCCATCACACTGAGTTTTTAAGAGAAATGGTACAATGTGTGAATGAAAGGCATGTTACTTGTTTGCCAGTGGCAGGTCAGCATTTGCATGGATTTGCAGATCAGTTCATAGGTTTTACAAACTGTGTTGCTCAACACTCTTTTACTGAAATGGAGGTGGACTGTTTCTTTCAAGCTCCGAAAAGCTGTAAATATAGTTGGGGTGAATTAACAGACATGGATGTCAATTGTGGTACAATGTGCTAGGCTTGTCATCCATCCTCATTGCCGCTGCTGCTAAAGGCAGACTCTTGAGTGCTTTCCAAATATGATTGGTTAAGGAAGGAACACCGCAGCCAAGATAGTCTCTTGTTATCTTGCAGTGTTTGAGATGAGTGCAGACTTTCCCGGGCTCCACACAAGATGGCGGCACAGGCACTCACCCATTTACTTGATGCTCCACTTGTCCCTTAGGACTCACAGAACAGAACATTTTACATTTCAGAATGTAACTTTTTCTCCAAACATGACTAACAGACAGTGCCGTCCGTGCACCCGTGGAGAACGCGTGTGTGCAAAGTCTCCTCCAAACCACCAACACATGTTGTTTGCGACCCAGTGTGCACTTCCTGCCCTGCAGCTGCACCACAGCCAGCATGCAGCAGATGTCTTTCATTTTACAGAGTTATGACTGTGGTGTAGTCAACCCATGTAGAACATGGCAGGGGTGCCTTTCTGGGCCGCAATGAATGTTAGCCTGTGGAAATATGACACGCTAGTTGAAAGCCTGGCTGCGGATGTCAAAGCACATCCAGTTTATTAACATATGGACCACAACTTACAAAGTCCAATGAAAGTGGGCATTGACAAATGTAAGGCAAATAGAGCCGATTCCATTGGGTGAGAGCCAGGAAAATATCAATGGTTCCTCCTTATTGCGAGCCATTAATCAACTGTACTTTAAACACAAAGTAGGTTATGGGACATCCTGAACTCTGAAGGACCTGCATCTGTCAGTGAGTGCCATGTGTACTGCCGGGCCAGAATGGCTACACCCCATTGGCAGCGAACACGAACCTCTGGAGATGCCATAACTGGGATTTTTAAGCTGGAGTTTCAAATATACAGGAAGCACGAAATTGCTGTGTTGGTTACTGATATGGTATGATATGGCATTCATAACGCGCCTATACACAAGTGTTTCAAGGCGCAACGAGGCAAGGGAGGGGAAACGGAGGGAGGACAGAGACAACGATCTTACTAGGCCAGGTGACATTGAGATTGCGCAAGTGCAGGGGAGGAGGGAGGGGAAAAGTGCAGGGAGAAGGGCACGGGGCAGTGCAGTGTATAGGATAAACAGTAGGTAAATAAGACAATAAATAATAAATAAATACAAGTGCAGCCAGCTGTTGGCAAGTGCAGGTGTAAGTGCAGACATCCGGTGCAAGTGCTGGTAGGGGGCTGTAGGGATAACGAAACAGTCCCAGCAGTCCATAACTTTCTGCAATGAATAGAAGTCCCGACGGCACCATACCTTGACTGTAACATGATTGTCAACAATGGAATGAGCGGCTTGTTAAACGTGATCTGAGATTGTGATATAGAGCACACTGGCCTTCCAGCGCCTCACAGAGAAATCCTGGGTTACTCTTCTACCAACTCGTTCCACCAAAATGTCCGTTAGTACACAAGCTAAGTGTCTCACAAGCAAAAACCTTATGTTTCAATAGATCATGGAAATAAAGACAATCACCTAAAATAAGGGGAAAAAAAGGCCATGACCACCCGATATTTAAGAAAAACATAGTGCTACATACCCTTTCCAGGATTTTTTTCTAACTTCCCTCCTTCTGCCCCCCTCCCCGCCACCTCAAAGAAGGTTCAGAATACATAGGAACCAAAACATGTTGAGGTACATCTGCTCCTTAGGAGACAAATGGGCCTCATTACACGGTAGGCGGTAAGGGATTACCGGCACCGGTAAGGGCACCGGTGCCGATAATTCCTTACCGCCCTACTACGAGGTCCCTTAGCGGGTCCCTCCCCTAACGCCTGGAGCTAATAATGGTACCACAAATTGCGGTACCGTTATTAGCTTCTTCCCCATTGCCATTGAGCCCTATGGGGGCTCAAATGGGAATGGGGAATGTTTCCCGGAATGGGGATTTACCGGGTCCTCCAAGGTCGGAATGACCCGGTAAGTCCATATTCCGGGAACACGGCCCCGGAATGCGGTAAGGGGGTGGCTACCGCCTACCGTGTAATGAGGCCCATTGATTTAGGAACCAGATTTTTTAAATCAAAAGTTTTTATTGTCACTAAGCACATGGTGCGGTGATGGGATTGGATATTTCTACATTTATAAACCTTCATTTGCTGTACTCAACTAGAATTTATTTCTGAATGCTTTTCCAGACAGTGTTAGAATAATGGATATTAACTGATTAGTGGTCTAAATATGTGTGTACCTTTTTAAGACTCAATGTAATAATACATCATTTTGTATCAATGATAGTCCAATTGCAGCTATTGTAAAGCCATGGGTTGGCTGCATATTGCACAGATCGTAACATGGTGAGATGTTATTCGAGGAGCCCAGCCGGAAGGTTATTACCATATTCAAAAATGGACAAAACTTTCATTATGGAATGTTTTGCATCGTTTAGATGCATTCGTGTGAGTAATGAGCCAGAGAAAAAAGGCAACAAGCCAGCGAATGTTACAACCTCTTTATTCTTCAGTTACATGCAAACTGAACCAAGGTGGTGTCTCTTCCTGGTTACCGCCTCCCAGGCTCCCACTGGATCACCCGCCGTTGAACGTGGCGCATAGATGATCCATGACCACAGATACAAAACCTCCCCCTGTAGAAACACACTACCTGCTTACTGCACAGCTATTTGCGTGCATCACACCTCTTCAATTAGCCTCAGTTGTCTTTTGATGGATCTGACAGGTCGAGAGTTTACACTGTGCTCGATCTGTCTTTTGTCTTCATCGGTAACTAAAGAAACGTCTACATCAAAAGGGATGTGAGTTGCTTCTTGTTCATCTTTCGAGCACATATTTCTTGAAATGCGACACATTGCATGTGATTACATGATCAAAAGTTCTCACTGTCACCATGAATCCTTTCACATGGGACAAAGTCAGAGGCACTGGGTCAAATAAGAAGTCTGATTTACTTTCTTGCCAGCAGCGGACAAGCACCAGATCACCAGCATGTATTGACGACCAATTAAGTTGCTGTCTCTGATCCACATAGCCCTTCATTACTTCTTTCTTAGCGTGATCGGCTTTTGATACTTCTTGATGCACAAGATCAAGTTTGGTTGGAAACCTTGGTAATCTGGTCCTCACCTTTCTTCCTAATATTAACTCTGCTGGGCACTTACTGGTGGTACTAGGAGACGAGTTCCTGTAATCCCTCAGTATATTACGCAGTGCTTGAACAAGGGACATAGATCTTTGAGGGCTTTGCTGTGTCACTTTCTTAAGGCTTCCCATGAACCTCTTGCCTATTCCAATGGCTTGGGGCCATAGGGGTTTTACTTTCCTATGATGGACACCCATATATTGCATGAAACAAGAAAACCTGACCCCAATGAAGGGAGGCCCGTTGTCCGATTTGAGGACTTCCCAGAATCCCCCACAGAGAAAAGATATTATGAAGCTCAGTGATCACTGCATAGGCCGAGGTAGACAACGTCAACTGCACACAATGTGGAATGCGGAATCAGGAATATTCATCCATCAACACTAGTAGATACTTCCTATCCTTGAGAATGCAACTTCACTCCAGACTGTATTCAGCACCACCCCTCTATGTCCTTTGTGAGCAAGGTCAGTCATTTGTTGTTGATGTTCAGGAATTATCAGCCTAGAAGCCCTCTTGACGAGCCCGTCTTCAGAGACTGATAGCTCTTCCTTCACTTGCTTGAAAGCAACCAATTTTGGTACCGATACCTTATGCCCTTGGGAGCCCTCCAGTGACACTGAATTCCATCCGCTGGAGACAATGAGCTCCTTTACCTTGAGCAGAGTAGCATCTGGCAGAGTGTACTCAGCACTGCAAGGTATGGAAATGGGTCCTGATGGCAGATCCTGAGTATGGAAATGGATGTATTACTCAGCCATGAACACACAGTGCATTGCCTCAGGCAAGGGATACCTGGACATGAAGTCAGCTGAACTGTAGTCTTTGCCTGGTTTGTGAATAATACAGAAATCATGATCCTACAAGCGAAGCCCCCATCGTTCAATCCGTGATGGCATTCTGGACTGTGGGTTGCCCCATATCATGACCAAGATTCTCTTCCCGTCTTATGTTGGGCCAATACGGTGCCCAGGCCAATGGGAGTACTATCAACGGTCACTTCCGTACATAGGAATAGGTAAAAATATGCCATGTGTCCAGCAGATGAGATATACAGCTTTATGTCTCGAAATATTGCTTTGCATTGAGAAGACAACTAGAACAGCACACCCTGTTTATCAGTACTTATGGTGGTAAAATCCTGGATATCTCAACTACAGTAACTGGCCATAGCGAAATCCCATTTTAGAAGGTAGACACCATTTTCGAAATTGAGGCCTAGTGCCATGGCTATGCTGAAAGTTATTTCAGAGGGTTGGAAGGGTGTGCGTGTGTACGTCACTCACAGCCCTGGCAGCTTCGCAGAAGGTTAATTTCCTAAACACAAACAACAAGGTCCTTTAATGTGTTTTATCAGTAGTGCATGCAACCCAGAAGGAATGTACCCTGCATGGCCAAGAGATGGGTGGATGGGATCTTTGAAGAAGATATCCCACTCGAAAGGGTAACAAGGGCATTAGGCCGCTGCCGGTTCCCATTGTGAAGTTGTAGCAACCCAAGATCCCCAAACCAAAGACATAAGCATTTGCGTATACTGACTACCCAAGACCCCTGGTCATAAAGCTATAAAGTGACCAATTGATCAAGAAGATCAGAGAACAGGCACTGTCTGCCCCCACCACAAGGTCATGTGATTTTTGCTGCAAGGTGCCGGGGGAGAAGGTAACAAATGTAAGCCCCCCAGTGGGAAAGTTGGGGAGGCGCCAGCGTGTCTGGGAAAGGATCAGGGTTTCATGTAGTTTTTAAAAATTATCGCAACCTCTAAAAGTAGCCGCCTAGCTCACGTCACAACAGGGTTGTGGATAGGATCAATGGTCTGTTGAATGCAAACAAAACTAAGCTATGTGCCACCTTACAGAGAAACTTGGTGCCCTGCCTCCCCCTCACATTGCTCAGATGGCGCTCGTAGCCCTGTAAGGATCATCATTTATCACCACATGAGGTGGTAACAAGCAGGCAAATGCATACGCCGCCTCTGATCACAGACGTTTTTATGGGAGGGCAAAAGGGGCACTTGTCCAGGTCCCCCACCTTGGAGGGGGCCCCAGAAGGCTAGCAGATCCGAAGAAGTAAGATTCCATTGTCCACCAGTCTTAAATAGCACCTGTCAGGATATTTTATGGGGTGCTGCTGAGGCTCTAAACCCATTGTCTTTCTGTTTTGGCAAGTGCATTCTGCCTTGATCAATTCATCATGCATTGCGTTCTGTGTTCACTGTGGGATACATTGTTTGTGTGTTCCTTATGGCACAACTCTGTAGCATTCTTTCCTTCCTGTGGGAATTATGTTGATCATGTGCAATAGGCAATGGTGAAATGCATATTGATCAATTGAGTTCCAAAATGGTTTAGAAGTTAGCTCAGTGTGGGAAGCACCCATTGAGGAGATATGTGTACATATGCAAAATTAGAATATCATGTTCCAGCAAGGCTGACTGAGCCTTTGCTATGTGTTCTCTATCTATGCATGAGCTGTTTTGCATTCTGTGAGGCAGCTAGTGTGAGTTCTCTGTCTATTATGGGTTACATGTACCTTTTACATATGGTCCTGCATTAATACTACATCTACCTTCCTGGATGTTATTGATAAAAAATATCCTCTATGTAGTGCTAGAACAGTAACCCCTTTGTAGACGGCTAATGTTGGTCTTCAAATGCTACTTGTTTATCATTCTGATTAGACCAAGAATGAAGAGGGCAAGGGGACTTAAAGGGAGTAAACGTGCTTATTATGCTGCGAGACAGCATATCAACCTACAGGATGTAAGCGCGACGGGTGGGGGGTGGGGGGCATGACCAGTATTCTTGATCTTTTAATGACTTTGGTTTGGTGGAGGGGGACCCCAAAGAAGTCCGTGCCTAGGGCCCCAAAAGTGCTTAAGATGACCCTGCCTGTGATGCTCACATTGCAGCGTTTCATTTGGATGAGGAATTCAGGGACTATTTGACTGCATTAACTAGATCAATAAAATGTATCCCTTAACAAACAGCGCCACAGCAGTTTGAAGAACCAACCAGCACTGCATCCACTCCGACTTCACAACCTCTCCAGTTGTCACCTGGTGATACGGTCTTTGTGAGCAACTTCGTTTGCAGGTGGAGTGAACCAAGATATAACGGCCCTTTTTCCATTGTCTGTGCCACTCCATTTGCGGGGAAGGTCCGGAAGCTGTGATATTGGGTGCACCTTTCCGATGTTCGGAGGGCTCCCGATACTGCACCACCCACTAACGAACAAGAAAATAGTACATGAGTAAAAGTGTAAATATATATGTGATGAGTAACTCATCAGATGTACATATGATTTAGTGTATTCTTGTTGGTTTTTTTAGCAACGTTTTCTTTCCTCTCTTTGGCTTTTTATGAATTCTTTTATCTCTTTTTGTTTGCACATTCTTTTATTCTCTTTTTATTTTAACAATGTCAGTAAAGCTGCTCATTGATGCACCAGTTTCTAATGTACAGAATGTGACCAAAGTCAAACATAATATGTCCATGTTTTTACCCTTGGAGTGATGTATTTCACACTGAAAATATTTTGTGTCTTTATGCTTCGTTTAGTGTTTACTCAGTATGCAATTTTATATTGTTGTGGGTGTACATATCAGAACGGGGACAATAACACAAGATGGGGAATCCACACTTGTAAACCACCACCTGGGAATGTAATATTACACAAAATGAATAATTTTTTATCAGATGCAAAGTTATATATGCCAAATGCAAGCATCCTTAAACATTTCAAAAGACAAGGCTCTGGCCTGGCTGACCTCTTTCCTCTCTGATCGACCTTCCCAGGTCCAACTGGGGTCCTTCCTATCATCTATCTTCCTCTCTACCTGTGGTGTTCCGCAGGGGTCTAACCTCTCGCCCTGGCTTTTCAACCAATACTTTGCAACTCCCGCCCACTGCATTGCCACTCCATGCTCAAATTTCCAGTCTTCACCTGGGGCCTCCCTCTGGAATAGCCTCCCTGCCACTCTAAAACTTGTGAAGAATCATCTCTGGTTTCGGAAGCACTTCAAGACCTTCCTCTTTGCATCTGCCTTTGCTCCCCCTCTGCCCTGCTGATCTGCTCTCTTGGTACTGTGCACCTAGCAACCCTCTATCCCTCGTGCCCAGGTACCTGTTCACCCTGCCACCCTTCTGCACTGCCTCCCGGCCATCCCTCACACTGGGGACTGTATCTGTAACCCCTACATTACCCCAAGCCCCTTTGGCACTTATCAGACTTACCCAGTTCTGCTTCCGTAAACACAGCTCTTGCCACTTGCTGACTGCACTACCCCTGTTTATTGCTTCATTATTTATTTATTTGTATTTATTATTACTTATCTGTTCTCCTCTGCTCTGCACTTTCCACTCTCCCCCTTCCATGCACTTTTCCCCTTTCCCTTTCCCATGCACTTGCACGTTCTCAATGTCACTGGGCCTAGTAAGATCGTTGTTTTGTTCTCCCATTTTTCCCCTCCCTTGCCTTGTCGCGGTCTGAAATACTTGTGTACGAGCGCGATGCAAATAAAATATCATATCATATTATTTCATAATCAGGAAAGAGATATGGTGATTATAGAGGTTTAACTTTTGATATGTTAGAAGACGTGCATCACCCAGAGATATGTAACAGTTGGTAAGCAGACATGAGCTTGTTGGGGAAATAGAGGGTAATGATAATGAATTTGTAGTCCTACCTTTATGTCAGTGGCTTGACCCAGTGCATGTTAAAGCCATAGAACACTGATTGGAGTTGAGAAGAGGGGGAAGAAGAGGGAAGGTATGTAGATGGGGTGAAAAGCGAGTGTTGAGTGTGGCACCTGGCCAAATGTCAGTATTTTTTACATTTGTCTAGCAAAAAAAATGGGCTGCATAAACCCAACCCCCAAATCCCAGGACAGGGTTTTTAAACTAAAAACGTGTTGGTACACCAGGACAGAGGGGTAAATACCAGGATAGTCCTTGCAAAATTAGGACATCTTGTCACACTATGCTGCCATGTCAGTCAGGAATAGTGTTGCTATGTGTACGTGGTCACAAATTTTTAACTAAATTTGAGGTTGCTAATTAAAAGTAATGAAATCTACCCTGTATTACCTCCATCACTCTGTTGCACAGTGCATAGTACCTTTGAAGTGTTTTTAAACCTGCCATCTAGCAGTTCTCCTTTTTGCTCCAAATAAGTTAGGGCAAGTCTCTTTGTCTGTCCCCTAACCCTAGATAAGTGGCACACCACCGCAACCTAGCATCTAGTCACCACAGGAGGGCATAGTTAGTACGGTTGGAGGGCAACGCAGGCTGTACTTATTGACAAGGCTCAATGATAATAAATAAAATTCAGACCTGTTTGCTTTTTTGTGTGAATATGCCTTACGGGATGCCAGATGAACACCAAACAGCTAATGGCACGGTAGCCTGACTTGCCACTTTGGGAGTAGGTACTTTACCGTGGCAAGATATCACGGTAAAGCCGGCTGACATGTGTCAGAAACAAAACAATAAAATGAAAAAAGAAAAATGGGCACCCCGGAGTGTCTGCCATGCAGTAGGAAAGGTTAAAGGCAAGCACCATGGCGCCTAAACATCCAAGGTGGGAAGAAGCACACTCCACAGGAGGTGATACACCATGCCTAGGCAGGCCCCGAGTGAACAGTAAACAGCAGGCAATGGGGTAGAGTAAGTAACATTAGTGCAGGATTAAGGGGGGTACCCCCATGGGAAGCCAGGCTCACGTGACGGAATTCCTGGGCAAGGTGACTCACGGTTAGTTGACCGCCAGGCACGTATCTGCCTCAATGACTCGATACCCACAACAGTCACCTCAGGTTAGCATGTAAAAATGATAGCAGCCCAGCCTGGAAATATGATATAGTCACAGTGTACTATAGAAACGGCATCAATGCTTCATTCCTTCCCGTACAATGGGAATGACGGCTGTTGTCACCTATGTCATAAAAAAGGCCTGGACACCTCCCTTAACCAAAGGCTCCAAAACCACGGGCCTCATGGGAGATACACCCCTGCCACTGAGAACTCCAACCCTACTTCTATTGGTGTCTGCTGAACATTGTGCTGAGGAGAATAAAGGTTGGTACTTCTTTGGATAGCTACAGTGTGGGGTTAGACCTGCTTAGAGGAAACTCCAGCCAAGTCAGACAGATAGAAAGACACCAGCCTTGGCCATCTAGCCGGGAGACACTGCAACACTGTCTAGGACATACACTTGAAATTATTACTTTTATCCTTGTTCGTGTCTGGGCATTCATTTTGGCAAAGACTTGTTTCAAAATGTTTCAAAATGCTTAGGTTGTTTGGTGCTCTCTGCGTTTTTTCATTCGTCATTCGGAATCTTGATGAAGAAAAA
Organism: Ambystoma mexicanum; assembly: GCF_040938575.1. Classification (NCBI taxonomy): domain Eukaryota; kingdom Metazoa; phylum Chordata; class Amphibia; order Caudata; family Ambystomatidae; genus Ambystoma; species Ambystoma mexicanum. Next base: position 488,184,323 of record NC_090925.1, read on the forward strand.
AAGGATATATACTTTCAAGAAGAATTAAAAAGTTTAATATGGACATGAAAAAAAGTTGCGAAAAATAGACTGGAAAGTTGTTTTCTTTTATTTCGGTGTGAGCTATCATTCCTTATGAAATTAGAACATTGCACCAATATTTTATCATTTTCCATCCGTTGAAGACCCGTGTGGAATACCTCACATTTTCACAATTACAAATGAAGAAAAAAAAAGATTTTTGGGGAAAGCCAGTGCCTAGTTGCTGTTTGTATGAATGCATGTCTAATACGAACACAATGCCCACTCAATCGCCACTAAGTTCCTGATCTATAGTTCTTTCTAAATTGCTTGGGATATGGGTTCGGTGGCGTTGGCAGCGTTCGTTGTTAACCTTATTTGCTTCTGGCATGAGTAATAGAGCAGTTTTTTTTTTTCATTTTGCCTTTCGCAGTCCTTTCTTTTCCCTCCTTCGCAGGGTGGTGCGGGTGCTCGCAGGTGGCATGCCGTGTGTTTGAAAGATGAACCATAACAAAACCTAATCGCTATATCATTAAGATAGCATATGCGAACTTACCTTAGAAAGGCAGATTCTGGAGTTGCATTGTCACGTGTTTGAGTCCTTTGGCCCTGTTATTCGCAGTGTGAATCATGCAAGGCCGAGAGTGAAAACCAGTGCACTGTTCACAGCAGAATATAATGTTTGTTATGACTGGAGGGCTTTTTAAACAATCAGGGACAAAGGTTATGGCTTTTCGAACGGCAACTCCTTTGGCAGCTCTTGTCTCCTCCCACGCAGGGAGACAGAGGAGCGCCTGCGGTCCCGAGTCAGCCCGGCCTCGGGTGAGGAATTCAGGCTTTCCTACCACCCATCACTTCCTGTATCCAGTTCCTGCACTGCCATTGGAAAGGAGGCTAGAATGCCTCACCTATCCTATACCTAGCTGCCTCCTAGTCCCGCCCATACACCTGTATGGTACTGATATCTTCCAATGAGCACTGTATGTTGAGTGCCACAGCCCAAACATCTAAAACAATACCCCTGGCACCTTCACTTTGGTGCTTAAGCACCATACCAGTGCCAAACTGATAGTGGCTCTGAGCCACAACTTTGTAGTCTGAACAAATGTGGCTGGTGCACCATCCACTAAAGGACCTCTCCAGATGGCATTGAAGCACCACCTATGACCCCAAACTAATGGTGAGTCTATTTCACCACAAATGCACCACACGTAATGGTGGCACTAGATAACCACCCATCATCACATCGAACGGTGGAGCTAAAATCCACCTGTAAGCCAAAACCATACGGCCATTGAACACGTGACTCTTGCCTACCTTCACAATGCCTTCTCTCTCCCTCTGCACGCGATATGCCTCACTAGGTATGATAACCTGATGCTAGGTTCTGTTCACATGGGTGTACATTGGAATTTCGACTCGAGAAAATATTGCAAATTTGTTTTTATTGCGGGGTGACCCCTACCTCAACTATTTGCCGGACCTCACCCCACTCCCATATTTTTTAAAAAAATGCCCACGAATGGAGAAATGTTTGCAAAAAACATGCAATAATTTCTCTATTCGTTATTTTTCCAACAAAGTTTTGTACGGATACTGTTCACATCAACGCATTCCACGGCACAGTAAACCTATGTTTCTGAATGAAGGCAGGAAAATGACTCTGACATTAGGCCGATATAGTAATTAAGTGGTCTGGAGGCCGGATTAGCATCTGTCTCCTCCATGGATTGGTTTCTTTTTCCACAATTTATGGAATACTTACGCAAACACAATTTGCCGTGATGTTTAACAAGATTGTTTTCTGTTATGGGATATGTAGTTAAACACATTTTGTTTCCAGCACATAGTGACCGTAAGGTTGATAATGGGCCTCATTACGAGTTTGGTGGTAACCGGCATGGCTGCCACCACACTCGTAAAATATCCGGCACTCGGCAATGGGGACGTACGGGTGCATTATGACCACGGCAGACCCGGCCCGACCCCATTGCCGGGTGCCAGTATTCTTTACTTCCCATTCCAATTTGAGCCCATAGGGCTTAATGGAAATGGGGAGGTTGGATGCACCGGCACAATTCATGAATGGTCCCGGTGCATCCGATGAGTTGTGCTCGCGGGTGCCGGTCTGGCCGCCAGGTCAGACCTGGCAGGCAGATTGGCACCCGTGGGCACAACTCGTAATTTGCCGGCCCGGGAACTACGGTACCGGCAAGCTTACCAGTACCGTAGTTCCAGGACCAGCAAACTTGTAATGACCCCCAATGTCTGCTATTTCCCTGCGAGCTGAACACTGTAGTCTTTTCATGTCATAAACGCCATGAGGATCTCTGATAAGCAGTCTGTTTAAGAATCATAAATTGTACCATGGGACTACTAATGCCCCTCTTCACATTAATCCTTCTCTGTTGCACAAACCACTTCTTTAACAACACTGCATTTTCCACTGGTAGAAGTGTAGCGAACAAAGCAGTGGAACTGTGGTTTCGGCAGGGGAGAGGGTAGGCAGAAGCATAGTGCAACATGTGACAAGGTGTTGCGGCCGGGAAATTGAAATAGTCTAAGTGACTAGTAACTAATATTACAACTTTACACTTGCACAGGGACTTAAATGGACAAATCCTCTGTATAGAATGGTAAAAATGATGGTAAAAAGTAGAGGACTGGGAAACAGAAACAGATCAAAATAAAAGTAGAACAGCGCTCCCGACCGTTCCGCTCACTTCGATCACTGGTATTTTCAAATAAGCACCCCAATGTAATGCATACGAAATACACTTCAAACCTCAACACAAGAAAAGGGTTTCTCTTTTAAGAGAAAGTCAGACTGTAGTGGCCCCCTCGGGGGCTGCATGGGCGGTAGCCCTTCGTGGGGAACCCAGTAAGCACCAGGACACAGGAGTAGGTTATCGTCGGTCTACTTTATTGCCCTAGTTACAGTGTGTATTTCCCCGCTACTGGCGTCCGCCAGCCAAGCTGGCTGCCTCCAACTGTCACCCGTGGAACTTCTCCACACGAAGTTCCTACCAACATTCTTTATATGACATATATATGGCATCACACTGTCAGGTACTAACATTGACTTTGCCACCGTTTGATTGCTTTGTGCCGCCATATGGTAGACCTCTTACTTCTTTGCTTCTAATTTGTTCCCAGTGATGCTTTGTTCTGTCGCCCAGCTTAACCCCCAAACGTCCTTAGTCTCTTTATAAACACAGTGCCCCACACCCTGGTGTCATTTCCGCAAAAAATATACAGGTATCTGAAATCCCAAAATGGAACAACTTGAGCTTTGACCTGAATAATATAACAAGAAGGTACAACACCCTTGTGTTTCAGCTTTTTTAAATGTCGCAAAGTAGAATATAAATAAATAAATAGCTGCATGACTGATGAATAGTTCAGAAACCTATGTAGAAGAAACCCATCAGCCAGAAGAGGGAGCGTTGGGGTTACAGTTACTAAACCTATGGACAAGAGGTCCCATGCTATGTGTGAGTAATTCACCCAGTCCCTCTCTTTCAGCAAACCTCGCTTTGCCTTCTGGGTCATGTAGATTTGTTTTAAAAATATTTTCACAATGTGGACTCACATTCTAGGACACTGGGCTTTTTAGCAACTAAGTGGTTACTGCGCCACAACATGATTCTCTCATCATCGTTTCCTGGAATTGGGTATTCTGATAAAACTCTGTCGTTTCTCTTTTTATGGGCGCCTGTATTTTTTAAGGTCGGCCTGAAAGATCTTTAGCTCTCTCCAGTGGTCTGAGAAGGACATCTTAGAGGGAGCCAGATGTGTATCCGCTGCTCTGATATGCAGAGGGTGCCTGACATAGCCCGTTGCCTCTGCCTTTGCATTGGTCCAGTCCACATTTCACCCTGTTCCTTTCCATTTCACCCTTTCCCTTAAAAAGAAATGGACGAATCCTACAATTATTGCTTTGCCAATGTAGAAAATATGATTATTTTTGTATAAACCCTGAAGGGCAAACACATATTACTGTCTACATTTAAGAAGCCAGACTTATTGGCTTTGAAAATGAGTGTACACGTCGATGACATCTTTAATAGAAATATCCCAAATATGCAGCAAAGATGACTCGGTATATTTTCTGTCTCAACTAAGGGTTTTCGGAGACTCAAAGCATATGGTTATACAATAGTCACTCCCCATCCTGTTTATAGATGTCCCAGTTCTACACACCTGGAGCTGATTGGGAATGTCTGGCATGTACTACTTGCCAGAAAGGGCCTTTAAAGACGCACTAATTACCCCTGTCTAACCTGTTCAGTGTACACGTTTTCACAGCGTTGCTTTAATAAGTACAACTTTTACTTGTTCAACTGGTCATGGTGTTAAAGTTTTCATCAGAAAGAGCAACATCACACTCAGGGAACCGGACATTTTAGTCACGCTGAGAGCTGATGCAGTCAAGCTCTGCAAATCCTAAAAGAAACATAAGAAGAAAAAAAAATCACATTTCTACTGTCTGCCGATCCCTGCCATCCTACAAATAGAGTGGCCCTGCAGATCAGAGAAAGTGGCAGTAAACCCTTTCCCCACCACGTTTTCTGATCTGCCAGATCTTGCAACATTTCTCAGGTGGAGTAGGGGAGGTGGACTGATGTACCACGGCCGCCTGATCTTCCCGCTCTGCCTAATGCATTTGCCTGCACCTGTCGCCATGTATTTTCATGCAGGCGGTAATGCAATTGATTCCTAAGGAATCAACATGAAGTGACCACCAATTGCTAATTGTGGGAGGCTTTTGTTCCAAACTAGTGGGAAAATGACTCTTTACTTTTCCACCACCTATTGGAAGGTTTAAAGGTGCATGGGGAGGACCTTCTGCACTTAAGTGCAAATGGAAGTGGTCCCATCCATGCAGCTTACTGTTACATTTGAACATGACACACAAGTTATTTTATTTATTTTTATTTTATGTGATTGTGCATTTGTAAGGCACTTATACATCAAGATGTTGTGTTTCAAAGCTCCCAGACGACAAAGGTGAGGGAGCTTGAGAACAAAGAATAACCAGACGATCAGGGAAAAAAAGGCCGTCCGACTAGGCCATGGGAGCATTCAGAACATGCAAGTGCAAGGAGAGAGAGAGAGAGAGAGAGAGACAACAAGGGGTAAGTGCTATGAGTTCTACAGAGGGAAGTGCCAAGGAGTCAGTTGTGAGCAACTGTAACTGCCTGTCAGAGATTGCTAAGTGCAGAGTGATCACCTGCCATTAGTAAGTGCAGGCCTGTGGAAAAACAAGCCAGTGGGTGCCAGAAGGCAAGTGCTGCGGTGGTGCGGAAGGCTGAAGGCGATTGGGTGGAAAGCCGGGACCCAGAAGGACACATAAGGTCCCAGGCCACCAATCTCAGCGACGGTGGGGTATTAGCAAGGGAGCGAGTGGGGGAAGGAGGAGATGAATAGGAAAGTCTTGAGGAGATCCCGGAATTTGAGGAGGTCCGGCTCAAGACGGGGAGGAGGGATGAGGCTGTTCCAAAGGAGGGAGCCAGCCAAGGAGAGATATCTGCTACCAACTCACTGCTTCGAAAAGCGCCTGACATGAAGAGAGTTGGAGCCAGAGGAGCGTAAGGGTCTGCAATGAAGGTATTTGGTGAGGGTAAGTTGTAGATAGAGTGGTCCTTGGCCCCAGATAGCCTTATGGATGATGCAGAGGGATTTCAGTTTGATCCTTGCAACAACCAGGACCCAGTGGAGGGATTTTACGGCTGGAGAAACATGGTCCCTGGGCTTGAAGCCAAGGAAAAGTCTTTCAGCCCTATTCTGGACAAGCTGGAGGGGGCGGAGAGTGGAATAGGGAAGATTAAGGACAAGGCTGTTGCAGTAGCTAGGTCTAGAGAGTACCAGAGCTCTAGAGACATTGTGCTTCTGGGGAAAAGTGAGGAAAGGAAGGATACCTCTGAGGAGATGGAGTTGAACATGTTTTAATTAAATTAGCTATGGGAATACCTCTGCAGGGCAAATGGATAATAGAGTTAAGTATACCCTATTGAAAAGGGAAGTGTATAGTCGCTCGATGACCTCTGGACAAATTAGGATTGGCTTCCACATAGAGGACATGTACATTTACATTTATTTATTTATATCGCGCACAATGGACCCTGAGGGATGATAGCGCATACAGACATAAAGACATGAAGAAAACATCAATAATAGAGAACATAAAGGAAGGGCAGAAAGCACTATAAAGACGCAAACACAATCTCCCGATAGAGCGTAGGGAGTCTAAAAGACCAAAGAGTGTCATGGGTCAGATCAGCATAGATTAGAAGTGTCTGTACATCATCAGAGTATTATTTTACAATCCGAGCAACTCATTGGCAGGTACCTGCATGATCTAGGATTTGAGGATAAGGTGCTAAATCCACAGCCCACTAGAATGAAATCACTTGATTGCTGTGAACACCAGTCATTCAGCTCGATCCTGCATAGGATCTTCAGGTCTGACATCCTGACAACCCCAGGCCCAGTTTGTTGACGTAGCCAAGCGAGCACTTTGTTTCGCAAAGCTTCTCTAGGCTCTTTTCCATCCATCCTTTTGATGTTGGAAATCACACATTTTTTTTGGTCCATGACAAAGGTTTTGGTACGCAAATTGTCAATATTAGGCATTTGAGATTTCCTTAGGTGCAAAGTCCTTAAGGTCACTTGCTTAGATTTGGTGATCTGCACTGAATTTCGTTTAGCATGAGATTGAATATGATTATGTTCAGGCACAAGGTGATCCTCTCGTGGTAACTTGCCCTTCATCTGTGAAGGCGAGACTAGGGTGGGGGAATCTGTAGAAGCTGTTTGGCAGCCCTGATGGATGCCATATTGATGACGAGGAGTTTGCGAACATTTGTCCATTCCTAAAGGTTCAAATTCTGATTGAGTAGTCTTTTGATGGTTTAAGTACAGGGGGATGAGCGTATCTAAGCTTACTGATGCCACCCATCTCTGAAGGTCTTCGATGAAAGTACAGGCTGCAAGATCCCGCATCGTCTGATCCCTCAAAAATCGCCAGGCTACTTGTATCTTGGCGTCAACCAGCTCCTTATCTGAAATAAGTACTACATTTTCCCCAATAGGTATCCCTTTTAAAGTTTTTAGACTTTGCCCAGACTGGGCGTCATTTGGGATGTCACTTTCAGAGTGATCTAAGACCAAATTCGTATGAGGCAACCTACCCCTCACTGCTGAATCAAGAGAGTTGGCCATCTTTAACTGTAGGGTCTTAGACAACGGTGGAATGGAACATGCACCTTTAACATCATCTTTTAGGTCATTCTTAAGATCTTTGCTAATAAGCACACGTTTAGCAAAAGAGAGTTGTTCTTGCCTCTTTTTGGCACTTGATGCCACAACTTCTGATAGCCTATTACCACTCCAATGAGAGGCAAGAGGTGATGAGTATGGGGAAAATTCTACCCTGCACGAGACATCATGATGGGTGCTAAAAAGTCTTTACCCCGGACAGGGAGCACTTTTAGCTTCCATTGGTGAGTCTGTTTCCAAATTCATGCCTGCCAATGTGTATAACCTTATTACTGGCGTAACACTGCCATTTTTTGCACTTTTGGTGCAGTCAACTCAAGTCATACATCCCCTGATGGGCGGACACTTTGGCAGAATTATAATCTAATAAACAGCCAGCAGTAGGCCACTTACCCGCCGCTGATCTGCCTGTACCGAGCACAGAGCATGGGGCTGGAATAAATTCTCAGCGGGCTCTCTCCAGACCGAACAGCAGCCTTCCGCTACCAAAATGCCATCGCATGCGAATGTGGCAGGGGCTGTGGGACTGGGCAGCTGGGAACAGGGGGGGGCTACGGCTGAGGGACATGAAGCTGCAGAAAGGTGCAGAGGTAAGGGGGCCACCAGAGCGCTTCAAACAAAATTGCCTCAGTTGCCTTATAGACCGCCCGCTCTCCTCTCTGCTCTGCTGTCACCTCGAGGGAGGTTAGAAAAAGGGACCCTAGAACTAAATAATCCATGTCAAGCCACACCGCCTAACGCGGCTGCCTCTGACACAGACATCAGTCGTAAGACACAGACATCAGACTAGGGATTCGAACCAGCGAATCCTGTACACGATTATATCCTGAAATATGCAATTTAACACTGTTTGACAGATGAGCTGGGGATGGCACAGTTGCCTGTAGAGAGGAATTGGTTCATGGCCTGCCTCTAGCAAGAGTGTGCAAAATCAAGTGCTATTAGTTCAATGTTACATTCTTATTGGACTACAGTTTCAGAGTTCTACATGGTCAGTAGGTATAAATATGCATGTAATGAATTGTGGTTAGGAAAGAATACATGAATTAGTTGATAAGAGTTTCTAAAGGTTTTCAGAAAATCTTCTGCAGAATTTTCTTACCTGCTGCGGATAATGAAACTAAAGGACATCTATAGATATGGCATCCTGGAGCTAACAGAAGAAAAACATCAGTCTGTAGGCCAAGAGTTCTCCGAATCGGGGGTTATGTGGCATTCGTCTCCATAGAGAACTGTACATCCCCCAGGAGAAGATGGAATATAAGTAGACATTTTATAATACATTTGATGGATTGTTGATGCCTAAATTGATCTAATTAGCAAATGATCTGGGCACAAAAGGCAGACCAAGGCATCTAAAGGGAAACTATTAATCACTGTTTACATGGAGTCAGGGAAAGACACTACTAGGTGCAGATCCTAGAATTCATCACACTACTAAGGATAGTTTAAATGTTTACAAAAAACATATTGCTTATCAAATTGGACAATGTATATAGTTATCAATAGAATCAGATGAGAATGGGTTTATCCAATGAATATATTTAAAGGTACATTCTCTTGATCTGCTTCAGCATAGGGAACATAATATCACACAGTAGTGACTGACCACTAGCAATGACTTTCTGGATGCAAAGAAGACGTTCAATCAGGTTAAGTAGGAATTTTTATGGAAAGGGTTAGAGTTTTCCTAAAATCCACTTAAGGTGAGACTTTATAAAACTATCCATTGGCATACAGGTCCCCAACTCTTAGTATAGATCTGTACTACTCAAGGAACCTTGGTAGAGTGGCAGAGCAGTCAGGCTTATCATAGCAGGAAGATGTGAGCTGTAGGTAAGTATACTGAACCCAGTTCATACAATAGTCCAACGAAACACTTACACTTATAATGTTATATTAAAATATATCATTTATTATATTTACAGAAGGAAGTCAGAAATGTACTTATGTCAATTAATCAACACACTTAGGAATACTTATAAATGCTTTTCAAAGGCCACTGCTTCAGTGGCAGGTGCTCACGGGACAATTGTTACAGAGTTTCACACTGATGACAGTTCTACCATATTATCGGTACGAACGCACACTCGCGTTAAGACAAATATATACAGCAATTGTATTTAGTTAGCAAAACTTTTTTGGAAGGAAAAATGTGGTTAGTCATATAGTAGCAGAGCTTAATGTTCTAGAGACACTGTATTGGCAAACTAAAGCTTTTAAAGTCTGATCCTTAACTATATGCAAAAGTCAGTTCAGAGAGGGCTTAAAGTCTTATGAAGCAGCAGAACAGCAAAAGTTCCTTAGGATACTTTCAGTCTCTAGTAAAGGATACATGAAGTGGTAACACAATGATGGAGACCCTATAAAAGTACTCACTGAAGGGCCACAAGCTGGCAGCTTCAGTCAGAGGTAAGAGTGGACACACTGGACACCTCTTAAAACACTCCAACACTCTTGTGCGACTTCTTGGTTCAAGGTAAGCAATACCTTTCATCCCACAGTAGCTTAGGCTAGAAGGAATGCTCATAGCTGGATTCTCCTCTGAGCAGCAGCGACGGACCTAGTCTCCTGATTCCTCAGTTTGTGACGAAAGGAAAGACTCTGAATGGGAATTCTCAGCAGCAGTCTTGAGAGAGGACCCTTGGCATGGATTTCTTCGGTCTATGTGTTCAGCCTGAGGTTTTCGCGCCTTTTTCTTCAGCACCAACCAAGGAAGGTATTTGCCGGATCGATCTTCTTCGATTCTGGAGTCTTGCACTCTGGTGAGGGGACTCAGATGAATTGGATCATATCTCTGGAGGTTCACCTGGAGCTCAGCAAAGACTTGCATGGATTCGGCCTCTGAAAGATGTTGCACTGCAAATGGGTCAGAGGTCTCCTGTTATTCGGAGTCTGCAGATCAGGATAGGCACAGCACCTTGGGAGATGGCTCAAATTGCAGTTCGTCTCAGAGCTGGTTGGTCCCACCAACCAAAGAGAAGGAGTCGTACTCTTCAGAGCTCCTATGTCGAGTAGAAATCAGAGTCAGGACAGCAGTAGTCACTTCACAGTGATGAAAAGGGTCTGCAGGTGTCTCTGGTCATCTTCTTCTTTGGTTGCTTCAGTTTCCAGTGGTCAACTTGCCTTTCACCTCAGTAACTGCACCTTTTATTCATTTTAAGCACACACTCTTCTGCAAACACTCTCAGCAGTTTAACGAAAGGGGCAGTGAGGCACTCAGGCAGACGTAAGGCAGGGGGGAGAATAACTCCTCCCCTACTTCCTGCCTGTCTAGACTCACTGGAGCTTAGGCGGGAACACCCAAGCGTTCCCGCCAAAGGTAAAACACACTTAGACCTCCCCCTCCCGTATTGGTAGAAGAAGGGCTAACAAAGGACAACCATGATAAAAATGGCAACAAAAGAAAGCGGCCACCATGTTGGAACATAGGTCACCCTATTGTGCTCAACCACATTGCCACCAGCCACAACTAAAGGGCTGTCTTTGTGACAGAAAAGTCACAAGAGCAGAAAAATGGGGGTACTAAGCATCCCCTTAGCACTCCACATAAGGTGGTGTGTCCTAATCTCTGAGAGTATAAAGTTTTAGGAGGGATACAATGTATCCCTCTATCCTTAAAAAAATGTAGTTAGCAAGGATAAAGAAAGAATCTCAAAGGAGAAAACAAAGGATTTCCAGCAACTCTGTCCATACAGAGCTGTGTGCTCCAAAGGATAAGCACAGATGCCATGAAATAGTGATGGAGGAACACAGACTCTATGGTACAGATATTACACAGGCAACAGAGTTCCAAAAGTCAGAGCAAGAAAGAATGAGTGGAAAAAGGCTCCACTCATTCAAGATAGGAAGAAAAAGGTCCAGATGTCCAGCAACAATTCCTGTGGGTCTCACTAGGAGAGGGGATAAAACAAAACAATGACAAATATCCCTAACAGAAAGTAATTGAAAGAATGTACATTCTGTCTCCTTTTATTCCATTGATCATATCTGTACATATACACAGAGTGTCATGGCTATACTCAATATAAATTAATGCATAATTGAGCAAGTTTCAACATATAGAGGAACCCATCAGAGATCGTCAATCACTGTGTTCTTATTTGCCATCTAAATAATGCATTTCCTATTAAGATTCAGAGAGAAGGCTGGCAGGAGGGCTCACATTTGGCATTAGCTCAAATTAAATTGTATGCATGTGAAATACTTAATTTGTCAAAAGGGCAAGTATCAGTATACTCACAACAGGTACAATAGTTAGGGAGTATGCTCAAACCTGAGAGCACAAAATTAATCAAAGCAAAAACTAGAAACTACATGCAATTTACTGGGATTCTGAGAGGAAGACTAAAATTAGAACCCCAAAAGGTGCACAGGTATTAAGGTGTCTAATCATGTATTTGCAATATATGATGTTAATTATATTCCATATGGCAAACATCAGAAAATATCTACTTTATTGGAAGAATTTTCCATTGTCCTGCATTGACCGGATCAGGAATTTTAAAATGATGAGCCTTCCACACCTTGTTCAAGACCCGTTTGGTGGATTACACCCTTTGTTTGGGCAAAGAAAGTGGGTAGGTGTGGAACGAAGAAGCTAACATGATCAATTAGATGTGGGGGAATTGCTCTCTAAAACTTTGAAGGATATTCTGTGTATCCTTCTTGCAGTACCCGAATAGTGTACAAAAGGCATACCCTAATTTGTGGTTTGACCAATATGTTTCCACATTAATGATTTTTCCCTATTAAACTCCGGGGACGTCTGATGACTAGTTGCAGGGAGTAACTGAGAGATTGAAAGATGAATTTGGATTAGTAAATGAGCTATGAGACATCTGGAATCAAGTAAGACAAAGATACATGCTTCCCCAGGCTCTCTCTCAATCTATAGTATTGGCAATCCTGAAGCCACTGACCATTTGGGTGATCAATAATGCTTAAGGTGGCAGCATGCAGATATTTTGTATTTTGTGTGACTTTATGGGAAGTCCATTCTTGAATTATTTGATCTGCTTAAATAGGAGAGGGTCATATAGAAGTTATATACATATTTAATTATATATATTTCAGGAACTGCTACATGCAGAACTATATTTCTCACATTTTGTATCACTATCTGTATTTTGCATTTAATATGTTTATTTCATATTGTGTGAACCTATCTTGAGAACAAAAGAGTGATGTACAAGACTTCAAGGACCAGCAGGGCAATTTTCAATGGTCTGGAGATGTGGTAGACGTGGAACAGAGTTACCTATATCACGCCTAGGAATTTCCCGAAGAATAAGGATTTCAGTTAATTCCTGGAATGGAGGAGCATTAAAGGGGTACTGATTGCCACAACTGATTGCTTTAGAAGTTCCATCAGCCCTCATGCTAAAATTGCTGACTGTGTGTAAATGAAGTCTAAGTAACTGATCGATAATTAAGTCAAATGTGCAATAGAAGTAAAGGAACAAAGGCACAGTTGCTACTCAGCATTGAGATGAAGAACTCCCTTTGTTTAACAAAACATTTGGCCTGAAGGTTCTGTTGAACAGAGTATTTTGTGAACCCAGTTAGCCGCACAATCAGTAATCACATGGGACATTTGATTGGGTAGGCTATTTGAAGAGACATTCAGGTACCTATTCAGTGGCATAAGGGTGTCCTGTGCAGGAGTCTTCATTTATATACGTCAGGTCACTAAAGACTTAGGGCACCTCGCAACAATATCCAGCACATGAATAACATCCAGGAAGGGACTGAATAAGATGTGGGGCCCTGTCTCGAGGCACTTTGCAAGACTGGTATTAGTGAGTGACACAGACATATTGAAGGCTGGTAACACTGTTTTTCTTGCATGAGGCGGAGAGGGGACCAAGATATCTGTACTCAAGTAATAATAATCCAAGTGATGATAGCAGCGACGATATCAGTGCACCTACTGCAGCTTAAACATTCTGTAAGCAGACACATTACTATAACCTGACAGAAAAAAAGAACTAGAGCCTTGAGAAAGTCCAAAACAATGCACAAACACACGGTAGCCATGTTCTTTCCTTTCTCCTGGACAGAACAGCAGTATGGTCTGTGTGACTATATTGCATTTCACTGATTGCTCCAGCTGACTCAGCATTGCTTGGTTTCATAGAAGACATGTCCTAAGCAGAAGAGAATCACAGCTTCCAAGGCTAGTGCTACCAAGGAACTAAACACCCCGCAGGCCTCATTATCAAAGTGTACCACCTGTACACAAGTGAAAACATCTGCGTACCCAATGGCAACATGATGGTTTCATACGTATATTTGCCATTGCGCTGCCGTAATCTTTGGTTCCAATTGCACAGCTCGTTATCGCATGGCTCTCAAGTTGTCTTCAGACATGCATGGATCACAAGAAGCTGTGACACAGCCTACTGTACACCATGTTCCCCAAGCCCCGTGCCAATCACACAAGGGCTGTAGGAATTCCCGCCACCCCAGCACCTGAAGGACCATGAAAAGGTAGTGTTCCACCCACCCAAGTGTAAAGGTCTCGCCCTGATTTCCATGACCCGACTCAAGATAACAGTCAACTAACTCTACTAGAACTGTCACACCTGAAATAAAACGTATCCTGATCATAAAACTCTGTTCAAATTGGAATTTTAATCACCAAGAAACTAAACACGGGCAATTTCCCTCAAAGGGAGCTAAACTTATCATATTTTAAATCACAATTTCGGACTAAGCACTTATACAGATTTATAAGGATTATGCTTTTAATGGCATTGTATAATTTAACAGGCTATCAGTTTTTCCTGTGTGTGTGCATATTTAAAATCAATTCGTCTTACAATGTTTTTACTTTCTTTAAGTGCCGTAGATGATTAATGCCTTGGAAACGGTGTGAATCCAATGCAAAACATTTTTTTTTAATGTCATGAGATCTTGGGTCCAACCAGATTTTACTATAACACATGTTTTCTATGTGGACTATGGAATATGTATTTTATATATTTGAGCAAGCCATTCCATGGTGGTAGCTAGAACATTTCAAACCGATCATTCATATTGTTTGTTGAAAGCTGAGTTCTCCTCCTATTCATTGCAGTCTTCAGATGTTGTGTTGCCAATATGCAACGATGGATTGCATTGATAAATATGATCAATAGGGTTAGTCCTACCTTTGGTTTGTAACCTTTTCTTATTGTTGTAGATGGTCAGCAGATTTGGGAAATGGAGGCAAATGTGGATAAAGACAAGAGCCAGCCTGTAAGTATGCAGGTCCCTTGGAATTAAATATTTAGACACATACATTTAGCGGTGTGTGACATGGTGGGAGATAAGGCCACTCCAATGTGGTTATTTCAGTGCAGCTGTATGATTTCCACGGCTTGGGTGTGCATAAAAACCTCGCTTTGGAACTTTGGGGTATTTTAAAGGTGTCAATCAAAAAATCATCAGGGAGTGGCCACATGAGCAAAGCAGCAAGTCGCAAACAGCGTCAGAGACTTTGGGTTGGGCAGAGGAAAAACAGTGGGACATCAAGGGCCAGATTACAGAAACTATGCACTGGTGCCAGTGCAAAGGTGCACAGTATGAGCACAGGGGCAAAGTTTGCCCTGTTTTTCAAAACACTGGGACATATTAGAAACCCATTGCACCATGACAAGTGCACCATGCCAAGTGCAGTTTGACATAAGCACCAGGGCAAACAGTGCCCTGGTTCTAATAAGAAATGGTATTATCGCTAGGGCAAACTTTGCCCAGGTGTAAAAATGCAATGAAAAATATCTTTGTTGCAATAGCACAATTTTTGCCCTGTTGCTTGTAATATGCCAAATGGCATCGTTTCAATGTTGGCGTAGTGTGGTTGCAAATGTGAAGAGGTACATACAGAGCATTTCACTGTATTCACAAAGATACAGTCAAATGTGGTAATTACACTGTTGCAGCGTCCTCATTTTTTATTTCATTCATTCACCCCCATTGCTTGCGATGTATGTTGCATACCCGTTGGCCTCTGCCTACCTCTCCTCCTCCCTTTGTGTCTCCTTCTGTGGCTTTTGCTCTATCTTCCTCTCCATCTCTCACAAAAGCTCTACTTTTCTCCCACACCTCGACTCTATCTGTCTTCGTCAATTGCTTTTGCAGGTATGTAAATATTGGCAATCTCTCACATTTTACTAAAATCAAAAGGACAGAGTTATACCATGATAACCTGTTTTGGTGATTGTGAGAAATGTAAGTTTGGAAAATCGGATTCGTTTGATATGCAGAATGTTCTACTGCATTAAAACTATATTAGTGCTTCATTTGTTAGAATTCATCAACGACAGAGGAGCCATCTTTGTGTTAAGCCTGAAACAATAAAAGATGGTTATTTTTACATTGAGATGTTAGTATGATCCAAATACATTGATGTGAAATAGATATGGATTTTTGCAATTACAAACATGGTATTTCTCCTGAATCAGCACACATCTAATCCTTGAATATAGGGAGGTAGACAGAATGAGTCTTTAATGTAATTTAATAGAATATTGAACAAGGTTACATTTCAAATTCTACATTTGATATCTATTATATTATAAATGCATACAAAGTTCAGGATTTAATATGGAATGATTTTCAAAATCGAAAATAATTTGCCATGTAATTGTTTTGTTACATGGATAATGGGTCACATACCCACTACCCTACTTGCATCTACCCTTGCTGATAAATATGCTATTTCCCTCTGCAATTATTACATTGACCTATCGCTTGCTACCCATTAATGCTGTTGCGGGATGATTTACAATTGCTCACCTTGCATGCTGCCTTTGCATTTTTATTTTGACATGCCACTCACTTGTTTAGTCTGCATTGATTTGAGATTTGGAGTATTTCTTGCTCATGATATATTTTGAGTAGTTGCCTAACCACACAGCCCAGCACATGTGAAAACATGTTCATTGTTAGTTCTACATTTTGCGTTTGCAATAACCATGCACATGCTTTGGGATAACACAGTGGCATACACGCTTGTCAAGTAGTTTAATACAAAGAAGGGACGCTATTAGACTTTGTACCAATGACACAACTTCCTATGCACCATATTGAAGAACCATCTTTATGGAAGAGTACTGCAGCCGAGCATATATTTCCTCTTATAAGCATTTGGCACCACTCGTCATAGTACCTATCAGTCTGCTTTTTGGTTAGATGCTGCCTGATTGCAGGAAAGTCAAATACAACATTCATGAACACATGACCTTAAGCACCCACACCAATTCCCTGGTTACCTGGTGAGGAATTGCATCTTTAAACTTTGAAAGTGCAAAACAGGTATGCCACTATCTTTCCAGAACCGGGCTGGAAATAGAGTATAACCCTCAATGATGAGAATGTCATGTATGCAGGATTGCTCTTTTTCTTATTTAGAACCTGTCAAATTATCTAAAAATGTAGCTGTGGTCATCATCTTTGTTCTTTGCAAGTGGTGCAACATCTCTAAATCCACAAGATATTTGCACTGGCTGGCAGTTTTGGGGCAATTCCAGCTTACATTGAGATGTCGGGCTCTGAAATGCCAGCTTGGTCTTCCTTGTATACATTTCTCTTGCATAGTGGCCGTCCAATACCCCATAACCACACCCTTAACAGTGTCATCAAGGCTACGCTGATTTCTCCCTGTTCAAACTCCAGTCCGAAGCAGCGTGACGTGTTGCAAACCAACAACCAAAGACCATGAATGCTCCTCACAGGGGCGTCTTGGAGCCTCATCCTGTGCCACCTTCAGGCACACATGCAAAGCCTTTCTGTTTGAGTGGCCGCATTCACTGCAACAGACGCATTCGGTTAGTGTGCATTATCATCAGCAGGTTTGTGCTATGCGCAGTTAGAAAAGCAAACATACCCTTTGGATATGCTGACCTTCCTCAAGCGATGAGTTGACCATTGACCACTAATCAGCATTTCCTTTTGCTTCGTCTGTCAATAACTATTCCCATCTCCTTTCAGAGTATGCTCTTTGTAGAGGTTCCAGAGTATCGGAACAAGCACATTCATGCGCCTGTCAAGGTCAATTTTTACGTCATCAATGGAAAGCGGAAGAAGAGTCAACCTCAGCATTTCACGTACCTCCCAGGTGACTTCACTAATACATATGAAGTGTTTGTATGTTTTGCCTCAACAATAACATGCATACCAGTTTGCTATTGAGTACACAAACGATAAGAATTAGTAAATATCCCAAATTTGGTTATCCACTTCCAAATATGTAGATCTACAATGTGCTTGTAAATTCATTGCAAACCATCTTAGCATTTCAGAAAGCATTTCTGACTCTTGCTTTGCAGAATGTTTAACCTCCAAGGTTGCACGTCTGCCTTCCTCCATCTCTCCATCTCTCCTACTCAATCATCTGACTTTTCTGTTTCTTCTTTTCCCTCTTCTCCTCCTCCTATGGCATCCTTTCCTTCTCTCTCTGAGGTAGAGGTTGCCACTCACCTACCTTGGTCTCACCATAGACCTGCTCTTTATGATCCTCTTTGTATTTCATTGACTCAAAAACTCGACCCTCTCCTTCATCTCTATCTAATTATTCTGTGTAGCACGTCTTTGTCCAGGGCCACCTTTCCTACTGAATTTAAACCTACCTCTATTCATTGTGTTCTGAAAAACCCTCACTTGACCACTCCTTGCCTCCAAGTTGCCATCTGATTGTTCTTCCCTTTATCGCTAAACTTCTTGAGTGCACAGTCTACTCTCATGTTTCTGATCATCTTAATTATTTGTCACTCCTGCCCTTATATCCATCTGGCTTTTATCCCCTTCATTAAACTAAAACAGCCTTACTCTGTCTCTGTCTATGTCTCTGATTCCCCCTCTCTGTACGATTTGCCAAACACTCTTCACTTCTCATTCTTCTAGACCTTTCTGCAGCTTTTTAAACTGGAGACCATACCATCCTTCTTCCCACTCTGTCACACCAATTTTTTCATGGGTCTTTTCTCACTTGGGTTTGCTCTGACCTCACTAACTGTACTTACTCTGTCACTCTGTGATGTGGGCGGGCAGAACAGCCATTACAGTACTCAAGTACAACCCCACTACTTATTACCTGATATCTTACACCTACCTGGATTTAGCTCAATAGTGTAAACTGGGAGTATTCGGGATTGCCTTTTGTTTGCACTTAGCCTATTTTTGCAGGTTAGCCATGTTTGCATTTGGCCCTATTGCACAGGTTAGCCATATGCTCCCTGCTGCACCCTGAGATGGGCATTGGGTAACATCT
The DNA here is from genome assembly GCF_040938575.1 of Ambystoma mexicanum. Classification (NCBI taxonomy): domain Eukaryota; kingdom Metazoa; phylum Chordata; class Amphibia; order Caudata; family Ambystomatidae; genus Ambystoma; species Ambystoma mexicanum. Next base: position 488,202,858 of record NC_090925.1, read on the forward strand.
GTATTGTGTCGATCTCGGCTACCTGAGAGGGATTCTTCTGGGCAGGAAGTGTATAACACTTAGATGGATTACTCAGGACAGGAAATGTATTGCACTTAGATGAATTGTTTGGGGCAGGAAATGTATCGCACTTAGATGGATTGTTGGGGGTAGGAAATGTATCACACTTAGATGGACTGCTGGGTGCAGGAAATGTGTTGCTCCTAACTAACCACACTAACAACTCACCATTCTGCATACTCACCCTCAAACTCTGAACTAAACACAACCATACCTCTACCGCACCACAAACCGCACTCACTTCACAAAACCCGACATGAAACCAAATCATACGCAATCACACCTCAACACCACATGACAGCTACCAATGGAAAATGCACCGACGCTTAGTGACTGATTCCTCAGAACTGAAGCAGCCGACAGGATATCAAAGCTCTCTTGCTCTTCTCCCTCTCAATCCCACTTACAAATCCCCAACCCCTCTTTTCTTGCAGACCCATCAGAGTGCCAAGAGGCCACACAATGGCAACAGTGCGCGGCACAAGACCCATTAACATTAATATCAACATTAACACTTGGGCTGGTAACATTTCTCAGACTATCCCTTTATGCTACAGTGCTACTCGGATATCTGTGTTAGGTCCTTTGCTCATTTCCCTTTTCACAATTCCTTTACCATCTATTTTGTCATTTGGTTCTTCTCACTGTCTTCCTTTTCTGACTCTCTTCACTCTTCCCTCTCTGCCTGCTGACTTTCATTTCAGTCTTGCATATCAACACATTTCTTTCACCTTAATCCTTCTAAAACCAAGGTCTTATTATGTCCTGCCTGTACTACTCCACCTTCTTTGACTCCTGCCTTAGTCTCTTTTCCTCTTTGTCTTCTCTCATTATCTTCATCTGCTCGTGAGTTCGGTGTAATCTTCCTAATGCATCTTTGCTGTTGCTCGATCTTGTCACTTGCATCTTTTTACCATTGGAAAAGCGTATCCTTTTCTTACCTTTCAGGCTGGCAAACTTCTCAATTCGGCACTTCTTTTCTCTCGACCAGTTTGCTGTTCTGCTCCACTGCTTGCTCTCGCTGCTAATCACTTGGCTCCTCTCCACCCTGTTTATCACTCTGCTATTCCTTTACTGCTCTGTCTTTCTCCTCGTGATTCTGTGTATCCTGCACTGTCTTCTTAATGATGGCTGACTTTTGAATCTCATTTATTAGTTCACTTCCTTTGCATTGCATTCAAAATGTCTTCATGCCCGGTCCTCTCCCCATCTCCCTACCTTGTATCTCATTTTATTCTCTTGTCCGTACTCTCCAGTCACAATCCCAGTTCTCTTGACTGTCCCCGCCCTGTCTGGTGCTCAATCACGTTTCTGCTTTTTTCCATTCTGGCTCCCTACTACTGGAACAAACTTCCTCTTCGTTCTCTTTCCCCTTTCTCGTTTCTCGTTTTCTCACATGAAAAATAATGTTTCTGTTTCTTCTCCTTAATGTTGGTCATGTGAATTTTGAATTCTGACTATTGTACCACTCTTGTTTGTTCAGTGCTTTAGTGAAAGTGCTTTATAAATAGAAATGAATTCCAATAAAAATGTGACACCCTCAATCTGTGATTGCACGATGACTGCTCTACTACACAGCCAAATGATGCTCATGTACAACAGCTAATACAAATATCAGAAAACAATATTCAGAACTGGTATGTGAGTTCTATGTCATATCATCGACAGTCATTTTTATGATGGGTGTTTTTCTTTTGCCGAAAAAAGTCAACATTTTGTTTAAAGTATTGTTGGGGGTGTTACCCCTAAATCCCCCTCCGTCCACCTATTTTGAACTGTTCCCGACCTCCCAACTCCTTATCTGCCCTTTCACACCCCCCCAAATTGCGATGATATTTTTCAGAAAAGTATTTTCATAAAAACACCGTCTAAAAAACGACTCTCAAAGGAACAACGTCGTACCGCTATGTGTAGCATAACCCGATGGATTCCCAGTGTGGCCATACTCTTTAGCTATGCACATAGCTTGTAAAATTTCGCCTTGTTGTTTTGACTCCAAAGTAATCTGTTATTGTTATTTTGGTGCGAGTGGAGGTGTTACATTGCTGAAGGCATTGAAGCTAAATTGTTGTATGTTACTTCACAGTGTAATGCACGAGTGTGGACTTTTTTATTGCTGGCCTATGAACATGTGCATTCACACTGCAGTGGAACCAAAGTGCTGTATAATGCACAACAACATGTAACATCTAGTGTCAGGACATTTGGCATCGATACATGTAAAATAGAGCAGGAGTTGTTGACCCATGGAATAGTAAAACCAAATTCAGTTTTTAGAATGTCCAAAATATTCATGTTTACTGTGGATTTCCTGAAAACATGGCGGCATTTTATTTTCCGGAGGCGTGGATCGCAATGAGAAATGCTAATGACTATCCCATGCAATGCATAACAATTAAGTACCATTTTACAGCTGATACCGATGTTTAACATACTACTTTTATTCTAGTCCCGTCCATCAAAACGGAGCCTATTGATGACTACAATTCAACATCTGTGGGCAATGCAATACATGGTGGTCTAAGAACATTATCAATGATGTCTTATTATTCACCACATTCAGTGGTCAATGAAGCCCCTTCCTGTCTCGTGGCAAATGTGGCTGCCTGTCAACAGATGCGTTCGAGTCTATCTACTCCTGATTCGCGATATCAGGAGTTAAATGCAGCGACTGTCATCTACCAAAATAGTAAGAGCCTCAGTCCGAGCCAACTGGCCTACCAGCAGTCTGCTTTGATGGCATCTCAGATGACAGCTGCAGACGCCCACAGATCGGTACTTGTTCATGCTGGTTCACCGAGCCACTCCTCTGCTATGCATCACCACTCTCCGACAAATCTCCACTCTTCTCCGGTTATTCAATTTTCTCCAAACAATCAGCAGTTGAGGGGTGGTAACCACCAGGACTCCCAGCACATCATACACTGTGACTCCTTTGCACCCAGCGTGCAACGGCCTAGCCAAGCGCAGGTCAGTCAAGCTCAGAGGATAAGTCCAAGTCCATACCCCACAGTCATTCAGCAGCAATCAAGCAGCCCAAGAGATGCTAAAAATGTACAGCCTGCAAGTGATCAAAAAGAAACTGTTTCACCTGGAGTCACGGTCAAGCAGGAGCAGAATCTGGACCAAGCATACCTGGATGATGGTAAGATATTGTGAGCATTATAATGTACCTTTTTTGTTAGACAATCCAAAATTAAGTATCAGGCTGTTGTTGTGGACTTTCTCCAAATCAGCACACTTATTTGTGTTTCGTTTTGTAATTTGTTTAATTAATCAACCAGGTGTTTGAGGGTGGGGAAAAGCCACCTTTGGGACAGTTAAGTGCATTTTACTTATTACATTTCTAGTATTTTGATAACTAATCTGCCACAACAAAGGGACTCGATTAACACTGCATAGCGAGGACTCCCTAAGTGAAGGGACATTTTGCAATCTAGCCTTACCGTGTCCTGGAAAAAGAGTCTGAAACCTTTAGCTCTCCAGAAGTTTTCAACTACACCTTCCAGAATCCTTAACCAGAGTAGTCAAGGTGACGGATCATGGTAGTAATGTAAATTCCTTCTGTGTTGAGTGATGTATGAGTACTGTAACTGTAACTAAAAGACCTTCGGTCACATGTAACCTGCCTACTGAAATTGCTTAAAAACTCTTGTAACAAGCGCCACGATGCCTCTGGGCTGTGAGTGCGCTATACAAATGCAAATAAATAAATAAAATAAATATTTGAAGTACTAAACCTCTGGAGAGTCACAGGGTACTGTTCCATACCCTATAGCCATTCTACTGAAATCCCTTGACAAGGGGAGCTTGCCTTGCATGCTAAATAGTAGAAGTGCAAGGTGTGAAAGTGTTGGGGTTTGCTTCCGGCAAACAGTTGTCTGGTGACCGACTGCTGAAGTTTGGTGGTGATTCGACACAATCGGGAAATGCTCCACATTGGAGTACTTCATTATTGAACATAAACAGTCTAGTCACTCAATATCATCTCCGGTTAGAGGAACTGGACCACATTGACAGCGTAACTACCTTTAAGAGAAGAAGATCACCAGAGTGTGGCAAGAATAGATCACAGTTGCTTCTGTGATTCTGTGTAGACCTTTTTGCGAGGGACACTAGTGGAGGCGTAAGGCTGGGTAGGTGATTGGTTAATATTGGTCTACTGAACTGTGTATCACTAGGGAGGTTTGCTCGACATCGTCCTTCTGTTTTTGCCATAGTGGAAAACAAGGAACCTGATCCACCACAAATTGACAGTAGAAAAAAAATGTTCCAATGACATCTCTTCGATTGTATATGCAAAACCTAGATGAGCACCTCTGCTGTCTGTGTTGCGAACCTACACAATGTTTCTATTTGTTTAAACCTGGGTGCCAACTTTTCAAACCACACGGCTAACTCAGACTTTCTACTACTGAAGGGCAGAAAAAGTGAGGATTGACGGAATAATGTTTAATTTAACCCCGGTTTCAATGCTTGATGTGTTGAATGCATTGGTTTTCATTCTTATAAGGCACCCGAAGTTGCCTGCCTTTTATAAATGAAATTTGTCATTAACACAGAAATCTGTCAATATGTTTTTCTTGCTAAAATGACTGACAGCCACATGTTTCTATTCCTACAAACATATTCTCCAAAAATGATGGTACTTGCATTGACATGCATACTTTTTCTCTTTGGAACTATATACAAGAATTAATTTCCATTAAGAAAAAACAAATATTTGTAGTGACCTTTATTTTCATGATATATGATCTACAGGAGTATAAGATTTCTTATCACTTTTTGGGATGAGATTATATAGTTCTTAAAAAAAACCTTGCTCTCCATATCTGCAATCAAAATGTCTGTTCTTCAGACTATTATCTCCTTAAACTCATACATGCAAATACCGAATTACAGGTCGAGAGGCATCATCAGCGTGGATGTTTTACACCAATAGGTTACCAGTAGGCATGGATAAACTTTATTAAAAATGACCTGGAGGGCTCAAAAATTCTTTCTGGAAAGTACTGTCCTTGCCGCAGGAATGGGACATGCTTTTGACCACTTAGAAATCCCAGGATGGCGATTCTTCGTCCAAACACGAGCCTTGGATCTCTTGTCAAACCACATGTTCATTAATTCATTTCATCGAGTGAATCAGGGGCCTTCAAGGTTGATTTGTTGAGATTGATCAATTTCGTTTCAGGCAAACAGAGCCCTAGAATCGCCTAAAGGAAGTTTGGCACAGCACACTTCCTGTTCCTTACTGGGTTTTGCTAAAATGTGACAGACGGTGTACACAGGTCAGGGTCGTACTTTAACGGTGTTTGGTTGGTTTCGGAGCTTTGTAAATGGCTTTGAGGAGTTTGGAGGGAATGTAGCTTTTTGATGTTGTTATTTGTTTAGTTTCTGGGTGTTTAATGTGTTTTGTGGGAAATGTGTGTTCCCCTTTATCTAAGTGTTTATTCAGTGTGGCGTAAGATTGCTGTTGTTTTCTCCCAATTACAAAGTGTGCCCTTTCCTCTTCAACATTTCCCCTTTGTTGCCTTTAAAAAAAAAAAATAATAAGTTCTTGCCCTCAATCCTATCAACCAAAGCACACACAAAAAAACTCATTTTTAGCCTTTTCCCAATTTCCCCCTGTATGTTTTGTTGTTGTCTCCCCAGTTGTCAGTATGTTAGAATGTTGTATAATGTCACTGTATTAGTATAGCTTAGAATGTGTAAACCACTAGAAGCAGAAAAAAACTGGGAGCCCAGCGCTCGTAACTGCAATTATATGTGTGCTGGCATATTGCCGGGCATGTGCTGCGGCTGGTTGTGTCTGGGTCGTGGTGCCTCTGCTTACAGATCCACAGTCAAGAACAATTAAATTATGATGAAACAACCACAGTGTGCAATATCGCCCGTAATGTGTAGTTTAATCATGAAGAGATATCAAACAAAAGGAACAAACAAAGCAACTTCTAGTCCTAATCCAGCCGACACGTGTTTCGAGTGCATGCCCTTTCTCAAGGCTTATGTTGCTGTTACACAGTCTATCGTCCTAAAACGTGATAAATGAGTGATAGCCCAACAGTAATTTCTATTGTGTGTCACTGTTGCAGTAAGCTCCATTAGCTCAAGAGCCTTTCAGCTGCGTCTACTGTGTTTTCTCTGCCGAACTACAGTAGACACGGCCGAAAGGCTCTTCAGCTAATTGAGCTTACCGCAACAGTGATGCACAATAGAAATTAAGGTTGGGTTATCACCCATTTATCACGTCTTAGGACGAGAGACTGTGTAACAGCAACATAAGCCTTGAGAAAGAGTATGCACACGAAACACGTGTTGGCTGGACTAGAAGTTGCTTTGTTTGTTCCTTTTGTTTGATATCTCTTAATGATTAAACTACACATTATGGGCAATATTGCGCAGTTTGGTTGTTTCATCATAACTGAGTTAGCTTAGAATGTGTTTACTTGTTATGTTGCAGATGTGCAAGGTTTCTGGAGGGTGATTTCAAGTCAAGTCAAACATGTTTATTCGAATTAAAAAAAAAAGAAATTCGTCAAACAATCAGTTAATAAACAAATACATACAATCAATAAAAATGTGCAATTCCTAAAAACTAAATACTTATGAGGTTAAAATGAGACAAACAGATAAAATTGACCAATAACAAGTTCACATTCATTAATTCGTGGATCCTAATTAAGCAGGGGCACAATAAAAATCAGTATGCAAAGTATATGCACTATATAGATGGTTCATAATTTGCTTTCGTCTTCCTAGGGCCTAAGCACATTTTTCCTAAAGTACATTGCTTTTTAAAAAAAATGTAAGCAATGCACATGCTGTAAAAACACAGTCAGCACTAAGTAAAAAAATAAGTGCAGCTTTGTGGTGGCGTATCTTCGTTTTCCTTAGGGCAGGTAGCAAAGTTGCCCTTCGAATACCTGCATACCCCGGGCAAAAAAACATAAAATGAACTAAATCTTCCAGCTGATGTCCACAAACCGGACAGCCGGCCCCGTCTTTGGATCCCTTCCACCCAGCTGTAATTGCTTGCAGGCGAAGTGAGTCAAAACGTGCCTTTGTAATAAGCCACCTATCCTTTTTATAAGGGCTCCATATTAAATAGGGTTGGATCCCCGAGGGCCTACTAATCATAGAGTGGTATTCATCACATTTGTTGCCGTATTCCCGAACTGTCCTTTTCCTAACTATGAACTCTCTGACCACAGTTTTGTAACAAGACCCCTCACTCTTGGTTATGAGTGAGACTGGTGGAAAAAGATCACTAAGGTTGGTCTCCCGAGAGCATTGGAAATATATGCAAGTAGAGGAATTTTTTGCCAACCCACTTTGCCCACCATGATTCGAATAATAAAGTGGCACAGGGATGCAAATTCGTTGGCCCACAATAGGATCCAAAATAGGATTGGAGCCAACGCCCATTGATCCTCCCAGAACTCCATTGCCAGTTCTCTATGTATGGAGATGCACGCTTCTGAGTTCGGGAGCCCCAGCAGTTGTCTGAAGAATTTATTTTCCTTTACTTGTATTTCCCAACCTTTGTACATGGTGACGGCCAATGTTTGAGCACCATAAATCTTAATAATTACTTCTATGGGCTGGTCCTTACATCTCAACATAAAATGAAAGATTCCCCAATTTGTTGGCTCATTTTGGCCGCTTGTTTATCCACATGGGTTCTATCATTCAGGGCTTCAGAAAAACTGATGCCTAGGTAGTCAAAGGCCTTAACACGTGGTATAATTTCTCCGGCACAAAGCATTGGTTTCATCGCCACTGGCCGTTTTCTACCCGACCAGACCATCACTGCCGATTTTTTGGAATTGATTTTTAGACCTAGATTACACATAAAGGTTGTGCATGCGTTAATCAAGGCCTGTAACGCTCTGGGGGTTCTTGCTAGCAGGACGGTATCGTCCGCATAAGCTAAGACTGGGAAACCCCGGCCCCCCAACACCAAAAAGTCGGCCAAAATAGTGATGAGTTCAGGTGATAGACCATTAATATAGAGGCAAAAACAGATAGGTGCTAGCACGCAGCCCTGCCGGACACCACACCCCACCCTAAAGCAGGCCGTGCAGGGTCCCCCTAGGCCACTGCGTACACACGCCTCATTATCAGTGTGTAGCTCGACCAATACCTTCAAGATGTCCCCCGGGCATCCCATGGATCCGACCACGGCCCACAATTTCGCCCTATCTACCTTATCAAAGGCAGTGCTCAGGTCCATAAAGGCCAGATAAACAACCTCTCCCCTGCAAAAAACCAAATAGGCCACTAAAAGATAAAGATTCAGGCTCTGTTCCATTGTGCCGACCCCTGGGCGGAAACCGAATCGAATGTCGGAAAGGATCGTAGCCTCTCCTAACCAAGATTCAATACAGGCCAATAAGATTCTCCCGAAGATCTTAAAGGAAGAGTCTAATAGGGAGATCAGCCTATAGGCACTTGGACTGCCCATATCTCCTTTTTTAAAGATTGGGAAGATAATAGCCCTTTTCCACAACGGTGGATAATTCCCTGATAGCATACATGCGTTAAATACTACCATGAGTAATGGTGCCCACAAGTCCAAAGAGTCTTTAAACAAATCCGAGGGGATCATATCCGGTCCCAGAGCCCTATAATGGGCTTGCAGTTTAATAGCCTTTCTGACCTCCTCAATTTCAAATTTTAGGCCCGAAGCAGCTAGTTCGGCACCAGCTTCTATAACTCCTGCCCCAAACAGGCTGCCAAAATATTTAACCAGGCCCCCTCCTCCACATAAGTCCCTCTGCCCTGATTAGTCCTACACCCCACAGAATCACCCTTTACAAATTCTCAGAATGCTTTCTGATCGGCACTCTTGCCAGCAAATAGGAGGGTGATTTGGTGTTACACACTTTTGGGTTCTCAGAGTGTACTCATAGACTGTTCCTGCTCAGACCAGTTGCCATTTGATGATCACATGGTAGACAAGCGATGCTCAAAGGGGAACAGAAAGAAGGCTGCGGGGAGGTGGAGGATGTTTATTTCTCCAGATAGGATTCCCCTATGATAAATGAGGAGGAATAAATGGTGTGCTCCATGTGGCCACTGGTTTGTAATGCCGGGCCATGGAGTATTGCTGATCCTCCAAGTCAGCGGTGTAGGATGAGGGAAAATGGGGGGGTGGGAGGGGCAAGAGAAGGATTGGTGGAGGAGGAGGAGGGTAGCCTGACTAGTAGCACAGAGGCTGGGAGGCAGGGCCTCTTGTGGACACCCCTATGGATTTATGGCTTCTTCTGCCTACCCCAAAGAGAAATAGTAAGTGAATGGGAAGGAGGGCATTTTCCTCATGTGGGAGGAAGGGGCGGCTACAGCAAAAAAACATTGAGCAAGAGTATGTGGTGGCTCTTGTAGGAGGGGGCATTCAGGAGTAAGTGGTCTTTGCACAGCAGGGTGATATTGCAGCTGAGTACTAAAGGAAGGTACATAAGGACGAGCGTCAGTGTGAGATTGGCCTTTGTATGTGCCATAGCAGCTGGTGGACCTAACTGAAGAGAAAAGGACCAGCTATAGGAGGTGATCAAGAAAGTTACTTTGCCTACCATAGCAGAGGGGGCAAGCCAAGCACATGAGGAGCTTCAGGGAGTGCTCCACCCCTGCTCTAGAGCCCACATGGTACTGGGAGTAGGACTATTTACATTGTCACCATGAAATACTATCACAGAGGAGGATCCTGTGGTATTTCTGCATGGTGGAGAGCTGTGTGAAGAAGGTCAAGCAGAGGCAGAATATTAGAGGTAAGGGCCACCTGCTAGGGACCATGGCCGTGAGCAATTTCATTTACCGGTGGCACAACAAAATCCACTTCATGAAGAAGATCTGTGTCTCCACTGAGTACTCTGACAACCGGACTCCCTCCATCATCCGCTGCAGCAATAGTAAGTAGGAGTGAGCCAGATGGCTGTGACATTGGCCAAGCCATGCCAATTAAGTCAAACCAGTCCAGTTAGTGGCAATGAAACAGTAGCTAGTGGAAAGCCCATGTTACCGGCACTGCCCTAACGGCAAGTTAGGGTTGGTGTGCGACAGGCAGCACACATCTTTGGGAAGGACCTCTTTGATTATATTATGAGGCATGGAGGAACCTACTGCCTTTATGGCGGGCAGTCTGTTAGTGATGGGGCTGGACCGTGTAGTGGTGAAGGTAAACCGAGGAGATACATGGAGCTCCACCACCATTCCCTCCTGTGGGCGGTTGTGCAGGACAAAGGAATTAAGCTGTCATGGGAGCGTTCTGGCTGCACAGGGAAACTCCCAACCTGCAAGGGTGTCAGTGGTCTGTGGGAGAGTTTGCGAATGTTGGTGGGGAGCTGCACCCTGTGAGAATATCCTGATAACCTTAAATCATGAAGCGTTAGTAGGCAACTATGCCCTGTGAAAACAATAAACTCTTCACTGTGCAGCTGATAAAACTCCTGGGAACCTTCATGGGCAGCTGTGCCCAGTGGGAGACTTTGACAACCTTAGTGGGTGACTGCCCCATTTGGGAGAACATGAGAACATTTGAGAAGTGATGTCATCATAGTGAGACAATGTCAGAGCCACTCAGTCACTATTGCAGATTTTTGTTTTTAAACCACATGCACTAGAAAATAACACCGAATAACATTCCATCCCCATCATCCGAGCTGGTGTGCTGGATGTGGGTAGATATCCAATTGTTCAGTGCCGCTGGTCTGATTAATTGTTTTCTGCGATAGGTCATCATCCATTCCCACTGGTGAAGTGTCCAGTAAATCAGCATCAAGCATCTGTTGGCTGTTGGTCTACTGCCAGTTGCCGTTAGTTATCCATCTGTAGTCAAGATGCCCGAGTCACTGACCAGTGTGTCCCACAAATGTACAATTCTATAGGCTGTGTTCGCACTGCCCACAAAGCTTTCAGTAGGTGCCAGTGATGTACTGACCATTGTTGTCATCAATCCTGAGCTTGGCATTTTGTAGTGTACTTGCAAAATGTGGTCTGGTTGGCATTCTTCCTGCTGCCTGCAGTCTTTCTCCCATTTGTTTTGCAAGAACTGCAGTAAAGCATCCTTGCATATGTGCACTGTGTCTCCTCCTTGCAATGCATGCTGTGAGTCCTGCCCCAAAACATTCAAATGAAAAGCAGCCAACTTCAATTTGAAATGTGGCTCCGTACAGGAAGCAAGCAGGTCCTGAAAGTTACCTTAAAATATAACTATCCATGGATTGCTGCACAAGGTTGCAAGCAGTCTCTCACCAGCTGTGCCCATCAGCCTCAGGTTAGGGTCAAGCTGCTTGATCCCAGCAAAATCAGAGGTGCATTTCTAGCAAACAAATTGCCCTCAGGGATTCCCTGCTCCTTCTCCTCCTTCCATGTGTCACCCAATGACACATGTATTGTCCACTTGCTTCAAGAGACATGGCCTCATTACGAGTGGGGCGGTATCCCGGTTGTAATACCACCCAACTGTAATAACGTTAGCACCCACCGGTCTGGCGGTATCACCTCCAGATCACGGGTTGGGCGTTAACGGTAAATCCTGTAAATATTCAGCGCTAATACCGCGTGCTAATACAACCAGCGGTAATTCAGAGCGCTACATGGTATTTTCACCTCCAGAAAAAAGATGGAGTTAAAACAGCCCATTTAGCACCAAACACGGGATAGGGCCAGCCCTTAAATGCAGCGGTAATATCATTTCTGACATATTTCAGGGCTACCGCCCAACTCGTGATGAGGCCCACAGACAGTTACTGGTGTGCCAACCACCTCCCTGAATGCACGCTGCCCTCTCCCAGCAAAATCAGGGATTTCATGCTCCTCATACCCCTCGTGCCAAGTTTCACCTTATGGCACGTGTCTTGCCCACTCACCGCAAGAGATGGACACTGACTTGTGTTTCAACCTTCTTCCTGATTCTCTGATGATGTCACTCAGGTTGTTCGCTGACTTGAAATCACTGCATGCATCACACAGGGCTGTGCATGAAACATCAAACATACATCTAAATCTCTGCTCCACCTAACCAGCTACATTTGTATACAGTACGCGATTGCACATCTGCTACTAGAGCCCATATAAAACACCTTTCATCCGAAGCGCCTACTGTTGGACTTGTGCTGTTAGACTTGTTACAGCAGCTGCCTTTAATGAGACAAGCTGCAGTCGCTGAAGCACAGCAGGCAAAGAGAGATGCAAAGGAAAGCACTGAAGCAGCTGAGCTTTGAGAATCAATGGGCATCACAGCGTACTACAATTACAATGGTGAACACTGCTGTGACATCACAGATATAAGCAAGCCGGTTTAGGTTTAGCTATTGCGCACCAAGGATTTTAATGGAAACTGGACATTTGGCATGAAGATGCCTGATAACAAGAGCCAGAGTGTAGGCAAGCATAAAGCCGACTGAGCTGAAGGCTGCGATCAGGATGGGTTAAGGTTACATATGGTCTGTTCTTCTGCTGATTACATTGTATGGCATTGTAGTGAAAACAACAGATATTGTTCTATTTCAGAGAAGGAACTAAACAATGTCACTGATTATCAGATTGGGGGTCCTCGTCTAGCAAATTGGGTTCATTTTTTTCAGGCAGAAATTAGAATCAGTTTGGTGGAAGAGTGGGTGGGCATACTGTACATTTCATGAACTATCAACAAGAAAAACAAAGTTGTTAAAAAAATAGTGTGTACTGGAACTGGGCGTATAAGTTTCAGTTCATTATTGTGTCATCTGCTTTCAAAAGAGGCCTTCTTAGGAGATGCCAAAACATGTTGTGAGAGAGGCAAAAAAAGGGACACATTAAATTTGGGAGATGTTTAGAATGCGTTCATCTATTTCAACTGTTTTCAACTGTTGCCAGAAATATGTCAAAAACACTGTCACTGTTAAAAACTGTTGTCCATTTTGCAGAACTCCCGGGCATGGGATGCTGCAGGCCAAATGATCGCAGATGTACTAATGAACAGTATTTCATTGATAAGTCCAAAACAATGTCGTTTCTTTGTTGTGCATTCAGAGCATGAGTAACTGCTCAACACGATGAAGGATGCGTGTTTGGACTATGGGGCTGATTCGTTTATCTCTCAGGGATTACATCAACAGCAGATCCTGCGTGTGTGAGCACTCGCAGAGTTTTGCTATTGGTGGGGGGGACTAGCCAATAAAAGCCTGCCTTTAACCATTCTTATCCGGTGAATCTATCTTATCTTTTGCATATTTAAGTAACTTTGGGTCCCACCCTAAGTTACTAGGGGAATCCAGACTTGGACCCCTTGCTCACTATTCTTAGAGAGGCACAGCTCCACCCTACTGATGTGGTCAACCATACCGAAACACACGCCTCGGGTTGCTGTTGTCAGAGGAGAATTGCCAAGCATTTCGGTGCTGGACTGCCCCAGGGCAGGACAAAGAGTGATATGTTTTGGATATTTCTCCTCTGTGAAAGATAGTGAGCTAAAGACTCTGGGTAAGTCTCTAGTAACCGTGACTAATGTCCAGCAGAGGGACTCCCAGGGCCCCCCTTATTTTTTTCATATATTTTACTTGTTATTGTCAAGCCATTGCAAGTGGACAATACTGCATGCTACTCAGAATACATCCGTGGTGTGCCAGAATGCCAGCACTTCACCCCAAAGTCAAGAGTTTCAAGAGAGCAATTGTTTTTTTGTGCCCAAATGGTCAACGCCCTTCTTTACCCCTAATGAACCCTGCATCTCTTAAAGGTAGGAAAGGGGCAACATTACTTATAAAGTAGGGACTCAAGTTAAGGCTCAGGTATACAAAATGCATTCAACTCACATAAAAGCCCGCCAGATTCTCTTTACAGAAAATAGATGTAAAAAGCACTTGAACTCGTCCTTTTTTATAAAAACCTTTAACTTCCCATAATGCAACCATGCCTCAAAGAAAACATAGAACTGGCCGGGTAGAGGGTGAGGGGGTGAAACCTCTTCTACTTGCTAGACATAAGCTGACCTGGTATATTGTGTACATGCTGTTCTGCAACAAACGACTTTGAAATGTTTACAAAAGCCTGCGCCATATCTAGACGGGATTGTGAATGTTAGCATATAACACACTTAGAATTGAGAACACAAGCCTGTGCCGTATCTAGACAGAATTGTGAATGTTAGCATGTGCCACACTTAAAGTTGAGAACATCAGCCTGTGCCGTATCTAGACAGGATTGTGAATGTTATGCCACACTCAGACATAATTCCTAACTTTGGCCTGCCCGTATCTAGACAGGTTTGTGAATGTTAGCATGTGCCGCACTTAGAATTGAGAACACAAGCCTGCACCGTATCTAGACGGGATTGTGAATGTTAGCATGTACCACACTCAAACATAATTCCTAACTTTGTCCTGCTCCGTATCTAGACAGGATTGTGAGTGTTAGCATGTGCCACACTTAGAATTGAGAACACAAGCCTGCACCGTATCTGGACGGGATCGTGAGGATTGCCAGGCACTGCACTAGAAGGGAATTGAGAATGTTGGGATGTCCCGCACTTGGACAGAATTATGAACATTGGCCTGTGCGCTATCTGGATGGTATTGTGAGGGTTGGTGAGTGCCACACTCAGACTGAATTGTGTAGGGCAGCAGGTGCTACACTTAGATAGAACTGTGAATGCTTGCATGTTAGATGTCACATAACTCACTAACCAATATAAACTCTAACTCTCTGCATACTTAAAAAGCTCACACAACCATCTCTCGCACAACCGGCTGCACGCACTTCACCACACTGCAACAACAAATAAGCCGCACCAACAACACACGCGGACTGACACTGATCCAATACTCGCACCAAAGCTCTGCACCCGGTGTCTACCGAGTTGAAGCTGCCAACAGTACACCACTCCTCTCACTATCCTACGCCCTCTTCACCTTACTAACCCATCCCACCTTCTCATTTACAGATCCTCCAGAGCACCTGGGGACCAATTGCGTTGGTGACGGTGCGCTATATAAGTACCGTTAACATAACATAACATAACATAACATAACATAACATAACATAACAAAATAACCTATTTGGTAGAAAAACTCCATTACAGAATAAAAAGAGATCCTAGTTTATAGTAACACAGTTCCCGCGAATGTGCTCAGTTTGTGTAAAACATCATACTCAGAGGATTTCAACACACAGATAACAGTGTCTGTGTCCTAACATTTATCACAATTTTAAATGCTTAACCTAATTCCTAATTCTATGGGCCTCACTCCTGAAACGATGGTTTACTATCACTGGTGGTAAATGATAAATACTACTGAGGGTAGTTTACACCCAATCCGAGATGGTCCAGTCACAAAAAGATGGGAACAACTGCACCGTTGGTTTACTGCTGGTGGAAACGATGACACTGCAAACATGCTGAAAAAGTAAATCTACAGTGTGCACAGAAGAGAAGGAGTCACAGCCTTTTTAATATTGAGTGTAGATATCACCACCCATTGTCAAAATGATAAGAAATGCCATTCACCTTTGTGTAATCATCTCAGTGTTATTTTACCTTTCTATACTATTCCATCTATCTACAGCTTAACTTAAATTAATCATCAATGACTCCTGGCCTTCTATCCAATTGCCTGCAACATCCTCCCTCCGCCTGCACTTGCTTTCGGGCCCACTGTAACCTATGGTGTCTCTCAGGTATGCATTTATTGTATTGGTGAGTGACCCCACACTTACCAGGTGGTCACTGCCTTGCACTTACATGTTGCCATGCAACTTGCTCTCTGGCACTTCCCCTTCTGCGGGACCTGCTAGCACTTCCCTCCGTCTCTGTCCCCTCTCTCTTTCTCTGCACTTGCACACTCCGAATGTTCACAACGCCTAATAGGACTGCTGTTGTCATTTGCTTTTCATTGTCATTGGGCCTCATTGTAAGTTTGCTGGTTCGGTAACTACGGTAACTACGGTACCAGTAAGCGTGCCAAAGTTCTTCTCCCGGGTGTGTGTTCACCCACCAGGTCAGACATGGCGGGTGGACCGGCACCTGCGAGCAGTCTATGTCCGACCATCCGACCTCCCCATTCCCATTGAACCATATGTGGCTCAAATGAGAATGGGGAGCATTTCATTCCGGCGCCCGCGAATGGGCAATTACCGGGTCTGGCAGGGCCGTAATGACCCAGTAATTGCCCATTCGCGGGCACCGGAAATTCTCACAAGTTTGGCAGCAGCCTGCCGGTTTTACCGGCAAGGGTACCGCCAAACCTATAATGATGCCCATTATCTTTTCCATTGTCTTGTATTGTTCCCCTGTTATGTTATGATATGATATGATATAATATGTCATTTATAACGTGCCTGTAGACAAGTGTTTCTAGGCGTGACAAGACAAGGAAGGGGAGACAAAGAGAGGACAGGAAAAATTATTTTACTAGGCCTTGGGTCATTCAGATCCTGCAAATGCAGGGGGAAGCCAGGGGAGAAGTGCTAGGGGAGGGGGTGGGTGCAGTGAGCAGAGCTCAAGTAGGTGCAGACGGGGTGGCCGGCTCAAAGTAAGTGGAAGGAGGCAAGGGACTGTAGGGTTTCAGATACAGTCCCGAATTGCAAGGTAGACCCTGAGGCAGAGCATGGGGCTGCTGGTCGTCAAGAAGCTTCGTGCCCATTAAGGTTCAGAGGGTGGCCAGGTAACCAGTTAACGCAGCGGACAAGTACATCAGCAGTGGAGAGAGCGAGGGAAAGCAGAAGCGAAACAAAGAGGGTCTTGAGTTGTTTCCGGAACCTTAGATGGTCCTGCTCAAGTTTGAGAGAGGCAGGGAGGCTGTTCCAGAGGGAGGCCCCAGCCGAGGAGAGAGATCTACACCCCACTCTCTTCATGGAGAAGCATCTGACCCTCAGAGAATTGGAGGTGGATAAGCAGAGGCACAGGTAGAGGGCAGGAAGGCACAGGTAGAGGGCCCAAGGATGGCGGCCAAAGTGAAAGAGGGAATACAGGAGCAGGGGTCCCAATGAGAAGGATCTCAGTCTGGCATTAAGGCAGAGATTGGTAGAGGCACACCATTTCTGAATCGTGGATAGACAGTCAGCAATAGCGACAGAGGAGAGGAGGCTGAGGGGAGCCTGAAAGAGAGCTGAGTGTCATCCGCATGGCACTGAAAGTTAGGAGTGAAGGTAGAGATGAGATGGGCTAGAGGTGCCAAGTAATGGTTGAGGAGCCACAGTGAGAGGCTGGAGCCCTGGGGAACACCACATGTGGAGAGGGAGGTGGTAGAGACAAAAGACCCCAGTTGGACCTGGGAGTGTCGATGAGAGAGGAAGGAGAACAGTGATGCCCAGGTTGTCACAGAGATAATTGACCAGGATGGTGTGTATGACCATGTCGAAAGCAGAGGACAGATCAAGGAGGATGAGGACAGAAGGAAGGCTAGAGTCGAGGTTGAGAGCAGTTCATCACGGGTGTTCAGGAGAGCAGTTTCTGTACATCTGGCCAGTTTAAAGCCAGACTGATGGTCATGGAGATAACCAACAGCTTCAGTATGGAGAGTAAGCTGGAAGAGGGACAGCTTTTCCAGGAGTTTGCCAGGAAAGGAGCGATAGAGATCAGGCCGTAGTTTGCCAGAGAGGAATGATCGGCAGAAGGCTTCCTCAGGAGGGGATGCACAAGGGAGTGCTTAAGGGGGTGGGAGGGTCCAATGGCAAAAGAGTGATTGCAGAAATCGGCCAAGGCTGGAGCGAGGGATTCATTGTGTCCTTGATTGTTCTGGAGGAGCAGGGGAACACCTGCTTGGATGACCCTTTGATAGGTCAGACTTGTCTAGATACATCGTCCGGAGTGAACACAGGGAAAAATGAGAAAAGAAGAGGAGAGGGATAGGTGGCCGGAGAGGGGCCGTGAGAGGTAGAGGGAGAGGAAGAGGAGAGAGAGGATAGGATGTCCTGAGTTTTAGTGTTGAAGTGAGAAGCCAGTGCCGTGCAAAGGGACTGGGAGGGAACAGGAGAGGTGGAGCAGGATTGGACAGCTCCTTGAAGAGTTGGGCCATGTTGTTAGAGGCTGCAGAGATGCGGGATTGGATGTAGGGTCTCACCTTGGACTGGACAGAGAGTCTATATTGCCTCTGGAGCAGGCGGCAGGCAGGTTTGTCAGAGTAGGTGCCTGATACCCTCCAATTCCTCTGAGCCACCCTGCACTTGCGTTTAATGGTGGCGAGGTCAGAGTCGAACCAAGAGTTCCACTTGGAGGTGGGCTTCAAACGGATCCTCATGACAGGGCAAGGATATCAAAAGTGTTAGTGATTGAGAGATGCAGGTTAGCGAGGGCTGTGACAGAGTTTGAGTCAGCCGCAGGCATAGGAGGAGGAGAGAAAGTAGTGTCAAAAGCCTCCACTGACCCACCCTTCATGGGCTGAATGATCGAAAAGGTAGATGGCAGTGATGGGGTCGGCTTGACCTGGGGGACAGAGAACGTCAGTTGGGAAGAGAGAAGAAAGTGGTCAATCAAAGAGAAGGGAGTGGTGAGAGGGTTAGAGAGGGGGATGTCTGAAGAGATAACAACACCCAGAGTGTGTTGGACCAGAAGATAAAGCAGAAAGAGAGAGATAGTTGCAGAGATTGTGAAAGAGCCCCGGGGAGGGATTAAAAGCATCTAGATGGATGCTGATGTCTCTAAGGAGGAGAAGTTGAGAGGTAGAGGCAAGGAGAGAGGAGGGGAGGTCTGCCCACTCAGAGAGGAAGAGGGCGACCTGGACAGGTGGCCTGTAAATGGAAGCCACAGTAAAGAGGCCAGGAGGGATGAGAGCCTGCAGACCAGGCATTCAAAGGAGGTGTCGGCCTGCGTAGGAATGACAGAACCAGGGATCCAATCCGGGAATTTCGGAGGTACTCCACCTCCTGGACAGATGGGTCTGGGCTCGGAGAAGATCTCGTAGCCATCAGGGAGGAGTGTCACAACTCATGACAGAGCTGGCCGTGAACCATGTCTCGTGAGACCGAGGACATCTAGATCCAGTTCTTCAAGGAGTCGGGAGATGTCAGAGGAGTGTTTGACAGCAGAGAGACAATTGAGAGTAGCACCATGGAGCCGATTGCCACATTTGAATGACTTCCGTGGAGGGGTACAGGCAAGGGGTATGCCCTGCTGAGGTGGTGACGCAGGCCTGAGAGAGGGCAGAGGAGGAAGACGGAGGTGGCAGGATAGTCAGAGAGGATGAGGAGGATGCAAGAGAGTTGGCAGAGTGCGGAGGTGGTGGAGGAGTCAAAGAGGTGGACGTAGGAATAGCAGGAGAAGGAAGGAAGTTGATACGACGCAGGAAGCGCCTATCAAAAAGGAGGAGATTGGGCTGAGGGCCCTGGACCATGACGGTGCCATTCAGATAGACATTAATGATGTTCTTGGAGGAGTGGAAGGGGGCCAGGAGTACCTCCCACCAATTACCACAATTAATGGGAGAGGAGGAGAAAGGGGAGAGAACAGAGACCATATGCAGGGTCCATGGAGCTGGAGAGGGAATGACAAAGAAGATGTTGGTAAGGGTCTGTCTGGATGAAGTGCTGGTATAGGTATCAGAGATAGGGAGGCCTGGGTTGGAGAACAGGATTTCTCATTTGAACTTCTTCCTACCAGACTCAGTGAGAGGGATAGGATAGGAGATAGAGTAGCATTTAGAGAAGATGTGAGAGAGGGAAAGCTCCATAGAGGGTGCTGAGAGGAAAGTAGGGGAGGGTGGCTCAGAGAAGGCGAGACACAACACAAGAAGTGTAGGAGTGGCGTGCGAGGGTCAGGCACTAGGGGGCACACATAGGAGTGGCAGATTCTCACAGCGGTGCCCGAATCCCAGTGGGATGGGGGCCCAGAGGTCGAGAGATCCTAGTGGGTGAAAAAGCAGAAGTGCAAAACACCCAGATTCAACTTTAGCAAACTGGCTAAATACGGTCTTTTTTTTTTAACAAAACAGCAATGTTCTCTTCCCTTTTGCCTTGTGGGTGCTTTGAAACACAATTCCTGCTGTATAAGTGCCTTACAAATGCCCAATAAATAAATAAATAAATAATTATCGTCGATGGAAATCATTTTAAAAGTGTCCTGTTTCGAGGAAGAATTATGGTGCTAAACCATTGAGATAGCTCAGTTGGGCTGGGGCCTTCACAGAGACGTGCCGATCCTGGCAGTGCATTCCAAGGTCCAAGCAACAAGTAGGGTTCCTTTGGGTGAAAATACAACCTATTGTTCATCTCTCTCTCTCTCTCTCTCTCTCTCTCTTTCTCTCTTGCTCTCTCTCTCTCTCTCTTTCTTTCACGAATGGCTCATTGTCCATACTCTGGGATGTGAGAGAGGTGCAGATAGGCTTTGAGGAGGACAGTGGGTTTCTTCCAGACGTTATAAAGGACCTGAGGATTAGGCATAATTATTGGTGTTCGTGCATACTGTAGCAAATGCACACATTCAGATGATTACACAAAAATAGATCATTCGTTTTATTCTGAGCGACCCTTTCCAATAAGGAAAGACATTTTGAGAGACAAGATTCTCGACTAAAGAAGCTACAAGAAAAAGGAAATAATTTAACGACTCCAACATTTTCCAACTGGCTCTTTTCAAAATTGTACAATGTTCGCTTCTACTATATATTGTAGGCAGACTGATCAAACTACATTATCAAGACCTAGAATATCATATACATTATTTTCTGAGAGACGTTTATTATTCCAAGATGGACAGACTGGTAGACTCATGTTTTTACTCTTTCGAAATATCAGAAATGGGAGGGGGACAATAGCATCAATGTTGGTTCCTGGATGCTTTTCATACAATCACAGAACGTTTTGGAAGCATAAGAATGATCAACAATCTTCATATTTGAAAATATGTCTATGACCAAAGGATCATATGCATGAATCACTAAGTATACTATCCACATTGGTCTTGGTGCTCATATCATTTTCCACAACACTCCCACAAATATTAAGGACCCGATTAATGAAACTCTTTTACATGGTGCAAAGGGTATTTTTGCAGTGCAAAGTCAGTACAAAGTCACTTTTGCAGTAATATGTAGAGAATTATATATTTAGGATAAAGGATACTTACTCCTGAAGTAAGTAATGCGTAGCACATTAAACCCACTGGGCTCCACCCCGTCCTCTGGAGTTTTGAATCCTGGGTCAGTCTCTCTCGTAGTCTGCCTTCATGTCTGATGTGTCAGGGCATGTACTGTGCAGTGGAATACACACTGCAGTTATGTAATGAACCCGATTCATGGAATCTTTAGCACAGTGCAAAGTCACTTTGCACTGCCAACAAACACCCTGATTTTAGAGAATGGTGCAAAAAGTATTTTTGCAGTGCAAAGTCCCTTTGCACCACTTTTGCACTAGTGCAAAGCACTTTGCACCCTGCTAAAAGTCCCATAAATAGGGCCCGAAGTGTCTTCTAAAGCACAAACATCTGAGGTGTTCATAGACTTTGAGGGATGTGCTGTGACAGTGCATGCACTGGGGAAGTCAGACGCCCTGGTCCAATGAGAGACATTGATGCGCACATGGGTTATAGCACAATGAAGCCACATGCCTAGCAATTTGCGTGGCAACTAAAGCAGCTGTACAGCTGTGTTGTCGTTTGGAAACACATGGTGTGTCCAAAGTCCCAACAGTATTGTTTTGACTGTCTGTGGTAGTCGTGGAAATCTGAAAAAGAGGAGCCAGATATCACAGGAGTGTGCTCTGACCATGGAGTCTGCACCAGGGTATAACGCCATAGTGCAATTGCTGTCTTGATTGTCGGGGCAGGTGGCGCTTGGACCTATCATTGTTGTGACTTTTTAGACCATGCAGCCATGTGATCCCGCCTCTGAAGCAGTGGATGTCTGCACTGTGGAAAGAACCTCGCCTTGGTGTTGCAGTGTTGTAGCCCAAGCAGTACTGTGCATTGATTGCAGAAGTGTTGTGCTAAACTCAGAAACAATGTTGTTTGGGCTGCTGAAAACTGCAGGAAGTCTGAGAAGCACTAAAGCATTACCGACGGCAGCAAGATTTGGTTATGTTTTACTTGCGGTTTTGCTACGTTGTAGGAGGTTTGCTATTTGTTTGCTGTAAATGTATTTATTTTTGTTTTTCATTGCATTCATTTATATAAAGAAAGTGATTGCAGCATCATTGGACTGGTGCAATGGCATGCCAGTATTACTGTCTTCTCAGGGATTCAGTGGAACGCATTGGGGACAATTCCATGGCATGCAGAGCCACCTGTGTGGGCCTCATCAATACAGATTGTTTAAATGGTAGCCTGCGATAGTGACACACTTCCTACTTTGGGTGACTGTGTATATTACAGAGCTACATTCGCTCTAGTACACGCTTACATGTATTTCATGTTGCATGTTTCCATGTGTACTCTCTGCTCTTTTGGTGATGCTAACATCTTTATAGTGTACATGTGGGCAGACATACTCCAGTTATTGACATGGGTGGCGTTCAAGTGCCCATGCCCTTGCTGCATGTGTGTTTGCATTTCTTTTTATGTGCAGTGCGAGCTGGACGCATTTGCCTCAAGAATCCACTTTTAAAAATCTTGTTAGTCTTCACTAGGAGCTTGGAGGGAGGAGACGTATCTTATGTACACGTGCTGTTTAGTTGGTGTTCTTGAAGGGTAAAGTGTGGGTGTCATTGTCCATTGAAGACACTGAGGGGGTGCGCTCCCTTGAGCTCAGGAGTGCGCGTTGCTCCCTTCAGTTACATCGATTCGTTTTATTTGGTGGCTGGGTGGTTTGGGATTTGAGAAGATAGCCGATGCCCTAGGTTTCATGATGTACATTGCATGCTGCTGTAAGGCAAGACCTCCATACAACCAGACAATACAAAACACCCTCTAGGGAAAAAGGCTCAGTTAGTGCACGGCTTTGCAAGAAAAACAAGATTTATTTTGTATACAAAAAGGAAAAATGTATCAGGAGGTCCCATAGAAGCAGACTGATACAGAGCTCTCTGTTAGTTCAAAGCAAGCGGATATAAGGCTGTTTACAAATCTCTTTTCAAACATCACATGTGTTCACACGAATCCACAGGCTGCAGCAAATGCCCTGCCGTTTAACTTGAACTGCCAAGAGGGCAAGCCTATAGCCGCACGAGCCAGTCCCCGTGGGTTCACGGTCTACATAGAGATTGGATAGTGTGAGTATCAATACTACGTTCTTTTCGTAGTTGATAAAGCAGGCTATATGAATTATCCTACTGTACTGTATTGAGTAAATCTAGGGTCTAATTCCAATCGGGTTTTTCCATTATAAAATGCTTTTGTGGATTAGGCCCTTAGGCTCTTTGTTATTATTTGATGTTTTATGGGAGTAAGTCCAAATTCAGATCTAATGTATTCAAAAGTTAAACTTGATGTGCTAGTTTGTATATGTTTTTCACACAGTAGCTATCCAATGTTCTTAGATGTTTGTTCTGCTTTCCTCCTTATATTTTGATGCCATACAGCATTACTGGGAAAAGTTTTAGTTTGTAAAAATCAATAATGGGATGAAGAGTATACCCACAAGGGTTGACTCTAAATGTACGGAATGCTGCTACGCGTTGTTTTACTGCGATTTTGACTGATTTCACATAGTCCTTTCATGATAAATGATGTATTATGACACCAAAATATTTGTAGTTGGCAACTACACCTAACCTAATGTTATGGATATTCCATCCCAAGTTGTAGTTTTTGTTAATTTCATTAACTATCATTACCTTAGTTTTAGTAATTACCGTAACAAAGGAATGTGTTTCTGCAAAGTCAGAAATGGCATAAAGTAACTTTTGTAGACCTGCTGGCGTGCAATCCCTTGGTATTAGGAAATTGGCGTACTGAGTCATCGCACTTTATGAGGTCCAATATTCAGGGGGATCAGAAGAAGCAATTGCTGATGCATTTTGGAGATCAGCTAAACATAGATTGAAATGTTTGGGGGCAAGGGCACACCTTTGTTTTAGTCCAGTCTGCATGTACACAAAGTTACTTAATTGTCCAATCTTGTTTAACGTTACGGTCACAGTCATAGTGTCATGTAAATCTATTAGCTTACTAAGGAGGCCCATGGGTATTCCCTATAGTAGTTTCTTACTCCATAGAAGGCCACAATCTACTATGTCAAAAGCGGCACTTAGTTCTAAATATGCCACATAACAGGGCTATTGTATCATGATCTTTCATTTTCAATGGTCGTGACTAGTGCCAACATGTTGATGTGTGTCTTTCCCTCACTATCCTTCCCTCTGGCCCCACCCACTCTGTCAGACACACCTTGGATGCTCTCATCTCAATGGACATCCCACTCTCCAGCCCTCTTATTACCCCTCTCTCCTGGTCTGACCACTCTCTTCTCTCTTCCCACGTTGACCTCCCCTGTCCTCTGATGATGTCTCCACCTGCACCGCCAGTCTCCTTCTCTGTAATTCGACAGAGGAAGCGTGTGTCAGTCGCTGTTTTTGCCTCTTCATTCATCACTGCTCCATCCCCTTCATTTGACTCTCCTTCTGACTCTGTTCTAGCTGACCTCCATCTCTCTATCTCTAACACTCTGGACATCTTTGCCCCTGTCATGAGAATCCGAATGAAGCCTGCCGCCAAATGCAACTCTTGGCTTGAAGTGGCAGGCTTCTAACTCATCCTCTGACAAAATGACCTGCTACCTACTCCAAAAGCAATATCCTCTCACCATCTGCTCCAAAAAAAGAGCTCATGTCCAAGCCTGTATCTCTGGAGCCACCAATAGCATGGCTGAACCTTTTAAAATCTGAACAGAACTTGCCAATCCAACTGCAGTCTCCTCTACTCCTCCTCCCTCCCAGGACCTCTGCACTGCACTGGCCGCCCACTTCTCCTCCAAAACATCCTGTCCTCTCTGTCCTCTGCTCCCCCATCCTCCCTTCTCTTATCTCATTTCACCCACTTGCCCCCATACTCTCCTCCTCTTCCATTGCACCATTCACAATCTCTAGAGTTGTCCGTTCTATGAGAGTTTCCTCTAAACAGGCTCTCCCCTGCTCCTCCAGAACCATCAAGGACAACATCGTCTCTCTCACTGTAGCCTTGGCTGACCTCTGCAACCGCACCAAGAAGAGAGCCCTCATCTGTGGCATCCAACAACTTGGTTAAACGCTTTAAAATATGCAAAGAGCTGGCCAATCCTGCTGCAGTCTCTACCTCGCCAGTCCCCTCCCAGGCCGTCTGCACCTCCCTGGCTTCTCATTTCATCTCTAAAACTCAGGATATCCTGTCCTCTCTCTCTTCCTCTCCTCCTCCTACGTCTACTCCCCTCTCTTCCTCTGGCCCTTCTGTGGCCACCTCTCCTCCCTCCTTCTCTGCCTTTCTCCTGTTCTCCCCAGACAAGGTTTCTAGACAAGTCTGATCTATGAAAGTCTCATCAAAATAGGTTCTCCCCTGTTCCTCTAAAACCATCAAGGACCTTAGCACCCTGGCTGCTGCTTTGGCTGACTTCTGCAACCACTCCTTCACCACTGGAGTCTTCCCTTCTCCCGTGAAGCACACCCTGTGCACCCTCTTCTTAAGAAATCCTCAGCTGACCCCTCCTGCCGTGCTAACTACCACCCAATCTACATCACTCCTTTCCTGGGCAAACTCCTGGAAAAGCTGGCCATCTCCCAGCTTAATCTTCACATTGAATTGGTTGGTTGTCTCCATGACGATCAGTCTGGCTTCAGAGCTTCCTGAAACATGGAAACTGCTCTCCTGAACATCTGTGAAGACCTGCTCTCCATCCTTGACTCCAATACCCCCTATGTCCTCATCTTACTTGATCTCTATTCTGCTTTGACACGGTCAACTAGGACATCCTGCTCAACCATCTACTTTATAACCTAGGTATCACCGATCAGGCCCTGGCTTGGCTGACCTCTTTCCTCTCTATCGACCCTCCCAGGTCCAACTTGGGTCCTTCCTTTCCTCTATCTCTATCTCTACTTGTGGTGTTCCCCAGGAGCCTAACCTCGCTCCCTGGCTGTTCAACCAATACCTGGAACTTCTTGCCCATTGCATTGCTGCTCTGCCACAACTTTCAGTGCTATGCGGACGACCCTCCGCTCATTTTCAGGCTCCTTTCCGCCACCTCTTCTCCTTCTCTCATCTCTGACTGTCTGTCCGCTATCCAGGAGTGGTGTGCCACCAATGATCTCTGCCTCAATGCCAGTAAGACTGAGATTCTCCTCATCGGCACACCTGCTCCCTCCTTTCCTGTTGCTCTATGGCCGGCCCCTTTTGTCCCTCTTCCTCCTCCCACCTGTGAGGCTACAGACCTCAGGGTCATCTTCAACTCCACTCTCTCCTTCTCTCCTCACATCTCCGACGTCTCTAAGAAGTCACACTACCAGCTGCACCTCCTCAGAGGTATTCTTCCTTTCCTCTCCTTCCCCCAGAAGCTCACTGTCTCCAGAGCTCTGGTTCTATCTCGGCTGGACTACTGCAACATCCTCTTTCTAAATCCGCCTGGATCTACACTCTGCCCTCTGCAGCTCATCCAGAACAGGACTTCGAGACTTGTCCTTGGCCTCAAGCTCAGGGATGTATCTCTCAGGACTGAAATCTCTGCACTGGCTCCCAGTGGCTGCAAGGATTAAGTTCAAAACCCTCTGCATTGTCCACAAAGGCCCTCTGGGGCCAGGAGCCTCAATACCTCCAACTCTCTCTTCCTAAATATCTTCCTTCTAGAGCTCTTCGCTCATCCGCCTCCAACTCCCTCAGGGTCAGTCCCTTCTCCAAGCAACGAGTTAGTGGTAGATCTCTTTTTTTGCTGGGGCCTCCCTCTGGAACAGCCTTGCTGCCTCCCTGAAACTTGAGGAGAACCATCTCTAGTTCCTATAGTACATCAAGACCTTCATATTTGCTTTGGCTTTCTCTCCTCCTCTCCCCTGCTGAACTCCTGACTGTAACTGCACTGGTCACCTTGCTCCCCTCTGATCTCGGGCCCAGGTGTCCTCCCCCACCAGCTGCACACCTGCACTACCTCCTGGGCAACCCCTGCACTTGGGGGCTGTTTCTGTATCCCTACAGTCCCCACCAGCTCTTGACACTTGATGTCTGCACTTACCCCTACACTTGCCACTAGCTGGCCGCACTTCTACCTACAGTTTTTATTTATTCTATTTTGTTTTACTGTTGAAACTATGTATTGCATCAGCCCCTCCCCCTACCCTCACTTTCCCTTTCCCCCTTCCCCTGCACTTGCGCGATCTCAATGTCACCTGGCCTAGTAAGATCGTTGTCTCCGTCTTCCCTCTGTTCCCTTTCCCTTGCCTCATTGCACTGTGAAACACTTGTGTATAGGCGTGTTATAAATGCCCTATCATATCATATCATATCATATCATATCATATCATATCATATCATATCATATCATATCATATCATAACCATTGCTATGCCACTGACTCCTTCCCAAAACCCCTTAAGCACTCTCTTGTGCACCCTCTCCTAAAAAAGCCATCTGCTGACCCTTCTTGCCCAGTTTACGATAACCCTATCTCTATCACCCCATTTTTGGGCAAACTCATAGAGAAACTGGTCATCCTCCAACTGACCCTCCACACCAAAATGGCTGGCTGCCTCTATGACCACCCGTCCGGTTTCAGGGCATCCAGAGGTCCAGAAACTGCTCTACTGAACACCTGTGAAGACCTGCTCTTTAACCTGGAAACAAACACTCCATCTGTTCCGATCCTCCTCAATCTTTCTTCTGCCTTTGACAGAGTAATCCACTTCATCCACATAAACCGTCTGCATGATGCCCTAGGCATGACGGACTGGGCACTGGCGTGGCTGACCTCCTTCCTTTCAAACAGACCCTCCCAAGTGCAAATGGGTCCTTTTCTCTCCTCCACCTCACTCTCTACCTGTGGGGTCACTCAGAGATCTATCCTATCACCATGGTTCGTCAGTAAGACAGAGATCTTTCTCATTGAGAGACCTGTTCCTTGCCCTCCCTCCCCCACTCTCTGGTCAGACTGCTGTGTCCCCTCCATTCACCCACTTGTGAGGTAAAAAACCTTGGGATCATCTTTGATTCCTCTCTCTCTCCACACATCACAGACCTTGCCAAGAAGTCCAACTTTCAGCTCCACCTCCTCAGGAGCATTCTACCTTTCCTCACCTTCCCCAGAAGCTCAACGTCTCCAGAGCCCTGGTTCTCTATAGGCTGAACTACTGCAACAGCCTCTTCCTCATTGTGCCTATTTCCTCCCTTTGCCCCCTTCAACTAATCCAGAATCGGACTGCAATGCTTATCCTTAGCCTCAAGCTCAGACACTGTATCTATCTAGCTCTAAACTCTCTCTGGCTCCCAGTGACTGCAGGGATCAAATTCAAGACCATTTGCATCATCCACAAGACTGTCTAGGACCTGGGACTTCTCTACATCCAGCTTTCCTTCCCTAAATACATCCCTGCCAGAGTCCTTCAGTCCTCTGGTTCCAACTCTCTGCAGGTCAAATGTTTCTCCATGCTGAGAGCAGGAGGTAGGTCCCTTTCCTCGGCTGGTTCCTCCCTATGTAATGGCCCCCCTGTCCCGCTCAGAATTGAGCCAGATCTTCTCAAATTCTGGAAACCTCTCAAGACTTTCTTTTTCTCCTCTTCCTTCCCTCTCCCCCTCTGTGGTAACGTTTCATCTGCCACTGCGACTGGGTCCTGGTCCCTTCCGAGTCGTACAGGGGCCAGACCACCTTCCTACCAGTCCCGCGAGCATCTCCTTGCCAGCACTTGCCCCCAGGATCCCTTCCCCGAACTAGCCCTAACCTGGTTCACCCTATCCACCGCACTATTCCTACCGTCCCCCTCTCTTTCCTCTGGCACTTGCCATCTTGGACCCCTAGCACTTGCCTACCTCCCTCCCTTTGGGCACCCCACTCCTGCACTTCTCCCTCTACCCCCCTGCACTTACCACCTTGTGTTGCACTTGCACGGCAGGATTGCCACAAGGCCAATATAACGGTTTTTGTTGCTCTACTTTCTTTCTCATGCCCCCTGGCCCCCAATTTGTCTTGTGGTGCTTGGAAACACTTGTGTATTGGCGCCGTACAAATGTCCAATACATAAATAAATAAACCTTTCTGGAAGACTATTTGTTGGATTGGCAATATATGGTTATTTTCAATCTGACAATTGAGTTCCTTCAGTAAGTTGTGTGCAAACACTTTTAAGGGGGCATCCAGCATTGCTAATATATTATACTTGAAGAGTTTATATCGGATATCCTCGCTTGTGCACAGGCATGATTATACTTTGTTTCCAGATGTCTACCAGGTGGCTAATACAGTTGAAGAGCAAGTGAAGGATATCGCCTCCAAACTTTGTCTCCTTTTTCAGTAGGGCATTACATATACCATCTGTCTGGTCCCGGAAGATGTTCACGATTTCTGCTTTGATCCCCTGGTATTTCCCAATGCTTGGTATGGT
Source organism: Ambystoma mexicanum (assembly GCF_040938575.1). Classification (NCBI taxonomy): domain Eukaryota; kingdom Metazoa; phylum Chordata; class Amphibia; order Caudata; family Ambystomatidae; genus Ambystoma; species Ambystoma mexicanum. Next base: position 488,232,312 of record NC_090925.1, read on the forward strand.
TTTGGTCAGAGCAATGGTAGAACTTGTAACCAGGGTTGCCATGATATCACCTTCCCAAAGCTTTTTGGAAGCCCCCACAGCTAATGGTGAGTTCTTATTGTTTCCATAGACTCTCTTCCAAAACAGTCAAGAGCTCTAGCTCTTCATAATACCCAGCCTCTCTTGCCATGCTCTTATCCCTGTGAATTATTTATATGCTTTTATCATTTTACTTCTTTCATTATGTCTAGTAGGTGTTTCCTCAGACATCTTTTAGCTTTTAGTATAGCCATGTAATTTCTTTATGCTTATGTTTGTAATTTTGATTATTCCAGCAATTACTGCAGTCGCGTCCTTTAACAGTACCTTTTGTTAAGCAGTCAGCAAACTCAATGTAATGTTCCATATATGCTTCATGACTCACTAAATGACTCCTTTGATCTTTTTTAATGCCAAGATAGTACTATTTCAATTTTCCGGTTACCTATGTCAATACTATTAGAAGTCATGTTTCTATTTTTTAAAGAAATACGTGACATCTCTTGAAAATTGCAACCTTGAAAACATAATATGAATTAGCAATAAAATGGATGAGGTTTTTATGTGACACCTATGCAAAACCGTCCTTTGCCTCTAGTAGAAGACTCTTCTTTATGTCTTGTGGTTTAGCTGCTTGTAAGGACGGCTATTTGTCTGCCGGGTTCTACCCAATCAACTACTGCTTCCTGTGACTACGATACATAGAAACCCAACCCCTGGTAATGCTTCATTGCAATAAAAAATAAAAAAAAAACACCAAGCTCTTATCTGAAAATGGACTTTGATATCTCACAAGAAATATCAATATTTTCACAGCAATTGACGCTGTCTGCAAACCGAATAGGGAAGTAGGAACGTGTGTGGCTGGGAGCAACAGGCATTACTAGTTTTAGTGAGTCCTTTCCAAACTGTGATAAAACAAGCATGATAATTGTTATTATCTGGCTAGGCTGGCATTTTGACTCCAGCAGCATAGCCATTTCATACTGTGGCATTACATTTTTCACTGGGCCTCTGTGATAAAGCAAGGAAGCATTTTTACTGGGCCTCTATGGTAAAGCACGCATGACAAGTGTTACTACATGGCTAGACTGAAATTTTAGTGCAGCCTGTCTAGCTGTAATTATTTATTGTGACTTGGCAGGTTTTACTGGCCATCTATGATGAAGAAAACATGGTACGTGTTATTACATGTCTGGATTAGCCTGCATTGGATCCATATTCTTATTGTGGCATGGTATTTTGAATGGCAAAGCCAAAAGGAACATGTTCTTACTTGCGAGTACTGGCATATAGTGGCAGAGCCAGATTGAACATGTTTTCTTATGGTATGGTTACAGGCATTATGTGCGTATAAACCATTAGTATGTTCTTATATGGGGATATTGGGATACATAGGTGCAACTAGAATGGAAATGTTTAGGGCCAGTTTGATTTTTGTTTTTATACTGGCATACATTGAGGGGCAAGGCATCATGAAAACTGTTGCTGACTTGCATCTGTTTGGATTTCTTCATGAATTACCCTACAAAACCGATTGCAAATTGTCTGGCTTTGTACCCAACGTTAAACAGAAAGTGTGCTTTATAATGCACTATTTTAACCCTTTATTCAAAAAAATGTCTTGGTGGGAAAACCCCTCAAGCCCCTTACGTTGGTTTGGGCTTACTCGCTAGAGTTGGTCACTCTTGCAAATTTGTGGCAAATATTTACACACCTTCATTAAAAAAAATTTAAAAAAATCTATGCTCTAATTCATATATCTAGCATGGATCAATATAGTCCTCTAAGTGTGAATCTTTAAATAAGGCTGGTAAACCAACAGAACACTCACTTGACCCATTCTGTTGAAACAGGAACCTAGACTTCAGCTGTTGGCAATATATTTAAAAAAATCAAAACAATTTCTAAAATATATGTGGTGAATTTCACAATATTTCAACCGCAGTACAGGAAAAGTTTTCGGACAATGTATGAGGACCTGGAAATGTACATTTTTCAGGTTTCTTTCTTTTTTTAAAACACTACTGTTACCAAAGTGCTTACACAGTACGTTTTCACATGTCTCCTATCATAACGCACAGGACTGTAGCTACAATTGTTGCTGACTATGATAGACATGGCTGCTTTAAACACGTTAAAGAAAAGACAAAACATTAAGAGATGTGTGTGTACCATGTTGTGTGGCATGCAGTCTTTATGTTACAAAGTTATTATTAGCATTTTAAACAAATTATCGAAGAAATATGTCTTATTATATTCCCTCATGGTAGCATTGGATTTTAAGTTCATTCAAAATATACTGCGTACACAATGGAAAACATTTATTTTGGCTTGTTTTTATGAAGAGACCGACCTCTTTCATTCTGTGTTAGGTTGTGATGCATTTGGTGCATTGCTACAGGTAAAACAGAGAGAAAAAGGGGAGTTAGGAAGTATACTTTCCGGTCATCATGGCAACTGGCAACACGTATGGCATGAAAGGCTGCACATTGACTTGTTTTCTGTAGCTGGTGTTGCCACCAACGAGCTCTCTGTTTCCCCCGCCTCCCAGCGAGGCCTGCAAGCAAGAGCAGGTGACCTACTGCTTCCGGGTGGAGCAGGGGCGGGCTGGTGATCATTCTGATGAGCAGTTGTGCCTCTCAGCAGTCTTCCTTTCTCCCCACGCCCTGCTCTGAATCCGCACCTTTCCCTCCCTTACCCATACAATGTCAGTGCTGCAGTGTTTCAGGAGACTAGCAGCAAGCATGGGGCACTGGGTGATGTACTTACCGGAGATTCATTTACAAGCTCTGTGAAGCATACAGGGACATGATACACTATCCTGAGGCACTGTTGACAAACCCACGCCTCACATCCAACAACTGGTCCTTTCCAAATGAGTATATATGTCATGAGGGTTGCAGACATTTTGATATTATGGTGAGTATTGTGACACATGATATAAACAGAGAGCCCAGAGTGCACTGCATGCTCAGACGGGTTTGTATGCCTGAAACACTAGCAGAGACATTTTTCAAATTTAAGATTGTGTGGCCATTGCCATGTTAATTGTATGCAAATCGCTGAGTCCAGACAGCATCTCAATCCCGGCACGCCCTTTTAGGCATACTCGAGTGCTCTCCGGTGCCGGCAGAAGCACATGTGCTTTGCTGCATTTTGTCTCCATGTCCGATATCTCCCTAACCCCACACCACACTACCACTGAGCATCACAATCCAGCATAACAGGACCCCTCCACAACGTCTGACTACTCCACGCCGTAACACCTCATAACACCAAAACCCACAATATCTCACACACCACACTGCATTATTCCAGACCACTCTACCCTATCACTCTGCAATCCCTCCACACCACCTCACCACTCCATCACAGCCCCACATCACCATTCCACCACACTCCACACCATTAACCACTGCACCCACCCCCACAACACACCCTCACTCAGCCAACACTCTATCCCACAATGCAAACCCATAACCCCATACCTTCAAACCACCACTCATCACCACCTCTCCACTCCACCACTACTCCTCCAAGACACCACAGCAAGACAGCATCACTCCACAACAATACATCTCCCCATTATTCCACACCACCACTCCACACCCTCACTCTGCACCCCAAATCACCACCCACCATACTCCAGCACCCCCCACCTCCACTCCACACGCTAACTCCACTCAACACCACAATTCTCTTTGTAGAGTGCGCCGCTGGTTCTTTGGTAGCTTTGCATTCACTCACATACATTCAAGAACGTGCATGAAGAAATGTTTTCAGCTGCACATTCGTGCTACTCATTGTTTCCCCATTAATCATTAAATCCATTAACTTAGCTCATTAGTAGGTTGCTTCTTTTGGCTTATGGTGTTTTGCTTAAAAGCAGGAGAGCTTCCAGTCTCAGTTCTTCATTGTTTGTGAGTGGACTCTAATCAAAGACCCCCTACTTCTTGACTCACAATAAATAGGCAGCCTCAGATAGTGGACCTTACACATCGGTTATACAATGCCTCTTAGCATCTGTGACTGCAATGACAGCCTCTGAATTAACCTGAAGAGCTGTGTGATATTATCTACCTCTGAAGTGGTTTTCTCCAGTTAAGTGCTTATCGAGACAGATGTGCCTCTGTCATGAACCTTTCCCATTCTCTAGGGTCTTTCTTCATAGACAATTGATTGATGGTTGATCATGCAATCCCATAGCCAAACTAGGCTTCCCATATGTACTAGGTCTCTAAACCTTACAATCGATTTGACATTTATATTACCCCTATGCTGTTTGTAAAGTGGAGCACCCTGCACAAAGTAATCGGACATTCCATGCATAATGATTGATACACTTACTTTGAATGAATTAGCTCAGGATAATGATTTGGTTGGCATGAACGAGCGAGTGAGGCAGCGCAATCAGTATCTGATCCTTTTACTTGCAATTGACTCTCTTCCGCTTCACACATTTATACTGTGGGAATCCTGAAAACCTAAACAGAACTTATTTTATCTGGTTAGACAAGCTCATTCACACGCATGATGATTTGGAGTGAGTTTCAGAAACTATACAATTTAGTAGGCTTTTCTCCCCACTTCTTTCAGATGCCATAACACAGACATTACTATTCGAACCTAGGGAATGGCAATTGGCCAATCAGGTGGCTGGAACAGCGGGTGAGAAAATACATTCTCTGCCCATTGTTCCAGCCCAACCGAGGCCCTTTCCCCGGTGATGCCATTTTTTTTATGTGGGGGAGGCAACAGGGTGCCTCTCCCCTGTTGCCTCCCCACTCCCCCACCCCCAAACCAAACCCAAACCTCTTCCCTGTTCCCTCCCCACTTACCTGCAGGACCGGAGCTTCATGCTCCGGTCTGCTGCACCTCCTGCGCTGGCCACCATAGAAATGGAAAAGTCACTTTTCCCTATGGCGGCGACCATCTTTTATTCATTTTTATTCCCTTCTGAGATTGGCGTCGCTTACGGCAGCCAATCTCCATAGGAGAAATAAGAAAGCCATTCGCACCCTGGATGAACCCTAGGCTGTGAATGGCTTTCATGCCCCGGTGGTGGAAGTGGGGGGGTGCGGACATGGCTGATAATGACCCACAGAATGAGCCGTGCCTTCGCTTCACTTCGGCCTACCGTGGCTCGGGCAAGGAGGCCGTTACTGGCCATTTCCGCCCCCCCCCCCCACCAGGGTGTGTCAGCCATAATCTTTCCCTGTGAGAAAACAGCTAAGTCTCATTATAAATATAATGCAATTGTCATTTATAATCAAAATAGTTCAGAGAATTTTCAAGCCTAGGACATTCCTGTTATGACATTAGAATAGCCCACTAATGTTACTCTAATGCCCTCTAATTGTGGTGTAACATTACAGTAGTGACCTCTTGTTGTTTTGGTTGAAACGACTTACTGGCAGGAAGTGAAGCTCACAGTGGATGGCGACAGGCCTAGGCGGCCCTTCCTCCACTATGAGGAAAATATCCTAGACACGTGACCTCTCAGACAGCGGCACTATCCAAACTCAAAAAACAGTCCTTCAAGGAGCAGTTCCAACTTCATTTTCGCCTCAGAGAAGATAATAATCATTTGGTGATTTATGTAGCACTCATGGTGGATCTGCTTCTATGCGCAGTTATGATCATTGTCACTAGTATTACCCACTGCGAGGCTTATTTTATCGATCTTTGACAGATTATGGGCTTAGTCTTCCCACAAGTACCCATGTCACACGGCATCATCCTGTTCCGAAGGCATGCATGTTGCACTTCATCTATATACCCAGCTATGGAAGATGGCATCCCTTAAAGTCAGTGCTCGAAGTGGGCGGCAGTGATTGGGAGCGGTGGTCTTCTACTTTTTTTATTGCGTTTTACTGTTCTTATGCTTTTATTTTTAAAAGAAACCGTTCGGGAATGGTTTCGTTTTAAAATAAAAGTGTAGGAAGAAGTTCATACTTGCAGTTCAGAGCACTGCACTGATCATTCCCTTAAACAGCACCCAGATTACAGAAACTTTGCACTGGTGCAAGTGCAAAGATTGCACGGGATTAGCACAAGGGCAACGTTTGCCCTATTTTTAACAACACTGAGACACATTTAAAAAACCATTGCACCTCGACAAGTGCATTTTGGCATAGTAAAAGCACCAGGGCTAAAATTGCCCTAGTGCTAAAAAGATACATTTTTGGTGCATTTTTGCATCAGGGCAAAGTTTGCCCTAGTGCTAATACCATTCCGTATTGGGGTTTGTGGAGAGCAGGTGCAGGACAGCAGGAAACATAGTTCCACCTCTTCTTTTTGTGCACTTCGACCAGCATAAAGTACATTTTAAGGGTATTTCTGAAATATGTCAGCTTGGACTTCCATGCAGGTTTACAGTACTCTGCCACCACTCCTCTGCCTTTTCCTAAGGTCTTATTAGTTATGGTGCCCATTGCTCTGTATGCGGTGTGCCCATGCTTTGTTGTCTAGCGTCGTTACTTGTGAGTAGGGTGCTGTGGGTCACATGCGCGTTTGGAGGATTTCAGATCCAAGGACAATTAGTTGGCATTTACAAAAGCAGATGTTACAGTTTCTCGAGAATCCCTGTCGGTGGCACCTGGACAAAAATGCCCTGGCCTGTGGACAGACCAGGAAATTAATTTCCTTGTCTTCAAAAACAGTGTGCACTGCATTGCCTGGATATAGTAAGGTTGTTATGACAGCAAAGCACGTCGCTATGGAAACCTTTGTAGAGTACTAAAGCAGGGAGCGCGGGAGGGACGGGGAAAGCCGTTTTCGCTGTTGCCCTTGGCACTCATGGCGTTCGGACGAGCGAGGTCCGGTTTCTGTAAGGGGGGCGACCCGAGAGAACATTCTTTTTCCAAACCAGAAATTCTGCCAAGCTGGCACGACGCCCCCTTACTTTCCAGGGGTATTTGGCCTCCTAAAGATGGTATTCGCAGTGGCGGGCCGGGTGGAAAGTATGGCGCAGCGCAGGAATTCAAATGCGTCGACGAACGGGGCTTCCCTCTCAGGAAGTGCTTGGAGTTGGGCATGGGAGCGTTACTTTCGCGTGAATTTCGGCTTCGAAAACGCAAACCAAGTCCACGTGACTGACAGCCCTTTTTCAAACCCGCATAGTGGGCCTGAAAAGCAGCCTCCAAATTGCACTGCTGCGGTTTATGTGCGGACATTAATGTGCGTAGGGTTTAGTGCTTAGCAAGCGCTGAAGTTTTATATTTTATATTTTTCATTCACATGTCTTTTTTCCCCCTCAAACTCAAGATCCGTTCATCTTCAATAAACGTTTGGCTGATGCCTCGGCTGGTGACATTTACAGGACTCGAGTTGTTCAAGAACGGACTTGGGACATCATCACAAGTTGTCCCGTAAATCAGCAGTAAAACCCCCAACTACCATCAAATTAATTGACTGCTACCGCCACTCGGTCCTGTGGACTTACCCCAGAATTAAGAGTGGTGTCACGATTGTATTAGTTCCTAGGACTACATGGGGATTTCTAGCAGGTCTACCGTGAGCGGTAATTCCCTGCAGTAAATATAATGATATTTGGCAGTAAGGTGTAAGATAAGGTGGAAGACATTTACCTCCATCTTTTCGATGGAGGTGCATTTTCTACTTACTGCCCAACTTGTAGTACGGCGGTGTCGTAATACAGTACTTCATTGACACTAACGGAATTAACGCAACTTTTCCACCAATTTTATCTTCATGGCCGTACTTGTGATAAGGCCTTTTGAATACTTTATCCCCATCTATAAATCCCAGGGCTTTGAGTGGCCCAAGGGGCTGACCCCGACAGTCTCAATGCATGTTCCTGGAGCCCATACTCTGCCGGGGCTACAGCGCAAACTGACTTCCCCAATGTGATGCCCTTGTGCGGTAGTGGAAAGGTGACGCGTGACAATAACGCACTTCTACAGCAGGCTCTGTCAGGGGCAACGTGCTCGCCTTGGAAGCATGACGACATGGAGCACCACAGGTTCAATCCCTGGGTCGGCGCTTAGAAACCTCCGGGTATTAAGCGTGTTATAAATAACTTATCATATCATAACCTATCATATCAGGTGTCCGTATCAGCAATGGGTTGATCATTAACTAAAGAACCTTGGAAAGTCACTTGTTGTGTACCACGGAAGGGGAAGTGTAATGTAGGGAATGCATTGTGTGAACATTCTAAAGTCTTGTCATTAGTATGCTTTAATAACATGAATATATAAGAATCATGCCTTTACATCAAAAGAACTGAGGGACTGGAACGTGGGTTGACATATTTTTGTTTTGATTTCTAATATCTTTATTTGAGTCAATTGTTTTTACAGCACATTAGTTATAGTAAACACACCTTTTAAAATAGGTTTTACTCCATTTTATTCTGGGTACGAAAAGAGTTGGTCTCAGTGGGCCGCTCAGCTCCTTCTGATTCTGAGCTTGTGCCAGACACTTCCTAGGCCTGCCTCCAAATATTCCTTTGCAATGTGTTACCGCCCACCTATTTTCCCACTTAAAGCACAGATAAATGCTATTCAGAAATGAGGGCATGGCAGTTTCCCCGAACACTTCTTCACTTCTGTTTGTGTTCGCATTTTGAGAGTAGAATTCACTTTGTGGATTTTGGTGGGTTTGGTGGTTTGTTGTGAATGGTCATAGTGGCCTATGGTAGCAGGCAGCACTGAAACAAAGGCTGATGTCCCAGACTGCAGGGCCAGTGCTATCACTAGGCAAGGTTAGGCGCTTGCCTATGTGTGGAAATGTTAGAGCAGCAAAATGCTGCTTTAACACCTCCACACTAATTGTATACTAACTGCCTTGCCTGTGACAGCACCAGCCCTGACTGTCTGCAGGCTGAGGCTGGCTGCATCAGCAGCAGACCAGGAGGCGCTGCCGCACCGCGAAGGTTGGGGTTGACTCAGGGTCACGAGTGGCATGGCAGCACTGGCACGGTCTGGCACCTGCGCATTTGCACTCCACATGGCAGGTCATGAAGGAAGCACCATATGTGCCCACTCGAGTCTCGACCGATCAACGTGATGGTCATGTTGGGACTCTATCAGGGAATGCTGCAGTGCACTATGTAGCTTCGTTGAGCCGCCTGCCCTGAGCCTGTTAACTTGAATTGGTCCACTGCCGGACCGTCCATCAAACATGGTGGCCTACACACCCTGGCTGGAGGCCAGCAGCAGCTTTTTGCTGTGCGGTGCGTCAGGCCAGTGAGTACCTGTCGCATAGGCCACCCATCCTGGACATGGCTGCCCCTGTTGTGCTGTGAGAGAGGCCCCAGGGCTGGGCCCTGGCTGTACTGGAGCCTGTGCTGAGAACAGTCTGATGTCACACAGGTGAGGACTCCAGACTAATTGTATACTGCCTTGCCTTGATAGTACCGGCCCTGCTTCCTTCGCACACTCACTCCATCTCTTCAAATCTCCCTAACAGGAGCGTGTGTGCTCTGATGAACTGCGCGTGCAACACTAGGAGACTGACACTGTGCAGATTGCATGCTCTTATTTGCCCTGTGTCTCCTTCACACTTCACTACACAAAAGTCAGTGCGTCCCCTGCAAACACCTTTCGAACATAGTTTGTGTTGCACGCCCATTTGTACCTTTAATCTAAATGCACTGACTATAACAGTGAAAAATAGCATGGAGTGTAGGAAGAGGTGCGTGCATGCGTGCATGCAATATATTATGCATTAACTTAGAAAACTTTGTTAACACGCCTGCTGTAGACGCCCCGCCTGTGTGGAGTGCAAACACTTCCGGTCAATGGCACTAATGCAAGCAGGACCGACTCCACCTTTCAATCTTCCAAGGTCAATCGATAACATGGCTGCCCTTTCCTTTCTTGGGGCAACACTTGTTCTTGACAGAACCAGGACCTCGGATAATGTAGCCAATCCCCCACGCTACCCATTTGGGGATTCGGAATATAGCTTTTCAACGCATCCAGGGGAGCTGGAGGCAAGAAATATATGGAATGCCCCATGTGAAATAAATATGGGAGTTTACTGAGACCCTGGAATGCAGGCAGTCCCAGGGTCCCTGCAGGTCGCAGAGTCTTCCTGATTCTCGGACATTGTTTTAGTGATTACAACAAATGCAAGGAACATGGGGGGGCCGAGTTGCTCCATCTGCCTGTGTGGGGCACTTGTGCCCATTTGGGCTTGCAGTCCATTGACTACTTAAGGCCATGCTAATCCCTATAGCCAGGCCATTCCCACCCACTTCCAGCCCAAAACGCATCCACTACTGGGATGTCTTTGAGCTCGCTTTACTCAAGGAAATAGCCCCATATCACCCCAGGTCATCCGAGTCAGCCCTCGGCCCCATCAGTGAAGCTGCACCAACGGCAAAAGATGTTTTGAGTAATTGCAGTTCATTACTGCTTGGTCACAGCTCTGCTCACGAAGGTCACTTTGATATACAGTTGTTGCTTAAAAAATAAAAAGGGGAGTTGGGGGGCTGTGAGTAGTGCCATCTCATCACACTTCCTCTAGTACTGGAGTGCAAAGTAGCCTATTAAGGGGACATCATGACACTAATTTATTTTTACTTATTTTATTGTTCATATACAGGTGGAGTGCTTCAAAGCGTTTCAAGGTGGGAAGGGAACAAGGAAATACAGTAATCACTCTTAGGCCTTGAAGTTTCCGAGTGATGGACAGAAAAAAGAGCATACTCGGCCTGACACCTAGTGCAAGTGCATGACGTGTAAAAGTAGCGACCAAGCTAGGGAAGTGGGGAAAAGGGTGTGGGGGCAGGACCGACAAACTAACTGGCCCTGGTACATTTAGGTCATGCATGCGTACAAATGGCGGTGCGAGGAAGGAGGGTGTGGGGGGGGAACAAACAAGTCCAGGGCCCTGGGTTAAGTGCAGAGAGGTTGCCCTGCTCATGGAGCATGATCTGAAAGTGCAGTAATGCTGAACATAGTACAGTGGCACGGAGGCAAGTGCAAACGACTGGCAGTGGAGCCTGGGACCTGTAAGGCTCTGGAGGTGAACCAGGCAACCAGTCACCAAAACCGATCAGAGTTAGGGAGGAGAAGGAGGGTGGAGAGAAATAGAAAAGAGCTTAGGGTTGGAGAGGGAGAGAAAGAGGACAGTATGTCTTGTGTTTTGGTGGTGAAATGTGCAGCTAGGGACAAGCAAAGGGCCTCGGTGGGTGTAGAAGAGGAAGTGGCTGCAGTAGGGTTGGCCAGTTTATTGCAGACTTTGAAAAGTTTGGCCATGTTGATAGATGCCGCGGAGATGCAAGCTTGAATGAAGACTCTTTTTCGAACAGATGCACAGTCTATATTGCCTTTGAAGAAGGCGGCAGGCCATTTTGTCAGAGGGTACACCTGAGGATCTCCATTTCAGTTACACCACTCTGCACTTGCATTTAAGGGCAGCCGGATCCCAAACGTACCAGGAGTTGCACGTTTTGTCAGGCTTCAGTCGGACCCTCATGACAGGGGCAAGAATGTCAAGAGTGCTTGAGATGGAACAGTGGAAGTTAGAGAGGGCTGTGTCAGGGTGGGAGTCAGCCGCATGAGTAGGAGGAGGAAAGTAGGAGGTGGAGGCAAAGGCAGCCACTGACACTTGTTTCATGGATCAGGTGACATTAAAGGCAGGAGGTGGTGTAGGGTGTGCCATTGCTAAAAAAAAGAAGAGAGCTTCAAGTCAGAAGAGAGAAGAGAATGATCAGTCCATGAGAGTGAGGTAGTGAGAGGAATAGAGAGTGGGATGTCTGTGGAGATGAGAGCATCCAAGGTGTGGCCAGCAGTGTGTGTAGGACCAGAGGGTAGAATGGAAAGAGAGAGGGAGGCACACAGGTTGTGGGATGGTAAGATCCCCAATAGAAGGAGTTGGGGATAGGAGGAGAGGAGTGCAGAGGCCAGGTCAGCCCATTCTGAGAGGAAGAGGGTGGCTGGCCAGGTGGCTGATAGAAAGTGGCCGGAGTAAGAGAGGCGACAGGCGAGAGAGAGAGAGAGCCTGCAAACCAGACATTCAAATGAGAAGTAGACCTGAGTGCGAATAATGGAAACAGGGATCCACTCGGGAAAGATCAAGGCTACTCCACCTTCTGTCCTGTTGGGTCTGGGCATGGAGAGGATCTTGTAGCCTTCAGGGAGGAGTGTGTCAAAATTTGTTACAGAGCTGTCCATAAACCATGTCTCAGTAAGAGCAAGAAGATCAAGGTCCAGGAGTTCAAAGAGCTGTCAGAGGTCAGAGGAGTGCTTGACAGCAGGGAAGAGTTTAGTGTAGCAACATGGAGCAGGTTGCCACTTTTCAAGTACTTACATGGTGGGGCACGGGGGACAGAGGTCCCCCCGCAAGCAGCAAGACAGCCTGAGACATAGAGGATTGAGGAGGCAGAGGAGGCAAGGATGGCAAGGGTGTCAGTGAGGAGGGTGCATTCAAGGGAGACAGGATTGTGGAAAATGGTAAGGGATCCAGTGTGGGAGCAGCTGCAGGAGGCAAGGGAGCTCAAGATGTGACGGCAATGGGTGGCCAGAGCAGCAGGGTGGAAGAGGCTGACAAGGTTATCAGTGTGGTGCGAGTAGGTAAGGGAGCCTGTAAAGTTGAAAGCAAGCGACATCAGGAATTGTGAGGGAGGTGGTCAGGTTGGTAGACGGCAAGGAGGACAAGGTGGGCAAAGTTGGCAAGGGAGCCTGGGCAGCTGTCGAGGTGGGTGGCAAGGGAACCTGTGAGGATGAAAGAGGAAAGGTTGAAAAGGGGAGGAAGAAGCCTATCAAGAAAAAAGAGGTTGAGGTTGAATTGAGGCCCTTGTACCAGGATGGTACCATTCCGATAGACATTTATGATGGCCCTGGAGGTGGAAGAGGATGCAAGAAGGGCCTCCTAGCAGGTGCCACCATTTATGTGTGAGGAAGAGTAAGGAAAGAGCAGAGTGGCCATATGGAGAGTCCATAGGTCGGGAGAGGGAACGATGAAGAGGATATCAGTGAGAGTCTCTCTGGCGGAAGCACTGACATGCGTGTCAGAGATAGGAAGGCCTGGATTGGAGCCCAGTATGTCCTTCTTGAGTTTCTCCATGCCAGACGTTGTGAGAGGTGAAGGATAGGAGATGGAGAGGCAGTTAAATAAGATGGGAGATATAGAATGTGCCATAGTGAGGGGCACAGAGTGTGGTATACTTAAGCAGGCAGAGCAGTTGGGGTATGTGTGAGGAAGTAGGCAAGGGGGGAGCATACAGGGAGACACAAACGGGATGGGAGGAAACATTGAGAAATGAAGAGGGTGCGGGACAGATAACAGAACAGAACAGACCAGAACAGAACAGTGGGAAGGGGCTAAGCAGACAGCACATTCCCATGAGTAGCAGGATGTGCAAACACCTGAACAGGTATAGCAGCGTAATAGTACAGCGGTGTAGGCTGTAGAAGTGTAGAGCCAGGAAGGAGGGGAAATGTTATGGCCTAGTACTTGCAAGAAGCGGTGCCATCTGAGACAGATGGTAGAGATTGTCAAGAGTCACACGGCACAGAGTTGGGAGGATGATGCAGGCAATATGTCAACAGCCCCCACTTATGTAATAGCTGAGGGGGATCACATAGTCCAATCCTACCTGTTTGCGGTACCCAGCCTCAAGATGCATGTTGTTGTTTAGAGAGGAGTTGGGGGGGCCTGCAATGCCCAGACAGGCCCAGACAGGCACAGACAAGAGCCTTAGAAGTGAGGTCTTTGGAAGTTGGCTGGCAACCTGCCAGCCCCGTGATTAGCCAAGGATAAGAGGGACTTAACCAATTATCAGCCCTCCACAAGGGAACTCCCAAGGCACTCTGTGTCCTTGATGAGGTCTGCCATCTTGGAATGGCCTAAACAAAGGCTAATTCAGAAGTGAGAAGTAATGCACCCCAGGAATGTATGCACACCTGAGAGAAACAGATGTTAAGGCAGTGAGGGGGCTTTCTTCTTGCGAAAAGTGTTGCACTTTGCAAGAGTCTTTTTTACCAAATGCCCCACCCGTAATGATCAGCCCAAGAGGGATTACCTTGACCACTAACAGGGTCACTGTTATTATCTTTTTGCTTCACCTCATTTGGTCGGGTGAGGGTTTGTATGTTATGTTCTTGCACACGTGTTGGAAATGTCTTCAGAGCCTCGAAAGTGTAAACATAAAACAAAAGAAAGTAAGACTGTTTTAACTTTACTTTATCAGCAAGCACCAGTCACCAATACAAGCAAAGCTTGCTGTGTGCATCCCTGTGTACAATAAGTGTCACACTGACATGAATGCTCCATGCACTGTGAAAGAGTCCCTTTGAATAATAACCCTGCACAAGCGATTGCTGTTCCTGGCCATCTTTTAAGATAATTTTCAAACTCTCATCACACGCTGTGAGCATGTGTGCAGCTGACACACAGCCCCATCCCAGATCCTTCACAAAGCAGTCAGCCTGCCTGGATACAGTGTACCAGCGACATGCTAGTGCTCTTGCAGTTTAATGTGAAGAAAGTGCATTGGAATCCATACACCGAAGAAAACGTGAGCAATGTGTTAGGTGAAGGTAATGTAATGGGTTGCAGCAATCAGTAACAAAATGGTGATAGTTGGTTGAGAACGGTTAGGACCCGGAAAGATTGTGGTGGGGGGCGCCAATCTGACAGTCTTCCTAGGGTGGCAAAATTCCTTGCACCGGCCCTGCCATACTGTAATACAACCTGGTGAGCAAACAAATGTCTGTGGCGGTCAATTGATTTGCACTACTGCTTGCTGCTGTAAGAAGTGGATGGTGCACCGGTAAGCAGTTCCTCCTGCTCACACCACCTCACGAGCCCTCTCTAGGATAGGGTGAACAGATGAATGGCAGAAATCACTTTCACAGACTGTGCCCTGTGTGGGCCTACATTTCACAGCTATCCGTACTTGAATGTGTGAGGTTATGTGCAGGGAGGTGGGTGGTGTTGCTTTGAGTTATCATGTATGTGGATGAGACACGAGATCATGGTTTTTTTGGGGAGTACTTGAAGAGGCGGAGGTATGCAAGTGTGAAGTAAATTGGCCGAGCTGAATTACTTTTCTTTTTTGTGGATTGTAGGGTAGAATTCAAGGGCCATGAGAAAAAAAGAGCACATATTGTGGACGATGCTTATTGCATTGTGGAAGATGCTGATTGCATTTTGGAAGATGCTGATTGCATTGTGCAAGATGCTGATTGCATTGTGGAAGATACACGAAAACACATAGATTATCTTCCATCGGAGGCATCCTGAGACGGGCACGGACGTTACCAATCCTGTGCAACTCACCCTTTTTAAAAAATACTATTTTGGGGTTGTGGTGTCACCTTAAGATCCATTAATAAATGCCCCACCAACCTCTGATAGACCCGAGTGCAACGCCTCTTACTAAACAACACAATGGACCAAATCACCAGCAAGGCCCATTTCATGATTTCAAACTCTCATGCACCCTGTGCTTTCAAACCATTAAATAAAACCACCTCACAACATAGCTAGCAACAAGCAGCCATCCCCCAAATATCCTCAAAGGCACTGGTTTCATGCTTGCTAGTGAAAAACCTTCCCCCCCAATCCGAAAAATACTTTACCACCTTTAATAGCGTTAAGAGAGATGTGACAACCCACACATTCTCTAAAATATGGTGCAACACAGTCATAGCCAGATACAGAAAAGAAGGAGAGGGAGGTGGCCTTGCATTGGCGCGAGTAGACAGGAAGTGGGCTTACTAGATATCAATGGTGGCTGGACAGCTGCAACACCCTCAGCACCGCCCTGCCCCATTACACTGAATGACTATGAATGGCCTAGAAGGAAGGCTAATATGTGGCTTAAGGAGAGGCCACTCCCTCCCCAAAGTGCTCAAAAGCCTATATTGACTTCCAGTGCAAGACATGATCTCCTTTAGAGAATACCATGATGGCTCCACACCATAAGGCCTGCAAGAATACATCTCACAATAGCGGAACCCAACGTAGAACTCAGCTCTAACTGCATGCCAATCAGAATAAGAGTCTGCAAGACACGAAACGACTCTATGCCTCTGGAATAACCTCCCAGAAACATGATGTCTTTCAGGGTAAAGCTCACCTGCGGATGTGTGTGTACTAGTGTGATGGCGTGGTGTGGTCTGTGTATGTCTGCGGATGCATGTGTATGTGTGAGTGAGTATCTCTCTCTCTCTCTCTGCTCTTCCCCACATCTGAAAATGAAGGTCATAAGAGGGTGAGGTTTCTGCCAGACTCCATCTAAAGCTTATTTAAAGCTTTATTTCACTTGCAGGTAAAAGATGTACATAAATGTGGAGGTCGGGCACATAAATAGAAAAAAGGACTGCACAATTCAAGAAATGCTAAAGACTTTTCAAGACTATTGCTAGTTTCTTTGGTATTTCTAAGTGCATTCTCTGAGCAGAATAATTCTAAAATCAGCATTAATTGAAGATTGCCCGGCACTGAGGTTGGCATCAGTAGTCACTGATAAACACAGCACCAAAACACAGTAGAAGATCCCACTATAGAAAGAGGACTGTCGGAGGAGCCAGTTTGAAGACGTGAGACTTGAAGTAACCGTGAAACTACTGTGGAGTGAAGCTACCAGTCTCCTGTGATATGTAGTTGTAAATAATGTATTCTTACATTGTTAAGAAACATCCAAAGAGTATATTCTCTACTCGATCCAGCTTCAATCTGAGAACGCCAGCGACATCAAAGAATAACGCCCTGCACTTTTGAGAAGAATCTAAGTAGGTGACTAAGAGGTTAATTTGGGTAACAGTGAGTTACTCCTGGATATGGCCTTACGATTCACAAAGAGGTCACTGTGAGGAGCAATGACTTACTCAGATTCTGAAAGAAATGACCATCATATGTTGCTCTAACTTACTCCTGACCAGTAATTCAGCTGTGGGAATCGAACAGCCTTCTCCATCTCACTTTATGACAAATCTGTGTGACCCCGATATAAAACACAAAAAGAGTGTTCCTCAAAAAGAGACCCAGGAAACCTTTGGTCAGAATCAAGAGACCTTCTCATACATTTAAATATTCAACAATTCAAATAGTGGCTGTGTGTATCTAGTGCAAGGCAATGCCAGTGTGCATGTTGACGATTCTTGGGACACAAGTGTGTGAGAGGGAAAAATGACAGGCAAACTGAACCCACGAATAATCAAACATCTTAGACCTGTTACATTTATTTGTTTAATTTCGGATATTTATTGAGCCCAAACCTTTCTTTGGGAAGCAGCACAGTGCTATAAATTGGCATGGCCTACAGGGATAATTTAGATGGTTAGAAGCAGGACAATTCTTTAGGGGGAATGAGACATTAACAGGCAGGGACACAGTGCAGGTACAAGAGGCCAGGTTGTGAAAAACAATGTGGGTGCAAATGAGAAGATGCACAAAAATGAGCAGCCCAATTCACAAAGGCAGCTGGATGAGTACATGTTAGATGTTCTCATCCAGATTACCTTTTTCCCCCTCGTTGCAAATTTGCACAAATAAGAGGGTGTTCTGGGCATATGAAATGAGGATTCCCCTCCTGTGCCTTTTGAAACAGGCACAGGGGAGGTGCAAATCAGGAGAGGGTCATTTCTGACCCTGTCATGATTTATTTTTTAAGTGTGACAGCCACGGCTTAAAACGCGGCTGTCACACTTGCATTTCCCTCCCCAAAACAGGAATGGACGTGTTTTTGTTCCATAGCATTTCACTGAGTTTGGCCCTTCGATGGCCCATCACGTTGAAATGCACGTGGTTGTTGGGAGCCTGTCATACATTAGTGTCAGGTGCACACTTCCAGGACTAATGTATGCAAGGGGGCTGACAGTGCATCTTTGTACCACTGACCTGCCCCTCATGAAATGCTCAGGTGAGTTTTGAAAATAAGGTGATCTGAGCATTTCTTGAAGCAATGCAAATGGAATGAGGTTATTCTCTGTGCACCTTTCATTTGCGCTGCTTTTTGAGTATCTGGCCAAGGACTCCAAAAATGAAATATGAACTTTGCACTGCTCTGTGAATCAAGGTGTTTGTTGGCAGTGTAAAGTCACTTTGCACCGAGGTATACATTCCATGAATCAGGGCCATAGGGTTCAAAGGCTGTGTGTATGTGTATGTTTGTGTGTGCATGTATGGTGTGCATGTGTCTGTGTGTTTTCGACTTCTTCACAGCCATGAGCACCAGTGAACCCGATAATGGATTTTCTAGGGGTGCACTATGGGAAATCGAAAATTCCCTCCACGGATCCAATACACTCTAATAGGCGGATTGCACTGACAGTCATTACATTAGTAACAGTCAGAGAAACATGCAGTCATGGCCAGAGGAGGTAAATGTACGAAGAGCTCTTTGTTATCTGCATATATTGAGCAAAGCAGGAAATGCAAAACCGGTGAATTTTACAAAAGTCATACATCGACTGTTGCTCAGCTTTAGTCACAAAGGTGTTAAAACATAATGTTGTTTTATCTTGTTTTTCTCATTTCAAAATGATTTGCAGGGGATTTTAGCCGAGATGTGAACTTGCAGAGTTATAGGTGAACATGCTGTGGTTTAGTTTAGTGTACTTTTCCTCGCCAATGTTGCTTTTTCTGAAGAATTGTGCTAACTGGGTTGCACTTGACATAAGAGGTGTAAGTAAATGTGAGAGGGTTGCGTTTATGAGAAAAACAGTTTTTTTCATACCTTTCCTCATTTTAGGAAATTTTAAAGAACAACAAAAGTTGATTTTTAGATTATGTCCTCTTAAATTAACCTGGCCTTAGTTAAAACTTTACTCAAAATCTTCATTTTTTGTTGATGAATTCTCAGCTCTCATTTTTCGGATGTTTAGCTTTTATGAGAAATGTTTCTTTTGCAATGAATTGCTGTTTTTTCCCATTCTATTCTGGATTTGCTTTTTCAGAAGTAGATAATAAAATGAGGCAGTCGAATAATACAGTAACGGACAGGAATTCAAAGATGAAGGGTATCCCATTATGAACTTTTGAAAAGTTATTCTGGTAGAAAAAAAAGAGATTCAACCTTTCACTTTATATACATATTCAAACGACACTCTGCTGACAAGACTAGAAAAACAGGCACATGCTATGACTTCCAATCTTTCTGCAGTCTTTGGAATGGTGATCTCTGGCAGGGTTGTGTTTCTGTAACTATACAGGATTTCCAAGTGCCACCATAATTTGTGGAAATCAGTGGCGGCTGGTGATTTTTTGCATTGGAGGGGAGTAAATGATTCCCCTAAAATATGCGGGAGCATCCGGGAATAGCCAGTGAGCTGCATTCAAACATAGGGAGTTCAGGGGTAAATATTGGGTTCAAAATGTGCATTTCCTGCGAAATAATTGGGAAAAGCCCATTTTCAATGGGTCATGTAAAATAAGCTTTTAGATGAGAGTGAAAAAGAAAAAGAGAAGTTGCAGATATAATAAAGGTAAAGAGATCCAATACTTGAAAAAGAGGGTCCGCGGGTCTGAGCACAGGGGCGTTTCGGAACAGTAAGAAACAATAGAGTTTGAAAATGCAACAAACATGAAGGGCTGTAGATTGAAAAAAGAAACGATAGGGCATGCGAGGGGCATGGCCGTGAATGCATTTGAAAATGATGCAAAGAAAATGGGAAAGAAGGCAGGAATCGAAGGTGCACCAGGAAAGAGAATGACAAGAAGAGAAAACTGAAGTAGAGGAGACAGGCCAAATAGGATACGAATAGAGGAATTAAAAAAAGAACATCAATGAGCAAGCTGTTAAGCGGGAATAACAACTAAAAGAGCAGCGCAGTAATCAGGATGCGAAAGCACAAGACAGGAAATAAGTAATTCAGTAGATTGAAAAGAAAGGAAAGGATGCACTTTTATAACTATTATGAAGTTTTAAATGACAGGAGTTGGAGATATTGGAAATTACACGGCCTGCGGTAGCAGCCGTGTAGTTATGGTTAAGTTGCTAAACCCATAGGAAGAGCACTTTTTGGGCGGCTTATAGCTTCGCTCCCCCTGCATGAATCCTGAGCAAACGTTGTGAAAAAACATACATGGACCGCTCTGCATTTTTTTGGCAAGTTTGGTGAGGTTTTGTCATTGGGGGGCAATGTTATAGGGGTGTCCCAATTTATTTTGTTCCATTGACTGAATGGAAAACAATTTGCTCATGCCTACAGCCCAAAACGTTGGACAGATTTTCACCAGATTTGTGTCGGGAGTGGCGGCTTGGTCCCGAAAGCGCGCTTTTGTAAATTTGGTGAAAATCTGTAAAGTTTTATTTAAAAAAATAGGCAAAATGTAGGTAACAAAAAGTGTGATATCTGGCTCCACTCCGCTGACCCATTTGCCTGTTCGGTTCAGGGACAGGCATACGATTGGTCTAGAGGGTAACGTGATGTCCGTGGACATCAGACACGCCCCCTGATTGGATGGTCAAAAGTGTGAAGTGTGTCAGAGGTTTGGAAACGCCCGCCATGTTGGATTCGCCGACATCTGCCAGTCTCCGCAGACATTGCGTTAAAAACAACAACAAAAAAACACAAAATTGCACTTGTCAAACTCATCAAACAATCTCTGGGGAGGTGAAGGGTGATGAGGATGGGATGAGATAGGACCATAGGAAGCCAAAAAAACTGGTGGTTTTCACCCCAAAAGTCTGCGAACAGTCCGGATGTTCAGGGGCAGTCCTGTGAAGTTTGCGGACACTTATGTTCAGGGACATCTGTGCCTATTTATGCATTACAGGGTTGTTGAAAAGAAGGTCTTGGATGGCTTATAACTTTGGTGCCACTCAAAGAAACTGCATGGAATTTTGGAATGTTATTCTAGACTTGATTCTGAATGGTTTTGGAAAGTGTGGAGGTGTTTTGTCAAGAGGAAACACATTTATAAATGTATAAATGTGGTGCCATTTGGCGAATCTACACAAAAGTTTGCACAAAGATATTAGATCTAGATATACATGTTTTTTTAAAGTTTGGTGTGATTTTGTCAGGAGGGGGCTAAATTAGAGGGGGGTTCAACATTTTTAGATGGCTTATAACTTTGTTGCCATTTGACGAATGTGGACAAAAGTTTTCAGAAAGATTATAGACCTAACCTTCAATGTTTGTGTAAAGTCTGAAAGGATTTTGTCAAGTGGGGTCTAAGTCATATGACTATTGTATGTTCATATATTTTGACACTTTTGAACAAATAAAACATGGGTTGATTTCAAGCAAACTCATGTAAGGAGCATTGGCAAGTGTCATAATGTAGGTACAAAAAATAGTGATATACCTTTGGACTGAGGTATAGCCTGTGGCCATGGGCAGTGGCCAGATTGTCTGGGTCATGGTATAAGGTCATGACCTGGACAATCTGGCTGTGATGTCATCTTTGATGTCCTGGGTCTTAGTCTTAGCAGTTAGTTTTAGCAGTGCACGGTGGTGGCGCGAGTTATGGTTGCTTAGCTTACCATAACTGGCGAATTTCTGATGTTTTCCGGTTTTATTTGTAAACATAATGTCCCTTTAACAAAGATTTTTCATTGAATATAAAGATAACATGTACGGGAAAAATCAAAGATAACACCTGGGCTGCGTGCAGAGAAGGTAAAGGAAAGAACAGAAGGTTAAAAGGAGAGGGGGTTAAGAACGTGGGGGAGGAATCGTTAATGCAGCAAAAAACAGAATCTCGGCTCTGCACATGCTGAAGTGGTTTCTACCATTTCTGAACACGCTTCATGAAGTGGAGGTAGCAAGGGCTACAGCATTATCTAGGCTGGATTACCGCAACAGCCTCTAGCTGCGATTCAAACACCTCACCCACATCCTGCAACTGATACAAAGCGGCCAGGTTCACGCTGAAAGTGAAGCTGCAAAGCCATGATCCATGAGCAACGAAGGCGCTGAACTGACACCCACTCGAAAAAAGAATGACATTTGAATACCTGTTCATCATCAACAATGCATGCAACGCCAGGTGCCCCGAGAACCTGAATGGTCTCAAAAATATATACAGTGGTGGCTGGTGACGTTTTTAACTGGCGGGCGTAAGTATTTGTCCCGATATGCCAGAGCATCTAAGTGTAGCGAGGGAGCCCACACCAACCAACGTGCGAGAATATTTTTTAAATAATGGGTGAAAATGGTGCATCTTAGACCACACCTTTTACACAAATTAGGTAAAAAGCTAAATAGTTTGCAATTAGGTTTTGTAGGGTAACTCATGAAAAAAATCCAATAGATGCAAATCACCAACGTGCACAGGCTTTTCATGATGCCCTTGCCCACAATATGTGCAAGTATAAAAGGATTTTCACGCTTGCTTTACCCATACATTTCGATACTAGCTGCACCAATATATGCCAGCATTTGCATATAAGAACATATTCATGTCTGCTTTGCGCATAATGCCAATAATGATACTATAAGACAATATTTCCACGCTGGTTTTGCCAATTTATGCCAGTAAACTCACAAAATACTCCCGTTGGCTTTACCAAAATGCATGCCGCAGTACAAATATATATTCAAAGTGGCTGCACCAAAATGCCGTCTTGCCGAGTTCCCCAATTTTGTTGGTCAAA
Organism: Ambystoma mexicanum; assembly: GCF_040938575.1. Classification (NCBI taxonomy): domain Eukaryota; kingdom Metazoa; phylum Chordata; class Amphibia; order Caudata; family Ambystomatidae; genus Ambystoma; species Ambystoma mexicanum. Next base: position 488,254,861 of record NC_090925.1, read on the forward strand.
CAAATCAACATTAAACCCATATTGCATCTAAAAAGCAAAATGAATGCTTCCAACGTAGTGTAGCATATTCCATCAGGAAAATGTGCACAATCAAAACGTTAGACAACATTTTAGCCAGGCTCATACTGTAGCACATACATTTACTTCGAACACCTACCAGCAGTCTCTTTCATTTTAAAAAGTGCAAAGGCACCGATCTGAGTTGGTGAACACATTTTTCCATGCGCTTCCACCCAAGCATCACCATTAGAGGCACAGACAATTTTGAAGGGAACATTCTTTCTGTAAAGAAAAAATATATTAAGCATTAGTTGTCTCTAGTCTCCACGTTGTTCACATTTACCAGACAAAACAGTAATACTAAACATTAAAACAGTAAAACATTGTTAGCACCTGCATTCATACCACTCCTCATCCTACCTTGTTTGTACACACCCCCTTCTTTCAACACACTTCCCTTCCTGCTCACTTATGCTACTGTTTGTATATATATAACCACCATGTAATTGCTATGTAACGGCCTGTATATTTTTACCTGTAAATGTGTAATTGTTATCGACTGTTTATTGCAATTTGTAACCATTTAAGCTTTGCATATTATTTTACGGTTGCGCCCAGTTACCTTTGGGTTTGGTGCGCATTACAAATGAATAAAACAAACATTGTGCCTGAGTCGAATAATCAGTGTAGTATCTTTGCTGTCCTCAGACCCCAGCATACATTTTTAGGCATTCGAAATCGCGAAGTTGGGTTTGTATTTTCATGTCAGGGGAGTGAGGAGAAGGGTAGATAGGGCACAGGAGACCGCTCATTCTCACAGCAGTCCTTAAGTGGGTGCTTGCAGACTTAATGGAGAGAGTAAGCTGCTTATAACATTGAAGCTGCACTAGAATAGTCTGAACAAAATGCATACAGAAGTGAGATGTCCCCCCACAGATAAGTTTGCCACTCCCCGACCGTCTCTGAAGTTATCGCCTCTCCCAACATTTGAAAGGTTAGACCCCCCTGCCCCTGAAATGTAGGTTTTGTTTCGCCCCTGTTTAAACACATACCAAAGCAGCAAGCCTATCTCTCTAGGGTGCCTGTGCCCCTGTGATTTATTAATATTTGCACAGCTACACGTGAGCAGCGGTCTGGGCACTTCACTTAAATGCACCGTCTGTGAGTTTAAGTGCAGTGTGCAGGGCACTGCACTTAAACTTAAACTTGCAGTCTGTCCTTAGCACAGTCTATGCATGCTTGGAGAGGAAAGCAGTCTGAGGAACCCATGGGGGTGGCAGAGATTAATGATTTGTCTGCTCGACACCGGTGCCTCAGACTGCTTTCCACTTTCACTTCAGCAGCTCTCGGCACTGCAGTGCACACGAGCTCCTCATTCACTGTGAAGTTTGAACACTGGCCTGGGCATTGCACTTTAAATGCGGTGCAGTGCCCCAGGCCATTGTTCAAACTTCACAGTGAGTGAGCCCTGGGGCCCTGGCCATCCGTCCTGACTCCCTCACCGGTAGTACCCCTCCGGGATTGCAAAGGTCCCACTTTTGCTCCAGACTGTGTGAGAGCAGCTCTACCCCTCTCACAGAACCCAAACCAAAAGCAGGACGTTTGCAGTCCAAGAGAGGGGGGTCTGGGATGGACCCTCCGGGTTGGTTATCACCGGGGCATAAAAGAAAACAAATGAACTCACCAGCGCTGGGTCTGGAACAGCCAGCTCCTCTGCCGCTCGTCTATGGTCATTAGTGTGGAATGCAGTGCTTGACCCACGTGCAGGAAGTCACGAAACGAAACCAAACATAGCCTATGGAGTTTGTTTGGTTTCGTTTCAGTTCCTGCACGTGGGTGCGTGCCCACAGTGACATCACTGTGACCCTCCCTCAGCACCCCGGACCCTGTCCTTTCTCTTGCATAGACTAGCGTGGGGTCTGTATAGTCTGACCCCACCCTAGTCTGTTTGAGGGACAGGACAGGTGGCTGCGCTAAGAAAAGGAGGCCTAGGGTGCGTTTCTTTCTTAATGCCCCCAGGCATCCTTTTCACTGCTGTCCCGGGAGGGCCTGCAGTGCACATATGCAGAAGGGATGGCTGATTTCAGCGCTCCACCTGCACATGCAGTGCAGCCCCCACCGTGCCCATGAGTAACAGGATGTTGCTGTTTCTCATGGGCATGATGGGGGACGTCATTGTTGGTGGGGTTCCGCCCCTCCAGCCCCCATTGAACAGCTGCGCCTGAATATATAGCTCCCCATCCCTAGTGCAGAAAAACATGCTGGTGACGGCTTCCAGAAGACATGTCTTGGACAGTGCTCGATTGGAGGTGGAAGTGCCTGGCTCTAGAATTTTCTATCGCAGTGATGTCAAGAAAGTCATATAAAATTTCAGAAAAAACGAATTAAGTGTTTTAGAGCAAACGAAGCAAGTCTTCCCATTAAAATAATCAATCTTCTGGACCCGTTCACCGGTTACCGCAACCTTCTCTCGTTCATGGTCTGTGAGACTTCTGAACTTGAAATCTAAAGAGCATGATTTCTGACAGTCCCCAGGACCAACCCTTCTGGCCTGTTGCATGGCAAGAGTTGTGTCTTTCCTTCATGGTTCGTCTATGCGCTGCCTCATTGACTCGCTCCAACATGTCTTCTCTTCCCCTCGTTCACCCTCCCTTGAACCTATACCTGTTTGAATGTACAAAGACTGGCTAATGACTGCGTGTTGTACCCATTTTTATCTCTGCATCCCTTTCTCCCTCTTCCCAATTGGGTGCCACAGAACAACTTTGTATCACACTTGGCACCTTACAAATCAACGTACAAACACGCGTATTCTCGACGTTCCTGCAATCGACCCCTCATCGAACGCTACCCTGGAACTAGGTCAAAGTAGCATCCATAGTCTGTAGACTCCCCATCTTCCACTCTATCGTTGGGTAAACAAGCAACCTAACCCCAAGCTAAGTCTGTACCATGACTCACCCCTACAATCTTTAGCCTGACTCACAGGGCTGCAAACATGGTATGACTTTACTGAAACTATTTCGACCAATTGCAGAAATATCTAAAACACTTTTATGAGTCAAAATTCAAAGCTTAATTGGTTTTAGTTTCAGTCTCCCTATGAGTCAGCTGGTCTATAACTGGAAATGATAATATGATTTTCTTAGACTCTATATAAACGTGTATTTAGAAATGCTCTAGCCTTTGATTTCACAGTGGAACTCTGTCCTCCTTGTCTCACGGGAAACAACCACTCTCTCACACCTATTTCAAGGGGAGATGATGAAAACAACCTTAAACTCACTGTGGCATCTGTACAGCTACTACATGGATTTCGCTCTGTAATCTCTACATTGCATGTTCTAATCCCAGCATTTGGAGGCTGATACAATGAATACCACTGAGTTAGTGAGTAGAAACACTGGTTCTTCCAGGGCTCTAGAACAACCCAGTTGTTAGCATTATTTCACACCTGTTGCATCAGCAAATTGCATCCTACCATCAGTCCCTTTCAAAGGAATGAATGTGCCGACTGCAGGGTCAAGCATAGTTTACTACCCGTTGGCAAACTTCCCACGGGGGACTCCCTTTGCTCATTCTGTCTTTCTAGGTCTCTAGGGAGGGCTAAACAGCTGCTTTCTGATGTGACTAATTTCTCTGCTTGAGTCAGCAGCATGTTCACCCCCTGCGGTCAGCAATGTGGCACTCTCTCCGGATAAGGTGGCCTAGAAACCTACAACAGCAACACAGCCTTGATTTCAGCTACATTAAAGAGTGCCCTAATGTTAAAGCAGAGTCTTGCTATTATAGTTCATGGAATCAGAGAGTTTGTCTAAGAAGACCAACCTAGTGAAATTATCAATTTCCTTCCCTCTTGTGCTTTATTGGCACCAGTGATCAAACCCAAGGATGTCTTGCAAGGGTGTTCTGGTAAAGAGTATGCACATGGTGCTGTGCACCAAGCCTTGGAAAGTGTTGGATGTGGTAGTGGAATTGTTTCACATATGGTAACTTTGACTTCATCCCCATGGTAATGTTGCTTATCCAGAGAATGCGCCACTGATGATGCTGAGGTTCAAAGATAGTATTGGTTTAACGTAGTTTGAGGTTGTGTAAGTTTTACAGGCTGACTGCATTTGCAAAGTTTATTCTGTTTGAATTCTTTCATGTTCTGCGGATTCTGAAAACAAACATCCAAATGTGGGTTGGCACGATAAAAAGTACTGCTAAACCACCGAGAATTTGCAGAAGGCGAAGACTGCGTCTAACTCTAGTGTAGGTCATCGTACATTGACTTCATGCAGCAACACTTGAAACTATGTGGTCTGCATGTAATGAAACTAAATCCATGATAATGCAGAAACCCAAATGTGCTATCATGAATTCTGTACACTATTATCATTTGCATGCAGTTCTGCACCACCGCAGGTGGTGTAAAATAATCTTCATATGTGCTATTGTGTTCAATATGTGGGTACTGCCCAAATTGTGTGCTCTCTCTGAGAGCCTTCAGGTGCTATGAGTCAAACATGATATTTGCATTGTTATCCATAGGTTTAGTACAGTTATAATCCAGTGATGTATCCATACCTAACGGTTGCCCCACCAAACCAGGAGCTGCGGGAATAATGAAGAAATATACACGGATATGCTTGATCCACTTTATTATAGGAAACCTGGTATCAACATCATCATATTTCTTTCTGATTTCATTTCATTTATTCAATTTCAAGTGAATTCAATTATATGTTTAAATTATGTTTAAATTTCACAACAAATTATTTAATTTATAGTCAGCACCAACACATAGAGAATGCACTAGTGCACAAGTACATGATCCCATAGATTCCCTCAGAAATGTGTTGATCAACACCAATACATACACATAGGATTCGCCAGTGCAGAAGTATGTAATCACATAGATTTCACATCATGCAAACTCAAGAAGTGTGTCTAACACAATTTAAAAAAAGTAAAAACTCCTAACAGTGGTGTATTTCGACATGAATGTATGTAATAATCTAATGCAGTTTCAATTGAATGAACGCCACTGGCACCTTAACAGGGTAGTATCAACGTTATTGAATGTTTTACTGATCCTTCAATTCATCGCGTTCATAAGGCCCCAGCATTAATCAATGTGGACCCTATGTATGTAGATAAAGAGGCAAAATTAATGTATCGAAAATGTTCTATGTGAAATTTGAATCTTTAGGATGACCTTAAAAATAGTAATCAGGTTCACCAATCTCTATGATACAATGATGGTTTCCACATATATCAAAGGTGCAGCACCGCCACACTTTTGTCGGGGGGAAATTCTCCCGGGGTCTGCTGGGCCGTCCGCGGACCCCCCCGGGCAGGGAGGCCCCAACTCCTCCCGCGTATCCCAAAAATGAGTATGAGGCACACGCAAGAAGCAAGGTGGTTCTGCTGTTTATTAAACAACGGCAGGGATGGGTCAAGGATCGTACGCGTCCGTTCTGACTCTCTCTCAAAATTCGTGGGGCTCGCAGGCCCTTTTTACCTCAGTATGACGCGCTACTTGCGTCATCTGGGAAAGTTAGCAAAAAACCTATCGTCACTCTGGATTGGTTCCTCAAGTGGTAGGGTTAGTATAGCATACGTATAGAGAACGCTGTTAGTGGTTAAGGGTCAGTCAGGTGGTATACTTGGGTTGTCCCTTCTATTAGATACATGAAAATTGTTACATGAAGACCCCTGATGATTGGCTAATGTTAATGGCGTCAGTGATAAGTGCCCCATGTTCTGATTGGTCCACTCGCGAGCCCCCACAGCTTGGGACCATCGTTGTTCCCAGCTCGCGGTGCACCTGCCATTTGCAACAATGTATAACTATGTGTTTGTGCAGACAATGCGTGGATTTGTTCATAAGCTTGAGAGCAGACTACTCCCACCGCTGCAGATGTCCATTGAGTCGCTTCATTGTTGCTGCCTGTGTCTCAAGACGTGGGACCCAGGCGCCTCCTCCCTCCTGGGCCTGGCACCCTGTCAGGTTTGGCTTGGTCACGTGAGGAGAGACCGTGGGAGGCAGAATTCTGCACGTTTAATGTTGCATTTTCCAGTGTGTGTCTGGCTTAGTTTGCAGGTGTGACCTTGGCCTCGGCTTGTGGTATGCAAGTTTGCAACATTGCTCCCTTGGCTGTCTGTTCCCGCCGGCTCATTCTGCAGGGTCAGCAATTGTACTCTTGCTCGTTCAATGTTCGTGGAGGCTCTTGCTTGCGGCCTACTTGGGCCTGGTGCATAGGTGGGGATGTTTGATGCACGGTGCTTTAAGTTACAGTATCATATTGCTTTATCCCCAGTATCATGTCTTCGTTATATTTCTCATTGCAATGCATGGGTCAGGAGAAGCGTCAGCAAGCATTTAGATGAGTTCGTTGTGTGTCTTGCATTTCTGCATTTTGAAAAACCTATGTGAAAAATAATAATGATGCGCGTCAGTGGGTGTGTCTATCACCTACGTCATAGCACTGAATATGTTCTTCGTGTGGATTGGTGTGGGAGTGTCCAGGGTGCATGTTTGCACGGGTGCTCTGACCGTTGGCTAGGTCGTCATGGCATCTCTAACGATGTGTTTATTTACTGTTGAATGGTTCAGTCGAGTTCATCCATGCCGCAGGTGTCGGTTTGGGCAGGGCAGGCTGGTGGGCACATCCGTATGTTCCTGAACCAGGGTATTTGGTCGTCTGGTAGATAGGCAAACTCCTCTTGTGGCTGGTGTCTGGGCCGCGATCATCTAGGCCATGGGCGTGAGGGGATTGGTGGGAGTCTTTTGTTCCATTCTCCCACTTCACTTTTCTTTAGCTTCAGTTAAATTCCATATCGATAACCTACAAAATAAAATGATTATCATGATAGTATCTTGAACCAATCTGTAATTAGTTGTTTAGTTAAACAATGATTGTATTTGCTTCTACCTCATTAGCATCTGTTGTCAATTTATGCACCCGCTTCTGCATATCTTTTTATTTGATAGATTTTCTTTTTTTCAGTAAAAGAAACAGATAATTAATTTAATATAATATTACCTTTACAAAAACATTGATTGACAGTTCATATAGGGCCCTGAATGAAATGCAAATCTTACAATGATTCTCTATTGTCACTTTATGGCGTCTTCAGGATTCTGATGGATGTACAGGTGCCATATTGTGGTGCCGAAACAATTTATTGCCACGTTGGAAAGGTGACATAGTTACGCAATAGTGTCATTACGTTTTGCCACCATTTTGGCAGTTTTTATTATAGTAGCTGAACACGGCATTGTATTTCTTGATTATTGTCCCCAGTTCCTGGTTGTGGTGGGTTTTCCTTGTATAGATAGATTGCACAACAGCTTTGCTGTATTGGGTTTAGAAAGCATATACATGTATTGTCAAATAAACTTGTTAAGTATATTCACTCAATGAGTCTCACCGAATCAAAATTGGTTAAAAAAAATGTTGTAAATGTTTATTATATACTTCTTCAATGATGGCTCAGAATCCAACACTGATTTACAGTGAAGAGCAAACATTGTAAATAATTAGCACCCCTTCCCTTTTTAATCCAACAGGGAATAATCAAAACATTACCACACAACTGTCGGGGAGGAATTACTTAAAATGACGAAAAAAGTTTCAAGGCAGAAGTCCATGGTCACCTTTTAAGAGCATATCTCAAGACCAACAATATACAATTGGGATTGTTGTTCCGTAACAAACTATGCTCTTAATAGCTAGAACACTAGACTAAGTTTTGTTATATTGCCACGAAACGTAGCCAGGACCTCATGGTGCTGACAATTATCACAGCACAGTGCATTAGTAACAAATTACAGCAGGAGCTTGAGATGGCTAATTCAGCACTAATCAATGCAAAAGAAAAAGTAATAGAACCCAATAAACTAACAGATGAGCAAATAGAAGGGTGTACCAAACTTTGGCTTTGAGTAAATATTCAGTGCAAGTCCTGCTGAAGAAAATCTATTTGGCTCCGGCTGAATAGTTTCTTGCTATTCAAATTCTGCCGAATACTTTGTCTTGCCTTGAATAGAATGTAGCAACTCAGAGAGGCAACTACGGAGGGCAGATTGAGAAAGAGAAGTGAATCAAACATGGTTTGGCAGCATTCCTGAATAAATATCAGACTAAGGTCTATATGCTTGTGTACTGGAGAGAAGGGATGGTGAAGATGATTGAGAAGAGAGGTTGTTTTCTTCCTATGAGAATGCCTACGGAGAAACTTGCAGTAACAAGTAGTGGAGTGCAGTATTTTGCTGAGGTAGCGACTTATGTACCAGGCAGGGTGACATGCCCCCACTTAAGAGACCTCTCAGAGCAGTTACATGTTGGGAAATGTGTCCAATTCCCCTGTGTGCCAGATTTCCAGATGGAGTATAGACAGACAGGTGTGAGGAGACTGCGAGGGACAGTCCGAGAGCTGTACTCCATTTGTGAAATTGATAGGAAGGATGTGTGGAAATTGACAAACAGGAAAACAGTCTTTTTCAATTCAATGGGCTGCGGATAGCAGTGCAATTTATGGCAGACATTTCTCAAAACATATTGGTCTCCTGGGAGTACCTGCTTTTTGGGAAATGTCTTCAATAACATTACAGGCAGTCTGCAGCAACAGGAAAGGAGTGTGAGATGGAATATCTTTTTCAGATTAGGCAGAGAGAGAGCGACAGAAAGTGCTGTATATTCTTGTGTTGTGAGGTGGAGAGTTGAAGAGTGAGAGGCTCAGAACCTTCCATAGAGCCGTCCATCCTTTAGTGTGGTAGGACGAATTGGGGTAAGAGGACGTGGATTGCGATTTGGTGGAATTGAGAAATTGTCCAACAGGTGAGTGGCTGCTAAGGGCTTGTAGGTTTTTGGCAGGTTCGGTTACATAATAGGCTTCCCTACCTTTGATTACCAATGCTCCAACACGGTCAGACTCTACTGGAGTGCCCTTTCCCTCATTTGGCCTATGCATGGATTTGGAGCCCACATACCTCAAAAGTAACCTGAATCTGTGTCCTACATGATCAGATAGAAACTATATGTAAACTTTGTAAACTGCTAAGTAAACTGTAAGTAAGCTTTGAAACTCATTCTCCACCTAATCTACCTTGCAAGAGTGTAATTCACAATGACATTTGCATCATAAGTAAGGGTGATTTTTTTTTATTAGAATGAAGCAACATTAATAACCTTAGGAATACTTATTAAGAACATAGGTCCACAATCAAAATAGGGCCTTCAATTTTCTAACAAAATTGTTTTTCAAGTTTGGAACATGATTTATTAAATGAAACAAAATGTCAGCCCCATGTTCGATTTTGGCTGAAACTTGATGATCTTTTTGATATTCGGCCAAATGTGAAATATGCTATTCGGTACACACCTTTTTCCCATTTAACCCTAACTCACTCATCCCGTCTTCGAATCCTTTGAATGAATGAGTGTTTGTTGAGGGCCATCTTTTGCCTGGGAGACAAATAAATGCCCATGCGTTCTTACTTTATTCCCAAAGTAGCCGTAAAGAAATGAGTCTACGCAGGATGTAAAATAATATATTCACTTGGCCAGATAAAAGGGTTTTCTGTGATGCTGGAGGAACTTCAGATGCTTCTTTCTCAGCTCTCATGAGACCTCATTATGGAAGAAATGCTGAAAGTTGTACACTCTGCCTGTACCAAGAATACTGCTCGTTATCGCCCCTCCCCCCACCAATAATCTTGTGTGTCTGCGGCCAGTCTATAGTCCCTGTGGTAATTAACACCTGTGATAAAAAATATCGCAGACGATAAATATGCTTTTCAGTTACTGCTCCTATTCACACACGCCAAACATAATTCTGTCAGTGCTATAAAAATAAAAAAAGACTGCTGACAAAGCAAGCTTCCAACGAAAAGAGAAGAAAGGGTGCAGCTGCAACACAAACCATGGTTCTATCCATCACCTGAGTGTGTTGTTAACACATCTGACTTGGCACATTTTAAGTGCAGCCCATGGTTCATGGCACTTCTGGTGGTAAGTGCAAATATGTTGGTCATTGCAGTTCCAGTGGCAGATATTTCCCCTGTTATTGCAGTCATGACTCTGGAGGTAACCTGCTGAGGTGGACTTTACAGCTGGGTCGAGATTACAGAAACTTTGCACCAGTGCAAGTGCCAAATTGCACGGTATTAGCACTAGGGCAAAGTTTGGCCTATTTTTTAAAACACTGGGACATATTAGAAAACCATTGCACTATGACACAAATTTTGCACCGGGGCTAAATTTGCCCTAGGGCTAAAACCATTCTGTATTAGTACTTGGGCAAACTTTGCCCTGATGCAAAAATGCAATGAAAAAGTCTATTTTGCACTAGAGCAATGTTCGTCCTGATGCTTATACCATGCCAAGCTCCACTTGTCATGGTTTTCTAATATGTGCCATTTTTTTAGAACTAGAGCAAACCTTGCCCTTGTGCTAATATCGTGCACAACTGGACATGGCTATCAGTGACACACATGTTCTCGCTCGCGACAAGCTCCTCCAGTATGTGAATGGGTCTCACAGAACTCAATGGAAAGTAGCAGTGCCTACTCCTTGGACCCGCTTGCTGCCACAATGTGTTTTGACCTAAAGGACGAAGTGCATAATGTGCCAAATAATTGGTTAATGAAGTTAATGCCCTCTTCCACATCTGTGCTAGCTGCTCCAGGTCTGTGTTGTGCTCTAAACACTTCTGCAACCCCTTACAGCCATGATCTCTGGTGCTATCTTTGAACGCATTGTCCTATTTACTGCACTCTATTGCTCGCCAGGGATAGGCCTACAGATTATTCTCAATTCAATAACTCAATACAATTAATGCTGCAATTCAGAGACTGAAAATGCAATTCTTTATGTCACTTTCAACAACACTATGACAGTTTACCATTTTCCACTCAGTAATAGTGTCAAAATAAATTCTATGTTGCCATGTCATATTCACTATGCCGGGGCTCAGCGCATTATTACAGGGCATTTTTTGATTCGTTCATATAAATGTCATGAAAGTTACAATCGTAACCTCATGTAATGCAGCTTTATCATATGCCCATTGCCCCCATTTCCAAACAACTGCAGAGAAGGTGGTGCTACTATATAAATAAACACCAACCATCCAATCTCAGGTTTTGGTCACAACAGACTTGTTACTCCACACTCATGACCATGTATGGAAGTGTTTGAAAGTTGTGGCAAACAGGCATGTCACCTGTTGTTACTGTTAGTAACTTATTACCATCAACAGCAGGTGACAGGTCTGTCCATCATGGCTTGGTCAGAACAGAGAACAGACACAGCCTCAGGGCTGCCTGAAGGATGACCCGCCTCTCTTCATAGTGACTGAGTTCCTTGTCATAATGGGTATTTTTGACAGCCACACATGAGTGTTTTTCAAGTTCAGATATATTGCATATCGGTACGTTTAATTGAAGTTAAGTTGCAGATTAATGCAAAACCTTGAAATTCAGCAGATGTGGGAAGTCTGGACCAGCTTCACATGGCGCGCTCCCATTGATGTCCCTCATAATGCCATTTTGTATGTCATTGTGAATCCCTTCTATTATAATGGCTATGTGCCCATGAGCTTTGCAATGTGAACACGCTGAGTTGAGCTGGTCATGACTTCCCACATGACCTGAATTTCAAGGGTTTTGTTGAAGTGAATCTGCACAACGTAACTGCACCTTAACTAAGGTTTTTTTCAGTGAATTTCAAGGGTTTTGTAATACCATTGTTTTTTACAGGCCACAAGTCATGGCCTTTGGCCGTGGCCACTTCACATGTCGCCCCAATATCTTCCTTCAAGTCCCAACAGCCATAGCATTGGACCATGGCCTGTGCCCATGGCCTTCGGCCATGATCACTCTACGCATTGCTCCAATTGGTTTCCTAAATGGGCCCTCTAGCCATGGCTTTCGGTCTTGGCCTTTGGCCCCAGCCGTCGGCTGTGGCCACACCACTGGGTTTCTTTAGAGAACACTAACCATGGCCTTTGACAATGGCCAGTGGCCACAGCCTTTCACTGTGGTCCCTTTACATGTTGTACCAATAGGGTTCATTGGGGCCTACTAGCCATGGCCTTACATATTGCACCATTCGGTTCCTTAAAGTAACCCAATAGCCACAGTCTTCGACCACACCATTACCCCCATCTAACTGTAGCTGTAACATTCCACATTATTATTTGTACTAATCTCATTTTTTTAACTCTTTAAATCAAATGTTTCCCCAGAAATGCAGGTAGCATAACCCCAATAATAGTACTGTACTCATGTGATGCACTTTCATACCCAATCCCGTTTTCTGCTATAATTCCTATTTGCAAAAATGACCACGGTTATGAGAAAACGTTTGAGCTCTGAACTTGGTCCCCAGCCTCCCCAACCCTCCAATTTCACATAGTGCCTATTTCCCCCTCCCCACCTCTAACCTGATGCCATTCCATCCTTATTCCTCATCCAAATGGCATTTGTTCCATTGTTTATTTTCGGCTAACCGCGGGAATTTCAGAAATAACCCCGGTTATCTCTCAAATCGAACACAATAAAACGGCAGGTTTTTCATTTCAGGAAAAGCTTTGCTGATGCATTGTGGGACACATATGCAGCTATAATTATCGGTGAAGGTGGCACGCCGTTCCCCTTCAGATATTTTAACAACTACTGGACGGAATAACTTCAGACCCCTCCTACCTCTCCCTGAAAGCAAGTCAACACTTTGTGCCCAAGTTGTTTCCTACCTGAAACAGAAATTCAGACGTTTTCTCTGTGGGCAAATGAATGGGACTAGCTCGATAACAGCATTTTTGCTTTCTTAATAACTTTTTTCATTTTTTACCAAATCCTTTCCGAAAAAATGTCCAGTCTTTGGTGGTCTAAGGGGTGGGTAGAGAGAAGGGGAGCTGACAAACTTTTGTTTAGCAAAATATCATGCAAATCCATCATGCGAGTCAAAAGTTTTTTTTTTAACCTTGATTGGGCATTCCTTTATTTTGGACCTTTGTACTATTGCCGTTTAGTTTGCTACTGTTATCACATTCACACCCCTCTTAGGAATATAGCCTGCCTTCCGCCCGCGATACCACAAAAGGTTAAGGAATTAAATGTATTGACTGTGCCTGTTTTACCTTTATGATTAAGAACATTGTTGGTTTGTAGTAGTGCGGGGGCTGAGTAGGCAGTTTAGTTTAGACACTACTCATTCTTGTACTCCTCCATAGCGCTACTCATTTCATCACACACACAAACATGCAAAATGCTGGTCATCTGGAAATGGCCACCAAACGATGCCCCATACTAGAAAGAGAGGGCGTGGGAGGTGGCAGAATGTGCCCTCACAAAAATGGGTGTGTTTATTTAATGTGTAGATGGTACTCCCTATTGAGAAAATGATAGGTATGCCATTCACCTTGTCTGATTGGTTTGTGAAGGCCACAGACTGAAAGGTGTTTATAGTTCACAGACATTCCGGACTGCTTCTCCCCATTGGACACTGAAATTATACAGTATGAAAGTCGACATCTGTCGAAATCTCAATATAGCACAATTCCTTTGAATGGCACACAATTGCAACTACCAAGATGCGATGTTTTGGCACTGTTACCCATCATGGCTGCTTTAATCAGGCTTTGTTGCTACATATCTATTTGTGCAGACACATTATTTTCTCCTGTATTATTAATGATCGACACCTTTGAATCCAGAACCTTCCTTTTCAAGGTTGAGCTTCTGTTCTTCGATATGTTCAGGATTTCTGATGCATCAGAAGGGCTAATTCGTGTTCTCAAGATTGCGATCTCCACAGGGTTACCCGCACTCAGCGAGGTCCATGGATACATATATAAGCCTGCAGATCACAGTGCCAAATCCACTCTGTTTGTTAATTGAAATGAGACAGATTCTACTTTGAAAACTTTAAGATCCATAACAAAAGTACGTACTGTGATTGGGTGGCAGTGACGGAAGCGATCTGGTATCAATATATTTCTAGCAGAATAAAATATTCCGGTGTATGAGAACAGGTGCTTCACTCAAAACTTGCCTGCTCTCCCATCTTAAACAGGAATAAATGCCACAGCATATTCTTGATGGATTCTTATAAATTCATACCATTAAGTGTCCCCTAAGAAATACCCTATAAAACAGGATGGAATTCTGGCAGAAGCATAGTTTCTCTATATTTTATTTGCTTCATAAAAAGTCAAATGTAAGTCCATTCGCTGGAGGATGCACCTTGTTTTCTTGCTTTTCGCGATGTGCTGACTAGATCTTTTTATTAATATTCTTGCAAGATTACATGACATTTTTTTTTAAAAAGTAGAAAGACATTCTGATTAGGCACTCTGCACTATCTTGAATAAATTCATTTTAAGTGGTGTATGATTCATTGAAATGAGCTCAACCTTATCAGGGAGTGCTGATAAACTAGGTTAAGTCCAACACTTGGCAGTTCACGAGCAACAACTATTCCAAACACAGAAAAGATCTAAGGGAAGGCGGACATTCCTGAGCGGTCCATGTGAGCAGTTTACACGGAATCAGTATTCACTTATGTCTCCTGGTTTCTGGGACGTTCTTCAGGATCTTTAACCCTGTGTCTGCTGGTAGTGCGCGTGATCATGTCTCCCCGATGGACATGAGCCCTTGCAGCCTCAGTTAATGGAGACCAAAGAATCCACCGTAACTGCCCTCAACCGCACCCACTTCTGCGGCTGAGGTCCGTTCCAAGGAGGTCTTGCGATTAGCTGCATTCGGTGTACATAGGCACGGGAAACCCGGGCATATCTATGGTTTTAGTGGCTCATCCGCCTGGATCAGGGCCGTGTGCACATGCACGCTGAGGATCATTAATGGCAGCCACCATGAAAAACACGCCGGCCACAATTGTTGCAGATCCCTACAGAGGATGCCTGCCCTTTTCCCATGTGACAGGGTGGCAGAATCCAGAGAGATTCACGCCTTTCAGCGTGCACCAAATGTTAGATGCAGTCGTGGATGAATGGACAGTCTCTGCCTGAAGAAGCTAAAGTCATGGAGCAGATTTCTTGTTCCACTTCCTGCTCCATGCAAGGAGTTGTGACCAGAATGGTTGGAGCCTGCTTGTTTCATTGGCTTGGTACCATTTTCCGTGTGTATCAAAACGATCCCATTAGCGTTTCAACAGTAGATCTTCTGGATTCCACATAAAGTTCAATTATTTAATAGCGTCTGTTGATTCTGGACACTTCCTTTTCTCTCTGGCAGCAATGGAGTTGGTGCCTCATTCCTCCAAATGTTCTATGTCAAGGCACAGAAATTATTGACTGGGTTTACGATGCGTCTTCTTGAGTACCCGCAGGCCGATGAAAGCGCTAAACTTAGTTGAAGGCTGATTAGATACATTGTGCACAGGGCTATGACTCTGCTTATGGTTATTTCTTGAATTCTCAAGGAACTCGATTACACCTGGCAGTTGCGCTGTCAGGTAGAGAACCTGGCGTATATTTCATAATAGGTCTGTTGCATTCACTTTTGCAGGTGCAAAGCATACTATGCTGCACACCCTAAAGTAGTGCCCCTATTTCCACCTACAGACCAATCCGAGCTTTTTAGCTCCATTTACTCATTTGCTGCATTGCACGTTTATAATACCTGATTGTTGCTTTTGCTGACTTGCAGCCTGTCCCATCTGTCCAGGCCCTCTTCCGCTCTTTTCTTCTGCCCTCCACCCCAACCCATGATAGGGCCCTTGCCCATTAGCAACTCTCAGAGGCTCTTGCCTCTTGTGGCACCCTCGCGTCCTCCATTCTTCCGCCGGAGAACTGGCGAGTGCCCCTTTTTCCATCTGCTGTCAGATCTGAGCTTTTTAGCTCCATTTTCTCATCTGCTGCATCATGAGTGCTTTGAAGCCCTCGTTTTGTGTATAAGTGCTTTATAAATAAACAATACAATACACATTTAAAATTACCTGATTGTTGCCTTTGCTGGCTTGTGGCCTGTTCCATCAGTCCCCTGCCCTCTTCCGATCTTTCCCTCTAGCCCGTCCCCCTGAACCCAGATTGGGCCGTTGCCCATTAGCAAATCTCTGAGGCTCTTGTGGCAGCCTCGCATCCTCCAATCTGCCGTCGGATACCTGGTGAGTGCCCCTATTCCCACCTGCAGCCTGATTCGAGCCTTTTAGCTCAATTTTCTCATCTGCTGTATCATACGTTTAAAATTACCTGATTGTTGCTTGTACCAACTTGCAGCCTGCCTCATCAGTCCCCTGCCCTCTTCCACTCTTTCCCTCTGCCCTCCCCTCCCCGACCCCTGATTGGGCCCTTGCCCATTAGCAACTCTCTGAGGCTCTTACCTCTTGTGGCACTCTCGCGTCCCCCATTCTGCTGCCGGAGAACTGGTGTGTGCCTCTATTTCCACCTGAATCCTGATTTCAAGCTTTTTGACTCTAGACTCTTATCTCCAGGCCTCCATAGTTAACTAGTGTTGGTCAGCGACCCGTTTTTCATTGAGTTTTCTTTATTTTGCATTTGCCTTTCCTCAGCTGCATTTTCTGTGCTTTCTGGGAACCAGCTGCCATTCTCCTGCAGCCCGCCTCCCTTCCCGCTCTCCTCCGGCTTATTGGTGTTTTGCAGCCTCCCCCTTGACCTATAAGACCTCATCAACAACACTCCCAGGGCAGCCCCTGCCCATGCAGCACCTCGACTAAGGACCCTGAGGCAAAGGACAGCTAAAGCAGAAGCAGCTCCAGGTGGTGTCTGCTGGGTCAGTTGGGGATGCAGAAAGCAGGCAGCCGTCAACCAGCAGCGACAGACAAAGTAAGTGAGGTGTGGACAGAGGGGCACAGCAATCACTGTGTCCCACCAAACTGGTACACCTCTCTCATATCTTATCTTCCCCACCGCCCATTAGCCTAAAGCATGCATAATGTACCACTCTTTTGGCAACTGTTAACCCCACATTTAGCCACTAAGCTATCAACTGTATTGCCTAGCAATATCTCACATTTAGATTAACTTTACCTTAACTTTGCTAGCCCCTCCAGATAGAAATGTGAATACTTGCTTGCATCGCATCTAGACAGGATTGTGAATATTAGCCAATTCCACATTCAGATAGAACTGTGAATATTAACCAATGCCACATTCAGTTAGAATGGTGAATATTAGACAATGGGCCTCATTATGAGTTTGGAGGTAGCCATGTCATATTCACCGGCATGGCTACCCCCAAACTCGGGTCCGGGTCCTGAAAAATGGGAATTACCGACCATTCTGACCTTTGTGGGCCCTGTAATTCCCATTCACGGGACCCAGACCCAGACCCGGTACGTCCCCATTCCCATTGAGCCCCCATAGGGCTCAATGGGAATGGGGAGGATGGTAACAACGGTCCCATTAATAACGGGACTATTGCTACCATCCTGTTCTGCTAGTGGGTTCCGCTCTGCATGTCTGGTCTGACCAGGCATCCAGAGCGGCACCCGCGAGCAAACTCGTAATGTTGCGGCAAGGTAACAATGGCGTCGGTAGCACTAGCGGTGCCGTTGTTGCCTTACCGCAACACTTATAATGAGGCCCAACGCCACCTTCAGAGAGAACTGTGAATACTAGCTTGTATCGCATCTGCACAGGATTGTGAATATTAGCCAATGCCACATTCAGATAGAACTGTGAATATTAGCCAATGCTGTATTCAGATAGACTGTGAATATTAACCAATGCCACATTCATATAGAACTGGGAATATTAGCCAATGCCACATTCAGATAGAACAGGGAATATTAGCCAATGCCACATTCAGATAGAACAGTGAATATTAGAAAATTACACCTTCAGATAGAACTGCGAACACTACCTTGCATCACATCTTGACCTGATTGTGAATATTAGCTAATGACACGTTCAGATAGAACTGTGAATATTAGCCAATACCACATTCAGATAGAACAGTGAATACTAGCTTGCATCCCATCTAAGCAGGATTGTGAATGTTAGCCAATGTCACATTCAGCTAGAACGGTGAATTTTAGACAATGCCACATTCAGATAGAACTGTGAATACTGGCTTGCGTCGCATCTACACAGTATTGTGAATATTAGCCAGTGCCACATTCAGATAGAATTCTAAAGGTTAGCTTGTGCCACATCTTGATAGGATCATGGGTGTTGGCCTTCCCCACATTTAGATAGAAATGTGGAGTTATTCATGCACCACATCTAGAAAGAATTTGAAAATTAGCATGCATCACATCTAGATATCGATGCCACTAACCAACCCACTAAAAATCTCACCTTTCAGCATACACCACTAAAACTCTAACCAAACACAACCACACCTCTAAACCACAGCAAATCACACAAACTTCACTACACTGCAAAAATAAGACAAATCACACATAGCCTCACTCAACAGAACACGATGGCTAATGACCGAAAAGTACACCCAAGTTCAGCGAACAGTGACCAACCAAACTGAAGATGGCAATGGCACATCACTACTCTCTTGCACTTTTCCTACTCAGTCCTACTAACTCACTCCCATCTCCTTTCCTTTTCAGATCCACCAGAGCGCCAGGGGACCACCCAGGTGTTGATAGTGCACGGTATAAATGTCCTTTAACATTAACATTACATATATTGTTGGCTCCAATCATAAGACACACACAGTCTCCTTTTTTGTGTGCTGACATTCTAAGCTCCTGATGCTCAGTTACAATGCTGAAGTAGTAGCTCCACCACTGTCACTGGGAAACTGTATAGCTCCTCTTTCCACCACCAGACTTTAGCAGAGGGCCCATTATTACCCCACATCTCTAGGCTGAACGTGGGCCTCTCTACATCGGACGCGGGTGAGTTCACCAGCACAGACTCCTAGACCAGTGACTCAGGCATGTGCAATATGTGTCAGTGCTGGGGAAACCCAGATCTCCAGAGGGTGCACTGAAACATCATGTCCTCATGCCAAACACCTTCTGCAGAGGATACCCTCTTGATCACCACATTGGCCTGGGAAATGTGCCCCACGTACTTTGATGTCACATGCAGAATGGCCGGCAAAAATTCCACCAATGCATGCAACACTCCTCTCTCTCTATAGCGTAATACATACTTTTCTGTGTCACCTCTCCCTAGACAATTGTCCATGTATAGTGGACGGACATGTACCTATACCAATGCAAGCTTTTTGTGAAGCCTGAATGCCTTCCTGGGTATGCAAACCCCTTTCACCCTTTCCATCTTGCTTCACCAGTGCTCTTGCTATTCCACCCAGCAGGCAAAGGTCTACCGACAGGGGCACAAGACACCTTGGAAAAGAGTGCTTATTATTCGGTATAGTACTAACACATTGCAAAATAACATAAGGGAGCATTTGTGGGAGGACATTCCCCTGTAAATGAGGGACATGATGCTCATAAAAGCAACGGTGCCCAAGGAACACCTTTGCATATGAATTTAGAAAAGATTCTACACCAAGCTGTGCTGGCCCCCTTCAGGGTCATTTCACAAAGTCAACTATTACGGTCTGCATACTGCATAGGCCTTGTCATGGGCGTTTAATGCTGAATGCTGTGACTTACAATTATTGCAATGATTTCCATAAAGAGTGATACCTTTTCCTAGCTCACCTGCTGATGTCTATGCTGGACAGTACCGTGTGAGCAATGTGCTGCCCTTTCTTCCATCTTCTCTGTCTCTCTCCCCTCTGTTGTGCCTGTAGACAGACCCCATGCTCTGTACCCATAGTATATTCACCATGCTATGTCCTCCAAAAATGTCTTGACTGCCTGCATCCTCGTCGCCCAATCTCTCACCATTCATTGCACCTACACATCCATTCGGGTCTCCTCCAACAACCTGTTGCTATAGTGTTGCCAGGAAGATGTAGTTGTGTGAAAACATCTTCAGTAAAACATAGTTTTCAAAATGTAGTCATTCTACATAAGCATTGTAACGTGTGAACATATTGCCACAACGAAGGTTGCCAAATGAGCATATTTTAAGCACAGAAAGGTGCAAGGCTGTAATCTTAATGCCGACTCATACCCCGACTAGAGCTAAGCAATCACTAGAAATCCACTACCATCCTAACCCACTCCCTATAACCACAACCATTAATTTAACCCTAAATCTTAGGTTTTCCCTCACTCCGAGCCTTCAGTACTTTAACAAATTGTGTTTGAAAGCAGTGCAATACAAAACACCAAATAAGTGACCCTCACTCAAACACCATCATTAGCACTCCACAACCTTTACAGCCGTACCCTAACTTTAACACAAACCATTGCTCTAATGCTAACTCTAGCCCTTCAACAACCCCAACCTTTACACATACCCTGACCTTAACTCCCCCCTAGCTCCTAGGTTTATCATAACTCCTCCCACCTTCACAAGCACTATCCCCTTGCTGATCTCTAACTCAAACCCTTACTGTAATGTTAATCTTGGCCTTACCTAAACCTCTATCCTCTAACACTTACACTATCTCTTACTCAACTCTAGCACCTACCCAAACCCCAGCACCACCAGCCCTCCTTGATCTGAAGACTTACCCTAATACTAACCCAAATCATGACTCTAACCCTAACGCCTAGCCTTACCCTAACCTTAATCCCAAATCCCTACTTTTTGCTTGGAAACATTTCCACTACTAAGGTATTTTCGCCACAATTGTTTCACTGACTATATTTTTGCTGGACACCTTTGCTATTGCTGCCAACTCTCCTCTTATTCTGGCCTTCTCATTTCCAACTCCTCCGTTACAGTGTACCCCAACTCTCCTGTAACTGCTGTATTCACTAAGCTGGCATACCCACAGCCTACATGCTGCCTAATGGTGAATGCCTTTGAAATGTACTCTCTCTTCGCTGGTCACCACTGTCTTTACCTCTGTAGCACACACACTTGTTTGCCAGATTCTTGTGTCTGGCCATTACTGATATGATGTTTCTTGCCCCTCAACAGACACACATGCCTCTAAACACAGAGCACAGAGGCAAGGTTGGCCCTGTCTGCCAGTATTCCTGCTTGCTATCCAGCTACCCGGTAGGCAGTGAAAAAGTCGAAAACATTATTTTGAAAGACTAAGGGGCCGATTCATGAACAAACATGCGCCGAAAATCTACGCGCAAGCAGGCGCAAGCAGGCGCAAGCGGAAAGAAACAGGCGCACGCGCACGCGTGCGATTCATGGAAGTCCCTGCGCGTGTACCCCCCAGGATGTGCGCCAAACCCGTGCATGGCGCACAAGTCACTGCAACATCCCGAAAGGCGTGCGCGACGCGCACAGTGAAAGCGCACAACCTCGGCGCATACACCAGAAAGTGGGCGGGACACGGGGCGTAACGCGCGGAATGGGGAACAACGCGCGAAAATAAGGGCGTAACTGGGGATGTACTGCAGGGAAGCAGACGGAACGCCCACACGCACTCGAACCACACGTATTCATGGAATCGAATAGGGCAAAGCCACGCACAGCAAAAGACACGCACAAGCCGAAACACGTCCGCCACACGAAGGCAGGCGTTAGCGTCCCTGCGCATTACAAAAGTGGCAACATACAGCAATCGGGCCTGTGCGAGGGAGCTACGTATATTTCAGGGGTTCGCGTGAACTTTTTCACGCGATCGGGCCTGGGGGAGCGGGCTATGTGTATTTCAGGGGTTCGCGTGAACTTTTTCACGCGATCGGGCCTGGGGGAGCGGGCTATGTGTATTTCAGGGGTTCGCGTGAACTTTTTCACGCGATCGGGCCTGGGGGGGCGGGCTACGTGTATTTCAGGGGTTCGCGTGAACTTTTTCACGCGATCGGGCCTGGGGGGGGGGGGCGGGCTACGTGTATTTCAGGGGTTCGCGTGAACTTTTTCACGCGATCGGGCCTGGGGGAGCGGGCTACGTGTACATCAGGGGTTCGCGTGAAGTTTCTCACGCGATCGGGCCTGGGGGAGCGGGCTACGTGTATTTCAGGGGTCCGCGTGAAGTTTCTCACGCGATCGGGCCTGGGGGAGCGGGCTACGTGTATTTCAGGGGTTCGCGTGAAGTTTTTCACGCGATCGGGCCTGGGGGAGCGGGTTACGTGTATTTCAGGGGTTCGCGTGAAGTCTCTCACGCGATCGGGCCTGGGGGAGCGGGCTACGTGTATTTCAGGGGTTCGCGTGAACTTTTTCACGCGATCGGGCCTGGGGGAGCGGGCTACGTGTACATCAGGGGTTTGCGTGAAGTTTCTCACGCGATCGGGCCTGGGGGAGCGGGCTACGTGTACTTCAGGGGTTCGCGTGAAGTTTCTCACGCGATCGGGCCTGGGGGAGCGGGCTACGTGTATTTCAGGGGTTCGCGTGAAGTTTCTCACGCAATCGGGCCTGGGGAAGCGGGCTACGTGTATTTCAGGGGTTCGTGTGAAGTTTTTCACGCGATCGGGCCTGGGGGAGCGGGGTACCACTCACCGTCTGCCTTGCGTGTAGAAGAACGCGTAGCCAACACCCGCTGTGAAGTAATAGCGTGTGAACCCCAACGGATGGAAAACACACGCACCGCACGAAAAGCACTTACAGAGCAGTGTAAAGGCACGTGGGATCTCCAAGCCCTGCCAGGGCAATGCCCGTGCGCAAAACGTCACAGACACGCTTACGCTGTAAGGGCCTTTGGTCCAATGAAATCGCGTACGCGTGCTGACGCGCTTACGCGCTAAGGGCCTTTCCTCGATTTTCACGCTGACGTGCAGGATTTTCATGTGCCAAATCACTCTGTATCAAGCTGGCCACGCGAAAACACACGGAAGACCACGCTCTTGCCCAGAAGGCCGAATTACTGCCCCCCAGTGCCCCGAGCAGCCTCCCACGTGCCATCTGCTGCTGCCTGCCTGCCTGCCTGCCTGTCTGCCTGCTGCCACCGTGCCCTGCCATTTGGTGCCTGCACATCAGCCATCTGCAGGGGTCCAGTTGCTGTGTCCACCCCTGCTGGAACAGAAGACTCCCGACTCAGATAACATCGCTCCACAGCCCAGCCCCAGGACCCAGTTGCCCACCCACTCCTGCCCCTGGGGTTGCCATGTCGGGCACATCCACATCTGGCACCAGTGGCAACCCCCGGCCAGAGGGGCAGAGGGGCACCAGCTTCACTGCCACCGAAGTTGGTGTCCTGGTTGAGCAAGTCCTGGGGCAGTATGATGCCCTCTTCGGATCGTCCCGCGCCAACAAGGAAGGACGGGAGAGGATCTGGGCCGACTGTGTGGTTGCCATCAACGTGGAGGGGGTGGCAACCCGCACCATCCAGAAGGTCAAGAAGCGCTGGGAAGACATGAGGTCCAGGACCCTCATGAAGGCCTGGCGCCTCGTGGAGGGGGGCCGGGGCCGCATGAGTTCCATCCAGATGGGGGTCCTGGAACGCGTACACCCAGCGCTCCACGCCCAGGTCCTTGAGAGGGAGACCCGTCTGGAGTTGAGCGGTAAGTGGCCAAGCATTGCTGTGTGAGACAGGGCATGTTGCAGTGTGCTGGTTGTCTGATACTTGCCTGTATGTGTGACATAGGCCATGTACGCATGTATGTGTGCAGGGACATCATGGTAATGCATGTGCGACCAGTAATGTGTGAACCGCACGGTTGTTGCATGTGTTTAAATGCGACATTCGGGAGCCCTATGCAGATTGTACACATGAGAGCATGGCAGTCTCTGTTCCTGGACATGGGTGGGGGTGAGGGATGGGTGCTGATGCCAGGTACATATATGGTGTCCATGTCTGTGTGCCTGACCTGCGTGTCTGTGACTTGTGGATGCCATGGATGCATGACACATGTCTGTGACAATGTACAGATTCACTGATGCAGCCTAGTCATCCTTGTATCCACTGTGATTGGGGTGTACGACGCCAGATGGATGTGACTGAGGTGAAGTGTGTGCATGTGATAGGCATGACCCATGATGCATGTGAGTTCCATTACATTGTATGTTTCGAGAGTCCATTGGACATGTATGGAAATGTCCATGGCATGCACCATGACTGTCACTGTGTGTGTTTTGCCTGGACTGACACATGTGTTGTGGAGGGACATGATGGAAGTGTACTTTGACAGTGGCACTTGCTTCCTGTCTAGGGGACCATTGTACAGTACCCTGATGCTTGTGTTCTATGTCTCCCTCTACGCAGCGGCTAGTGAAGAAGAGGGCGGAGACGGCGCTGTGGAGCAAGGTGGCGGGGATGCCCCCACGGCTGCAGCGGAAGGGGTGGGTGAGCCCCCACAGGGGCCTGCTACGGCAGAAGATGGTGAGGAGCCATCCAGGTTGGTGGTTTCCACAGAGGAGGAGGAGGCCGCCACTGAGGCGCACATGGGGCCTGGTGGGGGCATCCCAGCTGGTGCAAGTGGTGCAGTCCAGGGGCAGGGGCAGGAGGCAGCACAGGTCACCGTGGAGGGGCCTGTGCATGTCGCTGTCCCTGACCCTGTGGGTGCACCACCATGCACCAGCAGGGATGCCCCGTCCCAGGCCCGTCCGCAGGTAGAGGGGATGTCCATGTCATCTGACTCCCCTCCACCTGCAGACGAGGGGACCCCTGGCCGTATAGCGAAGGTCCTGATTGGGGTTGCGATGCGCACGGCTGTGATTCATGATGCCGTGCGTGCTTCCCAGGAGGAGCACGCACGTCATCACGAAGAGCACCGTGCCGACGTGGCC
This sequence comes from Ambystoma mexicanum, assembly GCF_040938575.1. Classification (NCBI taxonomy): domain Eukaryota; kingdom Metazoa; phylum Chordata; class Amphibia; order Caudata; family Ambystomatidae; genus Ambystoma; species Ambystoma mexicanum. The sequence continues at coordinate 488,279,509 of NC_090925.1, forward strand.
CAATTGGGATCGTCCATGTTCGGGGGTTTCCTGCATGTGTTGGCCAATCTGGCGGCCCTCTCCTCCTCTGTGGAGACTATACCCCAGTCGTTCTCCTTGCCGTCTTCCGGCCCAGATGCCACCAGGGCCCCCTGTGGACCTGCCCTGACCAATGCAGCTAGCTCGGTGGGGATCCCATCCCTGCCACAGTCGGGAGTCAGAGGTCCAGCAGGGGTGGACACCACAGCAACTGTACCCCAGCAGATGGAGGATGTGCCGGCATCATCAGGCAGGGCACGTGCACGACGGCGTCGGTGGATTCCATCAGCCTGGATGCCGTTGTGCTGGCAGAGGCAGTGGCGTCGGAGGCAGCAGCGGAGTCAACGTGGGAGGCATCATGGCTCGGGGCCATCAACATCGGAGGGGCAGGCATCGGCCGCAGGGCAGGAGGACCCAGGACGGGAAGTGTCTTCCGTGTGGCAGCGGTTGAGCCAGCATATAGGTGCGGAGCGGCGGCGGGCGGAAGAGGCGCGGCTCACAATGGTCAGGGCGGAGAACTCCATGCGGAGGGCCCTGAGGCGGGCCGAGTCCCTCGAGGCAATCCGCAGGGGGTTGGAGGAGCAGATGGCGTCGTCCCTGTGGACCCTCGGGGCCATGGAACAGGACCGCCTCCGGGACATAGACGAGGAGTTTGATGATGCCCTGGCCCGGAACACCACGGAGTGAGCCGCTGGACTTGCCCGCCGCCTTTGTATATAGTTCTTTAGTTTTAGGTTTCATTTGTTTCTTCTTATGATTTGGAGTCGACGGACACAGCTCCACTTTTTGTATATAGTTGCATTTTAGTTAGGGTTTTTTGTAGGTTTCCTTTGTTCAGTTGGGCTCATGGACCCTTGGATGTTTTGTACATAGTTCTTCATTGGATTGATTTCATTTTTAATGTGACTTTGAACAACTTTTTTTTGGATTTGGATTTGTAGTTTTGATTTTTTTGGACGGACATGCAGCTTATCTTTTTTTCATTGCCATTGTAGTTTGTTTCATTTCATTTGCATTCAATTTTTTTTTAATACAATTTTGTTTTCATACTTCACTGTGTGGTATCATCTCATTGGTTTCATGCATGTCATGTTGGGTGTTTTCCCATTCATTTGCAACCATTGTGTGTGACGGACATGGGTTCATTTGCTTTATGAACATTGGGGGTGTAACATGTAATTTCCATTTCCATGTGGGTGAATGGGTTACTTGGTAGGGCCTTTTGGCTGTGGAGGCTGACCATAACGCACATGATTGGGGATTGTGAGGACCTGGGTGCAGGGGGACATGAGTGGGGGCCTGGTGGAGGCTGCCCCTGGTGACTGGGGGGGTGGGGGTGGTGGGAGACATGGGTGGGGGCCTGGTGGCAGGTGCCCCACAGTGCTGGGGGGTGGGGGGGGTGGGTAACATGAGTTGGACATGGGTGGGGGCCTGCTGGCAGGTGCCCCACAGTGCTGGGGGGTGGGGGGGTGGGGAACATGAGTTGGACATGGGTGGGGGCCTGCTGGCAGGTGCCCCATAGTGCTGGGGGGTGGGTGGATGGGGAACATGAGTTGGACATGGGTGGGGGCCTGCTGGCAGGTGCCCCACAGTGCTAGGGGGTGGGGGGGTGGGGAACATGAGTTGGACATGGGTGGGGGCCTGCTGGCAGGTGCCCCACAGTGCTGGGGGGTGGGGGTGCTGGGAGACATGGGTGGGGGCCTGCTGGCAGGTGCCCCACAGTGCTGGGGGGTGGGGGTGCTGGGAGACATGGGTGGGGGCCTGCTGGCAGGTGCTCCACAGTGCTGGGGGGTGGGGGTGCTGGGAGACATGGGTGGGGGCCTGGCCTGGTGGAGGGTGCCCCACAGTGCTGGGGGGGTGGGGGGGGTGGGAGACCTGAGTGGGGACCTGGTGGAGGGTGCCCCTCAGTGCTGGGGGGTGTGGGGGGTGGGAGACATGAGTGGGGGCCTGGAAGAGGGTGCCCCTGCACTGCTGGGGGGTGGGGGTGCTGGGAGACATGGGTGGGGGCCTGGTGGAGGCTGCCCCTGGTGGCTGGGGCGTGGGGGTGCTGGGAGACATGGGTGGGGGGCCTGGTGGAGGCTGCCCCTGGTGGCTGGGGGTGGGGGTGGTGGGAGACATAGGTGGGGGCCTGGTGGTGGGTGCCCCTGCACTGCTGGGGGGTGGGGGTGCTGGGAGCCATGGGTGGGGCCTGTGGAGGGTGCCCCTGGTGGCTGGGGGTGCAGGGGGACATGCGTTGGTGGGCAGTAGTGCAAGTTGACATGTGGGTTGGCTGGGGGGCATGGCCATGGTGGATGGGGTGCCTGCAGGACATGTGCAGGGTAGGCCCCTGTGGTGTGAGCCACCTGCAGGGGCCATGGAGGGTGTAGAGGGAACACCTGGGAGGACCCACACGTGCAATTCACGTGTGGTGCTCCCCGCGCACCCCTGAAATACGCGTACCCTGCTTGCACGGGCCCAATCGCGTGTGGAAATTCCCGCGCACCCCTGAAATACACGTACCCTGCTGATATCGCGTGTGGAATTTCACGCGCACCCCGAAATACACGTACCTTGATGGAATTGCGTGTGGAACTTCCCGCGCACCCCTGGTATACACGTACCCTGCTGATTTCGCGTGTGAGACTTTCCCCGCACCCCGTAATACACGTACCCTGATGGAATCGCGTGTGGAACTTCCCGCGCACCCCTGAGATACGCGTACCCTGCTCGCACGGGCCCAATCGCGTGTGGAAATTCCCGCGCACCCCTGAAATACACGTACCCTGATGGAATCACGTGTGGAACTTCCCCCGCACCCTGTAATACACGTACCCTGATGGAATCGCGTGTGGAACTTCCCGCGCACCCCTGAGCTACGCGTACCCTGCTCGCACGGGCCCAATCACGTGTGGAAATTCCCGCGCACCCCTGAAATACACGTACCCTGATGGAATCGCGTGTGGAACTTCCCGCGCACCCCTGGAATACACGTACCCTGCTGTAATCGCGTGTGTAACTTCCCCTACACCCTGAAATACACGTACCCTGCTGATATCGCGTGTGGAACTTCCCACGCACCCCTGAAATACACGTACCCTGCTGTAATCGCGTGTGAGACTTCCCCTGCACCCTGAAATACACGTACCCTGCTGATATCGCGTGTGGAACTTCCCGCGCACCCCGAAATGCACGTACCCTGATGGAATCGCGTGTGGAACTTCCCGCGCACCCCTGGTATACACGTACCCTGCTGATTTTGCGTGTGAGACTTCCCCCGCACCCTGTAATTCACGTACCCTGATGGAATCGCGTGTGGAACTTCCCGCGCACCCCTGAGATACGCGTACCCTGCTCGCACGGGCCCAATCTCGTGTGGAAATTCCTGTGCACCCCTGAAATACAGGTACCCTGATGGAATTGCGTGTGGAACTTCCCGCGCACCCCTGGAATACACGTACCCTGCTGTAATTGCGTGTGTAACTTCCCCTGCACCCTGAAATACACGTACCCTGCTGATATCGCGTGTGGAACTTCACGCACCCCTGAAATACACATACCCTGCGGAAATCGCGTGTGTAACTTCCCATGCACCCTGAAATACACGTACCCTGCTGATATCGCGTGTGGAACTTCACGCGCACCCCGAAATACACATACCCTGATGGAATCGCGTGTGGAACTTCCCGCGCACCCCTGGTATACACGTACCCTGCTGATTTCGCGTGTGAGACTTCCCCCGCACCCTGTAATTCACGTACCCTGATGGAATTGCGTGTGGAACTTCCCGCTCACCCCTGCGATACACGTACCCTGCTCGCACGGGCCCAATCGCGTGTGGAAATTCCCGCGCACCCCTGAAATACACGTACCCTGATGGAATCGCGTGTGGAACTTCCTGCGCACCCCTGGAATACACGTACCCTGCTGTAATTGCGTGTGTAACTTCCCCTGCACCCTGAAATACACGTACCCTGCTGATATCGCGTGTGGAACTTCACGCGCACCCCTGAAATACACGTACCCTGCGGAAATCGCGTGTGTAACTTCCCATGCACCCTGAAATACACGTACCCTGCTGATATCGCGTGTGGAACTTCACGCGCACCCCGAAATACACGTACCCTGATGGAATCGCGTGAGGTAATTCCTGCGCACCCCAGTGATACACGTAGCCCGCTTGCTGTACTGGTACAGGGTTAGCGCAGCCCTTTGCGCTGGATTGGGTATATTGATGGCTTTTCCCTGCGCGAGAGGCGTTCTTGGGGGCGTAACTGGCGCTGCTGCAGGGTCGCTGCGCCACTGTGCGCCACGGCTGGTTTTGGTGGCTGGAATCCATGAATACGCTGTGCGTGGAATTGGATTTTAGCGCACGCGGCTGGCGCAGGGATTCGCACGCGCACACTGTGCGCCAGCCGCGTGCGCCACTTGCGCGCTGGATTCTATGAATTACCCCCATAATGTCTAAAAAAGAAATGTCGAAAAAAAAATTTGAATGTTTTATTTTTTTATTTACATGTTTTTTTTTTGTTTCCATGAGTTAAAAAAAGGGGTAAAACAAAAAAAAATCAACAAAAGGGGTTGGGGGGAACTGCCCCATTTCGAACAAAAAGGAATTAAAAATAGACATTCAAATCTTTTTTTTGGATTTTTTTTCGACATTATGACTTTCGACATAATGTCATTCGAATTTATCACTATAAACCCAGCTACCCCATGTGTGACGCCTCCAGGCGAAATGCTGCTCTTCTGACAGTTTCCTTTTCTCTTTGCTGATCTCCAGTGCCCTCCCTGCTGCTCCATCCCTTTAATGATGCCTTCAAAGACCACCCTCCTACCGAATCCTTTCTTTTTCGTCAGCAACATCTTAGGCAACTGAGGCAGCCCACTCCCTTCTTGGACTTTCTCTGCAACTTTACATTTCTCTGTGTCTACGCGTCTGATAATCTTGCAGTACCACTTTCTCTGCCATCACAGCATCTTGCCCCCTTGTCTCTCTGCATCCTTAAAGTTCACCCTCCCTCTCGCTCCAACCGTAGGGACCATACCCACTCTGACTGCACCCCTCATTACACCTCTACAGTTTTCTTACCACATTGATATCCTCGCACCCCCCAGATCACACTCTCGTGCTCTTCAGAAACAGGCCACTCTTCACACTTCTCCAGCTCCAAGTGAGTAATTTGCCTTTAAATCATTCAGTCTCCAGAAGGGAATCTGTTCCACCGAACACGCCGACAATTTAGACAGAGCCCTTAAAGTCTTCAAAATGGCAGAGACCTCTCCTGAAACCTCGGCCAGTGCTCATCTGCACCATCTTCCTCCTCACTTGCTTCTTGCTGTGAAGAGCTAGCAGGAAACAACTTCCACAAGAAGACCCCTGTAAGTCAATCCATGACTTCCTTCCACTTGGCGACTTCGTGCTACCTCCTTCCTCCCTTCACCCTCTCTTTTCTTCATCTGAACTCTTTTGGCCATCACCAGTTACAATTGGACCACATGATCCATATCCTCACAGCCCTAAACTGTCTTTCTGATCGTATGAGAAGCACATCTCTCGCTTCATCATCCTCAGATCCAATGCATGGATTTATACCACATCAGGTGAAGCACTATTTCTTTTTTTTACCACTGCCTCAAATTGTGCCAGTTTTTATGTTTTATGCCCCATGACCCTAGCATCTACTTGGAGTTTCCTTTTTGTAGCACTGGTGCCCCACCACTGTTTGCACCCTAGCATTTACTTTGAGTTTCTTATTGTAGTACTGGTGCCCCACCACTGTTTGCACCCTAGCATTTACTTGGAGTTTCTTTGCTATAGTACCTGTGCCCCAATGCTGTTTACACCCTAGCATCGTATTGGAGTTTCTTATTGTAGTACTGTTGCCTCACTGCTGGTTGCATCCTAGCATCTACTTGGAGTTTCCTTTTTGTAGTAATGGTGCCCCATTGATGGTTGCACCCTAACACCTGCTTGAAATGTCCTTGTTGTAGTACTGGTGCCGCACCGCTGTTTGCCCCCTAGCATCTACTTGGCGATTCCTTATTGTAGTACTGGTGCCCCACTACTGTTTGCATCCTAGCATCTACTTGAAGTTTCCCTTTTGTAGTATTAGCACCCCAACAATGGTTGCACCCTAGCCTCTACTTGGAGTTTCCTTTTTGTAGTACTGTTGCCCCACTGATGGTTGCATCCTAGCATCTACTTGGAGTTTCCTTTTTGTAGTACTGTTGCCCCACTGATGGTTGCATCCTAGCATCTACTCGATGTTTCCTTATTGAAGTACTGGTTGCATCCTAGCATCTACTTGGGCCTCCTTATTGTAGATATGCACATCAATGTTCACTGTTATTTTCACAAATGTGTACACATCTGCAAAAACAGTGTTCCACTGCCATACCTATGCCCTTCACCTCTAAAATGGCAGCCACACATTCTCTGGTAAAACCACCAGTGGCTGGACCACCCCTGCCACATTATGAAATCTTTGTGACCAGTGCACCACAATATGTGGCCTGAAACACATTTTAAGTACTTATACGTAGGCAGCTATTGTTCATAACACCATGTAACCAGAGAGTGCATGGCAGTTGCCACACCTGCACAATAACATTCACAGCAATCAGTACTGTTTTTTAAATTATTTATTGATATAGTTGATTAATCAACTTTTCAATAATTTGGTACAAATGTTTAAATGTATAAAAGAAGATCAAAATAATATACATGATTCACATATCAAAATTAAGACCACATACACAGTAATTCGTATTTAATGCACGTTTGAAATTCATTCTAACACTCAATGTTATCAACCTGCAAATTCAATGACAACAGAAAATGTATCAGCACCACTCTTACTTTGTTTAAATTCAAATTATAGATGTAATCCCATAATCTTTCAGGAGACAAACAGTTGTAACCTTCAAAGAGATGTTTGAAGTGTCTAATTCTGGTGCCTGAAAGAGCTGAGCATTTGGATACCAAGTGTATAAGGTTTTCAGGCATATCAGACTTCTTGCAGAAGCGGCAAATCGTGAGAGACTCAGGACATAATTTCCATTTTACACAGATTTCTCTCGTGTGCCATATATTTAGTCTATATCGGAGAAAGAGATCACGATATTTAGCTCCTGGGAATTTGATTAAATATGACTCCGGACTTCTTAACTTTTTCGGCCAGTCTTTAAATATTTGGCCACGTTTGCGCTGCAAACACATGTTGACGCGTGTTAATCCAATCCTGGAGCATGATTTTTTCTTTGGCCTTAGTTGGATTTGTAATAAGTAATATGTCTGGAACACCCGCCTCATGCAGAAATTCCTCAACCTTCACCCGCCATCTGCTCATGCTCTTATGGTCAGTTGACTCTGTATCTAGCAAGTACTTTCAAGATAGAATTTGATTTAGTGCGCATTATACATTTCCTATGCAAACTGCGCAGCTTCCACATGTACGTAGAGTATAGAAATGATAAACCCAATTCATATCTTAAAATGCACATTGAAATCCCATTAGGTAGGTCTTTCTTCCAAAACATTATTTCAATTTGGGCCCAAAACTGTTCCCCACGCCATGCTCATGATTTGGCACCATATATCACAGTTGGAATTGCTTTCTGACAGTAATATATCATAACTGGTTTAAGCAAGAATCTTCCAAATTTCCTATTTAGGATTTTCACCTGAGTCATTGCTGTTCGCATTTTAGTTTTTACTTCAGTATAATATGGTGCACCCGAGATTTGATGATTAAAATTTAGACCCAAATATTTAGAGTTTGTTGCAGACTCCATGTTTTACGGATCTTTCTGGTTGCACTTGGTAGGGCAGTGATCATTATCTTAGATTTGTTCGTATTAATGGTCAATTTGTTCTGAACTACGTAGGCATCCAATTGGTCCAATAAGGCCTGTAGGCCCCTGGTCGTTTCTGCCAGTAACACCAAATCATCGGTGTAAAAGAGCCAAGGAATGGTGTGCCGTCCTAGCCGCAGGGAGTCTGACTTTGCCTGATTGAAATCTTTTGCAATGGCAGAAATGAAAAAGTTAAATAGAGAGGATGCCAGGAGGCAACCCTGTTTGAGTCCTCTGTGTGTATTAATACTTTGTGTAAGTCTGCCGTGAAGGGAAAGCCTTATCTGTATTGAGGTGTTTGTATGGAACTCTCTTATCCAGTGCATTAGATAAGTAGGACATTTTGCATTTGCCAATTTGTCGAGTAACATTTTCCTGGAAACCCGAATCAAAAGCGGTTTCAAAATCAATGAAACCCATGAAGAACGGCTGTTTCTTTTGCCATTCTTGGTGTTTTATCGCATGTAATGCGTGCACATTTATGGCTGTTCCTAAGCCAGACATAAAGCCTGACTGAAACAGGTCATTCAGTACTGTTTATGGATGGCACCACATGCAAGGACGCTCTTCTTACATGGCATCATGGGGTATTTAGCTTGCTTGTGCATGTACGCTAAAGACAGATGTGTGTGTGTGTGTGTGTGAGACGCCTTGTGGTGTGCCTCTTCAGTGTTAGTGTCCAAGGCCCACTGTAAGGCTGCCACAATGCTCATATTCCCTCGATAATAGTTGGACGTCTCCACCGCTCCCTTGTGCTAAAACCAAAGCAACACCTTAGAGGTGGATGATGTGCTTTAAAAATATATAACGCATCTACAAAATGTGCCTTACAAGGACACAAGGACAGTCAAAGACACAGCGGTAATCTGTGTAATATGAAGGACAGTGGCACAGGTTGACTTGGGATTGTCTGCAGAGGAGGTGGGAGGAAAAAAAAAGGTACCTGAATCCCCGACGGGGGACGATGGCGGCCACTAGCCGTGTGGAGGCTCGGAGCGTTGATGGCCACGCTTCGAGCCTCCTAATTGGCTGCGGGGCTGCCACGCCCCCCCCCCCCCGCCAGGAACAAAGGAGTGGAATCCCAGCCGAGGGATTCCCGGCCGGGAAAAGCCCCGGTGGGGGCCAATCAGAATGGTTGTTACATTCTGGTTGACCCTTGCCAGGTACTAATAGAAAATATAAGCTGATGTAGCATGGGAGGGTGGAGGGGTGCGCGCTGGCAAAACTGTTTGTATTCAAGGGGGTTGGGGGAGCTCTGCAATAATATTTTTACTCAGGGGGCCTTGGCATAAACATGTCTGAATATCACTGTGCTAGAGAGAGCTGACTTTGTATTTCTCTGGCACTATGTGATGTCAGAGGTAACAGTTAATTGCCTCACTCTGATGTCATTGCTAGCGGATTCTTCTAAACAGTGAATGAGATGTCCATTGTCTTACAGTTGATATTAATAAACAATGGCTGTTCACGCTCTGCTTCTCTTGCAAACCCCAGTCCGTTTCATGGCCACAATTTCCGCATCCAGGTTCCTGGGCCGCAAAGACCGTCATTCTACGATCCAGGGACTGACGCACTGCAGCCGGAGCCCTCCCCCGGAGTAGTTCACTGCTCAGCATCAGCAATGCACACCAAAAGCTGCACCAAAGGAAACCTGCCCCGTTCCATGAGGTTACACCTACACACGCGCCTAAAATTGCAGCCCGGGAGATTTAAATATGGAAATAGATGCAAAATGAGCTGCATTAGGCATTTTGGTAAACAGACCTGATGTTGTCCTCGTGTAGGTGCATGTAAGAGTTTGCCCTTGCCGGGGAGGGCCCTGCGGATGTTTCGTTTCCTAGTGAGTCTTCTCTAATGGGCCTTTGGAGACCAATCCTAGGCCCATCGCCCTTGTGCGAATTTCCAAAGAGCTGCGATTGTGTGTGCAGCAAAGACACGCTTAAACTCCCATGTCTGTAATTGATCTATGTTTGCTGGCACTTCTGGCCACAGGAGGCATTAGCTATTATTATGGTGCACAGCAACATTCAGACATGATCACCAGTCCTCTCTAGCAGGGTATCCAAAGTTGCTTAAAACTCCTGACCTGAAATGATCTTTTATCTGAAGCAACCTCTCCCCCCCAGGGGGCTCTCCCTCCAGGGCATGGTGAGAGCACATCGCCTGTGAGTTGGCTGCGAACCGCACACTTGTTCGCGAGGTACAACATTGTTCATTAGCAGCCACATGTTACCGCAAGACCTCGGAAAATACAACATCAAAGAAATAAATAAATAAAATATAGCAATACAACTTCTCATACGAGGACCGTCTTAAAAATCACTCTAATTGCAAGGCCCACATTAACACATGGATCTCCAAAAGACCGAGATGTTTACATCTTAGATACGCCCCAAGATCACCCCCTAGCTTAGCAGGACCGCCAATTAGATGGATTTGGAAGCAGCTGGTGGTGTCTCTTGCCCTCCCAGGCCTCCCAGCATGCCCATCGCGTGAGGGTCAGCAACCAGCTCTGTTGGCCAGTTCTGTGATCAGTATTCCTACGCGTGGTGCAAGCGAGAACGTGCGCTCTGAAATAATGTGAATAAATAAAACATCCGGGAATTACAAGTCAGAACGTTGGCATGCAGACGATGCCCAGTGGTGGACTGGCCTAGAGGGAACTCTCGAGGTTTCCTTATAGTCCTCTGCAACCTGGGACCCTTTTGTGTGGTATTTCCAAATGTTTCCATAGGAAAAGGGTTGGGCTGACTGAAAATGTGTAATATGGGGAGTTTTTTGAAAATTATTTCCAGGGCCTCTTTTGGTTCCCAGTCCACCCTCTGACGATACCGCATGTATGTGGCACTCTCTGTCCATCATCTCTTTCATGCCGCTAATACAGTCACATGCCGACCCAATAGTGTCGTTAAATTACGACAATTTCTCCATAACATATCAGGATTTCACTAGCACACAACCAGTGCACATTTTGTCTGGTTTATGCCATGCTAAAGACTGGTAGGTGGTTTTCAATCAGTCATAACCACTGGCAACGCTCTGGGCCACTCTCGAGACCATTGTTTTTCAGCTCGTGCCATTACAGCAGGCGAGCAATCCTGAGCTATAACATGTGACATTCAGGTATACTCACACATCTCTTAACAACATTGCAGGCATCTGTTCAAGCATATTGCCCTGCAAACGGACATTCAGATCACCTTTATTTATTTTATTTATTTATTTATTTATTTATGAAGCGGCTGAACACATGCACGGAGGCATAGAAGCGCTAAACAACACAAGAACAAGGAACACGAAGAGAAGGGGTCAGATAGGGCGAAGTGAGGGGTTCAGCAAGGGTAGAACCGGATTATCAGGTGAACAGGGCCGTTTTTAGTCTTCGCTTGAAAACCTAGGTCATAGGTGTTCTTTAATGTGTGCACAACTTTTCTAAGGGCATTCTCTTTCTTCCACACCTGAAAAGTAGGTTATCTTGAATGCCCCGTTATCTTTTACTGTGGGAGCGAGGCCTTCCCAGGGGCAAAGGTCCACTCGTAGGAACACTCGGTTACAAACAAGCACTTTGAACTGTGCAGAGGTGTCCTGGGAACGCGAGTAATCTGATTAACTGAACACCTACTGCAAGGTCATGTGTGACTGATTACTGAATGGCGAACTGGTGTGGCTATTTGTGTAACAAGCTCACATTAGAATGGTGAAACATGCTCACGGTCGCTGTGGTGTAGCCATCCAAGAAAACAACCAACTTCCCTGAATGGGGTTTAATTATTTGTACAGGTAACTTAATTCCCCTTTCTGCATAACTGACTGATTAATTTTACATTGACCTCTTAATATGCTTAGTAGAGATACAACAATCAGTTCTTGGAGGTGAGGGGATTAGAGCGTAGGCTCTAGGCAGGGGTTGTTGTCAGCAGAGTACAAGGCCTGAGCAAGTGAGGGTAGGAGAGGTTGGGGGATGTGACTTTTCTGGCTTGTCCCTGAGCCTTTGCGAGGAGACGAGGGGTCGAGATTCCTGCACTCTCCGGCCAGACTCAGGGTCCCCAGGGCTTTAAAACCTCCTCGTTCTCCTGTCGGCATGGACAAATTCCTCCCGTCGAATGACTTTCTTGCCCAATGACACAGTAAAGACATCAATTCTTAATCAGTGGTCTGATAAATATTGGCCAGCCACTATTGGACCTTGCCAAATTCTGTCGCAGAAAGGGAGGGACCTTGGGATTTAGATTGGCCCCTCACGCTCACTAGACAATAAAGGGCCAGATTAAAGAAACTTTGCACAGGTGCAAGTTCAACAGCACTGGGGCAAACCTATTCTTTCAATGCATTTATGCACCAGTGAAAGGGTTGACCTTGCACCTGTGCAAAGATTCTGTATCAGTATGGTCTCTAGCCCTTGTGATTTCATCTACTCACCGTACAAAGACTTTTTATATTATTTTAGTTTTCTGCACAAAATTCAGCTGGCCAAGGCATTCGTAGCCAGCTGGCTGGATGTTTGTAATGCAGCCTATTTGGGGCTGACTAGGTCGGCTATACATAGATTGCAAATCTTCCAGAATACCGTTGCCAGACTGATTTTTTACTTGGGCGATAGAGCCAGCATTTCTTCAGTTCTGTCGATTCTTCACTAGTAACCGGTAGAAACACTATCCAGTTCAAAGTATTGTACCTAAAACATACATTAAATTATGAGCAGGCTACTCCATACTACATCCCCCCTGGTGTACTTCAATCTGCCTTTGCTGGTCTTCTTTCTGTTCCCAAGTTTAGGCTTTCTATGTGCGGCGGACGCTCGTTATCATTGTTAGTTGCCAAGCATTGGAACGCCTGGACTTCAGACGGAGATTAAAAACATTCGTGTTTAAACACTTAGGGCCTGATTCATGGAAAAGTGTGCATTAATCCGCTAAGGCCGTGTGCCAAGTACGACACTGCATGAGCCTGCGCGCAGAATGAAAAATGCACACTCCTCGTATTCATAGAATTTCCTGCACAAAGTAACTGTATACAAAATTTGCGGCCGGAATGCCCCAGACACACCCCTACGCAAAGCATAAACAGCCAGACCAGTTACCTTTGCGTGCTTCAACAGGCACAAATACACGCACCCTTAAAGCAGTGTGTGGGGTCCCTCACAAGCAGGCCTGCATCTCCAGGGCACTGCGCAGGGTCCACCGTAACTGGTACCGGCACCCCAACAACATGCGTGCGATTTTTTTTAACTAAGATAAAACTCTGAAAATCTGCTTGCGAGCCCCCATAAACCGTTCCTGCACCACACTACACTGCATATACACACCCCTGAGTCCGATCGGAATCCCGGCTACGTAAACGCACCGCTAACTCTGACATACAAACCCATCTCTGCGCTGCAATTCCTATGCACAAGTGTCTGTACACCTGCCTTTGGGTGGCAGAGAGATCGAGAGATTTGTGTGGGCATTTCGCAGGTGAGAAGTTGCACAGTCACACCAGGAATACGTTTTTTTGTGTGCATTTGTAGGCGGGCTGTCTGCGGCCCATCCCTCGTAATGCACACTTTCCCCCTTCTTCTTCCTCATTTTCGGAGTCCCCCCTAATCCGCTCTCCACGCAAGTCTCGCCCATGCTCTACGTGGTGTCTCACACAAGGAGCTTGTCCCCTCACAGGGATGTAATGGGCCTGCGCGGAATCCTCACATGTCCTGGAAGAGTCCCACACATTTGGTTCCATAAATCAGCGAACAGAGATATGCACTCAGATTGGCATGCAAATCCCTGATTTTTCAAGCAAATATTTCCATGAATTGGACCCAAGTACTTTATTGTCTATACCAGCTCTAACACACTGGGCATGAACTTTGTTCTCACAACACTCTAACAGCACTCATCGTGTGATTTTCTAAATGGTAATTAATTGATTTAACTTCAATTCAATGTGCCAAGGACCTACACAGTTCCCACCCTCCCCACAATTTAATGGAAAGGATTAAGGCTAGCAGTTACCAACACAATTCAATTGAAATGGATAAGGTGATTTTCTATAGTGGAATTAATTTGAGTTAGATTTAATATAATGTGCCAAGGATCTCCCCACTTCCACCCCCCTACCCGCTATGCGAGATGGAGATTATGTTTGGCAGATTCCCCCCACACTTTTGTTGGCATTTTATTAATCTACTTACATGGGAGGCCTTGGGTATGGGGCATCTAGGCAAATAGCAGGGCTCCTCTGAGCACAGCATGGATCTGGTCAAAGGCTTTGGTCAAGGGTAGTCCCCAGCACCCAGACTTCCTCTGGCTCCTCAAATGGGAGGCCTAGCTAGATTCTAAATTTCTGAGTCTCTGTCTCGCATGCAATGTTTAAGGCCTTGGGAGCTAGATGTATCTCTGTTAGATGTTCCTTGCAGGAGTCCAGTAGTCTACCTCAAGCAATACAGTGAGAAAGTCAAGGGAAAAATCAAAAGTCCAAAGAAAGGTCTAAAGATTCAAAAAGTCAAAAAAAGATCCCTCTCAGATTGCAACCCGATCACTCATAGGGCCGTTGACACTCCATTATTATCATAATTCCATGCTACGGATTGACCAGCTCTCTCCCTCCCCCTCCCCAATATGCCCACTGTCTGTTGATTGGACAAGGAGTTGGGAGGTGTTGATGATGGAGGCTGAGGGAGGAGAAAGATTCATCATCCCAAAATGACAAGTGGGTTTAACTTTTAGTATTCCTAAAAATCTGACAACATGGTAGCTACCATCATTTTTAAAATAACTGCTGGCACATGCATATATTTGAGTTCTATATTTTATGGCAAGTGTGAAAATACTAATGTTATCTCGGCACGCCCTTCTTGGGAGGAGCTACCGTTTATATCGATTTACTCCTGAGTAGAAATAGTCACAAATGTGCCCCCTCCTTATTCAAACCTTACTTGCATAACCTACCATCACACCAACTTTCCATTCCCTCGGAATTATGAGAAGGCTGGAATCATAATTGTCTTCATAACTCAAATTGCCTACATCACACATGGTTCATATTTACATGATACCAACAGGCTTCTAATCCCCTTTAGTATGAGTCCAGGATGAGCTCACTGGGACACATGATTGCCCTTTTATTCACTACCATTTAATCAATTGTAGTGCTTCACATATGCCCCTAAGTTTCACATAACCCCCACCTATTCCTAAGTTTCATTTCTCCATCATCACCTGACATGAACATCTGCTTATCTGTTTCATACACAAAGTGTGATCATCCATTAGTGGCTCTAAAGCCGTTTCTTAACCCTGAAAAGTTAATTTCTGTTGGCCACTAATGCACAGTTAATGGGCAGACCTGACCTTAAAGGTCATTTGTGCTGGCTTTGTTATCTACAACTCCCACAATTTGAATCTAATTCTCTGTTATTTCTTTGTATTTCTAATTGAACCAGGCCTGCTTTTCCTGGGGGGCTCAGCCCAGGTCTTGGGTTCAAATTTATTTTCAAAGGCATCGACTTTTCAGTCCAGTGGGGAAAAGACCAACTGCATCCATACTTCAGAAAATACAGCTTTAAATCGACAAGATGTGTGTACATGTAATATTTAACATTATATATAGGCAGCTTGTTTATCATACTATCTTTACCTACAGGTTGGACAAATACAAGTTCACTTTAGACATTATTCACACAAAGGCCAAAGTTACATAGAAAATCCAACACGGGGGCCTTTCCATTTGAATGTCAGTGTATTTGTGAACAGTAAATGCCTTTCTCTGGTCACTTGGCTTCACTTTTAAAATGTAAGGCGCTCCTTGGTATTTTTCACATGCCTATCACTTCAATGTATATTTTCCCATGTGCACTGCTGCAGTTTTGAATCTGTCAAAAAGGGCCTTTTATCAGTTTACACAAAGTTGGCATCTGCAGCTCCACATGTTCTTTCCCATTCATTGGGCATATCCATCAGTTTTGAGCTCTCCGGTAGATTCCCTTTCACTTGCACACCTGTACATTTTAGTGGAGTTGGCTAGGTACATTTCTTTCCATTTCACTAGGCCTTATGTCAAAAATCACGGATTAGTACTGGCTTTTATATTTCAATGGGACTCTACATTAGCCAGCTTCACTCTCACAATAGGGGCCTGGCAGGGCCTCTCCATTTCTGCCACTCTGGAGCTGTATTTTCACCCCACAAGAAACATGTCCCTGTTAATGCACCCTAGATGCATTAGATCAGACGTGGCACAGTATCACATTTCAGGGCAGGTCAAGATTATATGTCATTGCCTCGGCTGCAGGGTGCAGTGTGGCACTGAGTGTGTGGGAGGTCATTGGTAGATGTGAACAGACCATGTGTGTGGATGTGAGGAGACTGAGAGAGTGCAGAGTGAAGATGGGAGAGGAGTGAGGGACCAAATACATGAAGCAGATGGAGGTAGCTGAAGGTTGAGGGTAGAAGCAGTGGGAGGCAAAGGATGGGTACTAGGGAGTTTGGAGGAGGGAGTGGCGTTAGGGAGGTAGAGGAAGATGGTGCAATGGGCGATGCCAGTGAGAGGAACCCAGTGAGAGGAACCAGAAGAACATGGGATCAGGAATGAGCAGGCCACAGAGGTCACGAGAGGTAAAGGTGGCTGAGATGCGGGGTAGGACTGGGTGAGTGAGAAATTAGGCTTTGGAAATGTGAGAAGAGAGTATAGGTTGCTAAAGAATCATCGAAGGACTTCCAAATATTGTTATATGTAGGCGGTCACATGGATGATTATTTCCGGATGGTGTGTTCTTCAAGCTTCTGTGCTTTGATGTGATTCAGGAATGAATGCACATTAGGCAACATCAAATAATTATAGAGAACCCTGAGATTATCTTTATCTGGCATGAGGGTGGACCAGGATGGCCTATCTATCAGCTGCTGCATTTTTATGCAATGGCAGGTAAAGTTAAATATTTACTGTTATGCTGTCCCCAAAGTGCCATGCCGGGTTTGTGGCTCAGTGGGCTAATGCAACCACTTTAGTGGCCTTTGCTTGACCTCATGTTCATAGGTTTGAATCCTGACAGAAAAACACAGCCCTTCACTCTTCTGAGGTCAATAAAATTATTACCATCAAGTTGGGTAATAATAAACATCTGTTATCTGTCAATAGCGCCAAGATGCCCCTCTGGGGTGAACATGCTCTACAAATACACCTGTTATGTTATGTTTGGCCCAGTGCTCAAAGTGTACAAAAAGAAGTTGTCAAAATATGTTTTCTTCTCACCAGTCCCCGCTCGCCATGCCCTCTCCCACATGCCATTCAGTGCACTGAAGTGTACGTTTCAACAGCTTCCTACACTTTTATTTTAAAACAAAATTATTCTGGAACAGTTTCTGTTTAACATAAAACTAAAGGAACAGGAAAACTTAATTTTAAAAAGTAGCGGAGCGCAGCTCCCAGCTGCTCCCACCCACTTCGACCACCGGTTAGGCCTTAAACATCTCTCAACTACAGAAACATTCAAGTAGGAAAATGGGCACGTACAGGATCTACTTATGCAATATTTGGAGGAAAAATGACTGTGAAGACTACAAATTGCTCACTTGTTAGAATACGCTGGTTGTGAGAATTCAAAAATAATGAGACTGTGTTTCTTTACTGATGACCATCTCTGTGTTATTAAAAGTGGGCAGAATCACATTCAGACATTTCTACCGTTCCCTTTTCCTACATCCTACATAGTGCCATGAAACAGTTTTCAGTGGTTCTGTGATACATAAGCCACAAAACATTTAAAATATTTGTATTTGTATTTTGTATTTTATTGTTTATATAGTGCTTTACTCCAAAGCGCTTTACAACATAACAACCAGAAAACATGAAACAAGGAACATAGAAGCAATAAAATATACATGAATCAAACCAGAAAAGAAACAGAAAAAAACCAGAAAAAAATATGCCTTGATCCTCCCTGCAGTTGGGTCACCATACCAACCTTCTCTCTACCGTTCACCCACACTTTCCCTCTCCTATTCCCCCGCAGCCATGCAAGGTAAAGGCCTGGTTGCAACCCTTTATCAGAATGCACATATGTACACACGTATTTTACTGTTCAATATCTGGCCCATTCTTCCTTAGTTCTCCGTGTGTCCAACCTGACCTGAATCCTGCCCAGCACTTTAGAGTTTTGTGAACAGTGCACTTTTCCTAACATTCCTCTATATAGATTCAGTGTTCACCAGGCCATAAACGCATAGGGCAAGGAGGCCATGGTAGCTAGGGCGGGAATTTAGGATGGCTCGGTATATGCAGGTGATATGTGATTCAAAGCGCGACCTAGCACTGGCTTTATGCGAGTCAAGTATGCACGGATCCACTGGATCCTAATGAGGTCTTGGAGGCAGTAATGCAAAGTTACAGGGAGAACAAATACAAGAAACACCCAGCTGGGAAAATATAATCTAAAGTCACTCATATATCCCATCGAGTCAATGGGATTGTGAAGGCCATTTGGGGTTCTCAAGGCTTCTCAGAGGCCCCGCACCAGAGCCATCAGTCCGACACTATGGTGCAGCAGTGATGTCTGGTTGGGATACTGCGAGTGTCTGAATCTAACATTTGTTTTTGGAATTGCTGAATGATACAGAGTATCAAATTGCTTGGACAGGGAGGAAGAGCATACGAAATCGGGCTGGTTACTGCTAAACTCATAAAATCAAGTGCCATGTCTTTGTATGCTGAAATAGGTGTCTGCATTTTTTAAGCTTAGGAGGGCGGAGCTTACTAGTCGTAGCTGCAAAATAAGGGAATCCCCTACCTCTTTCCCATAGATCAGAGCCGTCTTATATGTCTTTTGCAAAAAATTGAAAACACTTGCGCAAGAACGGTAAATTGCCTCTCCACCCTTACCTAGGCAAACCCTTCAACGGAACATCGCCTACTATTGCACTATCTAGTTCATGACTGTACCGTACGGCACTTAGGCATTCCATGCCACCACCACTGTTTTCTGTTTCTTGTCTGTACTGTACCGGGTCCGGTTACGCTTTACAAATGTCAAATAAATAAATAAAGTATTTAACCGGTCATTCACTGCAGCCTCCCTAAGCACTTGCTATAGGATCTGGCACAGAAGGGAAGGTCTGACTGCATTTACACAATGTCCCAAGTATGACCGGTCAGCACAAACAGACCACTATAGTTATTGACATAGACACGTCGAGGAACAAAATGTCTTCGGCCTGTGTGGGTTCTGTGCATAGTTTCACATCGAACCAGCAATGCACGAAGAAAGTAATTTGTTTGCAGTAGAGGTGGTACAGGTGTGGGTTGGTGGAATTATCTTGTACTGTTTCTCTCGTCCACTCTCTAGCTGTTCTCTAGAAGATCCCCTTTCCCTATCGAAAATCTTGCATCTTGCATTGAACTACACAGATAGAAAACAGGTGATTTAAAGCACCCATACACCATGAGCACTCTCGGCTTATAGTGTCATGTCACGCGGGAGACTGGGGTCTGCCGCTCCCATTTCCTCCTGGCGAGTCTACCCGCGCGTTCGCGTCTGGGGACTCGCCGGGAGGGGAGCAACGGATTACAGGGCCGGCGGCCTTCGGCGCATGCGCGGAGGTCCTCTCTCTCGGTTCCGCGCATGCGCCGTGGGGGCTTGCCTTCCAAGCCTCGTTCTGGGTTCGCCGGCGCCCGGAAACGGAACGGTTTGCGTTCCAGGCCTCTCGGGCGCCGGCGGCCCATAAAAGAGGCCGCAAGTCAAAGCGGGCCGCATCTCAACGCGGTTCGCTTCGCTTTCCTCGTTGTTCCTGCCCAGCCTTACCTGTGGCCTGTCCTGGGCCTACCTGCCTCCAGCCTTACCTGTGGCCTGTCCTGGGCCTACCTGCCTCCAGCCTTACCTGTGGCCTGTCCTGGGCCTACCTGCCTCCAGCCTTACCTGTGGCCTGTCCTGGGCCTACCTGCCTCCAGCCTTACCTGTGGCCTGTCCTGGGCCTACCTGCTTGCCTCCAGCCTTACCTGTGGCCTGTCCTGGGCCTGCCTGCCTCCAGCCTTACCTGTGGCCTGTCCTGGGCCTGCCTGCCTCCAGTCCTTACCTGTGGCCTGCCCTGGGCCAGCCTGACTCCAGTTCTTATCCGGGTCCTGTCCTGGGCCTGCCTGCCTTCAATCCTCACCTGGGTTCGGCCCTGGGCCAGCCAGCCTCCAGCTACTACCTAGGTTCTGCCCTGGGTCAGTCTTCCCTCAGCCCATTCCGGAGTTCTGTCCTGAGTCATCATTGTGTAGAGGGGACTTATCCCACACTAGCCTGCATTCCCCCTGTTCCATCTTGGGCACGTTCCTACAGTTCTCTAATTGGCCAGACAACTAGTTCCAACTGTCCTCACTCTTTCCTGTCTTGCCTGACTCCGAATCTCATCCTGTGTACCATTGGAACTATCTGCACCAGCCAAGCTCCTTTGCCTACTACGAATACCTTTCTGCTACACTGGTCTATCTATCAACTGTCGCTGCACTGAGGTTCTTGGAAGATTCATGGTCTGGACAACAAGCTCTACCTGGACTATGGTTCCCTCCATCTGAGCCTACATCCTCTTGTCACGCTTACCTGGGAGAGTGCCTTTGTGACATTGGGGGTTGGTCCATCCTTCACCCAGTTCCTCCTTTGGGTGGTGGAGAGGCTGATTCCTCGTGCCGCTATCTCATCAGTTCCTGGACTCCAGACTGGCGACCTCTGCGAGACCAACCACCAAGACTACAGGTACGCGGTCCTCTCGGGCCAATCAGCTTGACAGATTGAGACGCCTTCCTCCTGATTCAGAGATGGATGAATCGCAGGACATGAGGAACGAGTTGCTAGCGCTCAGGGCCGAGATGACCGCCCTGCGTCAGGAGAATCAAACATTACGACAAATGATAACGCAAGGAGCACCTAGTACCTCTCAAGGAGAGGGATCATTGGCTCATACAACACCCATCAAATTCGACGGAGACCCTAGACGGGTGGCGGAGTTTTGTAACCACTGCAGAATACACTTTCTCTTCAGGTCTACCTACTTCAACACTGATAGGGCCAAGATTGGTTACATCTTGGGGAACCTAACTGGGAACGCATTAGCTTGGGCAACTCCGTTTGTGGTTACGAACAGTCCTATTTTGAATGACTTTGCTGCCTTTGAAAAGGCCTTTCTTGAGGTATTTCAGACGCCGAACCTGGCCTCCGTTGCACAGAATCAATTGATGGACTACAAACAGGGAAGCAATGACGTCATCACCTACATCAGCCGTTTCCGACTTTTGGCTACTGACTCCCAGTGGCCCGAAATTACACAGAAGACACTGTTTCGTCGAGGCCTGAGAGAGGAGTACAAGGATGAGTTACTTCACATCCCTGAACCAGAGAGCCTTCAACTCTTGATCGATCAAGTACTCCGTATTGACCAAAGGCTAGCCGAACGAAAGGCTGAGAGACGTCGGCTTGACAGAAGCGGTCCCCGGACAACCAACACACCTGCTGGTTCGTTTGGGTCGACCGAGTCCGGACCTGAGCCCATGCAAGTAGGAGCCATGAGGGGACCTTTGACGGAAGAAGAGAAGAAACGAAGGAGGTCTTTGCGTTTGTGTCTTTACTGTGGAGCAGCTGGACATTATTTGGGTACGTGTCCTTTGCGTCCGCAGAAGAAGAAGTCGGGAAACTAGGAGACCTGTCGTATACAGGAAGGGCAACGACAGGTCCCATTCCTTCCTCAGACCCTTCTGTTATTTGTTCTATACGTCTGCCCATGCAACCAGCGGTACTACAGACCCTGAAGGTCCGAATTAAACTACCAGACAAGAACCTGGAAGTATCCGGTCTACTGGACTGTGGGGCTTCCGGCAATTACATCGACGAAACGTTTGTCACCAGACATAAGATACCACTCGTTTCCAGACACACGCCTCTGTCGGTGGAGCTTATTGATGGTACTCCCTTGTCTTCTGGACCCGTTAGTCAGTTCACAGTTGGACTGGCCCTTCTGATTGCTGATCATTACGAGGAACTAGCCTTTGATGTTATCAAGTCACCGAACTACAAGATGGTTTTGGGATTACCTTGGTTGCAACACCACAATCCTTTGATAGACTGGAGAACCCAGACCTTGACCTTTTCATCCGAACGGTGTGCTCAAGAATGCAAGCTACCGGTTCCCACCAGGACCGTCTCGACTTCACTAATAACGGACAGCAATGGGGTTCATCTATGTTCCACGTCTCTGGTCCCACAGGAATATTCCGAATTCAAACAAGTGTTTTCTGAACCTGGCAACATACCCCTTCCTCCACACCGTTCTTTTGATTGCTCCATTGACCTGCTACCGGACCACGTTATTCCCCATGGGAAACTATATGCTTTGACACGTGACGAGAAGCTAGTTCTTCAGGAGTATTTGTCGGAGAGTCTAGAAAAGGGGTACATTGTGCCATCGAAATCGCCTGCAGGATTCCCCCTGTTTTTTGTAAAGAAAAAAGAAGGTACATTGAGACCCTGTGTCGACTACCGGCAGTTGAATGACATAACAGCCAAGGACCGGTATCCTTTACCCTTAATTCGCAGTATCCTTGAAACCCTGCATACTGCGCGAATCTTCTCCAAATTGGACCTCCGCGGAGCTTATCATTTGGTGCGCATCAGGAGTGGGGACGAGTGGAAGACAGCTTTCAAGACATCTTTTGGGCATTTTGAATACAGGGTTATGCCTTTCGGCCTATGTAATGCTCCCGCTGTTTTTCAACGATTCATGGACTACATCTTTGGTGACCTGTTAGGATTATCCGTTTGGGTTTATCTGGACGACATATTGATATTCTCTAAATCCTTAGACGAGCATGTGGAACATGTTCGTGAGGTCCTTCATCGGCTGTCCGTCAATAACCTGTTCGCCAAAGCGGAGAAATGTAGCTTTCACCAACCCAGCATTGAATTCTTGGGATTTGTTATCAATCAAGAAGGCATTGGGATGGATCCCAAGAAGGTGCGAGCCATACAAGAATGGAGACATCCACACGATATCAAGGCTCTCCAACGCTTCCTGGGATTCGCAAACTTTTACAGGCGCTTTATCCCACAGTTCTCACAGATCTCGGCGCCCCTCACCAGGCTAACCAGCAGCAAGATCACGTTCGAATGGGATCTCGTGGCTTCCCGGGCTTTCGACGTATTGAAGTCGGCCTTTATGGCTGCCCCGATCCTGCGCCATCCCCAGGAAGAGTTGCCTTACATAGTGGAGGCCGATGCTTCCAGCTTTGCTGTAGGGGCAGTCCTTCTTCAGAAAGATCCTATCACGTTGGTAGAACATCCAGTAGCCTATTATTCTCGCAAGTTGAGTCCCAGCGAACGAAACTACGCGGTGATTGAAAGGGAACTGTTAGCCATCAAGACCGCATTCGAGGAATGGAGACATTTTCTCCTCGGAGCACGCTTTTCTGTGGAGGTGCGGACAGACCATCGCAATCTGCAATATCTTCGCTCTCTGCAATGTCGGACTCCTCGTCAAGCCCGGTGGGCCTTCTTCTTCTCTCCGTTTGAGTTCCATGTTACTTATATCCCGGGAACCTCCAATACGAAAGCGGATGCGCTTTCCAGGTCCCTGGAAAACGTAGATGGGACGCCCTGTCCAGAACAGCCACTGATTTCTCCTCGCCATTTTCTGCTGGCCTTGTCCTCTCACCTTAAGTCCATCGCGGAAGCCACTCGGTCGGATCCAGAAAGAACGTCCCTTCTTAGTCGGCAACTAGTATCAGAACGAGACGGACTGTTGTTTTTTCAAAGAAGACTCTACATACCCAGAGGAGCCATTAGAAGGGGCATTCTACATGGATTCCATGATTCACCCATAGGAGGACATCGCGGGGTCAGAGCCACTCGAGAGTTGATATCCCGACAGTTCTGGTGGCCTGGTTGGGCGACCGAGGTCCAGAAGTACATTGACAGCTGTCCAATATGTGCCCAGTGCAAGGTTCCCAGAAGACGACCATTGGGTTTGTTAATGCCCACCGAAGTGGCTCCCTATCCATGGCATACCATCGCCACCGATTTCATTGTGGATTTGCCTCCATCTGAAGGGTACACCTGTATAATGGTGGTTGTGGACAGCTTCACCAAACTGGCCCATTTCATCCCATTCCGGAAAATCCCTACAGCTACTCAAATGGCTTCAGCGTTTCTGCACGACATCTACCGGTTGCACGGCCTACCGGAGAAAATCATATCGGATAGAGGTACCCAGTTCCTTTCATCATTTTGGAGACAGGTGTGTGGTCATCTGGGAATACATAGAGCTCTAAGCTCAGGCTATCACCCACAGACAAATGGGCTAACCGAAAGGACCAATCAGACTTTGGAGGGGTACCTCCGCTGTTTTGCCAATGCCACACAGTCTAATTGGAAAGGTGGGCTAGATCTGGCCAAAGTATCCTACAACAACACTGTTCATGCCTCCATTGGAGTCAGCCCATTCTTCTGTTCCACTGGTCTACATCCTCGGTTAATGCCTTTTCAACCAGTTCCATCTAGTACTGTTCCCTCTGCTGATGGTCTGGTCTTACACATCCGGGAACAGCAAGAACTTGCACACAAGATCTTAAGTGAAGCCAAGGATCGGATGAAGAGACAGGCAGACAGGAAGAGGAGTGCATAACCTAATTTCCAGGAGGGCGACAAGGTGTGGTTGTCCTCAAAGAACCTGCCTCTCCGCAATCTGCCCGTCAAACTGGCCCCTCGATATTTGGGACCCTTTGTTATCACCAAACGGTTGTCCTCTGTAGCCTTCCGTCTTCACCTACCCTCTTCCTGGCGTGTACATCCCGTTTTTCACGTGTCCCTGTTAAAACCCTATGTGGTCGATGATTATGGCCGCACCTCTCCTCGTCCGGCCTCTGTTTTGGTACAGGGGGTCCCTGAGTTTGAGGTACACGAGATCTGTGATGCCCGGTACCGTAGAGGGGTGCTCCACTATTTGGTTGACTGGAAGGGGTACCCGGCCTGTGATCGTACCTGGGAACCGCGCCAGCACGTGCATGCTCCCCGGCTGATACGTGAGTTCTACGTACGGTTTCCCTGGAAGCCTGGGGCCCCGGGTCTTCCTGGGAGGGGGCATAGTGTCATGTCACGCGGGAGACTGGGGTCTGCCGCTCCCATTTCCTCCTGGCGAGTCTACCCGCGCGTTCGCGTCTGGGGACTCGCCGGGAGGGGAGCAACGGATTACAGGGCCGGCAGCCTTCGGCGCATGCGCGGAGGTCCTCTCTCTCGGTTCCGCGCATGCGCCGTGGGGGCTTGCCTTCCAAGCCTCGTTCTGGGTTCGCCGGCGCCCGGAAACGGAACGGTTTGCGTTCCAGGCCTCTCGGGCGCCGGCGGCCCATAAAAGAGGCCGCGAGTCAAAGCGGGCCGCGTCTCAACGCGGT
This sequence comes from Ambystoma mexicanum, assembly GCF_040938575.1. Lineage (NCBI taxonomy): Eukaryota > Metazoa > Chordata > Amphibia > Caudata > Ambystomatidae > Ambystoma > Ambystoma mexicanum. The sequence goes on from NC_090925.1 coordinate 488,304,745, forward strand.
TCGCTTCACTTTCCTCGTTGTTCCTGCCCAGCCTTACCTGTGGCCTGTCCTGGGCCTACCTGCCTCCAGCCTTACCTGTGGCCTGTCCTGGGCCTACCTGCCTCCAGCCTTACCTGTGGCCTGTCCTAGGCCTACCTGCCTCCAGCCTTACCTGTGGCCTGTCCTGGGCCTACCTGCCTCCAGCCTTACCTGTGGCCTGTCCTGGGCCTACCTGCCTCCAGCCTTACCTGTGGCCTGTCCTGGGCCTACCTGCTTGCCTCCAGCCTTACCTGTGGCCTGTCCTGGGCCTGCCTGCCTCCAGCCTTACCTGTGGCCTGTCCTGGGCCTGCCTCCAGCCTTACCTGTGGCCTGTCCTGGGCCTGCCTGCCTCCAGTCCTTACCTGTGGCCTGCCCTGGGCCAGCCTGACTCCAGTTCTTATCCGGGTCCTGTCCTGGGCCTGCCTGCCTTCAATCCTCACCTGGGTTCGGCCCTGGGCCAGCCAGCCTCCAGCTACTACCTAGGTTCTGCCCTGGGTCAGTCTTCCCTCAGCCCATTCCGGAGTTCTGTCCTGAGTCATCATTGTGTAGAGGGGACTTATCCCACACTAGCCTGCATTCCCCCTGTTCCATCTTGGGCACGTTCCTACAGTTCTCTAATTGGCCAGACAACTAGTTCCAACTGTCCTCACTCTTTCCTGTCTTGCCTGACTCCGAATCTCATCCTGTGTACCATTGGAACTATCTGCACCAGCCAAGCTCCTTTGCCTACTACGAATACCTTTCTGCTACACTGGTCTATCTATCAACTGTCGCTGCACTGAGGTTCTTGGAAGATTCATGGTCTGGACAACAAGCTCTACCTGGACTATGGTTCCCTCCATCTGAGCCTACATCCTCTTGTCACGCTTACCTGGGAGAGTGCCTTTGTGACATTGGGGGTTGGTCCATCCTTCACCCAGTTCCTCCTTTGGGTGGTGGAGAGGCTGATTCCTCGTGCCGCTATCTCATCAGTTCCTGGACTCCAGACTGGCGACCTCTGCGAGACCAACCACCAAGACTACAGGTACGCGGTCCTCTCGGGCCAATCAGCTTGACATATAGTGAGGTTGATATTGTCATGTTTACTTCCCCTGAGACCTCAATCCTGACTCTTGTTTTCTTCCACACACACTCACCTGCCCTTCCTTACCTATCTACCTCTCTCCTTCTCCCCTGTGGTACTTTGACATAGCTTGAGGGGCCAATTAAGCTCCAATCAGACAAACCACCCTAGAGCTGGCACATGCCCCTTTCCTCCTCCTATCTCCTTTCTGTTCCTCCATAATCCCATTCTTTTTCCCACGAAAGGGCTTAAAAAAGCCTATTGGTTGTGGGAAGCGCTATAGTGCAAATCAAACATACATGGTCATGTTTATCAGAAAGGTTATGCCCAAAAGAGAATGTACCTGGTGTGCTGTAGCAGTCTACTGTCCCCCCTGCACAGCATGAGCCTGAACTCTTGATATGATATGTTATGGCATTTAGAACGCGCCTATACACAAGTGTTTCAAGGCCTTCTTCTGCTTGCTTCATGAGCATGTCTCGGCCAATTACTACGCAGGGAAAGCACTCGAATCTGCTGACATGGTGCCAACCTCAAAAGTTCAAAAGCCCGTCAGTACGCACTCAGCCCTTCGTCTATTGAAGAAGCGGGCACAATTAAATATTGGGTAATAATAACAGGTGTTGTTGCAGCCCTTCGAAGGGGAAGGAACCTGGAATGAAGCGCTATCTGAATGGTTGTTTCTATTAGGAATTAATGTGGGAATCAGGTACATCAGCAGATGTTGTTCTTACTGATGTGCTGTAATGCATACCATGGTCATAACTGGTTATTAATGCAAGTAGTATATTCCCTGGATGTGCTTCGTTGTAGGAGGAGAACTCACTGCTCATTCTCTTATCTATTCCTATCACAGTATTGATTCTTAGCACAAATCTAACCTAGTACTAAACATGCATACCATGGGTCAAAGTTTGACTTCTTTCTTGCACACGAATTATCTACAAATGTATATAGAGCTCTAAATCCAGCGATAATGACAGCAACACAAGGCCTATAGACGAACAGGTCAATGATTCAATTACTTTACTCACATGCATTGTCCATAAAAGTACATGAACAATTCTATTGCCATTCCATAAACATTACAGTAAAGATGTATGCAATCATAGAAACAAATTTGTAAAACTAACAAAAACGTGTTTTATTAATAACAAACCATCTATTACTTCAGTTGCATATAATGGACAAGTTCCAGCTCCTCACGAAAGACAGCGTGGTGAGCATGCAGAAAAAAGTAACTGAAACTGAGGTACTGCATAGTCGAGGTAAGAGGAGTCGATGGTCGGCGGTCGAGTCGCACTGCGCCCCCTGTCAAAATGTTTCTGGGCAGCTCACGCTGAAAGGATATCTCTCAGATGAGGAATAGAATTGGTGTAAGGCTGTGAATTTGCTCTTTAACGCTAATGCAGAGGGGGAGGAGCACAGAGCCGGGCGGAGGCGTGCATCTTGTTGACCATCCCAACAAGCTCAGTCTCTGAAATAGGTAGAAAATAATTCATGATATAAGGCCATTGCTTATTTTGATTATTATTTTGATCATGGGTCAGTTTAGTTTAGGAGCAACATTTTTGGCTAATGATGTTTGGCCCAATTCTTTGTTGAACAATTCTGCTACATCATTTGTGAGCATCTGAGATGGAAACACTTTGTTATAAATTTTATATGGATGGTAGTGTTTTTTAGACAAAAGTACTGTTGCTTTGTTTTGGGCAGCCACAATTATATTTGGTAAGAGTTTTCTGTTGCTCTCTTAATTGCCAATTTGAAAAGGTCAGTAAATCTACTTTAGCAAGAGTCTTGGGCTAATGCCCTTGTTAAAAAATGAATCTCTACTCAAAAGTAGATACAAAAGGCCACTTTCTTATTCTCCATTTCGTCCAAATTCAACTCTTTGAACGACCTGTTGAGTAAGGGTAAAAATGTTATAGTGTGAGCAATTGACGTGCATTGTCAAGATTTGTATTTACTGACTTATCGTTTATTCAAATAAAACATGTGGATGCCTCCAGCTTCTATATACTTGTTAAGATCATACATTTTGTAGACACTTTTTAATTAATTGTTTCCATGGAATAGTCTTGCTAGAATGTTTTTTGAGAAGTTTCTTAATTATGGACTTATACAGCTCTACCTCTGGGTTTGACCTTTTTGGCATACCCAAACTTAAAAGGGCCCAATATAATGTCTTCCATGCACAATTCTAGGAAAAGAAATTCCTTTGGCATGGCACTAGCAGTCACAAGATTTTTTTGTAAATGTTCTTGCTGCCTTTTCTAAACCAAGTCTTTTTTCCAACCCCAAAACCCACTTCTATAAATGACAGTTCTACAGTATTTGTAAATACACAGATCTTTTACTATTGAAAAAACTGTGACTTTGGTGATTTTCTTCTGACTAAATTGAACCTGCTGCCTGTAGCAACGGAGATACATATTTTTCTATATGATGAGTCCGCTTAAATTTATTTGAAAATATCAGGCATATGCCTAAAATTTCTCCAAAGCCAAACTTGTTCATTGTATCATATGTATCCCCCTACACTACTCAAGTGGCCAAGTAAATACTTCTCCAAGATTTTTTTATATATGGTTGCAGATAATGAATGACCTTTGACCACGTCTCAGATATTGCTTGAGAAATAAAGAATGCTCTCATTATCTTCAAAAGAAGGGGATCCACTATCCCTATGTCTGATCTATATAAGTTAACAGGAATCTAGCCATGGTCTGATGTGTTTTCCTGTTTTTTAATCCATCATATAATATTCCATTAAATCCATGGACAACTCCTACGCCAATCTTGGAAGGCTTTTCAGGCTACACTGATCAAAAGGATGATCTTCCTCCAACTGTTGGGGGTTGTACAGATTAGAACAATTGTTATCCCACCTATCTGGAGAAATCATCAAGACAGTGGCTTCTTTCCATTAGAGAGTATTGTCCAGTATGATCTCAAATCATCCACAACTTTTGAGATCCATCCAGTTCCTATAAATTCTCTCTCTCTATTTCCATTGGGAATCAAAAGATTGCAATGTTGCTTTACTTGTGTAAGGTCAAATTATCATTTTTCATTTCTTTAACAAAGGATAACATTTCTGATTTCACCTTCCTTTAGGTACTTCATTTAACCACAGTAAACTTTTTCCTTTTAAGATTTCATGTTGCCTATAGTGTGTGAAAGAACTTCAAGAACCTCCTCTTCTAGTGGGTTGTAACCTTCAATTAATTTTCATCTCGGAGTACCATTTTTAAAACAGAGAGTTATTTTTTGCCTGAGTCAGGGCCATAGCTTGTCCTGTTATTAGCTCTGAATCATTTGCATGCCATTACACTCTTCTACCAACATTCGAAAGCTCAACATGATTGTGATGTTCATCCAGCTAAGCAAAATATGTATAGCCTCAATAGATCATAGTCACTCCTCACTGTAGTTGCAACTTCCATATCTTTGACCAGCCATCAAGTAAAACTGTCAATCGAGGTAGCTTCAATGATAGAGCTTTTCTCCATTCTCTAGAACTCTAGTTATCCGGGTAATCAGAATGGCTTAATCTGTTCATTATTCAAATCATTTGCCTTCTTTCAAAGCAAAGTAATGCCTCTCCCATATTGTCATTTCAACTGTCTAAAATGACCAGATCAGGGATACCTCATATCTCATTTTATAAAATATCTCTTTTTTCACATTCCTAAACCCGATTTTCACATTAAAATCAAATGCGATGAGTGTCAAGGAATTCTTCTTGGATAAATGATTGGGAAAACTTAATTCCATCTCTCTCAAAAGGTCCCGTAAGTCTGCTTTGAGATTAGCATAGTAGCATGGCTATTGTATACATTTACCAAAACAATATGGGTAACATTTTCCCTCACTGAAAAAAGCCAAGGTAAGAGTGGGGGAGATATTATGTGCTCTTTTAACCTTCTAATCCCACCCAAAGTCCACCAACCATTCTACCCTTATTTGTGGGAATGGTTGGGATATTGAATGATGGAGATCCATTTCGGTAATAACTAGTTATTCTCCAAGTTTTCTGGAAACATATGATGTAATGCAGGGTAACATAGTGCAACTGTATATACCCACTCTTATTTTCCACCCCACCACATTCCATGACAGAATTAATGAAGCTTCCCTTTAGCCATTTTACAAAGTCTCAGAATTCATTGTCTCAAGCTCATGATAAACAGGTCAAAACTTAAATTTCTTTTTAAAATTGGTTTTGCAAATCTTTTTCAGAGCTGATAGATACACATCTTAGCTGGATACAAAACATAATATGAAAGAGACTGACTGTGATCATGTGCCAGCAGTGACAGTAAAAGGTAAATTACATTTTCTGCCTTATCTCCAGCACTGTGTTTTCCTGACTGATATTTTTGCCATGTCTCTTTGTTGGCCTGAAGTCACCTGAATGTTTCTCCTATTTCATGTCTAATTCGCATCACTTACACATTGAGTTTTGTATCTAACAATTGGCAGCCCATGCAAAGTCAAGTCTATTTTTAAATCAATTGTGTTATCACTTACACAACCCCAGCCTTATCACCAATCATCCTTGAATTCATCACCCGGATTACGACAGAGTTGCCCTATGACATGCTCTCCTCCCTATCCTGTGTCCTCCCATTGCATTTTCTCTTCCCATGACTGACTATCCAACAGGGACAGGATCTCATCCCAAGACAAGATCTAATGTCAGTTCTAAACCGAAAGTTCTAGGGGTGGGGGGTGTCACAATTAGCTCACAATTGGCTGACTTATCAGATGTGTACTTTCCATCATTTGCTCCATCCTTTCCTCTGTATGCACTCTTCCATTCCCACCGTTTCACAGAAGGGAAATCAAGGACTAGCTACTATATATAGTTCCTCTGCCACTTCTTACGGAAATTAAAGCATCTCACACTTACAAGTTGTCTAGAAAGTGACAGCTGCATTTCTGGATGAAAAATAATATCCAGTATAGAATCACTAATTTCCTGAACAAGGTCTCTGGCCTACCATGAATGCCTGAGTAACATTTGCATCCCTCTGTCTCGCAAACACACACATCCATGGAAATGTCCCTAAATAAAAATAAAACACTAACCCCCTGCATGGTCCTGAGGCTCTGTCGACCAATCAAAATGGACTCTACATCCACCAAACCAGAAAACATACACATTACAGCATTCAGGGAATCTTACTATGGAACACATTTTTTGACAGAATCCAGAAGTAGGCAAACCACATGGCTTCAAAAAAAGCAAAAGGCACTTGCTGGTCCTGGTGACCCATTAGTGTCTCAAAGATGATTAATTGCTCAGTCCAATGCTATTCATGTCTTCTTACTCATTCATGCACACACTCACTCACACTGTATGTTCACTACTCATTATTAGGGCTTTGTGGTTTTATATGTTACCTTGTGATGTACTTTATGAATTGCTCTGTCAGTCAACTACTGCACGCGCACCTTCCAATGATACAGATGGGTGTGGTGTAAAACGGTGTAATATATTCCTATCATATATGAAAATGACGAAGTAACCCTAACCCAGAGGTGGATATTATTGTGTTTTATTTTACCACTACTTGTAACTATATGATCACCAGCCACAATGCACAGCTTTGTAAGCCAAGCTGGTGATGCACCAGATTAAGATAGTTAGGTTGAAACTGCTAGCTTTGCTTTGTCTGCATTTCAGGTGGTTGGGAAACATGCATTGCTTATAGAAATCTCATCATGAATGTTATCCACCTCTGCATGCCTTGTCAATAGTGATATACTGACTACTGGTTTGCTAAATCATAAGGTGTATTAATTTCCTCATTGGGCAATGCAGTTCAACCGCTTCAAAACCTAATCCCTACTTGTGATCACGCACTGAACGCTCTGGAATTCAGACCTGACTCAATGCTATGGACCTTGAGGGCCTCAGTTCTCAGCTGACCACCTGTGCCAAATCTTGTGGGTTCAACATTGACAAACGACTCTCCCTCAAGCAGCATATAGCAAGAAGACACAAATGGCTTGGTACCAACTTTCCCTCCTGCAGAAAATCAGTTCCAGCAAACAACTTCAGATCTGCTGTCCAAGCCTTGGTCTTCTTGCTCCTGGATGGTAGCAATGTCTTTCTTGAAGACCTTCTGGTGACCACCCTGGCATCCCTGAGATGTGTCCTACATGCTGCAGCATTACTCCTCATGACTCTGCAACTTTGACTAAATCACCCCGACCCTCATCAAACTACACTAGTTCCTTCTGCAAGAAAGCATCACCTTCAATCCTGCTGCATAATCTGCAAGGCCATCACCCTCAAGTCCCCAAGCTAACTCATTGATAAGCTGGGCATCTCCGGAGGCCTACGATCCACCAGAAGTAAGGACATGTTCAGACCTGAACTTTACCAGTGCAGGAAGGAAAGATCAAGAAGACAGGCCTTCTCTGTGTAGGCCCCCAGAATCTGGAACCTTCTAATTGTCAAAACAAGGCTTGCCCCTTCACGTCTACATATGAGGAAGGAGCTCACGGCCCTTGTCTTCAAGGAAGGGCTTCTCTCTCACACCTAGGTCCACAAACACTCCCCACCTGTCCTGAGAGAGTGATTTATTCCCCTTTAATAAAAACCCTTACACTACTACCACTACTGATAATAATAATAATAATAATAATAATAATAATAATAATAATAATAATAATAATAATAATAATAGTAATAATAATAATAGTAATAATAATAATAATAATAATACATATTCATGGGGCACTAGCCAGAGTTGACATTACAACATGGGCAGGTGCTCTCCAACATCTGCTTTCCCTTCTGAAATCCAAAACTACTATTTTAAGGCAGAGTTGGATGGGAAGGAGATTCCCTATATTGGGGCCTTGGAAATAGAATTATCTTCCTCCAATATGCTTGTAGATTGACCATTGGATATAGTACAGGTTTAGGGTAACAAACCTAGGAGGATAGATGGATGGTTCGGAGTGAATACACTGGTCCGATGACCTAATCATTTGGGGGAGATCTTGGAAGGCACTCAGAGTTTGGCAAACGGTTGATATATATAAAATATTCTCTGCGTTTTAAGGATTAGCCTTTCGTGTGCCAAATATGAGTCAGGCTGCATGGTGTTTGTCTCTCTGTAACTTGTGCAGGTATTTGACCCAACATGGATGACATTGCAGCAGTCAATGTGAAACACTATCATATCCAGGACCACAGTCAACCTGTTAGGCTTAAGTATGAGTAGGAAGATGGCCCTTTAGTTGTCACAGATGAGGGGCTATGGTGATAGAACATTTTGATGGGTCCATGAGCATGGCCCATCTCTATTTGATGTTGCTGGAAAAAGCTGGCCATCAGGTTCTATTGACATCAATCTAATTGGATTTTGAAGTATCATCAGCATACATGAAGGAGCAATTCCATAAAAAATTGAAAAGTTGTGACATGCACACATTAAAGATACTGGTGACTAAGCAGCTCCTTATTAGACTTCACATGAGATTAACTGGGGTTGGTATCATAGGGATGGCAGCATTATTGGCTAAATGCAGTTTTCCAGAATAAATTGCTGAGCGAGCTCAGACCAGTGATGAGGATGACATGTTTTACTGTTTCAAAGGAGCTGGTCCAACAGTATTAAACCATTTCAGTGCCCGCTTCATCTTTATATGGCCCACAATTCGACGGCACAAATGTGTTTTATCCTGGTATTCACATGCCTTTAGTGGAGCACAGAGTTTATTGTGCACCAAACCCCTCATTTTAGCATACTCATCCTCAGGGATGAAGAAAACACTTTTTTAAAGTACATATATGCCCTACGAGTAGACAAATGATTACTGCAGATACCTTGTCCAGATTTCTAATCAGAAGCAACACTTCCCTAAGCCTGTTCTACGGGGTTCGATGTAACAGTGCAGGTGGAATAGAATGCACACTAGTAGTCACGCAGAAGGTCATTCATCACTCAAGATTTTGTTGGACAATTATCCAAAAGCATGAGCCAAGTGTGATAAGTGCAGTTGGCAGGATGTTTTTGCTTGCTAGTCCAAGTTTATGGACAACCTTTATTGTGGCAACACAGCAGGGGAAGTTAAAACACCACAGGAGGCACACTGCATGCGTAGCACAAGCTAAGTGCGACAAGTGCAATTTGCACTTGGGGAGTGGGGGGGTGAGGCTGGAGACGTATTAAAGCCCTCCAGCTCTACAGTAAATCTTGGAGTGTCGCTTGGGAAACAGTATTTGTTTGATTTTTAAAAAATGCAAAAAAGACAGGATACAAGCCCCGCTACAATCTGAGGAGTACGCTGTGGTCGACTGACCCAGAAGTACTGGAGGACATCTTTCCGAGTCACAGTGATTTCTTTCTGATGCTGCAAAGAATATGGGGCAGACTGACAAGATTTCAATGCAGCCACCAATGGAATTTGTAACTATATACTCTGGCTCAGAAGGACCCCAATCAACACCTAGGAGGTCTGAAAGAGAGCAGTCAGTTAAAATTAAATCTATGACTGCGTGAGGAAAATAACAAGTTACTTTCCAGCCATGTTAACTGTGCCGATATCAGCTGTGGCTGTGCAGTAGTCACGTGAAAATATTGGGGAGTCATTTGTACCTGAGGGTAGAGCCTTGGCCGAGTTGGACGACGCGTCTCGCAAAAAGAGATCAATGTCAAAGTCGCCTCGACTCTCTTCCTTTGCACAGGTGCAAGTTAATGGTATGCCACCACTCCAAATGGGTCAGTCACTACAGGGGCAGTCAGGTGAACAAAATAGCGTCTCCATAAGAAATTACTCAAATGTATCTACTTTTTACCCATTGTACCCTCTTTCAACGTTGGAAAACAGTTTGTTACCTGCCATATATCTGGTCTTACAATCTCTAGTACAGCTATATGACCAAATTAAAGTTGAATTGCATCAAAATCTAGCCCCGATAAAGAGCATATCAATAGATGGATTAACTGTGTGCACCCTCTAGAGTCTCTGAAAGATCCGGGCGAAGGTCATGCAAATAATAATGGTCCTGGCATGTATTGAGCAGTCAGTAGTGATAACAGTATGGACTTGTCCCTTTTAGAGGACTTAGTGGAAGTTCTGGAAGAGGAGTGTGAAAAAACAGTGGCAGCACCGCTTGCTTCTTCCACGAGGATGTTTGTGAAGTCATACCAAATAAATACAAATCTAAGACTATGCCACAAATACAAACTCAGGACAAAGAAATCTAAGAAGAAAAAAAATCAAAAGGCTGCACAGTCTTCCTCTTGAAAATTCTTGAGGAACCACTGGTGTGGATACGACTGCAACAAAAACTCTTAAACTAAAGGGTCAGAAAAAAAAAACCTAAACTCAGTCAATGAGCTCAAGTGGAAACCGTTATTATACCAGATGACCAAATTAGCCAATTGATTGTAATTTTCCTCAGAAGTTATAAAATAAGAAGAAGGAGTCCCCTAGAAACATTTCTAATTGTTCAGAGCTGGAATTGATTGAGCTTGATATGGGAGAAGAATAACATAGGGACGAAATCGTAGTAGACGGCAGTAAAATATTCAGTCCTAATGTTGACCAAACAGCCGACATGATACTAAAGGGGGGTATTGCCCAAGAGGCCAAAAGGGATATGAAGGCGACCACAGGCCTGTTGTCTAGAAAGGGGAATCAATTTGGTAGCTCTGCCAAAACAAGTATTTTAGTTGAAAAATGTTCAGAAAAGAAGAGGACTATGCCTTGGAATGCTCTGCTGTATTATCTTTATTTTCAATGGCTCCAGCCCTGCAAACCTTGGCCTTGTCCAATATTGACGAGGTGGACTTTTTAGCAGAAAGGACTCATAAGGTTGTAGTGCACATGAACTCAAGGACTGTTTTTTACTTAATTATGGAGATAACTGAAGTTTTCTTAACACTAGGAATTGAAATGTTTCCCTACAAGGAGGTTGTGCAGGAAAATCCTGGCTGAAATCAACCAGTAGTGGGCCCAAGGATGAAGGGCAGCGGTTCCATCTACGGCCAGGTCACATCTTCACATACAATTCCGGGCCCTCTTTCATGTAGTGTGAATGCACATGCTATAAGAAAAAATCCAGTGGTCTAACCCCAAATAGTTGCCAACGACGGGGGATGACAAATTGGAGTTGGTTACCTAAATCATTTTCTCGTACCATTGGCAAATTGTTTGATCATTTGAAACTTTGATGTAACGTTGATTAGCTGGAATTCCCGGGGTTGTAATAGCTTCCTTGCCAACAACGAGCTGGGGGTAGATCACTGTCTGCAGCTGGGGCCTCCCTCTGGAACAGCTTCCCTTCCACTCTAAAACTCGAGGAGAACCATCTCCGGTTCCGGAAGCACCTTAAGACCACCCTCTTTGCTTCTACCTTTGCGCCCACTCTCCCCTGCTGATTTGTTTTCTCTTGGCACTGTGAACCTGGCCCCCCTCTGTTCCTCCAGGCCCAGGTACATGCTCACCCTGCCGCCCTCCCGCACTGCCCCAGGCCACCCCTTGCACTGGGGTCTGTATCTGTACCCATAAATTCCCCACTTTGTTCTTCCTGCATTTATCAGACTTACCCTGTCTGCTGCCTTAAACCTAGCACTTGCCACTTGCTGGCTGCACTACCACTGTTGCCTCTTATTTATTTATTTTATTATTATTTATTCTGTTTCTCCTTTTCTCTGCACTTTCCACTTCTCCCCCTTCCATGCACTTTCCCCTCCCTCTCTCCCATTCACTTGCACGTTCTCTTTGTCACTGGGCCTAGTAAGATTGTTGTTTTTATTTAATTTATTTTTTTGGTTCTCCTCTGTTCTCCTCCCTTGCCTTGTCATGCTCTGAAACACCTGTGTACGAGCACAATATAAATAAAATATCCTTTCAATTCAATTCAATGCTCACCTAAATATAACAGACTATAACATTTTTATGCTACAACAGGTCTGGTTGTCCACAAAACCTATACTAGATGGATACTCCATTTCTCTCAAACCTGCTAAAAAGGAGCTTAAGGGTCACTCCTGTTTTCTAAAGGGCATATAAATGGGGTTTCTTCACGAAAGAATGAGAGACCTATAGTGAGGCAATCCTAGCTGTTGGTTTAAAGGGGTATGGTCAACAAATTAGGTTGAATAATATTTATTGTAACTCAGTGAGCGTTGACAAGGAGGCTTTGTTTAAGACTCTGTAGGACCTGCTAACTAGGCTGTGCAATGAAACATCATCAGACACAGTGTTGATACCAGGAGATCTAAACTGTACTTGTAGTGATGAAAAGGTTTCCCACATAAAAAGTGTAATTGTGTTGGTAGACAATAATATATTAATTAGAGGAGATGCCTGAATGAGGCTGATGGAATGTTAGGCTATTCAAATCTTAAATGGTAATGTGAAAGGAGACATACCCTCTAATTCCACATGGAATAAGGGATCTTTTAATTAAAATCTATTTTTTTCATCTAACGATTTTGCTTCATTGGTGGAAACTCTAGAAGTGATAGATTCAAAGAGGAGCAACCATTGTTTTTTTGAAGCTGTCACATAATCTTGTAGCTCTGTCATTGATAGTCGAGGGGGGGCTTACAAACTTGGAGTCAAAATTCAAGTGCAGTAGAATATCTATTATAGACAGCAATGACACATATTTAAATCCATTCTCACACATTTCAGTACCGAGAGGGAAATCAGCTCCCGAGCAATTTATTAGTAATAGGCATTCCTTTGATTACAAGGTTATGAAAATGCAAAGAGAGCTCTGGCTCGATATTAGATCCCTTGGGGTATATTCCCAATTATTAAAATCTTCATATTAAGACTAGGTAAGGCACCAACATCAAGATTACAAAAATTGATAATTATACAAAGAGCACATATGTGCAATGCAAACAGTCAAAAAATGATTTCCATATTGAATTCCAAGTCCTTTTGGGAGTGTGCACATTTTAATGAGAAGAGGCAGAGAAAGCTTCAAACCGATCCTATTCCGGAAGATGTGTGAGTTGCTTTCCTCAACGAGACGTTTGGCTATCACCCGGCGATGAAGCTAATCTTCAGATACATGATCTTGTAGGTTGGGACGATATTATTACAGACAAGATTATAGAGAAAAGGATTAAACTATGCACATCTTCCAGAGGTGGCAGTCCAGACAGCCCTTTGAATTTTAATATTGAAAGTTGATCCCCAGTATTGGGCTAGTATTCTATGCCCATTGTTTGAAAAAATATAAAGAGAGGGAAGACTGCCTAGCTCATGGCATAAAAGCTTTATAGTCTCTATTTACAAGAAAAAGGGACAATGGGAATCTCCATTAAATTATAGAGTTGAAGACAGATATCCTGAATCCCTTTGCAGTACCCAAAATTTGGCAAAGACAATTGAACCTAAAAGATGGTCACAAGGTGTTAAATCGGGGAACTACATTGTCAAGTGTTTCACGCTCTGAAACACTTGTGTACGAGCGTGATATAAATAAAATATCATATCAATGATGAGGGAAATTCCCGATTTATTTCTGTTTTCTTCTCATGACATTGAATATATATGTTTTCCCTATGAAGACTCTACTCACACAGTAGAAGTAGCTCTAAAGATTAGGTTGGGTGCCAAGGCAATGTTGAACCCCGTTGCCGAGTTTAGAAAATTGGGGATAGAGATCATTGCTACCCTGCCAGATCGTCACCTCACAAAATTGAGTAATGCATCAGAGGTTGGCACAAATGGTACCAACTCAAATGTTAGAGATGAAAGTGACCCCAAGAGTTCCAGTGCTGGGAGTGAGGGCGAAACTTAGAAGATAACAACACTGGTCCCTATTGCCATATATCTTGACATAGATATTTGAGAAGTTAAGTGAGGGGGAGGATCAGCTATAGTGAATGAACGGATGAACTTTATATGCTGGAACACATGGGCTCTAGTTCTTTTAGCAATGAGTGATTTTATTTTTGGTACCCATGACCTGATTCTCTTTCAAGAAACCTTTCTGCAAAGCAAGTACGTAGCATGTTAGACGGTTTTATAATCATAGAACAACTGGCTATACGTCCTAATTGGGCTATGCTATTGGGCAGATTGTTGACAGCAGCCCCTAATTCACTCATGCTACATCTACAACTGATTAATGCAGAGGTGCAAGGAATTATGGTTGCAAGGGTGTCTCTGAGAGGGGTAACATAACAAAATCAGTGGTGATTTTTTACCTCTATTGGAACCCTGTGTGTTCTAGCTTATCTTCGAACATGGACATTCTATCTACTCTGGTCATGGAGGTAAACTCCAGATATGGACTAGATAGTTTGTTGTTGGCTGGGGATTTAAATCCACATTGCCTGCCGAATATATATGGGAGAGGTGAGAACTCGGAAATGAAATGGTGAAAGGTGGAATAAATGTTCTTGGACTGGTATTAGCAGTTGGTGAATGGGACTGTCAATGGGGACTTGGTTCCTGCAATCACTTGGCAGAATGGCTCTGCATGAACAATAATTGATTACCTGCCACTTTCCGCAGTTCTTTTCAACCAATGTGAGACTTTCAAAATAAATGACTTCTGCTCAAGCGACCAGAAACCGTTATCAGCTTCTTTCATCCTAAAAAATCAGGTAGCGGAGAAAGGCATACACACAGGTATTTGTGTAAAGTCTAGTTAAAACAGGATTGTACAATTCAAAAGGAAAGGATCCACTTTGAAAAAGAATCTATCGGAAGTCTTGAGTTACTCTGCAGAATGTGATCTGGAGAAGTGGTGCGCACCTAGCACAACTTCGATGATGAGACGTCCGGGCAGAAACGGGATCTTACAAAAGCAATTTGCACCCTTAAGCATCAAATGATTCCCTTACCAGACTTCCTCCATAAGAAAAAGAAGTTGTGCACTGCATATAGCAACTGGTCCAAGCAACATGGATTTGCCCGTTACGTCCACGGTGGCCAACTGATGTTAGAGGCGGTAAATACACGTAACTTTAACAGTTTTTGGTCCATGATCAATCAACAACAGGTTTATCAGGTATATCTCCAGATCAATGCAGTTTCAGAATCTGTTTAAATATATTGGAGATGTATTTAGGGAGCCCAATCCAGTTAGTATGGAACCATTAAAAGAGTCCTCTTGTATGTTATACTTGATCTGGAGTTCATTGAGGGAGTGATAGTCCAAGCATATAGGTCGAGGGTACCTGGCCCTAACGGGCTAACCAATAGGATCCTAATAAAAGGACGCAGTGATATGGGCACAAACCCTGCAGCTAATGCTTATGGGCATTTCGACAGCTAGATGTTCTCTGGACACATGGAGACGGGATATAATAATTCCCATCTATAAGAATGGTGATTGGGCGGATCCTGCTAACTATCCCCCGATCACCCTTCTGGATGTGGATAGTAAAATGTTCTCTCAAATATTATTGAGGGAACTAGGGGACTGGGCGGAGAGCAAGGGTATCCTCTCAAAACATCAGATCCATTTCCATAAGGGCTCATCAACAACACTGAATGGCTTAATAATTGTACTGTAAATTATCAATCTTGGTCAAACAATAGCTCCACTTTATATGGAGCTTGGATCAATTAGATTTAGACCTAATCGAAAATCCCACCAATGTATAAAAATCCTAATGACAATGGACTAGATTTTAACCAAAGCAAAGATCAGAGATTTGGAGCTCTTTAGGACATTTACGAACACAGACAAACATAAGGGTCTTGTGTTGCCTTACCTGCGTCAATTTCCAAATGCCAGATGGAGATCTGAATTCCTGATATTCCATTTGACTTAATTCACACAAAAGAAATCCTGAGAATTCGTAAAAAAAAGAACTATCTCAGGCGCGGTATTGTAACCTCTGTGAGGAATCACAGACTCAGGATTTGAGACATCTACTGACAGTTGGTTGGGCAACTAAGTCTTTGAGAATAAAGTAACTTTCATGTTTTGTAAGCAATATTAACTGGTTGGACAAAAGAACTTTTGGTGGAGATTGTAGGGTATGAAACTTTTTTAACTTTGGAAATATTAAGGTTACTAAATGAATTGGGTTTTTATCAAATTATGAAATATTTAAATGTGATGAAAAAGGAAAAAGTATGTATGCTTTTTCCTTTAAGCTTATTTATGTCTTTGTTCTTAACCGTTTTGTGAATAATTTGTGAAAAGTCAAATTTACCACTAAATGCAATAAATAAATACATAAATAAATAAAATGGGCCCCTAGCACTATTAGATGCATAATACGATATTTGCTGGCATAGTGCTACAGTATCTGGAATATTGGGTGAAGAGCTTGGGCAGAATATCACCACCTCAGGCAGGTTTTACGAAGGGGGTAGGACACCCCTAAATGAGGTTTATTGTGAAATTATTAAAAGGTCAATTAAGGAAGATGAAAAATGCACGTCTTTACATTGCATTTCTTGACATTCATACCTCCTTCAATGATATCAATAGAAATCGTCTGTGGAATAGACTGTGGTCTTGGGGGCTGCTGGCGGGTCTTTTGAAAACGAGCATGCTTCTGCATCGTGATGATTCAATGCAACTGAGGATGGGTATGGAAGGGAGGGTAATCCAGGAAGTAGAAACCAAGACAGGTCTCAGGCAGGGATGCGTGTTGGCTCCTTGACAATTTAAGCGACTTAATAGAGACGTTAGCTGGAACCAGATGTCTTCCCCCAAAAATTGGACACAAGCAACTTGGATTCATAGCTTTCGCCCTCGGCTTTGTACCAATGGACGCAAAAGCGAATGGACAACATTGTCTGTTAAGTACCATGCATAGTTGATAGAAACTATCCTTAGATTAAATACAGCTAAAACAGCTATTCTTACATTACAAAAAGATCTACGGATTTAGCTGGAGGTAACTGGTTTGTTGATGAGCAGAAACTAGTTTCCTGTAAATTCAAAACCAAAACTTATTGTTCCAAGGAAATGCGCTGTCACATCTAGTGAAATAATAAATGGGAATACATGAAATGCAAATAATACAGTCTGTGTTTTAATAACAGTTACGCAATAGTTGTGTCCAAACTTTGCCAACTTTCAAAGGGTTTTCTATATCCAACTCTTTTAGTAGGGCCAAGGTTATAGGGAAATTACGTAGTAAAGGTACTCCATTGGTGGCATAGTTGGAAAAAAACAAGCAAAAATGGTGTACATTTTCGATGATCCCTATACTGAGGTTCTATAAACAAAAGGTTCTCCCAGCCTTATTATACAGTGTCGAAGTAGGGGACAACCCTGGGGACAAAGAGTTGGATGTTATTGAGGGGGTGGCATTGAAAGGTCTCCTGAGTCTTCTGAAATGTACTCCATTAGTTTGGAGCTAGTGCTGCAATCAAGAAGCTTCATTGTATTAACTAAGAATTTGATAATACTCTACAAAATACCAAACCCTCTGGCAAATTCTATGTATTGTATTTTAAAAGAGATTTTAGATAAAGGTTTGTTGCCTGTTTTACATTATTTTAGAGAATGCTGTCATATGCCACTGTGGGAGGTGGGGTGTGATGAAGTACTTTTGTCATCAAACCCAGGCAGAATTAAACAATACAGTCGAGAACTTGACTGAGTTAGGCAATGCATAGGTGTTCACACCTTTATCTCCTTAAAAGAATTTTGCCAAAACTATTAGGAAGTACTACACTGTCCATACCTATCTCAGAAGTTTCCAGGATCCCAAGTTATTATTTATATAAATGCTTTTCATACTGAATCAACTGCATACACTAGAACCTTGGGTTCCCAGAATGGGGCTTTCAAAGGAGCAAATAAGCTGTTGCCGTTGTAAGATTTAGGGAACAATAGCTCACATCATTATATGTTGTCCGATCCTTGTCTTGACACTTTTTTGGTAGATTTGCCCTGGGCGTTCAAATTGTATCTCCGATTGAATTTTTTGACATTAGAGGAGTTTTGGTTGCAATTATTGATTGGCAACACCCATAAACTGGTTGTAATGAATTATTCAATGTGTGTTTTTTTATCTGTACTATTCTGTATTGTTAAAGAAAGGTTTTATAAATCAAAAATAAAAATAATAAAAAAATAAAAAATAATGACTTGGTTCCAATGAATGGGTCACTAAAGTACAGTTTAAGGCTTCAGCGTGCTACCTTATGGTAATGCAGGGAGGTAAATGCGGTGCTGGCAGTGAGTTTGGGAAGAAGTGGTATATGCAGATGAATTTCCTGCAGAGCCTAGCATTGACATTCATGGGGCCTGCCAAGAGAAAACCACAAGAACCCCAAAACACAGCTGGAGGTAAAGGAGGTTTGCCTGCTGAGCATGCGCTAGTCTCTTCACTTGGTTGGGAACTTGCAAATAGAAGCACACACTCGTTTGAGAGCATCCACAGGACAGCCCAGGCATCCCACCAATAGGACACCGGATCTGAGATTGGGTATCCAACACAGACACTGTGGTGCATTAATATTAATACTAAATCTGTTTATTTAATTTATGTATTTGTTTAGCCTGCAGGCATCAGGGCGCACACGAAGAGACAACACAAAAAATAGGACACAAGATGAGGGGATGGCCGACAGCAGCTGAATCGAATCAATGATTCAGATAAACGAGTTTACAGAGGAAGTCTAAACCTTGCCAGTTTTTAGTTTTGCAGAATGTGCCAGTGTTTTAAAGTGCTCAGAAGCAGTCAAACGGAAGTGTATTAGCACTATTCAAAACAGCTAGGAGAAGTACAATTCCACTGTTTGGATCTAGGTCGTGTTGTTGCAGACACACTACTATTCAGCTGGTATGACCAATGCTTTACCACTACTACTTTTCATTCAGTTCTGTGGATTAAATTCCGGGCCTGCAACATCCATGATATGTGCTGCTGCGTTTGCAGATTTAGACATAGGCACATGTAATGGCACAAACAGTTAAAGTGCTAAAGGTCAGTGACTGCAATTGCTTGTCAGTGCGCTCTTATTTACTTTCTGTGATCAGAAGCAAACAGTACTGTCTGATGTGCAGCTGTATGCGCGGGGCTGTGTGGCACCGTCACTTGGGAACTGTTTACCCCTAGGAATACCTGCTTGAGACATGACACTACAATCCTCAGCAAGTCAACAACCTGGTTGCCTAGAGACAGAGTTTTCAAATGAAATTACTGTATTTTAATTACCTAGTACATTGAATGGGTTCCTCAATAATCTTTTGTATTTCAAGGGAACAGCCTGCCTTTAACATTCTTAATAATGTTACCATTGTCAACAATGTCACAGTAAATTCTCCTTTGCATAAGAACACAGTTGAAACTCAACAAGGCTGGCAAATCATTTGATAAGCAAACATTAAGTGTATGATAAATATTGTTTAGTACATGGAAGTCTCCAATATCTAAATCCTCCTGTAATAAGAAGATGTCATGACCATTGAACTCTAATCACTCATTAGAACCCGGGACTGGCAGCACGACCAGTCAGTTTGTTCATATCAGGGTCAATATAGCTCAAGTTTTAAGCCCACGTTCTAAACAAGCAATTGGTTGCTTTTTCCTGTCCACCGCCTCTCTCCCACTACCAGTCTCCCGCTTCAGCTTCCAGCTACCTCATGTTCCTCCCTATTCTTGCAAACCCCACTTACTTGTTCACAGCTACCACTTACTTCTTGCCTCTACCCCAACTTCTCTGAGCTGTAGCTCACTGCCATGGAAATAGACAAGGAGCGCATTCTAGTTCCCAAGACACTATTCCCAAGGCAACCATCATAATTGTAATTTTGTATTTTTTTATGTTAGAAAAGCAGGTCACCTGTTTGGCGTTTCCCATGTTTTACACAGCACAGTACCTCAGCACCGTAGGTGTCTGTCCAGTATGCAAATAGAAATAAAGAAGTGATTGGCGGGTCGTACATGGTGATAAAAGATGGCCTCCACCGTCATTAAAGGCCATTGCTGTGCTCAGCCCTCTTAACTGGGCATTTGGGCTTTACCATTTGGTACGGCTCACCAATCTTATCCTCATCACTTAATTACAGTTGGGTTGCGTGGTCTCAAAATCTACTACTCAGCAAAACATACAAAAAGCAGTCTCCAAACACAATTTCACTTGACGCCTACACAACTAATTAAACATGTGCCTATCTTTTTCATATCCCTCTCTTGAGAGCTTTTCTTTCTCTAGCAATTCAGTTAGTGAAAAAGTGGGCCATTATACATTTATTTAGTGTACTGCTTTTCATGTGTTTATGTTTTTATTTAAGGGCTTTTACAGTGCACACTCGTAAATAAATTGCTGCAAGGAGAACAGGATTGAATGATGACAAGAGTGAGGGGAGGAGTTTATGTTTATTAATTCATATTGCAAAGACTGGATCTGGGCACAGGATACAAATATAAAATGGGCATGGAGAAGAATTCAATAAAGATATAAGTCTTTAGGGTATTCTGAAAGGAGCCAAATGACTTCAAAGCAAGCAACCAAGTGGGAAAAACCATCAATCTCTTCTAGTTTTTGACTCAGACGGTGGGAATGACAACAAAGGTTGCTTTGTGGGTAAAGATGTCTAAATTGCTGATACCAATGGATTCTGTCGACCCTGTACTGGGTGTCAAGACCTTGAATGCAATCGTTGACGGGCAGGAAGACAGTGTAGTGATGATTTGTGGCATGATTGACATGACACATGTTTTAGGAAACTTGACCACGGAATTGTTGACTGCCTGATGTCTATTGAGTTGAAACTCTGGCCTGCCAGCAAACATATAGTTGGCCTAGTCAAGCCTGGAATGACCCGGATACCGACTACATTAGCATGATCCTCCTTCACAGGAAAATAAGGAATACACCTCAGCGTGTGAAGACTAAAGCAGTCTCTTTTCCCACTTTTCTGATTTGATAACTTAGTCCTGAATTGAATTTCAAAATGCAGAGTAGATTTTTAGCTTTATAAAAATTTAGACCAGGAAAGGACAACAGATATTTTGAAACTAAAAGTGAAGTTTCAAGGGACTTTTATTCATCTACTAATACTTGTTTGCAACACGCTACAAACGGACATTGGCGTGTTTTATTTTCAACATTACAGACAGAACTTTAATTAACTTTTTCAGAGAGGAGGTCATACATTTCCAGTCCTTAAAATCATGCACGTTGGCCAATTTTAATGTCAAGTACTTCCATGCTACAAATATGGGACACTAATGACTTCTGAGACAAAGCCATGTAAGCCAGTACATAGGTGCGAAAACAGATTGAATGCTCCAGCGTTCGTTGTTACCAAGTCTGAGAGCAAAATGGTAGACAAGCAATTTAATGTATAAAAATCCAGATGTGGCCAGAAGGAGTGGAGTCTCTAGGAGACATTGAATGAAAATCAAAATGACCTAAGCATGTTTTAGAATTCCTCCGAGGCTACACAAAAGAGAAGTCATATTTTAAAGACATGCAACAAGTAGAAACCTTTGACTTGATGGATCTTATTTTGTTGGTGGGTGTATTTTGTCTTTTGCTCGACTTAAATATTTCCAAAAGGGCTCATCAGAGCCACTGAGTACAAATGTTTATTTGTTCAAAATACCGCCAAATACAACATTCCTTGCATTACAACAATCAAGAGAAGAGCTGTGAAAGGGGAGGATGGAATGACATGAATTTTATGGAATAAAATACCTCCCTGCCATATGTAAAAGGGTCTTGCAATTCAATCTGAAATTCTGTTATCTTATAAAGGAACTCAGCCTTTGGCTTCTTTCCTCTAGTGTGTACCACACCACTGCAGTGACTTGCAATATCCACATTATATACTTTATCCCATATCTAATTATGGTTCTGATGCATTGAAGAAATCACCATATCAAATGTTAAAAAGTACACATTGCATCAAGTCTTTAATTCTCAAATCCTACTAAAGAAATATCAAACCCGGCAGTCAGATTTGTTTAGCAATGCATAGGTTGTGTAAAGCATAACTACACATATTTTATTGAAAGTAGCAACACATGATTTGTAAAATTAAGATATAGAATGATATTACTGGAAGATTGCGTATTTTCTCTGATAGGAAATTCTGAAATATTGTCATCTGCAGACATTTCAAAATTGTGCAAACAAGCCAAATAAATAAATAATAAAATGAGGTAAAGGGACACCTAGAATATTTTGAAAAGTGGCAGCTCTGTTGGACGAAATTATCTCTTTCACTGCTCTTAGAAAATGTATATATTTTCTAATACAATGTTGGCGTTTTATCATTTTAGATTCATACATGTGGAATTGGGAGCAATCTGTATGCACCCAAGACCAAGGCCAGGCCCCTCTAGGCCAACACTGGACAGGCAGTCGAAATATTAAATACCTATATATATTTTTCTAATCAGCTAATACTGCCAGTGCTGGGGCAGGGCAAATCCAATTGTCTTACTGCCTTAATGCGCCTGATTTCTGTTTGGGTTTGTGTTACCTGAATTCATTTCCAGGATTTGCTCTAGATAGGGACATAAAGCACAATATGGCCCTGATGGGACTTTGTAACAGGTGCATGCACATTGTATCTCCTCTTGGACTGTGGATTCAGTACATGGCTGGAGAAAACAGGCAAACAATCTTACTGAGTGCACGTGTGTGGCCAAACGCTCGCACAGCGAAATTCTCACCTGCCAATCTCAGAAGATGTTCCTACGTTTCTCCCATCCCTGGCAATGCCTTGGAGGGCCCCTTGGCGTGTTAGTGGGGGTAGATAGCTGGCAGGCATTGCACCTACATTCAAATGGGCTCTCAGTTCTCACCTCTACAGAGGGTGGGTCCACAGTTATCCCATCCACTATCGCCCTTGGAGTACAAGGCTGTGGTGTTGTGCGAGGTAGGTGCACAAGAGACACTGCTCACCGGCACATAATATGTTGCGCCTGCATCGAAACCTTTAAAAACCGAGGATCAGACCCTTTGTGGCAAAGCCCTCGCAGGACAAGACTGCTGTGTTGTGCGATTCAGGAGAGGCTGCCCATCGACACGTAATACGTTGTGACTACGTCCATGCATTGAAACTTTAAAAACTGAGAAATCGGACCATCTGCTGCAAAGCCCTTGCAGGACAAGGCTGCAGTGTTGTGCAACGCAAGTGCGCATGAGATGCTGCTTGTCGACACGTAATACATTGCACCTACATCCACACATCCAAACCTTTAAAAAACAAGGATCGGAAGCTATGCAGCAAAGCCCTCGCAGGACAAGGCTGTGGTGTTGTGTGACGCAGGTTTGGAGGAGACGTGCCCACCGACACATAATACATTGCGCCTTCGTCCATGCATCAAAACCTTTAAAAACCGAGGATTGGACCCTCTACGGCAAAGCCCTCGCAGGCAAGGCTGCGGTGTTGTGCAGCGATGGATTAGCGCAGAGAGTGTGATCGCACAACGAAATCACTGTCCATCTGTGTACGAAAGGCAAGAAGGTGCGGGAGGGAGAGTAGCCACTACTGCACTCCACTTAACTTCTCGGGCTTGCATGTCCTTTGTCAGCCCAACTCTTCATCCTCTGTTCCCCTCCCATTCTTATGCTCCACTTTATCCCAGCTTTGCACATCCTTCCCCTCTCCGCCCGACTCCATGTGCACTGTTCGCCTCGCATTCTTAGTCTCCACTTCTTCCTGGCTCTGCATGTCCTTTCCCTCGCAGCCTGACACCACGTGCACTGTGCCCCTTGCATCTTAGGCTCCACTTCTTCACAGCCTTGCGTGTCCTTTTCCTATCCGTCCGACCCATTATGCGCTGTTCCCTGCACATCGTAGGTCCACTCACCACTCGGCCTTGTGTGTCCTTCCCCTATCCGACCAACTCCATGTGCGCTGTTCCCCTCTCATTATTAGGCTCCACTTCCTCCCGGTCTTGCTCGTCCTTCCCCTTTCCATCTGACTCTTTGTTTGCTTTTCCCCTCACACACTTAGGCTGTCCCCCTGCAGCAGCTAACTTTAATTGTGCTCATTTCTCTCCTCTCTACTCTAGGTCCCCTCTAGGAGTTACTATTGTATTGTATACTATTGTATTGTTTTGTGTGCACGTCTCGTCTCACTTCTCTTGTTCCCCAGTGGTTAGTATTGTATTTTATTGTTGCAATGTCTCCCTCTCTTTAGGCCCCCCTAACTTTGAGTACTGTTTGCTACTGTATCCTGTGTTTAGTATACCTGTTCTTCCCCCTTTTGCTCTCCCCTTGTTTGCCCCTAGTGTGTAACCACCCCACCCCCCTTTTACTTGGCCTGACTCTGTTTCCACTTCCTCCATGCACCCTTCTATGGTGCTTTCAGTCTCCCCTATCTTCTCTAACTTCTACTCTATCTCCTATCCTCTCCCTCTCACTAAATCGGGTAGGAAGAAGTTCAAGAGGGACATCCTGGTCTCCAACCCAGGTCTCCTTATCTCTGATACAAACACCAGTGCTTCCTCTAAGCAGGCCCTTACTAAGATCCTTCTTGTCATTCCCTCTCCAGGCCTATGGACCCCTCATATGGTCTCTGTTCTTTTTTCTTTTTGATATGATATGATATGATATGGCATTTATAACGCGCCTATACACAAGTGTTTTAAGGCGCGACTGGGCAAGGGGGGGGGGACAAAGGGAAGACAGACAGCGATCCTACTAGGGCAGGTGTCATTCAGATTGCGCAAGTGCATGGGAAGGGGGGAAAAGGAAACTGCGGGAGGAAGGGAGAGGGGAAAGTGCAGTACATGGGAAAGTGGAATAAATAAGATAAATAAAACGGCCAGCTGGTGGCAAGTGCAAGGAAGTGCAGATGTAAGTGCTGGTAGAGGGACTGTAGGGATACAGAACAGCGGTCCCCAGGTGCAGGAGTTGCCAGGTGGCATTGCAGGTGGGCAATTGATGGGGCCCGGGCCATAGATCAGGAAGGGTGGCCAGGTAACCAGTGCCGTTTCGGTCAGGAATTCAGCAGGGGAAATGGTTTCCTAATCCCCCTTTAATGGTGTCACTCGGTGGGAGATCCTCTTGGCCCCCTTCCACTCTTCCTAGACCATCATTAATCTCTATCTGAATGGCACTATCTTGGTTCAGGGCCCTCAGCCCAATCTCCTCCTTTTCAATGGGCGTTTCCCATGCATTATCAACTTCCTTCCTTCTCCTGCTACTCCTACCTATATCTCTTTGGCTCCTCCGCCACCTCCCTCATATGCCACCTCTCTGGCACCCTCCTCATCTTCTCTGGCTACTCTGCCTCTCCTTCCTCTGCCACCTCTTTGGCACCCTCTTCATCCTCACTCACTACTCTGCCATCTCCTTCTTCCTACTCTGCCCACTCTCGGGCCCGTATACCACCTCTGCTGGGTGTAGCTCAAGCCTGTACCCCCCACTGAAGTCTTTCAAATGTGTCAATCTGGTCCACGTCGCTACTCTCAACTCTCGCTCTGCTGTCAAACACTCCTCTGACATCTGCCGACTCCCCCAAGAACTTGATCTGGATGTCCTCAGTTTCACCAAGACATGGTTCACGGCCAGGTCTGTCACGAGGTTTGGCACGCTGCTCCCTGAAGGCTACATGATCCTCCCCAAACCCAGAACCAACCATCCAGGAGGTGGAGTAGCTCTGATATTTCTAGAGTGAATTCCTGCTTCTATCATTCCTATGCAGGCCTACTCCTCCTTTGAATACCTGGTCTTCGGGCTATCTATTTCTCCTAGCCTATATCTTACTGTGGTCATCATTTACAGGCCACTGGCTCAGCTCGCCCTATTCCTCTCTTAGTGGTCCGATCTCTCCTCTTATCTCCGTGCCTCTACCTCTCAACTTATCCTCCCTGGAGACCACAATATCCATCTGGATGCTTCTGAGCCCTTCTCTGGGCTCTTTTACAATCTCTGCAACTCACTCTTTCTTTCTATTTTACCCTCTGGTCTGGCCTGACACCCTCTGCCGGGCACACCTTGGATGTTCTCATCCCTTCAGCCATCCCCCTTTCCAACCCTCTCACCACTCCTCTCTCTTGGACTACGATGTTCTTCTCTCCTCCCACCTGATGTTCTCTGTCCCCCAGGTGAAGCTGAGCCCAGCACTGCAACCCACATTCTTGGTCATCCGGCCCATGATGTGTGTGTCAGTGGTGACTTTCGCCACTACTTTCTCTCCTCCTCCCACACCTGCAGCTGACTGGCACTCTGACACAGTCCTCACTAACCTACATCTATCTATCTCTAACACTCTTGATGTCCTTGCCCCTGTCATGAGGATCTGTTTGAAGCTCACCTCCAAGTGCAGATCTTGGTATGACTCCGCCACCCTAGAATGCAAGTGTAGGGTGGCTAACGGGAAGTGGAGGGCCTGATCCTCTGACAAACGTATTTGCCGCCTGCTCCAAAGCCACCACAGACTGTCTGTCCTCACCAATAAGAGAGCCTGCATCCAAACACAGGTCTCTGCGATCTCTCATAACATGGCCAAACTTTTAAAAATCTGCAAGGAGCTGGCCAATCCTGCTGCAGTCTCCACCTCTCCTGTTCCCTCCCAGCCCCCCTGCACAACACTGGCTTCTTACTTAGCACTAAAACTCAGGACATTGTGTCCTCTCTCTCCTCTTCCTCTCCCTCTACCTCTCTTGGCCCCTCTCCCTCTCCCTCTCTTCCTCCTTTCTCCTCCTGCTCTGTTTTCACTCTTGATGATATTTCTAGACAAGTCTGACCTATGAAAGTGTCGCCCAAGCAGATGCTCCCCTGCTCCTCCAGAACCATCAAGGACCAGATCAGCACCCTCACTCCAGTCTTGGCCAATGTATGCAATCACTCTTTTGCCACTGGAGCATTCCCCTTCCCTCTAAAGCACTCCCTTGTGCACCCCCTCCTTAAGAAGCCTTCTGCCAATCCTTCCTCTCAAGCAAACTACCGCCCAATCTCAATCACTCCTTTCCTGGGCAAACTCCTGGAAAAGCTGGCCATCTCCCAACTGACTGTCCGTACTGAATCTGTTGGTTTTCTGCATGACCATAAATCTGGCTTCAGAGCAGCCAGTAGCATGGAAACTGCCCTCCTGAACACCCGTGAAGACCTGCTCTCTAATCTTGACTCTAGCCTTCCTTCTGTCATCGTCCTCCTTGATCCTTCCTCTGCTTTTGGCATAGACAACCACGCCATCCTGATTAACCATTTTTGAGACAATTTGGGCATCACGGATCAGGCCCTAGCCTGGTTGACATCCTTCCTCTCAGATCGACCCTCCAAGGTCCAATTGGGGTCCTTTCTCTCCACCACCTCTCTCTCCACATGTGGTGTTCCCCAGGGCTCTAACCTCTCACCCTGGCTTTTCAACCTGTAGTTAGCATCTCTGGCCCACCTCATCTCTACCTTCTCTTCTAACTTTCTGTGTTATGCGTATGACACTCAGCTCTCATTCAGCCTCCGCTCAGCCTCCTATCCTCTCTCTCTCATTCCTGACTGTCTATCCGCAATTCAGGAATGGTATCCCTCCAACGATATCTGCCTTAATGCCAGTAAGACTGACATCCTTCTCAATGGGATCTCTGCTCTCACTTTCCCTCGTTCATTCTGGCTGCCCTCCTTGGGCCCTCTTCATGCGCCTTCCTGTGAGGCTAAAAACCTTACTGTAATTTTCAACTCCACCCTCTCCTTCTCTCCTCACATCATGGTCCTCTCCAAGAGGTGCCACTACCAGATGCACCTCCTCAGAGTTATTCTTCCTTTTCTCACTTTCCCCCAGAAGCTCACTGTCTCCAGAGCCCTTGTTCTCTCTAGGCTGGACTACTACAACAGCCTCTATCTAAATCTACCTGTCTCTGCTCTTCGCCCTTTGCAACTAATCCAGAACAGAACTGCAAGACTTGTCCTTGGCCTCAAGCCAAGGGATCATGTCTCTCCATCTCTAAAATGTCTCTGCTCGCTCCCGGTGGCTGCAAGGATCAAGTTGAAGACCCTCTACATTGTCCACAACACATTCTGGGGCCGGGGAACACACTACATCCAACTCTCTCTTCCTAAGCACTTTCCTTCACAAGCCCTCCGCTCATCCACCTCAAACTCTCTGAGGGTCAGGCGCTTCTCCAGTCAGAGAGTGGGGGTTAGATTTCTCTCCTTGACTGGTGCCTCCCTCTGGAACAGCCTCCCTGCATCTCTCAAACTTGAGAAGGACCATCTTAGGTTCCGCAAGCAACTCAAGATCCTCTTTCTCGCTTCTGTTTTTCCTCTCTCTCCCCTGCTGATGTTCTTGTCTGCTGCACTAACTGGTTAAATGGCCACCCTCTGAACCTTAATGGACACCAGGCTCCTCCACGACAAGTAGCTTCGTGCACTGCCTATGGGTGTACTGTGCACCTAGGGACGGTATATGCAACCCTACAGTCCCCTGCCCCCTTGCACTTACTTAGAGCCAGCCACCCGCCGGCACTTACTTGAGCTTTGCCTTAAGCATGCCCCGCCTCCTGCCCCCTGGCACTTCTCCACTCCTTTCCGCCTTGCACTAGCACAATCTGAATGTCACAAGGCCTAGTAAGATCGTTTGTTTTGTCCTCCCTCTGTCTCCTCTTCCATGTCTTGTCGCGCCTAGAAACACTTCTGTACCTGCGTGTTATAAATGACTTATCATATCATATCATATCATATCCTATCATATCATGGACTGTATGTATGCTGTCATACCCCTGCTCTGCCTTCAGCAGAGGCCAGAAGAGAATGGAGTCTAAGCATGCACCCTAAATTGAAGGAGATGTCAGGGTAGTCCCCCAAAAGACATTAACCGGTGCACATATTAGACCACCTCTTGTCCAATCTTCATCCTATACCTCTCTCTCGTGTAGTGTGTAGCTCCTTACCGTGTTCTGTGATTGAATCATGCACATGGGCCAACTCCTTAATCTGAACCCGGAATTCAGAATGTAATGAAGATATCTCCATTGTGTTGATTAGCCGCTACACCCCACCCTAACCTGTCCTTCCCCTCCTTCCATGATGCATTGGGTATGTAAGAGGTTAGACTACCAAATTGTGTGGAAGGAGCAAAAAGTCATGGCTGCTTATTTTGTGAAAAGGACCTCGTGTGCTCAAACATATTTCTAAGATAAATTGTGTAGCACCTCATTGCTCAGCAAATCTCAAAAATGTACTGTGTAGGATATCCTAATATTTTCAAAATATATGTCGATTTGAAAGCTGAGAAAATCATCTGCAAAGGTTTCCTAGAGTAAATGTTTACAAATGTGGTCCTTAGCTACAGGTTATGTTCTGTTGATCGCCAGTGGTTGGATGTTGCGTGGTCGATGCGGTATCACCTGAGACACTCCACAGCAATACACAGACGCTTGCAGATTCACACCCAACTTCTACCTCTCAGTGTTTTTTTGTAGGTTTGCACTGCTCACCTATTAGCTCACCTATTGACATTGTTGATGGAGTCATTCAACTGTACTTATGTAGTCGCAGAGAATGAGGCATTAATGGGCAAGTGTTGCCCCCGATCCTCCGATTGTGGTTGTCTATAGACAATTCGATCAGTAGAAAGAGAATTGGATTAAGAAGGAACATTGTCTCTCATGAAGTCAGTTTCGTGTGTTTATGAGTCATGCCCATAGAGCGTCCAATCTGAACAATCTGTGATGCATGAATGGGAGGAGTATGATGCATTTATGGCAACAATCGGTGATGCATTGTTGGTCGCAGTCTTTGATGATAGCTGTCTATGTCGACTTCTTGTTTGCAGTCATTGATGCATTCTTGTCAGCAGTGTGTAAGCTAATACTTTTAAGAGCGGTCCAAGATGCATTTGGTAGGAGCAGTTTGGTGCATTCGTTGGAGCAGTTCATTATGCATCTTTAGGAGAATTATATGAAAGATTCTTGTTGGACTCTGGGATGTTTTCCTGGAAGCAGTCTGGGATAATTTCTTGAAAGTAGGCTGTGATGCTTCTCTCCTGGCAGTTTAGGATTAGTCTGTGAAACGTTATTGGACGCAGGCTATGATGTCTTCATGGGCACTGCCAGGCCCACAGTCCCAGGAGTGTAATTGTTTGGGAGCAGTCTGGGATGCTTTCTTGGAAGTAGGTTGCAATGGTCCTTGAAACAGTATTATGTGACCCATTCCTAGAATTAGTCTGTGCAGCTTTTTGCCCAGGATATGATGCATTCCTGGGCACGGTCTGTCACAAATTCCCAGGAGCAATCTGTGATATATTCTTGGGAGCATTTAATGGTGCATTTTTTTGGAAGGTCTGTGGAGCATTCTTGGGGTAGACTGGGATACATTATTGGGAGGAGTCTGCAGTGCATTGTTCTTATCAGTCTGTGATACACTGCCTTCTTGGTAGAAATCTCAGGTGCTTTCTTCATAGAATCCTGTGTGGGAGAAGTCTGCAAAATATTTGTCAGGGCATTTTGTGATAGATTATTAGGAACTCACTCTTTGCAGTGCATTTTAGGGAGTGGTCTGTGATGTATGCATGAATCTATGGGATTTAAAGAGTGCAACCCAGCTGGCATGCAATAGATCACTGTACACTGAGGACAGCACATCAAGGTGGTTATATAAAAGGGTGTGAGGCATCAGGGGTGCTTGGATAAATAGGCATAGCAGATGAAGGGGGGGCTCCAGACAGCAAGGATGATGACTAAGTAGAGTGATCAGCAATCAGTGAGATCTTTATAGGTTAGAGTGGTCCTGTTCCTTCCTGTAGTGTAGGATGAGGGGGCAGCGTTATCTGCATTAATAACTTGTTACAGAGACAGGCTTTGCACCAGGTAAAAGCCTGTTTCCTGTTTTTCCCACTTGCAGTTCTTGGTTGCTAGCCTGGTGATGCTGTGGTTTCTTGTGATCTGCTGGCCTCTGAGGAAGGTGCGTTACTTCACATGGTCGGGTGGCAGTTTGGTTGTAGCGGCTTTGTAGTTGATGTCTGCAGTCTTGCACATGATACATGTGTGAAGAGATAGCCAGTGTAGCTCCTTGAGGATGGGGGTGATGTCACTGAATGTTTAGCCCTGTGAGGAAGAATGTTGCAGGGTGCTGGATGGCTTTCAGGCACGACATCTGGAATTCCTGCAAGAAAGTTGTTGGCATCATAAAGGTGGGAGATGACCAGGGTTTGAACAACAGTAAAAAAAAAAAAAAGGCAGGCTGCTTTTGTCTTTTTGGGTATGTGTGCTTCGAATGAGAGGTCACAGTGGATGCTAAACCATTGGGTGAGAATTAATTCAATCTTTTTCGGGTCGGATTCAAGTCTGCCCTTGACATCCAGACTCGGCTGAAGGACAGTCTGTGCTTGAGTCGAAGGATGTCACTGATGCCATTTGCATCTTGGTGCACCTTGAAGTTGATATGGCGAGAAGTTCCCCGAGAGGTTGCATGTAAACTTAGAGATGGCAAGGGACATGATGGAGCCTTGTGGCACTGTGCAGTCCCTTGGGTGATGCTGGGATGCTTTATTGGGTACAATCTACGCCACAATCGTGGCATGTGCCCCTTATGCCTTCTTCTGAGCAATATGTGATGCTTTCTTGGGAGCACCCCAGGGGGCATATCTGGAAGCCATTGGTTATGCACCCTTGGAAAAAAAACCATAGTGTGGAAGAATTGAAAGGTGGCCTTGGTATCATTTGGTTAAAAGTGATAGAAACATTTGTATAATCGCATTGCACTTAGGAAAATGAATACTGCCAACCTGAACCCATTCGATTCCATACCTAAGAGTGGCAAATGAGATGGACATAGTTTTGGATTCATGATGGGATGTAGAAGACAGTGTTATCTTAAAAGCCTTACAAAGTGAACCACGCGGGCGAAAATGGAAATGCCAACATTGGCAAATGTTGTGGAGAGGTCCGGTAACTCAAAAACCGGGCACTCTATTTGCGATTAGAAGATAGGTTCAGTGTACACTATTGCCATGGCCTGACATGGGAATACATTTGGTTGAAGAGGTTTAATGGTGACATTTGGTGAGACGGGTGATGGAGTGTAGCTTTGGGTAAGGGATGCTCTTGGAGTATTGAGCTGTGTTTGCTTTTTAGAACTTGGAAAGGTGACGAGGGCATTGCGCTTTTGTTAGTGCATGGATTAGGCCAAAAGTGGTGCACGATATATACCCTAAAACAATGAGAAGAGTTTAGTTTAATATGTTATATTCTATGTTCTCGGATCCTGCAGGAAAAACAAAGGTTGTGTATAATAAGTTGGTGCTAATAGGGTTGTGCACTCGCAGGAAGTATTGGGGGCTGCCAGGCCTCGCAGACCAAAAACCTGTTCAGCTTTTTTCTGAATTTCAGTACGTTTTCTTCACATGTGCTTGGGGAGAGGAGATCATTCATCTTTGGTTGAATGCAAAACCATCCATTTTATTTCTTTTACTCCATTTGGCCATCAGAATAAGTGGGGGGAGACCTCCCCCTGACCACGTCCTTCCCATCCTCATCCTTACTTATAACCCTTACCCACCACCCGCATATACTTTTGGGCAAATTCGGTCAAAATAATGTGATAGTTGTGCTGCGATAGAATCTTCTGATCCCCTCATGGGATGCCTGTGAAGGGCCTTCAGAACAAGAGCGATGGGCTTTCACTAGTAAGATTAAACAGGTGGTTTGACTCATTTTAGTCTTTGCAGGTCTTCATGGCGAACCCCTTCCCAGGTAAAGGACATAGCAGAAGACCAGGTGGGCATTTAATACTGTAAAGTCCTGGACAAATCAAAATGTTTCCTCTTCTGGTTGAAATAATTGAGCAGTGCCAAATGTAACTAGAAAGTTACACAACGTTTGTGGGGTAAGGGCTACGGGGTGGTAGGTCACCAACTCCAGGCCGCTGTAAAGGAGAACACACTTTTTATTTGCAGCACTGAGGCAGAGGTAGTGCCAAAGTAGTTGACTGTAGAGCAAGTTGACTTTCATTGATGGCTCCTATGCTGACAAAACATGTGCCGTTTTGGGCAAATGAATGCATCTCCATGTGCCTGATTCCCAGTTCATGCCAACATGGAGAGCATCTGTAGAAAAGCTGTCAGGTGTGGTTGTGGGGTCAGGCTAATGCGCGGGGGACGTTGTTGGAGGTCAGTAGAAGCTGGTGAGGTGCTTGCCGTTCTAGGCAAGAAGAATATCTAGGGGCATGCTGGGGGAGCATCACTCAGACTTCAGAAGGTCTTTCTTCCTCTCTCTTCAGCTGATGTCATCGAAACCTTGGTTATCTTTGGAGTAAAGCAGTCTCTAGTGGTATATGCTTGGAACGTGCATGAAGATGGTCGAGGAGAGGAAAAGGAGGAAACAGCCCATTGTACGAGCACTATAGGGCTTGTTGTAAGAAGGTCCTGCATGGAATACTATTCACTGTGAATAGAGGCGATGCCACAATGGGGCGATTTTAGGCACCAGCCTGGGTCATGACGAGTGATGCACTAGGGTTGCCATGTTGGTCAGAGAAACAACAGATATGGCCCCACAGGCCTTCTCTTGAGGTGAATTAAGTCCTTGCACCGGCCCAGAGTGTGAAATCTAGTCATCTGAATATAATCTGCGAGAAACACACACACCTCTGTTTACAGCATACTTGGTGTTAAAACGGTGCGTTGGGTGAAGGGTGGTGACATGCACTTCAAAATTACTGTTCAAAATATCCTTTAGCTATGGTATAATGGGAAAGGGCAGAGTGGTTTATTCTATACAGCTTGGGATCACCGTATAGCAAGTGCATCCTGCATTTACTTGGCCGTAAATTCTGCCTGTGTTTCGTGTGCGTGTGTGTGTGTGTGTATGTGTTTATTCACATTCACAATAGAACTACAGGACAAATTGTGAGGGGCACTTTGCCCAATGCACCTCTGCAGGTGCAATTCTAAACTTGCATTAGGTTGACGCGGAACAGGGTCTTTGCAATGTGTTGTGTCGACCACTTTCTCCAACACGGGTCATGCACGGGTCATGCATTGGCATCGTGGCACCATACAACTGCGGTTTGAGATCAGACTCCTATTCTCATGTGGTCATTTAGCACCCTAGGGGATCAGCACCGCAAATAACATTTTCACATTTCCACCGCTGCTTGGAAGGTTGAAAACAGCGGTGGACTGGGAACCCAAAGATGCCCTGGAAATAATGTTCAAAGTGGCCCCATATAACCCCTGTTCAGCAAGCCCAGCCCTTTTCCTATGAGAACATGTGGAAATAAAATAGATTACCACACAAAAGAGGCCGAGGGTGCAGAGGCACCCCAGGAAATCTCCAGAGTTCTCTATAGGCCAGTCCATCGCTGGTTGAAACATAAAGACATGGAGTATTTAGAATCGTGGCACAGTAATGCACCCAGGGCACTGAAAAGAACTTAAACAGCATGGAACATTCCACTGTGCACGGTTTCCAGCAGGTGAGCGCATGCTCAGGAGAACGCGTGCAGACGAAGAGCCCACGTTTGTGAATCAGGGATCCATTTCCATCTGCTGCAGTCTCTCCACCAAACCCGTCCCCCAATCCCATTCTGTGAGTGTGCAGTGCGAAAGCAGGGCATATATGTGCACACTGTCACATGCGCAAGAAGATACACTTGTGCCAATCAGTGGACCTGCATAAGGCAGGAATTACCTCCAGTTGCTGCAACTGACATACAGGGCCTGATTCATGGAATATTTGTTCGGTTCAAAGTGAATTTGCACTGCTGAAAAGTGACTTTGCACTGCCGAAACAAACACTGATTACTGGAACCATGCAAAGTGTATTTTTGCAGTGCAAAGTCCGGGCAAAGTCAGTGCAAAGTCATTTTTGCAGTACAAAATGTCTTTGCCCGGACTTTGCACTGCAAAAACACACTTTCCACGGTTCCATGAATCATGGTTTGTGTCGGAAGTGCAAAGTCACTTTTCAGCAGTGCAAATTCACTTTGAACCGGACAATAATCCATGAATCGGGTGCACAAGGTTTGTTCCCGGCAAACGTGTATGACGATTTCAAAATGAAGAAGGCTGTTTTTGAAAAGAGAAAGGCAATAAGTCCAGCCACCTTGCCTTTGTACGGAAATGTCCCTTTAAGGTCAGCGCCCACATCTTTTACTTACACGCTATTTTTAGACCACAAAGGCGACATGTTTCCATTTATAAACTCAACTCATTTCCTAAATGTAGAAAACAGGAAGTCATATAATCCTCGTTTTATTACCGGGGCCTGCCATTACAACTATGTCCCCTCCCACTTGTCGGCCTTTTACTGTATACAAACCGGAAACACAAAGCTTACAGTTCGTTTGTTACATAAACAAATCAAGGCTCAATTTGTGGAGCCAGAAGACATTGTGAAATGCATGTTAAGATATTTGCATAGGAAACTAAACTTTTTAATAGCAAGTGGTATGATTTCTTGCAATTAAAAGCATTCTCTGTTAATCTTTGTTAGAATATGAGTAATCTGATTTAACTGCAAATGCAGATGGAAGACGTGCCTACCCTGATGTACGGAATGGGGGCCACTTTGAATATGCGGGCCACAATCTGGTAGAAACTAGAAGGGTACTTATGGAAATCAGTTTTGGTCCGGCCAAATTCGGTCTCGATGGTGACCATCAGGCGAGACCTAGGTCTATTATTCCTGGAAGCAACAGTAGTGCAAAGCGCAATGCAATTGTTTAGGAACACTCTTTTACCGGATACCCCTCCAATCTATAAGATCATTGCGACAGAAATAGCAAACCGGCATTTGACCATTCTAAGCGTCTGGGTAGACAAACTAAAGGCAAAGCTGTCTGAGATTGCATGTACAGAAGATGACTTAAAAACTAATGCTGTGAGAGTAAAGTTCAAAATGGAAGGCCAAGATTGGATTGATACCATTGATATATCAAAGGCCATTAAAATTCCAAAGCACCTCCCTCCAAATTTCAACAGATTGAAAATGTCGTTGGCCTATTGTACCAAATTCCCCAACAAACAGCTAAGGAAAAGGTATATGAGAGCACGCTTAAATTTACTCCCTACCCGTCAAATTCAGGCAATCAGGCTTCAAACAAACAACAAAGAATGCAGACTATGCGCTCAGCCAAATCAAATTGAAACCCTAAAGCATCTCCTGCTACAATGCCGCGATCTAAGTGATGTAAGAATGTAAGAGCTACTTACCTGAACAGCTTGCGCACAGACTTTGTAGGGGCTGAAGAAGAAGAAGAATCAATATGGTGGAACAGGCGGATGTCGGGCGAAAAAACAAAATGGACCATTGCTACGGCAAAAACGTTAGAAAGTGCCTTTCAAAAAATCAATGCACAGGCAAATGGAGTGAATTGATTTAACTGCTGTTACCCGAAAGAAGGACTGAGTCTATAATGGACTAAGCTGTATGTGATGGTTTAACATACAAGTAGTATCGTCCTTGTAAAAATCGCAAACGCGATTAAACACAAGTAAATAAAAAAAAGAAGTGCTTAACATCTGTATGAACTGCTCGATGCTTCACACCTGTAATGCCAGACACACACACACACACACATGCACACTTACATACACACAAGAACATGTGTGCACATTGTGTGCACATGCTGTCACAAATATCTACATTCACATATGTCACATACCCATTAACACACACGCACACACCATTTCAGCATTTAAATCACACCGTCACTGTAGGAAGCATCAAATATTGTAAACATATACCTTTTTTAAACTGATATCGTTGGATACTTAAGTAAAAGAAAATCACACTGTGGGAAAAGCCAATAGAAAAAAGTGGGTTTTGTCGATTTGCAGAGCACTAGACCCACTTTAAAAATGAGTTCTAAACTTTTGTTACTATATTCGTGCAAAGAAAATGTAGACGCTGTTCTAGTTCAGTTTACAAATCACAAAGGTTGCAGATTTTGATATCTTTAATTGGACTAATTATAAAAACTATGCAGAGATGGAAAACATTTGCTTACAAAGGCACACAGATCTCTTCATCAAACGTTGCAAAGTAAAATGATTTGCAAAGGAAATCCAAGCGCATATCAGTTTCAAAATGAAAAAAGGACATTTCAATGACTGGAGCAAGAGGTTTGGTGCAAGCAGCCTTGAAGTGGGCCCTGCTAGTTTTCTAAAATTGCTGATGTTATTTTAAAAGCGAATTGGAGTTAGAGGTTTATTAGCACATCATTGGGAAATGGCTCAGTTTGTATTTTAATCACAGAGTCTAAAAAAGTGTTTTGCAGCTTCGAAGTAGTGTAGGCTTCCTAGCTTGTAAACAGTATGGGACTACAAAAATGTGCTTTAAGGTTTAACTTATGCCGTCTCCTTGTGACCTCACTATGCCTGAAGCTTCAGAATGGTTTCCTAGCTTGCATAGAGTGTTGCAAATGAAAAAAAAAAAGTTAACCTTTGTTTTAATCAAATGGGCTAATAAATGTGCAGTGTCCGCTGTTAAATCAGCTGGTCTCATGCTTGATAATGAGTGCCCATCATTTGAGCTTAGACACCCAAGATTTTGGTTGTGGGAGTCCTGTGCCCCTCACACATTAGCGATCCTGATCCGTAGTGTCTCCCAGCTGTTGGTGAGAGGTGGTGCTGGAGGGGAGTCTTCTGACTTTGTTGTTGTGATTGCACTGCTGGATCTGGGCTCAAAATTGCCCATAGTGTGCCATAAATGTTGATGTTAGGACCACCGTCTTTCAGGTTAAGCATCTTTAGGTACTTTTGCTCCCATATCTTTCTGTGATTGATATTTGAGAGGTCACCTTTTAAAACCATCATGGATAGCTCCTGCAATGAATGATCATCCTTTGTGAAGTGTCGTCCCACCGGTGTTTCTGTTTTGTGGTTTGCGATGGTGTATCTATGTAGGTTCATCCTTTCACACAGCTCTTTGCAGGTCTCATCCGCGTAATTCACTTGAATGCGCTTTTTGCATTG
The DNA here is from genome assembly GCF_040938575.1 of Ambystoma mexicanum. NCBI lineage: Eukaryota > Metazoa > Chordata > Amphibia > Caudata > Ambystomatidae > Ambystoma > Ambystoma mexicanum. The sequence goes on from NC_090925.1 coordinate 488,342,628, forward strand.
GATGATCTGCAGTTCTATGTCCCTTGAATCTGTATTGTTCGGTCCTGCAGGATTGCTATGGCAGATCTGGTGCAGATGTGTTGGCATGTTTTGCTTCTCCTGATGTTGCAAGGGTATGTTCCAGGTCTTCCTTGTTATTGATCTAGTGGAAATGTATTCCTGATCAAAGACTTTGCCAGGTTTCTCGGTTACCTGTATGCAATTAGGGGAGCTTCTTTAAGATGTCTCACAGTTCATCATCCCTGTTGAACTTTGGTTGCATTTCGTTAACAATCCTATTTAGCTAGGTTAGTGCCAGGTGTCAGGTGACAATCAAAGGTATTTCGTTCTGTCTCTCTTGTGTCTCTGTATTGTAGCAGGTTGTCGTGGGTATTTTCAAAGCATGGTCAAATTCCTTGTCAATTTGTCTGGCCAAGTGGTTGTTTTGCAGGAATTATGTGCAGAGTGTAGCAAGTTGGCAGTCCCTTATTTTCTTGTTGGAGCATATTTGTTAGTTTCGGATGGCAGTAGGTAATGGACCATTTTGTGTGGCTTGGATGGACACTTGCTCTGTGCAGGTATTTATTCCTGTTACCGGGTTTCTTGTATACAGCTGTTTCTAGATGATATTTTCTGCCAACCAAGGTGGTTGTATCCATAAATGTATCCTCCTTTTGGAGTATTCCATGGTCAACCTAATGCATTGGTGGAAGCCATTTAGTGATTCATGAAATTGTTTACGAGAGTCTTCACCTTCTGCCCAAATTAAGAAAATGTCATCAATGTAGCTCAGGCATGTTAGTGGTTTCAGGGATTGTTGTTGTAAAAACTCCTGTTCGAGATGTTTGCATACTGAGGTGTCATTTTTGTTCCCATGGCCGTTCCGGTCTTTTGTAAGAAGTGTCTTCCATTGAAGCAGAATTTGTTGTTTGTGAGTATGAATCTCATGAGATTCGCCATAGCTGTGGTTGGGGTGTTTATCTCGGTGTTCACTTTTTCTGCAGGAAATTCTGGCAGGCTGCAATTCCATCTTCATGGGGAATGTTGGAATAAAGCGCACTGACATCCATTGTGGCCAGGAGTGCATCCAGTGGTACATAGTCTATCTCTTTAATGAATCTATGGTACCCTATTTGGGAGGACTCAGGCGATTTATGTTTTTTTAAAGTTCCCTTATTCATAACCTGGGCTCAGTATGTCCGGATTCGCTCTGCATAGGGTTTGGAGGGTAGGGATGGTTTGTACAACTGTGGGAGGAATATATACAAAATGATTTTCAAATCAAATCACTTAATGTCCAATAATAAGGAAAGGTGTAAACATTTAAGAGTAGTAATGACAATGGAAAGTCTGAATGTAGCCAGCATAACTTATCCCTAAATACTTCCAATGAGGTAGCTTATAAGTTGCTACACATGTGGCGTCTAATAAAGTGACTGCAACATCATACAGGACAATAGTGAAAAAACTGGGTGGCGCCAAGAAGGATATTACATTGGTAATGATTCATGAAGGCCACCGGCTCTGGTTGTGTGGCTTGAACATCCATGGCTTCCTGTGGTGACCGCAGAGCAGGGGTGTAATGTGCCCAGAGAAAGAAATCAAATGGAAGAATTTGAGCTGTCACGTGCTCTTCATGCTAGTGTCTCCTCACAACTTCAAGTAAAACTTTGCTGTTGATAAAGTAAAACAGGAGGGTAAATGTTTGACCTACAACATCTAAAACAATGATTGGCAATGCCAACAGTTTGGGCTTTTGGGCAGACATCTGAAAGGCACTTCCTAGGCTCTGCCATAGTGGTACTGCCTGGCAATTGATGGTAGTAGGTGCAACATGGTGCGAGTACCTGGGCATCTAATAGCACTGCCTGGTAAATGCATAAAGCATATATACAAGACAAAACTGTTGGCTTTGCCAGTGCTTGCTTTTAACTGGACTTCAGTGAAGGGCACGCATAGTGCTTATAAATCGAGTGGATGCCGGCAGAGCTGGATAGAAAGTTTTTATTACACCAATAGTGTGTTTAAAGCTCCAATTAAGTCATTAACTTTCATAAGACTGCTTCAAGAAATACTGGCAGGCACTTTGAGTACAAAGTTTGATGGCAAGGCTTGATTTAAAGGAGCTTAAACAGACCCCATTAGGAGGTGTTTTAGGCGGGCAGGGGCAGGGACTGGGTGGGAACGGCCATGGGGATTAGCATGGCCATGGGCACTGAATGGGTGGCAAAATAACTGAATAACAACTGCAGGCTGTGTTTTCCTCCTCATATGCCATTTCTCCCTAGCTGTATTCTACAGCAATAGTCTTGGCTTTTAGGTAGTGCAAGCGCCACCTAATAGCCCAAACAAAAAATGCCAATGTGTTCATATATAGCATTTATCTTTTGCCACTGGACATCATGTAAAGCACCATTTTCAATCAAATGGGAGAAGAAAGGTGTGCATATGTGTTTTATGAAATGTGTAGTGCATAATGTATAACATGGCCTGGACAATGTTACATACATGCGCTTTGATTAAGATTTAGTTCAGGCCAAGTAGGGCTGGACCCTGTTAAATAATGTGCATGCTTTTTCTACAAGTGATAAGTGAAGCTTAGCTGCAGGCAGGTGAATGCAGGGAGTGTGCTGCTTCTTCAAACTGTACAGGTGCTCAATTGTAGTTGCAGTTGTAGTTCAGCAGTTGCAGCAGCAGTTGAACAAAACTGGGCATTCAGATTTTTAGTAACACTAATGTTGTTGACTCCATGGGAGTAGTGCAGCCCCACCATTGCATGTTTGCGTTTGCAGATGCACTAGCAGGTGGGACACAGTGCCCTGTACAAGTGACCCATTCCAGCCACACTAAATGTATCATGGCACCAGGTGAGAAAATATATTGTAGCCTTATAGACCTGCAGCGAGGGCTGTGCCAGGCGTCATGGGCCCTACTGGATGCAGTAAAAGCCTGAGCACAGAAAGAGCTTTTAGCGAGGTCTGCCCAGTGTTGGCAAGGATGCGTGTCTATAAAGCTATCACAACCTAACTTTGTTAATAACGGGAACATGGGTATGCATGGGCCAGTGGATAACATATGGATCCCACTAGTCAGTGTGTGGCGAATTGGCTGCCAGATGCTTGGCATTGCCAATGGAAGCATGCTGGACAATCTGTGGGCAAACCACTATGCACAATGGTTCTTTGAAGGGTTATGACAAGTATTGCACCTTCAAAGACGTCAATTTCAATGTAATCCTAAAGTTTATTAAAGACAACTATAACCCCCATTTCATTAGAATCACCTAATTTCACAGGCTCAGTTTGTGAAAATGTATCCCATTGCATGTGTTACTATGAAAGTGCTGCATCTTTATATGTGAGATCTTTGAATAAGCAGGGAGAGATGTATAATAAGCAGGGAGAGATGTATATTAAGCAGGGAGAGATGTATATTAAGCAGGGAGAGATGTATATTAAGCAGGGAGAGATGTATATTAAGCAGGGAGAGATGTATATTTTGGTTGAATGCTGGTGTTTAACTAATCCGAGTGAGAAGTTGCCTAATATTCTATTTTGCCCAACCTGTGCGGCACATGGTTCAGTGGCTGACAAATTCAACACTCATGCCATATCCTCAAGTGTATTTTTAGAGCACAACATTCACACCAAGAAGACCCTCCTGGCATTAGAAACAGATAACAGATGTGTAATGTTACTCAACTCAATGGTACCAAGTTAATAGCTCTCAGAAGGAAGAAGGTCTAAGTGGCCCTGCCAAGATTCAAGCCTGTGCCAACGCGGTCAGACACAGATCCCTGTAGAGCCTGCATGAGTGCACTGAGCTACAGGCCCAGCTGACATGCATCATCTTCACGTGAAAACTGGACTTGTTGACCCAGGCAATACTAAAATCCATTTGGGATTTTAACAACCAAAACATTTTCAAATATCTCCATTAAAATTCTTTATTTGTCCATTCTTTCTCAGGCATATTGATTGCGAATATACCGAAAAATGTTTCTATTTTTGGGATAAGGAGCCCTATTCCTGTGACACGCCTGCTCTTTCTTGCTCGAACATGAGCAGGGACACTGACACTTTAGAGATGGGAAAGTTTGCTCATGTTAGCAGAGAAGTGTACACTTTACTCCATCCATTAAAACATCAAATGAGCCAATTGGCCGCAAGAAGGATGTTTCCATTCGGCCAGAAAGAGTGTGTAATGGACTGAATTATTTAGTAGCCTACACCTCAAGTAATTGCAGAGTTATGTAAGGGGGATCACCTCTTGAAACAATTGTCTGAGCACTCAATTTAAAACAACAGCAATATTTTTTTCAATGAAGTTTCTGAAATGAAAGAATGAAAATCTGTAGGCCTCATCACGAGTTGGGCAGTAGCCCTTGAATTCGGCAGTAAGACTATTACTGCAGCATTTAATTGCTGGCCCAATCTCGATTTGGGAGGTAAGTTGAAGTTTTACCCCCAGCAAAAAGCTGGAGGTAAAAATGTCCACTTACCGCTTTGTTTTCGGCCATTTTCGGCGCTATTACAACAGGCGTAATAACCGCCAGTGGTAATAACGCCCACCAACCCTGTTGGGTCCTGCGGACCCAATGGGAAATGGGCAATAACCACCCAACCGTTACTCGTGATCCAGCGCTAGTAGCGCCGGACCGAGTAGCAGTAATTGGAAGTTTTCATTTCTTTAACACATGCATCATAGAAATCTGCCTGGCACCCTAGAATTTGACGGCCAGGTTCACTCTATCCATCCACCGCATATTTTATGTTGTTTCCAGCTGTACCAGCTGTTGGGCATAAACAATGACACACATTTAACAACTGCCTTTACAAAAAGGAAAGGGGTGTTCATCTTCTCAGTACCCAACCTTTAAGTCTGACGTTAATACTTTAGAGCTTGGAAAAAGAAGCAGGTACACCAGGAATTATAGCTTCCCAAAAAATACCCTTGGTTTGGCTTTTAACTTTAATGGATCTGATCATGGATAATCGGTGAATGTTCTGCTTTGCACTTATTCATAGTATTTTTTAGCACTCTGTTTTTCTTCTTTTTCCGTTTTTTTCTTTTCCTCCATTTACACACTTGAACTTGTGCAAGGTTTGACTTGTTTAAACCATATGGCAATGAAACATGTATATACCGGTTGAATCAAAAAAGTTGATTTCATTTGGCAATGTGAACGAGAAGGCAGACTTTGCAGGGGTGCACGCCTAAGATCGACAATGTGGCGTGAGATCTCTGTCTTTTCACCACAGTTACAGCCACCCATCCATTCACACTCTCAGATGTAAGTCAGACACATGTGAGTCTGCCTTTCCTGTTACCTGTAAAGGCAGGAATGAGAAACAGGCCTCTGTACCTGGTCAGCGTGTGTGATTTGGAAAGGGAGCGTGAGAGCGCTGTGACTGACATAGCAAACGGCGGGACAAACAGATGTCACATCAATAAAGAAATACTTTTACATATCGGGACTATTAGAAATGTTCACATTTCCGGTAAAGTAAAATGCTTAATAATAATGACTATCTTACTGTTTTGAGAACATGTAGACTTTTTTGGTATCTTTGATCCCATGCATAACAGTTTGTGAATCAACAGAGCACACATTGCCTATTGTTTTTTGTGGCTTCCTGGTGTCTCATTCATTTCAATTTGAATAGTGTTTCATGTTAAGTTTCATGTCAGAACATGTCATACATTATAATTCACTATCTCCTTACTTGGTGCCTTTTGTGTTCCTCTTTGACATACTTCACATTTGTTCAGAAATGTTCCTCGTGTGACAGCCAGCACTTTTATTGCATTTGAGAGCCCACTTTGCAATGGAATAATGTTTTGATTTTGTCCTCTAATTACAGTTAATGAAATTATCAGGAAGGAATTCTCCGGAATCCCTGCCAAGCGACAAACATAGTGAAACAGATTGGCGAGGCAACTTTCACTGAACGCTTCCAGGACTGACCTCTTGGATCTTTCCACTTGTCCCACCACCTTCTGTTTCCTCCCTGGTCACCTCAAGGCACCGATGCAGCTCATGGAACAATGCACTGGCAAACAAGATGATTGTCTTCATCGAGCAACTTCCCCCCCACTTAAACATCGGGACGGCACTCTTCCTCTTCTCCAAACGCTCCATTGTTCGGTCCAAGCACATGGTCAACCTAAGGGGCCTCTGGCAGAAAATGGACATGGGGGAGACCAAGTGGGGGCTGCCAAAGAACAATCTCTCCAGGATGGAGGGAGGATTTTCTTGTTTACTCTCCAAAAGAGGACACTTAGGGATGTCCATTGACGACAACTGACGTATTTATTCTTGGCGACGGAAGACCCGGGCTCCAATCAGTAGACATTTCAGCACTTTAAAACGCAAAATCCAAATTCTTTGTATAGGGTTTGACAATGTACACACCATTTAAGATGCCCATTTAGTTTTATATTCTTTTGTCTATGGAGATGAAGAAAAAAACATATTTGGTATATCAGTGAGAAGTATACACATTATTTGTATTTGTATTTTATTCATATTTTATTTGGTTTTATATGGCGCCTTACACCAAAGCGCTGAACATAAGAACAAGCACAGTACAAATAATGAATTAACATTTTGAAACACAGAAATGTTCTGTGGTTAAAGTAACCCTCATTAACTATCACAAGTACTTTAAAGTCCAGTATGACAGACTTTAAGTAGCCTTGTGTACGCACACTTGCAAGTGGCTTAGTGTATGCAGAACAGTGTTGTGGAGTTTGAATCGGATCCATACAGACATACTGCTGTATGCCCTGGGTAGCCCTTACAATATTCCTGTTTAATTGCACACATGGAAAAATAACTCAAAAGATATGTACATTGAATTGATCATTCATACATGTAAGCATTCATTCACTCTTGAAAATAGATATTTTAATTGGGCTCTGTAGGGCTTAAAATGGAGCTGGATGGCCAAGGGACAGGGTTTTCAAAAATATCTTGTTGCGGTATTTTCACTACTAGAATGCTATTACAACAGACCTTACCCATTGAAATCGCACAGAGCTCCAGTTAGCATTTCAGGTGAAGAAGTCACACAATTCTGTGCTTAAACGTTTGGATGGCGTTCCGTGTTTTTAAAGGCAAGATATTTTTAAAATTGAAGGATGCAAAAATGGAAGTCAAGGGTTAGGTGAGAATGAGAGGTCGAATTCCCCTACGTTCTCTTTTTTGAAATGGCAGAACGGAGCAAAGAGAAAGTAGGAACGTCCCAAACTGGCCACCGGAAATGGAGGTGGGGATTTCGGGGGACATGATCAAAAGAAAAGAAAGACTACATCCGCACGTTTAACAACTTCTCGGAGGCTCTGTGACTGAATGTCGTATTTCTTTCTTTTTTAAATACGCTTCTATTAGCATTTCTGTCATCGGAGTGGCCACAAAGAAGACCAGCGAGATAGCTAGAATGAGAAATCTCGTATTATAGCACTACACAGATAATGTTAATCATGCCCCCGTCTACGCCCACCCCCAGTGGCCCCCAGTAACAGAGAGCTTCGTCCAATACCAGAACCAGTCTACCGGGAAGCGCGAAATCCGGAGACATCAACAGCTAGTGACTGACAAACAGGGGGCACGATGGGGAGACATCGTGAGGTACAGGGGACAGCACAGAGCACGTGGCAGGTGTAAACACAAGACTATGCAGGTGGACACAGACACCACATCACGTGGAATACGATTCATGGGACTATAAGTCTGGGTCTTGCAGCCTCCAGTCGCATGCATTCACCCCATATCGCTGCATGCTGGTATTTCCTTATCACTGCGCGATTAAAGGCGTTCACTCCTATTTCTTGGGATATTTCCACCCCCTGTTATGGTGTTGCTGCACAGTTAGAAGTTTGTTAGGATGCACACAGAGGGAAACGTGTGCATTTAAGGCTGGCTCCAGCTGCTCAAACTATAGCGACAAAGCAGTAAACTTTGCAGAGCATATATGCTCATTAAATTAAGCACATGGAGCTACTCAGTGTACAATATTGATGTCTTGACAAAGCTAAACCTCACAGTTGCCTTCGTCTGTTGGGCAGGGAACCGAGAGTGGGCGATTGGAAAGATGTCTCTTGGCCTTGTGACTTTGAAAAGTCCACACTCAACAGAGAAGTGCTGGACGCTGGAATCTCCTCCGCCAGAGCAACACTGCTCACTAATGCCCGGCACATTAGGGTTTTGCACATTGTGCAATCTTATCAACATGCATATGTTCTCTGTGTAGGACATTCCCCTCTGCTTGCCCCTCTCTGAGTGTAGTGACATGCCAGGGTGAACAGGCAGTGACAGTGCCCCCGCTCTATAGGCCGGGCACACGAGAGTGCTATGCACCAAGCAATATGGGCTGATATGTGCAGGTTATAGCTCTATCACTCTGACTAAAGCCAACTCTACACGTTGTCATCAGCTGATTGCAGCAGGACAGGTGTCCCTCCCTCCATGCAGAGATCCCCCTGCCCGCACTCTGCCCCGGTCCCCGCCTCACTAAGATGCATGAGGGGCACCCAAGTGACATGGCAACTAGAATCCCCTCCTCGAAATACTCATCTGCAGCTAAGTCACTGAACAGCTGAACTTGCCTTTAAGAACAGAGGGGTCTGATGTACAAAGCGTTCTTCAATGGGATTGCCCCATTGTAAAACACTAATGCAAATCAGGCCCATTGGGTTCTCTCTAAAGGCTTCTCATATCATACATTTTAGCAAAAAAACAGCTGGAAAAGACATTTCCAAACAGAATGTAAGCATCAGATAAGCATGCTTATGTCTGAAATAATGAGCTCTTCCGCTATTCTCAGACAATTCATTTTAAGATGTAATGTATAGTGATTTGAATATTACGCCGCACATTCTGTGGCTGTCTGGATAACATGTAGAAATGCGTTTGTACATATCTTCCAAACATCAGCTGGAAAAACTCTTTCTGTCCATTTTCTGTATGTTTCATACATTTTTTTTGAAGTAGGGTGTGGGTCATTAATACTTTGATATTCATACCCACAATTCGCATTCAGAAGGGAGATACAGAGATTTTGTCGAACCCATATATATTTATATAGATTCAGTGAACACTCCAAGCAATACATACCTAGGCTATGGAGACCAACAATGTGTTCATGTCTGTCCAATGTAATATTTATTGCGAGAAAGTAGAATGGCAGGAACAAAAGATAGCAATATGGAGGCAAGGAAAAGCACATGAAACTATCACGTTGTCAATGTAGCACTTGATAGTGGGGTTAACCTTTTAAATAATTATGTTTTATCACGAAGTAAGTTTAAATACACGTATCTTAAACATAGAGCATTCTACCCAAGAATCAATATTTTATATCTGCAGAAATATCACATGCAGCATGCAAAAAACAATGCCAATCTGGGAGGAACTCAATAATTCGAACTCACATTGTCTGGAAGATGGCCATGAGTTACAGATGAGGACATTCTGTCTTTCCTGAGTTCACTGAATTCTTTACTAAAGTGCCTTCCTGCCATTGTACCAGACACCCTCGAATTTTATTGCCTGGGGGGGTGAGGCGGGAGGGGGGCGTGGGCTAGAGAAAATGAGTTTCCCATCATAGCTTCTAGGCCAGGCTACATTACATCCACATCTAATGCTGTAACACACCCCTGAATGCAGACTCGAGAGTAATTGATCGCCAGTTGGGACCCTCAAAGGGGGAAATCAAGCGAAAAGGCAATGTATTTTGCATTCATTTTGGGAATCATTGTTTGTTTATTTAAGGTCACAGATTATTTAAACACATGTGATGTAATCAAACACCACGGTTTCCAGCTCAATATTTTATGGACAGTGCTTGGCAGTATGATGTGTAAATCAAGTAATTTAAATAAATCCAGACTTTAAGCCCCCCTCTCTCACCCACTGTTTGTACTCATGTCAGAAGTGAGATGGTTGTAGCCTGAGCTTTCACATTGTCCTTCCCCAAGGCAATCCATAAGCAAATAACAAGCGGGGTCCTGGGAGACTCTCTGCCTGACATTAGTCCTGGTTACAAGAGCCTTACCCAGAGCCTTTAGCTCACTATCTTTCACAGAGAAGAAATACCCCACTACTGATGAGGTTCAACCAGACCGAAACACATGTCTGGGGTTGCAGTTGGTGCTCTTGTTCAGAGGAGAATTGTCACAGCATTTCGGTTCTGGACTGCCCCAGGGTAGGACAAAGACTGATATGTTTGGGATATTTCTCCTCTGTGAAAGATAGCGAGCTAAAGACTAGGCTCTTGTAACCAGGACTCATGTCTGGCAGAGAGTCTCCCAGAACCCCCCTTGTTATTTCCAAAGCAATCCATCACATCCAAATGTTAGCTCAGTTTTCAGCCAGAACATCAGTTCTTTTAGGAAGCAGAGGGTGGCATTGTTTTCTGTCCATGACAGTTCCCTGTCCCATTTCTGATCTCAGCAGTTCAACACGTTCATTTAAGGCGGAAAGGTAACAGGCTGGGGTTGGGATTCCTTGCACACATTTAAAAACCTGGCCCTCTAAACTATGGAGAAATCTGAGCTCAGTCTGTTACATTTGCTTCAAGGTGGAAAATAGTATAAAATAATGGGGGAAGAATGGATGCTGCACAAATGACCTGCAAATGTACATTAAGGGCCCGAATGATGGAATCATTTTTGCACGGTTCAAAGTGACTTTGCACTGCTGAAAAGTGACTTTGCACTGCCGACACAAATTGTGTAAAGTGTGTTTTTGCCGTGCAAAGTCAGTGCAAAGTCATTTTGTACTGCAGAAATGACCACTTGCACTGACTTTGTACTGCAAAAATACACTTTGCACGTTTGTATGAATCAGGGTGTGTCGGCAGTGCAAAGTCACGTTTCACTGGTGCAAAGTCACTTTGAACCGTGCATAAATTCCATGAATCGGGCCAAGAATTTTTACTTTTGTTTTACCGTCATGCTGATGACTATTGCACCAATTAAATAGACATTTATACTTAGAGGTAGAGAAATAACCTTTTATAATGTTATTCGTCCGTATTTTATTTGTAGGAAAGAATCTATAAGTGCTTGCACATTTATCTTTTGTAAATATATTTGCTTTCATTGTTTTACATTTTTTAGCTCTCAAAATGATGAATGTCTTCAAAGACAGCACTATTCGCATTAATGTCATACCGTCAGCTACATGGTAGTACATCTAACAGTTCTGTCAGCAAACAATTTGTAAATATATTGAATAATATGTGTCTTTCAGAATATGCCTGTATTTTGTATATTTTTCATATTCATTTGGGGGAAAGGAACAGACATATTATTTGGAAAAATCTTCTAATTGTAAATGGTTGTTTTTCCATTTCTGTGATTTCCCCTATCCATTACCATTGTATGTTTTGTCAAAGGAATTAGTGGATATTTTTCATTGGAAGTATTCAAAATATGCACAATGTTTTTTTTTAATATTCAGAGTTCTGACAAATTTAAAATTGTATAACCGTTATTTTTTTAGGATACTAATAACTGATCTTTTGTTCTATCTTTAACAATGGTGCATGACTGTTTTTGCAACAAAGTTGCAGGGTTCCTTTGGGATTTCAAATAATGACTGGAACTGCGCTCTTAAATGATTTAGCAACATTCTGTATTTAATTTAAAAATAATTTCACAATTGAGCATTTGTATTGCGTGCCCATTACAATCAGCTATTTATCTTTGTCTTGAGCCTTAACCAAAAATATATGTCACAATTGGAAAATTCTAAGTATGTAAAATGT